>NC_134322.1:14246566-15704888 GCF_964195595.1 Calonectris borealis
GTGCTACAATTTTTTTTGAAAGACTAAAAATATTGCTTAATTACTTGGATCTTATTTTTTGTAGTTTTAGTACAGGCAGTCCGTAAGGAGCCGCTTCAGTCCAAGAGTCCTGTGGCAGAAGAGTCAGGTACACTGGAGAAAAAGTGGCTGCACTGTCAGCATTCAGAACCCATCACCTCCGTGCAAAGGCATTGCTCTGCATTTAAAAAATTACAGCAAAAGCTCTCTGGCCCTTCCCCCAAAACAGTCAACTCTGAATAAGTTTTATCATCTCGCTATTCCAAGAAGTAGGTTAAAGGTAGTTCCATATTTTAAGAGTAAGGCAGGGATTCAAGAAACTACTGTAAAGGAAATGAAACACAATGTAAACATTTGACTAACAGCTTCTCTTCTGGAATTAGAAACACCTACGGATGCTTCGGTTAACTAATTCCACGTTGTGCTTCACTTCAAAAGAAAGTTGCCCTTGAACCCCCCAAATTCATGATTCTCTGAATGAGCAGTCATGTTGTGTCTGCATACTACAAACCCATAATTATATCTGAAGTCACACGCTTCAAAAGCCTTGCAATATTAAGAGTTTAAGTATAATTTAAGCTATCAAGAGTTAAAAGTCATGAGATGGTCTACTTGCTTCGAGAAACAAGCTATTAGTTAAGTTTACTTAAATTTAAGCAAATGCAATGACTGGTTACTCACCTTATCTTTGGAATACTGCTATACAGATTTTTCCCCCCACACACACATTGACTCCTGTCTGAGATTCTTAGGGCTCAAGATCTTTGAGTTCGGGGACAGCCATTATGAAAACATGAGGAGAGCAGCACAGTACATCATCTTACTCTTGCTGTCTCCTTATGTTTTCCAGGGTACCAAACCGAACCACTACCTGATTATCAAAGCAGTTCAGCTGTAGGCAGGAAATGGCAGCATAGGAATTTTACATTAGGATTGATGCATACTTGCTATTCAAAGAAAATAGAGTATAAACTGTAAAAAATTGCTGGATCTACTTAGTTTTGTGTAGGAGAATAGGAAGAAATTCACCTGCTTTTGTGTTGTTATGCCGGTTTATAATTAGAAAAACAAAGCAAAGCACACCATCTTATAAGTAAGGGCAGGGGTGGGTTAAAAATCAAGACACAGCTACATGGCAGCTGATGAAGTTAGTCTGGAGCTCCAGAGCAATCAAAATCAATCAGTACCAATCAGGGCCATCAGCTCCACTCCAGACTGCCGGGCTGCAGTAACTCCCCTGGTATGTGCGTATCACTGCTGATCTACCGCACGCTTCTGCTGGATGCCTCTCTCACAGCATCCAGAGCTAACCTCGAGGCAGCTTTACCGTAAATAAAGTTACCAAAAAGAGACTGGTCTTAAAATCGGGCTGAAAAAAAACCGAACCTGTACAATTCACATTTTACTAAAACTTACTTAGTTTCAAACAGCTTAATGAGTACAGAAATAAAATCCAGTTAAATTCATTTAAAGCCTAAATTTCCTGCAGTAATCTCAGAAACTACTGCTCTTTGAGAGTGTAAAATGCAGACTGTTAAACTGATCTGGGTGTTCCCATCTCGCTTCCTGCGTTTTGGCTGACATCCTATTTTGCCATCACCATACTGCTTACTGAGTCACTTCTCTTCTTCCAACTGTAGCTTTCTATTTTTACCTAAGCAACAACAGTTTAACCTGCTTCTTTTGATTTTTTGGCATTAAACCAAACTCTAGATCCAATATTTGCATTTTGATCAGGGAAACTGGTTTTATTTTCTCTTAACTTGACAAAGAAAAGGAATACGTAAGAACAAGCGATGTAAGCTGAATTGCTTCTTCGTCGACAAGGAATCACAAATTGTGAAGTAGGTCAATCATGATTTCATCGTCTGTATTTAGTAGAAGGAAAGCAATACCTGAAAATGTGAAGTTTGAGGCTCGTTTCAAACCTCAGTTCACTAGAAGTTGCAAAGGAACTCATATATTCCAAAATACAGTTGTTCCACTGTATCCTGACATGAGTAAATAAGTGCTGAAATGTCAGGGTAAAGCTGTAAGGTTTTCAGTGCTGCGATGTTTAGCATTTTAAATATAAGTCAGTTGGATGAACAGAACATACGCTTTTTGCTGATCCCTAAACTTACTAGTCTACAGAACGGGTTACAAAAGATGCTACTTGTACTGACATGCTATAACCGGACAGGTACTGAAAGCAAAGAGGACTTGTTTCAGCTAATGCCCTTACTTAAGCACACATCAATTTGTGTTTTCCTGTATATTATAGTTGCCTAGATTGTGATTTTGTTAATGTGACTACACAAAAAACTCTGAAGTTATATTATAATGAAACAAACACACCTATCAAGAGCAGACTAAGTAATTTCTGAGCTTTCCATTCATTCTTCTCTAGCTTTTTACATTTTTCCCTTGATTAGCTGATGCTCTGCCTAAATTAGATTATGTTAGAACAAACTGCGTGACTCGATAAACCTACCCAAACAAAAAAAAACTTAAAAAACCTGACAAAGCAATAGGATTTCTAATTCTGCAACTCAATAATTTTTTTCAGGTATTTCTGTTAGTTCATAAAAGAAAACAATTAGGAGAAAACATCTCTTCTAGAATAAGTACATGGCACTAAGTATAGAATAGACACTCAGCTGTAACTGGAAGGGAATAAAGGGTTTATATCTAGCCTTCACTCCCACCATCCTTACTGTGATTTACCACCCTCGTAAATATGCTGATACAAATTTTGCAGAATTATATTGAAAATAAATTACTGAAATGCTCTTGTTTTAAATCCCACCCTAGTTCACAGGAGGAAGCAAGGGCAATGTGGAGATCAGACCTAGGCTAGCTTCACAGTCACTGCCACCATAATGTGAAACCGCATCCAACATGCTTGGTTTGGGGAGCTGGAGGAGCCGAGTGTCACCCTAGAACAGAAAACAGAGCACACTTAAGCTAACAGAATATGTGAAAATTTCTTCCTAAGGTGTTTTCTGGAAAAACAATTAAGTGCTTTTATATTAAAATACAGATTTTCCAATATAAGATTTCTATATATATATTCAATTTTTTTCATGCTTCCTTCACTGATGTTGATGACTGTTTCATCTTTCATCGTCTTTCCCCAGCCAAGGGAACTGTGTTTGGAGATGAGGATGATGACGGCTGATGAGCATCTTCACTGTTGTTACTCACTAATTCAAAAACCAGCTTAGCAGCAACTACATGGCTGAAGACATACAGACTCAAGGCTTTCATCGACTTACTCAACTTTATGTTAGCTGTAAATATCATACTGCAGCGGCTCCATAGCTGTTGCTTTCTTTTCAAAGGAAGACCAACATGAAATAACAATGAAAAAGCACATGTATTTGGCTAAGCTAAGCCTCATCTCTTTCTGAAGGCATATCATCCATATGACAGTCGTAGCAATTGAGTACTGGGAGGTCTAACTCCATTTGGAAGCCAAGACATCCCTCCCATTAAACAGGTTGACAGCAGCTATGCATTAAATTCCAGCTGTGATAGCATTTTTATAATACATAAATAAAAATGGATGCCAGAATTTTATTTGAGGCCTTAAACACAATACAATTCAGGACGACAGACATAAGTTTCCTCTTTAATTTGTTTAACAATCCAGCATGACAAAGATTCAACTATTTGCAGACTTCTGCCATATTTTATTCAGAGATTGGTTTAAAGATGGAAAGCAGTAATTTGTGATAATAAATCACTCTCAGATGTTACTGGAAAACAACATGGAACTGTTTAAAAATCCTACAGTAGGTATTTTCAATGTTGGAAAATACCAGTATTTTCTGCCAGAGCGCGCAGCCGTCTACTTAAAACACAACATGTTTGCATCTTGTGCTGACCGGATTTTTGCTCAAGAGTTATTCAGTTTATTCCTCTGTAACTTATCATCTTCACAATATATGCAAGTATCTTTGGGAACAGCGTTCATCATGATGCAGGGTTACACTTGCCAAAAAATGTTCGTTTTTAAAATTTCCCCACTAACACTAAAAATTAATCTCTTTGGGGTATTTCATGCTTTATCTCATCACCTTAAATATTTATTGTGCTTAGAAACTTTGACAACATACTTTCCAGTGTTCTTGTGCTTATTTTCCTATTTCTACCGATAAAATAACACTTCTTTTATGAGAAGGAATGTAAAGTAGCCTTCAGCTCTGAAGAAGATTTTGAGTGAATGATTTGGAAGAGTCATTAAGGGCCCGAACAAAACCGTAATGGGAGCACGCAGAACCTCTGCTGAGGAAGGCCTGCTATGCTCTGTGTGAGTACAGGTTCCACTTTGGTTTATAATCACCAGGCACAAACTGGTATTCCTCTTCCCTAAGATCATTGGAAGAAAAAGAACGGTTACTTCGTGCCATTTGCTTCAGACCATAGTCAGATCTCTTGAAAATAAACCAGAGTGAATTTGAAAAGTGCAATGTGAAAGCACTGACTCATTTTTGGGTGGAATCAGCAGGGATGCCACAGCCGCTGGAGTCAGGGAAACCCCCTGAAAAAGGTACCATGTTGACTTATGGGATCGCACATTATGGAAACTCTTCACTAAGCACTCGGCCTTCAACATAATGGTGTTGTCAAAGCAAGTGAAGTTTGGTAAGTACTAAAGCACTCGGCCTTCCACACAGTCTGAAAACTTTCAACAACCAGCAGCCAAACATTCTCATCTTCATGCTACGGTCAGGTGCCAACAAGCCCAACTGATGGTTTTTGATAGCCATGATCTTCAGACTCTGAAGTCAGGAACTACTGACTTTAATAAGCTAATTTAAACTTGCACAAATCAGACACCCCTGGTAGTTCATCTCTGCTTTTAATCTATCGAAAAGTATCTTTTTTCAATGTACAGGAAGGTAAGATGACTGTTTGTGAAGACTACTGAGGAACCTCTTGTATGTTGAAAATCTCCTCAAAGCTACCTATCAGTATCTATTTTTAATAGATATTGCAATTTCTCAGTTTTACTGTGGTAACAAAAAAACCCAAAACAACAGTAAGCCAGAAAAGACTGTGCGATGGGAGTGGGCAGAAGTCTAGATGTTTTGGGGAAAAAAACATCTATGATCTAGTCCGCTTTTTGGTGAAAGTAGTCTACTTTATTAAAAGACTATTAAAAAAAAAAAAAACTAACCGAGGCCTCCCACGTACATGATTAGTACATCATTTCTTCAGGGGCAAGAATTTTGATCATCATCTAGATGTGTCACACTTTCAAAAATTTCTGGTTTCGTTACTAGCATTACAAATTTGGTAAAGTGCAAAAGAGATGCTATCAGCAACTCAGCCGTGCAGCGATAAGCCCTGCACTCACCCAAAAAGCAACCCCTCTCCCTCACGGGTGCACAACACTCAATTTCAAATATTCTGTTGTCTTAGAGGAACCTATAGAAACTATAATGTGATGAATGAAAAGAAAGCCCTGAGAATGCCAGCATTGTTACCCAGGTCAGCTGATATCCCTGTTTCAGTTAACCCGAGATCCAGATAGGTGAAAGTTAATTTGCTTTATTTTTAAATTCTAGAGAAGATGACAGTCTGTGCAGTTTTCCACAAGGCTGAAAAGACTTCATGGGCCAGGAATTAAAAATCTGCAACTGCCTGGGCAGTAATGAGCTTTTAGTTCAAGCCAAACCATCAGAATAGTCATTTTACGTGTCTAGACCTAATTCATCTATGCAAGTACAGAATAGCTTGATGGATACAGGTTTTTATTCCCCTTTGTTTTCATGCAATTTGAAGAATCGCCAGGATCTAGCTGAGTGACGTTTATCTTGTTACAGTTCAGATTTACTTTAAGGTTTAAAAAAACAATCAGACTAATGGAACTCTGAAGCTTCAGACCTTGTTAGGTTTTCCCTCCACACATATAACATCTTGGAAAGTACCTTTTAAAAATTGGTCCCACTTGAACACCGAAATTTCAAATACCATACTTTTTGCTTACAAAATGTAAGTGTCTGCTTTCCCTCTCCCCTGCATTCAACCATCCTGCCAGGCTTGCATTGCAGCTTTGAAGGCTACCAGAAACATCCAGCCACTGGGCACCTTGTGAACAAAACAAGTTTATGACAATCCTAGATGCAAGACACTCATCCAAAGTGCCAAAATTAACACTACCAGAGCAAGAATAATAGTGGTGTATTCGTAACGTATCTGTTCAAAACAATTCTCTCTTCTCAAGGGAAAAAGTGAGTTCATGGATGACTGCGCCGTTGCTGGCACGGAGCGAAGACAGGCACGGTGAGGGCCAGCAGGCAAAAGTCTCCCTGCACAGCGCTGACCTCGAGTCACCCATCATCCCTGGCCTCCACTCCAAGTTTATTGGTTGCACGTGTGTTTTGTAACACCCTGTACTATGTATTCTTAGAACATACTTTCCAGAGAAGCGAAGGGACAGGGCTCACCCCTCCACGACCACTTCCAAACCAATCTCACCAGCAGCAGCATCCTGCTCCTCGAGATAAACTACCAGTTTATAGAATAGTAAAGGATCCAACCTCTACGTTTGCGTGCTCTAAAATCAGGTGACCTGTGAGTCAAGAGACAGAGCAATAAATCATTAGGAAAAACAAAACACTACACTAAAAATAGTGTACACGAGCAGCGTATGAAGAACAACAGTTTTCATCCAGTCAAAGCTCAAGGCCCTCCACAGCCTCTTTTGTATTCTGTGCAAAAACAGCTGACATAAGCAAAGACAGATAAACAAATAAAACCCAACTTTACTTCCTCCTTGATAACTTGCAAATATATATTTAATCAAAAGTACACAGCAGGGGAAAAAAAAATATTGAATTTGGGACCAACAGAAAAGCTATTAATGTCCAAAGTAAATATTCAATGAAACTTAAATCAGAAGATGTGAAAATGACTTTCTTTCAGGGAAAATTGCTCCAAGCTGCCTTCAGCTCAGAAATGCCAAAAAGTCACTGTCTGCTACATGTCAGCTACCAGCATAGTTCAGGCAACATTAAGGATTCATCCACTTGTCAGGTTTAATAGATTTAATAAGTTATTGTGAAAGCTCAAGTTGAGCATCAGACAAAAAAAAAACCCCACAACCATTACAGAATCCGAGTGCCTGATAGACGTACTTGTTTTGTCAACCCTTTCAGTTACCAAAAAGATTATACAGCGATTTTCTGTTAGAAATCAATAAGGAAAACAAATTTCATTACTATCAAGTGACAACAGCACATAATTTTGTTGGAGGGAGAGGATCTATTTTTAAGAGAGAACAAAGAAGTGTAGAAGAATATAGTCAAAAAGATTTTAAATTTACATATGACTGCATTGGCTATTACTGTAAACAGATGGTTTTTGCAATCACTTATCTTCAAGAACTAATAAAAAACATATCTGAGAGATTTTTAGCACAGAACATTTTATTCTTACCATCTGAATTAGTGGCTGATCTTGAAAGGACCAGCATCTGGCATGGGAAGCCAGACAACAAGCAACCTGCCCTCTTTATCCCCAGAAAAACATGCAAACTGAGTTCACGGCACCCTTGCTGCTGGGTTGGATCCCTAGGAAGTAGCATTTAGAGAATTGCTTTCAGTGTGAGTTGGTTTTACTCTTGACTAAGGAAAAACACAGTCTGAACTCCTAAGATTTTCCTCAGAGATAAATTCTTCACAGTCCAAGATGTGATGAAGCTGGAAACACACCCTGCCAGTGGGGTCCTGTGGGCCGGGCACAGCCCACGTGAATGCCACCTGGGCTTCAGCTAGCAGATGGCAGTGCCTTATCTGCCTGCTCAGGGAAGTGCCGGCAGTGCCCGCAGGATTTCTCATGGAATTCATCACCAAAAATGAGTGTGAAAAAGACATAGAAAAGATTACGCTTCACCAGCATCCAGCCTTGTAAGGAAGGTACGTCTGGTCAGTGTCTAACAGGAAACCGTATTTTCCTGTTGTCTTTTTTGCCTCTCAAAACATCACCTTCCATAACAAGCAAATTACTTTTTTTTTTTTTTTTGTTAAACTTTCAAGATCTTCCATGGCTTACCACCATTCCTGCTGTCTCCCACTCACTATTGCAGTAAACTTCCAGTTAGCCTCTGGTTACTTTAATCACTTGTACTTCCTCCCCTCTGTGTTGTCCTATAGTCGGGAAGAACACACTTGCTGCAAAAGGACTCTGCGTTCCAGCTTCTCTGTTACAGTGATAAAGGCTTGCTAGCCTGTGCTGGGAGCACAGTTTATCTGTCTCATCAGTATTATCCCTTTGTTTCCCTACAGCCCTCTGTTGGAAGCCATTGATTTCATGTTTGATACTTGCACAAGGTCTGAGGTGAGGATGGTCTTTTGTTCCATGCTTGTGTAATATCCAGCAAAACGCGATACCCAAATGTGCCTCTTAATTTGTATCACAGATAACAAATCATGATCTTCAGGTAAGGACTCCAAGAATTTGCTTCCCTTCTCTTCAAAAGTAATATTATGATTGAGTTATACACCTGGAGGCTGGAGAATTCCTTGATCCATCTAGACAAACAAACACAGCACTAGGATACACTCTGGAAATACAGTTTGAGAATATAGTGGCTTGGTACACATCTACATGACGGACTTCATTCTGTAAAGAAGCCACTGTTGTAGACCCACAGGCATAGATGTACCTCACAAAAACACCAAGAGCTGAAGAAACTACGTGTTCTTAACAGCGTTGATAAAACAGACTTACAAGGGGTTGTTTATGCTTTATGAGAAGTGACCTCCATTCAGTAATATACACAGGTCTTGTTCACGGCTTTCCCAGGGGACCAGATCAAAATCTGCCTCAGCAGCACTTCCCTCCAGTAGTTTCAGTGCCATGAAGTTTAGTCTATACCAACACTCCTTCAGGTGTCCTACCCTAAACAGCGATATTGAACCTTCTATTTTGAATTTAACTATAGTAGGTACAGAAACTGTAGATAACTTTGCTATATAAATAAGATAGATAGCACTTGGGGTCCTAGTATCCTGCTCACAGCAGCCAAAGGCAAGCACCTTTAGCAAAAGAGCACGGACAAATTAGGGCTGCAGCGGTATTTCTCCAGAATCCTCTTTAACAATTGAACCAAAGGGGCAGAGAATGTCCTCCCCTGTCCAGTGGCAAACAGTTTCAACCCCCTCTGTGGCCCCTGCTACAGACCTCCAGTGTCCTAGAGTGACATTCCCCTGCTCCCACCGAGGAGGACAGACGCCTGGCTGCAAGTGCAAGTCAGATGAAAGGCCCCATCCACCCCACGAACTACAGGTTCCTCCTTGCTCCGCTGTACCATGCCCAGACCAAATACATAGAGCTTCCTACCTCCTTCTCCCTTTCCCCCTTGCAATGCTATTCTAGTTCCAGTAGGTAATTTTCATGTTAAGTTAAATGAAAAGGATTCAGATCCACTCAGATCATAAACTTTCTTATTTAAACTAATGCTTTAACTGCCAGGCATTTTAAAGTATACAGTCCTTCAGACATCTTTTAGAAAGATCTTATAGGAACCAAAATACTCAAGGCCTCTAGGAATTCGTATCCACATTCTCTTAGTTTACGTTTTCTCCTCCTCCAGCTGGTCTGCTTTGCCTTTTAAAATTTATTTTAAAGTCGTAAAACCAACAAGTCATCTTCAGTTCCATAAACTTTGCTAAAACTGGAGAGGAAAAAAGTGTCAGTTGCCATGGCAGCAGTGAGGAGTCTCTGGGTCAGGATGCAGAGAACTTCTCTTGTTCTGTCTGATCATTTGCATCAGAAGTTCAGCCATCTGTTATTAACTATTTAACAACAGTCTTGCTTGTTAGCACTGGTGCTTGCTATTTAAGTTTGCAGAATCTAACTCCCCACCTTCACTCCTTTTGTAAAGCTCCTAATTAAGGTGGAAATTCATCTGAGGGCTCAGTTATCTTTCAGGTAGGATGACCAACATTACTTAAACTTGGTCAATACTCTTTCTCACCAAGGAAAAGGCATACACTTATGCAGACACCATCATCTGGAAGCAGAAGCTTTATTGTTAAAGACATCAATTTGAAAAGAATTTCATCAGACAGTAGATGATGTGGCTGAACTGCAAGACAGGCATTTAAGCATACTCCACTATATGTTATATTCCCAAGTTCCACAGCATCCCTCGATCTTCTATATACCGTCTCCTCAATATTGCAGAAGAAAACAGTTTTGTAATTTTATTTCAGAGTATGAACCACATAGACTCAACTATGTAATACTAGCAAGGAAATACTGCCTTTTGTCCTCTAACAGAATCTGAAATATATTCATCTATTAGCTATATACATTAAGAAAACAAAAACTTAGTTCTCACATTTCCAAGCTTAGAATTTTGGAGTTAAAAACCTTTTACCTTATCTTGACTTTACTATCTTAATTCAAATCTCTATGACCTAAAGCAAAATACTGACTCTTTCTGAATCTAGTCCTAGGAGAGCAGGCCAGTCTTGTTGCTCCTCACTCATCATGCCCTCAGAAGAAAGTGATGACAAAAAGGGAACACCATGACTGTTTCTTTTACTGTTCCTAAAAGTACTTCACAAAAAGAAACGCCAAAAAAACAGCACTATTAGGAGCAAATAAGAGGCCTTCAGCGGGAAGTCCTTGTTTCAGCCATTTAAAAAAGAAACACTGCATCATGCGTGCTAAGAGCATTCTGCTCACAGACATAGCCAGTAAAGCTCAGATCCTCCAAACTTATAAAGCAGAAGAAAAATTTGAAAAGTATTTATGTGAGAATATGGAAAGAGAGTTGCAGAGCATCAGAAGACCACTTCACACATCCAAATAACAAGACAGTATTTTCCAGGCTAGTCTTTCATTCAGATGACAAGCAGACCAGCAGCCTGTTACATGCACTAACAATCTCAGTGTGGCAAGACCTGCTGCAGAGACAGCACTGGCTAAGATGCCTTCTCAGATTCTAGGAAGATGAAAGGTTTGGTAGATACCACAACACGTGCATAGGTTAGATCTGATACAATGCAATGGTTTGGAGACCCACGTGATACTGTATCAAAACAAGAACCCAGACAGTTTCATTTCTTCTGGTTCCAATGAGAACAATGCAGCCAAACAGTCTAGAAGTGTCTGAAAAGGCTTTTCCTTCAGCATGTTCAGGAAAAGTCTCTATTACAGATATTCAACTTCACACGTGAAGGCTCGGTGCATTACATCCAGGGCAGCTTTCTGACTATCAAACCATGTCAAGTCCAGAGACTTGGTTCAACTCCAAGAAGCTATGTGAACACTGATGGCACACCTAAGCCCAAGATAAATACGGTCACACTGGGGAAGACCTGTTAAGCACATTTTCTGCCTACATGTGAGGCACTTACTAATACCGCTGAGCTGCCTTTTTTTTTTTATTTCCCCAGAATAACTGAAAAACAAGAAAATGAGAAACAAACCAAACAGTGCAAATGCACTGTTAATAATAAAGCTTTTAAAGAATATTCACAGGGAGAAGAGATAGAAACACCCTAGAATTCAAGAATTTTATTTTAATGGACAACACATTAAACATTAGATATACAGTATGCAGGTTAAGTAGGAGCTGATACTCTTATAACTTTATTACAACATCATGTCAGTTAGAAATCACACCTACAAGCTGGGAACTTCTGCAGCACTGCTACTAGAACAGAACTAGCTATCAGGGTACTTAAAAAAGCACACAGGAAAAAAGCATAGGACTTGTTAGGAAGTGTCCTCAGGTGAGGAATGTAGATTAAGAATCCCATTATTTTATCTGAAATAAAGAAAAAGACAAAACAAAAAGCCCAGAGCAAACTATTTTCATGACATCTGACCTCTTCTACTGCAGTTTCTTTCTGTATTCATCTTCTCTTTGTGCTTTCCTACTTCATCTCTCAAAACTTTGATGTTACAACCTGTTCATTGTCATCAAGTGGCAGGTAATTTATCTTGTGGAACTTTGTCAGAACATGTTTGACCACCCAAAATCCTCCTCCTAGCTAGTGAGGCTACTTCCAGCTTCAGTAGGTTTGTTTCAGGATTTGCAGTCCAGATTATTTAGAGGGTGGAGTAGAGGGAAAGGAATAAGGCTAGCAGACCAAAGGCAGATACAGTACTTCTTCATCAGAAATGCAAGGAGCTCTGAAAGAACTGAGATGAAACTGATGATGGTGGAGCAGCATGAAGCTCCTCAGGCAGTTTTTCCGGGGCTATTAACCTTCACCTACAAGGCCTGCCCTTAAGTGGTTAAACAGTAACCTGCAAAAGTAAAAAAGTTACAAAAGAGACAATATACGCTTCTCACTTAAAAAATTTCTGGGAGAATGGCCAGGCCCATAAAATTGTTTTTAAACTTTATTTGGGAGGATAAATGAGGACATTACAATTCAAGCTGTGTAAAAGACTGCTCATTTTAAAACGGACACCAGAGCCTACTACGGAATTTTGAATGCGTAAAACAAAAGAACATTTTTGATAGTTTTAAAATTGAACTGTGTCACACAGCACAATTCAGCTCTTTACAAGTTTCCACATTGTAAGTCATGTTATTAAGCTTTAATAGTCTTCTGGTACTCAAAAGAATAAAATGTTACATAGGGTCAAAATTTAAAGGCCTAACAGAATTTCAGCCAAGAATCTAGTTTGCCTCCCTCTCTCCTAATATATGGTAATTTTCTACACAGCAAAATGGCAGACATTAAATTAACACATTTAAAATTTAATATATGCAATTATGAAATTTCACTTTGTCCTCTCAAAAATTCCTTACTACTTTATGAAGCAATGCTTCAGTGATTTAAAACCCAATATTCCCACACAAAGCACAAGAGTACACTAGTGGAATTGTTCCTCCTCCTGTATCAGGAGGTGAACATCTCATGTCACAGGTTCACTTAAGCTAGAGCTCTGGCACCTTTCAGAGGAATACCTACAAGCTCTAGACCCAGGATGAAAATATATGCAAGTACTTGGTCAGAACAACATTTGCATTTTTAGAGAACAGGTTTGCATAAAAAGGAATGGATAATCCTCAATTCAGCATTGAGTTCAGCATGCTATTTAATTAGTTTTAAACATAGCATATAGTTGAGCAACCAGTAAGCTGATAATTAAAAATACATATTTTTAGTTGCCCCTCAAGCTAACAGATTTGCATCAGCTTCTTTTGCCTCAAGACAAACAAGTAGTGGCAAAGGGCTGATAATGCTTTCATGCATTGTTTCTAGCAGAAATCAAAATACTGTAATAGTTTCCTCCTGCTGGAGGAAAAAAAAAAAAAAAAGAGAGAGAGAGAAACTTGACCTACATAACAAGGCACAGAAGAAACTCAGTTAAGCTTCAGGGTGGTTTTGGGAAGGGGGAGAGGTTTTTTTCTCCATAACAATGAAGAGTCAAGCAGTTACATATGGCTACACTAACTACAACCGTTAGCAGATTTGACATTTAACTAGATGTCTCGCTTTTAAGGCTTAAAAATATTCCCTTCCTGTTCCAGGCCATTTAATGCTCTTGCCCTAACAATGTAATGAATTAACAGAGTTAATTTTTAGGCTGTCCATTACTTTCCTTTAAAGGGAAGTTGAAAAAGAAGACCTCACAAAAATCCAACCTTTCACAGGCTCAGTATACAGAACGAAAGGAAGAACATATGGTGAAACTGTTTGTTTTTTAAAGGAACTATTTACAGACGAAGTACAGCACACTTCTCCAGCTCAACCGGAGAGGCAAACTTTAGTACAGACGGATTTTAAATCACCTTTCATAGAAAAACACCAACAAAAATTGCAGATTACCCTCACAGTTACTCAGCTTGAACTTGTTTCAAGCCCGGGAAGACTGCCCGGCCCGGTGCTACCGGCCTTCACGCCTCCCCGCCGCCGCTCCTCCCGGAGCCCCCTCGCCCCGAATCGCCTGCTTCACTTCTATCCTCAGCCACACAATCCAAGGACACCCCCGGTTCGGGAGGGCGGGCGCTGCAGCCAGGTCCCGGACCAGGCCGCCGGCGCAGCCAGCCAAGCCCGGGGGGGCGCGGGAGCAGCCCGGGGGGCCCGGTTCCCTGCCGGTACACACCTTCTCTGCGCGGCCCTGTGCTCCCGCAGCGAGCCCCGCCGGCGCGCCGGCGCGGGTGGGTGCCCACGGCATCTTCCACAAAGGAGGCAGAGTAGGGGCGCGCATAGCAACAGGGCCGGGCGCCGATTGGCCCCGCCGGGCGAGCGCCGGCCTCCTCGGCGGCCCGGCCCGGCCTCCCCGCCCCCGGCCGGCT
Organism: Calonectris borealis; assembly: GCF_964195595.1. Taxonomy (NCBI): domain Eukaryota; kingdom Metazoa; phylum Chordata; class Aves; order Procellariiformes; family Procellariidae; genus Calonectris; species Calonectris borealis. Next base: position 14,260,848 of record NC_134322.1, read on the forward strand.
CCGCCGCCCCGCCGGGGCAGGTGAACGCGGGGGGGGAGGAAAAACCCGCCGCAGCAGAAACCACTGAAACCGGTCCTAAAGCGCTGCTGTTAACAAAGAAGAGCGTTACTGCCACGCGTGCCCCTGCCTAGCCGGAACTGCCGACACGCGTGGGAGGGCGGGGAGCGCGACCTCCCGGCGGGGGGGCAGCCAGCGCCCGGCCCCTCCGCAGCCCCCGCGGGGCCAGCGCTGAGCGGCGGGAGCCGCTGCACCCAGGCGCTGGCACCCGGTCCCAATTCCCTCTCGCAGAGGGATGTTGAGGCCCCGAGAGGCCCGACGCTGCCCCGGCCGCCTCCAGCAGCAGCCGGGCACGGCCGGCGGAGCCCGCGGGAGGGGCAGAACGCGGGGGGCACGCTGGCGCGTTGCTGCCCGTGCGGCTGCCAGGTACCTGCACGCTGGCACTGCCCACAATGTTCACACACCGGTTTTGAAGAATCAGCCCCGAGTAGCAGCGTACCCGAGGTGAATGTTTACATCGGGAGTGGAAAAAGACGGCAGCCCGTCCCCCCCCGCCAGCGCAGGTAACTTCCCGCAGCACTTTTCCCGCTGCTCCGCTCAGTCCACTCGGAAGCGGCTCAGCTGCCTCATCCCTCTAAACCTTACAGCATACGCAGCGGGGAGGAAAATCCCATTACTAGCTCTCCTTGCATTACTGTAGTTCTTAAACCTACCTGATGAGCTCCCTACTTCAGTATTTTTTCTGACCTCCTCCTCAGATTTTTAGTGGGCACTTTTGGGGACTAATTTATGAAGTTGTTTCAAGCAAGTAGTCTCAAAACTGCACGTATTATTCTAGGTGCTGTCTAAGCAACATGCTGTCCACATTAAATAATTTTATCCAGTTCTACCTATTTACAAGAACTAAAGTCAGATGACATTCACCATATTAACATAAGCACACACAAAAAAAATCTTATTCTCAGCCTAACCACGTCACAAAACAAGAATAAAACTCTTGTTCTGTAATTAGATGCCATGAAACTATGAGAAGTCCAGATCAAACTAGACTTCACAACCACATTCAAAATCCAATAGCGCTCACTAACCCATTCAAGAGCGTGGAAAACATGCTACTTGCTTCACAGAACAATGACTTTGTCCCACTCACATTTTATATAGCAGTATCATTTAGCTGTGGTTGTGAGAAAACATAGCCTACACCAGATTTTTAAGAGACATTTTATCTGAGGAAGGTTGGATACCTTTTAGTAGTTGGCCCATTTAAAGATTGTAGATACAGATAGTGCCTTACAGAAAGTTATACGCAAAACATACCATTTCATTAGTCACTGACATTCAAGCTTCCTGTATATTTTATCTCAGTTTGCTTTCCAAGTATTTTTATTTCATGGAACATTTACTTCTACAAAAACACCATAGTTTACATAGTTGTCTGAAAAAGCAGTTTCAAGTTTTCTTAATCGAGCAACCACCTAGCCTTTGATGATTTTATACGAAACAGTTATTCAATATCTATGGGAGGAATGGGAGAGGTAAGAGGAATATTTATCACATTGGTAAACACAGTATGTTTAAAAGTTTTGCTAACAAGAGGCAGAAGCAACAACCCCAAGTCAGTTCCCATGGGGGCTGGCAGAGACAGCATTCAGGAGCCACCAGTTGTTTTTACAGGCCAACTAACAATGTTTTAGTGAGGAGCAGCTGCCTCTAGATGACAGGCATACCTACTCACCATAATACCTACTCCTGAACAGTCTCCCCACACTGGGCTACTGGAGTGCAACCACAAAGATCCTTTTCACACCTGATATTCTTCAAATACAGTAAAAGTAGGACAGCATGTTGACACTCCAACTTTTAAGCTTACTGTCCTAAGCCTAGATATACACAGCTGAGCTCAGTGCATATTTGTGGAAGAACATCTCAGAAATGGATGCATCTGGCCTAATAAAAAGCTAAATTTAGAAATTACAATATTAGAAATTCCACCAAACAAAACCCATCTTGAAGCATGCTACTATCTATTGGTTTGATCTTGTATTCTTCCACAAATTCCAGTAGAGGCACAAGATACATATGGTAACAGGACATTGCTAGTGTGACTGAACTTGAGAATACAGTAGCACATAGAGATATACATAGGGCTTTATCCTAAGCTGCATATTCCACCATCATGAAGTAGCTGCACTTAAAATACTACTAACACCCTTGCAGTTTTAACACTGTGCAAAATGACTAATAATAAACAAGATAAACAGACTGTATTTTAACCCACCTTCTGCCACAAACAGGATAACACTTATTAAAATAAAAAAAGATGTGGTCTGGATAAGAATGGATTTTACCCAACACAAACTTTAGGAATAAGCAGTCCTACACATGTCACAAAGCAGGAAATCCCAGCCAAGCATAGTTCATCTCAGTATCAAGTCAACTACGCATCAATTCAGCTGCACTTGCCAGTAGACATAATTGGCATCATCCCTACGTTACAAAAACCACCCAACTTCAGCCTTTGGAGGGCCATGCCAAAGCACAAGATGTCTAGTAACGAGCTAGTTCAGATTCCAGCCCTGCCTTGTGCTTGAAAAGCAAGGGGTGCACGTGACCCCTAAGGAGTGAAGCATAAGTGACTTCATGGCACCTTATGTTTACACAGCCTAGTGTGGAGACGAGCTAAAAACAAAAGCACATTTCTACCAATGCATCCCTTGCTTGAAACAGTCATTTCGGATTGAGTTATTAATTTGCAGAATATAAAACCACTAAGCACTCATGCAGACAACTCTATTCCCCTTCTTCCCCCTCAGATGCTCAATTCCTCAGAACAAAGCTGAGGTCAGTTCTTGATGCTTGCAATGCATGTTAAAGAGCTGATAAGATATACCATCCACAGTCTTAATAATTTATGTATAGCTTTCTTTTTTCTGACGTTTAAAGTCAAATTTCATGAGTGAGAAAGGCTACATGTAGTCTATAGCACACCTAGAAAAGTTGAAGGCATCAGATGCTAACAGTTCCACTACTATTTTAAAACAAAATCAGTGCAGATCATAAAGCTGCTTAACATTTCATAACTAGAAGCTTAACTGAGAATGAATACAACCAATTTATAAGAAATGTCTCAAAACATTTATGAAACTGAAGGCCATTATATATTCTCAAAATGAAGATGGGATGAAAGAACATACAATGCATATCAAGCAGCATCACTTAACCTTTTCTCTCTAACAGATCCAAAATACTTTCTCACAGAAACTCATTAAATCAGTGAGACCATCAGCAGGAAACATCCAAAGGCAGTACAATAATAGCCAGTTACGCCAATTTTAGTGAACTTAATCGTTCGATGTAAGATGAGGCAGATGTGTATTCCAGCAGTTTTACACTGATCTCCTGATCTTTACCTTCAAATTTCTCTAGTATTATCAACTATTATTTTCTAGTATTATCAACTATTCCTCCTGTTTCGGCTCCATAAGCTGGATACTTGGTTCTACTCATTCACTTTTTAACAGCATGCACACTTCTAAAAGAGGTCTTCCATACCTTCCTTGCACTAACGTGGTGTAAGCAGTTACGCTGCCTGAACATCCCACACAGGGAGTACTGCCACTGGTGTAGCCATCATCACCCAGCCCCCTCCTCCACTTCGAGTCCTCCAGATACATTGTTTCTCATGGCTTCTCCATGGTAAACAAAATTTCTTTGGCCATTTGGATAGCATGTGCTTTAAAAGGAAGAAGCTGTTTCCCCTTCAAAATAAAGCAAAACAAAGCCATACTTTTCATTAAAAGGCATCTGAAGTGGGAAACCTTGCTTAGGAAATATGCTTAAATAACTATACAGCAGAGAAAAAAGGATTTACCTTTGAGCAGCATGCGTGTTGATATTAACTCCCTTCCCCTACGGTGTATTCCCAGTCCATACTGATCTTTACGATTTTGTCCCTGTTCAGTTCCTACCAGTAGGAAACTCCTCCTCTTTTACTCCACATCACTGGAATATTTACTAAAGCTCATCTCTTCCTGATGCATCTCTTCTCTTCCCCCTACCCCCAAGTCCAACTACTTCATCAGAATTAAAAGCCTGTCTAAAAAAGCTGTAACAAAAAAGAGCAAGTAAATAGGATGTCTTACTGTGTTGTAAATATTCAGAGCCAACATGCACAGAAAATGCACTGATACTTGTGACTTTACAGAAAACTGCACAAAGCATCAACACAACATATCAGAAATTCACTCCGCTAACGCAGAAGTTATGCCTTCAGCGACTAGCCATCACAGACATTTCCTCAGATTTTACTCTTAAGCACCCTTTCTGCCCCTCCAAGTCTGCAAAGCTTTCTATCAAACTTCTGCCCTGCCTGAAGGCGCGAGTGAGCCACGGTTTGTTTCACTGACGTTGTTGGGCGAGTGCCCTGGCAGGGAACCAAGGAGAACAATACCTGGCAGCAGAGAAGGGCGTCCCACCACTCTGAAAAAAGAGTGTGCTGACCACAGCAGCTCTTCCTGCACCTCTCCTTCTCCTTCCCCTGACCCTCAGAAGAAACCACCACCACCTCCCACCGTGGTACTGACTGTACTGAGGATACGGGCCGATACTCGCCATCCTCAACTTTTCACTGAAGTTCTCTCTCTGCCCTTCCCTCCCCATTACACCCAACGACAAGACGATACTTGCACAGCACCCTGAGAAAGAAGCTTTATTTACTGCAGCACAGAGAAGTGTGAAACATGCCCTAGAAATCCTGAAGGCTCATCAGTGAGCAAAAGGAATCCCTGCGTGCACAGCACCATTAAGAGGTTAAACTAGCACACGCAGTCACCTGCTTGTAGTCTCACTAAAGAAGTTTACAGTCTGAAATGGGCTGACTTACCAACCTGGTTCCCAGGGATCTTAATGGAAAAAAATCACTAACCTCACAGGATACGCAATGTGAAACAGATGACATGGCACATGTACAACCAGGGATTCCTTATTTCAGATATATTATCTTTTTTTATTGTACCTCAGAAGAATATCCAACTCATTTTTTCCCTAGGAATAAAAAAGTCATACTTAGCAATGGGTTTGGGAAATGCATTGATCACAGCTAAGAGAAAAATGTAAGTGCCCCATGGTTCTGGGTACTACATACCTGGACAGAGAGAGATTCGATGCCTTCCCACAAAATGAAAAATGGACAAATCAAAATAAATGTATATGGAGGGAGCTGAAGAACTCCTCTTGAAGAAACAAAGTTGTCCAGAAGACTTCTCAGTAAGACTATTTTGTTTGCCTTTATTCTTAATAAGGGTTCTTCCATTCAGAACACCCATGGAAGTGTCATTAGTATTTAATGTATGTGGAGTGCTTCCTTCCCCATATGTTCACCTGCCTCCACTGATTCATACACAGATCTTCTCCAAATTATCCCTGAGAACATCCTCATACTATCCCATTACATCTTTGCATTTTGAGTCAACATAATGTAGTAATACCATCCCAGATAGCAACTTTAAATAGTTTTGGTCCTAAAGTTAGCATTAAAAGGTAATGCAACAATCACTAGCGAAAAGAACTAGTCAGGCCCATTTAACAAGGAAGAAAATATATTAATAAGCAAGTTAAGTATAAACACTTTATTTGGTCATAATAACACTGACTTGTTAAGAACAGCTGGAGAATTTTCATGACTCTTACAACTCAATTACACTGTATAGGAGTAGCCTTTAAAAAATCTCTCTTCCAATCTTGGTACAGTTATGCCTGCAGATCAAGAATAACTGCACATGGCTTCGGCTGTGCTTATAGCTATATTCATGCCTCCCTGCACCGGACAAGCAGAAAAAGGAATATGTAATGAATGTGAAGTCTTCCAAAGTCCAACTACCTACCCAAGTCCAAGAGGCACTCTTCTGTATTTGCATTCACCCAGGTTTATAGACATCCTTAATTGCCTACTTATACATGAAGTTTTTGTACTCAGTAGTACAAAGGTAACCGTGCAATTGTACATGCACTTCTAAAACAATTTAAACTCAAAATCTGGCTTCCATCTAAACATTAAATGCGAATGATCTGCAAAGACGGAACCATTTACTACCACCTTGAAAGACAACGATGTGAGACACCTTCAAAAATCTAAAAAACATAGTTTACCAAATATCACATCAGAATGGAGAAAGTAGTTATTATAACTGCAAGACCTTATTGTCTAAAAGAACAGCTAGCAACTGCCGGACTGTTATCCTAAACTTGTTGCTGACAGGATAAAAGGCTATGGCTATTTCACCACCATTTAACAGTTGCTGTTAGTAGATGTTTGTCAAAATAACAAAGAAACATTTTGTAAACAGTAAAGTAGACAGAGCAAGTTCTTTTAACAAATGTCATATAGCTGGTTCGTTCCCGTCAGTTACTCTGTTTTCAGAGAAGATTTCTAATTTTAATAAGCAGAATTTCATTTGGCAACAAACTCGCATCTCTCATGAGAATCTGTATTTATAAATGTTAGCTTGTTTTTAAAAACATTTAGAAGCTGGCAGACCTCAGATCCAATAATAGTTTCAACACTGCCCTTCACAACTAAGTCCAATCTAATATGCTTCAGCCCAGGGATCTGATCTGGCATGCCAAAGTTTCTCACTTCAGCAAGTAAAGAATACGGTCAGAAGGGTCAGTTATATAGCCCAAGCCTATGGACTTGGCAAAGCCATGAGCCCCAAAATATCCACCTAAATGCCACTCCAGCAGAACCTGTTTTAGCAACAAGAGCCTCTGAAGGTGGCTAGTAAGGACAACTCCAACCAAACAAAAAGAAAATGGCAAAGTTGTTACTCGTATGGTTTGTTCTCTCCGAGGAACAAGCACGCAGTGAAGAACTCTCACTGTTGAACATGGATAAAAGCACTTTTCCCACCCAAGAGCTACTTATACAACGGGAGGACTCGCCTCGCTGTCAACACTAGGTATGAGTTGCAGAACAGGTAGGAAAACTTTAACATAAGCAGATATTTCAAACCAAAACTTAAGATTTTCCAATTCTACAAATGAATACCCTTAGATTTTTCTTTTTTTTTTTTTTTTTTGGGGGGGGGGAGGCAGAGTGGGAGTTAAGTACCTAAAAGCTAAGAATTCTTCTAAGTTAAATTTTTGTAGTAGAAATTTAATAAAAGAGCATATATTCCCATTTCTTGGGTGCAAGGACAGAGTTGTATTGAAAGAATCTAGACTCTACCCTCAATTTAAAAAAAAAAAAAAGGCTTATATTCCTGTTCACTCATCCTCATCCACTCCATCTCTATACTACGTGTTACCAGGACAAATCTGCTCTCCCCAAAGATTAGGGCTAGATGGCTTCATGCCTTATAAATGGAATCTGAGTGTAATATCCTGACCACCTGCCAGTTTGGTTGGTTTGGTTGGTTTTTTTATCCTGGACAGTTTTCGGTTTTCGTTCTTTTAAAGAATAAGCTGGTTTTATTTGAAAGTGATCTACATCGGAAAAGCGGGCACCCCCCCACCCTTTCCTGCCCGTCAGAACTAGCCTGCCTCGCCACATGCACCTTCTCGCACGTGCCCCTGCACGGCCGAGCGTGTTTGCCAGCACGGCTTCCTCCCGGGCCAGGGAGCAGCGTCACCTCCAGCTCATTATCACCCAACCTGCACTTACCTGTGGCAACCAAGCCCGAAGCATTGCCCAAACACTTTTGGAGTGACAGCTCCACTAAGCAGGAAGCACCTAATTTCCAGTTTATTACTCTGTTTACCGGCTACATCATTCTACCATGGAAAAGCTTAAGTGCTTCGTGACATTTCACTGAGAAGATATTATAAAATTAAAGCGTCTGTATCACAGTGCAATATAGGACACTAAAATACCACTCATCCTTTTTCAGAAGATATTTTCGCTTCCTGATCTACATACTCCGTGGCACATCATCTTTGCTAAAAAGTTTTCCACAAAATCTTTCATGGAGTTAATATACGGCATAAAACAAAACAAGGACCTTATCCAGATCTCCTAACTTAAAAACTAACTCCACAACTCCTACACACACTGGTTCAGCTCACTTCCCACCAATCCCATGCCTCCTCATCCTTCCTCATAAGAATTTGAAGAAAAGCATTCAATCAGCTATTCATCTTCATTAATCTCTCCTCCAGCTTTCCTCACACATACATCCAGAAATCCTTCAGCTACGTTTCCAACAGGAGGTAGTAAACAGACTTTTGTTGAAACCAAAGAATTAGCTCTTTCCACACCAAACCACCAAATAAGGTGGAAGAAAGTCTCTTAACCCAGTTACTACAAACCAGAGTTTTGTAGAGGCACATATCCGAGTTTGACTTGCAAAGAAGGAAGGAGAAGAGAAAAAGCAATCTTCAGACTGATTGTTCGTCTCTTGTAGACAGAAAGCCATTTCTTTAAATTAGGATAATCTCAAAGAGGGAATTAATGCTTCAGAAAGTAAGAGACAACTGCTTTTTGCTTAATTTGTAAGTGAAAACAGAATACTCTCTACACAGAGAACACACAGCAGAGGAATAAACAAAGCAAGGTAATAAAGAAGTAAGAAAAGACTAGAATGAGGTGATAAAAAACAGCCAGCATGTATTTAGAGACAAACAAGCCTGTCTTCCTCCTTTAACTTATCATTCATGCAGTGAGGGGGAGGGAGGAGGAAGGAGCAGTAACTCTGAGCTATTTAGACTATAGTAAGACTTTTGATGTCTTGTAACATTCCCACAGTAAAATATGACTATACTGTAGATTCATCGAAACCACAAGATTTTTTCCAGTTGTGCACCAAGTGTACTCTAAGAGTACATAACAAGCCTTCCGAGTTTGGCAGTAAGCTATCACCCTGACATTATGCAATGTTTTCATTAACTCTGATGGTGAAACAGTGTGTTTATACAGTTTATGAACAAAGCTGAACTGGAAGAGTTTGCAAGCACTCTGCTACGAAGTCGCGTTCGGTCTCCCAAACTCAATAAACTGGCGAAGTGATCAGAAGTCATTAGAACGAAGTTCAATAGAAGCAAGAGCAAAGCTCTGTGCTTGAGAAAGGAAACAGCAGTCCAAACATGCAACATGAAGCAGCTGACTAGGCAGCTGTACTGCAGAAACTAAATGGTGATGATATCATGGATCAAAACTAGGTAAGCTGATATGTTGTTACTGCAGAAAGAGAAAAAAAACAAAACTCAAACATCACTCCAAAAACACTGTATGTAAGAAAGGGAGATAAATCATTCTTCTCACTGGCACTGGTGAAGCCTCAGCTGAAGCAACATGACTACTGTCTTTTAAGATGCTTCAACACTTCAGTTTAAGAATGGCAGCGTAGGAAAGGTAAAGCCAAGCAGCAGCCATCAGTGTTTTAGTTACTGCATTCTCTAGACCCGGTACAGAGGTAGTTATGTGAATGCGCTTAGAGCAACCACTGCCCTTCCACACTGACACCCCACCTGATGGGCCAGTCCTGAGTGATGCTCATGAGACACATCCTGTGAATGCCCTGTGCCTTTGCATGGAATAAGTCCACATTTTTACCTTCACTTTCAAACCTCTCTTCCTCACTTGCAAAACTGCTCCATGGATTTGCTATGCAGCACTCCACATTCCATCTCCTCCATATTGCTCTCATATATTGCATGTTTATATCTGTAATTTTCAAACTTTCCTTATTATGAAGGGAGGTAAGTACCTCAGGGCCAAATTTCCCTTTTTTCTTCATTTCTGCTCACCCCTCTCACCTCCTTAAATTAAAATATTCTATAACATTTCCTACTGTTAAAAAAGTGGTTGCGCACTTAGATCTCCTCTTTCTTCTCCCGCACCATCCATTTTTGCTGGTAATAACAAGAATCTTATTGGTAGTATGACAAAGGCTAAACCATACCTTCTCCCATCATGCCTGGGCATTACAATCTTATTAAGTATAGTTTTAAGCTTAATTCTAACTACAGGAACTATATCTCTCTGCTCCAACTGGATTCTGATATAATCATTTGTAAGAATGAAAAAAACCCAAAACATTCCAAGTCTTTTTAAATCTGTTTCTTTATGTCTCACTTAGTGTGTGAATTTGCAGCGTCCTCAGGATTTTGAGGGTCTGTAGAAAAACGAAGACTGTGGCAAGCTGAGTGGTCTGCTGTGGTCCCCTGTCCTTTGCTATTAATTTGCGACGACTGGAAGCAGGTGACTGCACACTTGACCACTTGTATCCTGTAGTGCAGCTGCTACGCAGAAAGCAGCACATGTAAACATTTGCATGATTCGTGCCTCCTAAGAGTCTCTGTGGGCCGCATGTGGCATTTAGACAGCACTTTCACAACCCCCTTTGTGCATGGTATTGCTCTATTACATTAGCACACAGTTAAGCTAGAGGTATTTACTAAAATGGCTGGAGATACTCTCCAATGTTTGGCAAGATCCAGGATTTATTTCAAGATTTTTGTTAATTGTCTTAAAAGAACTTCAAGGCATTACTTCTGAAGGGTTTCACCCAGTGTGTGAGAGACATTTTACAACAGATAGGAATCTCAATTTATTAACTGTCAGCTTAGGAAAAAAAAAAAAAACACAACACAACAATCCAACAACCTAAAAACTTGCTTTCTTGATAAATTTGGTTCCCCCTACACCAGCTTGGTTAAAAAAGGCATCTGATCACTTATCATACAGGAACTAAAAATGTTTCCAAGGTTCTAACTTCTTCTGCCCAAAAATTAAAGAAAAGAATAGACAAAGGTCATATAGAGGTTTTGAACTGCTACAACAGAACATTTTAAAGCTGCAAATATTGACTTGGGTTTTACCTGGCTATTTTGAAATTTTATTTTACCTTGACAGTAAATAGTTTTCAAACTTCAGGGTCTGGTATTGAAATCTAAAGAGATTCTAAAAACAACCTGCCTTGCTGCAATCGATCAGGTGAAGGTTTAAGCAATTAAGAAACAAGGAGGAAAGCAAAGAAAAAAGCCCATTTCAAATCCCTAGTACTTAAACCCCATTAATTTATGCATATGTTTACGATCATTTCTGTACTATCGTCACACTATATAATCCTTACAGCATATACATATAAGAAATCCACCTAAGAGTGGTCATTTATGCGGTGTCGCTATTAGCAAACGTGTTATTAACAAACCTAATTAAGATGCGTATGTCATGTAAGTGTTAGTATTTAATACACGGATATCTAAGCTATATTAAAGTGTTTCTCAAAACACCAAAGTGATTATAACACAAAAAGAATGTGTTTTTAAAACTGAAAGCAACCAGGTAAACAATAGAATCATCAAAACTTTAAGAAACCCAAATATCTAAGCAAGGAATTGTTTTTTAATTAACACTCAGAATTCTACGATGAACACTTATAACATTTGTTTAAAAAATAATCTTGCTTTAACTAACAGGAATCGATAATCACTGCTCATGTGGATCAAAATAGAAGTCATGACATATTTTCAACTCTAGGGGCATCAGCAGCTGTTGCTATACTGCAAAAGAGCTGAAGTGTTATAAACATATACATACAGTCGACCGTTTTTCTGTAAAACCAGATGTCAGTAATCCAGATACGACAGTAACCAAATGATCGTGAAAAATTAATATTTCAGCATGCTTGTTATGATACCTCTTCTTTATAACTGGAACAAAAAACGCTGTCAGGTTATAAAACAGCACAGATGGAAGTTATGGTTATTTTCAGGGTGTTTTTCAGCTACGTTTTGACATTTTTTGTACGTGTGCTGGCATTGTCTATCGATGCTCGATTTGGCTTTGACCGACTCTTGCCTCAGCACTGCAGGTCTGTGCTGACAAGCCGACTCTATTTGACACACAAACTGCAGCATTCCCAGAGCAAAAGGAGTTTGCTACGCTGTTTGCCTCCCTTCCATCCAACCAAGACAATGGAAGCCGAAGGGCAGGCAGGACATCGGGCTGTTAATCACCTTCGGAGGGTACCTTCACAGCATCGTGAGCATTTCCCGAGTCGAACCCGCGTACCTGGATTCTCTCCCATCCCCCAAAACGACAGGGAAGGGGATAAGGAAATAGAGCGCTAACACCGAAACAAAACCCCAGGCTGCTTCTAATCCTAGAAACAAAACAAAAATATCTGGATAAACCGTTTACCTCGTTCCGGCTTCATTTTCTCCGTTTCCTCAGAGAGGTCTGAAAGGAGTCGAGGCGCTCTGCTGCTCTCCCCAGAAGCCCGGCTGCCGCTGCCTCCAGCCAGCGATATTAATTATTTTCTCGCGCGTAACACAATAAGCCGGAGGCCGGCCGCGCCGCCGGGGGCTCGCCCGACCCCGGCGCTAGGAGCTGGGCCCGCCGGCGGGCAGGCTGGCGGCGGCCGGCCGGGGGAGGCTGAGCGCCGGCGGCCGCTGCCCGCGCCCGGCCAGGGTGTCCTTCCGTGACACGGCGCCGCGCGGGGCTATTTATAACCTGCCGGGGAAAAAATCCCACAACAACAGACCTCGGCTCACCCCCGGCCGCACCGGCTCTGAGTCACCGCGGCCCCGGGCGATGGCAGCCCCGGCCGGAGTCCCCTCCCTCCCGCCTGCCCCGAGGAGGGCAGCCGAGCGGCCCCCCCGCCCCGCCGGGCCCCCAGCCCGCGGCCCCCGCCCCGTCACCGGCCGGCGGCTGGCGGCGGGGAGCTGCCCGGCACCTTCATCCCCGGCCCCGCCGCTGCCGCCCGGGCTGCCGCGCCGTGGCCCCCGCGCTTCGCCCCGGTCAGACAGCCCGCGCCTCCCGCCGCCGCGGAGCGCTGCTCTCCATGGCTCTGCCTCCCGCCCTTCCTCCTCCTCCTCCTCCTCCTCGCCGCTGACTAACTCCCCTCCTCTCCGCCGGGCACTCCCTGCCTCCCGCCGAGCGGGGCACGCACATCACAGCCCGGCGGCGGCGGGCAGGGCAGCTCGGCCGCGGGGGACCCGCCACGCTCGGCCGCCTCGCCGGCCGCCGACAGGGGGGAGCGCGGCAGCCGCCCGGCGGGACCGCGGGGCCCCCGCTCCGCTCCCCTCCGCGCCCGCCCCGCGCCGCGCTCATCCCGCCCCCGGGCCGGGCCCAACCGCCCCGCCCCGCCCCTCGCCCGCCTCACGTGCCCCACGGCGGCCAATCCCCTGCCCTCACTTCCTGCCTGGCTGCCCGCCCGCCGAGCCACTCGGTTGTCACGGCAACAGAGCGCCGGCCCGGCTGGGGCCTGCCGGCGGTGGCGGGCCCGGCCCGGCCCGGCCCGGCGGCGGGGAGCGCGGCCGCCGCTGCCCTGGCAGCACGCCGCCCCGCGGCACTGCAGCGGCGCCGCTGCGGTTTATCAGTTTCCCCAAACGGCATCCTTCGCCCCTACTCCACCCAAGTCTTTTGGCAGGCGGGTTCCCGCCCCGTGGAGGAGAGCGGCCTCTCACTCACCCGGCTCCGGCGGAGGCCGGCGCGGCCCCTCAGCCCGCTCCCGCGAAGGGCCTTTCCCGCGCTGCCGTCAGCCTCCTGCCGGCTCTCCCTCTTCGCCCCGTAAAGCCGCACAGGTGCTCTCAGGCTGGCCCCCCGTATTTCCACGCGAGCGCGTGCCCATGGCTGTAGGGGTTTTTAGAGATATATATATATATAGGCGCCCGCTGAGGCGTGATTCGAAGTGTGAACTGCCCGATCCGCGGGAGGTTGTGTCCCCCGCCCGCTCACACCGCCCGGCCGGAGGAGCTGCGAAGGAGGGGAGGAGGCCTTGTTTGCGTCCCTGGCCCCGGGGGGGGCTGCCCTGGTGCCTTCCCCTCCCAGCCCATTGACTGCCCTGCCCGGCAGCGCCGTGCTTGACCTCGCTTCACACTGATAACTATTCTGTGCGGAGAAACAATGGAGTCAGCTGGGCTGTGGTTACACAACCGCCTTAATCCAGCAGAAATTCAAGTTTCCCCGAAAGGGACGGGCCTGCGCCATCCCTTGTTTCAAGGCCTGCGTGGCTGCCTGGCAAAGCAGGTCAGGAACCGGGGCTGATGAATGCCAGCCTCCCCGCGGCTCCGGCCCTTTCCACGCCCCGAGCCCACCACGGCGGGCTGCAGGCACGCTGCTAATGCCACCACAGAAAATGGGGGAACAAGCTGCTGTGGCCATAGGGCTCCCTCTTTCACCCCAGGCCCGGCTCTATGCAGGCTTAAGCGGCTGTGGTACCATGGCCTCATGACAGTAGAGGGAACGTATTTCCCCTTTCAGAGGAACACTCTAGCTCACCTGGAGACCATACCAGGGCCAGGGAAAGCCCCACAGACAGCTCTATTAGTCCCAGTTGGACTCCATCAGAAAAGACAGATGAGATGATACAGGCCTCTCTTGCCTTAATGTGGTCCTATAGCTGGCGTACAAATAGACACTGCCGCACCTCCAGTGGTTACGCTGGCAATTCCCTGCCACTGTGATTATTGTTCACAAACGCTTCCATCTTATAGACTGAGCCCTATGGGGGGCACTGATTCCCTACAACAAGATGATTTATAAATATGCACGTCTTCTGCCTTTTCTATAGAGAAACAATGCACATGGGTCAGTCAACTCCCACCCTTTCTGGTGTACCGGAATCCCTGCAGATGCATATACACCAAGGATCCGCATAGCCACCCTCTTCTCACAGCCACCCCAGCAGCCATTGAAGATATTGCAAAGAACATAAAATTCTGGAACAACTCAATTCTATGCTGTTTGGCTCATATGAGCCATCTATTTCCCTCTCTCATTTATCAGTTGTACATCATTACACTGGGAGGGTGCTTCACAGAATAAACTGTCCAGTAAACACCTCTCATTTCAGTCATACCCTGAAATACATAGGCAAGTAGGAGGGTATCACATGCAGTGCTTTGATATTACACTCATAAGTACATGAGTGTCACTTCTGTTGCTGTGTGACTGCTGTAGACGTGTTTGGTAATTACAGATCTCAGAGCTCTCTGCCGGATGCAATATAATTGCAAATGTAGCAATCCAGAATTATAAAAGGAGGAATTTGACTGAGCAATAAGTAGTGTAGATGTACGTATATGTGAAGTTCAGCATGACTACACTGGGCATGATTCAGCCACCTGCCAGATACTTCTACAGGTAATAGTCATCCTAATGAAAAGTCACATCCTTTAGGCCACTAATTGTTGCTGTAAGACATTGCAAATTAGTTTGTAGCTTGTTCTAATATTGGTTTTACAGTCAAAATAAAATCTGCCTTTCTACTGTTTAACTACAACTGTAGCTATTTAACTGTTATGCTTCACGTAGTATTTTTTCATAGTTTTTAAAGTCTTAATCTGACTTCGGCACTTTTTTTTTTAAACTGCTCACTAGACACAAATAGGCCCAACTTCCAAGAAAATGCTCTCTCGAATCACTTTTTGTGTAGTGTTTTCTTAATTAATGAACCAAATAGTAAGTGCACGGTTTCCCATTACTTCATGGTTCTTCTTAGGATTTCAAGCCAATGGGAAATGTGGGTGCCAGCCTGAAAACCACTTATCATAAAAAAAAAGAAAGTTCTAAGGGATATGACAAGAGTAAGCCAGGTCTGGTGTGCAGAGTCCTATTCTATGTGACTGTGTAGGAGATTTCAGGGTCAGTTTCCCCTCTTGAGTCAGACCACTTCTGAACCCAGAGAGCAACGGGTATGTCTCAGATACATGCTTCAGGTCCTGCTTCACTTCAGAGAAAGAGGAACGATTTCCCTTTTGACTACATAGACATATAACAGATCTGAGAAAAGCAGAAGAGAAAATTGCGAATGGTTAGAGAGATCTAATTATACAATATATCACGTATAATATTAAAAGCAAAATAAGGATAAACATCCCAAACAAATTTGTGGACTTAGTTTGGCTAAAATGGCTAAAAATGTCCTTGAACTCATAACTTTCCTCCCATTCACCAACCAAATGATGAGCGCTGCATGAATACACAGAGAAAATATGGCATAAGAGGCTTTGACCATGGGAATTCGCTTACACATACTTGGAAATTTTTTGAGAACAATGACAGTAACAGTGACTGAAATGCATTTCTGACCTCAGAAGCTGAACATCAAGTTAAAACATCTGAAAAGCGTATGGCTGCATTACACATCACACAAAAGCAGGATTAGCTTAGAAACACTAACAGAACTTTAACTGCCCTCCCACTGCCAAGTCTAGACCAACACGTACTTCTGGGAGCACAAACAGGGACAAAACCAGGTTTCTTATCAGTTTGTGTCTCATGGCTGATTAACTTTGGTGTCTAGACAGGTGAAAGCTTAGGCTGCAACATCCGTGCAGTCAAAGTGGCTCTTGCACATATGGCCTCCAGTGTTGAAAAGTGTGAGTTTTGGTGGCAGCCTCTTTCTCAGTGGACACCTCAACAGGGCCCCTCTACCTCCTTCTCCGGAAATGCGTCAGACCTTTCTTCTCTTATGAACACTAACCATGTCTGAAGCTTGGCTGAAAGTGGCCATTGGATTTTAAAAAAATCCCTACTTGGGGCAGCATGACATAGTGTTGCCACATAAGTGTTGTTCATATAGAAATGAAGTTTTAAAAAAAAAAAAAGATAAATGTATGACTGTATTTTCTTTCAGAACTTCAGCACTATATGCTTTTGGCACAGTCCCTGCAATCTGGAACAGAATGTATTTTAGGTTATATCCCCAAGTGTCTTTTCAGCTTTAGCTGTCAAATAAGTGACGTCTGATGCAGCAGATCAAGATTCCTGTGATTCCTGGAGACAATTACTGCCTGTCAAGTGATGTGGCACAACTGCTTTTGACATGGCTGCCACCTCTGTGGTATAAAGCCACCACGCTTGGGAGAATATTATGGCCAAAGGATGAAGACAATCAGAAATAGACTAGAAGATACAGTATGCAATAAAACAAATTTGAAATGTGCTAAAAAAAACTATGAAGAATCAACTTAATTGTCACCAGTAGTAACTACTTTGGAAAGAGCATTAAAATAGAAATGAGTTATGTGCTTGTAGGAATTTATTAGTCTGCAAGAACAGAAGAGCCAGCTGTTACTGAAATTGAGAGAATTATAAACCAATATAATTAAAATGTCAATATGTTCTTAAAGTTTAGTTTTAGGGGTTTTAAGCATTTTGGGTTTGGTTTTTAATTCATCAATATATACAGATAAGTGGGTCTAGTTGAATGAAAGAGAATTCATCATAATTCTTTCTCAAGTTACCTATAACCACAATAGCAAGGATAGATTGAGAAAATTGTCTTCTGTATGTATGCCTACCTTTGTGTCACCACCGTTGGCTTCAGCCTCCAATACTTCTGAGTATATGTTTTAGCCCTCTTCATCTTTATTTAACAGCTAGATTTAAGTATTTTAGTAGCATCAACGCAACCAGATTCAAAAATACATCAAAAATGCCTAAACTGCATTTCCCATCCTTACAATTTCCAGGTAACGCGGCTCATTATGTCATGCAGAGATATCTGAGTGGCATTAAGGCAGTGCTTCCAGAGTTCCTCCACTTGCTTCATTTCACGCTGATCTGAGAGGCAGGAAGACCTTGATGGTGGGAGCCGCAGAGGAGGTTTTGTTCTGTATTCATCTCCAGCCTGTGCAGAAGTTCCTCCACAAAGCTTCTCACCAGCATAATTTTGAACACCCCTTAGGCCTCTCTCAGTTACATTTGGGGCTTGCCTCAGGATCAAAAAGTGGAAAGTAAATTCATCTCATCTTTTTGTTTTGAGTCCCCAAACACAGAGTGTCATATCAGAAAGTCTGGCAAGGTGGGCTATACTCATGTTCTACGGAGTGCTACATGCTGAGAACTCTGTGTACTGGGTACGTGCTGATACAGTTATACACAGGGATAGGAAATAAAAACCATCAATCCAGGATGTCCAACATTAGTAACAATATTTGGGCATTTAAATAAAAAAGCCTGATTTTCAAAGGAAAAATCATCTCCAACTCCCATTGACTTCAGCAGAATTTGTCAATCCGCACTGTTTTTAAAAACCAGCCCACCTCTACTCAGGTTCCTAATTATGGAATTAGGCACCTGATTTTAGATACTTATTTTTGGCCTATGGGCTTGATTCTCATCTTGTTACATCAGCTCTCCCTGATATAAATGCATCAATTAAGTCAATGGAGTTACTTCTACAGGAAACCTGTCCTATGACTGGAAAATCAGGATCTGCAACAGAATAGGAACATCAATATTTTAGTTTTCTTTCTTAGAAATACACAAATCATGGTCCTGGTGCTAAATATTTTGAAGAGAGTAAACAAACATAACAAGTGTAAATCAACAGGTGCTCTACTGTTAGACCCTGGTGTTTGCTAACTTACAGGGATTGCTCTTTTCATACAGCTCCTACCAAAACCCTCCATTGCTTAATTTCACTACTAATTGGCCCTTTCAAAGTAAAAATATATAGCTATTATCATGCTCTTACCTCCTAAATTTACTTTTTGAAATTAGTAAAATGACATCTGTTTTTTTTTTCCCCTGTGTGCTCTCAAATTCCTTTATTTTCCAAGTAGTACTTTCTCACTGGAGACACAGCCAAGACTAAGTTGAGAGGGAACTATGAGAACAACAGAGCAGTAATTGCACTCCTCTCAAAAGGAAAGCTTATCCTCCTCGCCAGAAATAATTTCCTGGACTCGACACTTTGCTACTGAACCTTGTTTACATACAGGAGATTCCTTTAGCTGGAAGCAATGTGGTCCCTGTCCTGTGCTGCTCCTCAAGTTCCCCCGATCACATGGGATGCCCTGTGCCTTCTTCGCCCTTCTGGCAGCAGCAACAGGCGCTTAGCACCTCTCAGATGGAATCTCTTCTTCTGCCGCTCTTCCAGAGGCTGAGGTCTAGCAGTCAGGCCTTCTTGCCAACAGAAATTAAGCCCTTCCTGCGTTTCCAAATTCACTTTGGAAACTTGTATAATCCCTTCTCTGTTTAGAGCAACTCTTAAAATGATATTTCATAAATGCTGTGTGCTTCTTTAGTAACTGATCTGTGATGCATAATTAGATAACAAAAGAGATTCTCCAGAAGAGAATAGTTCTGTCTCATCTGAAGTGGTGACTGGTGGTAATGGAAATAGAGAAGTATGAAGATAAAGACAGACACACGTTCTGCTTTACAAAAAGACTAACCACCCGTTCTGTATAAATATCAATCTAAGCAGATACCTGCTCAGTAAGATCGCAACAGTTAAGTTTCATTGCATCAGCACTTGACTAATCAGGCAGTAACGCACTGAAAAGTAAACCATCTACTTGTGAATAGATCATTAATTTCTGAAAGAGAGTGAAATTATTCTTTTACATAGAAGATCTTTTCTGTGGCTGTAATATTCATTCTAGACTGGAAATATATTTTTTTCCTCAATATTTTTTCAAGTGGATTGTGCAAGTTCACTGATGAATCCTAACATTACACAATGTTTACCCAGGACTAAGCTTGGTAGAAACATTAATCAGAAAATATATAGGTTTCCATATTAAAATTGAAGTTTTTGTAGCAACAGCAAGCTCTGACGTTCCCTGAACAGAAGCTAGAGATATATGTTTGCCAAGAGAAACAGCAAGATGTCGCCAACAGTAGAAGGTTTTGGGAAAATAGAAGCACGAGAACTTTTTCCAATCTAGGTCATCTCTCGCCACTCAGCACTCTCAGTCTACTTTTGAGCAGGTATATCCAGAAGCTGTACCCCAGTTATTCATTGCAGTGATCCGGCAGCAATTCAAGCACCCCATTTATATTATTTCTATTAATTTCAGGGGAAAGTGAGTGCATAACACTTGGAAGGAGGTATTTGGAGTTTTGCAATGCTATTTTCCTATTGCTAATGGCTTGATCTATCTTGCAATAATTTCCAGCGCAGTTCTGCACAAGTAATTACACCAAATTAATTGTTGGTGTAACTCCATCTGGTAGGAGTTCATGAAGTTCAACTTCTGATGCCTCCGCCAGCCCTGTTTACTTTCCCTCTCCTACCGCAGCCGCTGGGTCATGGTTTAGCACTGTACCGACGAGTCGGCGGCACATCCCAACCAGCTTCTCCTGGCTCGGGCAGCTCTCTCATCTACGGCAGGACTCACGTTCACAGCCTTTGCCCTCACGTGCCTTCACTGCTACTGGCTCCTCATCTGGAGCTTGTACCACAACCATCTTTTGCCAAGTTTTTCTGCACGGCTCTCTGCAGACTTGCCATCCCATTCAGCCTCTGTCAGGCAGGTCTTTGGACTTGCCAGTTTTAGGCAGTGCTCATCCTCCGTCACATTAGTACCCATTTCATAGAAAGGCCCGGCAGTCCCAGGAGAAGCAGAGCCAGGATCCCTCCAAAGGTCCATCTTGTCATACGTCTCACCCTGCAAGCGTAGCTGTTGCACCTAGGAGAAAACCGACACAGCGAGCACGTTCACAACACATTAAAGAATTACTACAGCTACACTGCTGAGTGTATTGAAATTACAGCAACTTTCCACAGGCACCATAAATGAAAAGGATAATTCGTTTATGTAGAGAAGCGATTACCTTGCTGGAACAACAAGCCCAGCCTATAGTTCCACCCAGGCTAAATTAATACCGCAACTCCTACTAGACTTACAAGAGAGTAGGGCAGGAAAGTAGCACGTTGTTAAACACAGGGCAATATTTAATGTAACCACATGCATGGTTTACAAGAGAAGTTGCATATCATTTAGTAAAGTAGTCAGTGAGTTGGGGCTTATTAGGTAAATGCCAGAGCTGTTGCAAAACTGCCATGGCCTCGTTCTAAAAATTTTAGTTGCATAGTTATTAACCAGAGCCCTTCTAATATATTCATGGCTATTTAGTGGCATATGCTACATGTTAATAGTAAAGGCCAAATGGAAACAGCACTGAACAGAAAGGGTTGCACATAGTCATCAGGACTGATTTTTCACTACAGAAATGTGAAAATTACTCAGATTCAGGTTTCGCTGGTTCCCAGTTTTTTTCTTCTTTTTCTTTTTTAGATAAAAAAGTATTCCCTAAAACTCCACTCATTAGCTGCTGTCCTGTAATTGTATAGTCCATAGTGAAGAACGCTACAGCTCACCTCGCTCATTGGCAGGGTTGATTATATCAGTCATGGGCCCAGCTCCACTCTCTTCATATACCAAAATTTTCTTGATAAAGACCAAGCCTACATCTCTCACCCCAAGCGAGGTGTTTGTAAGCTTTATTCTATCTAAAACAAAACAATTTCTGTTTTCAGTAGTCTGGCATCCTCTGAAAGTGAGAGCATAATAGCAACTATAGCAAAAAATAATCATTAAAAGCTTAAACACTGAAAGGCCTGATTGTACTTCGCTGTGTAAAAAAAAAATATAACCGTGCCTGGCAAATGTCATCAGTGGTGAAATCCTTGGCCCATATACCAAGGTCAGCTCCCCTTCATACAGAGGGAGCTAGGATTTCAACTCGGGCTATATTGGGTAGTGCTTTCTTTGCTACTTTCACACTAGATCAATTATAACTTTAATCCCTACAGTTGATTTATTCTCATGTTGTATAACATTATTTGAAGGGGAAGGGAAGTTGACATTTGTTCAAGGATGTCAAAAAACAGCAATGAAGTACAGTATGTATACTAAAAAAATAAACAAAATTGCAGTAAGTTATTAAATTGCTCACCTTTGGATGTCAATTAAAACTTGAAAATGAAAAAGATCGCTGTACATATTTATAGCAAAGTCAATCTTTACTTAATTAGGCTAGGTATTTTTTTAAAAATAGCGATACAGCTAGAACACTGTAGCTGTATCTGTGCTTATATTGCTTTTGGCTCCTTCTGAATTTCTTGGTTAATTTATCTTCCCTTTAAGTTGTTTAACTGAGTTTCTTTCTTTGCACAAAACATAAGCAGCTTCACTGCCTGGAAAACACAGAGCCCGATTGTTCTCCTGCTTACACCAGTGCCAATCGGCAATGATCCTACCAGTCTATAGAATTACATCAATGTAAAGCTGACATCAGAGAGAGAGCAATCAAAGCCCTTGTTTCAAAGTTAATTGTTTTTGCTTAAAAAAAGAAAAGATGAGTACAGAACACATTTGTTCTCCTTCTCAACTGAAATGTCAAAGAAGTGCTGCAGTTTTGGCATCCGATCTGTGTGGGATTTGCACACACGGATCACGTTTCAAAAACAGGGCCCTAGTCACAACCCATCATGTTAAGAGTCCATTTCCTCGCTCTGATTTTAAGGAAGGGGAGGGTTTTGTCCCTGTTTGTTTGCTGTCATTGAGACGACTTTTTCCACTGTCCGGAGCCAGTACCAAACTGTCATCAGGTATCAGCAATAACGCTCCAGCAACAAATACGTGGCCCATTTAAAGCCATTCCTCAGCTTTGCTTCACCAAGTCAATTGTTCTGCACATTTAATGCTTTTAGATTTTTACTTGGCAAACGAAAGAAACATCATACCAAGACTTGCAATCTTTTTTTTCCCCCCTTCTTTAAATAAATATATTGCTTGTGAAAGGGACTGAGTGGGGGAACTGGGAAGAGGGTACATTCATAACGCTCCTGGGCTCTGGACTGTTTCAGGAGGCTGCCATGGACTGCAGCATCCTTAGGGCTGCTCTAACTTGTGGCAGGTGCCTTTGGGACGCCCCAGCACAGCATCAACTTGTGAAGACACAAACTGTGTGAAGTTGCTCTTCTCCCACTTCCTCCTTGGCTCTGGTCACTCTAGCACTGAATCTTCATCGCTGCTTTGTTATCAGCCTTCTGGATTCACCTCCCTTATGTTTAAAAATCTGAAAGCTGGGTCCTCATTGCAATGGAAACTTGCCCCGGCAACAGCCACCCGTAGCCAGAGCCCATTCGGTCGTGCACGGCAGAGGTGAGCCAGGCTCGCACGGAGGGTGCTTGCCAGGGCACCTGTGAACCCTGCCACCACCGCTCACGTTATGCCACGCACCCACTGACTGCTACCTGGCTGCTCCTATTTCCGTTTCCCTCTGCAGAGTTCGAGCGCTGGCCAGGAGCGCTGGTTTTTGTTTGCGCTGCGGGACTTTCCCTTCTGATAACAGTCTCCTCCAGCTGCGCAATAGGCACCCAAAAGCTTTACCTGGCACCAGTTCCAGGTGGTTGTATAACACTGGCTCGACAATGCTTGTACGGCATTAGCAGGGATTAAGCCTGTGCTCGTTACACAAGCCAGCGCCACATGATCCAATTGACATACCCTGCCCCCAAACAAGTTTCATCAGAAGTTTCAAATGGAGTGATTTAGAAATGACAACCAAACTGGTGTTCTTTTTTTACATCATTACTCAAACACCATGGGTGCTGATCGGTTCCTTACGTACATATTATCTAGCAAAGCAGTAACATGAAAATTGTTTACAAAATAAAGGACCTGAGGTGCCACAGCATGCGGAGAAGCTGCAGTTTATGTTGAAGAGAAAACCCAGATATTCCCTCGCACTTCTCTGGGGTGAGGGAATATACATTTTCAGTAGTATAGTTACAAGGAGAAAAATGGGCAAACCAGAGGTGAAGAAAACAAGGGGAAAACACACCAAGTTATAGATGAAAATAAACTGCTGAATCTAGACAGGAGAGAGAGACTGATCAGCTCTGATCAGACAGTGGTGGTCCTCACTGCCCCCCCAAATTCTGTTCTTACCCACAGTTGCTAGGAATTGCCAAGGCAGCACTGCCAGCGCTGACCTCAAAAGTGTGGAGCCGGAGAATCCCAGGTAGGTAGGTCTGCATTTCTTCTCTCTTTCAATGGAAGCTAAACAGCATTTCATCCTTCTAGAGTATTTGTGTGAAACTCCCAGGCCATGTACCATGTCAGCTGTCATAAAACCAAGCTTAGTTGAACTAGAGAAAAAACATGGGGGGAGCAGAAAATTAATGCTTGCCTAGCACGTATAGAAGCTATACCTCTAGAAGAGTCCGTGAGGATGATGGACGTGTAGTTTGGTTATAAACTTCCTCCACCGTTGACTCTGACCCAGCAGCCAGAGGAGATGGTGGGAACTCATATCCCAGCTGACCCCTTCCCCTTTGCCCCAAGACAGTCCCGGGGGGTGGCAAACAGTGTTGTCAGCACGTTGAGGTTTCATGCCAGAGGTCTTCAAGGAGGCTAAACCCCAGAGGAGATTGCTGCCAGCGGTGGAACAGTGGCTGCTCTGTGCACACAAGTGAGAAAGGCCGTATTTACCTACTGAAACAGTTGGACTTTAATTATTTATTTTTCGTGGCACGTAGAGTCTATTGAGTAATGAGGCTCCGTTGTGTGCCACTTGCAGCAGGCTTAGAAGAGGAAATATTATTTCCATAAAGAGGTTGTATCCTGGAAAGGCAGGGCAGAAACGCATACACAAACAGAGAATGGAGTTGCCAATGTTCATACTTTAAAAAAAAATTTTTAAAAAATTACTCATTCATGACTTGCTATTACTACTTTGTCAGGTATTCAAGAAATTTGTTAAAACTCATTTTCATCCTAATAATATTATGAATGAAATACACAGTAAACATTAAAATGCCAAAGGAGTAGCTATGATTCTTGATGTTTACTATGTGGTAGTTTAAGTATCATTTGTCATTGAAAGAAGACAAAAAAAGGAAAAAACATTAAGTTCAGTCAGAACATAGTGTTCAGAAATATAGGCAGGAAATGAGGATTCACAGTAACTACCAGTGAAGAGGTTCATATTTTCAGTCATTTGTTTTTTATCTGGGGATATAGTTTGAAGCAACACTTTTTCACTCACTTTTGGCAAAGGAGCAGGCATTACAGTATTCTTGTATTTCAATGCATGAAAAGACAGAGTGTTAAAAATATCTAAAATACCCGTGTTAGCTGTACTGATGCCAGTGAACCTTAAGGAAAATGTGTGTTGCTTGGGATACTCTGTCCTGAACAGTATTTTCAACATGTATAAATGCAGAATCACAATTAGAGGGTTGTTCTAAATTATAATCTGGATTTTCCAAAAATAAACCCTACCCTAACCTCTCCCATGCTGGCTTCATTCGCAGGCCTCTCCTTGGCAGCGGTTCCCTTGACTTCACTTAACTCTGGCTGCCTCTGAGGTCGGTTCCAGATTCTTTTCAATCCAATCAAGAAAATTTGAAATAAGAGAACAGTGTTAGAGTACAGTTTGCTAACTTATAAAAGACCAGAAAACCTGAAAAATTAATAGCAAAGGCTATAAAAAAGAACAAGGAATAAAAAATACATTACTGGAGAAACAGCCCTTTTCCCGTTGCTGCTCTGAAGTCACACGCATGCACATTTTTGCACTTAAAACTCCTTAAAACCACTGACTTTTCCATCTTTTCAGATTTGGATTTGTCATCAGGTGTTTGCAAATTACATGGAGCACAAGCCTTCTAAACAGCCTCTTTTGGTTTATATACATTAATTGCTCCTGCTGTCAGCCAGAGGGAGATGTATCGCCAGTAGGATAATATATAAAGCTAAGTGCTTTCTTGCCAGGGAGTGTAGAATAATATTCTGATTTTTATAGCACCTTTTCCCTAAGGCCCACAAGGCACTTTACAAGTAAGATTGAATTAAGCTTGTCAGCGCTCTGTATGGGAAGTAAATATTTCTTTCTCTACATTGGAGAAGGGAAACTGAGGCATTAATATTAAGTCCCCAGCAAAGCATTTAGCTGCATGCTTTCAAGCCCTTTAAACTTCTCACATGATTTAATTAAGGACATATTCAAGTGCCTTGCTGGAATACTGCCTAAGAAAGATGCTACAGCCAAGCTGCCAATTTAGTCTGCAGCTGGGAAAACACCACGGGTTCCCCATCACTCACGCTTTAACAACAAGATTTAATCCGCAGTTTTCCCTAAAAATAAGATCCCATCTTTCAAGTCTCACCTGCGTGGTGCGTTGTCACCTGAGACACCTGAGACAAGTCCTGGGAGGTGACATCCGGGCAGGAAACCTGGGGGCTACGCGGGCACCGACCTCTGCGACTCTGCTGCCTGTCAGCGTGCTGCAATGGAGAAGGGCAGTTTACTGTTGGACAGTTTGGTGTTCACAGTGCCAGGCTGCGCTGTTTTGATTAAGCACATCAATATGAAATTCTTCAACACTTCGGCATACAGTGATATTTCCAGTCTGTGAACATTTTTGATGATTCAGGTTTCTGTCTCTGGTTAAAAGCCCATGCAGCAGGGCTCAGAGCACAGCTCAGCTCTGTTTAGATCTCATCACGGACCTGCCCTGACTTCCTACCACAGCTCAGAGGCGGCCATCGTGTCTCAAACCTGCTCTTTGGTGTCTCTCTTCCATCCTGTTTTTCCCAGGTCTGCCTGGCTTACCTCTGATCCCACAGATGTGCCTTTCCATCTCCAGTTTGGCTGTTGAAGGTTCGAACACGATCTTAGGTTTTAGTAGGGCTGGTACTCAGCTGGAGGGCTCATGGCACCTGGCCACTCTCCAAGGAGCAACATACCCGCTCCGACCTAACCACACAGTGCTTCTGGGCTGAAATCCTTACAAAACTGGCAGTAAACCTACATCCAAGTACCTTGCGTGTTCTATTTGCTCTCTCTTTCCTGAGGGGTCTAATGGCTATTTGCAGGCAGCCTGGTGGAACCGTGGAGATGCTGCTGTTTACAGCTGTGTATTAATGGAGACTGGCATCGGCTCTGATTTTTTGTTACTACACCAGGCTGTGAACAGCAGAGACTCGGGAGTGGATGGGAAGGAGGTAGCTGCTGATCTCTTCAGGTCAGTTTGAACACGAGTGGGAGTCCTAAGGTCCTTGGTTTGGGATACACAGTGACCACCGGTGTCACCACCCCTGCGGCTCAGTTTACCAGTCAGTGTCCAGGAGGTTCCCATTAGACACTGGATGTCAGACCCTCCTCCAGATGTGCCCTTGAACTAACCATGTTATTGCAATTCTGAACACGTGCCCAGGCAGCCTCTCAGAGCACGGCAGGCTGCAAACCCCTCCAGGGTGCCCAGCTGCACCAGTGCAGGCAGTGAGGATAGGGCCACCCCCTTCCTGCACCCCTGGGCTGTGCACGCTGCTGCAGGCACCCAGCACCCCAACAGCACCCAGCTTGTGTCTGGGGCTGGGGGACTCTTTCTGGAGATCCCAGAAGAGATGGCTTTTCAGACAGGCTTTCTGGAGGTAGCCAGATTCAGCTTCCACCATAACATTACCCTTGTCCTAGAAATACCTAGAAACCTCTGCCCAAGCTGGGGATTTATTCTGCTGGCACGCGCGGGGCTGTCCCAGCCCCAGGAAAGCGCCTGTCTGGGAGGCACCTCCCAAAGGACCTGCACTCCCCCAGCCGTGCCTGCCTTTTCTTGCAAGGTGTGGTGAGGCTGCAGCAAACAACTTGTGAGCAACCCCCGGGCTCCCAAATCAATACTGAGTTCGAGAAAAAGGGACCAAACGCTAAAGTGACCCCAGCAGAGTAATACATGAGCACATGTTCCTGAGCTGAGAAAGCCTATCCCTAGATGAAAGCCGTGGGTCCCCTCCAGCATTTCAGATGCTGTCATTCTCTTCCTCGTCACACCAATGACTGTACTAACAGCCAAATAAAGTGAACTTGTTTCTGTCCCTAATTGCACATGACTTCCTGCAATTTAGTGTTTGCCAAGTGAGGCGCAATGTAAAAAAGTAAGTGAAACAGAAGAAAGGAGCAATCTAAAGCACTTCTAAGGTCAAGTGCTTTGAAAAAGCAGGACTGTATAACTCTTCAGGGATTTTAAATCTGTTTTTAATGCATATCCTCATACTGATGACCCTACATAAGCAAGCCTGACATAGAAACAACCCTTTTAAATTAATATATAGATAATATGTCATTACTAACATTATATATACTCTAATTAAAAAGATAAGGAACATATAATTTCTGTTAGTTGTGAATGACACTTCTTGTGAGCTAATTGTTCTAGCTAGGCTTCCTTTAGAAGCGAGTGGAGCTGAAAAGCCACCAACACCCAGCTGATGCAGAGCCCGCTAAAGTTAGTTGAAAGCCTGATCGGTCGCAGTGAGCCTTGCACTGGCCACTAATTTCCCCCTCCAGAGGTGCATGCAAACCTCCACCGATTTGAGAAAACTATTACTAATCCCAAATGTTAATATCGTGAAGTAAACCCTCAAAACTCACAGCATTGATTTTCAATGAAAAAGAATTACGGCTGGTAGAATTTGGCATGTCTTACGTGCCTTCTGGTTTTGAGGTTTTTTTACAATCATGACATTTTTTCTGATTTTCACAGTAAACACGACAGCTCAAAGCATCCTCCCAAGTGAAAGTTACAGTTCTCACTTGTGTGCTTCTAGCCCGTGAGGCTTTAGGGAAAGGCTAGTTTTTGTGAGAGTTCTGATAAAACTGGGAGCAGGCATTCCCATAAATCTGAAGGCAAGCTGTTCCTGTGAGCATCCAAAAAGGACTTCCATGGAGCAGGACAGGTCGAGGAACAGGCCAGGGGCTGCGGTCAGCCCGGTACCTCATAGGGTTGCTCTTCAGCCAGGCTTGGACTTCATAGTCTTTAAAAACCCTACAAGTAAAAGTTATGCTCATCATTAGGGATGTAAACTCATTGCAAAGGGTTCCATATCTGAATCGGAGGAGTTTGGATCATACCAGCTGTACTAAGAGAAGCCTGCTAAAACGTCTGATCCCCATCCAGCCTCTTTTCCGAGCTTGCTGGCAGAGCTGGGGCTGTGGTTACAGCCCACCCCTTGCGTCTTCCGCTTGTGAATCACCGCCTGTTTGAGCCGTTCACGGG
Source organism: Calonectris borealis (assembly GCF_964195595.1). Classification (NCBI taxonomy): domain Eukaryota; kingdom Metazoa; phylum Chordata; class Aves; order Procellariiformes; family Procellariidae; genus Calonectris; species Calonectris borealis. Next base: position 14,289,590 of record NC_134322.1, read on the forward strand.
GGTTGCTGCCCTAGCCGCACCCCTGGCCCAGCAGAGCCATCTCCTCCACGCAGCCCTTTGCCTTCCGGGGAGGAGCCGGCAGCGGGCTGGGAAGCAGGGCTGGTAGATGGAGCTGCTCCTGGGGCAGGGGGCCAGCTTCAGCCTCCAGGGCAGCTGCTGGGGTGTCATCGCCCTTTGCATCCCCGAGCACAGAAGCTTTTCCTGTTTGGAGACCGCTGTTTGCAGCCGTGTAGCTGCCTTCCAAGCAGGGGCCCTGGCTCCCACCCACTCCCAGCACCCCCCAGTGTGCTTATTTCCTTCACTGAGAAATGGCTTTAAGCTTAGTCATCTCCAGCCTGGCTGCATGGGGCTGGCAGGGGTCAGAGAGGAGCCCAGCGCTTGCACGTCTTTCCCATGTGCCAAGGGCCTGATGCACAGCCCAGCAAAGCCTGGGAGCTCCTCCTTGGGCACAGAGACCCAGGCTCCTTCTGCAGCCGTTCTGCCTAACTCCGGCATGAATCAGGCCCCAAAGCGTCTCACTGCTCCTTGACACTCTCAATATTTGTGCTTCCCTCCTGCTGCCTTTGCTGTTTCTACCTCCATCGTTACCTGCACCTCCTCATCTGCATGTTCCTATTCAAAATAAATATGCAAAGTCTCCCTGCGCCTTTGCAAAGCACAGGGGCGAGGTCTGCACAAAAAGGAAGGACGATGGCTTTTCCTTCTTGTGTAAAGGAACACTTTCAGCCACATTTTTCCTTTGGGCTTTCATCCAGAATATTTCCTAAGCAGATTTCTTATCTTGTTTACTCACTTTGGGACTCCAGTGATCCAGACAAGCTGCGTAACTGGAGGAATCAGTCCTGCTGGTAACTCCACACTGCCTTACCACGGCGTGTAATCCTCCAAGGACAAGGGGACAGGTCACCAGAAACCTCTTGTACGTCAGGCAACCCAAGCCTGGCTTTCCGGGGAGGTCCTGAGGAGCCCCCCGGGTTGTGATGCCCTGAGGATGAACCCGGGGCTTGGGGTGGTGACTCCATATCCTTTTCAGTGTGACCCTAACCCCCACCTACGTTATTTGAGGACCATGCTCTTCTGCAAAAAGATACTTTTACTTTATATATCCACTCCTTAACAGGAGCGCCTGGGCCCCGCGGCTCAGGTGTGCGCTGGGCAGAGCGGCACAGACAGGCCTGTGAGCGGTTGCCCCCAAGCACCCCGAGCCCTCGCGGGCGGGGCAGCCACGTGCACCCCGGGGTGCCTGCCCTCTCCCAGCATGGCCGGACTCTGCCAGGGGTTCGCCCTTTCCAGGCTGCTGAGCTCAGCAGCGGGAACGGCTGGTGTTTTCCAATGTGAATCGCAACGGCTCATTTTCTATTTTCAGTGACTGCTAAGAATATGACAAATTTTCTCTTATTCCTGTGAATCCAGCAACCACACCGTCTTTCACTACCATAAACAGTAAAGAAATGTCTAATCCAGGATTTAAATTAGATCCAGGAAACCTCTGCTGTCTTTTACTGTATAAAAGAGGTTTTTAAAATAAAAGGCAGTTTGAATGTGGCTTTACAGTCCCAAACTGCAGCCCTAGGTCTGTCATTAGGAGAAGTGTCAAATATCACAGAGGCTTGTTTAAAAGGGAATTACTGAAGCTACTTGTATTTTAGTAATATACTTACACGTTTTATAAGGAGTCAGAGGTCAAAGTGCAGACAAACGAAGACCTACGTGGAGCCAGGACATGTCCCAGTGGGTCGAAGTGAAAGGGTTGCAGGAGAGGCAGGAGAGGGGTCCCTCGGGGTCCCTCTGGGCTGCAGGCAGAGCTCTGCCCCTGCCCGCCTCGGCTGCTGCCCGAGGGAACAGCAGAGGATTGAGAGGAGAAGATGAGGGCTTGGGGGTTTGGTAATACAGGTGGAAGGTTTTGCCACTAGTCGAGGCTCATCCTCGCTCGTCTGGTTTGAGCCCTTCACTTAGCATATTTTGGAGAGCCTTCCCTCAGCAGATTTTGATCTGTACACTTTGCAATAAGGCTGGGAGGTGCGATGCATATTGGGGCAGTCCAGCAATACCATCCCCCAGCCTCAAGGCTTGAGGTTCTGGTCTTTTTCCCCCTTTCCCCTGACTCCCTGGCATGTTTCCCACTGTGGGATGGCATTGCTGTTCCCCTGTGTGGCACGCTCAAGAGCACACTGAGCTGCTGAGGTGGCTATACTCTGTGAATTCAGCACAGAAAAGCCCCCCAAATCCACATGGGTGATGTCTCCAGAAGGCTGAAGGACAGGAGGACTGAGCAGGCAATCTGTGACAAGCCAAAGGTCCTTGATAACCATCAGAGACACCTCCCTCCTACCTGTTAGGGGCAGGACTGCTCCCAGGGGCTGAGCCCACATCCTCCTCTGTGGCTGCAGGGCGGGTGGACGAGGTGGAAAGGAGCGGAAAGGTAGCATCAAGGGCATCCTGGCTGCAGAGGAAATGGAAGAGCATGAAGAGACCACGCAGCAGAAATGGCCCTGGACATGTCAGAGTTGGAGGGAATAAAAGGTGCTTGGGGTAAGCCCCGTGGATTTACCTAGAGAATGCAGCAGCAAAGCTGCAGCGGCTACCAGTCAGCGTTAAAAACCCAGAGCTAGGAGCAGTGCAGTTGTGGAAATGGAAGATCTTGCATGCAGTAGGATGCTTATGTGTAAGTGTGCCATAATCAAGGTCTTCGTATCTGTACTTCCCATGTGTAATCAGAGATTAAGTCCATCCAGGGGGAAAAGGTTAAGAAACTGCAACTAGTGGTTGCAGAGGTCCGAGCTCGCTGGACAGTATTTGGAAAAAGGATTGGCATTAGTACGTAGCAGTGGTGAGCAGGAGCGGATGCACATCGAGCATACAGTGAGTGCTCCCTCCACAATGCTGTCACACCGGCACTTGGAAAAAAGGCAGACTTGGTTTTCTCCCAACCTTAGTAAGGGAAAGATTGTGAAAATAGTCCAGGAGTGTGGGCAAGGAGCGCAGTTGCAGCCAGCCTGCGAAAGGAAGCACAGGTGACGAGAGCCCAACCTTACTGCTTCACCAAGAGCTACTCAGAAGTTTAACAGGGACTGACACAGGACCCAGATACAGGATGGTCCAGGCAGGGAGAACTGACCTCAGTGGCTGCATGAAGTGAAAACCACTTTTGGGCACAGCCCTATTTGGTGTCCGGTCTTGTCCATCTGGGTAGGAGACAGCCATGGGGCAGCAAGTCAGTTCTGCTGGCTGGCTGCTACTACTTCATCTTCCTTTTAATATTTAATTTCTTTCTGTTGGTGATGTGTGAACATTTTTCTCAGATGGAAAATAAAAGGTGGTCAGCGAGCTGGGGAACCTTCAAGACATCTCCTTCCCACTACACTGGCAAGCTCCTTCACAGTTCACTTGGCAAAAAATCTGCTTTGCCCAAATAGATGCTGCCTTACCCCTAGCTTGGAAAACTGGGGACTTCTGCAGACTTACACTTGCTAAACCTGAGCCTGAAATCACCCTGCAGCTTGTTCTGGCTGCTTTCATGTTCCTGCAAATGATTTAATATTTTGCCAATGCAGTAAATCAGAAAACCTTACTATTTTGCATGTTCATCTGAACTAGTGCTCACCCGACAGCAGCACTTGTTCTCATTCCTAGATCTTTGCAAACCAATGATTTGCTTGTAACACTTTTCCAATACACTACTCTTGGATATTTTAATTATTTTATTTGATACTAAAACTGTTTGACAAGTGATTGGGAAAGAAGAATTAAGCAACAGTATCCAAAATCTGTATTAAAATAGCAAACTCTCTTGTAGTCTCTAAAGCCCTTGGAGACAATCTAAGGTTTTTGGAGCCTATGTAGCAGCATGTGATCGTTCCTACGTGGAATTTCCATAATTCCTCAATCAATTACCTGGAAAAAGCAGCCATTTTAATCAAAACCCTAAGGGTAGATGAAATCATGGAAAACAGGAGCTTTATTGCAATGGGTATTGACTGTAACTCATTAAGATGTTAAGGTATTGACATCCCGTTTGATGAGAAAAATGTCTGATAGCAAGTGTACATAACTGTGTTACAGAGAATGCCGGTATCAACACATCATAATGAGTAACTAATGATGTCTGTGGCCTAACGAGGTGATTAAAGCAGTATCCTTTGATCTATGTCACTGACTTGATTTAATGCCATGCCGAGATTGAATCTCTGTGCACCACTGGGGAGATTCAAGTAATTTGAGTAATTCACTAGCCTTGTGAATATCCCGCATCACCGGGGATATTTGCGATGAACACAGTTGCTTCTGTGGCCAAGTCACCCCAGGCGGGACACGCTGCCGGGGAGAGGCCACTGCTCCCTGCCTGCCGGCAGCCCCGTGCAGGAGTCTCACCACTGCGGGGCAGGGGTCTCGCACCGCCTCCTGCCATGGCCACGAGGCTTCCTTTTGCCTCACAGTCCCCGCTCCTTATAGACCAAAACCACTGGCAAATTCTGGAAGTATCCTCTGCCAAGAGAAGCTCATAGGAAGATGCTTTGCTACCTTTCGCCCAACCCTTTCATGCCGAGCACAGCAGGGGAGAGTCACACTGCACTGAACCACGGGGCTTTGTGCCTGGCATGTGCTAAGCATCTTGTTCAAACCACTGTGCTTGTCTGGCAGGAGAAAAGCTTAAGTGCCTGTTCTCTGGAACAGCAACGAGAGTGCCAGGAGCCCAAGCCTGCGGGTGACACCAGAGATGTAAAAGCTTTGACCATGGTCACACAAAGTGATGTAGCCTGGCCACTGGCTACCAGCTTACATCCTGTTTCCACTTTCAAACATCCAAAACCCTTTTCACCCTTACCAGAAGGACTTGTTAAACCCTTCATATACATCACAGCAGCTCTTTCAAGCAGCCCTGCCTACCTGTGCAGACAGACCTTGGCTAAGCGGTGTTGCTCTGGCGGCACAGTTGCTAAGTTTTGCGTTGTATTTTGTTCATAAGGGTACCAGAACAAAAGAGTGGCCACCCTCGGTCAGACCAAAGGTCCATCTGTGTGACCAGAGGGGACAACAGTGGGTGCCCCGGGCAGAGCACGCAGCAATAGCACTCCTCAGTACTCTTCCTGCTCCCACCATTTTCAGTTGATATCCTGAGCTGCGTGTGGTTTATGTATTAGCAGCCACTGTGGATTTCACTCAAATGAAATGTTTATATTTTGAATCGCAGTAGTTCTTCCTAACGAGGCCGATAACGAGGATTAATTTTCCCTCCCAATCATCTTTAACCTTAAGTGATAATTAGTACCAAAAGCATAAGTGAGAATCAAATTCTGGGCACCTCCCTTGGGCAGGAAATTATTTTGCTTGATGAATAGACCGTTTTTTACAAAGGGCTTTTTGCTGTACATAAATAACAGCGCCCTGGCCCCCAGATGCGTGGGTGCGATACTGCCGCCCCCATCCAAGCCGCGATTGTCTCCCCCCCTCCCACGGGGGCTGGGCACTTCGCAGCCTCCTCCCCCCCAGCAGTGCTCATAGTGCTCTAATGGGGGACAATTGCTCAGGGCTTGTCCCCGGGCTGTCCCGGTCTCCAGGCAGCCCCAGCACAGCCACCCCTCCGTACCTGCTGGGGACCTCCCTGCCCCGGCCATAGAGATGGGCCCTGCCGCGGGTCCCAGCCCTGCGGGCAGCACATCCCTCCACCTCAGTCCCCCACGGCTGTCCCCTGCCTCATTAGCCCTCCCCCAGCCCCCCCGCTTTAGGCTTTTAGCACGTATTGTTAAATCATAACATTGGCAGCAGCGCTGCCCCATCCCACACAGGGCACCCGAGTCACCGCCACCCCCCGCACGAACAAACACAAAGCCCTAAAGAGCCTAAATCTGAGCACGAAGCAGCCCACATTTTCCCCGCAAACATACCAGACGCCCTTACCAGGCACAGGGCCCAGCTCGGGCAGTCTTTATTGGCCTGGGTTAATCACATGCAAATGGGCTGCAGCTGCTGCATCACCTGTGCTGCCTTCCCTGCCCGTGCTGCCCCCAAGGGTGGCCTCATGCCACATAGGGTGGGTGAAGGCAGCACCCAGCCGCCGCTGCTTTGTCCCTGGGAGGGTCTAGGTGGAACAGAGGCAAGAGCAACTTCTCTCCCTGTGCTGGGGGCCTGTTTTGCACCGCCCTGCTTGCTGTTCCTGCTCTTCAGTTTCAGTTAGTGCTCAGAAAACAAAGTTTGTGAAGCTCGTTTTGGTGTTTGGGTTTTGGGCACTTGTGGTAAGCCCAGCTGGCTCCCCCGAGATAAAGGGTGCCCACAGCGGAGTTAAATATAACTCCAATATAAATATAAAGCTCTAATATAATGAAGTAACTGGGAAGCTGTGCGGGCTCCTGGGCACCCCAGCCATCCCCGCCTGCTGCTGGCAGCTGGCCTGTCCCCACAGCGCGCTGGGCACCACATGGGATGGGGACATCCCAGGGGCCACCCTCCAGTGCCTGGGGTCAGGGGGGTTAATGACCAAAGTGACTCACATGAGAGGGAAATACGGGATGGGAGGTGTAGAGAGAGGTCACAGCGAGGGGACCTGCTGCAGCTGCGCCAGGCTTTGCTGCCCATCGTCCTCCCCTGGCCTGTGGGATGAGAACCTCGGAGATGGTCCCCGCAGCTGCCTGACGGGCTTCAATCCCTGTGGCATCTCCAGAGTATTTTTTCCAGAAAAAGCATTTTGCTGTGTCCCTGGAGGTGTTTTTCTCTTCGAGGTGAGGGTGCTGCACACAGCAGGGTACGCTGGAGCCCTCACTTTGCACCACAGCCCTGGCCAGCACCGTCCCATGGAGCTACTGACGTGAGTCAGTGCCGAGTTATCCCAGGCCTGGCCGGTACGATGCTGCAGAGAGCAAATCCCATGGGCTCTCCTTCTGGGGATGGAGGACATTTCTGGCTTCCCATCTCCCCTTTGCCTTTGCGCTTGCCCTGGTTGCTGGTGATGCTTTGGTTTCTGGCATGGACTTGGGATACCAAGCCCGAGGGGACCCCTCCGAACGGATGCTCTCAGTGCCTCTCTTGGCTTAGCAGTAAAAAGAAATTGCAATCAGGGCACAGGCTGCAGGCTCTTCCAGAGATAAAATATTGTCAGTAGAGTCCAGACCATCCATCAGAATAAATGTAGCTGATACCATGATTTATGGGACAAAGATGAAGGTTTAATCCTCCTCTCAGCAGCGCAACCTGATTTGCCACAAAACCCTGTTAAATTTTGTGGCACACGCTTCATCACTTCATTAGGAGATAGAAAGAAAATGGTTCAATGCATTGCTGAATCTTTTACGGCCGAGGACTCTCCTCCCACCGCTCCCAAGTGATGGGTAATCTCTCTGATCAGATCCCCGGGAAAAGACCCCGTGGGATTACAGAGCGCGGAGGCATTAACAACAGTGACAGGAAAGGAATACAATATCCCTTTAAACAATTAAATATTGATCCTGTGGGCCTGAGGTGGACTCCATCACACAAAAGGAAACACCTCTGTGAATTAGTTTGGTGACATCCATACCCTTAGACGATATAAAGGAAACCAAGATTATTTGCTTCACTTATTTTCTTAACGTTTTTTCCCTCAATTAGAGAAATGCATCTGGTATGAAACCTTTCAGACACTCAGCACTCACTTCCACTGGAGCCCACCCTGCGGGGCACCACGGTGGGAGCTGGGACGGGGACGGGGAGCCCGGGGGCCGCGGGTGGGCGCAGGGGTGTTTGCTGGGGGCGGGGGGCTGCAGACCTCAGCACGGATGGAGGGAAGAAGACACAGCACCGTGAAGCCCAAGGTGCCATTTCGTGTCCCCCCCTGTGGACGTCCCTCCCGTGACACAGCCGAACGCTGCCCGTCCCGTGGGAGAGCTGAGGCTCACCCGCTCCCCTCGGCTCAGCCTGGTGCCTTGTGGCTGCAGATGGAGAAACAAAAGAAGGCAAGAAATGTCTAAATTTAAAGTGCTGGAAAATCCAACCTTTTATTTACTACATTTTTGTGACTACATAAACGCTGAAACATTGTAACACTGAAAAGCATGATGACATCATCACTTGCTTTTTTTTCTTTTTTTTTCTTTTTCTTTTTTTTTTTTTTTGCTTAGCAAACACAGCAGATGATATTGCACGGCATAAAGTGAGAACAGTAGCAAAGCTTAAAAAAAGTAACTTAAGGAAATCTTAACGCAGTACAGGAGATACTCATAACCAAACCAGAATAATGCCTAGTGCATTACACTCGTCGTCGCTACACACAAAAATACAGAAGAAGAAGCGCTTGACTAAGAGAGAGATTGAGGAAATAGTAGCAATCAACCGTAATTAGGTACAATAATCACTTAGTCTGAAATGCAGATGCAACGCATAAACTACTACTGCTTCCTAATGGGCAAACTAAAAATGACAGCAAAGTCGTCTTTTATCAAAATCTTTGCTTTGTTTTCTTTTTTTTTCTTTTTTTTTCTTTTTTTTTTTTTTTTTGGTTTTGTTTCATTGCTCTGGAAGAACTCCCTCTCGCTCTTGGAAGATTTCCTACCTCTACGGACCTGGGACCTGTGATTGTCTCTGCGCCCTCTCTGCGCGGCGGCGGATGGACCCAACCAGAAGGCGGGGGCGGCGCGGGGCGCGGGGCGCGGGGCGGGCCGGGGCGGGGCGGGGGGCGCGGGGCGGGGGGCCGGGGGCCCGGGGGGCCCAGGCTCCGGCTCGGCTGGGACTGGACTGCGGGCAGGGGGTTACGAAGACAACTACCAAAGCAAGTAAAAGAGAACGCTTTAAAGTTTATTTTCATTTAACACTGTTGTTCGGTTCAGACTGCAAAACTAACGCAGTTCCAGAGTGAGGGTGCGATAAATGCAGAACAGACCGTGAAAAATCAAACTACCGGAACAGGAAAAGAAACCGTGTCTTCCTAAGTACAGTTCTGTCCAGTGCTCGATGGCTCATGCTGGATTCGTAGACTAATACTTTGTCTCCCCCCTCCACGTGAAGCGTAACTCATTGCACGGCATCAGTTTATGTATTAAAAGCAGACATTTAGCCAATGCTTACCAACAGACCATTTAATGATCCTGCATTTCAGAGCGTCTTTATTGCCCCGTTTCAATACTTGAAGTATAAAAATGTACCTAGAAAGTGTAACTTCTGACCAAAAGCTCAAACCCTGCCCTTGTCCTGCCCTCCCTCAGCCCCTCCGCTATCCCCCCAAAGGAAAACAAGGTACACCTGGGGCTCAGCTACTGCGCGGGGAAGGGAAATATTTACAGCCATCACAAACCATGTCAGTACACAACATTTAGTTGAAACAGAATCTATTCTTTATGCAAAATAAAATACAGGTGAGTGGCATCCTATTTTCTGTGCCATGATGCCATCATCAGCTTTGCAGAATTATCATTGTCATTACTCTTTTTTTTTTGCTTTTCAACTCAAAACTGCTTTTTCCTCCCTCGAGCTGCGGGGGGCGCCGGGGGCAGGCGCAGCACCCGGTCCCCTCGGAGGGATGCTGCACGGGTCCCTCCCCGCTCGCCCGCAGCCGGGGCACTGCGGTTCTGCCGCGGTCCCTGAGCCTGGATGCGGCCGCAGCTCCCGGGGGACTTGGCTGCGCCCCGCGGACCCCGACCCGTCCCCGCCTGCGGGCCCTGGCTGGAGAGCAGGTGACACGGCGGTGGCCCACGGGTGGCCCAAGCCCTCGAGCGCTCCCCGAGCCGGGCTGGCCCGCACCGTCCCATCGCCCGCCGCCCCTCGGCCGTCCCCTGCGTGTCCCGGGGAGGAGAACCCCCGCGGGTACCGGGGGGGCTGGCGAAGGCCTTTCCGTGAGCAAGGTTTCCAAATTCAAGTTAGCTTTTCTCCCAAGGCTTACGCCCGCTACTTGCGCTACCCGTGCGAATGGCGAAGGAAAACGAAAACTCAGCAAAGTCTCTCACAAATGCCAGTGCTTTTAAACATTAAACGACTTTTAAATTCTTTGGATGTGCGGGTCTCACCCACAAAGCAACCTTTCTAGAAAAAGACAAATAAATTAAAGGAAAAACACACTAATAATGCCTTTCTGCTTTCTAAGTGACAAAAGTTCTACCTTGAAACACTCATTTTGGCATGTACAAGTTGGGGGGAAGGGAGGCCCGGGGGATAACCTGGCAGTGTTTGTAACACGGGTGGAAGTGCATGCCAAGACAAGGCTGAAGATACACCCTGCAGTCAAGAGAAGCACTCTCCTTCAGTTCATCTCAGCATCAAGAATGAAAAGATTGTAACATAAAGCTTTGGCCATTTTTGAATCTACTATATACAAATTTTTTTTTTTTAAACTACATAGTCATAAATTAAAGCAGTGATTAAATAAGCGTATACAAAATGTAATTAAATTAAAAATCACAGCACATTATAGAGAAAAAATAGGAACCATTTATCACAGCAGAGAATATTTTTTTTTTACCCTGTGAAAAGAACATCGACTAGCAAACACAAAGCATCCTAGTTGAAACAAAAGAAATCAAAGCCATGTTTCCCTTTCTTGCATTCATTGCAAACAGCGATCTTTACCCACTTCGAAACATTCCCAGGAATAAGATCTTCCTTGAGTATAACAGAGCAGTTCTGCCAAAAAAAAGGAAAAAAGAAGAAACCCAAGCCAAACGATATAAAAGGAATACACAAACAAAACAACCCCTACAAAATAAATAAGAATTATAAAGCTTTTTTTAAGTAACCTTAACAATTATCAAACTAGTAAGTTCTGCCTTATCACATAGACTCTCTATACAACGTAACCCTAAAGATTTATTACTATGAGGTATTTGGAGGAATTGGTAAAAGCGATGCACGGCCTGTCTGGGCTGAGGGACTCAAGCTGCTTTGGGGAAAAGAGGAGGGAACCTTTGGTTTGTCAGCAAGAAAGTGGAAAAAAACATTTTCCTTTGGTATCAAAGAAAGTTTCATTGCATGGTTGCACGGCAAAAAGCACCACGGTGAAGAATTATTCCTTTTTTCATTAGTGGCCTTTCTAACAGGCTGAGGTATTCAAAGAGTATAAGGTGAGAGATCAAGAGGTCAACAGCGGTTTAACACTTTGGTTCAAGCAAGGCACTCGTCCTATGAGTTTACAAAGTTTGCAACATGTTTGCCTAGAGCTTTATTATTATCATTATCCTTATCATCGTCAGTAGTAGCAGTTGTAGCAAGAGAAGTATTCGTAAGGTTATTAGCATTACCATTAAGAATGAAGACAAGGTTACACACTGAGTGAAGGTGAGGAAGGGGGGTCGGGGGGACGGGGGGAAGAAGGAGGATGAGTTCCCTTTCCAGACCGAGGCCGTGCATGAAAAATCTTTGGTATTCTTTGGTATCATCAATGTGATTAAAATCACCAATGGAAATCGAGTGAGGTAGCGTCTTTGGTTCACACTATAAATAGTAGATCTTTACACACTTTTTTTTTCTTTTTTTTTCTTTTTTTTTAACACGTGGAAGTAGCTATTCCTTACCTTTTGCTTCTTTGTCTTTAGCAAATAGTTACCAAATGTATTGTAAAGCTAACCACACCACAATAATAAACCAGGAGGCTAAGCAAAGTCTCAAAATTAGCCCCTGGGCCTTTGAATGCACCCAAACGCAGCGAGATAGAAAAGGGTAAGTGCTTTCTCTTTGTTTGCTAAATGCATAGTTTTCATCCTTATGTACAAAGGAGGAGGAGGAGGAGGAGGATAGGAGGAAGAGTAGTAGAAAGAAGGACCGTTTTGGGGGTAAAAATGTCTTGTTTACAACTCAGGTGAGGAGAGGTGTCCTAAGACTCTTTGGTATAAGCTCAGCGGTGTTTCCGAGCCCTCCAGGCAGCGGCAGCCCGCCCTGGGCAGCGCCCGCCGCCACCGCGGCCGTACCCTGAAATCCCTCTCAGGAGAAGAGCGGTGCCCACGGGCAGCCCCGGGGCTGGTCCCGTGCCGGGATGCTGGGGCACTCCCGGCCACTTCGGCCGCTTGGGAATTTGCTTCTGGATCAGATGGAGCAGGAGCAGATTCTCAAGCGAAAGCCCCGCTGCTGGCTCGCTCGCTCTTGTGGGTTTGCTGTACCTGAGTGAGGAGAGGAGGCTGAGGCCCCGGAAAGCCATGCGGGGGCTCACGTGGCGGTGCGGGTCGGTCTGAATTTTTTTTTGAATTTTTTTTTTCCTGGAAAGCTAATAATGCCATTTACAATGGGGATGGATGCGGACAGTTCACCTCTTGGCCAGCCTCCCCTCGTGGGTCACTGCGGTCAGGTTTGGACGCAGCCCGTGAGCCGAATGCGCGTTCCTAATGCCCTCTTGCCCGTGGAGCCACCTTTGGCTGAAGCCCCATCTCCCGATGCTCCCAAACTGTTTCAGGTTCTGCTCCCTCTCCTAACCCTTCCTGGCAGATTTTTAGGTCCTTCTGTTGAATTTGAAACCAATTTCCATTTTGTCAGGAATGAAGTGAACCGAAAGACTAACGCTAACAGGACAGAGACAGGCTTTCCTGTCGAAGGTTAAGCGCAGCATTAGAAGAAAGCCCCCTTGAAGGATGCCCTGCGAAGGAACGGCAACGGTCCGAGCCGGGGAGCACCAGGTAACCTGTCCGAGCTTCAGTCGGCGCGGCCGGGCAGTCTGCTCAGAGGTAAAGCAGCTTTACAGGTGGAATGAGCAGTTCCATAGTTATTTGCTTCATGTTTCGAAAGGAATTAAAGAAAAGTGTGTTCTTTGCCTATTCAGAGTATGAGGCGCATATTGCTTATGGGAAGAGTGGTTTTGTTCCTAATGGCTTATAAAAAACCAAAAGGTTTATGTATACTTAAACAGACATGTAAAAAAAGCAAAACGCTTAAAATCTATAACGTCTGCATCAGTTTTAGTGTGTGTGGACGTATGTGTGCGCATGTATACATACATACACCCCCACAAAAATGTGTGTGAGTGTATATATACACAGACCTATTCAGGGGCTTGCATGTGTGTGTATCAGAGATCCTGAAATTGCATATTGGGTGCAAATTTAATGCTGGTATGAAAGTTCTCTTTGGTTTCAGCAAGTAGTCTCTAAAGACAATACAATGGAAATACTAAAAAAATGCGGCAATGTACTTTGAATTTCCCTGCATTTTTAAATTCTCAAGTTTTAAATAAATAAGGCTTTCTTTTCTAAACTATAGGTACGTTACAAAGCAGTGTTTTGCTGGAGAAAACTAAAATGTTAGTTATCACTGTCCTTTATTAACCTTACACTAATGAGACTGCATTCATAAGATACTTCATATGTGAGCTTATTAATGTTTCCATGTCAATTATGTCTCCGTGGGGATGGAACACTTTAAAAGAAACCTCGCTAAAATTTAAGGTAAGCTAGACACTCGAAAAACTCATGGATTAGATTACATTTTCATAGACAATTGCTTTGTCAGTCTTAAAGTGGGTTTAAAGTAGGAAAATGTGGAGAAATATTCGGTGCCGAAAATCTTGGTTTTATTTGACTTTATTTTAATAAAGAGATATTTCAGCTGTATTCTAAACAGTTACTGGAAATTAACTGTATACCCTGAACCTTGACTAGACCCTGTCCTCTTGGGAAATAACTGGTGCTACAAAGTCACTTAACTTTGGTGTCACCAGTATCTGCTATTGTTGATGGTGGTTGGATTCTAGTTTACCTTGAATTTTCCTTTCTCTTTTTTTTTTTTTTTTTTAAAAAAGGGTGTAAGTAATATTACCTATTTCTAATCCTTGCATTGGGCCTATACCTGCAAACTTTGGAATTTAATATACCTAGTAGAATTACTACAGTAATTTGAAACACCGGTTAGAAATCTAACAGGCACATGTATGGTTTTAAAAGTCTATTTTCCCCTTACACTAAAATTTAATATGCAGATGTTGCACGCTTTTCTTTTTAATTTTATCAGAGTAGGAATGGGACGATTTCTCTTCTACGGGTCTGTTAGCAACAGAGCGTTTAAAGCTTTTCAGCTACAAACTTTAAACTGTTTCATGCATTATCCTGATTAATAGATGAGCAAGAAAGAATGCACAGGACAAAAGCTCAGCCTGCTACACACAGGTAGGATGCCACAAAACATCAGGCTGTATCTCGGTGTCATAGGAATTTTGCTATTGACTTCAGAGGCACCACGATTCGGCCTTCCAAAAGCACTACCGGAGCTCCTCTTGGAGCCCTTCCCACCAACACTAACTGATGATGTACCGCTGTTTTCAATAGGAAAAGACCACGAGCCTTCAAAGCTATTGCTATTCCTTTGCCTAGTCAAGTCAATAGGTAAAAAAAAGCTCACTAATGTCAATGAATATCGATCAGATGCTGAGCCCTGCGGTTTTACATTTCGCAACTCTTTTCCTTTTTGCATACAGAATGCCTCAGGTCTCCTGGCTGCAGGCTAGATGGCAGAGCTGAGCTGTACTTACGTACAGTGCACGGTTTGCAAAGAGCGCTGCTCCACGGGCTTCCAGCAGTATCAGCCTGGGAGAGTGGAATAAGGGGATGCACGCACGGGAGCTACCACGCTGTCTTACACGTGGCTGTAACAGCCCCTTGTTTTGCTCCCGTTGAAGTCAGTGACGAAAAGGCTGACTGACTTCAATGGAAGCAGCACCCCGTTATCACCCTGTGCTGCGACAGGGGCTGCCATCCCCTCGGATGACATTCTTTCTTGCCAATCATGGAAAGAAACAATAATGTGGTTTTACTAATTGCAAATAACAGTCTTGATTACAAGTTTTATGTGTTATACAGTTAGATTAGTTTATACCTATAACTCTACATAGTATTTTGTGTAAAAATAGCTTTGGAATATTAAAATCATTGCAATAAAATACCTGCAATATAATTATTAAATGTGTTCTTTGGTAGCTAGTCGATTTTTTTTTTATGGATGGAATAGTTTTCCTTTTTTAAATCTGAACATTCCTTAACAAACAAAGAGAATGCACTGGTTTAGGTACCATTCAAAATTTCTTTGCCTAGTTTGAACTTGTTTCCAGGCGTTGCACCGGTTAAGCTCAAACCATGAAACAGCAAAAATCACACTACCGTTCAAATGAATTCGGACGACTCCACGCTTTGTCGGCCGTGCCATGGCACAACCCTCTCTGAAGACCAGCCCTGACTAAGTCCCTAACCACTGGCGTGTACGCAGTACGGATACACTATACACCTTCACGGCAATTGCTGTGGAAATGAAGAGCCATATCTGAAGAGATGTCCGTTCAACGACAAGAAATCACTATGCTCCAAACCACTAAACAGCCAAGTACGGTGAAGATGATCATGGGCGAAGGTGTAAGACCAGTGGTCTGTTTCTCTTCTCTTTGCGTTCCGTTTCATTCCCTCCATTTCGCTTTCTTCTTCCTCTTATTTTTTGCAAGTCGTCGTCCTACTAAAGTGTGTGTCTTAGAACAAAGTCATAATGCAGGTGAAATAAGTCTTTGGTTTCTTTGGACTTATAAATAACATTTTTTTCAAATAGTTCTAAGTATAAACCTGCTATCTTGAGGTCCTGGTCTGTCTTTATTTATTTATTTATTTATTTTTAAAGCTTTTCCACCGAGGTTTAGTTCGTGGTTATTCCTTCATGCTTTGGTACAAGTGCTTGATGAAGAAGATGAGTTGCCTGAATTGGAGCTGCCCTCGTCTTGCCACTTATCCAGACTCCTCCTCCGTGCATTCATGAAAAAGTTGCTGACGGTGCTCAGCTCCAACCCGAGCTGCTGGGAAATGGTGATTTGTAATTCTTTGGACGGACGCTTATTTTCCTTGAATATTGCATGTAGAGTTCGACGCTGGACATCCGTGAAGACCAACCGAGGCTTTTTGGGTGTATTCCCTCTATCCTTCCCGTGCTCTTGTTCTTTCCTCTTGCACGCTGCAAGAAAGGGGAGGATGGTTAGAGAGGGCTGGCAGAGGAGTCCGCGGGAACGCGGTACAGGACAAACTAGGGAAAAAGGACCATTCATTTCAGCTTCTAAATTTGGAGAGGACGTGTGACGTCAATTTAATTTTTTAACTTATTATAGACTATAAAAATATAAGGAGTAGAAATTAGAAAATACCTTTATCATTGTCTGTTAAAACTCAGCAAATGCTGTTATTGAGAATTTACACTTTGATAATGCCCATTAGTGCTGAGAATTTAACTGTGTAATAACCCTACGAGGTGGAGTGGAAATTCACTGAGCTCTAAAGTCAACCTTGCCCACCTTTTTTACCTTCATTAGTTGTTGTCAATTCATTTCTGTAGCTTTTTATTGGCTGACAAATAAGGAATTGGGAGAAACCAGGATACTCCTACAGTCTTACAGGCCAGATGATTATGTATTCTGAACAAAATAAACCACCTTTTGACATGCAGAACAATGGTATAGTAAATCTTCCTTATAGAAGTTCACCTTATTTCATCAATCATCCTTTCTTTTCCTTTCAGAACATTATTTTGCTCTACATTATTAAAGGGTGCTTGCAATTTGAAATCTGCCTTGCAGATCTCCTGCCAAGCAGGATCCGAGGGGACTGGGAGAGCAACTCCCGGATCCCCCCACCAGCCTTTGACTGTCTGCCAGCTCATCTTTGTTAGCATTTCGCTAGGATAAAAGGTTTCCTTGGGAGGACAGATTGCTCTGTCTCACTTTCAAGAGAGTCCGAAGTTGTCTGTTTCCCCTTTTTTCTCTAACAGCGTCCTTTAATGCTGATATAGAGATGTATTTCTGAAGGTAATATGGATGTTCTGCCTCTGTGCCTGTCTAGTCCTGATTTCTGTGGAGATCAATGCTGATTATATGAAGAATTTTGTGCAGTGTCTCCACCTATTCCACGGTTATTGGAATGAAAACAGCAAATTACTTTACAAAGGTCCTACCTACATCTTTTATTGCTACCGAGAATCAGCCTTGGCACGAGGGTTTAATTGCTCAAGGGAGGTATAAAAATAGACATCAACCTTTTGTACTTGGAGAAATAGCAACTGCACAGATCAGACAGCAAGATTCAGGAGATGCAAAGGCACCTTCTGCTGGCCCAGGCGGGCAGGGACCAAGACACCGGCGTCTCAGCCCCCTCTGAGGAGAAGCTTTTGAAGAGCTCCCTGACAATACATATTCCAGCTACACATTCTTTCATAAGCAATGGCACATCGATCAAATGGGCTGGGATGCCAAACTCATATCTTCTACAGTTATTTTTATCTGAAAACCTTTGAAGAGTGCTTTGAAGCTACATTCTGACCTCTAAAATACTGTGGAGCTTCTGGGCTGAAAAACAGGTTTCCTCATGCAGGCGAGCCCCCACTGAAGTCAAGCTGCTGAATTCACTGTGGGGATCAGTTCCTGTTGCAATAATTCTGCATCCCCACTGAAAGGTAACATTGATAACTCAAGGGTTAAAAATACTTTTGCAAGAATAGTCTGTTATTTACTGACAAATATTAGGAATGAGGAGCAAAGACGACATCAACAGAATCTCAATCTTCTGTACACGTCTAACCATTTGATGATCAGAAATTCCCGTGAAAGCAGCCGCAGAAGCTCGGCTCTGTAACAACCTCAGCCTCCAGCTCTGCCTCTGCCCCTGCGAACAGGCTCATGCACAAAGGGAGACAAACCAAACTCAGATAATGTTTGCCGCGCCAACGCTTCATTTCTGCTCACGCTGCTTTACACCTTCCTTTTTCAAAGACTACACGAATTCCAGCTTTCACCTAGATAGTCTGTCCAGAGTGATCTGAGTCAGCGCTGTACGATGCTTCCGCGGGCATCGTCACATCACAAATGACAGTCACAGCAGTAGACAAAATTAGCGGTGTAAAGCTCTGGGGTTTCAATCACAAACTAGTACATGAGTTCTCTGAAATCACAGAGAATAACAAAAAACCAACCATCTATTGTGAAACTAACTTGCTTAACACATTGTCTTCCTGAGCTTGTGCTCATCTCCTGAAATGTAATATTCCTGAATAATTATTTCCTTACAAAATGTCTCAAGAGCTACAACATACCTTGTTCCTCAACTTCAGTTGTATCAGAGACCTCATAATTACTGCTAGGAACATCACGGATGTAAGAAAAAAGTGCTCATTGCTGGGAAGAAAAAATAAATCCTATCCAGTCTATGATACAAATAAGCCAATTTTAGTATTTTGCAAATAAAACTTCATTTCAGAAAGTGAGCATTGAGGTTCCCATGGTGCTCTCTGGAGAAGCTGGCAGCCATCCCTTCCTCCTGCAGACCGCTGTGGACTTTATTTTTTAACAAACTATCATGCAGGATTGTTGGTTTCCTAAGGCTTGGTCCACACCCGGTGGGAGCAGGTGAAGCTATGCTCTAGTATAGCCTATGACATAAGATAGTTTTTGTCCTCACATCCCAGTTGGAGTTCTTCTACTTTAAATTAAGGACTAATGAGGTATTGGTTCAGAGAAAGTGAGATACTGACTCAGTTGCAATTTGGGACCTTATCTGAGACACGAAGACACACATGGAACAGGTTCAATCCTCGTCGAACACGGCACAGCCCCAGCAGGTGAAACCGAGCGTCCGTTGCCCCTGGCAGAGCAGCCCAGCCGAGCCCAGCTTTGACCCTGGACCCTCCCGGACCCCCGGTGCTGCTGAGCAGCACACCGGCCCTGGCCCTGCCCAGCACTGCTCGCAGAGCCTTCTTCCACCTGGGAGAGACTGGGAGCGCCTTCAAAATCCGGATCATTCTCGGGCAATGCAAAAGTTGTTTCCTTTTCAGCTCTACTCCCGTTAGCGTTCACCAGAGGCAGACTGCGGGCAAAAACTTTCCAATATGCTTAATTGTCCAAAGAGCCCTCGCAGACAGTACTGCCAGGCCTTGGGTTGTGAGCAGCAAGGGTGGATACCACCTTTCATCTTCTGCCTTGTCCAGACTCAGGAATATTAATAGCACTTAAAAATAAATAATGGTGATAATGAAAAACTGTAATAGGGTTTCCTTACGATCGTTTTCCCTGCACTGGAGCCAATCAATTTTAATAATAAATTGTAGCTTCCAGCTTGCCAGAGAACAAATGTACACCACGGGATAAAACCTGCTCCGACATGAGACTCTATCCAGAGCAGGCACAGAGCCCGGCCAGCTCACACTGCGAGGGCTGACAAGTTGGAGCCAGCCAGCCCAGTGACAGCAGCTGCCCTCAGCCCGGGTCACGCTCAGAGAAAGCAGCTACGCCTGCCTGGGCCAGGTCCTCCTCTAACGCCGGCAAGGGTGCCCACTGAAGTCAGAGGCTCCAGAGACACCGACTGGAACCCCCTTTTGGAAAAACACCAGAGCCTGTTTTCAAAACTGTTTATCACACACCTTCATCTGGATTTTATTTTACATAGCAGAAAATAATAAAAATAATTTGCATGATGTCCTTAACGCGCACCTGCCCGCGAGCACTGTGAGCGCACCCTCTCCCACAGCACAGAAGCTGAATTCAGGCTCTTTGTGGGGTGCTGTGCTCCCCCGAGGCGTGCACGTCTCCCGTGGCACACCTTGCCCTCGCACGCTGCCCTCGCACGCTGCCCTCGCTCCCCCGTGCAGCCAGATGCACTCTTTGTCTCTGGGCTGCCCCGGAGCAGCGATGCTCCTTCCGATGCCTTTTGAAAAAGCCTTAAGAAAGTCTAGTTGAGAAAAAAGCAAAGCAGAGGATAAAGAAAGAGTCACTCTGACTCTGGCAACACATGTGCAGATATGACAATGTAATATTATCAGTGCCAGAAGGAGCCTTATAAATCCACTGCTGAACTCTGGCCTCTTCCAGTCACTTCCATCTTCCTCTGCCCTGAGCAACAGATATTTTTGACACTTGCAATTCTCCTGATACAGTCCATCAATCTATTTTTGTCTCCCTTTGTTCCTTCTAAGTCTCCCGAGGGATTTGGCCGAGCTAACTTGCCGAACCTTGTAAGGTCTGTACACCTCACTGGGGCCCAGCTGCCGGCGCGTGGTACAGAACCGGGGCCTCACCGCTGCAGCTCCACCGCCTATCACGGCTCCCCTGCAGCGCCCGGCTGCCCGGCTACGTGCAGCACGGTGGGATCAGTCCTGCTCTGCCGGAGGTGCGAGCTGGACCGTGTCCCCTGTGAAAACGCACTAATTGCGTCTTTAGGTTGAGATAGCGAAGAGGATATTTTGCCCACCTGTGATGTGAACTACACTGTTCTGCCAGTCTAAAAGTCAAGATTACGGTAAGCTCAGGTGTTAACCCTGACACTTGATCTAGGCTTGCATCCCTAGAGGGTGGATTTCTTTTTAAAAATCTAAGAAAAAACCCTGATTACCATAAATCAAGTTTCAGGAGCACTTGGTGCGTACACGTGTGCCTAGCTGTACGTGGCAAACACTCAATTTTCCCTTCTAAAAACCCGAAGCAAATAATGAAACCGGTAATACTCTCAAGAAACCTGCTTTCTGCTCTCTTGTTTTGGACACATAATAAATTACCACCACAAGTTCTGCTGGTTTCTTTTCTGGAAAATTGGCACCGGAGCAGGGGGAATGACAACGGAAAATCCTACTTGGGCGAAACCTACCCCAAGCCCTGTGGCTAGTTGTGAAGGCAGGGGACCACTCCCACTGCAAGAGGCATTGCTCAGCTGGTGGCCCACCACATTGCCATCACTGAGTGCGGCTCTCAGACACAGGATGGAAAAGTGGCAGATGCTGAGGAAGAAGAAGGTGGATTTAGGGGGTTTCAGATCTGGCACCAAGAGAGCCGTACCCTTACACACACACTGACAGGCTGAGGCAGCGGCCACGCGCTCCAAAGGGCCACGCCGCTCACCAGCTGCCAGCAGCAGTTCCCACTAGCCCCGGGACAGGCACAGGCAATGGCCACGACTGGGTTTTTGCCTGTACAAAGTAGGTGGAAAGGGAGGAGGGACACAGGGCAGCATGGGGAGCGCATCGCCCGAGCACTGCAACGGCACGGCATTACAGCTCCACTTGGAAGGGAAGCGTGCAGTCCCACCAGTGCCTTGGTATGCGTCTTCCCACCCCGTGCAGGAGGAAGCTGAGGCACACAGTGGGTCTCCGCTTACGGGGGAGCCCTTTTCTCCTCTGTTTGTACCCAGAGAGGGTCCAGACCAGCAATGGGGAGACCCACACAGGATAACATCTCCAGCCATGCTGAATTCAGAGCCTGGTTGACACAGAGAGGAGACCGTGTGCTGGCCACCAGTGGTAGGATACAGGACCTTTCACCCCGAGGTGACAGGTCACGTTTCCAGCTCTGGCCTGGGTCACTGCTGACCACAAACCATTATTACTTGACGGCCATCGAGTGCCCTGTATGAGATGAGGCAGTGGTCTTGGTTCAGCTCCCCATGAGCAGGTTCACACCGCACTAATTTTCATCACATTTGACACATTATTTGACACCAATTAGTGCCGTGGCTGGAAGGTTGAGCCAGATGCTACAGACAGAAGGAGTCTGTAGGAACCCATTTTGTAGCTGAAATGTTAATTTTGGGGAACAAAGAGGATTGGTGATCTCTCACAACTGTGGGCTCAGCTCTGTCTTGCCTGAGGAGGCACTTTCTGGTTGCTTCACATCGAAGGTAAACTCAGCACTGAGCTTTGGGGTCTTCACTACCACCCTCACTGGACTGGTTTAGTTTTCAGCACTGTCTCACCCTTACTATTCATGACCATTATATTTGCTTCAGGCAGGTAGGAGAAAAAACCAACTGCTTTATGCTTCTCTCAAAGACTCCAGTGCGAGATTCCCAGAAAGCAATAGGGAGTTTACAAGCCAAGAGCTTCGTTGCTGTGGGTTCAGAGCAGTCACCCTTCCCATGAGTGGGAAAACCCCAAGAAATTATGCAGCCTAGCTCAAAGAAGTGCCAGCAAAAGCCCTGCACTTCTGCATGTGCCATAGGAGAGACAAGGAGACACATTTTAGATCAACTTGAGAGAGTTCTCAAAAGTTTTGTGATGATCATCTTCTCCCCCGTCTTCCTGCAAAGCCTCGTCTTTTAGCTATCCCAACTTCATGTGTACAGGACATGTCTTAGAGACTAAAAACCCCTTTTAGAATTCTCTCCTTACATGTATTTTCTGATCTCCATTGTGTCAGGTCTATAAAGGCTGGGACCCACCTCAGCTACGGTCTGAACTGTGCTCACTAAGACCCTGGGAATCTCTTTCCAAAGCATCTGCTTCTAGTTTTGAAATGTCACAAAATATCCAATAACAATTTTAGAGCGTGAAAACTCTTCACTAGTACAAGCTAGAGAATATCCTGGAGGATATTCTTCTGAAGCAGGCTCTACCTTTGAGTGGAAAAGGCAGCAGGATTTCCATAGGAAGTTGAAACTGCATAAGGACTTTGGCCATCAGAGATAGTCCTAATCACACTGGCTACAACAGCTCAGTGGGAAGCAAGCAGCCAAAAGTTTATGGTAAATTCAGAGTGACGATAATATATAATAAAGTGTGATAAGCTCCATCCTTATCATGTGAATAACACCTCTGGAGCATGCAGAGAGACACAGGGATGACAGATCTTTCCTAATTATGAAAAACTTCGTATTTGGGGGAATATGAGAACAAGACGAGGGGTCTATAAGACACATGCTACCTGAGGGCAGACTTCACCACATGAACTAAAAGCAAGCAAATCTGTTTGTCCTGGATGAATAACTGCAGCTGCTGTGTGCCATTCGCTCTGCTACGCCACCATTTGGTGGTCCCCTGCACTGCCCCATCCTGCTTGTCACTGTCCTGGGGCCTTCAAAGGCTCCTGGGAGACGAGATCCCTCCAGAAAGGTGCTGCATGAGACAGAGCCTCTGCACATCAGGCCAGCTCGTGGCCCTGTGCTCCTGCTGTAGCAGGTAGCGGACAGCATTGATGCTGCAAAGAGCCTTCCCAAACGCTTCAACCCACCGTAGGATAAGGCCACTCATATGTCAGTGATGAAAACCTATGTGGGTGACACAGTTCATTGGTTGCTCCCCAAAACTTTCCCCTTTCAACTGAAGAGAGTATGGGCTATTCTGAAATGTCTGAACCCACACTAACTTATTTCTTATTACTCCTGGCATCATTCAGCATTTTGCACTTGTCTTTCTAGTGATTTGCATTTATGCTTATTTAGAGTGCAGGTGTATCCATCTACTCAGAGGTCATTTGATCTCTATCTTATTTCTCTGCCATCAAGCCCAGGCAATACTCCTCTTTTGTTGTTTCATAACATGAAAAGAGATAAAAATATGTCCCTACATGGGAAGCTCACAGAATGACATCAGCCTGCCAACATATAGATCCCAGCTAAGACTGAACGGTGAACATCTCAATCCTGTGCACTGTATTAAAATGAGTGACCTTAATTTGCTGTCCCTGGAATAATAAAGTGAATCCGACTAAGGAGTGCTGACTCAACAGTTCGGGATTCTGGGGTTTACACAAACTTACAGTGTTGATGGACCTGTAACCATTCGAGTGAGCTGACATCACCACTACAGAATATGTTGCTAAGTGGATCAATCAGGGGAAAGCACCGATTTTCCTGCGATATCATTTAAAGTGAATGTTAAATTTCTTTAGCTGAGTCTTTAGTTAACCATATTACCGTGGCAAATATTTCTTTGTCTAGCATAAGTAATTAGAATTTAATCACTTTAACTGCATCTTAATTACCCCAAATGAATTGAAAGGACATTTAATAGCAAAGATTAAATTGCCTTAATGAACGATTTTTGCGACTACATCAATATTTTAATGGTGTTAGCCCTTCCCGGCGCCCCCCCCGCCGCAGCGGCGCAGGCAGCCCCCGGCCCCTGGGTGGCGCCCGCTCCTCGCCGCTGCCGCGGCCGCTGCCGGGGGGGCGCGCCCCGCCCCGCCCCGCCTCGCGCCCCGCCGCGCCCCGCCGCGCCCCGCCGCCGCGCGCCCCGCCGCGCCCGCGCTGCTCCGCATCGCCCAGCCAGGGAGCGCCGGCCGCGCCGCGCCGCTCTGTACCGCACCGCTCCGCACCGCCCAGCCGGGGACCACCGGCCGCTCCGCGCCGCTCCGCCAGGAAACGCCGCCCGCTCCGCTCCGCACCCCACACCGCCCAGCCGGGCAGCGCCGGCCGCTCCGCACCTGCCCGCTCCGCTCCGCGCCGCTCCTCACCCCACACCGCCCAGCCGGGCAGCGCCGGCCGCTCCGCACCTGCCCGCTCCGCTCCGCGCCGCTCCTCACCCCACACCGCCCAGCCGGGCAGCGCCGGCCGCTCCGCACCTGCCCGCTCCGCTCCTCAGCCCGCTCCGTGCTGCTTCACACCGCGCCGCCAGGGAGCGGCAGCTCCGCACCGCCCCGCACCGCCTCCGGGGAGCGGCGGCCGCCCCGCCCAGCTCCGCCCCACTCTCCCCGCCGCCGGCGAGCACCGGCAGCCCCGCCCCGCCCCGCTCACTCCTGCGCGGGTTTGCAGGGCACATACTGCTGCGGAACCACATGGGAGCTGCCTGCCCTGGGCAGCGGTAGCTTCACACCTGCACGCTGCCGCCTGTTTTGAACAGTGCAGTGGGAATGAATCCTCCCGTGGGGGGTTCCGAGGCGCTCGGGAAAAGGCCTCGGCGTTAGGACGGGTTATTCCGTCCCTTTCTGCTGCCCCAGTCCGGGGCTCTGCTGCGGCCGCCGAAAATGGAGTTTCTGAGCGGTGGAAGTGACGCAATCCATTGCAAAACCTTCACTCGGACATTACAGATTTACTTAAAACCCGGCCAGCTTCTCGGGCTCCTTTCCTAAGGACCTGCCTGCCCGTTTCCGCTTCCCCTGCTCCAATTTTTTAGCCCTCAGCCAGTTCCGACAATATATGCAAATAGCGAGATATGTCTCAAATGAATGAGAAATACAGCAGTGATGACATAAAGAAGTTCCTACGTTTTGGGGGGCACTACGGCAGCAGTGTGGCAGCCTGCCTCTGCGGGAGGAGGGCTGCGGACCTGCGGGAAATCTGCCTGCACTCATTGCACCGCCTGTGGGTAACTTCTTACCGACAGATCTAGGATGCACGTAGCAATGTATGCAGTATTGCTGTACCTTAAAAATATCCATAACCTTAGAGCGGGTTCACTGCAGCAGCTTCTGCATCAAAGTCGCTAAGGAAGAGTCCCCCGCACCATCTGATTTAATACTTTTAGCTATTTGAAGTAGCAGCATTTCTAATAGTCCACCAGAAAGTGCTTGCACACACCAACGCCAACTTTAAACAGTCTGCAGCAGCTTGCGATGCTGCTTGCACACCTGCGAAGCAGCAATCCATCGCTTTTTAATTGCCATTTGGGCTGTGCATAAAATGTTACCACTGAGACTTCCTATCGCTCTAAAATGGGAAAAAATCAAAACTACTGTTGAGCTAATAAATTGTCCCTATAAATTACTTTCAGCATCATAAAACTGACTTCCTCTTAAGCAAAATGGCTCAAGTAAGCTGCATTTCCGAAGAAAGTCAGTAAGCATCGGTCGCTTCTCTGTCAGTATATGATTCATCCAGATAGATTTATATTTGAAATGCGAATCAACATTTATCGATTTGATCATGGAAGTATGCGACATAATGCCGTGCTAGGTCCCCACTCGGCCCCCAGGAAAAACTCCCCTCGATGCCCGTAGTCCTCAGGTTAAACTCACCAGCAAAAAGCTCCTGCCCTTAAGAGTCACCTTAGGTCTCCCTCGAAACGAACTTGTCCCTTGTGTGGAGGTTATGGGGATCCTTCTGCTGCACAGAGGACAGGTAAAGGCTGCCTGAGGCAAAGCATGAGCCTTGGTTTAGCGCCGGTACTTGCAAACATAGGCACCGATGCATTCCTGGCCTGTGCATTTCCAGATAATTTTGTCTCAATCTAACCATCACGTTCCTTTCCGGCTGTGTCAAGGGCAGATCGCACACGCCAGCACCCAGCTGCAGCCCGGGCAGCGCCCGGGCTCCCCACCGGCGGCACCTCTCCTCTCTTCCTGGACACCCCGACCCCTCCGGCTTGCGGGGCCCGGGCAGGGGAGCTCGCTTACCCCTGGCCGCGCGGGGGTGGGAAGGCACCCATCCCCACTCCAGGTCCCCTCGGGGCGCGCAGCTCGATCGGGAGCCGAGCCACTCCCGCCGCCCCCGCGCAACCCGAGCGCACAGCCGCGGGGAGGGGGGCAGAGCCCGGCCGCCCAGCAGCAGCGCGGCCCCGGTTGCCGGCTGCCGTTACGCGTAGTCGATGCGGCGCTGCTCCCCATGGGAGCCGGCAGCCGCGGGGCGGCTCGGGAGACCCCTGCGGCCAGGCTCCGGGCGGCCTCGTCCCCGAAACGGGAGGGCCGGCTTCGCCCCGGCCCGCGGCGGGCCTCGCCCGGGAGCGGGACCGCCGGGGCCGTGCCGGCGGTAGCTGTCCGCGGTGCTGAAGCCTATCCGGGCCGAGGGAGCGGGATACCGGCGGACGCAGACAGCCCGGGCACCAGCGCAGGGCACCCCGCCAGGATGCTCCCCGGCCCGAGCGCTCGTCGGAGCCGCCCTCCCCGCCCCCGGGGGAGCCGCCGCCGCCGCCGCCGCTGCCCGGTGCAGGCGAGGTGCCCGGGCCGGCGGGGCCGGCTCCCGCACGCCGGCGGTCAGTAGATGGCGCAGAGCCCTCGGGAAGCGACGGGCAACGTGCGAAGGTTGCGGGCGGCTCGGTGGCCCTGGCTGATCGGGGCGGGCAGACGCGGCGGGCCAGGCCGGTATCGCGCCCACAGCCCGGCCGTGCGGCCCCCGGGACGGCCCCGGCGGTGCCCGCGGTCGGGAGCGGCCACGTTTTGAGGCTATTTCGTCCAAACGGCAGCGAGGGAGGGAGCGACGCACGGCTCCCCGGCGCCTCCCCGCCACGCGGCGGGTAATTAAAACAAACAAACAAACAAACAAACAAACAAACTAATAAACACGAATCGAGCCGCGCTACACGGGGCGGGGGCGCCGCGGGGCCGGGCGCGGAGCGGGCCCGGCCCGGTGCGGAGGAACGCGGCTCGCCGCCGCCCGGCCCCGCTCCTCCGCCTCCCGCTGGGCAAACATTAACGAAGGGCAAACGCGGCTGTGTGCGAGCGGCTGTAAATCAATCCCGCCGCAAGGACACGGCCGGCAAACAAGCGCGGCTCCCAGCGCCCGCCCGGCGGCTGCACGATCAGTGGGGGCCGCTCTCCCGCCCTCCGGTCCCACCGGGCCGGGGCACCTTGCCTCGGCCTCAGCACCGCGCCGGCAGCCGCGGAGCGGCCGCTGTCAGCGCTCGCGGTGCGCGGAGCCAGGCCCGCGCCCGTCCCCGCGGCGTCCGGGCGGCCCGCAGGGCGAGGAGGGGCAAGGCCTTTCCCCCGGGCCCGCGCCGCTCTCGGGGTGTCGGCGGTGAAGCCCCCGGTCGATGCCCTCCGCCTCCCTGATGCAAATGGTTTATGCAAAGTCCCCGCCGGGTAAATATTAAACAGGCCCTAATGAGGCAATCGGGGCCGGGGCGCTGCTGGGGCCGGGGCGGCATCGACCGTCCCCGGCACACGCTGGGGCGGCCGGCGGGCGAGAGGTGCAAACGGCGTTCATTAGATTTCATATTTAATGTGGAAAACGTTCTGATTACTGTATCGATTTCTTTACAGTTAATTTGGCGAGAATTTCTCGCCGGCTTCCCAAGGCTTCAGCTTAGCTGGGGTTCACTTCGGGAGGGAGAAAGAGGGAAGGGGGGAGAAAGAGATACAGCTATGAAAAATAACGGTCAGGTCGCAGGCAAATATCGAGCAGCTCTGGAGGGACGGGCCACCCCCTCCGCCTGAGCCCCGCGGGCGAGCGCGGTTCCCCCACAGCCTCCGCTCCCCTCGCCCGGCTCCCGCCGCCCCGGGACAGACTCGGGAAAAGCGATGAGAAGCCGCCGCGGAGGGGCCTCTTCAGGGCGAGGTCGCTCAGAGGGTGCAGCTCGGCAAAGCGGACCCCCTCCTGCAATAGATTCGAAGGGGCCTGTGGGGTCCCTTATAGCCCACTCGCCCCCTCGTTTCTTTGCAGCGTTTCTCCCTCGGGCACTTCCCTCCCGCCCCCGCGGGCAGCCTCTGCGGGGCCGGCAACCGGCCTTCAGGCAGATGCGTTTCTAATAAGAAATGGCTCGAAGCAGATTATTTTTTCCTGAGCATGACGAGTCGGTTTTGGCTTTCTTTATCCCCTCCTATTTCCTCCCCCCCATACGAAAATAACCTGAAATTGATTCACCCTTAAATCCTAGCAGGCTGCAGAAGGGCTGTACATTTTCTTTGAATTATATTTATTTCTTCGGTATCCTTTCATTGCCCTTCCAAATGTCTGTGAAGGCGGGGGGAGGGAGGGAAGGCTAACTAACGGAGAAAGGGCCAAATAGATAAATATTCAGTGATAGAGGGGGAGAGAGAGGGGGACAGACAAAGGAAAAGAGAACAGAGAGAAGGAAGATGGGATGAATAAGATGGAGGCTGGAAGAGGTCAGCTTTGCAATTAGCAGTTCTGCTTACATTTCAAGAGACAGCCCAGGAAGTGTCAAGACCTCAATCCTGCTTCCATGTAACTACCAATTTTTCCTCTATTTGTGGGAGCTTCTGTAATCTGGGAGGTAGGAATCCTCCAGGGATGGCTGGAAGGGGCAAATACTCAAGATAAAGTGCTGGGCAAGACCGTGAGGACTAAAATAAGCAGGCTCCATCCTCCTCACCGGCTCCCGGCCGCTGCCTGCAGGAAATCAGAAAGGGAAGAAATGAAGGCGGCGAGGGCTCCGCTCTGGGTATTTATCTACCTGATAATTCTCTAAACGCCCGGGAGTGAGTTATAATTTGGACGTGAAATTTAATTTGCGTCGGCTGGAGTAATTTATGGTATTTTGAATTGATGTTCATACATCAATATCAATCGGGGCAGATTTTTACCACTTAGTAAGATCATCACACATTTAAAACCTGCACAAAATAAAATCGATAGTTTATGCATTTACAGCAGATTGCCTGCAGCGCAGGACGGGCGGCGCGGAGGGGCGCGCAGCGCGGCGCTGCCTGCGCGGGGCGGGGCGGGGGGCTCCAGGGGCCGCCCCCATTGGCTGGGACGCAGCGCTATGCAAATGACCACGTGCTGCGGGGCTGCCAGTGCCCGGGTGGGGCAGCGCCGGGCGAAGCCGCGGGACCCCCGGCAGCGCGGGGAGAGCCCTGCGGGGCCCCACTGGAGCCCTGCGCTGCCCGGCCCGGCTGCAGAGGACGCGGGGACCCTCGGGCGCAGGCAGCCCTCCCCGACCCCCCCTCGCCTCCCGTGCTGCGAGCCCAGTTTCGCCCCGGGGAGGCCGTTTCTGTAAGGTGCCAGCTTTCGGGTTTCGACGGAAAGGGAAGGCGGAATAATGAGGCTTTGTCTCTCTAACGGGATTACCGGGATCCGTTTATGCGAGGGCAGCGCCGGGGTGGCCGGAGGAAGGGGCGGTTTGGGGGCAGAAGCAAACAATGGGTCTCTCCGGACTCGGCAGCTGGACAGAGCGCGGCCGTCCCCCGGCAGAAAGCGGCCGCGCCGCGGGGAACTGCCGCCTCCCTCCCGCCCGGGCCTGCAGCCGGGGCTGGCAGAGCTTCCCGGCCGGCTGCGCCAGGGAGGGCATGCCAGCAGACTTCGAAGCGAGGGGTTGTTTCCAGTATCGATCTATGCAAATGAGCGGAGATTCAGGTCGACCGAATTGTCGTAAAAATACGCTCCAAATCGAAGAAAGTTCGCCTCAGCAATCGTTACGGGGATATTGGAAACACAAACTCCATCCTCCTCTCCTGGGTAGCACCAGCAAGACGAGGGTTTTCTCCTGGTGGGGTGGTTGTTGAGGAAGGGAAGGCGGAAAGGGCATTTTCTGAGCGCTCAGACCTTTGAAACTGACTCTGGAGGAGTGGAAGCCAAAGAGAGCAACGTCCTCCCACCGGTGTGCACCGCAGGGCCAGCTGCAGCGGGGGGAGATCCTGCTACGGGCCCTTCCTAGCACTGCTTTAGGCTTCAGAAACGAGAAGGTTGGCTGAAACCAGGCAAGGAGCACGGTGGTGGCCCAGCCAGGTGCCCGCACGGTCGGAAAGCGGTTCCCAGTTCCCACCGTCGTGGTAGTCGAAAGCGCAGGATCATTTGTGCATTTGAAAGGAGAAAGATTTGGCCCTTCCCTTATTTTTGTCTGTGAAACGGATCAGTGACCCCGGCTCCAACTCGGATTGACTGCCTCGCGTTCTCCAGGGACAAATTAATGGAGACCTATCACTTAATTAACAAACCCTCACTCACGGCATATTAAACTCGGGCTCTGCACTGGGAGCGCAGGCTGGCGGGTTTGGGGAGGCGGCAGCGGCGAACAGGTACCGAACGGGACGGCGATCCCCGAGCAGACAATACGGGAGCCGCGCTCGGGAACACAGCGAGCCAGCAAGCGCTGAGGGGTTTTGAGGCTCTGGAGCAGCGCGGAGACACGACACGGACTGCGTGTCTCATGCAGAGGCATCCACGCGAAATTCAAACTCCACGGCCTAACGATAATTACAACCAGTTAAAAAAAAATCTAACGATTTTAGCCAACAGCATTTCTCAGCCTCCACTCACACGCCGGGCTCGTATCGTTTGCGGGAAAAACCCACACCTAACCCAACCCGAGCGGGACGCGGAGCTAACGCCGGCCCCGAGCCCCGCCGGGCGCTGCGACAGGCGCCCGCCGCCCCCGGGGCGGCACAAAGCAGACGCACCGACTCCTCTCGGCGGAGCATTACCGGGGCTCCGCCGCACCCCGGCCGTGGGCCGTACCGGGCAGTACCGGTCCCGGCCGTGCCGTGGGCCGGGCTCCGTGCACGGCACGGCCGGGACCGGTACTGCCCGGTACGGCCCGGTCGTTCAGACAGCCGCCAATTAAAGCATTTCCGCCTCGCCCTGCCCGCGCAAGGCAGCGCTGCCGCCGGCCGGTGCGGGTGTCGGCAGCGCCCCGTTACCGGGCACGCAGGGCGCCGTCCCGCCGGCGACAGGCGAGCCTGGCGGGTGCGCCCCGCCCGGGCTAACGGGGAAAGCCGGGGCGCCGCAGTGCGCAGCCCGAGCCCCGGCTCGGCTTTGTCTGGCAGCCGGGAGCGCGGCGCGGAGGAGCCGGACGGTGCCGGTGCGCGGAGCCGGGAGAGGGAGCGGGGAGAGGAGAGAAACGGAGCGGCGGAGAGGGAGCCGGAGCTGCTCTTCATGGGCAGGCAGGGACCGGGGCGGCCTGCCCAGGCTCGGGGCCCCAGCCCCGCCGCCGCCGTGCCCCGACCGCCCCGCAGCGGGCTCACCTGCCAGCCGCAGAGCAGACATCCGCTGAAACTCCGGCTCCTGGAGCCACTTCCACATCCTGCGGAAGGTCTCCCGGCCGGATTTGAGCTTGCTCCAGGGCTTGGGGTTCCTCAGCAGGTCTGAGAGGGTCCCTTGAGAGCGGCACAGCACCCTCTGGGCGAAGATAGCCTGGGGGATGCTGTACCGCTTGAGCTCGGTGGTGATCCTCTGAGCTACTTCTTTGGTATTGATTTCTTCCATTTGCCCTGAATTACTTCCACTGTTGACCTGCGAACCAGTTACAGAAGGGTTTTGCTCCCTGGCAGAGCCCAGGATCTGCCCGTGGCTCTGGGCATTCAAATGGGCATGGGGGTGGTGTGGGATCCCGTTGATAGGCACCATGCCAGCGGAGGTGGGGGTGAGGTGTTGGTCGCCATGCCTGGCTAACATGGCAGGGTGGTGGGCTTCAAATCCGTTTGGGGTGAGCATTTTCTCGGCGGGCATGGTGGCACTGGGGTGAGCGTAGTGGGGCAGCCCTTGCTGGGAGTTGTGGATGCTCCCCAGGCCCGATCCAGACAACGGAGAGAGGCTTTGCCCCATGCCGGTAACATCCTTATGGTAGGGGGTGTAGAGATTGTTCATAGATGCCAGACCCCTCTCGTCCCGCATGAGCGTGAAGCTGCCGCTCACGTTGCCCGGTATCCGCTGGTGGGGGTGGTGGTGGTGGTGATGGTGGTGGTGGTGGTGAGGGAACTTGTCCGAGACCGTCGAGATGGGAGGTAGAGGCTGCAGAGGGGTTAACGTGGTGTAGGTACTGCTCATGCTCATGCCGGGGGGTGTCTCGCAGGCCATGGTCATGGTGGGGTGCAGGGGGCCCGTCAGCGCGTGGTCGGGCGGCCGGTGGTGGTGGTGGTAGTCGCCGCCGTCGAGGATGGACGCCATGCCCATGGAGCGCGGGTGGGCCGGCAGGTGGCTGCCGCGGTGGGCCACCGCGCTCCGGTGGTGGGGGCTGCCGCTCATCAGGTCGGCGGCGGCGGGCACCGGCTCATGGCTCACCCCGTGCAGATCGCCGATGTTCTCCATCGCCAGCTGCGCGTTCATCGTCGGCCGTGCGGGCGGCTGGACCGCACATCTATCTGGTGGGCGGCGGGGCGTCCCGGAGCTCTTCGCGGCGGCCGCGGGCCGGTTCCTCCCGCGGGCCGGCGGCGGCGGGCGGGCGCTGTGGGCTGGTGGCGGTGCTGCTGCTGCCGGGCTGGTGGCTTTTCCTTTTTTTTTTTTTTGTGTTAATTTATTTATTTGGGGTTTTTTTCCTGTTGTTGGATGACGCCGTCGGGTCGGTTCTAGGGCCCCCGCTCCTTCAGGCCAGGCTCCGCAGCCGCGGCGGGTGTCTGGCCGCGTCCCTCGCCATCTCTAGCCATGGCTCTCACTGCGCTCCGCCGTTTGGACACCGCTCCGCTGCTGCAGCGGCGCGGCCGCCTGCCCGGCGCATGCGCGCGGCGCCCCCGCCCCGCCCCCGCCCGCCGCCCCCGCCCCCCCGTGACGTCACCGCCCCTATTAAGGAGGCGAGCCCCGCGCGGCGGCGCCCAGAGGCGGCAGTGCGGCGCTGTCCCGCGCCGCCGCCCCGGGCCCTAGCGCCCCCCTCCCCTCCCCGCCGGGCACAAAGGGCCGGCCCCCCGCACCCCGCCTCCGCCGGGCGGGCGGCTCCCGGGTATTAGGGCCGCCCGCCCCGCCCCTTCGGTGACTCCGCGTTTTCCGTGAGCGCGGAGCCTCATCGCCCTCACTCCACCGGGAGCTTCCGGGGGTGAGACCGCCCTGCCCCGGGGCGCCCGCGGGCCGTGCCCGCTGCGTACTCCCCGCGCCCCCGCCGTGTCCGCCCGCGGTGTCCCGCAGCCGCCAGCCCCACGCACCCGCCGACCCGGGGATCCCTCCTCTGCGCTGCCCTACCGGGAAACTTCCCGTTACCCGGCCTGGGGATGGGCGCCGGCAGCCCCACGGCGCTGCGTCCCAGGTCCAGCCGGGGTCCCCCTCCGCCTCAGCTCTCGCCCCCCCAGGCTCTTGTGTGTTCCCTCCTCGGTAGCTGCGATGCCGCTGGGTCCCAGCCGGTCATGCGATGGGGCCCCCCCTCCCGCCTCCGCCAGGGACCCCGAGTGGCCCGGGGGCCGTGCCCGGCGGTGCAAGGCGAGCATATGCCCCGAGGCGCCCAGCAGCCGGGCACGCCGCTGGTTTTCTTTTATTTTTTCCCTCTAAAAGAAAGAAAAGGAGGAGGAGGAGAAAGAAAAAGCGGGCCCACCCGCCAGCCCCCCTCGTTAGCTAAGGTGCCTTTATGCTGGAAGAAAGGGCAGATGTGCCTATTGTTCGCCCATTAACAATAACGAACCACGCCGGGCAGAGTGCAGCGTGTGCGCGGCGCTGAGCGGCGGGAGGGACGGGGCGGGCCGAGGCGCGCCGCGGGAGAGCCGCGGGGCCGCAGCCGAGAGGCACCGGGCCGGCGGCGCACAAAGGCCCCCCCGGCCGCCGCCGCTTCCCCCTGCTCCGCCGTCGGGACCCGCGGGAGCTCTCGGGCACCCCGCGGAGCCGCCTGGCCCCTTCGCCCCGGCCAGGCGCGGGGCTAGCAAGCGGGTCCCCGCCGAGGTGGGGCTCACTCCAGGAGAGCCCCGTCTTTTCCACGGAGAGGAGGACGGGGCTGGAGCACCTGCCCCGGCAAAGCCCCCGCCGGCGGGACGCAAAGCGAGGGCACACCGCCTCGCCCTGCAGCTCCTCGGCGTGATCCGTGCAGAGATCTGTAACGGGAGGCCGTCACCCTCCCTTCGTTCTGCCAAAAGGTGCGAGGCCCCTTCCCTGGTGAGAGCCAAGTCCGCTGCCAGCCGGCCACCAGCCCCGCGGGGTGGTTCAGACCGCAGCGAGAGAGAGTGGGGCCGGTCCCAGGGCAAGAGTCAGCCTTAAAATTAAACTCTGGGGTTATTTCTCTGCCCTAACTTTATGGTCAAGGCCTACGGAGGTTTCCCTCAGTGCGAGGGGGAGCCCACTGCACGAGAGCACGTGGGGACTCGCTGCTGCACCGGCTCCGTGAGACCCCGTGCCCCGTGCTTTGAGCCCAAAGTACCGCCAGGTCCCGCAGCAGCGGCCGAAACGGGGGACGCAGAGGGGCCTCGGCGAGGAGCCCCGCCGCCGGAGTCAGGCCTGGCCCCGCTCCCGCCCAGGCCACCCCCGCCATAACGCCTGCGGGGACGAGGTGTCCTCCCCCCGTGGGGTGCGGGCGTGGGGACCGTGCCCACCGCCTCGCACCCCCGCCCCGCAGCCGCCCGCGGCCAGCCCCGGAGGTGAGCGGGAGGCACCCGCTGCTTCCCCGCTGCCTGCCTCTCGCCCAGGCGCCGCGGTATGTCGCGGTCCCCCGTGGGGTGCTCACGGGGGACCATGCCCTGCGAGCCCGGCGTGGGAGCTGCTGTCCGGGACCGGCCGTGTGCGTGGGCGTGTGTGTGGCTGCGTGTGCACAGTTTGTGTGTGTGTGCGTGTGGTCGGTGAGCTAAAAACAGCCCCAGACGCCGGGCAGACTCGCAGGAAACTTAAAATCACGACAACTGCGGGCTAAGCATGTTGCGTGTACGGCCCTGGAAGCGAGTACCATGAGCTCTTTTCCCCCTATAAATTCAGAATTTCCACAGCGGTTTATTTCCTGCAATTAACACAGACACACATATCTGTAAGAATTTAGCGCCTTTGAACCACGTCTCCGAAAGACATCCGTTACTCACCTCCGTTCGTTTTCCCTGGGTGCACGAAGCTCCTCCATATTTTGTTTTGCGCTAAAAAATACATACAGGTCCCGCACAGTTCGTACCTCTCCAGTCACTCCCCCATCCCTAAACGCTTCCACATCTCTCTGAATTTTTGTAATGTTAACGTTAACAGTATCTCCATTTCTTATAGCGAGGGAGAGATAAGGAAAGGTGTATCTGCGAAAGAAGAGAAAACAGACCCGAAAGCTAAATAATGATCTCAGAAAATGTTTAGGATAAAATAAAACAAAATTATCGAGAGCATTTCGAGGCCGAAGTGAACGGCTGTGATTGTTTCCCAGGCCAACGCGAGGTGATGTCACGGCTCTAATCGAAACGTTGTCAGCTTCTTCATTATCAATATCTGTATACAATTTACAGTTTAATTAAAAACATTTCATCTCCACGCGTTGAGCGATTAGTTACCAAAGCAAACATTACAGCGATATAAGTTACTCCCTTGAGTTTGTAGGAAATTACAGCATCAAATTTTTCTTCAAGAAAGGAGCATAAAACCAACCCCAAACAAATTGGAGAGTCCTGTGACACGCCGGCCTCTGTCGGGATTCAATTTCCAACCTTAGAAAAAAAGTGGCCGTAGATTCGCACCCACCTCCCCACAGTCCTACATGCATCTTTTCTTTATAAAATTTTTTTTTTCCCGTTACTCTTTGGGGGGATCCCCACGACGAAGCGGCCCTGGTGCGCAAAAGCCGCCGGAGCGGAGGACCGCGCAGGAGCGCACACCGGCGGTGCCGCGGTTCCCCGACGGCGCCCGGGCCCGGCTCGGCCGCAGCGTGCCCGGGACCCCCCGATGGGCTCGCAAGGGGCCCGGGGCTGGGAAGGCGAGGCCGGCACGCCGCCCCGCCGCCCCGGTTCCCGGCCGTCGGGGGTACCCGGCCGTGGGCTCCCCTCGGCGCGGACCCCGGCACGGTTCCCCCGCGGAGCCTCCCGCCCCGCCGGCGGAGGGGGGAGCGCCGGAGATCATTTCGGTGCGCTAATCAATGACTGCTTGTGCAGTCAAGTACCATATATTTAACAGAATAATCGTTACCGCCCTTAAGTCTTTATTTGATCAGCAGATACTCGGAGCGGACTTAAAACGCAACTTTGCTTGTTTGAATTGCGTTGCGTGTGTGTGCTTTTTAAATCCGAGATAATGACACCATGAAACGGCCGTAACCTCCCGCCTGACGCCAGCAAACACCTGCGCGGTCACCGGGGCCCGCCCGGACGGGGCGGCCCGGCCCGGGGCAGCGCAGGGCAGCGATCGCGGTACGCTGGAGCGGACCGGACAGAGGGGTTTTTAATTTTATTATTATTTTCCTTTTTTTTTTTTTTTTAATTATCCTTTTTAACTGCGTATGTGCGCGCTGCCGCCGTCCGCGCCCTCCCGTCCCTGCGCGGCTCTCCCGCGCCTCCTGCGCGGTGACAGCTTGCGGCACCCGGGTCCCCTCGCGCGGGGGAGCGTGTCAAAGGTGACGCTCGAAGGCTCCCAAAGCCAACAGCTGCCGCGGGGGATTAACTTTTCCAGACTTTCCCCTGTCGAGCTTCTTGGAAACTTGCTCGGTGACAAAAACATATACATCTGTCGGGGGCAGGCAGAGAAAAGAGGGCTGCACCGGCCGGGGCAGGCGGGGGAGGGCCCGGCTTTCAGGGCAAGCTGCGGCGGGGCGGGGGCAGCGGGGGCTCGCTGCGGGTGCCCGCCCGGGGGGGTGCCGGCTCCCCCCGCAGCCCTCGCCCCCAGACCCGGGTTTCTGCCCGAGGGGAGCCGCAGGCAGCCCGGGCGGCTGCAGCAGCGCGGTGGCCGGGATTGCTCCCAGCCTGCCAGGCAACCCCCGCTGCCCACCCAAGGGCGCGGGGTCCCCCCTTTCTCTCTCTGGACACCCACCGGGGCGGGTGTCTGCCCGGGCTGGGGGACATGGAGCTGGACGCGGGGCAGCGAGAGAGCCCCGCGGGCTGCAGGGCGCTGCCCCGGCCGAGCCGCCGCGATCCCTCTTCGCAGCCACGCTCGCCCGCACCCCCCGGAGCAAACCGCAGAGCTTGTTAATGAAGGAACTTATGGAAGATTGCAAAACACCGTAAATAATTTAGCATTGTATTTCAGGAAAAAAAATAGCTTTCTTAAATCATCTCCTCAATATAACTTGCAGACTTACAGTATGGCCCTGGTAAGTCTAAATTTTTAAAGTAGCAATATTCAAAGAGACAGAGATGTCTGTATTAATTATTTATCCGCTGGTGCCTTCCTTCGTTTCTAACTTATTATTAATTAGGCGCCTCTAGTCTTTCGCAGAGAGCTCCACAGAGCCAGTTGCAGCTTTAAATATGAATTAAAAGCAAATCCAAGCTACTGTAATGCGAAAATTATTCCGTGTCTTCTATGGCAGAGATGAATAGCTGCGCAGATCAATACTGTGAAGCTATGCTCCAAACGACAGGGTTATTGATAGCTTATATTAATGATGTTAATGATGGAAAAAGGAAAACAAGAACCCGACCAACTTATAAACTTTTTATCTGCTGGAACCCCGCAATCAAGCGGACAGGAGCATGAATTAAGGGGGCTGGAGGTAATCAGGACATTATTTATGAAACCGGATGAATGACTTCTGATAGTTTGATGCGTTTGAACTCTATACTGCCGCCTCCTCGGAGGCAGGCTGGGACCGGCCCGGCGCTGCCCCCCGCCGGAGCGGCCCCCCGGCCCCAGGGGGAGCGTGTGTGATCCAGGCGTAATCCACGCGCGACTCACGCGGTGACGGCCGCGGCGATCTGCACCCCTGTGCTTCAGGTCCTGCGAGGATGCCCTGGGAAAGCCGCAGGAAAACACAGCGTGGCGTACGAAGGACCCGCTCCTCCGGGACCCCACCGTCAGCCCAGCCCGGCCGGCGGAAACCTCCCCCGCAACACGGGCGGCCCCGCTACTCCGCCGGGGCAGAGTTAAGGGTAACTAGAGGGAGGGAGAGAGCGCAGCCCTGACCCGCGCCCCTCCTCCCCGGGGAGCGCATAGGGCCTGCAGCCGCCGCCCACGACGTGCCCCGGACACGCGGGGCCGGGCCGAGCCTTCCCGCCTGCGGAGCGTGTGCCTGGGGGGGTCGTACCTGCCGTCGGGGCCCGGGCCGCGGCTGCCCCCGCTCTCCCGCTGGCAGCGCGCCTGGCCGCTCCGCTGCCCCTCGCCCCACGGACGCGCCTCGGTACCCCTGAAACAAAACTAATCCTTGTGCCCTGCACCAGCCGCTGCTGCGGGGACACCGAGTATGTATATTTAAATACACGTACGTGCACGGACGGTAACACAGTAGAGATCAATAGCACTTTAGTGAACGCTATTAATCTGGTTTATTATTTAGGGAAAGGTGCTATTAAAAATCCCCGCCGGTTGCTCAGAGGTGATGCTCTGCCAGCGCCCCGGGAAGGGCACCTGCCCGCGCAGGCAGCACGTGGCCCTGAGTTATCAATTAGGGCAGGGACACATTTTAATCAGGCAGGGCTGCTGGCAGCGCCCTGAGTTTCTGAGCTGAGGTCTTTATTAGTTACATGTATGAGCGAATATTGTCGCTCACCTTTTTTTTTTTCTCTCCTCGTCCCCGGACACCGAGGGCTCCATAAGCTGCTCCGCACTGTAATTAATTCGTATTAGACATTTTTTCCGTGCAATCCTCTCCTGTGCCTGTCTTAACGCATTTTATAAAACTCTTTGTCTAGATGCCGTCTCAGATATGCACGGTCAAGCTCATAGATAAAATTAATTCATGCTTTAAAAAGCTGCTGTCTTTAGGCAGTATTTTTTGAAAATATTTTTGTAATTATTATTTTTAAAAACAGCTTCCGCCAGGAGAAAGTCACACTTGTTTCCAAAAACAATTCACAGCAGATAGTGTAGATATCACTTAATTCCTACAGAAATCAATGTGAAAATTAGATTTATTGGCTACTTACATTGTTAAAAATGACAAAGTGCTGCCTTTTATTTTCATAAAAACACAGAAGACCGAAAATCATTTAATAAAGAATCCACCTAGTTTAATTTCACTGTAGGTCTCTTGCATCGAAACCAATTCTTCGAGCCTCTCCCTCATAAACTTCCCTTCCATTCTAGTATTAAGGACAAAACCAATATTCTCAAAGAGAGTTAAAATAGTAGCATTTGTTTGATGGCTGAAAAAAACCTTTCACGCTGTTAGCCGAAAGGGCTCGTGTAAATGAAACAGGATCCGCTGTTTCAAACCGTTTGGAATCCCCTATTAGCCCCAAAGGTTTGTTTATTTTTACTTGGTTTTTTTTTAAGCAAAATGCCTTCTTAAAATTTTTATTTTCTTTAATTAGTCTACTAAAAAAAAGGGGGGAAAAAGGAAAAACAGAGCGAGGAGGACAGGCTGGCTTTCCAGCGCCCCCGAAGCGGGCGGGCAGCAGGCGTGCGGCGGCCGAGGCGGTGCTTCGCCTCCCGCTACTTGTTGGGTTTCGCGGCGAGGGAACGAAACCGGCGGGCAGGGGCGGCGGGCGGCCGCGCAGCACTCCCCGCCCGGGGCCGACTCCGCACGCCGCAGCCCCGGACCCGGTCCTGTGCGCCCCGTCGGGCCCGGCGCAAGCCGGGGGAGCGCTGCCTTCCCCTCCCCGGAGTTACGCCCTGCTGTTCGGCAGGGGAAGCGCGGAGGGAGGCGCTCCTGGCCCCGCCGACGGGCACCCCGGCAGCGGCCCGGGGGCAGGGAGCTGCGGCCGGGCAGGGGCCCACGGGGCTCGGGCAGCGCCCGCCCGCCCGCCCCGCTACGCAGCCGCGCTGCACCGCGCCGCTCCGCTCCTAACGCCGCCAGGATTTAGGATTCGCGCCCCGACCGGGGAGAGCGTCGATAAAATTCTCCGTATCAAATGAGCAATCATTTGTTGTGGTTACGTGTTGGGTAATGAAAGATGTTAGCAGGATCAATAAAAATGAAAACACTTTTACTTACATCTTGAATTACTGTTTTAAGGGGTGAGCTGTGGTGATGCAACAAACCAGAGAAAGATCTACAACCATCAAACGTCTTCAAATGAAATCAAAATGAACGCGTGTCACCCTGGGCTCACCCCCGGTCCCCGCCCGA
Organism: Calonectris borealis; assembly: GCF_964195595.1. Lineage (NCBI taxonomy): Eukaryota > Metazoa > Chordata > Aves > Procellariiformes > Procellariidae > Calonectris > Calonectris borealis. The sequence continues at coordinate 14,329,661 of NC_134322.1, forward strand.
GAGCTGCCCCTGCTCCCGCACCCACGAGCAGGCTGAGCGCGTCCCGGCCGGTCAGGGGCCCGGGGCCGGCTCCGCTCGGCGGAGTCATCCCACCACTTTGGTTTATTACTATTTTGAAAGGAAAACTCTGCTATCTTCCGGGGTGTCTAAAGGTCAAATAACAGGTCGTAGCCCGAGGCAAATGGGAATTTTAGAGAGACGAGGAGCCAGCCAGCTCCACAGCATCCTAAAAGCTTTCCCTTAGCTGTCGCTAAATAATAAAATATCTACGTATCCCCATCATTTATTCCTGCGTACAGCGACACGGCAGACACACGCTCAGGCATCCGTGTGACTGGTCTCTACAGCGCACGAACCTGCGGAGAAACCAGCCCGCAATCGATCTCCCCAGATCCGCAATAGCCGTAGTACCGCTGTTTATCCGAACTAAAATAAAAGCGGGGCCCTTATTAGCAGAAAATTATCGGGATCGATTTCGGGGACATTCACGGTGAATTTAGCAAGGAACAGCTCAAAACATGGAGGCTGGCAGAGCTCCGGGGCCGGTCTCGCCCTGGACACGCCGGCGGGCTGCGGCCGCAGCCTGCGCCGGGCTGCGCGCCGGCGGAGCGGGCGCGGACAGTGACACGGGGCTGGGGGGGGCGGACGGCAAACGAGCCGCCTCCGCGCGGCCCCACGCCTGGCCCCGCGCGGGGGAGCAACCGCGGCTCCGCGGGCGCGGAGGCGCCGGACGAGGCTCCCTCCCCCGCCTGCGCGCACCCCGCTCCGCGGGCGCGGGGGAGGCTGCGGGCGCCGCACGGCATCCACACGGGCCCCGCTCCGCCGGCGGGGCCGCCGCCCGCCCGCCGGCCCGCGGCCGCTGCGCGCCCGCGGCCGCTGCGCGCCCCGCCCCGCCCCGCCCGCGCGGCCCTCCGCCCGCTCCGTGCCCCGCTGGGCACGCTTACCCCGCCGTCCGCCGCACGCCGCCGGGACGGGCATCCGCTGCGGGCTCGCCTCCTAGATTTGCCCCCTAGGAGGAGAAAAATAAAAATAAAAAAAAAATATATCTGCATAATTTCAAATGAGAACGAGAAGAAGAAAAAGAAGAAGAAAAAAATGCAACCGCCGCAGCTGCCATGCCAGTCCCGTTAAAAAATAAAGCACCAAACCCTCACAAGGTGTAGGAGAGATCTTTTATTGGACCAACTTAAATGCAAGAATTTACAGCCAGAATTACACGTTCTTCATCAGCCCAACATGCACCAGAGGCAGAGGCAGAGGCACAGGCAGCAATTTGTGTATTCCCTGGGTCTGCAGGAGCTGAGATGGTTTTGGTGGAGGAAGGGGGTGGGAGAGAGGACAGACCCTCTTTCCCCCCAAAGAGCCTCAGTTTGTGGCTTAGGTAAAAATAAAAATAGGAAAAAAAAAAACACAACCAAAAATCTCTCCAGCGCCCCATTTTGTTCCATCTTTAAGTCCAGTCCAGGATCAATTCTCTCCCTTACATCCCCAGTCATAAACAAACAGCTTCCAGCTAAATCTTTTAAAGGTTAGAAGGAACAGAGATAGAAATAATAATCAAGGGTTTTTTTCTTCTCCTTCTGCTTGTTGGACAGCGCATTTTGGTCAGTCTAGCCTTGCATTTAGGGATGCTACTTGCATTTGAATAGCTGCCTGGCTGGTTATGGATCGGGAGGCTATGAGAGGAATCAGTATGCAAATTGTTTCAGTTACAATCGAAGGGTTCGATCTGGAGAAGGTGCCTGAGCGGAAGTCGCTGTCAGCCAGCGGTGCATTAGGCTGCCATTGCCTCCGCCGTCTGGGCCTGCTCTCCCTTTCCCTCGCCCTTTTTTATGCTTGTGTACAGGTTTCTCCAGCAGTAATTAAAACATACACACAAATCAGGGGCTGCTGCATATCACATTGGTGCCTTTTGCAGGCTGCGGGCGCGGGGAAAGGGGGAGTGGAGAGAATATATCGCCATGCTGCTGGGGTTATTATTATGCAGCAAGGGTGAGGCGATCAGTGAAATAAAACATTTATAAATGGTTTCGTGCTTACAGTAGGAGAGGTGGGCCGGGGGGGCTGCCTGGGCGCTGATCACACAGTGCAGGCTGCAAATCGATAACCCTTTCCTTGTAATCCCAGTAATTGTGGGAATCACGGCTCTCTGTTAAAGGGACAGCGGGCTGCGGAGGCGGGCACGGAGGCTGCGTTCGGCAGCCGGCCGGCACAGCCCCTGCCCCCGAAGGGCCCACCCTGGCCTCCCCAGCTTTGTCTGGAAGGAAGCCGGCAGGGCTGTGGGCAGGAGGCAGGGGCAGGGTCTGGCCCCACCAAGAGCCATTTCCACAGTCCCCTTTGTGGCCGCAGTAAGATCCCTCCTGTCACATGTGGCATCCCCCACCCAGGGCAGGACATCTCCAGCACCCCCAGCATGAGCTGCCGGCATGGAGGGGGCAGAGCAGCCCCTGGGGGCGCGGGCAGGGGAAGGGGCCGGGCACAGCGCTGCCTCCCCTGCCCAGGCTCCCAGTGGCTGCCCCATGTCCCTGTGGAGGCCCAGCAGCTCAGCCCAGCTCTTTGCCTTCCCCAGCTCTGGCACTGCCAGGAGCAGCAGGAGGCCTTGGCCACTTCGTACTGGCCAGGACTCCACGAGCTTAGCGATGCTTTGCTGCGTGGCGGAGGGATGGGAAGGATCGGTGAGGTGCTGGGGTCAGGCAAGGGCTGCCCCTGGCCCTGGGGTGCCCCCGGTGCAGCGAGCACCCTACGCCCATCCCTGCCCGCTGCCTCTTCTCCGGCGGGTGTGTGGCTGCGGGGCCGTGGTGCTGGGCGGCGTTGGGGGCAGCCGGCGCGGGCGTGCGTGGGCAGGAGCGCCGGGGGCGTGGGGCCCTGCTCCTGCCCTCTCCCTGCCGCTGACCATCTGTCATTCAATTAGGGCTGGGAGGCAGCTGAGGGGCTGGGGGGAGCGGGGCTGGGGGTCAGCGACCCCGCGCACAACGGCCTGCTGCCTCGCAGACGAGAAGAAGTTCAAATGTTAAATGCTCTCCGGCCCCGGCTCATCCAGGGCACTCGCCTTTGGAGGCAGCGGAGGGGTGAAGGGCATCAGTCATTAGCACTTAGATTTCAGCTCCGAGGCTGACCCTGCCTTCTGTTGGGGGATTTTGGCCTGAAAAGCCTTAACCCTTCCAGGGCAGCCCGCACCCTCCCCGGCCCCCGCGCGGGCAGCCCCAGGCTGGTGCTGCCTGGCGAGGCTGCTCCTCGCAGCTTCCCTGGCGGCCTGGGGCTGCGCTCCGGGCAGGCGGGTTTGGGAGAGAGGAGGGATCCCCGCAGCTAGCCGGCCTCTTCCCTGTCTTTGCCGAAGGGGTGTGAGGGGGGAACAAGTCTCTGCGCCAGCGGTGAGCCATGCTGTGGACCCGTGATGGAGGCAGCACGCCTGCCCTGCCCACCCACGGCTGCATCTCCTGCGGGGTGCCTGACACCCCCTCCCCTTCTTACAAACAGACCAGAACAAATTGATGAATTGAGCTTTCACTATGCTAATTTGGACATTATAAATATTTAACTATCAACCCTAGCAGCCAGCCAGAGGGAGATCCTCTCTCCTTTACATGCCACTTAATTTAAAGTAAACGTTTGCCCCAGAAGTGGCTGGGGCAATCTGAGCATCCCACTCCCTGCCTCTTCCTCCCTCAGGGGAGCCAGGTGGGTCCAAAATGGGGATCTTGTCACATCTGACTAATTTCCAAGCACCTCCCTCCTCAATTTGGGTGTGCTAAGAGGCTGAGGCAGAGACACAGCACTGCTCCGGCTAGGAGGATGCTAACACACCATTGCCCTGACTCAGAGAGGGTCTCTGGCCACATCACCCAACACCAAGGCTGCTCCACCTGGAGCTGATTTCATACGTGTTCAGAGAGGGAGAGATTCCTGACTTGGGATCAAGGCAACGAGGAATGAGTTTCCACCCTCTTTCAATGGCAACTAGCTCCTCTGCCTCATGTAAGCCCATGATGTCTATCACTCCAGTGGAACCGTACCAAACAAGAGAACACCATGGTCTTCATTTTGAGGACACATTGTACATCTCTCATCACACCAGTATTTGTATAGATTTTCTTGTTTGATATGCTTACCATTTGCTGCTGAAGGGGAGTATTTTCTCATTCAATGAGGTAGCACATCACAAGTATTTATTAATGATTGCAGAGCTTTGCTTTTTCTGAAGGCCTTGAGTAGCTGTTCGATACACTTCGGTGTAAGGTATTCACCTTAGAGGCTGTAGAAGTAAAAGAAAACATCATTCAGAGTGGTGCAGGGCTCTGTGGGGCTTCAAACGGCTCAGCTGGGGCTTGGTCTGGCAGTTTTAAAGCATTTGTGTGGCAGCTGTGCCACTCACCTGAAGCTGCAGGCCTTGGGAAGCTGCCTTTCTGTTTACGAGCTTTGTTAATTTGTTAATGAGAAGCTTATGGTATCTCTTACTTATTCTGACTCTGTCTCTCACCTGCTAGCAAAAAGTGAAGTTCTCCTCTAAGGAAGAGTGCCCTGGCATTTTGGTACCCAGCTCGGGCAGGCACCATGTGCCACCGCGCAGCCAGGGCTCACAGCCCCACGCGACACCCCCTGCCCAAGCGCAGAGTGTGCCACGATAAGATGAAGGCTCATATTGTGCTAGGTGTGTCAAGAAAGTATGGGAATGACCGTGGGTTGTCATTACCTGAGCATGCACAGGGACTTGACATCAATCCCTACATTAAAATACACACAAGAACAGCAAATGGTATCCTGGAACGATCCTGCAAATCTGGGTGGCTTCCCTCCCACCCTCACCCTCCAATTATTTAGAAACGCAGGGGATGTTGGTGTATTTTTGTGCTCGCTCGCTCGCTCTCCCTTGCCTGGGACAAGCTGACAGCAGCCTGGTAAGGCCCCCGGGGAAGGGAGGATCCAGCCCAGGAGAGTGCCCCAAGCTCAGGCTGCAAAAGGCGGGTGGATGCTCCACCAGAGACGTGAAGCACTAGTGAGTTTGCTATAGGGTCAGATATTGGATTATCAGCAAAAGTTAATCCCAGTCACATGACAGATCTTACATTTGCTGTCATAAAATCTATCATTATTTAATAGGCATGGAAATCAAATTCTTCTGTGGACTATGAAGCAGGAATCTTTTAAAAATGTCTGTTTACCACGACAGACAACATATCGATCATTAGTTTTGAGATCTCACAGACAATTCGGAGATGTGTGTGAACACAAGCTGGCAGCTAGCTTTGCTGTATTCGTTGTCCAAAATCAAACCCCACCAAGTGGTTGCACACCCAGCTTTCCAAGCAGGTAGATTTTAATTTCTTTACTTTAAAGACTACTGTTTGTTAAAGACAAATAACAAGGAAATTATGTGGCATCGACCTGCATTCAGTGATGCTGCTGTTTGCAGTGATACTCGCAGGTATACAGAGTGAGGAGATAGATACACTCCTGCCTTTTGCCACAGAAGAAAAGCTGCCTTCTCTGGTCGCAGCTGACCTGGTACTTACCACTGCGAACAGCCTCATTTATTCCGGCAGCACGAAGGGGCTGATCCCATCTCGACTGGAGTCAATGTAAATTGTTTCCCTGGTATTAGGGGCACTGGGCTGGGTGGAAGGTGGACCAGGTTGCTTTTTTTGCTTTGCAAAGGCTACAAATGCCACATTTTTTCCCCCTCCACAATTATTGACCGTTTCCATCCCTCAGTCTCCCCCTTTCTGCCGCGGGATCCCTGGATGGGAACTGCGGAATGAAATTGAAAGGAAAAGTCGTAATGCTGATGTGGGGCATGTAGGAGCTCCGTTGTGCTACAGCACCGTCCCAGCACCCGGGCTCCCTCAGCGTGTGACAAAGGGGTGTTCGTCCTTCCCCCGTGCCACGGTGAGGTAGTTCAAGTCATAAGAAAGAGCTCTTTTGGGTAAGGACTATTAACTGCAGGTGATTTGTGATTTGCACCAGATTTCCTGATGGAGATGCTAAGCCATTTCACATGGATTGCGATAGAGCATTTATAAACGTGGTTTTCCCGGTCCCCTTTTGTGGACACCTCGAGGCACTCCATGAGCTGCTGCGGCTCCACGGTCCCCAGGAGTCCCCGCTCCACAGTCCCCCAGCCCACTCTCCCCTGCCAGCCAGCGGCACTGCTGTGACACCCTGGCACCGAGGAGGGTGGAGGGGGCGCGAGCGCTATTTCCCTCTAGCTTTAGAATTAGCACGGTCTTTAATCTGCACATATTTTAAAGTGTAGGGATCCCATAAATCCTTCCACATCTGGGATCGCTTGTAATGGCCAGTGTCAGGAGTTTACGGAGGAGCTTTCCTAAGATCTAGCGCCCAGAATCAATAGCAGCTGCAATTCCAGGCAGGGGGATAGGCTGAATCCCAGTTTGATTCTCAGGTGTTTTCAATTGTATTGCCAGCAAAAAATTATTGTTGTTAAGTGATTCTGCTGGTCTGCTTGTGCCTTTTGAAGTTGCCTTTATTTCTTTGAGCTCAGATTCCTTGAGATCCTCTCGCTGCTCCGTCCCCAAACCCGTATGTATCTAATAAAGCTGACAGCTTCCCAGCAGATGTCTCCATCTTCTCCATTTTCTCCTTTATTGAGGAGACAGACTTCACTGGAGAGTGCATCTGAGCGTGTGGGGCCAACGCAGGCTCTTCAGAGAGCTCCCAGAGCCCCAACTCATCTGCTCCAGCCGTGGAGGAGCAAGCGGACATTGCCCAGCAAGGCAGGGTTTGAAACACCCAGCAGCTCACACTCCCTTCATTTTCCATTTTCCCGCTGGCCCTTGCATGGTGCATCTGACAACATCAGCTCCCATCCGCCTGGAAGCATGCAGGCTGCTCCGGGCTGAATTTTTGGAGGTTTCAGCCACCGCACCTGCCTACGGGGACTGCCCTCATCACTAACATCGCTCCCCTTTCTGTCTGTGCAGAGCGCTGCCAGGGAGCACCAGGAAAATGGAGCCTGGAGAAAAGGGCTCTGTTGTGCAGCGTGCCTTTGGCCTGCGTCACAGCGTGCTGGCCAGGATTGCTGGCCGGACTCTGCCCTCTCCGCGAGGCCCTTCCTCTGGGTCTGTGCTAAACCACCGGCAAGCCGGGCCCAGACTCCCCTGGCTGTCCCAGTCTGCTCTGAAGTGCCTACATCTGAATTCCTTGTGAGTGGAAGAAAGGAACATGGAGGTGATGGGCAGCATCTGTAATAGGAAATTGCTGTCTGCAGATGTGTGTGTGAAGGAAAGCCTGTGTCAGACAATGGTATCAAGGGATAAATTCCACAAGTGAGTGAATCCATCTGAGTGTAAGACACAGGTTGTGCATTTTCCTCAAGAAGGAGCTGAACAGCTCCAAGGACATCAATCCACTTTATGAATGACATGGTTTCCCCAGCGTTGTCCATGCTTACTCAGTAGGAGAAAAGATAGCAGGCAAATAAACAGACGTTTGGCTCATCTTGGACCAGGTTTTGAATCCTTACTCCCTTTGCACTTAGGTGGAGATATGCTGGGAGTTTTGCTTGAATGAGGAGCTTGATCGCATTCCTCTTTTGCAGGAGCAATGCGAGAGTGACGAAGCTGAAACACCTTCTGGGAAATGCAGCCTGCTCTCCTGGCCTGCTCTGCAGGTGGGTGGTGTGCAGTGGGAGATGCTTCAGCTCTTTTAGAGCAAAGCTTTGCCCAGTGAGCGCAATGGAAAGCAGTTTGTTACCACCTCTAAGTTTAGAAATTTCTCCTGCCTTTGCTCTGAACAAATGGAAATCTGATTGCTCCTTCTAATCTTCCCCTGTACACCTGGTGTTGCAGGGACCAGTGACAACCTGGCCCTGATAAAGACTTCAAGGGTGGACCTACTATCTATATCCCAGAAACCCTCCGATCATGTGGGAATAGTTAAAGGTAAGAAAATGTATAACAGGTCATCTGTCTTTCAGCTATAGGCAGCTCAGAGGTGGAAACAGATTGACACAGCTGGGTGCAGCCATCACGCTGGAGCCTGCAAATGCCGGTCAGCAGAGCTGCAGCAGGCACAGAGCACAGCCCGTGCGCTTCCCTTGGAAGCTGTTTGTCTGCGAGGGGTTTGGCCGCCAGCTTTGGAGAGCCCAGCCAAAGCACTGAAGCCGCTTTCTGCTGAGCCCGCTCCGACGAGTTAGTGAGACCTAAGAGCGGGTTTGGTTCTCTGCCCTGTAGGCACAGGGGGTGACGTGACCTCTTCTTGATCCAGCAGCCGCTGCACGGCGCTGAGGCCAGAGCTTGCCGGCAGAGGCAGGGAGCGGGCCGGTGCCTGCAGGGGAGGGCTCTTGGGCATGTCAGGCATGGCAGACCCTGATGCTGTGGAAAGCATCGCGCTGGGGAAGCAGCTGGATGCCTGAGAGGTGCAGGCACTCTCTCTGGGTATTTGCTCGTACACGGTATCATTGTGGGCAGGGTGTAACCCCTGGCCTCCAGAGCAGATGGCTGCATGAAAACAATTAATCTTTTGGAGAGCAGCGAATGGAAACATTAGTGCCTCGACCCCTAACACAGGTGAGCGTCACTGCCCGATGCAAAGGCTTGTGTGCACAGGGAGCTTTTGCTGACTGCTAGCTTTTGGAGGCTTGTGGCTCTGTAAGGAAAGGCAGAGAAGCCTGGAGAAATGGATATAGGGAAGCAGAGAAGCATCGCCTTCATCCTAGGCAAGCACTGGGGCAGGAGCCCCGAGGAAAGCCAGGGAGCCCTGCTGGGAGCAGTCCGGCTGAGGGGCTGGGAGAGGCAGGCAGCAAATACCCCTTGCTCTGATTCCTGCTTTGGAAAAGGCAGCACGACGTGGCTGTGTGCTCCTGGCAGATAACCTGGAAGCCATCTAACAAATACCCCAGCTTCACCTATTTCTTATCCCAGGGGGAATCAACCATCTGCAGTTTTGCTAGCTGTGCCGGACAGGAAGGGATATTCATTAGCAATTTATATGTTTGGTTTGTCTCCTAAAATGGATCCTTCCAGCAGCAGGGATGTGTCATTTCCCCGTTGAGATGCTCCTGCTTTCACAGTAGTGACTCCCAAGCAACCACTCTCAGTTTGAGCTGGAGTTACCAGCATATGCAAATGACGTAAATAAGCTGCAGGAGCAGGGTCACATAACTGTTTTGTTAGGTTCTGCCCTGTCAGTCCTGTTTCATGGATTCCGACAGAATATTAACATGTTTGCATATGTAAATGTGTTAAAGAGAGCATCAGCTGAGGGAATACATTAAACTCAGTTGTCCTTCCAAGTTGATTTAATCTGACAGCACCTCCATTAAAAAAATAAAAAGCATCAGTTTTCCCTTTGTGACTTGATGTACAGTAATTAGCTTGTTAGAGCAGGAAACACCTCCTTTCATAATTGATTTTGCACCCCTTTTACTTGGATATCTCTGACAAGCTGTTTCTAGTTCCCCAAGGACACCATCAGTACTTCCCATGTGTTTGGAATTTCATGAATGTGAATAATGAATATGATTTATCCCTCCCACACTCCCATGCATGGATAATATATGTAGCCAATTTGTGAACTGGACCTTGCATCAGAAAGATCGGTGTCAAAGTATTAATAGTGTAGTGACCAACCGTGCACAGGAGTTAGGGCACAGCTAAGCAGTGATTTTCTGGGCATTAGCGAGATGAGAACAGGTTGCACCATGTGTTTGTCCACCGGGGAGGAAAAAAATGGAGGAAGATTTTCTGAATGGTCCTGTGTATCTAAGTTAGCATGCCAAATTGGTTGCTTATTACAGCTGGCACGGTGCCTTAGTGGGCTAATGTGTTAATAATGTGTAATGTTTCTCTTAGGCAATGGCACCACTCTTCATTAGCGCTTCTCAAGCCCTGTCACTGTTGCTTAGCTCGACATTTTGTTTCTGATGTTCGAGTGAGGGTATTTGAAATCAGGATTTCAGATCTGCTAATACATGTCACACACTCTTTAAAAATGGATTTTAAAAGGGCCTCGATAATTTTATGGTGACTAATAACATTTGTAGCTATGTGAGCTAAACTAATGATAAGAGTAATCAAATTTCATGTTTCACGGCATAAAATGAGCAACTGTAGGGGTCAGGAAGGTATTCACTCCCTGCCCTCCTCCCCTGGGAACCACCGTCTTTTCCAGTTGGTTCAGCAGATGAGCAGTGTTTGGGATGTGAAATAGCACAGTGCTGCAGGACAGTTCAGGGTCTCGCACCGTACAGAGCAAGGATCTTATTTATAAGCATAGGAATTCTGGTTTCGGCTGGCAAGTGGAGTGAAACAGTTGAACGATGCATTTGTTTCACACCGATTACCTCCCACAATGTCGGCATCGAACACACAGGGCTGATTCTCCCCCTTTTTGTGGCGGTTTGCTCAAGCCCCCTGAACTCGGACATGTAAGCCTCGTATTTCTGAGCGGCCCTAGCACGGCCACATAACTCACATCCTAATTTTTCCATCCGTGGAGATGCTCACTTAGACTTTCCTCACATTTCTGTGTTTTCACTCACTGTATTAGCGAGTCTGTTTGGAGCATTTCTTTAAGGCTGAGAATAACTGCGAGAGGCAGCTGAGGGAGCCTGGAGCCCTCAGCAAACACCGTCCTCGGCAGCCGCCGCTGCGGGACCACAGTGGGGAGAAGTGTCGGTGCTGCTGCCGGTTTGGGAGCGAGGCCGTGGGGTCGCCCACAGATGGGTGCAGGCGCGTTGACCTTCCCATGCCCATAGCATGGCTGCGGTTTGCTCCCAGCGTGCTCTGGCCAGGGTGTGCTCTGCCCGCGGCGGCTGTGCCCGCTCCCGGCACGCCACATCGTGTGGCCATGGCAGCGTTCCGCCGGCGCCGAACGGCAGGGCCAGAGCCAGGAGCCCGAGATTTGGCAAGGCAACAACCTGTTTAACTGATGTCTGGTTTTGATAAGGACTTCCAGTCCCGTGTTTTGCCATATAGTGCCTGGAGCATTTTCTAGCGCCTATACTTTTAGAGTGAAGTGTTTTCTAAAGCCTTTTAGTGCATTGTACCAGTGATGTACTGATGAGTCTAAAAGGACTCCCTTAACACAATGTGTAATAAACTAGAAAGGAGATGTGCTGAGTAAAAAAATCCAGCAGACAAAGTGTATTTTTTAAAGAGGGAAATAGCTTTTATTTTTTAAAAAATATCTTTTCCAGAAAATATCACCTTTTTCTTCTAAATGTAGATATTCATTTAAACGTGTAAATAATTTGAGAAGTTTTTTTGTTCAATTACATTTAACCCGAGATCTTTTGATTCCTGAAGTGTAGTTTTCAGGAGTTCGGTATTATCTCACAAAAATGCAAAAAACCTTAAAAAGCCTCTAAAATAGTTTCAGTTTCAAAAACATTTTTTGTAGAAAAAGTGCTCTCCGTGAGCTCCATCTAACCAGCCTCCCGGCTTTTCCGCCAGCGGTGCCGGGGCTGCCCGCAGAGCTGCTCGGCTCGGGGTGCCTGCAGGAGATGTGGGTGGTGGGTGATGCCGGGGTGCCCGCTCCTCCCCGCACCGGCTGGGGGGGGAATTCAGCCCCAGGGAAGGGAAGGGGACCGCCGAGGGAGGGCTAAAGCTTGGCGGAGCAGCATCAGGCACTGCCAAGAGCGTTTTTTTTGAGGCTCAGGGGCTGCCGCGAGGAGGGGGCTTCCTGGTAAGTCAGGGAACATAATAGGAAAGGCTGGAGTTAAAGACCCTTTAATTGAGGCCTTCAGAACGGTAAGTATAACACCGCATCGCTCTGTTTAGGGGATTTTGCGTATCTCTACCATCAAGGCTACATTTGTCTGTAGGATTAATCACTTTTTGATCCAGAGGGTTTAAGACAGACAGCTTACTAGGAATGTGCCGCATGGCTCTCCCAGGCTGGCAATTAGCTTTGTTTCTTCATACTGTCTTGTTTATTATGGCCTTCTCCATCTTTTTTTTTCTGACCAGCATGTTAATACACTAATTCATTTTTAATCCATTTTTAACTGTGCTTTTAGGAGACTTTTTAACAGAGGATTTTTAGTAAAAGCGCTATGTCGAATACAGAAAATGAAAAACTCCTGCTGCTGAGCAGAGAACAGGTTTGTATATAGATGACACTGTAAAGAAATCCTTGGAGAAACTCAAAGACATAATTTTGCTCTGTTTTAGGGCTTTATCTCTAGACTTGCTGAGGTTCTCCTACTTGCCAGAAGGTCATCAAGAACCTGAATTATACCCATTGCCATTTAACTTGAACGCAAACAGGTTTCTTTGGGACATTATTTGTACCTCGCATGAAAGAAAAAATATGTCCTGGGAGCTGTATGTGTGCGCGTCCGCTCAGTTCCTTTCAGATGCTAAGAAGTGATCTCCTGCTCTTGACAGGCTGTTTTCTCCTGCGTATCACTGCCTCTGAATGGCAGAGAAAGTTCATGCCCCTGTGTCCCATTATGCAGCCTTTCCTCCCATCCCCTAGTCCTTTACTGGCTAGCGCAGAAGATGGATGATGTCTTTACCTCCTTCTCGTGTGCTGTTTGAATGGAGGGGACAAGCAGGAAACTGGCCTTGAGCTCTAGACCAAAAATGTCCATTGAGGCTGTGGCTGGGAGGTATCCACATGCAGTTTTCGCATGGGATCGCACATGTATCAGACCTGTGAGCTGCCAGCAAATAACATGACACTTGGCAAAGCCCCTCCAGACCTGGCAGCTTGCTTTGTGGCTGGAACCAACCCAAATGCATTTGAACATTACCTAAGGGCTCGGAGTTTTTCTGTTTCCAGACGTGGCTTTGCCCTGAATCTTCTGGGTGACCTCGGTCAAGCAAATTCACTGCTCTGCGGGACGATGCTGACCACCTTATGTAGCATTTTGCTATGCCCTGAGGACAAGCACAACCTAAGGACTGAATATTGCTGTGTAGAACAGCACATGGTTGGTGTAACTATGGTGTACCAAGGCAAAGCTTGAAATACATGGGAGCTTTGCATTGACTTCAGTCAGTTCTGGATTAGATGCTAAAGCTGTAAAATTTTTTTGGCCTTCTGACATCCCCAGTGTGAAGTTACTAGCACGGTCAGAGCTGGATGCAGCACAAGCCATGCTTTTCTGTCACAGGCAGTTTGTCTTCCTTTTTCTTGGCTCTTCTTTTAATAAATGTAACCTTTTCTCCTATGGCTCAGGCATTGTGTTGAACCACCCCGACAAATGTTCTCAGGTTTTTAAAATATTCGGTATTAAAGAGATCAGGCCAGATGTGTTCTGCTGCCTTCATCACTCTAGGTTGTGTACTCTGTGTTGAAATGATTATTGTCATCACCCGGTGAAAGGCAGCTGATGAAAGACTCTCTCTTCCTCTGATGAGCTATCCATCCACCCATGCCTGGTGCAGAGAGCACAGGTTTTGTTTTTGAATGATATATTGCTGTGTCAAAGTGGCTTATGTGCTGCTTAAACTTACGCTGGTGAATGATAGAGAGTATGTATTAAACAATCTCATTGCAACGGGAGCTGTATTTTCTCATCTCCAGCTTTGGGAGCACCTTAGCAAACCCCCCTGCCATGAGCCCGGCCGGGACTCCTGGAGCAGGGTGTCTGGGTACGCCTACGTTCACGCGTGGGTGTTCACGCTGGATGTTTTTAAAGAAATGCAATTGGCTACCTACCATTTTAAGTCTTTCTAGAAGGCATGACTGTTCTTTCTGCCCACCCTATTCTGTTGAAGGAAACTGTTTCACTTAAGACATTTTGAAATGTTTTGGGTTTGGATGTATTTCGCCTAAAGCCTTCGCTGTTCTCAAGTATTGCAGCTTTCGTTTTCCCACTTCTCCCCCTTCTAATCCACTTTATTCCTCTTTTTTTCAGTGCTTTGCAAGGCTAAGAAGGGATAGAAGAAGGCGAAACCGTAACGTTTCCATTTTGGGTCTATCGCCAGTCTCCCAAACCGTCTCCAAAGGAAGTGTTTGATGAGCAAAACATATTAAAACCACCACTTTGCCTTGAGAAATGTTTTGAATGGAGAATTCAGTTCTCAAAGCCTTCCACCCTTCCACAGCCCTCCAGTGCGTCTGGTAAATTCCAGCACCGCTGAGCAGAGCCCGTAACATGAATAAGACCGTTCCGAACAACTGAGAATAATTAAAAAACCCGACATAGACATTTTCTCCACGTAGCGACACAATCGAATACTTAACCAAAAATAATGTAATGAAAAGTCTAGGTCACAAAATGGAGTACTGCAGACTGGAAAAATAGTTTTCTGACCTTCTAGATTTCCTCTATTAGAGCACTACTGTGCTGTGAGCAAACCCTGTTTCTTACAACAAAGAAATTTAGCAATCTGTGAGGCTATGTCACCTTGCTGGCAGAAACACTGAGCGGCAATAGTGCTGAAAGTCAACACTAATAGCTGACACCAAATTAAACTGCCAGAGTTTGTGTGATGTAGTTCTGTCACCCTTTGACACATTTGATGTGAATTCAGAGGCTTCTGCTGTAAACTCATCAGCAGAGCTCATGACGCATCATCTTTACATATCTGTCCATCCACATTTGTCAGCAGCCCGTGCGCCTCAAATGACTCCAGCGATTGGGATATAGATTGCTTTACCTTCACGTATAGTAAATAGAGTGTTTTAACACTTGTAATACCCTCAGCTCTGGCTTCTAACTGACAAAGTCTTGTTAGCTGCACTTCAGCCTTTCTGCGTCCACGCTGAACGTGGTGATTGATGAGGGCTGATTATGGCAGTGGGGTGGCCCATCCCTTCTTAACCTGTGGCTCAAATCATCTCCAGTTTGCCCATGCAGAAGAGCAGCAGGCACACTCCTAAGTGTCTTCATGAAGTGCCTGATTGAAAGGCCACAGCCAATTAGGCTGAGCTAAAACGGACACTTGCAGGACGTCTTTGCATCTCAATTCCCCACGCGGTGCCTGCGGAGAGCAGGCACTAAACGATCGCGGACAGCCCTCGCAGCCGCTTGCGCGCACCCAGCGGCTCTCAGACCCGGGAAACGCGGCAGCCTGGCTGTGCCCTCGCTTCGCAGCCATGGACTAGGAACGGCCCCAGCAAGTGCCAGGGGTGGGATCCTGACGCAGCAAACGGTGCCCACAAATGAAAGTCACTCTGCTGAGGCAGTCGTTCACCAGTGACAAATACACAATCTGCCCCCAAAATAACATGGCATTTCAAAACACAAACAGCTCCCCCCCACTTCTCTCCCTGTGCAATCGGAAAGGATTTCTAATATTTACTTTTTCTCTAAACCAATTAGTGTTATTGTAGTTTCATATTGATGCCTTTTGGTTATCAGCTCCTAATTTTCCTTTTAATTTTGGGCTTACTGAAGTAAGGAAAGCAGGTCCCCTCAGATGACAGCAAACCCCTGCTGGGGTGCGTGTGAGCACTGGAGTTGATGGGATGCTCTGAGCCACAGTGAAGAGAGACTCCACAGATCTGCACCATGCTTGTGTCTCCCCTACAGACCAGAAAGGAAAAGGGCCTGCAGTTTCTGTTTAGGTCTCCATGGTATTTAAAATACTCGCTAGCTTCAATAGCATCTTATTTGCCACATATTGCCTTAGACTATTTAATGTCTTGAATCTTTTTCTTCCACTGACTAGCTTTGCTATCGGTGCACATCACTATGGAGAGAAAGCTGTATTTAGACACACAGGAGGACAAACAGAACAAGAAAAATAAATCAGATTTTTTTTATAAGTCTATTTTATAAGTCTATTTTAACATATGGTCTATTAAACATATGGTTTAAAATACTAGCCTCATAAGGTAGTATGCATCAAATCATATTTATTCAAGTGTGAGCTATAACAGAATGGGAATAGAAACATGGTGTCCTACAAGAAAAGCCACTCTATTTTCACCCTGTATCTCCAAAGCTTCTGCTTATATACTACTGGCATAAAAACATTGCATAGTGTCCCATGTTCCAATAACCCTTTGCACCACTAGAATTGTCTCCAAAAAATGGTAATAGAAGATTTCCACCTTCGGAAGAAGACTGTGAATCTTGTGCCAGGTCAGAGGATGAGGGAGGGCAGTTCAGACTGAACCAGGCAACATTTTTTTCGTATGAAGTATTAATGTGTGTCAATAATAAAACTTTCTGACAAAAAGCAGGGAAAAAAGTTTGCTGATCTTTTTTTACATTTGCTCTTAAAAATTCTAAACCAGAAAACTTTGTAAAAAATTGGAAAAAAAAGTAAAAGCTTTAAAAATGTTTCCCAGCAACTTCCATTGCTGCTTTGTGACCCGCTCTGTTTAGAAACTGCCGCACAGTGCCGCTCGGCTTGTGTGAAGGAAGCAGTTCAAGCGCTCAGACCCAGCACCTGACATTTAATTTGACGTCCTAAACATCGTACCCTTGTCCTCTAGAAACGTCTTTCCTTGTTATAATTCGTTTCAAGGTCTGCAAGAACTGAGTACATCATTAAAACCCAGTTTGGAACAGCTGATTCTCTCCCCGCCCCAGCGCAGAGCGGCTCCCGTACCGGGTGCATTAGGAGCACCTGGGTGGCCAGGGAGAGCCCCGGGCGGCCGAATGGATGCAGCTGAGACACGCGCTCGCAGTCTGCATGCAGCCTGCAGCCCACCGCGTCTTGAGGCATCTGAGGCTCACTCCATGCACAAAGGGGATTGTAATGGAAATGCTGACAGCTCTTAATAATTATGACGCTTCTAGACATCTCTATAATTAGTGTACAGAGGCTTCTGGCACACAAACAATATTAGGGTACATCTTGTGCCTCACTTGTTTTATCTGTGCGGCAAAGCTCCTGAGGACAGGAAACCATAGCTTCTCCTTGCGCATTTAAAACACTAGTTGCTCTCTCAGCAGTTTCCAGTTACTTACTGGCAGCAGTGGCAATTGGGCTAATTCAATGTTTATTTCCATTTCCAGAATTCCTGTTATTAGCCCCTAGAGTCAAGACGCCCAGTGCAAGGTGCTCGATGGACTACAGCTTTTTCTGCAGTGTCCCAAGGAGGAGAAACATGAAGCCTGCACCTACAGGAGCTATTTATAAATGCGCCTGACTTTGGCTTTTGTGTCATGTCATCACTGGGACCGGGGCTCTTTGTCCTTTCTTGCATCCTCCTGGTTGGCAGCAGGGAAAGATAATTCCCCATCTGCAAAGGGGCTTGTCCCACCCTCCTGTATTTGGCACTTTCCGAAGCAATGAACAATACAAGTCTTATGAGTACATTTTATGGCACTCTTGGTCAGGTGAAGGTTTAAATTAGACGAGTTAAAATGGATCATGAGATGCAAAGCAGCCACCTCTGTTATTATCTGGACTACGGCCAGTATACCACAGCATTTTTGCAACTGCACTGCTTGTATGAGGAATAATTACCTGGAGATAATGCTACATGACAAGCAAAAACAGAGCAACTAAGCAGCAGTCCCCTGCCTCCCCTTAAACCTCGCCTCCAGATGCTGAAACCATCGGTGCAGTAAAGAGTACAACTCCTGTAAAGCAGGTGCTGGTGACCAGGGAAGTGATGGGGCCCAGGGAGGTGTTTTCCACATAGCCTGCAGCTCTCCGCGTGGTAACTTTGTCCTGCGTTTTCTTCTCCGGGGACGCAGTCTCCAACCCAGACCGCATTAGCCCAGTAATGCGTGTCACACCGCTGGGGTCCCACCGACCCCTGAGGTAACTGAGTTTAGGCTGGTGCCCAGTCAGGAGCAGTTGGGTTGTGTGCATGACAGATGAAGGGCTTCACAGCCCCGTCAGAGAAATATTAAACAAAGTTATTTAAATAAGTTGTCTGGATAATTAGATATTGTAGCACCCTCTTCTGGCTCTCTGCATTCCCTGGGTTGTGACCGTCTCTCCCTTTGAGACCATTCGGCTCACACGGGTTTGCTGGTTACGGTTTCGGAGCCACATCAGTCCCGATCCTCTCCCACTGTCTATGACCTCGTGGCTTTCTAGAACTGCTCCTCAAACTCAGATTTCCCCCACTGAGTCCCTTCACAATTAACCTTTTTGTGCAACCTTTTTTGAGCAAAATCCCTTTTCTTATTTTTTTTAGTTGGTGATCATGGAAAAAAACCCTGACTTGGCACATGTCTATGGTTCGGACTGTACCACTACAGAGAGGGTTACCACAAAACCATGAAACCGGAGGCAGGGATCCCGCGCGAGGAGCAGGGACTGCCCCAGCTCGCGGCGGCTGGAGGGACGCGGTGGCCTCGGGGAGCAGCAGAGCAGGGAGGGCCCCCACCACCCTCAGTGCTGCCGCTGAGGCAGCCGGGGGCCTTCGCACAGGTTTTGGGGGGTGCTGCTTCCCCCCCGCTGTCCTCACTGTGAACCCAGAAACAGGCAATTATAACTCATAATGTGGGTGTGCAAAATTCCCTCTAAGAGCTAATTAACTGTGAGGACTAATATTTCTGTTTTAGGGTCCACAAATGTCGTTATACCATTATAAAATAAACTCTTGAAAAATAATTCACTTTTAAAATAATACATTGCTTTCCTTTTATCCAATAGGTTAAAGTACTTTGTTCCTTGGTACTAGCTTTAAATTTTTCATGTCAGGGTGAAAAGCAATTTTTTAATTATAATTTTAATGCATCTGACCATATTTCGTAATGATACATTTTGAACCCAACTTGTAAAGGTGTCAGAAGAAAATATGACTATTCCATAGAAATATCTGAACCATAAGAACACAGTTGAAATAACATAGTGCTTTTAAAAGTGCCAATTATTTATTTTAACTGTGATATTACATCTGTCATTAGCACCATGTGAAATATTTGATGTGTTATGACGAAAGTTTTAAATTCACTGATTTCAATGCTCACAGAATTTGCAGGAACACAAGGTACCAGGTTATTTGCGAAGCAGGTCTGGTGGCAAAAATCAGCCTTAAATCCATTTTAACTAGTTTCCCTTGCTTTCCCCCTTCAGGTGACAAAGCCAGCCCCGCCTGCCCTGCACCGCCCCACATCCTCCGCGTTATTCCCTTGGGGCACCGGGCAGGTCAAACACTGTGTAAGCGGAAAGGGGATTATCTTTGCTTTGCAGGCTTAGCAGAAGAGTGGGAATCACCACCGCGTCCCGCTAGCAGCAAGCAGGTGAGGGGCTGGGAGCTGCAGGAGGACAGTGCGATCAGCACCCAAGGCAGCAGCGGGGCTGGCCGAGGGGCCCCCGCTTGCACGGGTGCATCGTGGCCTCCCCGGGACCTGCAAAGCAGCTGTTTCCCCAGGCGCTGCTGCTGTGCGTTGCTGTGCTCTGAGCCCCACGGAGGAGGTCACGGACCTCCTCCCCGGGCCTTGGGTTCACGGTCTGTCATTTTTAGTGACAAGATCGCGTGTGGGCAGGGAACATGGCAGCAGGCTCGGCTGTGGCCGAGGACTTTTCCAAAGACCACCGAGGTGACTGGCTGCTCTGCAGCATCGCCTCTGCTGGCACGCACTTTACATCATCGCGGGCTGCAGGACGGGTTGCCTACGTGAAGCTGGGAACACTTGGCAAATGTTACCTGTGCCAAACTCTGCTGATTTTTTGAGGCTGCGGCTTCATTTTGTCTGTCTTGGCCTCATTTCCATAGGGTGACCCACATCTCTCCTCGCTCTCTCCTTGCAAAGGCAGCAAAACTGTTGGTTATTTTCCTCCATTTCGGCTGCCTGGCTCAAGCTATGGGGGTTTAAAAACCCCTTAAATCACAGCACACTCATAGATCAGTGATAGGAGTACCACCGCTCTGACAGCAACAGGAGATCGCAGTGAGCGTACCGAGGGGACCCTCATACAGCACCCAAGAAAAATGTATTCCTACCAGGGGATGGTCTGAAGCTGTGAATGAAAATACAACTTCATCACTCTCCTGAGTACAGAGCCAGTGGGAAAAAGTGCTTAGATGCTTGGCAGTCGGACAGGAAAATGAGTGCCTCTTGGAGAGCAAAAGAGGAGAGGACCAGGATGGAGTACGATGAGGTTTTGATAAGCACAAGCAAAACATTAGCAGTAGGTTCTTCAGCTATGGGAAAAAAGAGGATTGCAGAGGATATTACAGATTTAGATCTTCCTTTGTTATTTATACCCTGAAACTTGGACCTACCTCAATCCTAAGCTAAATCAGAAGTCTCTGGTACTTTGTATTTCCTTAACACTTCCTGTGCCCAGCTCCTCAAGGCTCTTAAAAACATCTCTTTGAAGTAGGACTCAGAGGTAGTACTTATTTAACCAGACCTTTGGCTCGGTTCTGATGCTCACTCAGCACAAATGACTCATCAGTCCTGTTTGGCGATTGCTTTTTCGCATATCATGCCGATTACTCAGTATAGCTTATACATCTAATATGCCTAATCAGGGTGCTCTTCCTCCTGTCTCCCTCAGGAGGGTTTGGTGCAGACCTGTTTTGGCATTTCTGCCTCAGATTTTCCCTCCATCCTTATACCACTCAGTATACCTCCTTGGTGGGGGTGTGAGCCCCACAAGCCAGTGCTGGAGGAGCACAGCTGACCAGGAGACTGCCGTGTAAATAAAAGCAGCAACAGCCTCCAGGAGCATGACACTTTCTCCCTTTCAGACAAACATTTCTTTCCCCATTTATGATGGACCAAAGGTCGAAGATAGCTGCTTTACCACTTCCATGGATCTGCGGAAAATTTATGCTCTGGAATTGCTGTCAAGTTTAATGTTCTCATTTTATATAATGAAATAGCAATTGTTCCAGCTCTGCAGCTTGAATGAATCCACACTGAAAAAGATTGAAAATTTTAGGTGAAATTTCACAAACTGCTCAGACCTTCAGCCAGTGGTCTTACATTAGATTAAAAGCAGTATTTACTTGGAAAACTGAGCACCAGACATACCTGGAGAATTCTTTCTGAACCTAATATCAATGCATTTGAGAGGAAACCATCAGAATATTTACCCTTTTGCACAGCTTCATCAACCTTTTCTTACAACGCCTTGTTAGCTTTTCCCTTTACAGGTTTTTGGTATAGATCCTTGGTTATAAGTCTATGTTCGTCCGACATGTTATTGCTTTGTAGAAAGGAAGGTCTTTTTGTTTTACACTTTTTACAAAACCTCAAAATAATTGCCTCTCCAGTAGTATTTTTACATAAACATGCTTCCATTGAGAAAACTCCCGTTGACTTTGATGGGTACAAAACCCATGGTTGAACTGTAAGGAGAAAACATTATTATGCCTTAAAGGTGACAGTCTGATGTTCACGGTGGCTTCAAATCTGGTAGAGCCAGTGGTTTACCTAAATGACAAACACACATCCCTTACGGTAACGAGTCACAACTCAGGGCTGCCTGGAGGCACCTCTGAAACACCTGAGGACAATTTCCAACACTTACAAAGTGAAACAAGAGCTGCTGAGTTACTCCAGAGGTTTTTCGTATGGTTCATTTTATAATTGCTGTGAACAATCCCAGAGGAGCCCTGCCCTTCACCCCGGTGGGGGAAGAAGCACCCTAAGGCCTAGCTACATTTGCAGATCTTGACGTTTTTCTTCATTCCCCTCCTGGCAAGTGGAAACTAAGCTAAGTCTAAAGGCACAAGGTGTAGCTGTGATGCTGAAGCAGAGCCGATGAGCAGAAAACGCAGAGCCCCAGAGTTACCTTTGGTCCCTCTGAATTTACTTGCATGTCCACAGCAGTGCTAGGGGTCACAGGTTCACCGCTGCGGCACCAAACCCGCTGCAGAGCCGTGCCTAAGCCCGTCCCTGGGGTGTCAAAGTAGCTTATGCTGCACTAGGAAGAGAGGAAGAAAAATGTCTCCGTGACTAGTAAGTCTAAAATCTGTATTATTGTCAAAGAAACAATAGCAGCATCAGCTGCTGCTCCTGCCCAGGAGTAGAGCAGCGTCATTAGCGGTGCAGGGCAGGGGTACCTCCGGGGGAGGCAGTGATGCCTCCGGCACCGCGTCCCTTCTCCTCCGCAACCTTGGCAGGCAGCGGCAGCAGCAGCCGTGCTTGAGGGGCAGAGGCATGGGAGAAACCAGTCAGTGGGAAATGCTTTTTTCCTTTTCCAAAGGACACCATGAACAAACTCATCACCAGCCACTCTGGAAAACACAGTGGGCTGTGGTGCTCCTCTAGCTCTTATTTAGCTGGCAATTTGCCTTATGCTTTTCAGAAGACTGTTAGTGGCCATATTTCCAAGTGGCCCTGTGCTGCTGATTGCTGCTGCCATGCTTCAGACATGTTTGAAATGTCCTTATTTGAATTATGACTCGCAACAGCTGTATTTAAAATCGTATACTTCACCTTCACTTTCCACAATCAATATTGTTAACAGGGATAAAGCTACGGAGGGATAATAGAAAATATTTACTCATTTCTTCATGCAGTCTTCCCCAGCCCTCCATTACCACATCCCTGGTCTCACTCACCCTCCACTGAGGGTTGCGTCTCGTTGCTGGACGTGGGCAGTGTGCCAGCGCTGTCTCCGGCAGCACGAGCACGGCACAGCTGGCAGCGATGCTCTCAAAGCAGCTGGGAGAAGTGTCCCCAAAGCACCGGGATCTTCCCCTCGCACGCTGCCCTGGCCATGGGGCCTCGTACGTTCCCCGGCACCTTGCAGGAGGGCTCGCCAACAAGCACCACCGATCTTCCTCTGCCTCTGGGTGCCGGTGGGTGCTGCTGCGGAGGGCTGAGTGGAGGGCAGGGGCTCACTCATGAGGGGTGCTGCTCACCGGGTGATGCTTGGTGCCACGTCCTCTGCCATGTGCCAGGGGTCCGCTCTGCCCACTGCACATCTGGCTGCACCGCCTTGAATAATTACGCTGTGTAGAGGCCATGCGAGTCCTTCCCAGATATTCTGGTAAGGCTTTTTAGACGAGACTTATCTGATGTAAACTGATGCAGCTCCATCAAGTCAATAGAGTGATGTTGTATAGTAGCTAAAGCCTTCACTTGTTAGTTTTTATAATTGAATATACAACTCTTCCAGTTTCAGGTAACGGACACCTCCATTTCCACATTGGCAAGGGGTTGATTTACTCCAATAAATATTGACCAGATGTGATGAAGCATTCCTATTATCAGGATGTATTGGAATAGCACAGATATATCGATAGGTTTTCAGCTCAATGTTGTATAAACATTTTACAATGACATATTTTGAACTTAGGCTGACATATTTCTGAAAATATTTGTGCTGGTGAGGAAGCTGTGAGCTCATCGGTTATCTCTGACATGGCAAGGGCTGGGAGGATGACCAAAGATTCACTAGAGTTTCGGGCTTTATCAGTTGTTTTGCATGTACAAGCCCAAGCACAGGTCAGGAATCTGTTTGCAGTGGGGACCCACTTTCAAAATTTGCCCCATAAATCATCCTTCATTCTATCCATTGATAAATAATGACTTACTGAAGCCTAAAATTCTCACACCTTTGTAGAAAGGTTGTTTTATTTGCTTTTCAGAAATTTCAATATTTGTATTTTGCTCCTCCCAAGGGCTGCGTGGTAGAGCCGGGGACTCACGCCTCCTGCCCCCGAGCAGCCTGATATTTCAGTTCCAAAGAACACTGCTAGGATAGCCTTCTCCCCCCTTGTATTTGTGAAATAAAATCCATGAAGTTGCAGTGTAAAAGCCCTCTGAGATGATAAGCAGGATGGTATGTAGAGTAAAATATGGGACCTAAATTATTTTAAGCATTTTTTTTTTTCTGAGAGCAAGGAAAATGACCAACTAAGCTACCAACCCCTTAAGGAGGAGGGGCACTTTCACAAGAGTCACCAGCCTGGGCAAGGCATCGGCGAGAACCTCTGGCTCTGTCTGTCCCACTATGCAAGTGCACTGCATACTGGAGGAGGAACAGCCTGTAATAGGCAAATTTTAGCTGCTCATTGGCGAGAGGCAATTCTCTAATCCCAGAAGAACCAGTATCATCTGAGCTGTCAGCAACTGGCAGGCGGGATGGATTGTGCCTCCGGCTGTCAGGCAGCACTGCAAACCTTGCGGTGGACTTTCCTCTGTGACAGCACGTCGGCATGCAGGATCCCCAAACTTTTCTGAACTTGTTTGGTTTAGCTTGATTAATAAGCTCAAGTATTCGTAAAGCTGAGGCCTGCCATTAAGGAGGCGATAAGCCATAATTTGTAATAAAAGAGCTACCTTTTCCAATTGTCTTCAGCTGAAGCGGAGAGTCCCCGTAATGATTTATTGCCTTACTGCCAGGCTCTTGATAAGTGGACACCAAATGGCTCCTCATTACTCAAAAGCTCCTCTGATTTCTTGAACCAAAGTCCTTTCCAAGCTCCACTTAGTCCACTTTCTTTCTGAAAAAAATGAATCAAGGCCTTTCTCTCAGTAGCCTATAAACTATTTTAGCATAAAAAATATCATAAATGAGAAAGGAGAAAAATCTTGTTTGCTAAAGGGCTGCTGGATGAACTGCCTCTTGCCCTTTTGATAGCATCTTTGAAATGGAAATGGCCAGCTGCCTGACCTTCTGTTCAATGACCCTTTTTGTACAAAGTCAAATTGCAGTGGCTTCACAGCAGCAATTCACCTATGGACATAAACTAGATTTCAGGGGGGTATGGAAGAGGAGGCTTCTATCTGCAGTTCTTCAGAATATTTCTTCTGTGTTAGTATTTCCTACATACGCATCAAGAATCAAGCTTATAAAATAAATTACTGTTCATAAAAGGAATTCAGAGTTTTACTTCAGTAGCTTACATCTCTACTTTTTTACATTATGGATGTAACAAGCCTTCTTTAAAAATCATTAATCAAAAAGATTTAGTACGTGAACAGTGCTACATGCAATTCTGAAAAAAATTCTATAATCAGTTATTGGATTGCAGCATTAATTATTTAACTCATTTTATTAGAACTCAAGGAAAAAATATAATTCTAAGCAGGATGAAAGATCAGCAAAAACAAAAGAAGAGAAGAAATATAATATTTTTAAATGTTTTGAGACTTAGGTGCCCAAATTTAGAAATTGGCTGCTCATGTGAGGTGTCCAAGTACTACAAAAACGGGCTTCCCCGTCCAATTTACGCCCTTACAGCTTAGTTTATCCTGTGATACCATTGCTTTTTAAGAGCAGCCATTCTTTGTTAAATGTATTGCCAAATTCAAATCCAGTCTTCCAGCTGGGGTAAATCACTCATGCTCTATTATACCAGCTGAGAGACTGTCCAAGGAGGTTCCCCAGATATTCATAGAAACATCAGACTCCGGGTGCCTGTTGGCAGGAGCCAGGGGTGGGCCACGGCGTGGCCACGGCAGGGTTTCCCCGGCTGGGAATCCGGTCCTTTGCCTTGCACCACCGTCACAGCGACCCATCCTTTATCTTTCAGCTCCACGTCTGCCTCTCTGCCAACTGCCAAACATCATCCAGCCAAAAAGAAAAAGAGGGGTGTGTGTTTTTTTAAGCAGCACATTTAGCAGTATTTCAACTTCGTCTAAAATTATGCCTGGATCATGTAAGCATAAGAAATCACTCATAGCTGTCAAAAAAATTAGACCCTTAAGGTAGCTAGTACATTTTCTGATTAAAGAGTGGCCCTGATTGTTGTTTTACAGCTAACAGCTGGTATGTTAAAGCTAAAATCTGAGTGTCAATTAATTCTGTAGCAGATCAGCTGAGAAAGACAACTGTGCGCAAGCATATGGTCATTGCAGGAATAAGGCTGCTGAAAGCTGAGGGTGTTTGATGGTTTCAGCCTGTCGCTCTTCACTTATGATATTGTAAATGAGGCTAAAACAGTTTAATTCGTGTAACTGGCAGTCAGGAGTGTTTAATTGAGGGAGAGGGGAGGGCTGGCAGCACTGGCAGCTTCTCCCGCGGTTGCTTGATGCGCCGCGGATTGTGCCCAGTGGCAAGATGCCCAGTCTTGTAGCACACACAAAAATAGTTCATAATTACACCATAATTCAATCTGAAGTCTTTTTTCCAATAAATCCCTCATGAAATTAGTATTCTACCTGGTGGCAGCCTAGGCAGCTGCCAGCACTGCCACCCCGGGACGCGGCATGGGAAGGACACCGCAGCCTGGGTGAGTGTCCGTCACTCGTGGCGAAAGCGTGGTGGTGGCCAAGGGGAAAGGCCACCGACCGGGACCTGACGTGCTGCCATTGTGCCCTGTCCTCCTGCTCTTGGGCAGTCGGTAGACATGGCTTTCCTGTTTGGGATACGCTAATGGCTTAGAAATTTTCCAGCTGATTGGTTAAAATGCATCTTTAAGGGAGAAGGAAAACAACAAGCAAAATGAGTAGATGGAGTACAGAATAAGAGATGACCCTCCTTCTGTTCCTGCTGGCACAGGTCAAGCCAGGAGAAGTTTCAAGACTTGTTCTTGGGCACCCAAGTTCAAAGGAGCATCTGTACATTTGCTTAAGTTTTAAGCACGTGCTTATGCCCATTCCTACACGGCAGCGCTCTCAAATTGTGTGGAAACTCCGTCAAATCCAACAAAATGAATTTTTATATAACGTTTTGTCAAAAGCTTGATTCAAAAAGAGGTTTAGGTGAAATTCAGGTTCCCAATTTCAGAAATATCGTCCTCAGAATTACCACCTGGTTGTATTTTGATTTCTGAGGTGCTTAAACTTCATTTTCAAAATTAAAATTCGAGTGGCCACAGCTCCACACTGCCAGAAGCTCCTCCGGCGCGACCAGGCTCAGCGGGTGGGCACCTCTCAGGGTCCAAGAAGGGGATGCTCTTCCATCTGCTGTCCTTTCCTTTGTAGCCCCCAGCCTCGCCTGTGCTGTCTGGTCTCTCCTTTCTTTTCACACAGCTGGGGGAAGAGGTGCTGCCTCTCTTTCCCAGAGAAACCCTGTGGTTAAGGCGGAGGGAGACTTGGGTTTCTCCTCTTCTGCCTGAGAGGCTTGTGTACGGGGGTGTTGTGGCTACTGAACTGTACTCTTCTAGGGGAAAAGCTCATGAGGAGGCCAGGAGAGAAATTGCTCTTCACCCCTCCTGTTGAGAAATGCAATTTGGAAGGGTCCCCAGAGGCAGCGAGAGCAGCCATGAGCATGGCCATCTCGCTGAGAGAGTAAGGCACTCACCCAGGAGGCAGGATGGGCCCCGCTGGCTGTGCACTTCATTCAAGGACTGATGTAATTAAAAAAGACACAAGCAAATAGTCACCTGATGTTACTTCTTGTGTAAAACCATTTGAAATACTACTGACAGAGAAGGAAGTGTCGTTTGAAGTCCCCTATGTGAAGGACTCTTAAAATGTCCAAGAAGTATTTCACAGATGTTTAGAGGAAAACAAAAATCCCTCTCTGAGCTGAGAACAAGGATGAAATATTTAGACCAAAGGTTAGTGTCCTCCCGTATATATAAACCTCCCGGGTCACCGGCTGTTAAGATAAAAATGTTTCCTCTGCAGTGGAGCCCCACGAAGCTGTAGCACCGTTGCACTTACAGAAGAAATAGGAAAAGCGAGCAGACATGTTCCTGAATGAAGTCAAAACACAGACTCGGAGATACCCAGAGAGCAGAGCGTGAACCCAGGCTCGGGCGCGTGTGCACGGCGGGGCCAGTCTGGGGTGGCCCAGGGCAGGGAGCGGCGCTGGCCCCTGGGGACCCGCTGCCCCTCTGCAGCCCCGCACGGCCACGCACCCCCTCGCGCTGCCCCGGGCCGGGTGGCAGCCTCACCCACGGGGCTGCTCCCAAGCCAGGTGGGAAGAAAAATTTCAAAGCAGAAACCCTGCTGCAGAATAAGACCGGCCCTGGTGCGCAGCTCCCGGGGAGCTGAGGAGCTGTTCCTCCATCGCTCCAAACTGAGAAGAATTTTTAGAAACTTTTCCAGAGAAAAAGAGTCATTTTTTTTTTCCCCTGTCTGGAGCTTGTCCCCATCACCACCGCGTGTGAGCAGCTCCCAGGGAAGCGCCCAGCACCCCACCTATGCAACGTGGGTGGGGGCAGCCCCCGGCAGGGACGTCGCTGCAGCTGTTCCCCACGATCCAGCATCCAGGGCCAGGCTTGCCGGGAGCTACTAGCCATTACCGCCATAGCTACAAAAAAAAGTGCTTATGCTTCCTTTTCATCCATACTGTCCCAGCGAACATAAGGCTAAAATAACCACCCCAGTGCCTTGTTTGAAATGAAAATGGCAGCACTATTTCATCAGGAAGGTCTTTTATCATCTCCCTTTGCCACCAGTGGCACCGTGACAGTGAAAATCAGTTAATACAGTCCTCACAAATCAGCACTAACCCCACAGATGCCGGGAACCTTTGACAGAAGAGCTTCGTACCCTGGAGGAAGTTACCTAATTCCTAAAGGTCTTTACAAGTTTGGCACTCCCTGTTGTTTCTGCACAGTAGCGGTGCAGGATTAGGGGCACGACACAGACACTGCCGCAGATAGAAGTGCTGTGCTAATACCTCTCTGAAAATCATCTGTTGGCTTTGCTTAAAATCTAGGGCTCCCAGGTTAAGGAACAAACACTGTTGTACTTGGATTAAATATGTTTATCTCCCAAAAAAGGAATAATTATGGAATCCCAGATTAATTCAATCATTTTAGTTAAAATAACAAGCTGAATCCTGCAGTGCAGCTTAACCAGACTAATGAGCCCAACAGCGAGGATGAGCAGAGCGCTAGCTAGGGGGAAGGAAAAAGTGGTTCAGAAACCAGTGTGAGAACATGCAAATAAAACACCTACCAGGTTTTATGCGATGCCCTTATAATCATTGCCTCTGCTTTGAGCGATTCTGCAACGCACAATTGCTATGAATCCTTATTTTTCCCCAAACAGCTGATTGTTTATTTTTAATGACAGAAGTATCACGCAGACCATAGTATATGGATTGAGGATGCCGCTCCTATATTTTTCTGTTTGTTGCTATTATTCCTGGGTTGTGAATATTTTAAAGCACATGCCAACTCTTTGCCTCTGAAAATCAATGGAAGTTTGGCCGTTGACTTTAACAGAGCTGGATCAGATCTGAAGGTCTGTACCCCCCACCCCCTTTTTAAATAAGTGGGCATTTTATAGGATAATGCTCCTGGAGCGTATTGATTGGCCTCAGCTAGGCTGTACATTGCCCTCACTGGAAAATGTAAAACCTGTAATGGGCTGAACACAATGGGGATGTGACTGACATGTGCTGAGGGCGTTTTGGGGCTCAGGGCTGCACTCCGCTCAGGGTGCTGCAGCAGTGGGAGGCATCACGGGGGACACCCGACAGGCCCGGCACGACCACGCTGCACGGACCACAAACATCCATAAACCTGCATCTGCTCTGCGGGGATGGCAACCTCGACGTGATGGGTTTTGTACCAGTCTGCGAGGACGGCACGCAAGGCTGCGTGTTTCCCTGCCCCCGCCGGGGGACAGTGCCCCCGCCGAGGGGACAGTGCACCGCACAAACTGCTGCAGGATGCAGCAAAATGGCGATGTGGAAAATTATCAACATCATTTTGTCTTACTGCCGTCTTTATGTATCAGTTGGATATTTCTAAGACTAAGGTAAGTATGGAGAGACCTGTGGGGTTATGCAGAGGTGGTGTGAGCCCTAGAGAAGTGCTGATGAACATGTCAACCATACGCCAGCCTCATCACTGCCTTAAATCAGCCCCTGCCTCGTCCGGTGGCTGGGTATCCGTGTTTGTTGCTCTGTGCAAAGAACATTCAAATCGGAACCACTGTCCTGGAAAAAAATCTTTCCGATATAACAACTGATGATGTGAGCCCACGTCAGCGGTAGCCTCTTATTGACCAGTGGGGGTTTTGGATCAGGCCCTCCCCCCGTTGTCATTTCCAGAGGCAATTATCCTGATAGCTCCTGCTTTGCCTTCTGTCACGTAGTGCGATTGCTCTGGGGCTGGCCAGACTACCGCGCTCTCCTGGAAGCCATTTCCCTTCACTGAACTTTGATTGTGAGGAATAGGTTATTGTCCAGGCTTTGAAAAGCGGACGTGCACAAACCCTTGCTGGATCGAGGCGCCGGCTCTTTTCATAGTCAAAACCAAAACAAAACACAGTTTTCCCCCTATGGCCGCATATGATTGCAACGCAATCTACGCGTGCGTGCCTGTTCATTTGAATATGGGAATATGCTGTGCCAGACTATCTGCTGAAAAACATCATATATTGTCTACTGCTTCCAAGACTTAAGAGTCTGCACACGCAGGAAATAAAATCTTAGTTTTGCAGAAATCAGAGGAACTTTAGTTTTTTTTTTTTTTTAACCTGATTTCACCCCATTTAAAATAATGTTTTAGGTACAGTATTAATGAAAAGCTACTGTCATAAAAGCAGAGAACATGGGTGTCAGCCAGTGTAATAAAGGTAATGTAAAAATCATAGAAAGTTGATGTGTGACATGTACTAGCCCTATTACACAGGCTGTGCACGCACGTGCATGATATTCAGCACACCCTCTTATCAGGTTTAATTATATTAGTACCCACTGCTCATCTATATCCTGTATAAAAGCAGCAAGGCAATCATTAGAAATAAGTGTTGCAAGGTAAAGCAGAGAATGCAGCACAGCAGCGGCTTCTCTCTTGCGGTTTGATTTGACATGCCTGCATAAACACATATAGGACAATTCTTTATTGTTTTATTTCAGGTAACAAACAACCAAAAAAACCCCAAACCCGAAATAATTTAATCATATTTTCCATAAAGGAAGAAGCTGAACTACTTACGGCTACAAAGACAGAGGAGATTGTATTAAAGGACTGTGAATCTAGACCTCTTTGTTGTGTTCGCAGGGATTTTCAGGGTGATTTAGTGTGGATTGATTTGCAGTTTATTCTGCAGCCATTGTTTGTAATGTGCTTTGCAAGCTCATGTACTCTGAACCTTAATTGTTCTAAATTAAACTATGGGGACCAGACAGAACACATTTCAATCAGAATTACAAAATATTGCACCAAATTCCTTTGGGATACATAATCTCTCACTATGTCTGCAGCGCTTGTATACATGAAGGAGGAGTGAGAAAGCATATTTAGGAAGACATTTTACTATAATTTAATTTACCCTTTTCCATTGGTAAAGCAAACAAGGATGGGGATATCGGCAGAGACGAGCAAGCGAAGCCGTTCTGAAGCTGCCTCACAGTGGTATTTTTTGCACCCTGCTTAAGCAAGTGCTTGTGCATAATTCTCAGTACAGGGCATGGCAGGTAGAAAAGCGCTGCCAGCAGCGAATGGCTGGGTACTGACTGGGATCACAAGGACTTTGGCAGGGTATAGAAGGTAATAAAAGCTTTGGGCTAGCATGGGAGAAAGGAGCAATATAACTTGCATTGATTCGAGCAATTCTGGGCGAAAGCTCAGATATCAGTAGGGTTGGAGCCCTTTTAAGCCAATGTGCCTTTAGTGAAAGAGGTCTGTAATATTTGCTTGAGAAATACCTTTGTGTATCCTTGCTAGGACTGACCTGGCTCCTGGGAAGTTGGCAGCCAAGGAAAACTCTTTTTTTTTTTTTCTCTTTTTTTTTTTCCTTCAGGTAATTGCTTCCCCAGGTGAAGTTCCTCTGAAGAACCATGGAGAGGCTTTTCTGATAAAGAAGTTATACATGAAGATACAATTTGGGACGAAAACACTTAGTGAGGATGAGAAAGAGTGTGAGAATGCAGGAGGGGTGGCAAAAGCAGGGAGGGATTTTGGGGAAGAGCAGGTGATGCCAGTGTAAAACCCATGGCCATAGGGAAATGAGAGCTCAGGACAGCTCTGCCACACGGAACCAGATGTCTGGCCTGCACAAAGCTTTTCTGCTTAGGGTACCAAAGCCCCGATAGATGTTTCCTTTTCTATTCAATTCTAGACTGGGCTAAAATTATAAAAGAACATTATTTTTGGAGATTACCAGTGGAAAATTCTTTCTGTGCCCCTGTCCCAGCAAGGCAGAGGGTGGCTGCTCCAGAGCCCCACAGGCATTGCAGCATCCCATACCTGGAATGGGGTCATCATAATTTTAGGCTATATTCTGCATTGCTATTTGGGTGATTTGAGCTGGGACCTCCCAGCAACAGAGTATCTCAGCAGCTTTGCGGGCAGAAGCAATGTCAGGATGCCAATCTGGCCCAGGCTGCACTCCAAGGAGACCACCTAAGCCTCCCTGGGGTGGGCAGAGCGGGAAAGAGGGGTCTCCCCAACTCATGGGGCAGATGGTATAAGAGGTCCTGAGACGGTCCCTGAACAACAGTGAACTTTTGTGGCAGAAGTAAGGAAGGAGAGGTGATGAAGGACAGAGACCGACAAGCCTTGGCCCTGGCCAAGGGGTCAGGCGCTGTTTACACAGCCAATCCTTGGAAGGCACCATGATTTTGGGGTAGGAATTCAAGTCCTTCCTGAGCTCACAAGTATCAGTGCCTCTTCCTGTCACTTCCAGTCTAGAGAAATATGGATCAACTGAACAGCAGCTCGACAAGCTCTGGAAAGTCACAAGTGATTTGTCAGAGCTTTTTCGCTGGGAGGTCACTACGAGCGAGAGCGTATTTAGGCACCGTATGTGTCCCTATTTATCGACTGCACCTGTGCTTCCATGCCGAGCCTGAAACAAACCCGCTCATACTCAATTTAGCATAGCAGTCTGAATTAGTTAATTTTAGTCAGTTGGTGATTGTTACTGCTAAGATCCACCACTGTTCTGCATTGCACAGGCATTAAAATTAGTGTGAAGATTGACAGCCTTTTTCCGGAAAGAATAAAAGTATCCGCACATTCATGATGAATATAAACAGAAAGGTCAAGACTCAAAACCCAGCAGTCACCTATATAGTCTCCAAACAGTAGACTGTCTCATAAGGTCACAACTCATTTAAGCACAACGCGTCCTATGAATGCTCTGGCAGATGTACATAAGTGAATGGCCTATTTGTCATCAAAGACTGAACTCAAATATAACTTTATTGGAAACACTATGTTTTTACTTTTGTGTTTTGATTTAGGCTACCAAATTAAATTCAATAGTATTAGAAGAATAGATTCAAATGTTCAGACTGAGATAATACTGACTGAATATACTGTTTTTAGTGCCTGTAATGGTCTGACTGCCTCTTTATGTCAGTGGTTTTCAATCTCTTCAATGTTTATGCATCTAAAATCTTCTGCTGGAGGTAGGGACCCTTATACTGAAAATTTAAGCCAATTGACAATAGGTTTGCTATCCTCAGTTATCTTTTATAGTGCTCTCATTCATAGTCCTTGGACCACAGCTAAAAAACCCACTGACTGAGGTATTTACATAGCCCTCCTTCCATGTACCTGAATACCCCAGTCACCATGGATTTATTTTTATTGCAACAATTTGAATTAGAAGAGCACTATTTTTCTCATTCCGCCTACCCAAAGAGCAGAGACATTGAAGGTAAGATTTTAAAAACAAACAAACAGAAATCAAAGATTAACTACCCAAATCCATCCTTATGAGCCTACTTAATGTAAAAAAAAAAAATCCAGCAGCTCTTGTTCGCAATGTCCATGGGCAGGCCAGGATTCTCAGCCCCATTTATCCTTTCCACCAGTGATTCAATCTACCGAATCTTTATTCACAGCATTATTATTTGTTCAGTGTTGAGATTTGGCCTCTCAACTTTTCAGAGTGCAATGAAGACAGACAAGATGTGAATTGAAGGGACAAAAATGAGGTAAGAGCAGTCATTTATAGCAGGAATAAGGTTAGCTCATCCAGAGATTTTAGGTTTGGTACTAACTTCAAAAATAAAACAATATTAAAATCTTTGCTTAGAACCAAAGGTACCCTGTGTGCATCTACCTAATTAGTCTTCGTGGGATCTCTATTGCAACAGCGCTCCAAAAATGTAACTCATTTTTGTTACATCTGGCTTATTTAGAGGGAAGCATGAATACAGCCAACTGCACCGAGAGAGACCTGCTATGTGCCCTGCTGGTAACCAAATGAGGCGGTGATTTGGCGACTTAAAAGAAACGATTTCAGTGGGTCCCGCACAGTGTATTTCCCATGTGAAAAAAACCAGTGTCACACAACTGACAGCCTTGGCACAAAGGAAAAGGTCTTGGTAGGCACAGACAGAGATTTGCCCATGTTAAACGCTGATGAGATCCCAATTCCAAAGGCCATGCCTTGTGTTCAGAGTGCCAATCCCGCCCCCCCGCAAGATGCATAGGACAATACGTGAGTAAATAAAATATATGCTGATTACAGAACTGCTTCCTTTTCTTTCCTCTAGTGTTGCCATCAGGACAGAAAGCAAAAAATATTTTGGGGGAGAACAACTCAGCAGCTACAGTTTCTAAGTAAAGCTTATTATTTGTACAGCAAAAATCAAAACAACCTTTTATTTGTCACTGCAGGGAGAAGAAGAAATATGATTCCTGTCTCCTGGCTCTGTAATGGCCTCTTCTTCAGCTGTGCATTTTGTCCAGTTGTGTCTTATCATGTTAGTGAAAGGAGGGTTTCTGCTTCTTTCTTTCTTTCTTTTTCCTCCATCTTTCTCTCTCTCTCTCTCTCTCTCTTTTTAATACCTCCCTGTTCTTGACCTGACCTCTTGCTCATGTAACATCTCAGTTTTTAAATGGTCATTCACTATCACCATTTCTTTTGGGAAACACGTTTCTAAGCCTAAGCATACAAGATTATAGCTGATTTCTTAGCTTACTGTGTAGTGTGTTTCCCATGTGATAGCTTCTCCTCAGGAAAGCTATTCTTTCATGCAGCCATAGCACCAGCATTGATCAGTGGAAAAGTTCAAGGCAGCAACTCATCAAGCACAGCTTCAATACTAGATTCCAGACAAGGTCTGCAATAAATAAGACCAGTAACAAAGCATCATATTTCCTCCTTACACAGAAAACCAACAGTGACACAGTTCTAAATTTCAGAATATAAGGACAATTTCTTCTCTGCATTGGAGCAAGATGAAAGCTGGAGGTATACTCCCTTTTAATATAAACTATCTTTAAGTAATCATGAATTTTTAGGATGCTAGTCTTTGAAGTGTGCTAGCATATCATTTTAAATGCACAGGTTCTCACTGTATGAGATTTTCAGTGCCTTCACTGAATAGGACTTTGCTGTCTGAACACCGTGATATTATTGAATATGAGTGTTTAGAATATATTATTCTGACCCCAGAGTTAGTTACCGCTTTTTATAAAATATAATAATGGTTCCAAGATTTCAATGTTAGCTAACAAAAAAAGAACAATCTAGTGCTATAAGCAGATAGGAAAAAAATTCCAAATAGCAGTGCGATAAAAAAATATACACCCTATGAGGCCCTCACAGATTATTGCTATTGATTTCTTTCCTGGAGACGTGGAAATGTTACCAGATGGGGTGTTAGGCAGTAAGTGTGTGGGTGCAAACGCGGTTTATTGCTTGCTGTCTAGAAATCACTGAAAACCTTCACAATTCTGTTTGGCTGTGTCACATAAAAAGGTAAATTTTTTGCCCTACACCAGTCCTTACAAAAAGCTACATGACATGCTATAGCAATGAGCATACAGTAAATTTGTCTCTAAGGAAAAAAAGATCAACAAGGGAATTAAACACACAGAGATACATGCACACGCTTCCCAGGGACTGTAAAATGCCTCGCACATATTTGAGTATTTGTCCTCATCTTGGTCATATCCTTGCACTATGTTGATTTAAATTCATCTGAAAGACTAAATTGATTTATTTCATGGTTTTTCTCTTTTACTTCTGCCTGGAATATTGGGTGCTGTCCCGTATTTTATGCTTATGGAAGTGCTAATACGATTTGCTGTAGGTTTTTAAAAGTCAGGTACTGGAGCGGGAGTATAATGCACAACTGTGTCTGACCCCCTCGGGGATGCACCCATTAAAAAAAAAAAGGCTGACCTTCTGTCACTTTCTTCCTCCTCCCTTTTAATGATTCCTTCTATATCCTTTTGAGAAGATCTTTACAGCCCTTTGACCCCTGTTAGAACAGGAAGACTTAAACAGCTAAAAGTACCCTCAATATCAGCGGTTGCCAACAGGAGCTCAAGAGGCTTTTTAGGAAATGCCAAAAGACAATAACCTACATTTTCAATGCATTTAGAGACAGGTCTGCATTCAATATTGTATAATTCCCCTTTCGTTTGCTTTGGCGCAGCACGCGCTCGCGCTGAGCCGAGGCCTGACAGTACAAACAGACATTCCCCCAGCAGCAAACCCATTTTTAATGACAAAGCAGCAAATCTGTGCTAATGCTACACGTTATGCTACTTCTTATTTAGCCTTCAGAAAAACAGAACTGTATGCTTTGGAAGGATCAAGCGGCTCTGGCTTTGCTCCTGCGGCAATGCCCACCTCCACCTCCCCTCGTGCCTTGCTGTTTCCTGAACCTTGTCAAATCCTCCAGCACCCTGAGCCCCAGCACATGCCACTGCGCTCTGCGAAGAGAAGCAGCACAGCTGAAGCGGCTCATGCCAAGCTGAAACCAGTCTTTGCCTGTTCTCTGCGGATATTTCTCAGGTGGTGGGAACAACCCGGCAATCTGTAGCAAAGCAGATCGGTGCTCACAGCTGGATAACAGCTTGTTACTGAGCTCAGGCATAGGCACGAGCATCCGGTGGGAGGAAGCCTATACGGGCCAGCTAGAACAATGCCGAGATGAAACCAAGGGGTGAAAGCGCCTTTGCAAACAATGGCTTAAGGAGGCTTGATCAGAGAATGCAAAGGAGTCTTTTCTTTGTGCCTTTCTGCAATATTGTAGATTCTTCTCTCTTTCCGTGGAAGAGCAGCCTCTGATTCTGCTCTGAGCCTCTGCTCAGACCAAGTCAAGCAGGAGGACTCATCTGAGCTGGGCAGCTGGCTAAACGGCCAGTGCTGAGCTGGGGCTGGGGTGCTGAAAAGCCACAAAGTGATGGTGGAGTAAAAAACACCCGGGAAGTTACATGGGCTATTGCAATGGTATTATGCAATCTCACGGACATCTCATTACGTGTATCATCAAATAAAACATCATTAAAACACCAATTAAGCAGTGTGATGTAGCCATAACCTTTAAAATTCAGGGAAGAGTGTTTTGAGATAACATATAATTTAACAGAAACTGAGGCAAATGAACTCAAGTCCCCCATACTTCTCTGCATCTGATCTTTGGGACCATAAGAGAAGAGCTGGAGCCTTGCTAAAATCGACCTGCCCCATCTCACTAAGAGTTTGCAAAATGTTCCCTGATACAACCAAGCCCCTGGGCTGTCAACACATCCAAGAAAGAAAGTAAAACTTGAGTTAGACTGAGGAAATTAAGTGAACAACAGGGATGCGTAATAAAAAGGTATTTCAGGAAGGACAATTAAACACAGACACTTAGGTTTCTTTTGGTATCTCCCAAGACTCAGGTTAATGTTCATTGCTCGCAGCACATACTAACTTTGGTAGCTCAAGCAATTTTCCGCTGAAGTGACTTAAAAGAATTTATCTTGATGCAAGTGTGCCTGCATACTGCAATGGAGTTCAACCCCCTTTGCTGCTGAGAATAAAGATACTCTTTTAAGCACACAAAACAACTGCCTATGGTCTGTTCGAGCAATTACAGTATGGAGACTGAACTGCCATGGATGACCTTATTGGGTCATTTGTAGACCAGTAGGCTTGGAAAATTGATGAAACTAGTCTTCATGGTAGAGATTTCAAAGACAGTAACAAGGAGATCCCCATATGAGTGATGTTCAAGCCCTACAAAATGAATGGTCATGAATATAATTGGGCAATATCCCACATAAAGTGTGATCCTCCAGACAATGAGATATTTTATATACAATTTACTCTAAAGGCAAGAGAGCCTTCTGTTTACATGTTTACATGACCTAGTGGACAATGCAATAACAACCAGGTAGCCTTAGTGTCATGCTGACAAAGGATGAAACTTAGTCTAAGATTTTCCATAGAAAAACTCCCATGAACTCGGAACACACACACATGGCAAAGCTCCGCTTTCTTCTGACTTCTGCAGACTCCGTGGTGGCCACACAATAAATACAGATACAGAAGTTATCCTTCTTTCCCTTAAAAACATTAGCAAGTGAGATCAGGTATTTCCTTCTTTGTGAATTTGCAAATCTGGCAAAGGGCAGTAATTTTACTACTTCCAGGGAAAAAGTAGCAGCCCCAAAAAAGGAGAAAAAAAAAAGGTAGAATTTTCCTGCAAGCTTCTTGCTGCAGATGAAAAATGAATCACAACACAGGTCTGATAAGCCTCGTAGGCCAAAACAAAGCACAGCCAAGAGTCCCCAGCTCCTGCTTTGTCCTCTCCGAGGCGCCATGTCCCTTGGGGACCAATTGTGCAGCTCAGAGAGCCCTTTTGCCCGGTGGCCTGTCATGGAGTCTGTTGGACTATAACTCACAGCTGCTATTTCAGAAACATTTATTTTTGTTTAGTTGTTTTAATTTATTTCATACACACACACATGCGCGTGCGTGCACACACACATATATACAAAAGCCTGGCTCTGCTTTTTCAAGAGGCCTAGAGTGCCCAGGCGTTTCATTGTTTTTCATGCATTAGCTTCAGAGGGCTTCAAGAGTATTTATTTATGGATTAGATTGACAGAGTGCTCCCTACAAGTGCTCCGATTCAGCTCTATTGAATTCGGTGCACTTACACTGAGGTCCTGATCCTGCAGAGCCAGGGGAACCAGTCCCAGCGATGTTCTCTGTCCCGACGTTAAAGCTAAGAATATGTTTAAAGTGTTTGCACGCTAGAGCTCCAGCCTCTAAATATCACATGAAAATAAACGTCCTATGATTCTCACCAGCTCCTGAAGCTGTAAATCTTTTAAGTTTATCATGAAATATTAAATAAATACAGCCAACACTACAGTCAAGAATGAATCTGACACTCAAGCCAGACCTTCCAGACAGCAATCTTCATAGGGTGCATGTTTACATAACCATTTAGAAATTATATTAGTATTTAGGCATATTACAAAGCACTTTTTGCTATAAAAATGCAAAAATATTCTCTCGATTTGCATCAGTACTTAATTAACAAAGTACCACCAAACCTTAGATTTCTGCTAAGTACATGAATCTTGTATCTCAGACAGAAAAGGCTTCACGTTAGCAAAAAGCCCCCACCAGAAGCAGTTAGTACCATGTAAGAGCAGTCGCTTGTTAATGAAATCCATCCTTCGAAGGAGTGATTTTAGAATTCTGCAATAGCCAATGAAAATTACATGCAAACATTATGGTCATTTGTTATCATTATAAATTGTGATAATGTCATGGCTGACTTACAAAGATGATGACCTGAAAGGCCATGACATTATGACATTACATTTTATCAATAATGAAAAATTGCTTCTTTTGCATGATTGTACCGGAGGTGAGCCAGGACCCCAGAAGGCTGCTGGCTCGTGCAGACTGGTCTCAGGGCTGGAGAGGAAAACAGACTGATAAAGAAGTATTTGGGGAAAACAAGCAAACCAACTGTAGCAAGACTAGAGACAGGAGAATATATCTACCTCACAGTATTTAATTTGAATTTCTGAAGGCCGGGATGATATATGTCTTGAAGACAACGCAGGGGAGATTCACCCAATGCAAGGAGCTTACGATAGGCTCCTTCTAGTACTTGGATGGCACACTGAAAGCCTTGGGGACCAATGAAGCCCTTAATAGAGGAGTTTAATGTTTTCAATGGCATTAACTGACAATTCTGATTTGGTTGTTTTCTAATCCAGCCTCTCTCTCCATTGCCTAGAGTGCCCCTTTGCCATGTACCTCAGACAGTCAGCTTTAAGCTGGATCTTAGTGATACACAGCACCCTGAACTGTCTGCCAGGGAGAGGTAGGATGAATGGGCCCTTATGCAGGGAGGTAATTTGAAATAAAAACGGCTCAGCTATTACCACTGGTACAAGTGCTGTAATTTGACAGCTGCTCCAACAGCCGAAAAAGTGGAGTCCTGCAGGACGTGCAGTTCTGCCGTGCACAAGACATGCGATCTCTCCTAACTGCACAGAAACCGGAGCTCTCGGATGCCTGAGCCTGGGCGGGTATTTACACCTGTAAGAACGTGTGAAGTCAAACCTCCAGCCTCATCATTGCCAGGGCGTAGGAAAGCTGGACCTCCTGAGGAATCGCAGGAGGTGTGGTGACCTCCGCATACTTTCCAGCACACTGGGAGCCCCAAACCACTTATGGGTGCAGCACGGTCCCTTCTGCATGCTCCCCAGTCAGCGTTTCCTGCCTCCGCTCCTGGAGCAAAATATATACCTGAGAAGCATGATAGGGAGTTCCTCTCCTCAAATATACCCAGCCTTGACACACGCTGCAAGGGGGACAGTGCTGTGCAGCCTCAGCACTGTCGCATGCTCTTTTCCAGGACCAGAGAACAAATTACTCTCACAGACAGTCACTGAACTGCTAAAATCCTGCGTGCAACCGGCTCCTGCACTCCTGCCTGCTGCTGTTTCACTGCAAGAGCGCTAAGTCCACAGCAGGATCTCCTACCAGCTGCCCGTCGGCCCCTGCCCCACGTCCCGCCATCGCCCACTCCAGACAAAGCCCTGAGCAAACAGATTGGCTTTGCCCCGTGCCTGGTCCTCCCGCTGGTGCGGGTCCTCCGAGCAACAAAGGCAGAGGCTGCACGCAGGGGCTATAACCTGGGTTTAGACCCAACCCTAAATTCCTCAAGCCCCTGGAGCAACAGCAGGGGAACATTTAACAAGCAGGGCTGCCTGCCTTGCAGCATCCTCTCTGCCAGCCCCACCATGCCTGCCCGCACGGGACATGGCTCTACTCTGCTC
Organism: Calonectris borealis; assembly: GCF_964195595.1. Classification (NCBI taxonomy): domain Eukaryota; kingdom Metazoa; phylum Chordata; class Aves; order Procellariiformes; family Procellariidae; genus Calonectris; species Calonectris borealis. The sequence continues at coordinate 14,370,296 of NC_134322.1, forward strand.
TAAGGTGGGTACGTTAAGGTTGCAGAGATGCCTATGTGTAAAAACATCTTCTGAGAACATCAGCCAAAAAGCCATTGTGTATTTGTAGTAATATTTATGAGGACAGTTTTATGGTGAATATGAAAAGAAATGCCCATAGTGATTCTCTTACATGCTACAATATGAAGATCAAAAAAGGAAAGTTGATCGTTTTACTTGCTGGTTTGCCAAGGCTGTAATGTTTCAAGCAGGTCTATGCGGTGATGCTTTCTCAGTAAATCAACACATAGCGGGGGTTTTTTTTTTTTGGTAGAGCTTGAAAAATATAAGTTAGAAAAAAGTTGGAGGCACCGCGGTACCTTGTCTGTTCTCAGCTGCACTTACTCTCTCAGATGGCAGTAAAGAGGCGAATACTGTACTACACATATATACCACAGGCTGAAATTCCTAAAGTAACGACTAGAAGAAATCTAAAATCTTTACATTTGGGGTGAAAAGTACATTTTCTTTTGTTTTATTTTTTATGCAGGTATTTCACGGCAGGAACTAAAAGACCTATTTATTTGATGCCATTTCCTCACAGTAATGGCTTCTGCATGTTCTCTTGATGCCACTGTTCCAAGCAATCTGTGTGGGAATTAAAGGTAGTAGCTTTTACCTTATACCTGAAAAATATTACAGAAACTCTGCCTTAATTCTAGCGGAAAGGACGGCAGCAGCAGCGCAAGACAGCTGCTTGGCAGCACACGGTGCAGGAGCAGAGAGAGAGAAAGGCTTGACCAGTTTTCACCTAAGAGGTTCACTTTTTGTGTGCATATGGGCTTCTGCTGGTGGTATGAAATCCCAGGGCATCTGCCAAGACGTATTGCTTAATGTTCTCTGTTTTTCAAAGGTTCAGTAAGCAAAAGGGGTTATCCTGAGCAAGCTGCTATGACCATGACAGGAGCAAAACACCTCTGTGTATAAATTTGAAACCTTTAACCTCCTAACTGTCAAATTTCAATATTTCTGGTCATAGTGTTAAATGCACCCTAGCATTTTTATTGAAGGAGTTTTCAGTGTATCCGTATGGAAAAATCAAAGTTTGCTTTTATATTTATACACTGTTAGTAAGTTGTTAAAAGAATAAAACAAGGTGACTGCCAGCAATATTTTGTATTAGTGTAAGCTTTACAGCTTCAGTATAATAAAATAGCATCCCTATTTTCTCTGTAACCTGTGACGTACACTCTAAATGACTTACTGTTATTGCTGCTTTAATATACGCTACATCTTACTAACGATAATCAGACTGTACTGTGTCGAGGCTGGGGTTCAAACTAGACCGAAAGGAATACAGGAAAAGGTGAGATAGGCTGAGATGGGATAAAATGTCACCTTAAAAAAAACAACTTTAAGCCAAAATCTAGTTTCCAAGTCCTTCAAATATCAGTGCTCATCTTACCTATTTATTTTAGTTCGTATTTTTTGCCTTTGCATATACAAAGGGCGTGACTGCCACTGATAGACACAGCGATCTTACATTGCCTTACCTAGAGATGCCTTTATATTTTTTCCTGCTCTATCCGTTTCTGTGCGTGAATCCTCTATTGTTCCATCACAAAGACCTTTATGACAGCGGTTGGGTGAAAGAAATAATGGCTTTAGAAAGCCACTTTCCTTTCAAACAGTAAGTAAATATTATCAGAGATATGTGTCACAGTGATGGAGAAACCAGACATGGAGCCACCCATTGCAGGGGAATCACTTGGCTCCTGCTCCCTTCAGTGTAGCCACCACCAGGAGCTTCAGCAGGGAGCGTTGAGGACAACATTTATGAAGCCGCTACAAGGCAAAACCTTCTGAAACGTCTGCTGGGGCTGCTCCCCGTGAGCCCCTCGCAGCCAGGGCACATGTGGAAGCCCAGCCTGCCCCCTCCGCGGCCCCAGGGACGGCTGCTGCCCACAGGGCATGGTGCAGCCGCCGAGCGCTGAGCAGTCCTCGCAAGGCTGCCCGTCTGGTGGTCGTAAGCTGCGTATGAGTTAGGATTCAACATTTATCGTTAAGTCCTGCTACCAAGAAGAAAATTTATTTTGGGGCAATGAGAGGATTACAACCCAGCTTCTGATCTGCCACGATCCCATTTTACACTGGGGTGACTGTTGGCTTGAGCTAAGTTACTGTGCTTTATGTGGAGTAGATGTAATCAGAACAAGGTTTTAAACACCTATTTCTTCTGCAGAAGCATCTCTGCCTCACAAGGACAACAGGATGGCAGTACTGGCACCTCTCGGGATCAGTGAGCAGAGACCTGCTGCTAAATGGTCCAGCTTTTTCAGAGATGAAAGCAGCAGCACACGGCACTTTTGGAGGGGTTGCCAGCACAGATATGCTGTGGGTGGGTGATGCAGAGAGAGCCCTGAGCGCCACAGTGATTTGCTGAGCCGCACACACAGCACTGGGCACACGTTCCTCCTCCCCTCCTAACTAAACCATCGTGGGCATTTCTGCCCACGAGCTGCAAGGGGATCACCTGTACAGCAGCTTTGCGTGTTTAAAGCTCAGTCGCCTCCTCAGCTCCGCGTGGATACAGCACTGGCATGGGCAGTCAGGGTCTGCCTGTAGCCTCACTTCAAAGCGGATTCCCAGGAGTCAGACTTTTAAGTAAAAGGGCAGCAGAGGACAGGAAAGCAGCCAACCCTCCTCTGCTAAATGTAGAGGAAGGTGTTTCTCAGAGTGGGTGAGGAGTGCTCCCCTCCCTCCTTGGCTGGGTGCAGGAGGGCTCCATCACCTCCATCTGCTCACCCCTGTGTCCCCCAGGATACCGTACTCCTCCCCAAGGCACATTAATCTGAGCTGGAGGAGCCTCTAAATGCAGCAGGGTGTATTTACTGGTGAGCAGTTTTAGCTGTGTGCATTTCTCAGGGCTGTCTCACGTGTCCTGGAAGCTCAGCCCTGGCTGGGGGCCACGTCATGGGAGGTCAGGCTTGGCACGGTGATGCTCAGGAGAGCCCTGAGCACGGGGATCTCCCACACGCAGAACAGCTTCACGGGAGCCCCCTACAAGGGCACAGCCAAGCTGTCCTGCCCACATGGACACAAACACAGTCCCCGTCTACTTCTCTGGGGACAGGGGTGTTTAATTTATTTAAAGGAGGCACATCGCTGGGGTGGCAGCTGGGGAAAGGTGTCTCACTGCCCTTTGACCTGTGACTTGGCTTGAAGAAAATGGGATGTCAAAATGCTCCTGCTCTGAAGATGCAGACAGCAACAGCCACTGGAGCCAAGATGTTTAAATTCACTTGTTAAACTAACAATGATTTCCATGGCATTGACAGAAAAAGGCAAAAATGTGGCAATTGCACTTACATTTGCCCCATTTCACGTGGAGTTATCGGGCAACAGCTCAGGTACCTCCTGCCTGCTGGGGTGGGACCTCCTGCTTCACGCCGCTGCCAGTCCCTGATGGTGCCCACAGTTTTGCTAGGAAATACTTGTAGCCTTATTGGATTTCACATAGCTCAAAATGCCAACATAGCCTGAAAATCAAAAATTCTGCCCTTCCGATCATAAAAGAAAGGATGGTAAGATCTGCCCTCAGTGTCATAAAATACTGATCTCACTGAAAAAATAAAACAAAGTGCAAAGAAATGGTGGTTCTGTCCACATGTCATTTAATCCTAACACTTTGAAATACCCTATTCAAAAAAGTATTTGGAGTTCTTATTACATTTAGGAACTTGCTTAAAACATTTCTGGATTTATTTGAAATCCATTGCTAATTGCGATTGGTTTATTTTGTTGAAAAGCAGAAACCGGAGCCTGCAGAAAGTCCTTGGGTTTAGCAACATTTTCTAAATGCATTGTGACAGTGAAAAATAAACTTCATAAACGGTTGTCCAGTGCCTATTTATTTAGCCACGAGTTATAACGAAATTCAGGCCTTTCAGTCCTAAAAGAGTCCTCACCACGAAATGCGCTCACTGACTACAAGCAGCACTGCAAGCAGGTACGAGCGCTTCCCATGTCGGAAAGTGTGTGCCAGCGGCGAGGGCACTGGCTGGGAGGAAGGAGACTTGAGATCTATCCCACGCTTTGCCACGATGCACAGGGTGACACTGGAAAGCCTGTGACTGAAGCTCTGCGCACCTTCTCTTTGCTGTCTATAAAGCAGCAGCGCTGAGGAGGGCTTTCACAGAGCACCGAGGGATCAAAGGAGAAGCAGTGCTGGTTTGCAGCTCCTAACTTTGTGCTTTTCTAGGGACACAACTTCTGCTGTTGCTGTTCTTGTTTTCAAAACATGCAATAATCTCAGTTTGGTCAAATAACAACCAAATACTATAATTTTAACCATGAAATCAATAGTCATGAAAATGGCCCTGGCTCATTATAGCTCTCTTGGGAAGTTTTCAAATAGATAAGGATAACGGCGGAACATTGAAATTGGAGTGGATCAAGTACTAATTGTAAAAAAGATGCAGGACAATTTTTGTGACTAAATGTAGGAATATTGCTCAGTTATGACTCTGAAATTACCTTCCCTGTTTGCAAGTGTTTAGGCAGATTCTTGTGTATTTCTCAAACTGTTCCTTAATTTCAAAACATCCTCAGTTTCAGCTCAAATGATTGCTTGGCGTTCATCTGCTATCTTGTGGCTAAAATCTTCATTGTACAGTGGGAGGCAAGGAACAATACCATGTTTCTGTTGTATAACCAGCACAAACACAGCCTAAGCCAAAACCCCGTATCCACCGGGCGTTGGGTCAAAGCCATAACCAATAAAAGAACAGTTGCTGCAAGCACCCAGGGACAAGCTGTGGCTGAAATTTATATCAGACATCATGGAAATATTTAGGAATAACCATTCCCATTCTGTGTATTTACAAAGATGCTGGTCAGCTCACAGTTTCCATAGCAAAGAAACACTATATTATAGAACATTACATGTTCTATAACATTAGAGCCACCTGAACTTTGAAGAGGAAGAGTGCCTGTCTTGGCAGCAGACCCGTGATTGCTGGGAGTTCCTTCAGCATCCCCTTAAATTGCTGGCGTTTGGCTCATTTGTGCTGCTTCTATTCAATTGTTGTCTGCGTGATTCAATTTATCGTTTAGAGCCATTACCATGTGTCATGAACTTTCTTAATCTGAAATGCGAGAATCTTCTCTTAAATACGGGGCTGCTGAGAGGGAGGTGTTGTGGGGGCAGGTCCCACAGGACCCAGCGAGGGGAAGGAGGTGGAGAGACCTGATGAGCTCTCCCAGCATCACTTCCTCCTCTTCCTCCTCCTCCCACCTCACCATTTCCTTCCCTCCCCACTGCCCCGCTTTGTATCATTCCCCTCTCGTCCACATATGAAGCCCTGTGGCATCCAGTATGGAGGTAGGGACCTACAGGGTGCACGGGTGGTTTTCCATACAAGAATGAGTAAAAGGCGTGTTTATCACCAGTGAGAGCATTCTGGCTTGGAGCCGAAATGTGGAAAAATTAAGAATATTATTTCACTCCTTCCATGATCTGTCTCCCTGCTCTGTAGCAATATTAGCAATAACCAACAAGAGAAACATATCTGCAGAGGAAATTTCTGGGTTTGATTAATGCTGTTTGTCAGTTCAGCGGGGCAGAGCGTGGCTGTGTGGCGGGGAGTCTCGGAGCACAATCCTTCAGGCGAGGCTGAAGGGGCTGTAAACAAGCTATGAAAGTTTAATGACATTCAAATATCTGAATGACTCCTCAAACGGTGTAGTGGTTAGGAATTGTCCTGTACAGCTTTTGTAAAGAATTCACAGGGTTAATGACTAAAGAATGGAGTTCTGGTAATCAATATAGTCCTCTGGCTCTATTGATTGGAATCGCCTGCTTATTTTGCAGCTAAGATTTTTTTAGCCCATTCAGAACAAAGACACCCTAGGGGACTGTTAAGTAAATAGGCATTTAAGACTTTTTCGTTGCTAAGAAAGTAGTTAATTATTATTAGTGCTTAAAAGTCTCAATTTAGAGAGACCATCCCAATGAACATCATGATTTCCCTAGTTTTCTGTATGTTTTATGCAAATTCATGTGTATTGGCAGCTGTTTAGAAGCGCGCACCTATTGGGCTGGGCAAGGTGCGGCGGGATGCTTCAACCCAGGAAGGGCTGAAGGCACTGAGCATCTTTGCAGGGGACTTTTACACAGAAAGGATCAGATCCCCCCAAAAAGGATCAGGTCCCCGAGACAGGTTCAATATTTGTAGGGTGATGACTGCTAAATAACACGAATATGCCAAGGAATCCTCATTGATCTTTTGCTGAAAGATGACATTCAAAAAGGTTGAGGAAGATGAGCTCCTCAAAAGGGAGCTGGGCTTTATACATACACTGCTCTTCCCCAAAGAAAGCGCTTCACAAAACAAACAACTTTCTCTTTTGCCATACACATAAAGACTTTCTGCTGCTGCCACTGTTTTTGCAGGCCAAATTTGCAGAGGATCATGAAATCACCTAAGGCAGATACCAGTAGAGAGGACTCTGCCATAGAGCAGGGCAAGACACAAGCGGACGCCCCTTGCCTGGTGGGCGGCATGGCCCACAGCCTCCGAAAGGTACCTGATTGCCTTCGCTTTAGCAGATTTCAGAGGATGGGGAATCTCAAAAATCAAGTCCGCAGTTAGACGTCCTTAAGCAAGGATGTGAACTATGTGGTCAAACCGAGCCCGCGCTCGGCTGCAGCGCTGCCCTGGCCCTGTGCTCCTGCTTCGGTGCCTCCTGCAGAAGCCAGCTGCAAACTCAGTCGCACACTTGGCCCTCAGACCAACCAAAGCTGACAGGTCCTCTAAGATCTCCACTATTTTCACGGTAGAGCTGGAATCATTATTACTAATATTCTTTTCTTACCGCCACGCAAATTTTAACTTCTTTTTGCCTTTTTTTCATTTTAAACCAAAAGCTGCTCCTTGCTGAGCAGAGGAAGGAGAGCAGAACGGTGCTTCCCCACTGAACTGCTGAGTACGATGAGCTGCTTTGCATTTTGATGCCACTCTAGTTTCCTTTGCTCTTTGCTTGTTCAACCATTTTTGCTTGTTACACTTAAAGCTGTGAACCCAGTGGATCAGAGAAAAGACGTCCATTTGGGACTGCAAGTATAGCTGATCTTTTTCATCCCCCTTAAAAATTAATTATCATAGCTGCTTGCTAGTATGGGCATTTGATAAAAACACAGAGATCATGCACCAGTCAACAAGCACTTATTCACCAGCTAAGACATTAAGAAAACACCACATTTCATATATGATCCAATTAACGGCTTTTTTTCCCCGACAATGATTTCCTATGTACTTGGGCTATTATATACAATTTGGTCATATGCGGAAGTATTCATCACGCTTGCATTCCCTGACACTAATCCTGTTTGTAGATTCTCCTCGCTTTCTCCCTCCTAGGATTTAGAGTGGAGATTCCTGCCTGTAGCCTGTACAGAGCAATGGCTGGATTTTAGCCATAAGTGATGTTGCAAATCCATAAAGCGATAGATAGAGGCAGAAGGGCAGCTATGTTCCTAGTTTCACACACATCTTAATTTCGTCCCTACCTTGTACAACAGTACTCACAGTACCTTTGCTGAGAGCCACTCTCCATCCTTGGTGGACTGCTTACCAACACTTGGAAACCTGCACTCTTATTTGGTCTAACTCTAATGGAGATATTGTCCAAATACAAGCCCTGAATCTGAATTTAAATCTCAACCCAAATCAGCTGCTGTCAAAAATTCTGGCAAGTGAATTTTGAAGATTTCAATGCACCTAAATAGCAGTCCCTCATTTTGGTTACTGCTGAGGTCTATCCTTTATCTGTATCAGGAACACCAGCAAGCAAAAGATCTGAGTTAATTGGTCTGAAAAAGGTTTACCTAAAAGGGAATGGTTATGACGACCGTATATGATATCCACAGCGGGTGCAAGACCTGAAAATCATTGCAGGTCCAATGCAGAGGATCATTAGACAGACCTACGTTTTCCAGGATTTGAGCCAGTTGGTAGCTGATTTCAGGTCAACTTGCAGAGCCTTCTTTGCTATAGTTTTACATATTACTGAACACCACGAGGCTGGAGTGGGACAAAATGGGAGAAAGAGAAAGTAATGGATTTCTCAAGTGTTTCTGAACCTTAGGGGAGAATCAGATTGGGAAGACAAATAGGAGGGAGCTAACCCTGATTTTGTTTCCACTGTGGAGCATTCTTAAAAATTACAAATGAAAGCCACATAGCACTTTGTACAACAAAGTCTTTTACAGTGAATAATGTGGATTCAGTCACACTGTAACCTTTTGAGAAATTTTATAGGAAAAATTCCTGCACAATTTGGGATGGAGGATGGATTTTAAAATTGGACAGATTTTCTATTTTCATTTATTTAGTTTCTTAGTGGTCTTTTGATTAAAGAAAAAAAAAAGTTCAGAAGCATTTCAGATTGAATAAGACACTGAATTTGACCCCAAAAGGTTTTAAATTTTTTTTTTTTAGAACTTTTTTGAATCATCAGTGAAGAAAAATAATCCAATTTGTTATGCAATATAAATATCTATTGCACATTGCTGAGAATGTGATGTTGAAGGAATAGCTGTAAACAGTGCATATTGATATCAGATGTGTAGTCGTTAAGAAAAGAGAAAAAGGAAGGTCTAAAGCTAGGGAATTAATGCTATGTTACCCAAGGGCTACATTCAAATACATTTATTTTTTCAATTTGTAGTTTTAACTTTGCTGAATCCATCTGTTATTTTCATTTATAAATACTCCACTCTTTCTATCCTCTGGGTGCCTTTTCTCTGTGGTTTGTTTTGTTGTTTTTTTTTTTGCTAGCTTCTCACTAAAACATGGGATCTCCCTAAGGTGTGGAGTCAGAGGACATTCTGGATTGCCAGGTAAGGTAACATTTACCCTGGGATGCTGTAGAAGTTGGGACTTTACCTTTGCAGGACCACAGAGGGAACTGCACCGTGTTCTGTGAGGGAGAGGACACAAGGATCCTCTGCTCAGTCTTTCTGTACAATTTACTTGTTTTTTCAAGGAAGAAAGTATTGATATCCTTGATGTCGAGTTGGGTTAAATTTCTAATGGCCGTGTACACCAGGTGTTAGGTCATGAGTCTTGGTAATACAGGGGAGAAGAGGAAGAAAAAAAAAAAAAAAAAAGAAAAACCCAGAATATGGGGAAATCTTTAACATGTGGTTCTGTTTTCCAGGATGACAGGTCTGGGTTACTAAGCTGGGTCTGTGTTATGAGAAATGACAGTTGCCTAAAAATTAGCAAAGGTACTCCCTTTCTATGGGCAGCTGAAGTCCCCTACCAGTGCAGCCAACCATGCAGACTGGGGCTACCTCTGGTCTCTAACAGCCTGTGGTGGCGAGAGTATCATATGGAGTGACCCCCTCCCACATATGTCATGAAAATAATGGCTATTTTTATTTTGCATTGAAAATGGTGTTAAGCTTCTGAGGATCAAAGTTCTCTTCCAGGCCCTGCCAGAGATTCACTGTGTGACTTTACTCTGTCCCCACAGACTCTTTGTGCTTCCATTTCTCCATCTGTATAACAGGGACAATGACACTCGCCCATCTAAAAAAGTCCTTCGACATCCCCCAAACAAGAAGCAAAAATACTCATCATTGAGATGTAGGTGATATAAGGTGATGATTTTTTTACTAGAAATATCTTCCTCCAGTAGAAATGCAAAATGTGTCTTTATGGTTTGGTTATTTACCATGGTTTGTATGAATTATAGAGCAGTCATCTTACACCTTGGTATTCAGAGTAATGCAACATACTTACTAGAAATCCACCTAAGCAATTACCTTTCTGATCTATTGCCAGATGCCTTTCATATCAACTGCAGCAGCCTGCAAACCCTAACAAATAACATTTTACATAGGCTTGTAGTCTATATTCAATTTTATCTGATTATTTTTAGCACAGTGATTTGAGAATCCAAATTACAGCTAAGAAAATGGAAAATTCATTTTCCAACAATGCCTTAAGCTTCACTAGCATTTTAGAGTAGAACATTTCTGTGATGGCCTTTGATTCAATCCAGGCTGAACGAAAGACATTTCATCACCACAGAATGCATTTCTTTATTTGCCTTGGATCTATGATTCTGTCAGTATTGAGAGAAAAGAAAAATCAATGCTGCACTATAAACCTCGGGCAGCCCCTGGCCAACGTGGTCAGCATGGTGTGAGCAAAGGAAATGGCAGGGGAAAAAAATTGACCGCTCAGCAATAGTGTGGCACAGTAACGGACAAAGCTCTGGGCTAATAACAGCTTGCAATTACACATGGAAAGCCAAAGCTTGTAGGGCATTCAGTACGAAGGGGATGTAATACAATTTATTGAACCACCGGTTAGAGTTCTGCAGCTTCTCAATAAAAAAAAAAAAAAAAAAAAAAAAAGAGCTGTGGACCTGTACTGCTTAAAAGACAGACTTATATGGTGCCAGCAGGGGAAGGAGACTTGAAGAAAGCAGAAAGCCCTTCCTCTTTATGTCTTGGATAGTGAGCAAGTGGGAGAATGCAGCCTATTTATGCTTTCTAAAAATACACCAGCCAGGCTTAAAGGGACAGCCCGCGCCGCTGCTGCCACTGCCCTGGCTCCACGACGGACGCCTGCGCACACGCATGCACCCGGCGCAACGGAGTGGACAAATGTAACTAGGCACTGCATTTTAATTCCTTGTACGTACTGCATCTACACTGACAGCACACTGTATGTCCTGCCATTCTAGAAAAGGGGGAAAAGTGGCATGACAAAAATCTTTGCTCAGCTACAGTTATTTATCCCAGAGAAGCAAGGTGGAGAAAGCAGAAAATTAAAATACTAGTAAAAGAGAAGTAAAAATCTTGGACTAAAAAGAGAAATCATTGATAAGCATGTTCTTGAACAGACAGAAATGAAAACTTTCAACTAAAAGCCAGTGTTTTACAGCGGTCAAAGGAGGTGGCAGCATTTTCGGGTAGGTCTGGCGGCAGCAGTGAAGGTCAGCGCTGCAAACTGAGGCTGACCCCCTCCTGCCCACCTGCGATGCCCTTTGCCAGGCAGGACGGCTGTGGCCACTGGGGCCACTGCCCACAGGCCCTGGGCACCGGCTCCCCTGGGCTTCGTGCGTCCGCCAAGAAGGAGCAGGGTTTGTAAGGTGTAAGCGGTTATAGAGCAGTCTTGGGGAAACACTGCAACCTGCACACCATGTGTTTATATTTATTTGTGCTTTCAGGGATAAATTATGCTCTGCAGATGGTGATGGAAAGTTTTGTCACTTGATTGCACGAATACAGGATTAGTCTTACAGCCGGAGGTGCCAGGTATTGCCCAGGCTGGGCTGAAGCCTGGTGCTGGCAGGGCTGGGCCCAGCGAGGGAGCTCGACAGCCTTCGGGAGCAAGCGGCGGCGGCACCCGCTTAGGGAGCTTAGAGAGCCCTTGGTGTGGCCGGGGCAGAGCTTGCCTTGGAGAAACCTCTGCATGATACCAGATCTGACCTTTTTCTGCCCATGTTTGCATAAACGCACATTTATGAGAGAACAGATTATCTCTTAGCATCAGTTTTGGGCATGTGACATAACTGCTGCCAAAAGAGTAGCAGGTTGCTCAAAGCCGTGATTCGGTTGGGATCCAGCTTTCTCCCAGAGTTAGTAAAATACAGCAGGAATTTCAATACCCAACTGCCAGATCCTGCACTCCCCGGGGGACCCTGATCTTCGCAGTGCCACGTGGGTCCTGCAATTGCCTGACCCCGTTTGTACATATTGCTAAGAAACATTTTTTCTTAAATTTTTGGCTGAAGTTGAATTCCTAAGTACTACAATGATGTGGTAAAGCATGCATTGGAACAACTGAAATAACAGCTGCAATATGTCCAATTATTTTGCATTCTTAATTGAAGACATCAAACTCTCCTCACAATGCAATACAGCTACAAGACTCCTCATCCTCAGTAATAAGCAACAGAGCCAGATTTTCCTCAATCGTGACCAGAGGAACCAGACCACTGTATAACTCTTGGATGCTATTCCAGCGAGAACCGGGCCCAGAGATTTTTTTTTTTTATCTGAAATTTCATTTCTAAAATCCCAGCCTAAATATTTTACCCCTTCATATTTTCCCATCAGCCTCTTCCCTCAGTGCAATTTACGGCTCCGATCTTGCACCGTGGGGTTGCTCCTCTGGGTTTCCCTGGCATGGGAGGCAGGTTGTCGCCTGCACATGACCTTTGGTGACAAAACACCGGAATTACCGTGCGAGAGGATACGGTGCATCTTTTGTGACAATTATGGCAGGGTCCCCGGTAACTCTATTCCCTGCGCGATAAAAACAGCCTCATGCCCAGCACTGCAGTCACTCAGCAAATCCCTCGCCCCTTATCGTAATTAAGTCCTTCTACATGACATGGCGCAAGAGATAAGAGATTTGTATTTGAGACGTGAAGGAATCGCTGGAGCGAGGCGGTGCCGGGCGCCGTGGTGCAGGACGCCCCGGTTAGCGCGGCGCTGCCGGCAGCCCTGGCACAGGGGGAGCCCCTCGCCGGTGGCTTTTCTTTTTCAGCCACAGAGATGGGGGAGGAGGATGCGAGCGCTGACCATTCCCAATGTCACCTGCAGAGAGCCATTAGCCCGCTCAGCCCGCTATTCCTGCATGCTGAATCAAATTAATCTAACAAAAACAGATGACCTGTGAGCTCAGCCTGCCTTACAGCAAAGTCAAACGGGAGCGAGGGGCAGCGGCCGCGAGCGAGGCAGGGAGGAACTGCGCCGTCCCTGCAGCCCCTCACCGTGGCCTCCCACGGGTCTCCCTCCGTAGCCGGCTGTCACATCCACGCACCTCGGCCACCTCTCCCTCCGCAGCCAGACTAACCCTCTCTCATCTACCTTGGTCTGGCTGTGCGCTACCCCCTCCATTACACACATCCACACACACACACAGCGCGGCTGACCTAGAGGTGTTAGCCACTCCGCAGCTGCCGTTCTTCTCACATTAATCTATAGGAATCAATGGACATTTCATTAGAGTAATCAAGTGTGGATGCATCCCGCATTTATATCCCGCGCCTCCCCCTCCCCCCAACTGCTTTCAGAGGCTAATTGGTCCTACAGCAAAGACTACGTGGATATTTTTCCCTACAGATGAGTGTCAAGAGCAGTTTTTTTACTGCTGGTTGAAATACCTATCAATAGAGAGGTAGTATAAAAGCCTTCACCCATCAGGCTGCGTTGCTGATGCTAATACATTATGCACTCTCTGTTCTCACACACCCGACTCCCTCCTTTACACCTTTATCCCATACGACTGCCTCATTTACGTTTACCTTGATGAAAGAATTAACTCATTGCATTTCCCTTTTAAAAAAAGATTGCAAGAATTAATACTTCTCTCAGTTCACAATACATTGAGGGAATTTCTCACATATTCATATTTCACCAGTAACCTTTTTATTTTCAGTCAAATCTCTTCATCTTGCTTACTGTGATATCTTATTATTTCTTATTTCTTCTGGTATTTTGTGGTTTATATGCACATTGGTATACAATGATCCCTCGTGAAAGGTACCGGCAACAGCATTGTTTTCAGCACCCTTTGTTTTCTGGGAGGGGACACTCGCCTCCACAAAGACAGCAGAGGTTTAGCAGGGCTTGGGGGGTCACAAGAGCTGCTGTCCCCAAAATGGGTATGTGACAGGAGGGTGGTGGCTGAACGGTGTCCTTACAGTCGGGGGACCAGGGCCTCCCTTTGGATCATCATTTGGTGAGAATGAGAAAATGTGACAAAACTTGTTTGAACGTGGAATTTTTCATAAGATCACGGACTTTTCATTCCAAAATAATACAAAAAGATTTTACAGGAAGGTGGGCACCTAACCACTCATCTTAAAAACGTACCAAAGCTTCAGAAATGCCGTTGCGGAGCAGGAGGCAGCCCAGGGAAGGCAGACGGTGGCTCGGGGTGCCAGGCGCGGGGCTGCGGTGCCGCCGGAGGAGGGCTCCTGGGCGAGGGCCCCTGCACGGGGCACCCTCCATCGCCGCAGCCCTGCGGTGGGGCAGGGCAGCCCAGCCCCTCCCCAGGCAGCACCGAGACCAGGCGGCTGCAGGAGAGGAGAAGCCCGTACGCTTTTGAGCTAGAGAATCAGGCCTTGGTACTTGGCAAGTTGGAAGTGGACAATTTGCTAAGGGAAGAAAAGAAGCTGGTTCATTTAAGACATTTTGATTGTTGCGGAAGAATGCAGACTGACAAAACGAGAAACCGCTCACTTTTACTCACAAAAATGCTGCAGCAAAGATGAGGGTGATGTGGAAGCTCATCATGTCACACCATCACCGTACACAATGCTTGGCCTGGGGAATTTCCGAGGAGGAAGAACAGAGCTCAGGAGGCAGCAGACGTGGGGGTTTTGGTCTCCTTTTGCACTTACAACAAACAGACAACTAAACTTTTCTCTCTTGGTAACAATTTTTGACCATTGGAAAGATGAGCTGAATTCAAAAGTCACTGACTTGCGATAAAGCTGATAGTTCTGGTATGTTATTGCCCATCTTTCAAATCATATCAGATCTGGGGGAAAAAAAAAAAACAGCATATTTTCTAGGCAGAAAAGCACTTGAATGAAAGACATTCAAGTGAAAATACTATTTCTTTGTCCTGTTTTTAGAACTCCTAGCATGAGTTACATGGATTTACCCCAGCTGGAAGCACAGCCCCATTGGCTGTTACTGCTACAGTATATTATTTGTAAAACGTTTGATTACATTGCACAGATGTGGAATTCCTTCTACCTTTCTGACTTTTCATGTGGCATGCAATTTTCAGTTTTGTTTAACGAATACTATTTATTTATTTATTTTAAAACTAAAGCCTGCTTTTTGCTTATGGCCAAACTGAGGAAACTGCAATGAAGAAAAATGAACCCGCTGAAGGGGATTGACCCCAAATGCTCAAGAACAGGTCTTTCAAGAGTACCGAGAGAGTTTGCATTTGCTTTTTCTGCCAGATCTCTTTCCTGAGGGCACGCTGCATAATGCAAAAAGAGCTACATGAAAAGTTTGGTGCAGAGGATGAAAATAGGACCGTTCGGCTGTTTTACAAAGAGATGAGGTTCTCTTCCCCTTCCCCCTCCACATGTTTTTCACTGTAAGCGAAAATGAAACTTGTGCTTTTCAGAGGAAATGGCTGCTAAAGGTTAAAGGGTAAGTCTTCCTTGCTGCAAGCATACATTTTTGCAAGCTGAATCTTAACCATGTGGCTAGCAGCACTCACACTGAAATAACTGCAGAGAGCTTGGAAGAAGAATAGGGAAATAGAGGGCAAAAGCATCAAAAGAACATCCCAAATTGATTCATCTGCTCTTTTTTCTCCTTCATTTGAGTTCTGGCCACCTCCTTTTCCCTATTACTCATTCCACTTTAGAAACAAGATCATTTTTCAGAGGTGGAGGGCATGGAGCTGTGCCAAGGAAGGGCAGTCGCTGTGCAAGGGAGCAAGATCACCTCTGCAGGGCTGCCATGCGGCTACCCGCGAGGGCAGGTAAGTTTGGGGCAACAGGTACCTGAAGCCTTGGCTCTTGCCCTGCCGTACCAACCAATGAGCATATTTGTGCAGTGGGTGTACCCACATAGAAATACAACGTCACACATCACAACCCACGGGGAAAAGAGCAGAGGGAGGCAGGAGGCCGCTGTTGCCCACTCCAGCTCGCCTCTCTGCTCGCTTTTGTGGCAAGAGAGTCCATCATTTGGCTCTTGGGTTTTTCCTAGTGAAGGAAGCCACAGTGAAACAATATCTGAATCGTCCTGAAAGCAGTTTCTTGGACATTTAAATATATTCTGTTTAGTGCGATGCTCCTAGGAAATATTTGACCCCAAGCAAACATAAATACTCATTAGTATTCATGTGGAATTGAGAATATTGCTGGATAACACAGTCAGTTATATCAAATACAAAATAGGATGAACAGGAGTCCAATCAAAAACACACCTTCTGGCAGCATATTGTTTGCAGAATGCAAACGTGGGCAAGATTGAGTGTATTAACACAGAACATAAATGGAGAGCAATATAGCACAGATGTATATCCATAAAAATTACAACGATTTAGCTTTAAATGAAGACAGTTGTTATAAAATAGCAATTCCAGATTTGAGAAGGAATCGGTATTTTCTTCTTATTCCTTCTCTCCCACTTGGCCCTCCAAAATAAACATTGAATAAACACCTGGGGAGGTGGTGGTGGGGTTTGGTGTGTTTAGCTAAGAAAAGCTAAAGTCTCAGTGAAGCACTTTCCCAAAGGATGCAGGGTGGGATGGGCAGAGGGATGGCTGGGAAATGGCTGTGGCCCCCCCAGGCCAGGGCAAGCCCAGTTTGCAGAAGGTTGCAGGTGCCACGTCTCCTCTGGAGAGGTCCCCCAGCCACCCCAAGGCAACAGACTGCCCAGCGGCTGCAGCTGCTCCTGGGGCTGGGGACCTGCCTCCCCAAGCAGCCTCTGCACCCCGAAATTGTGCAAGAGAAATGAAACATCACAGGAACAGTTGTTGCTGGTTTGGGGTTACTCCTACCCAGGAAAGGCCGTTTTCATTTCCTTCTAAGCAAGCTGAAATGGCCAAAGTTTATGAAGCTCCTTGTGCTTGTTCTGTAAAGCAGCTCTTTGAATATATTTTGGTTTTGAGGTATATCAATAATTGTGCATCAGGAAAAAAAAAGAGAAACTAGAGAGTTTTTCTGAGTTTGGACTTTCTGTTATTCAAGTCAGTTGATGGACTATATGGGCCCAGTTTCAGCTTTCGCTGACAGCACTGCGCCTTTATGCCTCTGACCTCGGTGGAGCTGCTTTGATTTACCAGCCACTGACAGGTGAGAATCAACCTCCAGATACACACCTCAGCATTTCTCCACTTCGCTGTGGACGTAGGTACACATCCGCTTTCTCTTAAGATCGTAACATATGCTTTTAATTCGCTATGTGAATTTTCACTGAACTTTACTCCTCAACTGTCACAGATGTGATTTCAAGGATTACTGAAAAAGGGAGTGCACAGATTAACTTCTTTATGAGATGCAAAGAAAAAAAACCCACTTATTTCATCTTGCAGTAGGAATATCGAGAACTTAAATTCTAACTGATCCCTCGAAGCCAAGTGATTTCTGATAAAGCCAGAAACATGGCTGTGTTGGTCTACATTAAATACAAAATTGTGTTTGATATTTGACATTCTCAACATGGACCATCTCGATGTAGTCTCCTGAATTTTTTGGATAAGCTTCTTGGGTAAGTTGAGATATCTGAAGGGGACATTAAGATCAGCCCTAAGTGGTTGGATGCACGCAGCCTAAAGGGTCAGAAATGTGTGGGGTTCCCCCCCGCCCCCGATGAATGAATGTATTGAACAGCCTTTTCTGACACTACAGATTCCCTTTCTTCCTACAAAGATGTAACAAAGGCAAATTATTTGCCTTCAGTCTGCTACATAAAAATTGTCTGTGGGATAAACAACTTTTCCATTTAAAAATGACCAAACAACCAGTCAAAAGATGAGGACACAGAAAAATGGTGCTCTCTTTCATATTGTCCTGTTAGCTGTGCTCAAATACGAGAGCTGGGCCGAGAAGTTTTGAAGACAGTGATACTCGTACGCTGAGTCTGTGCAGCGCGCAGGGCCCAGAGGCCCCAGCCAGTCCCTGTGGCTTCAGGGCGCGAGTGGGAGGCGACCAGGCGAATGAATGAGATTACGATCTCAGCCAGGTCTTCCTGAACTCTCGTTTTGGCAGGAAGGTTGGAAGATGGCACACCAGCCTTTGCCCTGACTATACCGATGGGAATCTGGGTATTGCTGGCATCAGTCACTGGGGCGGCATCGAAACTTGCATATTTCAGCTGAAATTTCCCTCCATGACAAATCTCTGCCTTTTTTGCACTGCATATTTGACTTTCTTCAATCTTTCTCAGAACAGAGCTTCTAACAAGTCAGTTCTGGGCAATATGCAGCCAGCAAGGTGGCTGAAGGCTGCCCAGGCTTCTTACTTTTCTCTACCTCCTTCTGGGTGTTTAGACCCAGTTTTCTTTTTTCACAAGCTAGTTGTTTCTGTGCAAGTTAAATTGAGTGGTCTACCTTACAACTGCCCGGATTCAGTTTTGCCCTTTTTCAACAAAGCTTCCATGTCTAATACAGTCTGCGCGCGCAGAAATACCTTTTTCGGAGCCCCTTTCCCCCAGAGTGACTCTAAGGGGCAGGATACATACTGTAACTGGAATAAAAAAAAAAAACCCAAACATTTCCAAGCACATATACACTGCCAAGAAAAGAGTGAAGTTGCTGACAAAGTTTTCATATATGCTATTACAAAATATATATCAAGTTTTTTTAATTCTACTTCTACAAATGGAGAAAAATAAATGCACTATAAGAACTATATGAGATCTCTAGAAATTTCCCCTTTTTTCCTTTATCTGCAGCAAAGGCAGAAGAGGCAGTCCAGGAAAAAGGCATTCGAAGAAAAACTGTTATGTCCAAAGCCCAGGGTTGTACATTATTTATAATGTGTAAAAAGCCTATATACTTGGTTACCACCAGAACTTGTCTGTTTGGAGATGGGGATTAGACAGCAGCATCATCTATGGCTTTATAAACTAACTGATGTTCTTCCTTGAGTTTTAATAGCTGCAGCTGACGTATAACTGAAGGCATCACAAATGTCTTTATTCTCTGCCCTGTGAATCACCAGTACAGAGGAGTAACGCAGAATACCACTATGTGGTAGTCATAGAAACCACAGTTCTCAATGTAAAGGTTTGAAAGTAAGTATGAAAATTTCTGTTGAGTTATATGCCACTCTTTACTTAAAGAAGATTTATCATAACGCATTGTTTTTCCAGAACAAGAGCATAAAGCTCTACGTTACTCTTGTAGACTTTTTGGTGTCTTGATTGTAACAGAAAAACGTAATCCTCGGGGAAAGAGCAAAGCTGTTCAGAACTTGTGCTGGGAGAAAGGGGGTCGGGCTGACGGCAGAGGATGGGAGCAGATAAGGCTCCCTTCAGGAGAGGTTCTAGACAGGGCAGGGGAAGGGATTACATTAATCCCTGTCCCACTTACATACCCCGCTGGCCTTCAAAAGGTATTCTTGAGCTGAAGAGATGAAAATATTCTTAGTGTTGGATCTGTTAAGAGGCTCTTCATAAAATGCCATGGTGCTGGTTTGGAGAAAATGGATCCACTTCCTTTCATCTGCCTCGAGTGTTTTGGCAGTTGTTGGGGTTTGTGACTTTGCTAATGGCAAGAAGAAAGGCTCTAAAGTGGCAGAAGTGGGAAGCGAATCATGCTGATGCCGCTATGCTTGCGGCCCCCAGACCTGCGCTAAGGTTTCATTTCTGTGACGGAAGTCTTTCGCAAATGCCAGCCAGTGAAAATGAACACAAAAAGCAAGACATTCCACCATATCACATACATCTTTAACCGTAAAACAAAACCAATTGCTACGATGAGCACCCACTCTGCACAGCAGCTATGTTGCCTTCCCCTTTGCCCAGGGGTGACAGAATGACCTCTTGGTATGACCCCTTGGTCAAACTTTGTTTTGGCATTTTTAACCACACCTCCTTTAAAAAAAAAAATTCAAAGTACAAATATTGGCAACTGTTGTTGGTTTTTTTGTTTGGTGGTGATTTTTTTAAATGGTCAGATTTTAAGGTGGATCAAAAAAAGAAAGTCTTCAGAGCTTGCAGTGTGCTTATTGCTTTACAAAGTGTTGCTGGCACTAGTCATTTTAATATATAGCAATAAAAGAGGAGGTGTGAGGACTATTGCACTATGATTTGCAGATGGCTGCTCGGCACTGCTCACACAGGTGGCTGCAGGGAAGGGGTCCCGTCGGCAGCCCCCCCCCCCCGCTATTTGGAGCCAGGGCTGAGCGCAAAGCCTCACCAGGCGAGCCCCGAGTTACAACAGACCGCTGGGCCACATACTATCATCTCTATTTACAGAGGTTGGTGGACTTTCCTCCTCAGCTGAATAGGCTGACAGCCTCAGAGATTTTGAGGCTTTGAGTTTTTGGTTTGAACAAATCAATGAACTACAAGGAAAACTACAAAAACAACAACAAAACAAATGGTTTCTGAATGTTACCTGCAAATCCACATAGTTTTAAAAGAAAAATCTCTAACAAAAAGGACACCAGGAGCAAGACAATGGAGGAAGTTCCTCCTGCAGTACGCAGATCTGTGCAAAACCACAAAACGCTCCGGTAGTGGGTTGCTGCTTATTGCGTACTGACATGTATCTATTCTAAGTAAAAAGAAAGACTTGTTGAGAGTCACTTTTAGGCTGTTTCAGTCCCTGAATAGAACTGTCAAATAATTTGTAATGGAACTTAGAAAAACTACAGTTTTTAAAGTTGGTTTGTGACCCACAGTTGTGCTGGCCCCAGAGGAAGAAGATGGCCTGAGCAGTTCCCGGGTGAGGTAAAGTGCGAGTAGGAATATGCAGATGGAATTTCAATGAGTTTTCATCATCAATCTTTCAGCCTAATTACATTTAATTCACATGTGACCAACCCTGTCCCACAGCGGGCTAAGGAAGGGAGGGTGCAGAACAGAAAAACATGAAGGTGACTTGAATAGCTGGAGTACAAACATCAATAAACAAATGTTTATTACTAATGATAATGATTCCTACTTCTTATGCAACACTGAAAATAGAGAGCACTGTACAAGCATTAACTAATCAATGATCTAATTAATGATTCAAGATCCTAAATCAACAATGGAATAAGGAGAGTGCTCCGCTGGAGCCGCGCTGCCGCGGAGGGGCCCCGCGCGCCCGCAGGGCTCTGCCCCCGCACGGAAACTCGGTGAGCGGCATCAGAACCTTTCCTCCCTACCAGCAGCGTGCATTGCACGTGCACGGAGCCACCTGATCCTTTGGTAACGTTTGGGTGGCCGGTTTATGAGACAGAACAGGCTCTAAGCACCACCTTCGGTGGGCTTTCAAAGGGGAAAAGTGGTAAGTGGCAAAAAACTCAAACAAAACAACGTTTATCTTAATAATGCTAAATACACGGGTGAGACATTTGCTTAATAAGATAAACTCTCATTTCTCTGGAAAGCTACTTAATGCTAAGTTGGTGTTGCTGCTTTGCCAGCCAACATTACAGGTTCACAAACCAAGTAGACAGACGGAGGCTCAAGCATCAGATGCTCAGCCGTACAAGAACGCCCAATGTGCTGGGGGAAACTACCACCAGGTCCCCAGGACAGCATTTCTCTGCTCTCCCCTGCACACCTGGCACCGAGTCCCAGCGCTACCCCAGCGAGGGGGTCGGGGGGCGACTGATGTGAAGGGAATTAACTTGCTGAGCTCATTACAGATCCCACAACAGGTTTCCAAGGATTCTGGCCTATATCCAGCCTGATAAGCGATAGTTTTGCCTAGTTTCACTTGGGTACGGCAGTTTTAAATTCAGGCTTAGCTTTAGCCACTGCGAAAAGGGCTGTGAAACGCAGAGCTGTAAAGCAGTTGCTGGTGAACTTGTTTCTCTACGGCCGAAGCCGCGGGGAGGAAGGAGGTCAGCACAGCGCGGTGTGCGCAGCCCTGCCGCCCTCCCGCTCCCGCGCTCTGCCTCGCCGCCGGGGCAGCTCCTCGTCCTGCAGCTGGCAGAGCTCAGTGCCCAGCTAAGCTTTCCAGCTGCAAAGTGTTTAGCTGGTACAAAAGGTAATCCTGAATCGTTTGTTTAGAGCTCAGAATAATAGGAGAGTCATCAGTTTTGAATGGCTGATTGACACGGTATACAAATTTGAGATATATAAGAGTAAAGATTTTTCTTTTTTTTTTTAAACACAATAATTAGGAAGGCCACTGTGTTATATAACCTAATGCTGGGTACCTTGACAGGTTAACGCTTCTTACAGTAATATGATTTTAAAGTATGTTCTCATTTATTATGAGATGGTTATGTCTGGCTTGTATGGAAATGAAGGTGCTTCAGGTTTATTAAGGGTTTGCTCTGCATTTTCACAGACCTACTTGATTTTTTTTTATGTGTATGTCAAAATAAAGTTATATATGTCAAAGAATATTTTAAGTTTTCAAGTCTGAGGTCCAAATTCGTTACTAGTGTAACTGCCGTAGAGGCAACCAATAATCTGACCCAGATTCTGGACTTTAGACAAATTTTATCATCCCTGAGGATTATGTAGCGTTTACTTATCAGGAGGAGAACCCAATCATCTTTCTCTGCCCCTTGTCTAAGAAGTGGACTTTGCAGCCACATTTAGCAGTGGATACCTTGTTTGGGAAATGTCTCGGCGCAATGTATAATAAATGGGGCTCGCTAGATCCGAGTGCTGGGAAGCAATTGTGCTGCCTTTCTTCTGTGTGTAGAGGCATACGTGAAGGGGCTGAGTGTCACAGAGATTTGTGGATAACCAAAGCTTGAAACTGTATGGTTTATATTTTACTGATGCAAGTTCCTGCTTTTCATTGATCTTCATTCACTAAATCTGGACATTTTACTGGGAAGAACCAAGTAGCTTTTAACTCCATCTTTCACCTCCCTCCAGTGCCTATGAAATGCATTGTTTTGTTTTAAAGTAGTGATGAAACTGAAGGGGAACCCCTATTTTAAACATCCCAAAATATTTGGAGAATTTAAAACCTAGGCTGAACTTGGGTTTACATTTGCATCTTGGGCTCCCCTTTACATTTTATAGGGAAGTAATTGATCCGTGTAAAGTGCTTCTACCTCATACTGAGAATGGCAGCATGTACTGCCTCAATATTTTATATGAACAATTCCTGTTTTTAATGTTTTATTAATGTTAGCCTGAGATATTGTGTGTTACTGTTTAATTGCTTAGCTGCAGTTGCTGCAGTACTAAGCAGCCTTGAAAAAGAGATGAACTATGGGGTGGTTATTGTCCAAAATACAACTGGTTTTCAAAACTGAACCCTCCGAGTTTAGTTTCACATCTTAGAATTTAAATCAGCAATATGGCTGTTAGATGCCATTCACCCCTAAGATGAAGGCCATACTCCAGCTATTGATTCCATCGCACAAAACATCTGCGTGATTTAGCCAGGACTATCTGATGCTTTGCAGGGTCCCAAGCAGGACTGATATTATGCTTTCCAAACAGGAGGGAGGAGAAGTAAAATATCTTCATTTAACTGCTAAGGAAAAACATGCCTCGCAGGTTTGAGAGATTTAGACCTTCTTTCAAGTGTGCTGCATACGGATATTTCCAGACATGAGATGAAAACAGCTTGTCTCAGTTGTGTTTCTTTGAAAGGACCTAGTCAATCTGCAAAGGCATTTCTCTTATGCTCAGATATTTTGTGTACATTGTTCTTTTTTTGGCTTAACAACTTTCCTGTTTAAAACACTGCAAAACATCAGCTAAGCAAAACTGCATTTTGCAGATCCATGACCGAAGTGTTAACGTATTGTGGTTGCAGAAAGCATAAAAAGGACAGACTAGATGAAGGGAAAGAATTTTCATTAAGTGATTAATTAGACAAAACAAGGCAATAAAAGAGACTCCAAAAGGCTCACTCTTTAGAGATTTCCATAATTGTGCTCTTTACAAACGAGTTTAATCACCCAAAGGAAGAACCAACAGGCAGATGAGGAAGTGGTCAATAAGAAACAGTAAGTGACTGCTGCATTTACTGGGGTATCTCATACATATCAGGCCCAATATCCGGCTTGCTAAAGTAATGCGATAATGAATCCTGACCCGTGTTTGTATCACTGCGGTGAGTTCCTAAGATCTTGTTCTATTCTGGGGAAAAAGCAGTTCCGCTTAAATTTTTCCCCATCATTTAGGGGCTCCTAGCATACATACAGGATGTATATTTTGGAGGTCAAATAAATCAATAAAAAATCAAAACAAATCAGAGATATGGTAAACAAACAGTCTAGTGTTATTAACTGAGTCAGAACAATCATTTTCCTATTTTTTTTTCTTCCGTGCTTGTTCCTCAAAAGCTTTAGTGGAATAAACAATAGAAAAAAGAAAATGAATATGTAGAGTATCTCAGTCTCTTCCCACATGTAATAAAATGAAAACAAATGTTCTCACTTCTACAAACTCCACCACATCAAATTAATAATGGAAAACATCACATCAAAGCACTCTTTGTGCTCAATAGCCTGTGGCACATTTGGACTCATCAATAGATGTTCAACAATATTACAACTTGTTTAAATCTTGGTAAAGTAGTGTTATGTACTATTGTTATTGACTTTCTTTTTCTAATTATCACCCAAAGGTGACAGATGATACAGCACTAATGATCAGACTGTTTAAGAGCTGAATCAGCTTGGAATCCCAACTCATTAAACCTCAGCAGGACTAAAAGATTCCTTGCACTTTAAGGCTAAAAGCTTCACCTCGCTTTGGCCAGTTATACATGACACACCATCAGGAGATTTAAGATATTTTTCACTGAGAGTATCTTTGGAGCTTTTAAGGATTCTAGTGTACATAATGGTCTAAATATTTAAAAGTATGTAAAATGCATATTAGCTGTCATGATAAAGAAAATATTTGCAAAACCTGTTTTGTTATGCTGAACCTTCCCTTGAATCTGTTTAAGCTAATAGTAAAACTGTTCTTGATTTTAATAGAAGCTGAAGTCAATAGGAGTTGCAGATCCACGGCATTTCTTTGAACCCATTTCTCTCAGTCTGCTCGGAAGCAGGGACCACAATGGTATCTCTGTGGTGTGTTCCAGTTCACCTCAACCTTGCACCAAATTCTTTTTTTTTTAAATGAAATTAACCAGTTTGGCAACAAAATGTGGCATTCTTACATCTCTGTTTTAGGAATATGCTAGTTTAGGCAGGTTGTCTTTCTGTTGCTTCACTGGATATAGGTTGGGAATGAAATTCCTGATGCTATCCTTAAGCATGAGAAATGACGGCCATGCCGTTGGGGGGGGTGGAGGAGATGCAACATGACACCCATCTGCCTGTATGCTCCAGCTTGTCTCGAGAAATCAGACTCTTCCAAGACTCCTGGATATTTTTAGAAGGCCCTGAGTACAATAGCATCTTCAGTCTCATGCTGTTCTTCTACTCTACATTGTATTTGCTCTATTTGATTTGTGATACTATCGATACTCCTGGACTAAAAGCTCAAAGACTCACAAAATCTGACCCAACTTTCTTACAAACTGATCACCTGAGACAGCAGTGAGCACCATTATCAAATCACTCTGTCACAAAATAAGTACTTGTTTGCAGTTTAAGAATGGTTCAGGTGGAAGAACATAAAGAATCATAAATGAGAATTAGTAAAAAATTGATGCCAGAAGAGTAGCAAAGCCCACAAACGCTGCGCTGCCTCTTACCCAACAATTACGCATGAGCTGGAGGCTTCAGGATGCTCACGAGATGCTTATTCTCTCTCTCCCATGTTTTTATAGCCCGTTTGGGACCTTTGTAGACTTATGCTCATTAATCCCCTCATAAAAGGCTTGGGTATCAGGTGCCTCCATGACCAGCATTCAGGCCATTTGAGCAATTAGAGAGAAGTACCACAGATCACGCTTAATTCTCTATAAAGAAAAGTTTGACCATAAACCTGCAACTCTGACAGCCTACTCTAATAGTGAAGCCACGGTACAATCACCCTACCAGTTTTCCCACCAGGTCTTAGGCAAGGCGTTGCAAAATTGGAGTCCAGCAGAACTTCAATCCCAAGTGTTCGCCTGGGGAAGTACCACCCATTTGTCTACAAGGAGAATTTTAGACTCAGTTACATTGGTTCAGAAACCGATTTGCAGTACAGACTCCTGACGTGAAAATACTTTTATGCTTTTATTTTTCAGGGTTTTAGATTGCTTTAAGTTAACTTGGTAAGAAATCAACTAAGGCAAAATGAGTAAGGAACTCATACCAGAAACAGAGCATCCAAGTAAGGGAGATGCACAAGGTTCAGTCACAACAGAATTATTTTTTTCTTGAGAAGAAGCTCTAATAGTTCACAAGTCTCCACTCTGCAAATATTTATTGCGGTCTCCAACAGCAAGAGTGTAATCGGAGATCTCTGGAGCTAAAAGTAAAGTTTACTAAGGGTAAACTAAAGGATGGGGACACACTAAACTCACATCTTTTACAGCTGCATTGAGGGACAAGCTATAACATGCTCTGACCGGGAAGTCTGATGCTGCCTCTAGCCTGAGGATGCTTGTCCAGAGCAAGCAAAATCCTCACCTGGACAAACTTCCATTTACTTGGCAGTGACCAGAACTAGAAGCGTTGGCCTCTATACCTTGGACTAAAAGCCCAGATGTTTTAACTTAGTGTGCTATCCCTCGTGCAGGGCTCAGATGATACTTTTTCCAGTAAGCTGTGTTACTTCTACATACAGAGCTACAGGAATTAACTTTTAAAATCAGGCAATGGTCACTCTGATCTCTATATCTAGTTTCTCCCATTCAGGCGTCATGTTATAATTCAGGATAGTAGTTATCCAATTTGCCAGGTCACATTCTTTAGCAACAAAGTAAATGAAACTATTAGGTGTTATTACAAGGGCAGGATTAGCAACAGAAACTTCCCTATAAACTCCTATCTAATAATTTATGACAGTTTTGATGTTTCCTGGCAACCAGACAAACAGCTTAATAAGTCCATAGTCCACCCCTGATATTCTCTTTCTCCCTATCACCAACTTTTGGACCTTGCAACGTTCATTTTCACTTTGGTGAAATTTGCTGTAGCGCAGAGTCAGTGCAGGACTGGTGGTGGTGCACCAGTTACAGTCCGGGAAAGATTTTACCCCCGAGTTAGATGAAACCCACGCAATACAGCGACACAGCAGTGAAGTGCAGAGCAAGTTCTTCTGCCTGACGTGCGCATAGAGTGAAAACATAAAAATATCTTTGGAAAGAATCTTCCCACATTAACTGCTTTTGTGCCATGAGCTTCCCCACCTGTACTCTGCAGATGTGTCTCAAGTCCACAAATGATGCCTTGCTCTTTTGCCCACTTCTTTTTAGGACTACCCACATGCTAAACCAGTCACAGACTCACCATGCCGTAGATGCTGTGCAGCTCAATGAATGTTGTAAATCCTAAATTACACAGGAGTATATTTTGGGAAATTGCTTTTCCCTTTTTTCTCACCGAGTTCTCACTGAGGCTGAGCCTCCCGTGCATTTTGGGTGGGTTTGAGTCTAGGTCCAAATGATACATCTGGCTTTAGTTTTGATAAGGGCAGAATTAAAACCCAGCCTGGATCCTCCGAGTCCCAGCTGTACAGTCCCCAAAAGATGCCAGGTACACAGCATTTGAACCCCTCTAGCAACCGGAGCTATTTACTTTGGAGTCACAAAATATAAGGGCTAAAAATTCCTTTTCAATATTGACATTCAATGGAAAGGTTACCTATTTCTCTGCCAGTCCTTCAAAACAGATTCCCAACGATTCCCCCATTTCTCCTCCTCTACATATCTCACCCCTGAAACCTCCAGCTGCAAGCACCGTTCTTCTTCGCTGCCTGTCAACATGAGCAATTAATGGCTCCGAAGAGTTGCTTTGAATGACCCGTTTAGTCCCACCCACAGGAACTGGCTCTGAGATAGCAGCGCCAAGTAGTTTCATGGGAATCCATAGCAGAGCAATAGTTTTACCCAGAGGTCATAATATTTTGGATAAAATTGTGAATCCGTTCTTAGTTGTGTGCTACGAGCCTCAGGCTACTTTTTAAATTCTCCCCCAAAGCTTACTGTTTTTTACATGAAGAGGCCATATGTCATAATAAACATCAGGCTTAGGAACGGCTCACACTCTAAATGTCAGGCTACAAAGCTACCTTTAAAGATTAAATCTCTGCCCTCTTCAAAAGGGAGGTTGAAGGGAGGGATGGAGAAATCCCAAATACAGAGAACCTTACAAATAAAGTGAAGTTTACTACTAACAAAACATATCTTGCAAAAACACACTTGGTGTTTTTCTGTTGGAGCTGCCCTCGATAAAACGTGGGTGTCATTCGAAAAGGACATAATTTCCAATGAATTCTGAAAGTGTCACACAGAGTATTGATCGATCGAGTCTTGCCGTCAGCGTGACCAGGGCCGGCAAAGAGCTATCCCTGTGATCCAATTTTCAGAGCTCACAGACACCTCCAGTCCCAGGCAAATGGCGTCAGCAAGTGGCAGGAGGGGTCTGGGGGAGGGGAGGTGGAGGGAAACGCAGAGGGGAGAGTCCTTGCACTGCCGTCTGCTTGTCTAAGCATTAAATGTTATTAGCGACAAGCATGGCACCCCCATTGTGCGGAAAGGCTGCTATATTTCTGGCTTTTGTGTTACCAGCAATGCCGAACCGTTTGTAAGTCCTGTAGGTCCTTATCAGCAAGATATACCCCGATAAGATCATGTTTTTTATGATTACATCAGTGTTCAGCCAGTTCCCCGCTTCTGCCTACAAACGCGGACGCACGGCACAGAGCCGGGCAAGGGCGGCGCAAGCTGCAGTGCCATTGCTTTCCAAATACAGCTCCAGCCATAGCAAGCCTTCGGGCCGGCTCCGACATGCTGCTCGGGTGCTGCCCGCCTGCCCCGTGTGCCGCTCGGGGGGGCTGTGGGGAGCAGGCTCTCCCCATGCAAAACGCAGAGCCAGCCTTGGGCTCTAGTGTATACTTTGGACCTGCTATTTACAGGGGCTCAGGTACTAAACCGATTAATCTTGTAGGAGAAGCTGGAGAGGGAAATTATCGACGCCCGTTATGAAGCTGAGTAATCTCAAAAGGAAACCGTTGTCTCAGCCTGAACGACTCCTGGCTTGAAAGCGCTGGTGAGGTGTGCATCGGGGATGCCCCCCGCCGCTGCACAATTAAAGATGTGCCTTGGTTTTCTCATGTTAAGCGAGGAGAAGTATCATGTGGGATCCTAGCACAACAAATCCTTTGCTAGACTTCTAGGCACCGCGCACCAATAACATAACAGGAAAAATAAAAATGTGAAAAACAACAATAAAAGGAGAGCAGCCCGTTAAGAGAAATAGGGTGATTTGCTGTTTGTGTGAGGCTGGTGTGGAACTGCAGCAGGTGAGGAAAGAAAGGTTAAGTGGGATGAGTGAATTACAGATGCTGTCTTGTTATAGACCGGATAACTGTATGCCGACTCATTGTTACTCAATATATGAAATATTTGCTCCTGCTGTATTGTTTCCTTTTTGTAACGACACACAATCTCTTTCATTACTTTTGCAAGGAAATTACTTCCTTTCTTAATAATTATTTATACATTAAAATAGAACTAGCAACTGAAGTGTTTTATCCATCTTTTCTGGTACTGAAAAGAGTGTTTTTTAAAAACAGAATGGAAGTGTTTGACAGAAATTGAGTTTTACTGAAAATATTGATAGCGTTTTAAAAAAGTACCTCCAAAATGTAAACAATAATTTAAAATAACCCCCACAGTTTTCACTTTACTTCAATATTTCTCAATGTTTGGGAAGAAAAAACAATTTCCTGATGAGATTTATGAAAGAGGGGTTAGTGAAAGGGGTTCCACTGTCTCTGATTTCTTAAATTAAAAATAACAACGATTTTCTCAAAAGAAAAAGAAAGATAAGCAAGCTCTAACCAAATTGAGACAAAAGGTGGCCTACAGTATTGTGGGATTTGCAGCTATTTTCTAATGAACAGAAAAATTAAGGCCCCGACCTTCTAATGAGATTTTGCAGGTGGACTCCAACACCGACATGGAACTATTTACTCCTAGTGGTACTCTACTTAATAGGCTCATTTCAAGATCAGTGTCTAAATCTGCAAATATTTCTGCTAACCCTGAGGAACCCTCATGTCTCAGTGAGTACAGCACAAAAAAAGCAAGGCTTTGCAACTAGTTATTTGAATAATTTTTATGTTGAAATTTGTTTTTTTAGTTTCCTATAAATTAAATATTTTGCTTTGAAAAGCACCTATGGAACTGAAATTCTTGCAAGCCATCCAGAAAGTATGCTCTACAGTTTGCACTGTGAATTCACCAAGCATAATTAATAACGAGGACAGCAGATGCAGTGAAGATACGTAGTAAAGCCTACTACAGGATAAACCGTGTTTGCACAGAGAGCGTAGCACCACTTCAAGCCACAAACAAATCAATCAAAGTCAACATCTATTTCCAAGTGATTTGAAAACAGAACAAAAGTAACTGATGTAATGAATTTTTCATTACAAGTCCTCCACTCTACCACAGATGAACTAAAAAAATCTACAAAACAATCATGCAGCGCTTGAGAGAGAAACAAAATTCTCCTTACCTTAGAAATGACTGCTACCAGCTGATCTGAACTAAGTTAAACCCAGACAAGGTGCTTGGGCTGAAAATCCCTTCTTAAGCTTCTGCTTATTTTATGTTGCCTGTGCAGGTGTGTGTGTCTCCTAATGGTTGCACCTGAACTTTAAGGTGCCTGCCATTTCCCCTGGAAGAGCCTTTATTCCATGGTTTATAACTTTGCAGAGGTCTAAATTTCTCTTTCTGTACATTGGTTCTCATAACTGGCTGCAGCTGACTTTTTTTTTCAGAAAGTTTTGGTAAAAATGGGCATATTTGAAAAAAACCCCTGAATATCAAGTCCTAGCAATACGCATATAATCTGTGTCATGGTCCTCTTCACCAAATACAGTTTTTTTGAACAAAACCTTCTCTACTTTTCAATACGATATCCCAATGTTCATGGGGATGAAGGACTCTGAAGTTCCTTGCTTGACTAAGGTATCACTAATTGCTGATGCATCTGCTGTTGCTCCAGACGAATGGGATAGGTATTGGAGTGTCTCTGTAGATTGCACTGTACACTGGTGGCAGCAAAGGGAGAGTGTTCAGATGGAAAAATCTGGCTTTTCTCATCACTGATGTACCTAGCTCAGAAGCATAAAATATATTTGTAATAAAGTGTATCTGTTGTTCTGGGCACTAATACATGAGTAGTAAAAAAGGACAATCCTGGGATTTTTTTCTGAAGAGACTGAGTCAAAGTCCATTCAAAGCTAAAGCTCCCATTAATTTCAGTGGGGCTTGGTTATGGTCCAAATATTGCAAATGGTTTCTCCAGAGGTTCATCTGGGTAACCCACTCTTTGCTGCAACAGCTAAGTATTGACAAGGCCCATTTCCATTTCCAGTACTGTTCACACCCTTGTCACCACCCAACAGCACTGGGCCATCC
Source organism: Calonectris borealis (assembly GCF_964195595.1). Taxonomy (NCBI): domain Eukaryota; kingdom Metazoa; phylum Chordata; class Aves; order Procellariiformes; family Procellariidae; genus Calonectris; species Calonectris borealis. The sequence goes on from NC_134322.1 coordinate 14,401,441, forward strand.
AAGAGCGGTTAAGCAGAATTTTTCCCCTTGACTTAAGATATTTTTTCATTTCTTAATTTTCCTGCAGCAAGTGGGTATTTTGCAGTGAATTGCACAGCCAGAATCTGAAAACTAACAGGAAATTAAAGGAGAGCAAACCTTCTTCCCTTTTACCACTGTAAGCACTATATATTAGCTAATTTACTTTATTGTTTTTTATTTTAGCTCTTTTTTATTATTATTTTGCTGAACTAACAAGATGAGGATTTTTTATTTTGATCATTCGCTAATAACCATAGCTAGTGCATCTAGGTCTGCCTTTTTGGACACCAATGGCAAGCTGTGCTTGGCACCAAATACCAAGCTGCAGCTTCCCACAAACACTCCTGGAATAAATCAGAGCATTTGCGGAGCCAGCTCGTCCGCCTGTACACATAATCTGTAGCAGGGGGTAGTGCCAGAGCACCTGGCTCTTGACAGTCTTTTCCCTTTTCCCCAGCAGTGTTGGGCTGCTCCTAGTCTCCCCTCGAAAGCAAGGCTCTGTGATGAAGACTTTTCCAGTCAATACAGCCTACGATGACAGATATTTCAGTCCAAAGCTATGATACTGATTTTCCAGAATTTCTTGTTTTTCACTGTGTAGGCAAGTAGACAAAATCTCTTCACAGTTAGTTTCCACTGTGCAAAGCAAGCCCCGTTTTGGCCCCTGCTGACCTCCCAAAACAGTATCTCTGTGACTTTTCTACCCAGAATCATTCACTAGACTATTTCTTGCACTCTGAGTGCCCGTTCCCAGACTGCTGTCAGGCTTGCAGAGACCTGGTCAGGTTTGCCAATGGGAGTTTCACTGTAAGACTTAGTAAGCCTGAGTGAAATAAAGATTCAGAAAACACTCCAGAAAACTGAATTCTTGATTACTTGACCAGCATTATGAAAAATGTGACTACATATAACTTCAGGGGAGCATTTAACATACCTAACATACCAGGTCCCATTTCGCCAGATTAGACTTAAATTTTTGTTCTGTTATAATGTATGTACTAAACCCTGGTATTTTCTTGCCTAAATTCTATTTAAAAGTGAGCAGACTGTTGGCCTACCAGAGTGAGTGAAAGAAAAACCTTATAAACTAAATTTTGCATTTCTTGGGTGCATTTCCTTGAAGTCAGACTGTTAACGCCAAAGCATACTACTTCAATATACACATGTAGTTGTCAATACCGTAGTGTGTGAACTTAAGATACCAAATGCAAGTAAAGTAATTGGGAGGCTTTCTACCCTTTACACTTCATCTGTGTATGCTGCATGAAACTGAATGCTGACTTGGAAAACCTGCTGATAACGAAAGGAAGCAGTCTTGTACAGTGCTAACTTTTGGGCAGAAATCCCCCTGCTGCATTGCCTAAGGCACTGGCCGGCGCGGCAGCCTCCCTGCAGCAGCCTGGCAGCAGGCGCAGCTTTAAGCAGACCAGTACATGAGCAGCAGTAATGCCTAACACATATGCAGCAACGATGGCGTTGCAAAGAGTCTTATTTGGCGAGAGCAAGAAGCTGGCCCCAAATCTATTGCTTCTGAGGGCTGTGAGAGAGAGAGAGAGTCTCGGTTACAAGAGGTTAAGAGGGCCCGTCTATCCTCAAAGAACAGGATAAGCAGCAGTTCGTGGAGACTGAAAGAAATGCAAGTCCTGGAGGGGAGGCTGTGGAAGTGGGGGAGCCTGAAGCTAGATTGCTTGTCTGTCTCTGCAGGTGCCACACCACAGTGAAGAACATCTCTGCATTTGAAAAATACCGCTTGAAGAGTAGCCACCCTCCAGACCTGAATGGGCACGTGGAGACCCGCAGTGAGCCTGCTGCAAGTACAGCTGTCCCACCCCTCGCAAATACTTTGCCTTTAAAAGAAAAGAAGGATGCCACTCATGCCAGCTTTCCCTAAGCATCTTTGGCACTGCTTCACGTCCCTGTGCTTGTATCATTTAAGGAGAGAAGGAAGGTGCGATACTCTGAATAGGAATCATTGCCTACATTATGTCAAATCCTTCATAGAAAGGAAAAAGTCCAACTGCGGGGTAGAAAACCCCTGCCCGTCTTCAATCAATCCTCACTACCACCAGGCATCTAGTCAATTTTTATTCAGTCTTCTGTAGGCTCAACTTCAATGAAGTGGCACAGCAGGGCCAGCGCCGGCAGCTGCTGGGCCCCGGCTGCCAGCGCACCGGTGCTGCCGAGGAGGAGAGCCAGCAAAGTGCGGGGAGGACTGTGCAGGGGACACAGGAGTATTTCAATCCGTGCCCCAGCCCTTAATCATAAACTCGAGGTTCAAAGCCTTGCTGGGCTGCTGGCCGCTGATCCCATCTCAAGGTGATAGTCACCTCTAGCCTTTCTGCAAACTGCAAACCTACTGTCCATCCATCTTAAAGCAGCTTGACACTGGCTTCTCTACCCATTTTACAGCCAGCGAACATTTCCTATTGATTTATTGATTTCTGTCTGCCTGTGGAAGGAGCTCAGAACAGACTCTATGTGCTCTTGCAGCCTCCTGCATAGATTTTTTTCTCCCTTTTTCCCTTTTTATCCAAGCTGTGTTAGCAGTCTGTGGTGAAGCAGGAATTAGACCATGCGGGAGCCCAATTTGCTACTGGTGAATGTGCCAGGCTTTTCTTCCTCTCCCTACCTGGCATGCACATCTCCACTCCCACTCTCTGCCTCCCCTCTCCTTTTCCTCCAGGAAAGCTGGCAGATCCCTGCCTATCCGACTGGTTCATCTTAGCTAAAAACCTCTGCTGCTTCCCTTCAGATCTTTTCCCTATCATTAACAGGCGTTTGATGTGCATGTAAACACCGCTTGTAACTGCGATTCCTTGATTTCTGCTGGGTCAGAGAAATTTCTTCTTTTCTGAGTCAATCAAGAAAAGGGCACACTTTCCGACTGCGCACTTATCTGCGTGAGTGCAAACCTCTGCATGTTTTAACAGACACGTGTTTTATGAACTTCAGAGCCCTGGGGGGGACTGGATAGCTCCAAAAACTTGAAGTGGGGAAGGGACATAGACTGCTTTCCTCCTCCTAGTTGCCAGTCCAAAGGCAGCCCAGGTCAGCAAGTGATTGAAACTTGTTCCTGGCTGGTGGCGGTTCAGAGCCTTACATGAAATTAGTGCGGTTACAAGACAGCTCCCGCGGACAGATGTCCACATCACAAAAAAGCAATCTGGCTTATCGTTCTCCACAGAGAGGCAAGCACCGACTGAGCGAGAGGCTGCTCTTTCTCCCCGGCCTCCAAGGTGGTGCCTCCAAGCTCCGTCTCAGCCATGACGGTGGGGAGCTTTTGCTGCTGGTGGTGACACTCTTCCTCAGCTGGGGAACAATGTCACCCCGGCTCCAGGGCCAGCCCCACCAGGGAGCGATGCTGACGCTTTGCCCTGCTTGGGCCCTTGGCCCATACTTTAGGTGAGTTTGGGTTCACCTTCTCTTCTTCATCCTCCTCATACCTCAGGCTGCCAGAGCAGCAGCGACGCTCGGTCCGAGGGCAAACACGATGGCACGGCAGGGAAAAAAGAACATTAGCAGGTAAGGGGCTGACCTCTGTAAATACAATCTCACTTTTTCTTGCATAACAGAGGTTTCACTGCAGGCAACTTTTGTGAAAAACACCTTTAAGTTGTTTGATACCTGCTTCCCAGCTCCCCTCAGAGTGCACACACCTGAGCAGGAGCGACAAAATCAAAGAGCAGCCTACAGAGCTGGCAAGCACAATATGCAGCCTTGCTCTCCTTTCAGGAGATCACAACATCTCAAATCCGTATCTCCGCACTCACGTGTGCAAACCTCCCCTTTGCCACTCCCTGAGGGAATACAGGCAAATTCCGGCTCAGACAAAAGGGGAAGAGGAGAAGCCCGTTGGAAATCACTCCTCTCTTTTCCCTGAGAAGATCTGTGGGGGTTAAACGTGTTTCCAGGTTGTGGGGGCTGCAGGGGCCGACCCAAGCACAGGGGCTGAACGCTCACCAGCTCTGCTGGGACCAGGAGACTGCAATTTGTTTATGTTCTCCTTATCCCCCTTTTACAACACTCCTTTGGCTCAGCTTGGATTCTCAGGAATTTTTGCTCCTTTATCTCCTTAGAGACTGGCCTGTTTGTGGCAAAAATGCCTTTTGTGGGCCCTTACCTGCCCCTTTTTGAGTACCCAGAGGATGCGCGGGCTCAGCCCTGCTGGCTGGCCCCAAGCGAAACGCTGCCTTCACACCTCATCTCCACTGAGCATCCTTCACAGCCGCTCCAGTTTAATTACTATCTCTTAGCATTTGATTTCTTGACTAGAATTTATTGTGCCACAGAAATTGCTATATTATTCTCTAATATTATGAGCTGGTATAGAGCGTCATGGACGTACTTCAGAGAGATAGCGAGAAGTATCTGCACCGAAGCTGTACGTGCTTTCCTTTGAAGAAGCTGGCCTTGTGGGTAGGGACCTGGTATTTTCTCCAGGATAACTATGCACTACTTAGTATGAGACCTCGTGGGCATGCAAGTTGAAAAATATTTGAACCTTCAAAAAACTAATGCCCACATTTGTGTTGCCTATTCTAATTTGTTGAAAACACAGCACTGATGAGATACTGGGGACTCTAAAATGCAGATTTTTCAAGCCTCAGTTGGGAGGGTGTGTAAAGGGAAAGTTACAGGCATGGATAAAGGCTGTGAGACCGGCAGATATCAGGGGCTGGAGCCTGCTCTTCTTTCAACTGATATATTTCCAGCGGTGTCAATGAAATGATGCAGACTTACACCAGCACAGAATCTTGTCTAAAGTCCACTCTCTGCCCCACACACAGGAGAAAATGTTTACAGGGTAACTAGCATTGTTCTTTTAGGAAATTGCATCTGCTCATTTTTACATTGGGTCTATCCATATGTAACTACATGCATTTCAGTGGGTTACTTCTGATTTACACTGCAGGCATCATGCATTTCCCTAGACCAACATTAACTATTTATTGATCTTCCCAGTACCCCTGTGAGGAAGGCTATTATTCCCATCATATAGACAAACAAGGATTACATTTTGGAGAGTGTCTGGATCTGGTGCACACATTTGGACCTCTTTTGCCATCAATTACACTTCTTACAGCTCTTATTTCCTCCCCTCCCCCCCCCACCACCATATGTGTGCAGGAGAATGGAGAGGAAAACCAGCACAAACCATAATCCAGGTCTAAATGCAAGGTAAGTCTCTCTTAGGCTTATTTCACTCAATTTCTCTTCTTTTAAACAAAAAAAATCTCTCAGACCTCTTAAATTTGCAGAACGCTATTTCCAAGCCTTGCTGGTTTTCTGGTTGATCTGCTGCTGTTTCAAACTGTGCATGGAGAAGGAGTGAATTTTCCAGGCGCTCTGAGAAATGGGTTGCACCTGCAGCAGGCAGGGCAGCAGCCCTGCAGCCCCGCCGCTGTGAGCTTGGGGGGGGGCGGCAGGGGCAGCGGGTTGTGCAGGCAATACGGGCTGATGTTAGTATGTGTTTGGTGTGGAAAGGGAACGTGATAGCTGTGAATCAGTAACTGGGATGTTAAAGCTTGATCCAAAGCACACTGAGTGTAGCATTAAGTCTCCCCTGGACTTCAGTGTACGTTGCATCAGGTCTTTAATAACATAATTCATCAATACAAGGTGAAGAAATCTCTCAACAGCACAGTTCTTATTTCTGGATATGCTCTAAGATGCCTGGATCTCCAGCTTTGCCTGTGTACCTGCCATGTGCCAACTAAAAGTACCAGCACTGTACTGTCAGTAATGGCTTCAGAGTTTCAGACCATTCAACAGACGTTACACAACGGAACATTGGCCCAACAGCTCCAGGAGACCCCCAGCTCGAGAGCCTGTCCGTTTTCCTTGGACACCGGGGCATGACTTCCTCAGTTTGTCCCTGGCAAGCAGCACACTGCACCCTGCGTTGGCGTTTCATGGACCCCTGCCTCCCATGTGTGGGATCTCCCATTACCGCTTTCCTTCCAGTTCCCTTCTCCCTCTGGAAGGAAGCGATGGAGCTGCATTTCTCTGAGCAGCCAAACAGCGAACCCTAAGTCAACATCAGGAGTGCGAGAGGTGCAGAAAAGACACCACCAGCCCTCGGCACTGGCCCGGGCACTCCAGAGGGGAGTACAAGTTGACATATTGAATAAATACAATTGGCACATGATTTATCGATTACACCCCTTCCGAAGACAGGCCCTCTACTGAGATGAGATTCATAGCGCATCACATCACTTAAATGAGCCCTGAAGCATGTCCTTCATCACATTTTCAGCATTGCTGCTTTTCCAAGGCACCAACTTTTTTAGGTTTTCTGTGTGTGCGATCCAGCCCTTGGTATGAGCCAATGCACCCCACTGGTATGGTTCATCAAAAGGCAGAATTTATGACCTGCAGAAAATTCAGGTATTTCAACACTGTGATTCTTGCCAGCTTCAGTGGGACTGTCTCACGACTCAGGGTCTCAGAGCTGAGCTCTATTTTGTGACAAGCTCTAGTAAATGGTTCAGCTTGCTTTGGCGATGCTTCTTCACCCCAGACTGGAAGATGCAGCACAAACTTGTAGGAAAGCAATAAAAATAAAAATAACCTGTGGTATCAGCACATTTTAGGAATGAAAGTATTTACTAGATAGGCAGAATTTTACCATTGTCACTTTGAAAATACTCGTGTATTGGGATAAATTCCAGTCGCAAAGGATGTCCGTCAGATCCTTCTACGAATAAAGCGATCTGCTATACAGATCTTTTGTCAAATGACTTCAGCTCATTTACTGAGTCACTTGATTTTACCCATCTTGCTTTGAGAAGACATTAGCTTGATTTGGTTTTGTTGCCAATGATATATCTTCTGTTGCTTTTAGTTTTGCTGATCTTTCTCCTATCACTCTTGTTCTGTCACCTGCAGTGCCCCTCTTTACCGCTCAGTTACTCTCCCTGCAACCTATTTCATCCTATTAGGTGGACAGCTACAATTGGTGATGTGGCCCAGACAGATTTTCTTGTTCCTGATAATAAATGGAGTGTTCAGTTGTGTAACTCTGACCTTGTGTATAATTTTCAAAGATAAGTTTTGGGGAAACAAATGGGTTAGTCATTATAGAAATATTGTAAGGCTTGACAGAAAATAACATGGCAGAAAATTATGACAGAAATAGCAGAAAGCCACTATGAGGCTCTACAGTATCTAAATTATCTTTCTATATCCCGGGATTGATAGTTTTACAATTATTCTCTAAGTTTCAAAACTTCATCTCCCTTGGGTCTCTCACTGTTATTGTATTTCTTATTTTCCTGCAAGGACTCCACGTAGGCCTATAGCTCTTTTAATAATTTTTAAAAGGCTTTCAAAATATTTAGTCTGTTTCTTATGTTATTTCCTACTAAAAATAAATATTTTGTACTAAGAAATTTTTCAGTGTTTCCCAATCTCATCTCATTGTGGATAGTGATGCCCAGGAGGGGTCCAAAAGGGTAGCCTGATCTGCTCCAGCTAATACAGCACAGACCTGTGGGCATTTGCAGTAGGTAGCGGGAAGCAAGTGGCAGAAGACAGAGGTACTGAGGGCCGTGACAGAGGCGGGTGAGGACAGGTCCTCGTGCTGCCTCTGACGATAAGTCACAGGCCAGTCTACCTGGCCTGATCCTGCTCTCTTGTCGTTGTGTTAGGGTAGTAACAGCCCCATAGTAAAGGCTGACTCGCACTCCAGCTTGTTGGTGGGGAAAAAGCACAGTGCTCAGAGAAAGAAGTCCTGGGCAGTGCATCCCAAAGCAAAGCCAGAAGATGTATACCATCACCAGCATTGACGTTTGTCAGAAATCGAACGCTAACAAGGAAATAAGCACATGTATTAAGGAAGCTTGTCTCTGTCCTGTCCTACACAGTCAATGGCACTGACTGCAACGGTATGTAACGGTCCAATCCTACTTACCACCTATTGCTGATTCTTCAATGACTAATGATACTTTAGGGTGTTTGAGGTACGTTCCTATTGATAGGAGTGCTTGTTGACTGCGCAGAGGTAATGAGATTGTTTCCATGCTGAAGGTAAGCCCATTGAATCCCTGCGTGCAAATGCTGGGAGGTTTTTGCCTCCCCTGCTGTTTTGAACAGGGCATCTTGGCCATATTACAAGCAACATCTGCAGTGCACTGGCCATGTTTAGCCCCAGTAGCGCTCTGATAGTGCAGGGTATCTCCTGCCTGTGTTGTCACTGCCATGCTCAGTTTACCTTGTTGCAGCACCCCTGCATTTGCAGGTTGTGACTTGACTGCTATTTCTGAACCGTGTTTATTTGTGTGTTGCGTTAGGAAAAGAACCCCGCAGCTTGTGTAAACTGCTGTAACTATGGTGGTCTTTAGCTGAAAATCTCTGAATGCAACCAATTCTACTGAGGCTGCTAAAAAGGGAAACAAAGTTATATATGCTCTGTTCGGGAGCCTAGGGGTGGATTTCTGCATAACAGGGAGTAAAGTGGTTTGATCCCAGGAGCCTCCCTGACAGCCCCGTGGTTGTTCTCCTGATGGCTACAGTCGCGGCCTCTTTCTCTCTCTCCCTTCCTTCCCTTCCTGCCTCCTTACGTGCTGCTGTATTTTCCCTGGGACTTACAGTAACCTGAAGGAGGGCTTAAATTCTGTTATGTGGCACCATGAATATAATACCAGTTGGACTTGTTTTACTGAGGAGCTCTGTGTGTAGTAATTTTTTTATTGTGCTATGCTTTTTGTTCTCTGGGTGTAACTGTTGCCTCCAAAGACACATGGTGTATCTGTAGGTCTGAGAGGGGGCTGCTCCCCCTGCCCACCTTGGGGGAGAGCATGTGGCATGGTGTCTGACTGGGGTGAGAATTACTAGTGCACTTTGCTGGTATGGCAGAGGGATCTGCCATCCCTGACAACTTCACTGTGTCAAGGCAAGTGATGGGTGATTGCTCAGTATAGCCCTGTTGAGACGATGACTTTCCTCAGCTTTACCTGAAAGAATGAAAGCTCATTGTATGCCTAACGGCAGAAGGTGTCTCTCCTGGCTTTCTCCCAGGGGGCAAGGTGTCCCTAGGACACTGCAGGCAGATCTGCACAGAGAAGTTGCCAGTTGGTCTGTTAGAAATGATTGCTGAGCAAGGCAACAGCACCTTTTCTGCTGACACCAAGGGCAGCAGCGCAGGGTGGGACAGATGCTGGAAAGAGGTAACCCTTCAGCAAGGGGGCAAAGGCTCACTGGCATGTCCACTGCCATCTCTCACCTTTTACACCACTTTCTGCCTGTCCTTGAAAAAGTTATGCAGGGACATGTTAGAAACAGAGCATCCTTGGGAGGTGAGGGAAGATTGTGTTACGCTGGAAAGTATTAACAGTTGCATCAATCACAAGCCTGGTCAAAGCAAATAGATGTCCTACTCACCCCTTATTCAGGTGGAATGGAAGATGCAATTAAACGGCTCTCATATAGTGATAGCAGGAACAGCAAAAGCCATTATCCAAAGCCTGAGCAGAAGTGTGTGGGCTGAAGCACCATAATCCTCAGCAGAAGAGAGACGAGGAGAGGTGCCCTGGGACTGGCTCAGAAAGGCAGGTGGCAGCAGGCGAGCACGTGGAGAGCAGCGGGGAGAAAGGGAGGTATGGAGCGTCCATGAGCAGAGGCAGCGCGCCCTGCATCCCGGAGCTGGCGGGCAGGCTGGTCTGGAAACCCTGACCTGAAAAATTGCCTCTGCCTGCGTCAGGGAAACAGGTTTACACCAAAGAAATAACCATTTCAAATAACTGATTTCACTTTTTGGGAGGGGGAAAAGCCCAGGAGAATATTGGGTAATTTGGGGGCCAAAAAGGTCCCATTAAGCTCATCCAACTGTGGGAAAAATATTATCAAATGTGCTAGAGGGGTGGGATTCACCACATGTAGATAGCGTAGTGTACGTGTCTGCACCTGATTTAATGGCCTAAATTGTCCTTAAGTCACTAGAGAGAAATAGGTGGTTTTAGGGAAAGCTTCATCTTTCCCTAAAGAAGATGTCTAAAACAGGCCAGATGAATTGGGCTTAGAACTGCCTGCTTCTCTCTATTGACTTTCTCAAGAGTCTAGACAGCAAGCTGAGATAGAGATATCCGCACTATATATGTCTAAAGTTAGGTAAGATGAATCCCATCCAATAAGTCTCTGTGCCTCTACCTGCAGGCAAGGAAGGGAATGTGAATAGTGATGGATGAGAGAAGCATTGAATTTCCTACAAACATTCATCCACTCTTTCTGTGAACTGGCTTTGGCTGCATTCTCATGTATTTGTGCTTTCCATTAACGCTGTATGACAGTACAAATGCTAGTGGAAGGCAAGTTTCATGCTTGCACACACAAAACTTGTGGGAAGAAGATTGTCAATTTTGTCTCGCAGGCTTTTTGCACCAAAACTGATGGCCATATTTACATTCAGCCAGGCTATCTGCACAAACTGCTCTGAACTTCTGACCTCTTTAGGCACAATGAAAGATAACAAAGATGAAGGCTGTATATTTTCTTTGACAGAGTTATGAAGGCCAGGACATAAGTCATTTAAGCAGAAAGGATTGAACAGGCCACGGGGTGCATTGGCTGCTGCAGAGAGAAGAGCATTCAAACTCGTTCTGTCAGAGAGCCGGTGGATGCTGATGATGGAAACGTAGGTATAATCTGCATAGGAACAGGAGCAAGATATTTTCTTGTTGGAGCTGGTGTGTAAGCCAGGGCCAAGTCACCCTCCTAATTCTTCCTGTCATTTCTGAAAGATTCATTTCCCAATGCCTCTGCTGGAGAAATGGGCTCCGTATCCCAGGTCTCACCTTGTCCATGAATGTATCAGGAGCCGTCCCAGGGGTCAAATTCTTCTCCTGCTCACAACCCAGGCAAGCCCATCATCTTTAAGGGTCTCACAGAAGCATTAATAAGAAGAAAAATATGGCCACCATCATGTTATTCTGCTTTTATTTTTATGGGTGATCAAAGTGTTCTTTTCAATGTATTTTAGGTGTGCTTTCTACAAAGCGGAAAAATGTTTAGCTATTTCTCAGCTGCTAGTAACATTTCAAACCCTACCATCAACTATCTGTACACAATAGATTTTCTTTAAATAACTCTTGGCAAATGCTTGACATCTGTTTTCTCTAATTAATTCTAGCAGTCATCATACTTCACTGTGTATGTTGAAAGCTTTCAAGGATGATAAGAGCTACCTACAGCATTTCAATCATGGGAGGTTGTATTGTAAACACTACTCCATGAAAGCTTCGGGATAGTTCATTCTGAAAAGTCAGTGAGAGAAAACGAAGATGGAACACGTGCTGAATGTGAAAATAATGACCAAATAAATTAGTGAGAAGTATTTCAAAATGCTGACTTTTGATTTTATTGCAATTATATTCTGGATTATAATGAGGCAATAGTTAGGAATAAAGGGCCTGAACCAGCACTCTTTCCTGTGAACTTATGAAACAAAAGAAGTTCTTCCCTAATCTAAATTCAAAGCAAAAGGTAGTTACAGATGCAAGAGCACAAGGAAATGAGACGGCAATAATATCATGCCTATGTGTTCCTATGCCCCCCCTCACAAACTGCACTCTGGCCATCATATTCTGAGATGAGAAACCGCTCCAGAAAAGCAAGCGTCAGAGGCTGTGCCTGTGTCCGTGCTGGTCAGACCCAGACCCATCCCTGCTCCCATTTCTGCACAGTGGATTTGGTTGTTGTCCCCTTATTTCCACCCACAAGCCTGCCTGCCATTTGCCATTGGGTTCTTGCAGCCCAGAGGTTCCCAGTGACCTGGGATTGCCCTGCCAGAGGCAACAATAACCACTCTAACTGCAAAAACAAGATAAAAATCAGCATTCATAAACAATCCGACGCTGTTCTCTGAAGAGGAGTATACCCTTCAACATCGCCTTTCGCTTGCCTGTAATCACTCCAACAGAACAACAAAGACCACTTAGATAACATGTTCATGACTAAAAGAGTTTGCTGACACCCTTTTGGCAAAAAATGTCCCAGTGCTGCATAAACCTTATTAATTGCAAGTAATTGGAAATTCACCACACGCATAGCGCCTTGAACCACGCCAGTCACCCGGCAGCCCCCCAGAAGCCCCGGTCCCACCAGTCCCATGTCATCCCCAGCAGCAGGGCTGGTGTGAGGCAGCGAAGGGCTGCATCTCGCGAGGTGCGCGGGAGGGGAGCAGGGAGGAGGAATGGGGAGGAGCGTCCCAGTCCCCCACTTTGTGCCTGTGCGCCCGCCTGCGGCACAGCACTGCCTCACTGCCCAGCCGGGACTCTGGGGTGGCATTTAATGCACCGCACAACGTGGCGTTGCAGCTACTGAGCTGTTGAGCAAAACCACTCCTCAAGCCTTCCTCTGTCAGTCTTTAAGACCCTCATGTCTACGTTAGCAAGGTCTAACTCACCTCTATATCCCCACAATGCTCTGCAAGGGGTGTACCACAGGCTTCTTGCTTTGCTTTGGGCTTTCTGGTGCTCTGAGGTTTATATGTTAGGTACACTGGATTCGGAGCTGAAAAGCAGCATGAGGAAAAGGCACAAGTTGTTAACATTTGTTGGTTTTTTCCTTTGCAAAATGCTTATAGTGCCCATTTCCATGTTAATACATTCCAAAGTGTCTTCTCAATGTTAAGTGTCCAATAATGGCAACAAAAACCAGTAAAGATAACATGTTACAAGGATACACAGTAAATCAGACAATTTAATGAATTCATAACCTTTCATTTTATTTCCTTCCTGTGAGATAATTTTATCCAGTGTCAATGGGGTTTGTAGGAAGGGGGAATGAATAGTGATCCTACTTCAACCAATAAAACAAAATCCTAATTTTCTGTCTTTTATCTTTTCCCATTCTTTTGTGCGCCTCTTTGGCCTTGTCAAAACATATCGTTCAGTTAGAGACTAAAAATATTTTCCCATCGATTGGGGTTATTGATTTTTTTTAATCTGTACTTTGGCTTAGAGAGCTCGGGTGAAGGGTGAAAGTTCACCGGCTTAGTCCGCTGTTTTATCTGGACAGCAGAAGAATGTATTGGCAGCAGATTTGATTTACCTTGTTGGTCAGCTGTAGTCACTCCAAGCACTGCAGACAAGCAGCAAGCATATTTTGCTGTCTATTTTATTGTACACTGAACTTCTTGAAGGTCCAACCTCTCTATTGATTTATCTCTCACTTTCCAGTGGCCCGTGTTTCCATTCTTATTAACATAAATGTATCAGAAATCAGATTCCCTCTCAAAGATATATTGATCATTTATGAGTTTTGAAAAAAGTCTGACATGTGATGCTATACATTTCAATCATTCACTAAGTCCACAAGACTCACATGTACTGATTAATAAACAAATAGAAAGAAAAGTAGAATAGAATGGTATATCTCACTGTACTGTGATAGACTAGGACATGGATATATCTGGTGTTATTATTTAACAATTATTTCATACTCAAAAAAATGGTTGTTACAAACAAATGCTTGTCTAAATCTTGAAGAGACATGGTAGAATTGCTGCTAACTTATTTTTGAGCAATTTTAAAATAAACTATTATGAAAAGATAATTATGAAATAATGATTTCATTATGAAATATAAATTGTACCATATAGTGCAAAATTTATATCTTTTTCTATTCTGCCTGTAGGAAGCATTGAACATGCTAAGCCCTTTTCTGACAAGACTTGCTTGCTTGAAGCTTTTCATATAATACCTGTTATGTAGGTAGCTGGTATATAAATACATACAGGGGAAAGTTCTTGTCCTAGAAAAAGATTTTTGGAAGATGTCATTAGCAAAGCTCTTGTACCTAGCCAGTAATTCTAAGTCACAGTAAATCCTGCTGCTTCAGATCCTGGGGAAGCCCTGCTAGCAGAGCCAGTGAGAGAACAAGGAGGTGGGAAGGGAAAATATGGTGGAATCATTCTCCTCTGAAGAAAAGCTTTTCCTGCACTTGTGGAAAATACGTCTGACTCAAATTATTAAACTACAGCTTTCAGGCAAGTCTGGCATGCTGAAAGTGCAAAGACTAAGTGAGGACATTTAGCAGGGTCCCTAAACACTAACTGATGAATGAGTGCTGCAAATAGGTGCATAGATTCAAAGGTAACTTAGATGATTTCTAGATTTCTTAGACAAATTCAAATTCATTAGGTGTATAAAATATACAGAAGGTAACTCTAAAGAAGGTCTAAGTTACTGCCATGCCGATTGCTTCTTGGAGCTCACTTGGTTTGGTGCATCTTCCAAACACTTATTCTTTCAGGAAGAAAGAATCCCTTGGCCACCAGTCCTTTGGTCCAGCATTGACTTGACCACGACTACCTGAAGCACTTCCTACAGCTCTGAGTGCCCTTTCCCTGGGCATCTACACTACCCCTCCAACTTCCCGCAAGCAACCTGTGGATATCATCGCTCAGCAGCTCTGGACAGCTCTTTCTGTGGATACCTACTTAATCAAGGGGCTTCATTCTCCATTTGAAGTGAATCTCCATCACAAGCATGAGGTCAGAAGTCTGAATCCTTTAAGGGCCAAATGGTCTTTCTTTTGCTATCTCTTCAACAGCAGCCTCCCTCTTTCAGCTTGCCAGGTGCTTTTAGTCTGCCTGCCTGCCTGCCAGGTGAGGGACAGGGAAGGGACAGGGAAGTTTCCCTTTGCTGTAGAAAGCGTGTATGTGCAGGCTTAGGGCTAACGCACATGGAAGTTTATTTGGCTACAGCCCTCTTTTGGGGGGAGCGAAAAGTGGGGAGGGGTATTTTCCTCTACCCAGCCATTACCTTCTCAGAGGCAGTGAAGCAAAAGGAGCTTTCCAGGAAGGATCTGAATGAAGAGAGCACTGTGACCTTGCGGATGACAAGTAAATGCTCATGCAGTGAGCAATGTCAGTTCCCCATCCTCTTTGTGGCTGGAAACATCCTGGAGGGCTCTCTCAGACAAAATGCATTTCCCATCGCAAACCAGCTTCCTGCATTCTGGATGGTTTCTAGCTCTGGCAGCAAATGCTCCAAATCTGTGGTGTCAGTTTTATTTTAGGTTTTACTTTTGCCAACAGTGCTGTGTTCTTGAATTTGACTTTGCTCCACTCTCCAAACAAATATGAAGGCTGCCTTTTCCCACTCTCTGTCTCCCCTTGGGCTCACAAGAACAGGAGGATGCCTGAATATTGTCCTGTCCCATTCCCTACGGGCTTCTCTACATGACACAACACATGATGGTTGGAACCACAGACTGGCCTTCCTTCTCTGCCACTTGCTATCATGAATTGCTACGTGCTTGCTTTCACACTGGTTGTTTTCTGGTGTTTTTTTCCTCTTGCATGCAAAGGGAACAGCTGGAAAAGGCATTTTTTCTATGAGTGGGGAAATCATATCAATATTGCATAATCTATTTCCATTTTCAGTAAGTCTTCATTAGATAGCCATACTGGGATCCCCAGGTGACATATAATAAAGCCCCCCTCCATGACAGAAACATACCCATTAACAAATTTTACATTTTCCTGTCTTCCGTTGCTCACCACAGAAGCAATTTCAGTAAGTAAGAGCCTGATTAAGTCTTTGCAGGACTGGAACACATGCTGTCAAAGGAAGTACTGTCAAGACTAAAGGAATGAGTTACTGGGCATTTTCTGGCTCTGAAAATTCATTTTTAAAATTCAAGTAACTTGACACAACAGATGCTATTCTGTTTAGCAGTTGTGACCACGGTCCTGCTAGGTGCCCCTGAATTTGAATCTCTTTGTTACCTAGAGTAGATAAGATACAGCAATGATTGTTCAAACATACTGTATCAAAGACCTTTGCACAGGGTACTGCTACTGCAAAAACAATCAGTACCTGCAAAAGCTATTTGCTTTGCCTAGGCAACAGCAGGAGCTGGACATGACGACTCACACCATGCCAGACGATGTGACTGCCTGGTATCTCCGAAGATAGTGTATTCCATTATTGCACTATATGATCCTAAATACTGTCATAAACTGCTAATATACTAATGTGTTCATAGTCTATTGATTGGTACTGGGAATACTGTTCTGGGTTAGTCTAGCTCATTTGTAATACTGCATATAAGCAGAATTGCTTGGAGCACATGGCATGTAGGAAAAGGGATTCCACACATACTTTATCTTATCATTGCAGCATTAATGTTACAGTTTCTTTTATAGTGTAATAAAAATAATTTTATTTATAAATCTCCTCACTCTCTTCAAGCATTTGGGACACCATACAAAATTCCAGAAATAATTTAAAATGCATTAAAAATTATATTAAAGGACCACAGCTTGAAAGTTTTAATAAAAAACTGATCAAGGGTGTCAGGGGGAGAGGGCGAGAGATGTTATTCATATGGGGTCAATAACAATCAAACTGAAAACACAGTTAAAATGTTTTGAATATTTTTAAGACAAGGAGACAGAGACTGAGGGTGACCTGAAAAGGAAGAGGCATATTGGGCCCACCTAGTGAAATGGCTTTGGCCAGAAGAGGGGCAGCAGGGAGAGATGCAGGCTGCCTCTGGACAGGAGCAAGGGGTCCTGCTGTGGCGTGGTGGGATGCAACATGCACTGGGCGGTGCTGTTAGGGGCCCTAATTCCCCTCTCCCCACCCAGGCTGGTGCAGGGGCATGTGTGCTGCTTCCACAGGGCTGGGGCTCGCCAGGGCCCAGTGCCACGGACTTTTGCCCTGGTCAGCGTCCCGTTGGCAGTCAAGGACAGCCTAGGACACAAGGCAGGACGTAAGTAGGAGTGCCCTATCCAGGGGGCTGTCGCCTGTCTATCTGGTTTACCACTGAGGAAGGGTTTGGATTCGGGCAGGGTTTATGCTGCTCCAGGACTGAGAAGTGCAAGGATTAGACTGTTTTTACCATTAGTGGGTCAGACTTTCAGGGTAGACCAGACACTGTCCCCGAGGAGCTGGGCATGGTGCAGCGGGAAGCCTGTAAGCAAACCATTTGTTGTACTCCGCACAACCTGCAAGTAGCGGAGAAAGCTGCCTGAAAAGTGCCCTAAATGGAAACCACAGCGACTGAGCCTTACGGCTGCGAGAGCACGCGCCGCTGCTGTGTGGCCCAACAAACTGATCAGGATGTAACCTGCAGAGACCACGCAAGAGGCGTAGCTTCTGGAAACCTATGCTTTTCTAGGCACGGCTGCTGTACTGAGATATCAATAAAATAAACACTGTTCCTCTGGAGGCATTAGGGGATGGAAGACAAAATCCGTTGTTTTTTTTAATTGCTTGAAGTTGCTTGCAGAGCTACCAACACAAACTGCATTCTGACTTACAGGCAGTCTTCAGTCTGGTCCTGATTCTCAGAGCCTGTGAACGCCTCAGCCACATATCTATCACATGTTCATATACAATGGTTTCACAAAAATAGCATTCTTTCCACACAGTAAAGCATGAGCAAGTAAATGTGAGCAGTGTTCACTGCACATGGCATCAGCACTCACGCTCAGATATTATTGATACATACTCTAAATTTGGAGATTGAGGATGTCTTTTACACCCTCACTAGTGTAGTGGTGTAGTGAGGGTGTAAAAGATATGGTTAGTGGTTACCCCTCACTAACCATAGAAGGGGTAACTGGTTACACAAGAACTGCAAATGTCTTTCCAGATGGTATTTGGTAAGTGTAATTATATATTGCTGGGTTTACCTTGCATTTTAGCATCTAGGATAGTCTAGAGTCAGGAGCATAAGAACATTGTTAAAGAGAAAAGGTTTTTTCTAGGAGAATGGGCATGTGCAGCAGGGGTTTGCAGTGTTGCATGCTGTCAGTCAAAATTTGCTAGCAATGTCATTGAAGGTCAGAGTGCCAATATCTCTGCAATCAAAGCTGACAATGACACATTCACTAGGTAGATGTAAGGAAGGCACTTTTCCACTTACTGTCCTGGAGTAATACGTGAAAAATTAAAACTTTTCTTTGAAATATACTGTACATATTATAACAAGATAGGTTTGGATTTTCTTTACTGAAAAGAGATAGGAATGATAAAATGGAAAATGAAGAAGTAGCACCTGTCTTTTTAACTAATTGTGGCATACTGGTTTCCAGTGGTTTCGGTAGGTTCATAGCTGTTGAATCAGACTAGAGGAAAAGCAATAATGACTAGAAATGCTGAAGAGAAGTTAAACTAACAGGGGTAACCAATGCATGTTAGGCAGCAAAAGAGTCTTGAAAGAAAACAATGTAATCTCTGATTTAATCTACTGATGCGAGAATAGAGCTAATATTTTGTTTCTTCAGTTCACTATGTTTGCATTTATGCTAATGTTTTAGTTGGGAGCACAGTGCACTTTTGAAGCAAATTTCCAGTTTTTCCCACTTACTAACTTTTGGTTCACCTCATTCAGCAGATAGAGCTAAGCCAAAAGATGTGCTGGAGAAGTGCATGATCAGCAGGCACTGATGGGTGTTATGTCCATGGGACCAGACTAGAGCCAACCTGACATAAATCCCCTGAAAGGTAAGGAGCGAGGACGTCAGGTCTTCAGCACCAGCTACAGATCTGTTCCTATCTCACTGCATCACTTGCTGATGTAGATCATACATACTTCAGCTTCCATGAGGCTGCCAGGAGCCAAATCTGGAGGGAGAAGCCTGGGCCAAACCAAGGTAATCCTAGACATAGCATGATGAGGAACTTGCCCAAATGCACATCTTATTGAGAAGGGACAGGTGCTCAGAGCAACCATGTCACATGGTGCAAGAAACCATTAAATGTTAGTAACATTTAAGCACTATCAACAGTGTAGATAGAAGATCCCATTACCAATTCCGAGACAAGCCAGTTCCCAAAGGGAAGGTTTTAAATGAGATTTTTTTTTAAAGTGCTGGATGTAACCAATTAGTTTAGGATCTAAATGCTGCTTAGGTAGCACTGGATTACAGATGCTACTTTGGTCATTGTACCTAAAGTTCATGCAAATACTAACATAATCAATTTTATGCAACACGTGCTCCGTATGTGACTCCCAGAACATTTTGACCGACCCAGGAATACACCTGAAGAATCAGGCATGAAGCACTTGCCATTCAATTCCAAACACTAGACTTAGAAACAATTACTTGTGATTGTGTAGCTGAACGCTTTGTACTACTCAGACACAAAACAGTAGCCATGACCTCTCACAACACCAGCTTCAAAGTAGCAGTCTTGTCTTGTACTTTTCTCTTAGAACTTCACTCCAATTTTTCACCAAGACCTACCAAGCCCTCACCTAGGATTCAGCAAGATTTCCCTTCAGCGTCTCATCTCGGCTACTACAAGCTGTGCTATAGGCACATGACCAAGAAGCCCATGCCCTCGCTGTGCTTGATGGACCCTCAGAGCCAGCTTTCATAAAGACCAAAGTCAGCCACAACTGATTTCTTGTTCCCAAGACACAGAGCAATCTTCCTATGTGTGCACACAACAAGGGGGTGACAGGACCAGAAATTATATAGGGAAAACAGGAAGAGAACGAACAGAAGCAGGGATTGACTTCAGTCAAAAAGAGGGTCAGTAAAAATGAGAGGGAAATGGGGAGAAGAGAAACAAATTACAAAGAAAAAGAGAAGATGAGAGAGAAAGGCTGAGAGTGAGAGAAAGTACCCTGAAAGCATTAAAACACCAAAGAAAATCTTATGGCTAAGTTACTAGACTGGGTTCTTTTACTCTGAGTTCCTTTACCAACCATATGCCTACACAGCTATGTGACTATGGGACAGACACAGTTTTATACATTCAGTTTCTGACTGTAGGTAGATATGAAATGAGGGTGAAAACACAGTTGACTACAGTAGGAGATGTCCAGCCAGACATCCTGAATGAAAATCTGAAACATTTGTCTCAAGAAAATGCTTCTTGAAAAAACACAATTTCCCCTCAAAACCCAGTCCCAGTCGGAACATTTTCCATCAGTTGAAATAATAACATTGAACTGTCATATAGACAGCGTGAGAAAAAAATTCAGTATCATGGGATGGAAGCTTTATTACAAATTACGTAGAAACCAGGCTTAGTCACAGGAAACTGGCTCATTTTATGTTCTCATAGCTGTGAAACCAGTAAGTATCTACCTAAGAACTTACTGATATTTCTAGTAGATAGCAGGACCCTGACGTGGTTTTTGACATCATGGGCTATTTTTTCCCTCTTGAAACTTAGCACATTTCTGATAGATTACCATGCCAACAAAGGAAAGGTTGCCTCTCACAGGAACCCACTGGAAGTTGGAGTTATTTCACTAGCCCAGCTGCCTTTCATGGCTCTCTTCTCCAGCTCTTAGCCCATGCATCCTCCCTAGGAACACATGGCTGGGTTTGATGGTTTCCAGCTATGTGCCTTGACTCTTCAGGAGCCTCAGGGGCTCTTCCTTATTTTGGATAGAGACGGAGGGGGGCTTTTTTCCACTTCTTACACCCTGTTCCTCGGCATCCTTCCGCTAGAACCCTCCCAGAAATCTCAGCCCAGACACTTAGCTGGAGCAGTATATAAAGCCAGCCCATTGTTTTTTTTCCCCAGTTATTGTAATGATGACACCCAGCATCCAGCACTCAGGTTCAAATCCCCCTGGTCAGAAGTACAATGTTCATTTTTCATCAAGACAAAATAGGAACCTTGTTGAGTATGTAGCTGTTTTGTAAGCACCGGAATCTTGCAACCGATTTCATAAAATTGAATTCCTGATAGAGGAGAGAAGCATTCACAAGGGAAGGAAGAAAACAGAGTAAATATCTTGCAACGGTGAGTTTCACACATCTGCCCTGGGAGTTTGGCACCCAAACAGAAGTTTAGAAGAGCTAAAATGGTAACATAAATCACCTGGCAATTTATTATGGAGTGATTATATATATTTCAGAAGATGTCACACAATATAACTGCATTAATTAAAATGGAATTAATACAGGGCATCTTGCCATATCTTGCAATATATCAAATGATAATTTGGAATATGACTTCTGTCCCCACTGTAGGGCTCCCAGGGTACTCCCTTTTTCAGAAACAGTCGTTGGCTTTGATCTTTGTTGGTTTCATTATCACCTGCAGTTAATTTTGGAAAAATCATTATGTTTTTAAAAAAAGACAAGTAACCAATAAACACTGTGAGCACTACCTTAAAAAGTATTTTGATTTACTTTTGTGTTCACAAGGCTACTACTATTACAATCTGGATTTTAGTTTTGCAGCCAAGGTCAAATATTAGGAAGAAGTGCTACTTACGGGACACCGAATACTGTATGCAACTTCTTTTGTTTCAAGTAAAAATTGTCTTCCTTTCGCCAACAGAGTGGGTAGAGGTTGCAAGTACTTCTAACTTCCAGTACTGTTAACATTCAGAAGGAAGGAGTGCCCTAACAAAATAATGAGCTGGGTTGAAAGAATGTGAAGTTCTTAAAATGAATTCCTATGGGAATCTTTTTATCTTTATCCCTTAGGATTCAAGTCCTCCAGTTCTCCATCTTCAGCAAAAGGGAAGGGATAGAGAAGAGGAGAAAGAAGAGTGCATCAAATATTAAAACATTAAAACACCAAAAAAGAATTGCACCAATTATGCTATGTGGATGAAACTCTGCAGCAGCACCGCTTGATCTGTGACAACAGAAAGGAACATGGGAAAAGTAACTCCTCATTATCAACAAAGAAGTTCATTAGAATAAGGAAAACAGTGTGATTCCCTAAGCTGCTTTATCTCTCTCTCTAATTCACTACGAAATTCTGCTAGAACTCTTCTTTGATGGTCAGAAGTTAAGCACTGTGTGCTTCACCTGCTGCTAAGTATTCAGGATCAACTTTTGAAATCACAGCAGTGTGAGCACTCTTATTTCCAATGATGTCTGCTTTTATAAATATCATTTTCCTTGTTACGCTTAAACATTCTGCCAGGCTTCTGGAAGAGACAAATTCTGTTCTTAGATGAACACAGCAGTTTCTGCTTAGGAAAATGGGAGCTGCATTCACGTGCATCTGATGGCTCAGTTTGGCTCTTAGCCCAGGAGTGAATTTTTTCTTAGATTTTAGAAATCGGTTCCGCTGTTTGAATCTGATTTCCTTTACAGCTAAGACAACAAAACCCCCTAAACCAGGAAACCTAATTAGGATGCTAGGTAACTGCTGTAATAACCAGTATAGCTTCTATTTATTTATAAAATGAATGTTTGCGTTACTATATAGGATTTGCAGTGAGGTAGTGTGTAAAGAGTAGTCTCCCGCTGTGCCTGGCACTGTAAAATTGCGTATTGCAAAAGAGGGAGCTTCTCCCAAAGAATTTAGGGCTGCAGCAGGTGACTTATCCATTTTTTGTTATGTGACCTAAGCCATTAAGGCCTGGCCTATACACAAAGGCACGGAGAGTGTTGTTTGATACTGATTTAATTAAATTGGAGCAACTTTTGCATGGGAGTATTCATACATCAGTTTAATTTGTGTTGATGAATTTACAGGCATGAACTAAATTTGCATAATCAGTCTTAGGCTGACATAAAAGAGTACAAGCACAAAAATTGCACCAGTTAGCTAAATGGATATAAATTAACCCTGAAGCACTCTCTGGGCAGAAGGAAGCCTCAGAAATACCATGCATCTCAGAGAAAGACATCTGACCAGGGCAATTCTATGTATTATTTCAGGATTAACAATACAAGATTAAAAAGATGCAAAACCAATTCAAAAGTATTCCAAAGCTACTCTGTGTTGAAAATTATCTATTTAAAAAGTCACACTTTCAAATGCAGATTTTGGAGCTGCAAGTCAGCTCAGACTAACCCTGTGGCAGGAGTTCCTGGGGAGCTGGTAAAGGCTGTGCTCCTCCATGCGCGCCTGCTCCCTGCAGAACCTCCTGTTCATCTTGGCACGGAGCCGGACCCACACCACACCACCGTGTCAGTGCCCCCCCAGGACAGAGGGATGCAAAGAGCGAGACCATTCTCTATCCTGGTCACAGCCACTAAATAATTCATCTCAGATGTAATAGGGCCACAGAGTTCTGATCAGGTGCATGCACAAATGTTTGAACTTTACATTTAGTAGAGATCAATCCATGCCCCATAGCTTCAATAGTAATTACAAATCAGAATCCAGTCATACTAACTTCACTAGCAAGACCCAAAGGGACAATATAAAGTAACAGTAGGACAAGGATTGAGAGAGGGACTGTTACAGTATTTAGATTGTAGGGAAAGATGTAAATTACAAATAATGAAAGAGCAGTATTGCAGAACTCTATAATCTCTGTATGAAGATCAACAACAGGCTTTTGAAATGCCAAAAAATTACACCCATGACAAGGCAATGTCACAGTGGGAGAGGGAAAATAGTGACAAATAGTTTGTCAGAAAAGTAAGAAGCACTTGGTTATGTCTCCAGCTGGGGCATTGGGTATTCTTTTTATTGTTGTGGTTTGCAAGGCTCTGGATGGAGCTGGGCAATTGCTACAAAAAAGTAGTTTGACAACAGTTGTTCAAATTAAAAAAGAAGTTCATTTTGGCTGCACCATGCATTTTATCTTGTGCAGTCATTTTCTGAATTGCTCAAGGGATATTTTCTTTCTGTGTTAATGGAAAATAAAAATTTTTGATAATCATGTGAATGCATTTGGTTGGAACCTCAAGACAAAAGTATGCACCCATCTTGAAAACCTTCCCTGTCCCCCCTTTCTGCTGGATATTTTCAGATATCTGATCAGAGGTCAGGAAGGATATTCTATGGCAGAGCTGAGCAAACATACACTGTTAACAACTTAGCAAACAATGAATACTTAGTGTTTAGTCAAAGAGAAAAAATCAACTTGTAGACTAAAATAACTGACACACTTGTCAAAATAGGACTGTTCGTAGATAGTTGACAAACAGAAAAAGAGCAAATAACTGTACCCCATCATTTGCTATAAAGTTTGTACCCTCTAACTTCTAAAGCCAAATAAAACCAACCATTTCCATATCAAACGTGGCTGATGAACAGCCTCAGAGCTGAGGTTTTGTTATCTGTCAAATACTGCATATTTGCTGTGAATATTATGAATTTACTTATTTTTTAAAAAAGTAATGTGCTTGAAATGTTTTGGATTGAGAATCTTTGGAACAGTCTTGTTTATCCACAGAAAAGAACAGATGATCTCAAGCATGTCAGGATGGCCTGTTCACACAGACTTTATAGTGCCTTGGTTTTCAGAAGATGCAAAACTCCTTCTGAGGGCACCAACCTTGGCTCACCCGGTGCATCGGCACCTACCGCTAGTCTAGTGCCAACACCACCACCAGCTAATGCAAACAATACAGTGGTTAATGTGCGTGAGAAACTGGATCCAGATACTGTTTATTTCACGTAAGCCATCAAACTGTCATGGCAGCAATCAACTTCTATACTTTGCTAAGCCCATAAAGTTCCAGATCTTAATGCCAATCCTGAAACCTTTTGGTCCTCTTCAATGACACTTTAAAAAACCCCAAATGTTAACACTGGACAAATAGCAGCTTCCTATGGGCAACTTGTCCTTCTTCCACGATATTGCACAAGAAACATCTTCATAGATAAGATTCACAGCGGGTGGAAATTTGTTCATCTCTATAGACTCCAAAAAAGTGGAAGTTGTTTCACTGTAAGGGAAGGGCAGCACCCTCTTTCCAGCTACCTGCTTTACATTTCACTTCTCACGCCTGTTTACTTTTCCTTCTTGCTTTACATCTTTTCCCTTTCTGCTAGCACCTACTCTTGTGTGAGATGGACTATTGCCTCCCTTTCAGGTGACACAATGTATTCTGCCACCAACATCTTACAGAAGTATCTGTGCCTGTGTATCACAATCATTTACTCCACATGTTGGCTGATTTCTCATCTCTGTTGGGTTTTCTCTTTCATTCAACTGCTCGTCTGTCACAATACCTTGGAAAACATTGCTAATCAGGCAGTCAAACTGAAGATATTAAGTTTATTTTACAATCGAACTTGCTTTTGCTGAATATTCTGAGCACTTTCTTCCAGCTGAGAGAGTTCATGATCCCTGTTCCCTAACTGTTGACATTTACCTGCCCTTTCTTTCATTCCCAGCTCTTTTTCTGTCATTCATGATTCTGATTCCAGAGTGACCTATTATCATTTGTCTTTTATTCCTGCACACTTTAGGAATGACATCTTTTATGTTGATATCTGAATTCCTCTACTTTTTACATTCCTCTAAACCCTTATTCAGCTTTGCCAATTCTTTATGGGGAGCAGCAACTCAGCAGTGCAGCTACCTCCGCCTCCCCACACAGCTTCCTCAGTAACCAAGGGCACGCACTCCTCTGCTTGTCCCTGGGTCTGTCAAAGGAGAGCATCGACCAGATGCTGATTTTGCAGCAGACTGAGGTCAAGCCTCACATTTCTGCCTGTGGGCTGGGGGGAAAGCTTGGTCCCATGGAGCTATACACAGGAGCATGCAGCAATGCAAAAACTGGGACCATCATTCTTGCTATAATGGTGTCATAAAGTAATGAGTCTTGCCTTCTATGCCCTCTCAGAAAAGGGACTTGGGACAACCTGTCCCCTTCTTCAGGCAGTCCTGTCTCTGCAGAAATAGCGAAGGTGGTTTTAAAGAGAGCTACTGAACATGGGTGAATACCATCCAGAGCTGCAGACTATGGAGTCACCAGTGAAAGAAGGAAGAATCCTTTCATCTAAGTACAAATTTTAATCTATGGCTGGGGCAAATGGAGGGTGAGAATGCATTAGGTAAGGTTACAAGTTTGCTTGACTCAGCTAATCAATAACTAAGTAAAGAAGATTCTCTAACCATGGAGAAAACATATTTATTCACTTGCAAAGGAATTGTGAGGGGCTTCCAATGATGCTTTGTATACAAATGTCTTTGGACCTTGTTCAAATAATGTTCTTTATATTAAACTGCACACCGATAATCTCAGTATGGTAACTGATGACAGCCTTTTCAGCACTTAGTTAAAACAGAGCAGATATGTCTAAAAGTAAATGAGCTAAACAGCACAGAGCATACTTCTGCAACTGTTCTCAAGTAGTTTTTTCTGCACAGCTCATTAGCTATCTAGCACTGCAAAATGCAGGTATTCTCTGTTCCCATTACAGTTTTAATTGAGAGCTTATGACACAGCACTGTTCAGGGAAAGATTTCAACAGCCTTTTTCTCATGACTGCAGGACAGTGGGGTATATTTTTGCCCTTACAAAATCTATTTCTTTGTACTTTTCTTTTTTGTACTTTTGATGCATGACTCTCCAAGAGCTTAATATCTTAATGTCCCTTTTACAGAGCAGTCGAATCAGTCAAAGACTAAGTAATCTGCCTAAGATCACAGAAGAAGGCAGTGGCAGCATCACACTTGAGACCTGAGGTCTCCAGAATCCTATTACTATGTTGTAAACTCAAGACCATCCTGCCTTTCTTAAAAGCTTTACTATTACATTCAAGCATACAGAGACTCAGATGGAAACAAAAACAGAAGGCATAACATTCCAGTTACCGCAGATACTTTGGAACAATAGAAGAACAAACATATAAAGTTGGATCAGTTTGAACTAAATTTGTACAGGACATTCTAAGGTAATGCATTTATATCTACTTTACAACTACTAGTTCATTAGTCAGTGGACTAAAATATTCCTGAAAACATAGATGAGTGCTTTTTCATACCCAGTGGTGCATGATTCTCTTTTGTGAGCACTGACTATTTTGAATGTGATCTATGTCCATGATCTTATAGGTAAAATCTGCTGGAAACAAGAATAACTTTTTCCCTTAAAGATATTCCCTCTTTCCCTGTGATAAGTCTGGCCATCACTAAAGACTTGATAAAAGGGCAAAAGCAAAGGTCACTGACATCCAAAGTTACAAAGACATGCAGCAGAAATGGTTCTGGAAACACATGAAGTTATTCTCTACCGTGTCATCAGTGTCATGGACAGACATTGCAAAAACTAACCACACTGTTCAGAAGGACTCTGGCAACACAAGAGCTTCTGCACGTTGGGGAACTCTCCTATTCATTTTATGGATAGATAAAAAGACCTATGTGAGCTGTTTTGCTATGTTGCAGACACATTATTTTAATTCCACGCCTTCCTGATTTATGCGCTCAGGCCATTTTTTTCTGTTGGTCTGTATCACTGGAGTCAGTCCACTGAAGTGACTTTATGTGACCTCAAATCCCCACTGTCAGTGGAAGCAGGAGGATATAAAGGACTTCCCCTTGTGTGGGACAGCGGGAAGTTAGGTAAAAACCAGCTGGAGATAAAAAGGCATAACTAGGAGATAAAAGAGAGCCTTTGGGGAAGCTCACAACATCTTTGCTTGAGTACCTCTGGAAAACTTCCTCCTACTTCCAAATGTCCAGAATAGTAGATAAAGTCCAGAGTCCAACCAAGGCATTTCACAGTGTAATCAAGTAGTTACCTTGGAGTATAGTTAAGAGATTGTTTTATGTACACCTGCAATGCTATGATATTTATCATGCCGGAAAGGCTCTGCGTGACTTGCTACCTTTCATCATAATTCATCCTCTGTTGCAGGTGACTATCATGAAAGAAAGAAAAAAAAGATTCTCAGAACAACTCAACCACTCACCAGCTACTCAGTCTGAAACAGCACTTACAGGAGCGGGGTTTGTACAAGGGTTTTGAGCCAAGAACTACAGTCCCGTTATTCTGCACACTAAAAGCAGAAAGCACAGTTCATGCCTTAAATGCTTCATATTTGAGGTTGTTCTTACATTTAGGGAAGTAAGGGATATTGAAGTTGGAGCTTCTTCAGATCGTAATATGAATGGTATTTTATTTCAGGGAAATATCTTTTTGTGTGACTAATATTTGTTCATTTGACTGTTCTCTGGAATTGAAGGTAGGGCATTTTGAGATGTTATTGTACTGATAAGTGCAATAAAAGCTGCAGAGCAAGTAGCTAAATACCCTGAGGAAAGCAAACACACAGCTAATGACACACAGCAACTGCTCTACTTTGAGGATTTACTGGGACAAACAGTTAAAACCAGAAGCAGAGTTTGTGACAGTGAGCCTGATCAGCTTCAAATGCATCTTATTCTGTCACATTTACCTAAAAGAGCATTTCTGACTCATGAAAGGTACCTCATCAACTTAACTGGGAACACGGAGGGAAATAAGAAATACTGTCTTGAATAAGGGTTTGTTTCTGGGAGCGTGTAATGCAGTGCCTGTGAAAAGACCAACGCAAAGGGTAAATAGTGTCTCTCAGTCTTTTTTTCTACACTGTAGTTTACCACCCTGCATTTGTTTCAGGGTTTACCAGGGGTTTGAATTAAATCCATCCAAACGAAGACTTGATATTCAAGGCTGCCCCTCAGCAAAGAGGGGTTTTGCATTCATTAATATTGCCTTGGGATGAAGGAAGGAACAGGAGAGCCCTGTTTGACCTTGGACATTTATAAAGGTAATCTAATTTGTGCTCGTTTGCTACTTTTTCATTAAAGCCACTCCTGGAATGTTTCTTATCATGAGTTGCGCTTCCCTTGAGAAAAGTTTTAACAAATAGACCAAATCCAGCACAGAGCTGGCCCAGCAACTGCATTCCTTAAAGTGATGTGGAAATGCAGGCTTGAAGAAATCTTCTGTGATCTGACCTGCAAAATTAGGAAGGTGAAGTCAGAACCAGGAAAGTCTACAGTCAAGCAACTCAACCTGTAGCCAGTGTATGGCTCATATTACATTCACATACAAGTGACTCAACTTATCAAGGGCTGAATGAATCTATTTTGTTCACGCAGGTCAGCTGCCCATTTTGCAGCTGGCACATATTAACAACCACTGTCAGTTCACGTGGGCACAGAGGGAAGAGCAGTAAATCTGGTCCTCAGGACTGAAGCTTTCTCACAGCCATACAGTTGAAGACATAATTCCAGAAAGCCCCTGTCCAAGAACCAGCTGATGCCAATGATGAAAAGAAACGTTGCAGTTCTCAGAAACATTACCACTACTTGGCAGGAACATTCTTTGTTTCCCTGACTTAAAGTATATTTGTTATACCACAGATTAACTGCATCCATTTAGGGAAGAAATGGTCTTGAATCATTGTTTCATCTTAGGAACCACAGGTGATGTTGTACACAGTCTGTTTACAACCTCAGGGGTTAGTGAAAATGAAACCAGACTAAGAAAACGCAGACCATTGACCAGAACGAGACCTGCCAACATTTCCTTCTTTAATCTCTTAACCAAACAATACGACACATGACAGCACAACAGTGAGGATGAGGTTTCACAGCCTGCTAAGAATGCCAATTTTTGGTTAAAAAGACAAAAAGAATATTTTGCTTATCTGATTTACATATTGCACATTAAATAAGTCCTGCAAGGTACCACACTTCAAAATGGACGAATTTTTTAAGAAATGTAGATTAATAATCCTCCTTGCTTAAAAAATGAGCTTCAATATTTGTGCGAATCGTAGAGTGAAAAAAATCAATGTGCTATCGACTGCTGGGGATGATCACATTCATTTTGCCCTTTGTGGTTGGTGAAATCCATGCTGCAATTACAGAGACAGGCTGGCAGCAAAGAGCCTCAGTTGGGCTTTCAGCTCCACATTAATCCAAAACTCACCATTTTAATGCAGATATAGATTGCCATGAGTCAATAGCTGACTACTTGAATTGTGAAGTAGCAGTTCCATGCTATATTGGCAGCACTGGCTGTTACAGTATCTTCGAGTATTTTGAAATTTCAAAGCGATACTCCATGAAAGTGAAGAGCGTAACTGACACCACATCGGAAGGGGACTGCAGTGTTAATGCTATTATCATAAATGGGGGAATCTAGAATAAAGACAGAACACTACAAATAATCTTAACGTAGATCAAAAGTAGACTTTTCATGGGATAAAATGAGTACGTACCTTAGCTCATGTTTTAATGCCCTAATGCATTATCTCATAAAGTATCCCAAGTGTTGAATTTTCATAATATAGTTCCCAATTCTCTCTCATTTACACTGTTCCAAGCACAGATGACTTCACCAAAGTCAGAGGGATCACTCTGCATTTATAATCTGGCAAGTGAGGTCAGAATTTGTCTTTGAATAGCAATTTCCTTTTCAGCAATCCGTCTGTAATTAAGAACTGAATTCTGCCACTAAATTTGTGTGAAGAATCGGGGAATCTACTAAGCGTTCAGCATCTCTTTTATAGCACATTAGGTGCAGGGTGAATTAGAACTCTATTTTATGTACAGTAACTACATTCTTGTATGCCTTCATGGCACTCTTTCTACCACACCCTCATGACATGGTGAGACGTGCACTAACAGATCCACACACACCGAGTGTTACAGCTGTCATTTATGGTGCATGAAGCAAACTCAATTCGAAACCTACTGAGCTCCGTGGAGATGCTTCCATTGATTTTACTGAACTATGCACGTGTGACTGCTGCACAGGCAAACACCAAACCCGCGCTCGGGAGGAGCTGGCTGCTGGTGTGCCAGGGCTAGATCTCAGAGCATGGAGGCTGTGCCGTGCCGTGCCTCACTGCCAAGCAGTCAGGCTCTGCCTCCTCTGTGCTGCAGCGTGTCTGCAGATCCAAGAGTCACTGTGCAATTTGACTGTGGCTATTTCTTCTTTAATTTCAGAACTGACCAAATATTTACAAATTTCCCAGCTACTGCATGGACATACTCTTTCAAGTTTGATGTCGATCACCTTTACCTCATCCATGCATATATCCATTTTCTGTGCTACAGGTAGGAACAAGAGAGGAATATGCTGGGGCTGAGCAACAAACTCAACTTTGTCAGATATGGAACAATCTGCACAGTCATTTTTATTACCAGGGTAACCTATGAACTCAGTAAAATCTATTAGCACATGTAATAATAAAAATAATAAAATAGGTAATATATAAGGAGTAGGCCTAGATATTTTGCTGCAAGAGCAGATGTGTACAATCAAAAGAAGCCATTTTCCTTTGTTCATGTCTGAAATATAGACTCATTTGATGTTGATAAGCCTTCATGAGGTTTTAGACTCTTAACGATGAGTCCTGCACAGACTATGCACCTATAAGGCTTTGTGGAGGATTTAGAAAAGAAAGAGGATTCACCCTGGTGTTACATATTGGTATTCTGTGTAGCTTTTCATACCACGCCTAATGCACCTTAACAGTCTACCTTAAAAACATCATGAGACTGGAGCAAGAATCTTAACTTTGCCTGCAGAAAAAAATAATGGTTCTTGCTGCTGACTGTAGCTGATGGGTTCTTACATCTGAAAGTTCAAAATTTGATATATTGTGGAAATGAAAATATTTATATCTTAGTTATAAACAGACTCACATTATGTTTGGAAACAAACATACACAACTTTGCAGGCTTTTGGTTGCTTAGAAAGATAGAAGTGAGTTTTCAAATGTTCTATTTTTGATTTCCTGAGACAAATGTAAGGTTTCCAAAAAGATTAGAGTTTATCTCAACTATAATAGATAACATAATTGTAATTTTATTAGTAGCAAGAATCAGTATAACAGTGAGACAGATCTCACTGAACATGAAGAGAGAGAGGGACATGCATTTGCATGGAGAGGCTAAGGGTCTTCCATAGGAAGACTTCCATTAGCTGAGACTGCACAAATTATTAAGGTTTTCAGAATCAGGTCATCTCCTGGTGAAACTGCTGTGATCTAAAATGCCAGATAGAAAGAACTCACAGCCACAACAATTCAACATCAGTTAGAATACTAATACGTAAATGTGCTTCAAACAAACAGGAAGAGTTTTTCACCTTGACCTTGCTACCTGAGTAGTTTTCATTAATTATGAGGAACTGGGCTTATAGTGGAGTGCATGATGATAGCCATTATGTGGACACCATAAAATTGGACCCTATTTTTACAGCCTGTAAAAACAAACTAAAAGTCTGTCCCAAGAAGCTTGTAATCTTAATGGAAAGCACAGACAATAGGAATAAGGTGCTGAATGCACAACCCAACCACGTCCCAGCACCAAACAGTGGTCACCTGTACAGGTTTTGGGGGAGGTATGAAGTCAGTTGTGAGGGTGTAGGTTAAGTGGGGACAGCATTTTGAGTGGAGGGAATTGGACCTGACTCACGACTCACATAGTGGCAAAGCAGCGGTCAGTGAGGAGGGCGGAAAATGCCCAAACTGAACCGAGCCCGGGGCACCGCTGCTCCGGCCCCTTTGGACCTCTGGCTGGCTCCTCTCTGCATTTTTTTCTTTTCTTTCTGAGGACTATTTTGCAGATGTTGGTTTGGTTTTCCCCAATGCAGCTGAGCCCTTTCCCTTCTCTGGAGGCTCTCTCCTCTGGGAGGGAACCAGCCTGCCCTCCCCGGCCTCTCCTGGGAGCCTGCCAGGGACAAACCCTCAGAGGGCACCCACAGAGCTTCCCCCCGTACTTATTTTCCCCTTATTTTCATCCTGCCTGTATTGCTTCAGCTATCATGTTTTCAGACCAGCTGGCTTGAGGTTGATTTTAAGACACTTAGTGAAACTTTTTACTCCAAGAAAGTTAATTTTGAACAGTTCAGGAGAAGTAAGCTTGCCTTTAACAATCTCCACCTGGAATAAGAAAAATGTAATAAATTCTTCATGTTTACTGCGTTTACACAAGGCCCCAGACTATGGATTACCTTTTTATTACTCCTTGTTGTAAGTTTTTTTTTTTCTCTATTATTAGTTTTTTTAACAAAACAGTGGCAAGAGGAGAAAATTGTTATCTTCCCTGTGGACATTTACAGGCTTTTGAATGAAAGTTTGGTTACAGATTTGTACTCTGTGGAAGCATGAAATAGTTTTCCCACAGCTGGTGTGCCCCATATCTCAACAGAAAAACTTTCCCAGTGATCTGGCAACAGCTGTTCAACAGAATTAGGTAAATGTCTGAGAGTTTGGAGTATCTGCTTCACTGCTGAAAAAATACCAAAGAATGAATGTACACACAAACACAAATAGGAGGTCCCATGTGCACTTTTTCATAGACAAACCATAGGCAGTGGCTTTTTATTCACTCCTTTTAGCTGCAAAAATCTATTCTCTTTCCAGCAGTGAGTGGAATTTTCCAGTGCTGCTTAATGTTGAAATAATGAACTTTGGCAAATCTAAATCAGCTGAGAGCAAACTCAAATATGAGAACCTGCAGCTTAGGTGGCAGTTTGTGTCATTGCATCATTGGAGCTGAGCCGTCCTTAGACCATTGAGTACAGAGGGATAAATCCTGCTGGACTCAAGGGTCATAATCTAGTTTCTCTACTGCTTCCTCCTTTATCCTGTTTTCATCACTTGGTACTATCATTTTGTGTTCTGCCCCTCTCCATATATTATTGCATGACTCACTATGGCATTGCAGGTAGTGGTCTTCTCCAGGGGAAAGATTTTATATTTTCTAAACCACACATAATTCCTTATCAACATACAGTATCTGCATGACAAGAACACAGAATTAAGGAATGGTTCAGCATAGACTGATCACAAAAGAGAATGAATTTTGTCTCTATCTGATATACCTTTGAGATCATTATGAAGAAGTGTGCAGAAAGATGCAGTACAATGCAGCATGGGCACACAGAAACACCCAGAAACGCAAAGCTCTTGTCAGGGAGAAGTCAACTGACATGCAACCAACCGAGCATTTCAAAGACGACAGAAATAAAATCAACTAGGAAGAACAGAGTTAAGGGAGGGAAACTACAGCAATTCTTAACCACTGTTTTAGAATCAAAAGAATAGTGAGTGGACTGAATTCACATAACTTGCATGTTGCTGCCCAAGCAAGAGGAGGTACAAAAGGACATCAAGTTATGAACTGGAAAGTCAGTTCCTCTCTATGCCACATCAGAAGTTTTGGAAGCTGAGAATCTAGGTATTAAGCTTCCTACTATTATTTCTCATTCTAATGGTTATTTCCATCTAAGCATATGCATCAGCAAAATTAACCCACCAAGTGTACACGAAAAAACCAAAAACCTAAATGCCTCAAAAGCCATTGCCTGAGGTTTTAGAGTGGACTTGTAACAGGTGCCAAAATTTATCACTGAACTGAAAAAAAAACCCAAATTAATCATCAGACTTGCTGGTTCACATCAAAAGAAACAGCACCTTGTTCAGCAGCATTTTAGTCCACAAGAGTATCTTGGGGAATACAGTGACAGCAGGAGTAAAGGAAACATTACCTGTATGGTCCCTTTATGGTCTCATTATGCTTGAGCCTCCTTTAAACCTCAATGTATTGATCCAGCCCTGTTATTTAACAAGTGTCACAACACGTCCAGGTTGAGTTCTAGCACCCAAACCATGGGGCCATGTTTCTTGGCTCACTGACGCATGATGATCATGCAGATGGAAGACAACGGATGTGGTTAACAACTGAAAGGGCTGCAGAAAGGCTTCCTGCTAATTAACAAAGTAAATTAATACAGCCTTTTAAATTAAACTTAAGTATGGCCAATGCAAAAGACTGGATGGTACAAAGTGCACAGCATCAACCTCAGAGGTTAATCCTAATCTGATTAATGCATATATTTTAATCTAGGTGCTTCTTATTATTTTGTCTAAAATGAATATTTTCAGAGCCGATGGACCTGCAGTTTTATAAGTATCTGTCACCAAGTTATTCAAACACATCACTACAGCATTAGAATACATTCCGTACGCTGACTATCCATAAAATTCCCATGTTAAATTTGAAGTTTTATTGTTTCCTTAAAAGCACTTTATGGCTCCAGCCCTCCCCACTTGGTAGAACTTCTGTCACCATTTACCCTCAGCCATTCTCCAGGCTCAGAATTGGCAGGCTGCTGGAGGCCATCTCCAGTCTGGGGAGACAGCGCTTAGAGTAACAAATTCCTGTGTTTATGCCTGTTCATAAGTCTCTGAGTAAGCGCTTAGGACTAAAAATATGGGTATTTACCAGTACTTATTGTTTATGCATGGTGCAATTGGTCTAGGCAGCAAAGTCTGGCTGAATTTCTCTGGGTTCTGGAAAATGTAGATTCAAGGGCTGATTTCAATTCATCCACAAATCAGTAGTCACAAAGGGGAAGCTTAAGAGACATGATTTTATGCCTTATTCTTTGCTCACAGGCAACAGGGAACAAGGTAGAAAACACTTAAATTCCCTTCCAGCACTAAACCTTGTTCATGGAAACAGCTATTGCTCTCAGCCACAACAGTACTCAGTCCTGAGATCCAAAGGAAGAGTGGTGTGCTGGTTCTGGCTGGGATGGAGTTAATTTTCTTCACAGTAGCTGGTATGGGGCTGTGTTTTGGATTGTGCTGGAAACAGTGTTGATAACACAGGGATGTTTTAGTCCCTGCTGAGCAGGGCTTACACAGAGTCGAGGCCTTTTCTGCCTCTCACCCCACCCCACCAGCGAGTGGGCTGGGGGTGCACAAGAAGCTGGGAGGGGACACGGCTGGGACAGCTGACCTCAGCTGACCAAAGGGATGTTCCATACCGTATGACGTCATGCTCAGCATATAAAGCTGGGGGAAGAAGAAGGAAAGGGGGGAACGTTCGGAGTAATGGCATTTGTCTTTCCAAGTAACTGTCAAGCGTGATGGAGATGGCTGAACACCCGCCTGCCGATGGGAAGCAGTGAATGAATTCCTTGTTTTGCTTTGCTTGCGTGCGCGGCTTTTGTTTTACCTATTAAACTGTCTTTATCTCAACCCACGAGTTTTCTCAGTTCTACTCTTCTGATTCTCTCCCCCATCCCACCGGGGGAGCGAGCGGCTGTGTGGGGCTCAGTTGCCGGCTGGGGTTAAACCACGACAAGTGGAAACAAGGATGCTGCGGTCACCGGCTCAGCCAGGAGAAGCTGTTTCAGCACTCTCTCTTGCTCCCAGGGAGCACAGAAACTTAGCAAAATCAGATACCAAATTGTAGAGCTCTTCCTTTTGCTGCCAACCCTGGTACTGTCCTGTGACTTGAGAAGTGCAAGGCACAAAGTTATTTCTGGATTTATATAAACAATGGAAATTAAGTGGCAAAAGTATCTGTATATGCTGTCCAAAGAGAGACCAGCTCCATTTTTGAAAACCAAGCCTTGTGTTCAACAAAGCGCTGCTCTTCCAATAGAACAATGAAGTGAAACCTAACTCAAATAAATTGGACCCCTCAGATGTTTACATGTTTTCAATGTTATGTCTTAACATTTCAGAAATCTAAAGTAGAAACATTTTACATATCAATCTATAAACAAACCTTAACATTTACAGAGAATTGTTAAATGCAAAAAATTCTTTATCAGAATGAAGTAGATTCACACTTTACAGTACATTCATTACAGAAGTTAAAAATGCACTGGCCATTGAAAAAATTGCAGTATCACAATACTCGTAATTCAGTTGTTACTGAGCCTCTCAATGTGATGGTAAGTTGCTTCATTAGAAAAAGTTTTTTGCTTCTTAAATGAGGTGTGAGGAAAGAGGAAGTACAGAGGTAAGTAATTATATTTCCAACGGAGAATATAAAACAAGTTAAACGTATCTGCACTTGAACTCAATATGAAATAATTTTCCCATCTTATGAACATTTTCAATATTGCAGACGTCATTTGCATCCTAAACCAGAATGAAACACTGTAAAAACTTTTTCAACCAAAAACTTAACAAAAATTTCACCCTATGCCAATCAGAGTATTTTGCTTTCTTTGACTTATTTTTAATTTATGTTATAAATTACATTTCCAAACAAAACATAATGAAACTGAAGTTTTAGAAAGTGATGCAAAATCCTGTATGAACAATTTGTAACTTATTTTTCAAAACTTCTTATGAATGGAAATGTCGTTAAAGGTAGCCTTTTCCAGCAAATTATTTCACACTTGACAAATCCACACATTTTGGAAAAAATAGATTTTGTCAAGTTATTTTCAGTCAACTGTCACTGATATCAGTATCTCAAGTCTGTGAAACATCAGACTGTGTGAAGCTATTACAAATACCGAATGTGTAAATAAGTATCTCCATCTAAATTATTTCATACTTTTTCGCACAAGAAACATAAATGCAAGAATAGATCAATCTGACTGTAAATATCTAAATGTGTCCTTTAAAAGCCAAAGGAATGTCAGATACAATTTATTTTCAGCCAGTGCAAACTGAGACATTAAGTGGCAATTCTACTTCCATTAGCTAAATCTGGCAAATATGCAACTGTTTAAAGGCATTGTCAATAGCCATTGCACAATTAAGTATTTGTACTGATGCCTTATTAAATTACCCTTTTCAAGTAGGCATAATAAACTAGGAGTTCACTGTACAGATTTTCATGGTGAAAGTCCAGATCACTGGAAAATTTATTTAAAGAGAATGCAGTTCACTGAGTAATGAAGTAAATGTCAAATGTTTTTGGGCAAATAAATCTGAGTTGTCTTAAAACTTTTTTGGCAGATATAGCTGAAGACAACACTGGTAATAAAAAGCCTTC
Source organism: Calonectris borealis (assembly GCF_964195595.1). Lineage (NCBI taxonomy): Eukaryota > Metazoa > Chordata > Aves > Procellariiformes > Procellariidae > Calonectris > Calonectris borealis. Next base: position 14,438,851 of record NC_134322.1, read on the forward strand.
AGGTTAATGATTTTGATTTACAGAGTTCCCAGATAAACTTTCAAATGCACTGCATCTCCAGCAGCAAACTCTGCTTGGTGGGGGATGGAGATCATTACCACGTGCAGTCAAAAATGGCAAGACAGCCAGAGCTAATGACTTGGATGCTTGTTCAAAGTACCATTGGCTTCTGTCGGTTTGATTATAACTTATGCTACGGTGCCCTGGAAAGAGCCGCTGTGGCTGCTGCCCACCTCCAGCCACGGGAAGAGCTGCTTGGACCTGGCTGATGCATACACACCCTGTTGCCTCCCACCCAGCTCAGCATACCATGTGGGATGGAAAGTAATGTAAAATTGTTTTTCTGCAGTAAATTACTACTCCCCTGTGGCCAGGCATGTCTTCGAGGATCAGTGTTTCTTGGGATGGGCCATCCTTGCAGTCTCTAGATGTTGCTTTCCCCAGCCCTCCTCTCCTCTGATCAGCTTGTTGGCACCAGCCCTCCTCTCCTCGCTGTAGGAGAGGCAATCCTCCTTGATTCAGGGCACAGACACGACAAAGAAAGCCTCAGCGTAGCAACAAATGCCCCTACTCCGGGCAGCTGCTAGCGACCACCCAGCTCTTTGTGGCCGTCAGGATGAAGGCTGGTGCCAACAACAGTCCAGACTTTGTGAGTGTTTCACCTTGTCCCCTGGATGGCAATTAAGCACCTTAATTGTGTTTTTTTTTCCAAATATTTGTCCTGCTTGCACAAACAAACACAAACAGCACTGGCTTTACCCATGTGCTAAATTTTCAAAGACTCCTTCTTGTAACCTTTCTTTTTTAGCATCATTGTCAGTTGCCGAAAGCCATGGAGAATTACCCTCAGACCCTTATCTTTGTGCCAGTTTGCTACTGTTGAAATGGAACAGCAATGGCCACAGATTGACAAGATGTCTCATGTTGGAAAATTGGAATTTTGTCTTTCCAGACATTCTTCCAGGGCTGGGTTGCTGACTTCTTTATACACAGTGTGAGCTAGGCAGGAACGCATCCTTCCAAGACTCAGCTGTGTGCCGGGCTTGAACTGACCTCAAAGGAAGACAGGCATCGACATTTACTAGCAGATTTCGGACTGTTGCAACACAAAGACTTTATCTTAAATGTAACAACAAACCACTTCCAATATTTATAATTTCCTCAGATATATCATATACTCCTTAAATATTTTCTCACTGAATGTACAAGGATTTTCTTCTCTTCATATCTTTATTGCATTATTAGTTTCAGTCTGATGCTTTTAAGAATGGTAAAGTTGCAATGTCCAAACTGATATACATAGGGTTGTGAATTTATTCTTTTAAATTATAGCTTAGTATATTTAGTCAGTTTGTTTTATATCAAGCATTTATTTAAGTGGTTTTCATTGTATTGACATTTTATAATGCCCTCCTAATATTCTTATTATTGATTTTAATACTGCAATGGTATTATTCATGGTGACACCTATTGGAAAGCAAGCTTCAATTATATCAATAGATGCTATTATTATAACATTGATAACATTAATATTTGATAGTGGCATAAAATGTGATGCATTGGCAATTAACTCATTAATGTAGATATCATTAACCAAAAATGTCAGAGTTGTTTTAATGATTTTTCCGTTGCTTTCTTTTAACAAATTCTCTAATCACTGGCTCAGTTTTGTATTTTCAAATGTGTACTAACCACAAAAGTTTTTCTGAAAACCAAATAACATTGTCCCTTTTAAATAAGAAAAGATGGGCTTTTATGGCTCGGAAGACACTGTGAGTCTTGAATCAACAACATCAGTAATAGATACAGTACGTGAAACTCCAGCACAGAATATTCAAAAATAAAAGATTTACCAAAACATAACCGTGCCTTTTGCTTGTTGCTTAGCAACTAGAATTGATCTAGCAAAAAAGTCACCTGACTGAGGAATTGCTGGTGGCAATATTACTCCATCATTTTTCTTTTTCACACTAAACTGATGAAGGTTCTATCAGAAACAGCTATTAATTGTTTTTTTCTTTTCTCTCCAGCTCCTTAATTATACAGTAGAAACATTTCTATTGCTGTTACTGAAAGGAAGAGAGCACAACGTAAAGCTTAAAAAATTAACAGACTTATTCAAATATGTCTAGATCTAAAAGAACGAATATTGCAAGCCGCAACTCACTGTCAGCTCTGCCATCCCAAAATAACAAACGCAGTGAACTGTTCATATAGCAACAGAATAATCATTTTTACCACACCTGCACTGATGGACAATTTGCAATAATCTTTTAAAAACCACAGACTAAGAATACTTGTTGTTTTGATGACTCAGTTGGAATTCGCGACCACATTTGTCTTGCTTTCATCATTTCTAAACATTAGCATTTTCATCTGTTGACTGAAAGCACTTCTGGTCCTCTATAACATATATATAAAACACTTTTGATCTTTTAAAATCCTCCTGTCAACCTGGAATCACACAGCCTCTAACATTACCTTGTTCTTGTCCTCAATGGTGACCTGCAGTGAACTCTGCACTCCCTACTTTCAGATGTTCAACATCCTTCCTTTGTTAAAAGCTGCTGATCAAAAAAGGAACATTGTGTTCACTGTGTTTCCCTCTATAGCCCCTCACAATCATTTACAGGAATTACACTAAAACACAGGGTATGGGCAGCGGCAATTTCATTTAACCGCATACCATATTTTTGTTTTGCTTTCTACAATACTTAATTCCTTAAGTAAATAAGAAAAGGGAATGCATCTTTGTACTCATATACTTGGCCCGTCATGAGCAGTCAAATATAACGTTGAGTCCAGGAGTGGCAAAAGATTAATCCGCAAACACCTAAATTGCCTTTTTACCTTTTTTTTCTTTGAAATGAACGCTCTATATAAGCTCAGATGACATTTGTCCTTTTCAGAAGTGAAGAAATGTTACCTAAATGGAGCATATATCCAGTTTCACTTTTCCTCTGTATCATATTCAGATCTGGTAGATGGGATTTGATGCTGTTTCCCATAATGCCTCCATGGCTTTTTCTGTAAAAGCCTAACAAGGACACAGCATCAGAGAGTCTTTAGTGGCTAATACCCGACCCCTTTCTCTCACATTACAGCTCCAAGTGACCATTTTCATGCCAAAAGGTCACCAACATCCCCATCCCCATGGAACCAATGTGCATCAACCTTCTAACCTTTGCCACCGAGAGATGATAGCTATTTGGGCTGCAATCCCTTCATTACAGATGGTCCATATTTTATATTTAGTGTGGGAGGTCAAATTTAGGAAAGCAATTCCTCTTAAAGCTAAGAGTTCCAATAATCCAAGATCTTCTATTGGCTTATGGGTGAGTGGACAGTAATGGGTTTATGGGCAGCTCTAGATTTTTTCTCTTCACTGGGGAGGGAATTCCGTCAATCTAAATTTTTAGGATTGGGCAGCTACCATTGTTTATTATTCAATGAGCTCTTATTAGATTGTATCTAAGCACACTGCAGCAGGCAGAGAGTATCCTTATAAGCAGGCTCGCAGGCTGGATCAATATCTCAAGGCATTTACAATCTTCTTGAAACAGATTAAACAATGCTATTTTTTTTATTCTGTTTTTAAAGTTTATATGCGGTCATGCAGTTTTGTTAGTGACAAAAGCATTCGTCCAATTATCATCATTAATCACAACGGTTAATCTACTGTTAAAGCAGTTTGCATCTTAATACAGAGACCACCTTTAGTGGAAATAACCTAACATTTCACGGCAGATCAGAGAAGGATTGAGCAAATCCTGAAACCAACAATAAAATTCAAAAGATCAAACTCCAAATTGTTGGTTAAAAGATATCTGCTCTACATTAAGGGGGAACATTTTGATTCCATTTTTGATTCCATTTTGTATCCATTTTTGTAAAATGGAACAGTTATTATAGCAATAATACAGCAAATATTTATGCACATTCTTACATTCGTACACCAAGTCCCAAGCCAGCAAAGCATTTGAGTTCGTTATATCCAGTCCTGCTCAGGACAGCATTCAGGTATGTGCTTTACTTGCTGGTAAATGATAGATCCATACGTAGTATTTGGAGTGCAAGGTAGGAGTTTATAACCCATGACACTGTTGAACGATTCTAGTTCTTGAAGGCCAATGCAGTCTATAGCTAAAAATCTCTCCTAGTCCTGCAAAACTACTTCAAGACACAAAAGCAGTTTTGAAGCTGCCTGTGAATAAGCAATTTAAATGCAATTTGCTGTTGTCCATAGGACACGTTCTCCATTAGCCACAAATATTCACAACAGTGTTAAGGAAACCTGAATTTGTCCAAGATAACATCGACCAAAGCTCCCTGTTAAAAAACAAAGCTTACTACAATCAGGGAGCAGAAACAGCATCGGCTCACTGCATCGGGAAGAACTAGTAACACGCTCTTCCTATGGCTTCTGGCTGCTGTGCAAAAGCATCCTTAGCTTAAAACCATACCCTTTACATGGTTTAGACCAGTATTTTTAAGTTACCAGCTTTCTCCTTTAATAACAGATCCACAGATTAGAAAAGGAGATCCTTAGGCAGACACTGCAAATAACGACTATTATTTGTGATGAACATCCTGGGCCTAAGACAAGATCGCAACTGATTTCTGAACGTAAATTTCTTAAATGTTTATTTGCACCTACATTAGTCTTTACCACTTGCAGAAACCTACAGGTAAGATTTCAAACGAGCGTGCCTTCTTCCCTGGCGCGCCGGCCATAGCCGCCTGCCGACCAGGCGCTGGGCTGGGAACACGCAGCCCCCTCCTGCTGCGCGGTGCCAGCCCCGCTGCTCGCCTTGCATTATGAAGGGACTGAATATGGCGCGGCTTGGCATGCACAGGGGGTTTGGTGAGAAGTAAAAGCCAAACTTTCACACGATTTAAGTGTCAAAAGCTGCAACATTAAAGCTAGTGAGGTTTTAAAATAGCATCTAGCCTCCATTGCCAGGCACCTGGGCAGCGGGAAGTATCTGCAGAATTACTAGACCCCTCTGTGTATCAGAGAGGGGGCAAATGGGAAGCATATGCTAAACACCTCCTTAAGACCATCTTGATCCATTAAAGGAAAAGCTGCAAAGAGCTTCTGCCACATGTTTACCTTGAGAGTGCCTGGAAACACGTGTGGGTTCAAACTGGACATTTGGAGAGCATGGGGTGGGGACTGGTGGTGATAATGGCAATTCTGGAAGTAACACTGGGCTGATCTGACCCTTGATATAATCCCACTCTGATCAATAGGGTTATCAGGATCTTTTAAAAGGTGAGCCCGGCCAGCTTCACACTGTACTTCTGAAGCGGTGCAAAGGGAGTCAGTTTCTTTGGTCTCTTTTAAAACATCTTCCATCTCCCTTTTTTCCAGGTAAAGCTGTGCCTCCACAAAGTGGCCATTGTGTAAATGAAAGTCAAACTCACAGGGTGGCTCTGAAGGAAATGAAGGGAGCAGATTTGCCTTGCTGTTGTTAACACTTCCCTGATGTTGCTTTTTCTCTTTTATTAGGCTCAAATATTACAATTTTGATAATATTTGTGTACAACACTTCCATAATTTAAAGCAAACATAATGTAGCAGATCCCTATTGATTTTGCCTTCAATATTCTGTTATCCAAAAACTAAAATGGTGTTCTTCACTGCAACGCAACTTCACAGTCAATGACAATAGGTATGCCTGCATCAAACTTAATTAAGGCAGTTATGCAGGTTTTAGAGCTACAAATCATATTTCAGATTCCAGCAGCAGTTTAAGACCAGGCTACTTTACTCGCCAGGAGGTATTGTGGGGCCCTGGACACTGCTATAGTTCAGCAGCACGAGCCAACCCAGACGCAGGCCCAGCAGCAGCCACGTGCACTGGCTGTGTGGCTCAGAACAAGCTGTAGGTTGTTCCTGCTATCGCAGCAAGGATCTTTGAATTTTCTTTAGCTACTTTGCATTCTCTCCTAATGACGGGGAATATTTTACACATTTTTAACGTAGTTGCTGAACTAAAGTTTATTTCTGTAGTATTTGTGCTACGCACTGCTTGGACAGAGACTGTGGCTGCGTTTGATCCTGTGCGGCAGTGTCCCGGTCCCTGCTGGGGTCTCCCAGCAGCTATCACAACTCACCTTTTCTGATACATTATGGCAATTCTTTTTTTTTTTTTTTGTCTGTAATTCTCACATTCAATGAACAATCTCTGTAAAAGCTGTACTGTGAAACTAAAACCATCTGCCCCGTGCTTACAGACACATTCCTGCTTCAGGGTCTAGACTGTAATCTATCATAACTCAAAGCGGTTGATATTAAAATGATGCCCTGTGAAGGTACGATGGGTGTGGACAGAACTAATTTGTTTATACAATTGTGTTTTGCCACAGAGTAAATTAAGTTACGGGGTATTCATCAAAATTGAATTACCATAGTGCGAGCTAACAGTCTTCCAAAGACATTGCGACATGAGCACAAAGCAGCCCATGTCAGCCACGAGGAATCGCTGTTGTCTTGCAGGCTGCAGCTGAATTACTTACCAAATCAATTAGACAAAAGCAATCCTCAGAAAGCTGAAAGATGCTAACTGGTGGAAAACGGCAAGTCTAAAACTGTGTTTATTTCTTAACTTAGAGGAGCCAGGAGAAAGGAGAGAGAGACCTTCCATGGGTGGGACGTCCATGGGAGCAGGTAACGGGACATCTCAAGGTGAGGAGGGCTAGTGTCCTGGTGGGACAGGCGGGACTTCTGTCCTGAAATATTTCTGGAAAATCAGATTTTCAGTTGACCGCTTTCTCTTTATTTTTCTTTTCAAAACTTCTCCTTGAATGAGATGGAGCAAGAAACTCCCTCTCTTACCTCACATTTCTTTACATGAAATGGAGATGAAAGTGAGAAAATGATTGTGTTTGAGTACAGGAAAATTAAGGACGGCAAATAGGGTCAGAGGAAGATTTTTAGCCCTCATTATCACTCAACTCATGCTGCAAAATAGAGAAGATGATTCTGGAAAATAAATAAGAGCGTGTGAGTGGGGAGACCACCTTCTAATTTATCTTTAGTTTTTTCCTTTAAGAAAGTGTTTTGCTAATCATCCTCACTTGAAAGAAAAAAGAGGCATAAAAACCCTCTTTAAATGGTATTTTAGTTAATGAAAAAAGGAGTTTAAAGTGTAAAATAATTTTAAGAGTATTGAAATGTTGCTGTTGGAAAAAAGCATAAAAGTTGAGGGCCTAATTTCTCTCATCGTTAACCTATTTTTTTTTTTAAATGCTATGTCACCCCACTTGTCTTAAGGAAACACAAAATGAAAAGATTTTGCAAAAGGACAGATGTTTCCCTATGCTTTCAAAGCAATAGAATATTCACAAATGTTTGTCAGAAATCTTTCTCTTTTTAAAAAATACAAGATGATATTTTGTAATTCAATCTCTGATAATAGTCATATTTCTACCTGAAAAAGTATCTTGATCAAAAATATTGTAAACCTAGCCCTCATTAGGTAGTTCGACCTACTCAGGCTTGAAGAAGAGCAAAATGGTTAAATCAAACCACTCTTGAGTTGTCCTTCAGCCCTGAATGAGTGCTCAGTCCATGGGAACAGACAGGAGCTGCCCACCGTAACCCCCCTAAGACCTGTTGGATGTCCCCTCCTTGGGACCAAGCGCTGCGCATCCTTGGACCTGTGCCTGCTGTGGCACAGCACACAGTCTCCCCGTCGGAGTAAGTCCAGCAGAGACCCATATGGGTGGCTGCGGGGAGTGGAGCTCTTCAGGGAAAGCTTGTAGATCAGACAGCCTCATGGGCCATTTCTGGGAAGGGAAAATGCCGGGGCTGGGGCAGGCAGGAGCCAGCCCCCCCTCCAGCAAGCCAAGCGGTGCCCAGACACAACCCTCAACACAGGACCTGGGCAGCCCTGCCCTCAGCTCGGCGCTGCTTTAGGATAACAGCCACCACATAGTCGTATGCTGGCTTCCTGAATCATTGCAAACTACATATAGTTTTCATAAGGCTCTTCATTACAACAAATCTCCTATCAGAAAAACCTATTTAGAAAGCTGCTTTCCTAGGTCTTGGCAGGATAGATTTTGTTTTTAAAGGATAATCGTGTGTCACTTCATTGGTAGACAGGACATTAGAGCTAGAACTAAAAAAGAAAATCAAACACGTATCTACCTCAATCCAAAATTTACATCTGCAAGGCTACGCAGGCTGGGGAGGGAGCATGGGCTGCAGGCGTGTGCCTTTCTGCATGAACAAGCTCTGCCTTTAGGTAGGCTCAGGAATAGCTTGGCCTCGAGCTCACGGCTGCTCTGCACCGGGGCTGACCAAGCGGGCGTCCCTGCGGAGCTCACACCCAGTGCCCACGGACTGTCTGCCCTGGGGGAGACTGGGCCGGGCTCTGCACCACCGCCTGAGGCCACTTGCCTCCCGCTGGGGCTCCTGGCTTCCCCTGGAGATGGTTTCTGGTTGAAAGACCGAAGTGTGCTGCGGAGCAGGAGCAGCAGAAGAGCTGCCTCTCTGCCAACGTGCTGCCGGGCTGGCTGGGGCGCTGTGCAAACACCCTCCAGGTCACTGAACCTGGCCAAGCTGCGTCGGACCAGTATCTGTGACCCTGAGACACAAATTCCTTCCCTGTATCACGCTGGCTGCTCTGCCAGCCCAGGGGAAGTGCTGTGAGCTGTTACCTTCTCTGTCAAGGGCTTCCTCAGGGAATTCAGCAGGTTTTTTTTTTTAAATTTGGGTGGGGTGAGCAGGATTGCTTCTTTGCTCCAATGGAAATGGGCTTACACTACACAGTATATATTACTGGATGCCATACTGGTGCCTCAAGAGATGTTGACTGTGCACATTTACATAAATCTAAAAATAAATAAATATACTCACAAGCCTCCTCAATCAAAATATGCCACAGACAACTAAAAGATCTTGAATCAAATATTAATGTTGGAGATTTCTCCAGCCATTTTGTAATGCTTCCAGCTATCTTTATTACACAATGTGTAATGCACTACCTTATTTTAGTCCTGAGCTATCAGGAGTATCATCTTTTTGATGGCCTCAAACTGGCTTAATAAAACCGGTCCTCCTTTGAGTGCCCAGGAGCAAGTGCTTAAGATGGAGACGTGCTAGTCAGCACCTGCAGGCTGTGGCGGTCACGATCAGGACAGTGCTTGCTGAGCCACGAGAAGGAATTTTTACTCATTAAAGGTCTGTTACTTCAGCACAGGTAAGTAACCTGTCCCATGCCTTATCCTGAGACAGGTGAGAGGACTGTGAACGCTTTCCCACATATCTAAAATTTGTCCTCAATTTACAATTGTACATATCATGTCTGTCAGGTTTTTTGCCTCAAACTCTTTTTGTTCTTTTTACCTTCTGCAGTTTCCCCACTATTAAATGTACTGAGTGGTTACTTCTCTGCTGCATTGTGTCCTTTTCCCTACATTGCTATAAAGCTCCATGTCTCATGGAAAGGTCTCAGATTCATATTTTCTAAATAAAATAGGATATGATATTATTCTTAGTGGCAGCAACCACAAGAGAAAATGAATCTGTTTAAAAAGAATACCATGCAATTCCCTTGCAAATATGAGATTTGCAACATCACTATGGGAACAAAACCAAGTCACCGGGCTTTCTAAATTAAATGAGGTTCAAATGTCCATGGGCACCAGCTTTCAGGGGAAGAAGCAATGTCAGAGCATGCAGAGAAAAGGGTAGTGTTTTCTTAAGCAAAGGAAAGAAAATATCTTGAAAGAGGTTTACCCCTTGAAGTGAAAACGGTGAAAGTTACCAATAAAGAGTGAAAGGCAGGCAGCTGTGGATGTTCAAAGGGGATTAGATTCTTCCACAGATCGTGACTTTTAAGTTCAATCACTGCAATATTATTTATGACAGTTATAGGCCTATATGGCAATATCTCAAGAAGAAGAGTGATTCATCAATTCCAACACTGCTTCTTCCAGAGACAGAGCTGCAATGCAGCACATCACAAGCCACAATATTAGGTAGGAAGCAAGAAATCTTCAAAACAGGGCATGATGCAAAGTCTATTCAATCAGCTTAAAGATTCCTATTGCCTCCAGTGAGCTTTGGTGAAAGGCGGCTATTGAAAACAGTTTTATGTGCCAGAAATTCCTTTTGCTGAAGATGGCATTCTCTGGTGGATTACTAAGAGTGAAGCAACAAACACTTACACCCTGGAGTATTTCAGTGCTTTCTCTGCAGCGCTCCCCACCCAGCTCAGCCCCTGGGGTCAGCAGAGGCACATTTCCTTACCATCCTGTAGCCATCAGGCAGCTGAATCTAAAGGTTCCTCAAAACTATTCGACCTCAGTCAGTATCAAAAGTCTGCAGCTATGCCAGCTGCTTCAATAGCAGTATACAAATACCAATCTAGACAACTGCCTCTCTCATGCAATAGCTGGGCAAAATTGCTTCCTTCAGCAAACATCCAAACTCTCTCTTCTGTGCTTGCCTATGCCTTTCCCACCTGTGGCAAGATAGAAGTGGGGCTCTTTGCACGCTCCTGGTGAATGCAAGTGGGATTCGTCATAAAGCTTTAGCCGGGGTTGAGTCTGCGAGTCATTCAGTGCATTACCCACACATCAATTAGGATTTCTGAAATGCAAGATACTGTGGGAAGTCACATGGTATCCTCTGAGAAAGATACACCCCTGCTTCGAACATAGCACATATTTATTCTTTGTTAAGGTAAGTCCATGTCTGCAATTTTATAGTAAAAGTAAGTCTGCAGTCACCATTGTCCTTATGGTCTACCCTTTCTTCTCCAAATATTTACACTTGTTTTCTCTGTTTGATATATAATACACCAACACTGGAAAGCAAACACACACGAGTGGTGCACCTTGTTTTAGTACTATATCTATCTTCTGTTGGCTAGCAGCAGATGATCAGGCCTCTGCAGGCAATTTTTCAGTGAAGAAGATGCAGTGATGTGTTTACAGGAGATATTACAACACATTTTGTTTTATTTATTTACGCATATTCATATTGATTCCAGAACAGAGGTGCTACAACAGTACCTGGGGCAATTCCCCCTAGCAGGAACCTCAGCCCAGTGGCTCTCCCTGTTCCCAGTGATCAATGATGTACAAGACACTGTCCCAGAGAAGACGCAAGTTCTCCTGCACTTGCAGAGCCCTTTCTACCTACATCGATGCTCTATACCAAATGCTTAAGCAGGAACTGGTAATATGATATATCTTCCCCAAACTGGCCATTTGCTCACACAAAGAAAAACCCATGTAATAGTGACACCTGGTGACACCTATTGTTTTGCTTACTCCCACACACACCTCTTTTCCCAAATATACTAAGTTTCACTGAAAACTCCCAACCTATGCTAAGTGATCAAGGGTAGAATTATGAAACTGAACATTCAAGTAGAAAGAATTTGGGTTGATGTTTTATTCTTTGCTTTTGTCTTTCTTTTTGACACTGCTAACCTTCATCAAATGGTTTATCCACCGTACTGTCACATTCAAAGAGATGTACCAGAGGCCACATGGTCCACCTGGAAAAGAAATTTGTAGCTAGAAACTAATATAAAATGAAAAATTAGTTATGCTGCCATTAGTTAAGTCCTTTTCCTGTAGTCCACATTCCCTGAGCTGAGGACTCCATGTTCTTTGGAAGGCATTCTGCAAACAATGGTTAGAAGATAGAAAGTTATTCTGGTTTAAAAAACACAAACACCCAAGCCTCCAAGATTTCTTGTAAAGTTTCTCTGCCAATATATTCTCAAAGTGACCTCATTTTTGTATTAAATAAGATGAAAAAAACCTAGACATGTCAGGAGGATACTAATATTAACTGATACTATTAGACATTGATCCCCACTTTCTCAAAGCATTTGCTGGGAAGTGCAGGGATTATCATCATATACTCTGATGTTCTGGTTCTGTAAGTTATCATTTGTGTCCATTACTAAGTTAGCTCACCACTGCGGTGGAAATCACTACTTCTATTCTTTGGTAACTACACTATGAGTCATCTAGGCCATGGACTGTGTGAAGTCCTATTGGAAAATTGTGTAAAAATTAGGCGGTGAAAAATAAACACATCTTTCTGACTCAAAGGGGAGTATGGTAGAAGGGGAATTAGTTTATACCTTTTTTTAAGATATCACAAAAGAGTATGGGGAGGCGAGCAAAATGTCAGTGCAGACACAATAATATAAACCACATTTCCAAGTTTTGACCACTTAACGGTTTCCCAAGGGACATTTTTACTGGTATTTTGTTGAATTCTCAGTCATTATGCTTCCTGTTATGAACTGGTTAAAGAGAAGATTATAACATCTTTATGGGAAAGGAGAAAATAAAGTAATGAAGTACATCTCAGCAGAAAGAAAAAGGAGATAATGGCAGGCGCAAAAAGATCTCTTTCTTTTCTTAATTACACCAACCATTTTTTTGCAATTCCTTTATTTCCTTGCTCTTGCACCAACCTCAGATCCTACCAGTCATTTCCGGAATATTAAGACTAACAAATGTATCCTGTTGTCCATGCTTCAGTCTCTAAGCAAAACGCTTGTGCCCTCTACTCAGCGCGTTGTTCTGCACAGCCTACCTCGGCTGGAGAAGTCCCTGCGTGCGTGCAGGGGGACTGCCTAGGTAATGAAACCTGTGCTCTCAGAGCACGGGCACATAATCAAGATGTACCTGGAGAAGGGCTTCTTCCTGAAGAATAATGGAGAGGTCATTCTGAATGCCTATTGCCAAAAAGGGCTGAGCCAGGGCCACTAATGATAATTAATCATTAATTAAACCGGGCACGATACACTGGAAATAGTATGTTAACTACTCCATTCTCTGGGAAATCTCCTTTAAGTTAAATTGGCTCACATAGCGGTTGTGCTTCCCGTGCAAAAGACATGTCACTTACTTGTGATCCTGAGCCATTCAGTGAAGTTGTAGAAGCAACAATCTTTTTGTTGATTGAATTTTCACTTAATTTAATTTCATTGGAAATCACAGATGGTGTCACCCAGCAGCTAGAGGCTAAAAAGGGGCACTTTACAAACTGAATAAAAAACTTATTAAGTTGTAATAAGCACCAAAAGCAAATGGAGGTGAAAACTTTAATGCAAACAACATGTTTACTCTACACTCACAGTGATATTAAAATTGAATTTCTTTCTATTTTAAAATTTAATCATACTTTTGGTAAAGCAAATAAATCTGTAATATGATGCAAAAACCTGGTTTCTTATGAATGAATCTTTAAACGGATATAAGGAGCGCAATAATGCTAAAATATAGATAGGTGAGAATGGCTCAAATAAAAAGTTTACTTACATAATTATTTTTGCAAGCGGGAAAAAATGAAAAGAATAAAATATTCTTGCCCACTGCAGGCCACTAAACTCTCTTCCCTAAACGAGCACAGATAGTGTGGTCAGTGTAACAGATTGCTTTCAAGGCAGACAACTGCAGTGTGTGAACTTGCACTTCCATTTCTCACCAGCCTTTCCCCATGTCCTGGGGAAGCGAGTTCAAGAACTGCACCACACTGCACGGTGTGGGAAGCATTCCCCAAATTAAAGCAGCCCGCTCAGAAAGTACTGACCAGTGTCCCAGGCAGATGCACAGTACAGGACATTTTGTCAGCCTGCAGCCCAGGCAGGGCTGCGACTCTTCTGTGTTTTTAGTATCAAACTACCACTCCTTCTCAAAATGACATGATAGTTACTCAAGGGCACTATGTGCTAAAAGCTGTTAATATTAGCTGGGATACAGCATGTCTGTGAGGGAAACTTCAAAAGGACAGATAACGATGCTTACTTTTTCCTCTGTGTAAATTGGGAAATGAACACCTGCCATTATTGGAAATGAAGAAAATCTTTCTGTAATTGAATGGAACACTGTTGCCCCTCCTCTGATTTTCTACATTATCATTTTTGGAGAAAGGAATAATAAATTTTAAGATAATCCCTGTTCACAGATGTGTTATTTATTCACCCGGTTAACAGCCATTTCCTGTAATCAGTATAAACTGATCAATCTACCATAATGAGAATGGAGCCAGCAGCTTCCTGGCCAGGGATGAGTCTGTGTCTCTTCTAATCTGCAGACATAACATATTGGAAGAGAAGACCGCTAAATCCCTACATGCTAAGCAGTGAGAACATGGTAGCTTTCCCCTTCGCAGGTAGATGGTTAAAATAAGATGTATGAAGACAATAGTTCTCGGGTCACTTTTACCATTACTGATATAAGAAAAAGACTGTTTTCTAACACGTGCTTGAATTATTAATTAATTCTGACACACAAAAAAGGATTTTTCAGTTTCTGCTGTAATATACCTGCTACGACTAACGGATAATGTTCAAAAGCAGATCCACAAATGTATGAAGAGCAATGATTTTTGACCCTTCATAGAAAAATGCTTTTATTAGTGCTGTAAATACCACTGCTGAACTCATGGATGGGGGTAAACTACTGAGAAATGAGATTTAGTGGAAAAAAAAAAGGGGATCAAATAGTGCTTTGTTCCTACGGAAGAGTAAACCAGTAAATAAAGCAACAAAAAATCCTGCTTCTGGATTCCAGGAGCCCCATGGGCTGCCCTCCTGCAGTGGTATGTTAGTTGGTGGGCACAGAAAGCATGCTTTTTTTATGACTGTTATATGATTCAAAGTAGACCAAGAAGTGGCTGAAATACGTGCTGAAAAGACAATACTGTCATAAAAATATTTTGAAATCTGCCATTTTTACATTTCTAATGTGGACTTCAGTTTACAGGAAAAGGACAAATAAAGACCAGTAAATATCCAGGAATTTTTTTGCGCCACTGCATTAGCATCTCTGTTTTTGTTTATGAAATAAGCCTGGATTTCTCTCTGTCTTCTTTTTTGGGTCACTATGTGGGCTCTGAAAAATCTGGCATGTTCAGAGAGTTCCGACAGTCAAAATATTTATTTCTTATTGAAAAACATTCATTACACACTTATAGGAAGTCTTCCCCCCGCCCCGACAACTTTACAAGGTTTTACATTACTGTTGCTTAGCTGCTAAGATTTTACTCTTTACAAAGTTGTTTCCTGCCTGTTACCAAGAGACAACATGCTGCAAAAAAGTGACTCAGCACCCACCTTCAACTAAATAAGATGTGAATTTTAATTGATTCCTTTTCAAGGTTAAGGGTCTGATCCCATAAAAATGTCTGCAGACATTTATACTTAATATTGTGACTAATTCTGCTGCAGTCAATGGTCTTTGGTGGGTGATATATATTTGTATGTATTTGCCAGAGCAAACTTTTGGGAAAGCAGATGGTAGTAGTAAGTGAATAAAATTCAATACCCTCAGTTTCTTTTTCACTCAGACTTTAAAATAAACAAGAAAACTAAATGCCAATACCATGCTAATGTAGTGTTCATACAATTGCACAATCAATCACCAAATATGAGCACTGCAAAGCTGTGAGAATCTGAGTTACTGTGGCCGACCCGTGTGTGCAGTGCCCCTGTGTTTCTGATTAAGGAGCGGTACAATGACTACTGCAGCTTGGCTTCTGTCCTGTGCCCGTAAAAAAGGGAGAATACGCAATCTAGCTGAATTAACTTTTGCCTTAAAACCTTTACTTTTGTATTAGCTTTTTCTTTTTGTGACATCAGTACAGCCGTAACATTGTAACAACACAGTTAATTGTGAGTTTTGCGCGTGCTTAATGTAATAATTAAGCTTTTTCATATCTGCTAATTGCAAGTTTCTGATTTATTTACCCCTTTAAAGCTAAAGCAGCACAACTCAAAGCTGCAAGACAGAAAAAACATTGTTTACCACAAAGTACATTAAAATTGTGCCAGAAATTATTTTACTTAATTTTTACTGAAAAATAGAGAGCACTCAGCGTCATAAATACTGTGTTGGATGTAGTGCTTACAGCCTGGAATTGTTGAACCTGTGTTGCTGAATCTGTGAAGGACCAGGTTGTTTCTGGATCTCTGTGCACATGCAGTTGATTCTGCAGATCAGATACAAATCCTCCTTGTGTCTGCATTCCCATCTACAGCTGTACATACCCCAATAAGAGCAAAATCCTGTAACTAAGTGCTTAAAAAACCAGATCCTGAATGCAATGCTTTGGGATCAAAACAGAAAGGGACAGTCTTTTCTTATATGAACTGCCAGGATTCTCTGTCTCCAGAGAATATTCCCTGGTTACTGAGAGTGAAGGGCCCTCGTTAGGGACCTGAAAATTGAGAGCTACCAAGAACTGGCGGATTGCTGACAGCCCCACCACTGAGGAGGCACGGAGAGTTGATAGTGCTTTGCCCTCCTACGACGAGGCAGCATAGCAGGATGCTGCCTCTCGCTGTCATCATCCCTTCCAAGGAATGTGAGCTGTGGCTTCACCTTGCTAAATAGCAGCTGGCCTCCGAGGAACAAACACCACCTTACATGATTGCCCTGTTACCTTGCCGTCACATACATTTCTATGCATACTGGTGCACTGAGTTTCTAGGTTGAAAAGTGCTGTGAGAATGCAAAGAATTATTAATATTGAAATCGTGAGTCTAATAATTTATATCCTGCTTTCTCATCAGTGTCTTGCAAAATGTCCCCAGCAGCAAATGTTAGAAGTCATGACATTAAATGTTCTTTAGAGGAGTGCACTTTTTTTTAACAAATAAGATTCTTCCCCCTAAAAAGTCACTGGCAAAATCTCCAGCATACCCAAAAGGGGCAGGATCTGCCTGATGATAGCTTTTGAGAATATGCAGTTCATTACAGCCGTGCTACCCTTGATGAAATCTCATGTGATAAATCATACAACTCAGATGTGGTTCACTTGTTTGCCAATGAATTTGAAAAAGGGCTTATAGCAGTTGGGATTGTAAATACAATTAGATTTTAAAATTATTCAAGAATAATTTTCAAGTTCCCCTGAGGTTTCCCTGTTAACTCAAAGAGATTTTGCTTTCTGTCAGGATTCAGCAGCTTCTAGGAAAGCTTTGGTGGGAAGGCAGGTGATATGACACCTAGTCCTACATGAGAATTTGTGGACAGATCTAAATAGCACTGTAAACATTTAGTAATGTGCTTTTAAGATAATGAAAAGAGTATTCATCTTAGTTTTTTAAATCTGAAACACAATGACACTTACAAGTTCACTTTAGCTCACTATCAATATTCTTCATCTTTATACCAACAGCCCAGTTTAATTCTGCACACCTGCATCGAAGCCTGCTCTGTAACCCTTCCCTGTGCTTTGGATCCCCTGTTGTGTCAACACTTTCTGATGTTGCTGGGAAAAGAGGCCAAGGGTTAATGCTTTTAGTGATGAGATGTAGCTGTTGGCTCCTTGAGACTAGGTTAGACTAAAGTTAGAAGCGTGCGGGAAGGTAAAAAGAGACTTCCCACCTCTAACCAGTACACCTTCTCATCCTACTGGGATGAGTGTGTCCAAAATGAAGAAGTCAACATTGCAACACAACTGGCTTCACTGGTGTGTGGGAAAAGACATAATTGGGGATGGGAACATTTGAAACGTCCTGCACACGACGTCCTTCAGAGGCCCAGCGCTCTCCTTGCCCACTCCAGGCTGATCGGCACAAATGCCTATAGTGAGAAACGGTGTCACCTCCCCACTTCTCCCACCTCATTCTTCATATTCAGCAGCATTTAAAATGTGTCAGAAAATGTACAAAGAAACTATTTGCCATTGATTAGCAGGGCACACAATTTTCATAAGGGTTTCTTTTCTTTTTTTTTTGCTAATCATGTTTGGAGACATTTCCCCACAGAGAACCACTATTTCCTAGTAATGAATAAGCTCAGCACTTGTGAGTTCAAGCTGGCAAATTGCCACTAAACATTTATTATCTCTGAACTGCTGCATGAAGAGTCCAACTATACAGCTAAACCAGGGAAAAGGAAAAACAGAAAATCAAGAAGGAAACATGGGTACCAAGTTTTGAACTTCTGAAAAAAAGAGAAGCCTTTGAAGGACCTTTAATTTACAGAGATGATTTGACTTGGGGTTTTTGGCTCTTCCTAGGTTTTAGGATCAAGTTCTTAATCAACACAGGCTGCTCTTATTAACTGGGGCATTGCCATTGCCTTCAACAAAGCTATAGCAGTGCTCTCTGTTAATTTGGTGGTGGACATGCCTGCCGGCTACACCATCACTCTCTGACGTGCCCAGCTGAGCCGAGGGAGAAAGGTTGGATCCTGGCAGTGCAAAGTGCTGGTGACTCCACTAGCGCCAAACACCATCAGCTGTACAGAGAACGGGAGTTATTCTGCAGTGACCGGAGACATCAGCAAAACCCCTGAGGTATTAGTGAAGAAAACCAAATTGCCTTTCCCAACCAAGTGCAAAAGCTGGTTTTGACGGTGTTCTCACATTTTTGCCCTCTACAAATTTGCAATTGCTTATCCCAATTCTTGATCTAAATAAAAATGTAAGGGAGCACTTGCTTTCTGCAATTTTATTTTAAATCTGCAATTCAAAGGGATTCCAGTTTTGGCCCATCTCTAACGAAAAGAAAATATAACACAACCCTTTACCATAATCCATAGACAAAGAATCATTTGTGTAAGAATAATTTGTTCCAAACTATTGATGCAGGGATCATTTTTTGCTCTGTGTTTGGGCAGCACCCGTCAGTAGAGAGTCCTGATCCAGGACTGAGGCCTCCAGATAATATGAATGAGCACTGGCCGGCTTCCCGCAGCAGCACAGCAGCTTTTAAGTAGATAAAGAGAACAGGAAAAAGGCTTCTCAGAAACTAACTGCTAGAGGATTGTTTTTGGGTAGCTCGTGATGAGCAGTCCAGATATCAGCTGACAAATATTTACTGCAGAAGTTCCAAGAGTTAAAAGCTTATTCCTCTTAAGTAGCTGGACATTATATTTCTTCTGATTTTTTCTCATATGCTATCTCTTTATCTCCATATAAGATATCATGGGAATTTTACCAGCCTTAACCTCTTGTCTCCCCCCAGCTCTACCCTAGGTAGGAGTTGACCTTTGCTAAGTGTTCGAGCTGCCTTTAATGAGGGAGGATGTGTGTTGTATATAGATCTTCCCGAAAATCCATGAAAAAAGGCTGTTGCCCAGTAACAAAGTGTCCAGTTCGGCTTCTTTTCCTCATGATGAGCAACATCCACCCTTTCAGGTGGTCCTGCTGCTTCCTTTCTCTTACCTGAGTAAATAAACATGACATAAAGTGGATGAAGGTACGAGGCAGGGCAGGAGGCTCTGTGGACGGTTTCTCCAAGGGAGAGAGACCACAGGGCTCTCCAGCAGACCTGGTTTACTGGTTAGCTGATTTTCCTGAGATTTTCTTACAGTTGTCTTTGCTATACGGTGACATATGAGGCAGACACTTGACCTATGCCTGCTATTTAATTAAATGCACTTCTCCACCTTTTCTTTGTGTCCGTGTCGTGATCCGTGTAAGGATAGACAAAATACAGTGTTGTTAATAGGCAAAACTTATGAAGCTTAAATGGAAGATTTGGCTGGTTGTCTTTAATTAAATGGGCATTAACACCATGCAACATTCTAACTCTGAATGTGAAGGCATTAAAATAATTAACTGGTCTAATCTAGGTTTAAGATGCTTGAAAAATAGGTTGAAAATAGATGCCAGTGTGACAGTATATGCCTGTGAAGGTGACCTTAATACTAGACGTGGAAGAAGCATGCAAGCATCCTGGCACATACTGCGGACATATGAGTACCTACTGTCCTTTCAGTCTTACACTGCACATAGCATCACATCTCTGCTTGGCTTCTCAGACTTGAGCAAAACAATAGGAAACAGCCTAGAAACAATTAGACGCCACACAGTCAGAACATATTCTGAACTGTCTTCCGGTCCCTACAAGAAGCAAACCAAGGGCAGCAGGATCCCGAGCAGCATTTACAGTCTTGTAAATGCGCTAAAGAGAGGGGTGAATATCCAGCCAGCCCCCTTGACTGAAGCTCTCTATGCTCGTAGAGAGAAGAGGAGGCAGAATATCTAAGCTCATGAATAGCAAGAAAGAAGGAAACGATGGACATTTTTTGTCATCAAGATCTGTCCGAGACCAGCAGAGCAGTGAAATGCTTTACCACTAATGGCAGCAGAAAGCATGTGTGTATTCTAGCAGGGGAGAGCTCTCGTGGAGGTGAAACAAGAGAGGTTTCCAGTTCAGCAGTGCCATGTGGCAATAGTGGAAAGCATCTCATTCACTAGTGTTTAACTTTGTCTCAGAAGTGCACTATAGGACTAAAGCTGTCAAAAATACAAGAAAAGGTCTCAGCCTGGCATGGATTCCTGGAGGGTTTCATTGGGAGTGTTCAAAACTACAGGTCAGAGTGAACCAAGCTCTTTAAAAATTATAAACTAAACCTCTTCTTAGCAAAAGGTCTAATTTCAAAGTTCTTACTCTCTGTTGTTTTTTTTTTTTTTTACTTACAGAGATGATTCAGAATCAGAAAAGATACTAAAAAACATCTGTAACTCTCCATATGCTAAGTAACATTCTTCAGACCATCATGTAAATGAGACAAATGTCTAGCTCTCTCGGTAGGCTGATGCATGCATTTCCGTATGCAGGGAAGCTTGTCATGATCAGACCCCTTGGGGGGTGCACGAAGGCCCATGAACGTCCCTAGCACACAGTGCTCAGTAGAGGCTGTGGCACCAGGATGGTGAGCACTGAGACAGAAGAAAGCGGCAGCTGTTTAATCATATATTTGGTTAACCTAACTAGCAAATATGGTGAAAATTATTAAGATCACTAGAATATTGTTCATGTATCATAGCAGCAGCATCAGGTTCTGATTACACATTTAGGACCCTCTTTAGGCTGGGCTTTAGCCATAAATGTAGGAGGACACATTGTCAAAATGATATTTTGTTCTGACCTTGTAAATAAGACAAAAATGCTGATAAACAACTGATCTTTTCTTGCTGACAATCACATGATGTGGGTGAGGCCTCCAAAAAGTTCATACCCTTGTCACTTAGGAAACAACAATTGCTTTTTGTGTGTGTTGGCTCCTGACACCAAAACCCAATTCCATGAAGAAAACAAAGAATCCAGCTGTAAACAGAGACTTGCCAGGGAAACACCACGTTCAGAAGAAATACCTTATTTATGCTTGCTTGGGAAAGTTGTCATCTATTGATACCCCCATTCTAACAAAGGTTTTGCTGAGTTTAACACGTATGTTGTGTGGAAACCAGAGCTGCTATAAAACTGTGGCATGGAAAATTATAATTAAAGGCAAATTAATTTATTTTTGCCAATTTCTTCAAGAAATCTTAGGATCTGTGGACATTACCAAGTAGTGCAGCATAACAGAAGTGGATCTGAAGACTAAAACTGTTGGTGCTGATGATGTCCACACTACACTGCTGTGTGATGGGTTCATTTTCTGCAAGCTGTAGTCTGATCCTATGGTTTGCATGCATTAGATGCATGCCTGAAGAGCATCTTTTGGTGAGCTAAAGCTATTTCTTTAGAGACCACAAATGAAAGGAAGAATGAAGAAAGCTGGTTGGGTATTCCCCCAAAGCTCTGGACACCAGTCTTGGAGAAACTCTATGATTCCACTAAATAAGCGATTTGCACTAAAGACAGGTAAACTGTTATTACTAGACTTCAGTGTTAACACCCACTGAGCATTTGCATTTTAGACCTTCTGGACAAAACTGATCCTTTGTTTATCAATTTAAATAGGGTAACAAGAAGAACAAACGTGGCCATTTGATTTTACCTCCCTCCCTGAAGATGACTGTCAGCATCATGCATCTCTTCAGGCTGGAAGGTCATCAGTGAACAGTTAGAATTGTTTTTAAATGGGAGCTTAAATTCTGAGTAAATTAAACTGTGTCCATGCAAATCACGCTGCTGTTAAACAACAAATCCTAAATTATAGTACATAACAACAGTCATTAATGCCTGGAAGCTCTGATCACTGTGTTAACTCTGGGATGGAAAAAATCCAAACCACTACAGCTAAAGTAGAAAGGAGAGGAAAGTGCACCTCTAAACCCTGTTGTGATCTCAGCTGCCCAGATCTCAGTGGCAATCTGCAGGATTTTTGTCTTTATTTATCGGACTGCATAATCTAATTATCTCTCATTAGTCCAAAGCTGATTATTTCATTTATCTTTGTATATGTGACAACAAAAAGCTCTCTTTAATTAAGCAGATCAGCAATTAGCTGTTGTTTTATAGGCAGTTTTAAACATCCCTGTACAAATAGCATGCAGCATGATTGTAATCAGATGCTCAGGGAAGAACTGTAGATGAGGACATTTTGATTTACAGCCCCATTTAGTTTAAAGCTGCACTGGCAAGTCTAACTCCAAAAGCAAAGGCTTATGAGATATGGCCAAGTTGCCAAGCAGCCTCGATGGAATGAAGCATAACTGAGACAAGATCTGCCAGTGGAACTTAGTTAGATCTGCAGAAGAGCCTTTTGACTCTGAGGAATATGGGAACTCTGTTTACATCCAACAAGGTTGTTCTACTGTTTATAGTGAAGGAGATGTACAGAGCTCTGTCCAGCTACAGCAAACAGGAGTGTCTGTGGTTAATTAAAATGAGAGAATTACTTTCTATTTGTGATGGTGCTGTTGACAGCAGTAGATACTGCAAGAAATATGAGAACAACTTAATTTGGCTCATGAATTATCCAAAAATCAGAGCAGCAAAACCACTAGAGCCTGGGTACCCTTCCAAGAATCTTTGGATGAATTCCCACTCACAGCGATTCCTTCCTCTCCTCTTAAAAAGGCCTCTCCCACTTTGGGGCTAATTCCTGGAGGAGAAGTCATCTCTACTTTCCAGTCCTGCACTACAGATATCATAGCTGAGCCAAAATGTCAAAGCATTGTTTTGTTTAACGTTCCCAAATTTCTGCATTAGTTTCATCAGCAAAAAAATTCTTGCATCCAGCCATATGTATGAGTCAGTATGGCTTGTGGTCCTGAGAGAAAAAAAATGCAGAAAAGAGAGAAAAGTAGTAAAAAAAAAATTCCTTACACTAGTTTATGAAGCCACAGTAAGTTTTAATTTTAAGATGTAAGTACTGAGATAAGCACAAAGAAATTCAGTTGGATGTCTCTGGTAGCACAGAGAGAAAGAACAATGGATTAGAATGCAAACTCATATTTGTAAGCACGGGTATTGTCCATTACTTGAGAGTAGCTCAATTTAAATAATCAATTTGCAAGAGAAAACTGCTGGTGCATTTAATATACTGAACTTCCCCCACTGGACTGAGCTTGTGACCTGCTCTGCTTAAAATATGGAGAAATGGGATTAAACAAACCAGAACAAAACAGATGCTCTTTTCTTTACTTCATTTTGCATATGCAATTTCTCATTTTTCAAAAATCACCTGAAAATTATGTTTGCTTGAGTTGATGCAATTTTCAAAATACATTTATTTTATTTTGTGAAAGGCAATTATTTTAAATGCTTTTTGCCCTTACTGTTAGATGGGGACATTATAAGGTTTTTAACAAGAATATATCGTGGTATTCCAGCTAAATGTATGAGGAGCTCTCAAACCTACAAGGAGGCAACTTTGGAAGAAGCGAGGAGGTCCTTCAATGCCCTTTAGCCCTCTTTCTGCAGAGATTTCTCTGCACAGGACTCCTTTGCAAAGTGTAATAAGCTTGGAGCAATGCAGTGTTATGAGGCTGTTTACCTGCTGGTAATTGGCAATTAAGCCTAGTATAAAAGGCTAATGGAAATTCTCTTCTGCTTGGAGAGTGAGAGGTAGAAATCTTGCCTGAACAAACTGAAGATATCTGTGAAACTCCCTGAAGTGAGTCATGAAAAGGACATAACCTCTCAAGTGTCTGCCATGAATTTTAAGGGCAGATACCCTAAAAACCCATATACGAAACCCATGAAAAATCTAGGGCATCGTATTGTGCCGAGGGAATGAATGTTGATTTGAATGAATCAGATTGTAGCAGGCTCCATCTAAATATGCAGAAACAGGTAAGCTGGGTCCAGTCAGCTCCTGGAGTCCTGATGCAATCCCACCATTGACTGTGAATGTTGGTGGGAGACTTGGATGACGCTTTCTGTACAAGGCTTTTATTTAGAAGAAACAAAAAACGTCCAGTAACCCTGATCTCAATACTAATAATGGGGAGAGAAAAGGCTAACAAAAGACTGACAAAACCAGTGTTAGAAGTAATTACTGAGTAGCTATTGAATAAACAGCCTAGTGAACAGTAAAGACTTTTTACAGGGTAATTTTTTCCTTCCTATTCTGACCAAGACACATCTGTAGAGACAGTAGTTGAGCCAAACCTAATATCTCTCTTATCAAATACGGTCTTAAAATGAGAAAAAATGTTCTTCCTCTGGGCATATTCTGAGAATATCTAGTAGGTACACTGAGAAGCAGGAAAATAAGATTAGAAAGTGAATATCATAGATGGCTGATAGGATATTCTCTATGAGAGACTAGCGGAGCATCAGGCAGGTTGGGCAGTCTGCAGTTGCAAACTTCCAGGAATGGCGATACCAGGTAGGACAGAGATCTCCACTGCTGTGTCACCTCAGAGGCACGGACCCCACAGTGACAGCTTCATTAAAACTAAGGTCAGAATGACAGTCCTGTCTCAGAGAGTTTGTGACCTAACTAACTGCCATTAGACACTTCCCAGAGAGAGCAAAACAGACATGACCCGAACTCTGGACCCCCACGTAAAAAGGTGCAAGAGACCGTTGTAAGTAAGTGCTGTTACCCCTTAAACAGTGTTTTTGCACTATAAAATATTGGTCAATATTAATGCAAAAAAAAATTCCCAGACTGAAATATGAAGTCAATATGAACTTGAACTCATCAACCACAATAATAGCTTTAAATTATAGCAGAAGGAGAGACAGTAGGTTGAGCCAAGGGTCATAACAGCTGAAATCCATGCTGTACAGCAAGAGCAACAAAGATAGCATCTACTCCTATCGCAAAAACTAGAACAGAAAAAGCTTTCAATGATGTCAGATCTCAGTGGACACCTTGGAATGGAAATCAGGGACATATCATATCTATTGCACACCCTTTCACTCCACTGTCAAGGAAGTGGAAGCAAAACCAGGAGTCAATCTAGCGATCTAGGATTACTGAGGACAGCCGTTGCCTGGCCTGGAGTTGCTCCTCAGCTGACCTGGAAGCCAGCACTTGGTCCATACTCGGCCACTCCACAAACCCGTGACTCCTGCACCTTGCTAGAGAAGAGAGCAAACTACATTGAAAACAATTTTCAGTGCAGGGTACTGCATTAGAATAGAGATATTAATCTGAAGGGAGATGGTCTAGCTATGGATTTCTTGAGGTAAGTTATTTTATTCCTAGAATGGCATCGCCAGTTAAGTAAGTTTTCTGAAGCCTGGCTACCCCTCACTTTTAACTTCTGACCATTTGCTGGCTTTTATGCCTTTGATGCACTTCCGTCTCATCAGTTGCAAACGAGGAACCTTTTTGAAGTACGTGAATTTCACTTAATGTTATTCTAGTCCTCTGGGAACGTGAACATGAACCAAACTTTCACTCCCACCAGAGGTTTGCCACAGCTGGCTACAGCCACATGTTTCTTACTGCTTCATTTACATTTTCTGATTCATACAGGCTCTCAGCAATGAGTAAACAAACAATTAATGTGGCTAACAGACCTAGGATAATTTAATGTTTTTTTTTTCTGAAAAAATCAAAGTATTAAGTAAATTGGCTTATTTCTGCACATACTTTTTAGGACCTGGAAAGCCTCTTGCAACATACAAGAAGTTTGAGGGCTAGGGCTTAACGCTGTGCTTTTGCAATATCACAGGCAACTCCTCTGCTTCCCATTTTGCAGATGAAGAAATGGAGCAAGTTATTTTATGACCTTATCTCAGGCTGCAGCAAAATATTGGCAGAATGGGAACCCAGATTTCTTTCTCTGCATTCCTTTCCCTCCTTCCTTCAACCTTCAGGTCCCAATTTTATCATAAAAATAAAATAACTAACAGAAACCATGCGTACATGGAACTGACATGTTTTGGCATTTTCCCTGCCGCATGAATCCATTCAGAGCCATCCACCTGGAATGACGGCTCGGTGTGGGACTGTGGCCGGGTTCTGCCTCATTCTGCTCTCCTGACAAAATTGGATCAAGCTACAGAGAAGTTTGGGGGATTTAATGGTTATTTGGTACTCACCAATGGGCTTAGGCAGATGAGGCAGTTGCAAGCCGCGGTAACTGGTCAGGGACTTGCTTTTGCCCTCATCAGTTTGGCTAAATTTATGTCATCAATTTTTAAGAGTTCTGCTTTAATGGAAAATGCCTATTTTACCCAACGCTGCATCTATGTTGAACACTGGATTTCACATAAGTTTTGTTTGTAATTTAGGGGTATCTGAAAAGCAGCTAGTTTCTGCAAAGAGCTATTTTTAGGTAGCATATGGGACTTCAAAACAGATAACAATTACACTGTCTCCTTTTTTTCCTTCTGCTGTTCTTCTCCTTACTCCAAAATTACAAACATCCGTGCGTGAAAAACTCAAACCTCTTACAAATCTACTTCTTCAGAGAAAAATCTGTCAGCTTAACACTGTAGGAAGAGAAAAAAATGTCTGCTGTGAAGTGGAAAGGAGAAGAAAAACTGCGACTATCAGCCAGTTGTCCTTTAAAAAGCGGGTCTCACTTTGCATTTTTTTGGCACAAGCCCTGCAAGCAGACGATGAACAGCTTCTGCACTGTTATTCAGGATTTTCTAAGGCTTTCCTAACTTTATTTTTCATACAGGTTAATCACTATACATAGCGACTAATTTTTCTCAGGGCTAATTCTTCAAACTAGGAAAATAGGAAAGTGGAACATACTGTAGAAATTTACTTCCATGGAAAGCAAAGATGAATCTTTAAAATTCTGTATTTCTTTTTCGCAAAATAAAGATTTTTTTTTTTCTAGAAGTAAGATGAACTCAGTGTTGCAACTGACACTCCCTGTAATGATTTCTAGCTCTCATATCTGTAAGCTGAGCAACATGTCCTGCCCCGTGATAGCTCCTGCTGCCAAAAAGCACACACCAAAACAGCTGTCTCTCCAGTTAATCATTATACATATGATCAAACAACAGATGTAGAGTAAAATGTCTGGATAGTTATGACGTAGCCCAAATGAGGTTAAATATTCTTTCATTCATTGTCGTAAAGGCAGTATTAGTAACAGTTAGCTGCCAAAAAGAGCTCTGATTTCCACACTTCAAGGGTCCGACAGGTGTAGTAGAATTTTCTTTTTTTTTCAACAGGGCAGAGGATTCTGACAATATCTCAATGAAGAGAGAAAAACATATGCAAAGAGTCAGGCAGACACATCAGAGTAGGAAAAGCCCCTGAAACAAGACTATTATCTAATTAGCAAAGATAGAAAATGCTTTTTGCCTCTACAAAACTATTAAAGTAAACCTCATTTAGTTTTCATTATTGATGCATATTTAGTTGAACTAGAACATTGAAGAGCACTATAGTTACTGAAAAAACAGATCCCACTTACAAAGGGATTGAGCTTCTGTGTCACACAGGCCTGGGTTTTCCACTGTACTTAAATATCTAGAGACGGAGATAACAACAAAAAGCTCCTGAGCAGACCTGAACAATTTACCTATACTTCACCTTAGACAGATTCTCAAAAATGCTTTACACTGAAAATGGTGAGGAAGAACTAGCACCTGTCTCCTTTCTGGATGTTGTTTCCCAAACATATAGGCCTATTGCTCCCTTTGCATATTTTTCAGTGCCCTGCAGTGATCATTGCATGGGAAAGCAAAGATTCAAATGTTTCCTGTCACCATTGCCTTTGTCAAGCTTATTCACCTGGCTTGAATAATGCACTGCTGCCCAGAAGCTGGGTTTTTTCCCAAGAAGAAAGGACAGAAGTGAGTGCTTTTGAGAGGGATGGGACTTGACAGCATGTTAATATGATGACCCTCAAGTAGCTGAATACATTGGCCAGGTATCACATAGATTAATTCTGATCCTTCCAGCTCTGTTTTGTAAGCTCAGACCTAGAAAAGCCACTCTTTTCTGCGGTGAGAAGGTAATTAAAGCTCCACACCTTCAACCTTGCCGTCTCTTGAAAGCTAAGGAAACAAAGAGCAGGGAGTGGCTGTGTGATACAAACTCCTACTAAATCTGAGTTACAGCAAACCCCGACAAATTAATGTAAATGGTGTCTTGCAGGCTTCATATATAATTACACAACATAGACAGGTGGGGTGCTCTAAGGAAAGAAAACATGAACTCAATTGTATTTATCATTAGTAAGAATACAGAAAAATGTCCTTTCCTCCAGACACTGAAAATGTACATAAAATCTAAATGCAAAAATCAGCTTAGGTCTTAGGAGACATATGTACCTTCTTTTTGTTTCATTAGTAAACTCTAGATTTATTGAATTAAAATACTTTTAAATTAATTTCCTCTATACTGAAAACCATGTGCTATGTTTAATAGCAATCTGAGCCTGGGAGTTCTAAACCTCTAAACCTAAAAATTGGAGATTTCATTATAGGAAGTGCTATATAGCAGTACCGAAAAATTCAACCATCTTAATTGTATGAGCTATTACCTTAACTTACAAAGCATTTCGCATAGTCTGTCTGTTCCTGTATTGTATCTCCCAAAAGACAGCTGTGAGTATACAGAGCTGGATGTATTCACTTGAACGGTGTATTTTTCAGCCATGTATTTCTTTAGAAATTGTATATTTTATATTATTGTGAAGTGCATCCTGCATAGCAACACTGTAGCTTATTGATTCAATTGAATTGTGCAAGACTGAAATTCTAAACCGTGCTTTTTGCATTGATCCTTAAATCGTATCGTTAAAATAATACTCAATGATATTTTGAATACACTGATCCTAATAATTTTACTGCTTGTGAAGTTCCATTGCAGCACCGACTAACGGCTCCTGAAGAAACAAATAAAAATCTTCCTGAAACACAATTGTGTCCAAACCATACAGAAACCAATTACAGTAAAATTCTGTGTTCTCAATCAGGCTCCATAAAAAACACTCTAGCACGAAGAGGTGCTGGGTTATTTACTGTGGGAAGTTACTGAATGCTTAACTATGCAGATGAAATTCTGCTCATTCTTTTATACAAGGCAGCAAAATAAATAACTTAACAGCTCACAGTTCCCAAGGTAGACTTGTTAATCGGTCCAATATTGTTCTAATTCTTCTCGTAGCTAACTGAATTGGAGCATGTAACTGGATAAAATGTGTCTTTAGATACCATGTACTTATTCCGATTACTATTTGGTTGATTGATGACTTTCTGATTTTTTGAAACAATGCCAGCACAGTGGCCTCTTGGTAGCTGAACACATGACGGCTGTTTGTTGTGCTTTGGGGGGACTGCAGTGCGAGGTCTGGCTCAGTCATTTTTAAAATCAATACTTGCTCTCTGAGCACGGGATAATTTAGAGAACATAATTCAGAATTCTACCTTTCAGCATGTATCCTCCATCAAAGGGGGATTTTTGTCCAGAGTCAGCACAAAGGCTGCATGACCCAAGAATGCACAGATAAGGTTAAAAAAGAGAGGAAAAGTACATTTTTTTTTTCAAACCAAAGCATCACTAGCCGCATGTGTAGATAAATGTGTCTTTTATGTATGTGCACATATAGCACATGTGTAGCTCCATGAATACCAACTGGAGCTGCATGCTTTGAATAAACTCCAGGTTTTGCTTACTCTCATGCTTTTTTTTTTCTCTCCTGTTTTGATCATTTGTGTATAATCTCACAGTTTTTGAAGCAAGGTCCTACTTCACTGCAAAGACTGAAATATCTGAAAATGGGACCTGAAAAGCCTCTGATAGGCTGGTGTCCAGCCTTCCTAATGCTGGAGTTCTGAACAAGCTGAAGAATTTCCTACACAGGTATTAGTAGTGTTCTGCTCTCAGCAGCAGTGATTTGAACCAAGTTTGCTGCATTAAGTCAATGCAGTTCTGTATGTGTAAATGGAGAATAACAGAGATCCTAATCAGATACACTGTTCTTTGGGTATTGACTGAACTCCAGTGTTATGCATTTTAATCCTTTTGGATTAATCTTCATGTTTAAACATTCTGGTTCTACATTCTGCCTCCATTTCACCTTCCATATTCCTTCCCTTAATGAAAAACTTTATTTCCCCAGTTTCTTTGGATCTCAGTAGTCTTCTGAATCTTCTCCTGTCATTAAAATATAAAGTCCTCTTTGCAAGTTCTCTTCCCACTTTCTCCATGCTGCTCCTGAGCCAAGCACCCCCAGAGCTTCCTATCTCCCCTGCAGCACTCCAGGTACATTCCTGCACCCATTTCCTGCCTGATTTCCCTCTCTCCTCCCATATTGAAAACTTTTACTCCTCTAATGTTTTGACAGAAGCTGCTGTAGTCAATAGAGCCTTGTTCGTATTTAAAATGTTCTTTACTTGCTTTTAAATTCTGAATGTATTTTAACTTCTCAAACGGAAAAGCTCAGGAACAATCCTACTGCCCAGATTCCCCCCAGCTTAGAGGACTGGGAGCCCCTGTACAAGCTCCTATTTTCATTCCAATTTTGCTTCTACCTCCTTCAAAAGGGGAAACTTCCAGGTGTATCTGGACAAAATTTACAACTTCTCTGTATTGTCACAGCATCCTGAGAAAGCAGAGAGGGATCTGACACACAAAGCACAAAACCGTCTAATTTTTAGCCATTTTCTGATGACAGTAACATGAGAAGTGGTATGTAAAAATTCTGGAGGTCTGGGGGAAAAAGCATGTAAAGCCTGATGCCTTACTTAAAGTCTATTAATTATTTTCAAACATCTCCTCTTCATCCAGATTTCTTACAAGGAAAATATTTGTCTTAATTCTTTGCAACACTCATTTGAGTTCCACTTGAAAAGCCATAGATGGCAGCAAATTATCTTTAGCAAGCTGAGTTTTCTAATCATTCTCCTTTTTTGTATGCTTCTTTTGATAGAAATAGAATTAAATACAACACAAAGTAGTGGAGAACAGTTACAACACCAGCTAAATAATTTCAACCATCTAAAGACTAATGAAAAACTAATTTCTCTTACTTCCTTATTTATTATTCTCATCATTATTGAGCCCTCAGCCAGTTATTCCAGTGTGGACCAAGAAAATAAAGTCCACTCAGGATACAAAAGTTTCAAACCCTGCATCCATTCTAAATTTTTAATGAGGATTACCAGTGCTGTTTCATTCTATACACTTTATTGGATGCCCATATCAGCAGCTGCGGCACTGGAGCAGTGCAAAGCAGTTTCCCTTTTAACTTTTTCCACAGCTTTCTGAAAAGGTCATCCTCTTAGGCTGAAATTTCTAGTGCCTGTAAATAAACTTTAAACAGGAGATTTAAACCTTATTCCTTCTTTTGAATTAGGAATTAAAATCTATTTCTTCTGTTTTTAAGGAAAATCCTTGTTATTCTTTCCCACAGAAGGGCATAATGTGAACAACCAGGTGCTTCATAAAAATTTGCATTTTCCAAATTAACAGATCCAAGTTTTGTATTCTAGGGTAGACATCTCTCCAGGCTTGGCTGATATTTTCTGCAGCAAGACAGATGCTTAATCTGCAGATTTCTACCCAGCCAAACCTCAAAATAAAACATGGTGAAATAGAGGAACAAATGACAGGTGCCCGACTAAATCCAGAGAAAAGAGTTTAAAGCACCAGTTTCCGTGTCACTGAGGCATCTTTCTCGTTCACGCTGTGCAGCCTGGGTGCCCTTGGTATCACCTCTCAGGTGAGGTTTGCTCTCTTTTACCACAGAAGAAAAGGTGAGTATTGTACACAGGTTGGTTTTTGCAAGGTTTCGGAACTTTTACGAATGCAGGGTGAGCGGAAATTCCATGGCTTTTTTTACAAATGACAACCGGAATACATATATCTTAAAATCAAGCTGACGGATTTTGCTGCACTTCACCTGACTCAGAGAAGTGCAACAGCGGCAAGGAAGCCTTCTGCCTCGTTCCTCATTATCAGTTGTCTCTGGTATGGTACGATACAAAAACTACATTTAAATTACAACAGCTTGAAAAAATTACTGAATGTTTTCCTATGTTCAGTACGTATGTTGATAAAACAAGCAAATAAACACAAGAAGTAAAAGTGGAGGATCAATAAGAAGCCCAAGTTCTCAGCTTTGCAGCTGAGGACACCGGGGTGGTTACAGGACGAGAATGGAGTGACTGCCCAGATCGGACGGGGAAGAGGAGCATGCACTGGAGATCTGTGATAGTGCTTCCTGGTATTTAGCAGAAAGAAATCGGAAGAGAATTTCATATAGATATACTACAACCATTACAGTAATTTTTCTCCAAATGAAAATAAAACAGAAGGTGGAACAATTATTTCAGAAATGAACAGCAAGGATAAAAATCATTTGACGTGAAAGATTTTATTAGTAGCATTTGATTACAGGTTTATTTCCTAGTATATTATTTCAGATGCATGAAAAGGACGGTGGCTTTTTTCACTTTACTTGCCTTGGATTTTCTGTTCTTGCCCTTCATTTATGGGTACAAATCTAGATACCTTCACACCCACTTCTCAGCAAAGGAAAAAATACTCAGACATGCACCTGCAGTGTAATTTTCTGTCTTCAAGCTGCAAGTATAAATTATATGACAGAAAGATGGGGAGATTGCAGGTTTTTGACAAGAATTTATTTAGAATATATATGATTATGCACATATCATTCTGAATTAGAAATTATCTCATTTGTGAGAAATAACACCTCTGGCTTCACTGAATGTAAAACAAAGGGTTTGTCATGGTGGCTTCACCAAAAGGAATCTTTAGGAAACACATTATCTTTAATGGTAGGGTTGCTGCAAATTCTGTAATATTTAATTCTGAGATATTTTTTAAAACCTTCACAATTATAATATCCATATCATAATTTTATAAGCCGTACACAACTACTTTTGCACTGTTTATGTTGGCAAAGCTATAATTATGAGAACAAAGACTGTAAAAGATAGCTTTTCTTCATGCTCCTTCATATTGTTTATTTTCTCCATTTTTAACCCATTCCATTTACTTTCTGTGGCATGGGCAGCTGGACTGCTTATTCAGCTTATTCAACGAGCCTGGACCAAACATTTATTTATGCTTATTCAATGAGCCTGGAACCAAACCTTCCTTTGCCAAACTGTCTTTATCTCCTCTCCCTTGAAATCTTTCCCTTTGCAGATTCATCCTGCCAAATTTTAGATGCCCGAGTGCCACAGCTGTCCTAAGCTGTGTCTATAATCAGGTCTCAGCTACCCTGAATCCAGCGCCCTGTGATGGCAGCTGAAGAGCTATTGGAATGCCATATGCCTGCGGATTCAAACAGAGGCTATGGGTTGGGGTTTTTTTCTCCCCCCTTGTTGCAAGGTCAGAGAAATTGTCATCTCATGAAACTGTGTTTCTATTTTACACAACTATTCGAAAACTTACAGGACAACATCTCATTGGGCTATCACCCTTTCCCCACTTTCTCTGTGTGTGTGTGCCACAGAGCTGTTCTCACGCTCCTGCTGGTTGTACCCAAGAGGACCTGGGAGCAGAGTGCATGCTGTGACTTTCTTGGCAGTAGGGCTGACTGTCAGCAATGGATATGCCAGTCTCATTTCTATCTTGAGATAATGCCAGCTCAATTACTGCCAGGTTCCTTGGAATTAGGGACAGGACACTGAAGTTTTTGCCTTCAGAGCATACTTTTAAACCTAGTTATGGCAAACACAAAAAAGATCTTGTAGTTGTCCAGTGGCCTACAGCACATGAAATAAGTAGCAGTGATATAGCCCAGCACTAATGCAGTCAGCTTGGTATTTTCTGCAACATTTCAGGAACAGCAAAATCCCAATTAAACATAAAATATTGTACCAAAATTTAGTTTTGGTCTGGGTCCTTAATTAGAGATGTTTTGGCAGAATTAGCTCCCCTAGCATGTCCGGGACAGGATTTTGCAGATCAGAAAGTGCTCATGACATTGAAGCTGGGTACAAGTCATTACTCTCTCTGCTGTAAGAATAGGAGTAGGTAGTATAAGTCTTAAGAAAGAGAAGAGCAGACTGTTAATGTGTAAATGGATATTATTCCAAGAGCATCTTTGGACTTGCTGTGCTCCAGATTTTGGGTCTGGAACAGAAACAGTCCTCAGGAGAGTATTGGTATCTGCACATCCATGAAATTAGAGAATCCAGTCCTAGCTTTTAAAAGAGCCAGTGATAATATGGCCCTGACATCCTTGAATTTAATTTCAAAGTCAAGAAATAGAAGGGGATTCACATTTTGTTTATGTGATCTTCCTTTAGTGCAGCGGGTTAAACTGAACCAACCTCTGGACCAAAACACTTCTGAGCTTTGATTCTTATAAATCTGGTTTTGAATCTTGTGTCTTTGGACCTCTCTTAAGTGCTGATTCACAATCTAAATACAGGAGTTATTAATGAGAGGAATGCATATGTTACAGAGTAATTTTTTCAGCTTTTCCTAGTCAGATGAAATATTGTTGAATAACATTAGTTTCCCTGCCAGATTTTCTGACAGAATTCCTTCACAAAAATAAAATCTGCAGGAATTGTAATAATTTTATAAAAAGTCACATCTCCTTTAAAGAATTGATTTCTACAGCCCTCTATATTTCGTTAGAATTGTTTTCCTTTAAGTAATTTCATAATTCTCTGTTAATGAGCAAGTGAAGACTGTTTCGGACTAAATAGCACGTGATGTCTAAACCACCAATCACTTCCCTAGATGTCCTATCTCTCAAACCACCTGCTAATCATAACAATTGCTAATTTGAGACCCTTTAGCCATTTCTGGTGTCAGTGACAATGCCACGTAGCCTGCAATGGCCATTTGGCCAATCTCCCACCCACCTCAGCGACTGCTGCTGCTGCTGCCCGTTTTGGGCTCTATTGTTCTCCCGCCTCTGCTGACCACAAGCAATTCCTTCTCGCCTAATCTCGGGGGAATCTCTGCCTTCACAATGGGGGCAGGGCCATTTGCTTTGTGTGCAAGATAATCTTTTATAGAATTGTTCTCACACACACACACACACACGATATCCTGCTCACGCTCTTTCTGCTTCTGAAAGGCTGACGAACAGCAATGGGAAGGTTTAAAAAACAGATAGGAAGTGTTAACTATCTCTGGTTACTCACCCCCTTGTTGATATGTACTTAAAAACACATATAGATATGGCTAAATGTGAAATAAGTGTTTAAGTAATCATCGTTATTTTCACACTATCCCTAAGATTAAATCCAGCAGTGCTTTGAACATACCTTGCGGCTACAATCTGATAACAGATAAACAAACAGTTCACTGGATTTGGGTTTTATAAATTCTTGTGTATAAAAACCATACAGAGATGGAGCAAGTGCTTCCCACAGTATTTCAAAAGAGAATGGAAAATCCAAGGTGATCTGTTAAAGGAAGCAGAACTGACAGCCCCTGTGCTCAGCATGGTATCTTCCTGCCTTATAGGTGCTCCTCTTCCCCAGCCCACTCGGAATAGAAAATAAAATTTACTTGATTTCCCTGTCTGAACTGCTGAAATATGACTTTGTACTAGGCTTTACCTTTAAGTCCCCCACTCTGAAGGATTTAAAGCTAGTCATTATATTACAAAGCATGTTGCAGGACAAAAAAAAATAAAATAAAGGTAGAGTGTACTGACCAGCTGCTTTAACCAGGGTAGAAAAATCTGTAAATATTATTGTACCCTGCACTAATGAATAAAGACATAGAAAGAAAGTATCCCCATTGCCTATGACATGGGTGACAATTTTAGATATTTCTTTCAGCTTTTAAAATTGCTTTTCTGATTTATTTCCAATCCTTTGCCTAAGCAGAGCATAGCATTATCTGCAAAACCTGCATCAAGCAGGCATTTCTTCTTGAAAATATTCACACTTGACTCTACTAAAAGAGCAAAGAAAACGCTCAGAAAAATCTCAGCTCTGTCATTACGCTTCGTTCTGCTGAAATCTCTCCTCCTCCTCCTCCTCCTCCTCCTCCTCCTCCTCCTCCTCGGAGCGCAGCCCGCGTAGATGGCTCCCTCTAGGCTTTGATACCCAACACAGCAGGAGGAAACGCCGGCGGATCAATAATTCGACCCTACATCTGCCCATGTCCAAATCACAAAGCAAGAACAAACCCCCAAGAAGATCCACCCAGCTAAAGGGAAACTGCTGCTGCTTTGCAGGAATTGCAAAGTCAAGCAAAGACCACAGGCTCACCACTGTATGAAACAGGGATGTTACAAATATTTTGGAATATCTTCTGACTAAAGTGCTAAAAATAGAGGACGTGAAAAACAAATCTAACATGTCTGTCTGTCCCCTGGGACCGAGTCTACTTGCCCTGGTAGGCACTGGATTCATGCTCTGCAGTCAGGGCTGTAGTCACTTAGTGCTTTGTTGTACTGCTGCCTTTCATTACTCTCTGCTTTAGCCAGGTGGTGAAGGCCACGCTCTGAAAAGCTCCCTGGGGTCCAAGTTGCCTAATAAGTATGGATGTTGCCTGAGGCAGTTGGCTAGGTCCCTGTATCTAAGGCCCAACAAACTCAGCTTTATAATGATTGGCAGATTTGGGGTTGAAGCGTGGCTTCTGACATGACATCGTAATTCATTCCACAGTGCTCTTTAACGTGTAAATTACCTGAGATATTAGGGAGTATTTTACTTTTAACCCTCGTATGCTTGTATTTAATTTTGTTTTACAGCCATGTCAGCGGCCTTCTTTGGCGAGGTTTTACAGATGCAGGACAAATGTGGGGGAAGCCCTAGGTAGTATGTTTTGTTACATATTTTCTCTGTAAAACACAGTGCAGTAAAGAACTTCAACAGTTTCAGTCAAGCTCAACAGAATGTTACAGATGTCACATGAATGTCAGACCTCGAACCTGGTATTTAATCACTTGGTTCAAAAGTAGCAATTTTGCAGTGGTTTCTATAGAGGAACAAGCTGCAAGCATCTCAGTTGCAAAAAAATCCTTTTCAGCACAGTGTCAATCTATTCGTGCACCTTGCCATGGCTTCCGTGACTGATCTCCGTTCTGATAAGGAGTTGTAGATACTGCTGTGTACATAAACATAGCTATGCGCACAGACCAGGACCAACCGTGCTACCCCTTGCTCACTGCCACAACTTTCATGTGGAGTAAAGCAAAATTAAGATTATCAAATGTTAGCTGATGTACAGTAAAGGAGGGATAGGATTAATTTAATGCTAGGAAGACAGACTGGATACTTGGTACGTATACTTGGGTTTTATTGGAGTGTGGCATATTTTACATAAATTATCTGCCCCAAACCCCTCCAAGCTTTGTCATGGCTAAGTTTCAAAGCGTGTCATTAAAACATAGCATCTGGTTTTGAAAATAAGCTTTAAAATGGTGTTTGTAATAATGATTTCAAAGGGTGCTTTCTGTGCTGCTTTGACCATAGCAGCCTCGTTTTGCCAAGTACGCGTGTGTAGATGTAAAGAGAAGGAGTTGCAGTTTGTGCGAGGCAGGCTCCTGACCTCTCTCCCTGGCTGATTGCTCCTGGGCCCCGGTGCCTCTGCCCGCACGTGGACCTCTGCTGCCCGACCCGAACCGCCTTTCTCACTGCAGCAACGGAAGTTGCAGCACCAAAATCAACTTCCTGGTAGCACGGCTCCCTGTTTGTACTTGCCTTTGATCATATTCAGCTGAAGAATAGTGGAAAGGCCCTGTGTTTTCAATAATTATTACAAAATATTTGATATTTATAGCTTGTAGCTGCAGATAGATTTTTCAAAATACCCAATATTAGCCAGCCTGGCAACCATTTAATTCAATGCTGAGTGCTTTGAAAAAATATATCCTAAGAGCGTTGTCTGTCCTTGAGTTTCTCTGATATCAACAAAATCTGGAAGGATTTAGCATCCTGTAGTAGGTGGCTAGCAAACTGAAGGGTTTGACTCACAAGCCGAAGAAAAATAACTGGGCCGTGTTTCAGGCACTTCTAGAAATCTGCATCACTGCAAACAGTTTTTGGCCACTCTCGTAATGGTGTAAGATCACTGCCAGTTTACACAAATACCTTTATCTCAGACTTCAGCAGGAAGTTTTTGGCCTGGATATTACTGAGTTAGCTTTAATTTTTTTCCCCTCTCCCCGCATCGCAAATGCTCTCATCTTCTGGTCACGTGCCACTAACCCCAGATTCACTTTCACTACTTCTTGGTCCTT
Organism: Calonectris borealis; assembly: GCF_964195595.1. NCBI lineage: Eukaryota > Metazoa > Chordata > Aves > Procellariiformes > Procellariidae > Calonectris > Calonectris borealis. The sequence continues at coordinate 14,477,096 of NC_134322.1, forward strand.
GTCAAAGATTGCCATTTGTAATGGGAGACAAAACAAATGCAAACTGTATTCAGACTTTGTTACAAAACCTTTACATGGTCCTAGCTGAAAACAACACGCACAGATTAAAATACCAACCCCTCCCTCCCCTAAAGCAGTGAACATCTTTGCTCTATAGTGAACAGATGCTTTTGGGATTGCCTCTGTTCCTCACAAACTGTCCTTTGCAACAGTCCCAGCACTGGGCAGCTTCAGGAGCTCCAAGAATAATAATGCTCTTGAAAATGCCATTTTAATTTGGATACAGCGAATCTTCCACAAGTTCCAAGTATCCCGTGCATTTCACTGCAATGTGTCAATAAAGGATAAAAAAAGTAAGTGAAATCTTGCCCTGAAAACCAGATATTGTTTGTATGTATTTGGCACGAAGAGATTCTTGGTTTTTTCAATACTAAATACTGGACCAAATTGATTTCTTTTTTATTCACATTACGCCTAAACTGATTGCACCAGCAATTCATTTGGCCATGGTTTAAAAATAAAATAACACAGTATCTTCGTACTGCACTTTGCTCCATATCAAGGTAAAGTAGCTTTCCATAATCACACTCAGGTAAGTACAGAAGATATCCCTCTTGTCCATTTTGAGTGAAAAACAGCTTTAAGGCTGTTTATAAGATGACAAGACAGTTGCTACAGAAGCCTATTTCTCCTTCATCCCTGGCCCTTCAAGACAACTGAGCTCTCTCAGCTTTGTCTGACCACGCCAGGCACTGCAGACGTCCAGTGGTCACAGGAATGATTCCCAGCACCACCCTGTCAGGAGGGGGGATCTTCACCTGCCCATACCTGAAACTCCACGACACTTCATTTTTGTACGTGTTTTCTTACATAGAAAACAAATTCTTTTTTAGCTACCCAAAGCAAAATTTTTCATTTTAACAAGACACATTCTATATTGCTGTGAGGCCGAGGAAGACACCGGAGCTGCAACGGCTCAATACTTGGCGGTTAGAAGCACAGAGAGTTAATCAGTGCTGAGCCAATATTTCAATATAATGTTAGTAGGCTTGGTGCTATTTTTAGCCCCTCTGCCAGCTGTACTCATTGTAGATCCTGTGGCTATTTTTGACAGAGGGGGGACATTATCTCTAGTTACCTGGCCAAATTATTATTCTGGCAATTTCATCCTCCCTGCGTAATGTCTATAGAATAAACATGTTTCTGTTCCTTCTTCAGTAGCACACAGCAATACTACACTTCATGAAAAGCTGATACACCTTTCTTCCATAGGTGAGTGCTGCCTAGGGTGGTGATTTCACTTGACATAGTTTACCAGCGGGACCCACCCAGGTGGGGATACTGCTGCATATCGCAACATTTCTGTACTCCAGAAGCCCTGCTGGCCCATGATGTTATCGCAGACAGATTCCAAGAAGGATTCCTGGTCCCCTCTGCCTATTTAAATTATGAACTCCTTGGGAAAGCAATGACATCTCCTCATGCACCCGGTCCACTGCTGCACACATTGCCAGCACTCGGAAAAGAATAATATATTCTTTTCAGCTCTGTGCCTTCACTGAGGGCCCACTGCCTAAACACGGACACAGCAATTTTCTCCTGTGTTTACAAGGGCTTTTGTTTCGTCAAATGCAGACCTGAGCCCTCAAAGTTAAATATATCCCTGATGTTTGAGTTAACTATTGCATTAGAAAGTGGAAACTTCCCATGTTTGTGTGGTTATTAGGAGACAATGTAAATGTTCTATGGCATTTTAAGATAAAATTTTGAGCCTGTTATCTTAGACATTGTTGCTTTAATAAACTGTACTGCATTATAAAATAGATTATAGATTTGAGCATACCCTTGGCTCCAATATAATCTTTCTACCAAATGGTTTAAAACACAAGGGCCTTCAGATTTTACTTTTAAGTCAGACTATCCCCCCAAACCAGAGAAAACCACCTGACTGTGAAGTGTTGCTCTCTTTCCCTTGCTTTCTCCATTTTCCTTTCATGACACAATATAGGCATACTACAACAGAAGATGCTGTACATCCTCTGCCTCCTTTCCTTTTAGTGCTAGAACCACTTCTTTTATCTGAAAGATCAGTCACCTAAAGCCCTTCTTCAGCACATGAGTATGTGTGGTTTTCTCTCCCTGCTTTGAAGAACGCCAGTGAATGCTGTGTTCACAGGTACACAGAGCGCAAAGATACCTATTTGAGGGAAAAAATGTTCTGTAAATCTGTCAGCCATCTACGAAAGGAAAGCATTTAATTGTAATTTAACTGCAGAGGCATTTCCTGTGTTTTAACTGTTACAATAAAGAGGAAAACTTTCATTATCAGGTTCTGAGATTCAGCTGTGCATCTTTCCTTAACGCTAATAGCAGACTGCTGTTTCTGCCCACCTAACACTGAAAAATTACTCAATAAAAATTACTTGTCTGGTGCAATTACACCCTCATCTTTCAATTAGCGTTCTCTCTAGTAGTTAGGGTGAGCTTTAGGAGCCCAGTAAAGAGATATTTCTTGGCTGAAGAAAGTCATCTTCTTATCAAGTACATTGGTTAGCTTCAGCCTTTCAATGAGCACAGGATCCCGAAAGCATTTCATCCTCATTACTGAATCACAACGCTGCTGTTGAAGTGTGAATGTGGATGCTTCAGTCTTCTGGGAAAGGGGAGCTTAATATTGAATAAACAACTATCCGGGGAGAGGCAAAAGAGACTAAAAGGAGCTTCTGGGGCAGAAGAGGGCTAAAGCCAAATATTTTTATTGGTATCATTTTTCTTTTAAAAGGGAATGAGCCACTTAAGTGTTTCCTTTGATTTGTATTTGGCTGACTGAATTATTGTCAGAGAGAGGGAAATGCCTGTAATGCAATCCTGAGTGGTGAAGTACATATGAAAAAATACCAGGGTCCTTAAAAAGGATAACGAGCACAGAGGAATGCTTGTATATATGAATCTCTCTCTGACAGTCTGAGTAAGTTGAATCATCTAACAAAAACACCACCAAGATTCTTTTTACATTGCATCTTTTTCTCCCATTCTCAAAAATTTCAGATTGAGCAAAACTTTTTTCTCCAAAGTACTTTTTGTTCAAAATACCAGGAAATGAGAGAAAAGAAACCTATTCTAAGCAGCGAGGAAGGTGCGATGGTGACACAGAGGCAGCTCCCTGGGGAGCTGGGTGAAGGCAGCACCTCAGGGCTAGAGCCCAGGGACCAGTCCCTGGGGCTGCTGCAGGGCAAGGGCAAGGACAAGGAGTTGTCCTTCTCACTTCCCAGGAGAGTGGCTCACCCTGTTCTTGCAGGGCCTTTTGAAGTGAAGTCACTATGATCTTACCTTTCAAACCTTTTTTCTCTTGTATAAATAAGCATACATTAAGCCAGGCAGAGGAATTCCTGTCCCCTAACCCAACTGAGGATCCTACTTATCAGGCTTCAGAAATAATTCTCTCCCCTTCTCTGGCCAGATGAATGCTTGATTATTTTTACAAAGCAGTGACCAGCATTGCCATCAAAGTTTTGAAACACGTGGGAGCACTTTCATCCTTTACGATCTGTTTCTTATTGAGAAAAAAGCATTTCTGGGCTGAAGAAGACACAGTATAAGCCTCCATTTACAATGCAGTTAGAAACACTTATAAAACTTTTCATCAGTTCAAGGTTTGGATTGTTTTTTTTTTTAACATTGTTAATTAATAACAAAATGAAAGAGAGATGGCAGGAAAATGGAATATTTCAGTAAATCCTGATGTAATGAAGAACTTTAAAAGTTCCTTGCCAGAAGATCTTCTAATTTTTCAATTTTAAACAAAGAAATATCTCTAAAATCAGATTAAACCAGAGCTGTCATTTTACCACCTATTGTGCCCATCTGGCCCTGAAATCTGGCCCACAAGGTCCTGCTCTGACAAGAATCGCTTTCACCAACAAAGTTGTTTGACACAGGAAGAGAGTAGTGCTGTATCAGCCCAACAGAGGGCAATGGGACACATTGACGTGAAGCTGCTCCATACCCCACTGAAGATGGTAAAGTTGGTCATAGCCCATTCAGTTAAAAACCACCGCCACTATTTTCAGTGGCATGCCTCTATTACACACAGTGCTACCTAACACAAAGTAAGAAGGAAGGGAAAAAGCAGGGCTGAGTGAAGACTGCGATTAGAAAACTTCAAGGAGTACTGCACAGTTGAATTGCTAATGTTGGGTCCTGTGTTTTGGGTGGGGTTTTTGTTTGTTTGTTTGTTTTTGATTGCCTGCACTTGTTTTAGATCTGTAAACTAAGAGTCTTGAGAAAGACCAATCTACCAAGCACATCTGACATGAGAGGTCAGAAGCTGTGGCAGTAGCATAAGGGCCACTTATTTGGGTAATCATCAGGTTACATGTTTTGCAATGGGGCCTCTTAGTCTCCTCTGTCTTGGGAGCATGTCCAGCTTGTGCAGGCTAAGATGAGCTCTGCCGAGCTCACACTATTTTTAAGAGCTGTATGGGTTATAATAATCATGTGCATGCAGAATAAACATATTTTGGTTGCTTTTCATTTTACCTTTGGTCTGTCTCAGAAGTCTGGGAGCAGAAGGACCAAAAGAAGATTAGAATAGGATATTCTGGAAACAATTCACATCAAGATGGAACGAAGAACCTGCGAATTATCAACCAAGGCCTATTCTTGGGAATTCAGCATGCCAGCTCATCTCCCAGGCATGCTCGGACAAGATTTCTATAACCAAAAAAACTTCCCAGTATTTATCTTAACAGAGCATCTGGATGCTACAAACAATTCAGACTCACATCACTAATACATTGTGGCCTTGTCTCTGCATAAGCGTATTAACAAACTGGATTATTTTACAAATTACACTGTATTCCTACATAGTGAAATAGAATGGCAGGAAAGCTCAAAATTCAAAATACATATATTGAAATGTGTGATGCTTTGTTCAGTTGGTAGTAGGTAATTTCACAGACGTTTATCTTTTCTTTTGTTGTGTGTTTCTCTCAAAATCAGTATCTGGGAAAATGTGAATTAACAAGCATCTGTACAGTGGGAGGATGACCACACAGTGATTTCAAAATCATGCTCTCATTACTGCTAGAAATATAGTTTGTTATTCCAAGAAGGGATGTAACACCTCTGTAATTAGGGACTGCTCTGGCCTCAGGGGAATCCTAATAAAGCAAATTTCATACATTGATGTGCTTCCCATTGCTTCATTTCTTTGTTCTATCACCCTGTTGTTAATAACACCCTGCAGCAAAAAATGTTCATGAAGCCAAGAGCTGTCCAGATAAGAGAAAAGGTCATGATCCCCCTAGTGCGCGTTCATCAGTGAATGGACACCAATCTGAAAATAGGAGGATGCCTGTCAATATGGAATGGAAGGCAGCAGCATAACATCAAATTAAAGCCAACGAATGCTCATACAGTTGTACTGGGCTCCAACCTTAACCAAAAATCAATAGTCAACAAAGTATTACAATATGAAGTGACTGAATCACTGGGGAAGGAGGTAGCAGAGGGAGGAAGCGCATGAAAGCTTTGCAAACATTATTATATTTATATACACATATGCACACAGATGATGGAGATGATGCTCTGTTGCCTCTAAATTTTAGCAGGAAGCAAACCCTAGCTACCAGATGTGGGAAATACAGTACAAGATTCCACCGTGCCCATATTGTTAATGGAGGATGCAGCAGGTACACCCCTCCTCTTATGCAAGGTCCTGAAACCAATAAAATGTATTACACACAGCCTTCATGTTTGATCACAGCCCCAATACTAAGGGTGACTGCTGACCATAATTCATGTATACTTTATGGCAATCCCTTTGAATAATCACAGTAGCAGCAAAAATTTCACAGGACAAGCGATGTCAGACGGCATTGTGGGAAGCGGGGATTTTTGCCAAGGAAGGGGTACAATGAAAATACCAGTTTGCCTTTGATCTTTTTTGATAGGGTATGTTTGTGGAGAAAAACACCACGCGATTACTTTACAGTTAAGACATCACCCATATTCCAAAGAGTTTGCCTTAAAAACCTCTACATTTATCAGTAAATTTGTGAACAACAGTAAAATTGTAAATTTCTATCCCCAGGTCTAATTTTTGGCTAAAGAATTTTATACTTTCATTTTAGGCCACTGATAGCTTATTCCAAAATCACTCGCAAGCAGTTAAGGAACTCCCAAAAACATCGGTGGAATTTGGTTCAGGGGTTCCATCCCTAACTACAGAGAATGCTCAAATTAAAAATTCTTTATTTTTCCCCATCATTTTCAAAGAGGAAGAATTCCAAACAAAAAAACAGCTGAAAAAATTAAAAACATATAGCTATCCATACAGTAGGCTTTTTTTCCCTGAGCAGCTGAGAAGGCAAAGAGAACCAGGGAATTTCCTATTTGTACATTATTTTGTGGTGAAACAAATCATTTAAGCAGTGAGATGGCCCTCTCACTGGTTTGGTGCTCTTCATTTTGCCCCACTGAACGTACAAGATGAATTTTGCTGCCTGAAGGCCACCCTGCACATAATTAGGCCTGATGTTGGAAAATGACCTTAATTTTGTCCATCAGTTTTGTACCCAGAGTAAGTACAGGAGCACTTTATAGCCCTTAGACATCTGATGACCAGATTAAACATGCAAATCAGATAGCTGGACATCTAAGCATGATTAAATTAATCATCCCTTACTTGAAACTATAAACCTGCACAAATAATTCATTTTAAAGTTTGCCATTATTTCTAAAGATAAAATGCATCAACAAATTCAGAGACCGTTTTTGGGCTCTTCTAAAATTCCCAGAATGTGTGTTTATAGCTTGTCAGAGAAGCAGGGAAACTTAAGATTCCTCTGGGTTTTTCAGGATGAGTTGCTGAAAAAAAAACTGAAGAAGGCATTAATAGGATAGGGTCCAGTTGTTCTAGGCACTGCACAAGCCATGCAATGATCACCTAGATCAGATTATGAACTAAAAAGAAAGACCTAGGCAAATAAATGACATGAGAAAGGAAGATTGCAAGGGAGACATCCCAAAAAGGGGAGACTGGGTGCAAAGCAGATCAGATCCACTGAATTGTGTTATTACAGTTGTTTCTTTCCCTCCCCTTCAAAAATGCCTTGTATTAAGTATTTTATCGAGGCAAGCAAAGTTTACTCATCTGCTTAATTACAAGATGGAATGACGAAAATAGGAGAAATCAGTCTTATTTCCAGATCAACAAGTGAACCTACGCTTGGATAGGAACTTTGGTATCTGACCTCCACGTTTGCTTGGTGCATTATGTGAGAACTGTGTTGTTCTTATTACCCAAGTGTCATGGTTTAACCCCAGCCGGCAACTAAGCCCCACACAGCCGCTCGCTCACTCCCCCCGGTGGGATGGGGGAGAGAATCAGAAGGGTAAAAGTGAGAAAACTCGTGGGTTGAGATAAAGACAGTTTAATAGGTAAAGCAAAAGCCGTGCACGCAAGCAAAGCAAAACAAGGAATTCATTCACTGCTTCCCATCAGCAGGCAGGTGTTCTCCAGGGAAGCAGGGCTCCATCACGCGTAACAGTTACTTGGGAAGACAAATGCCATCACTCCGAACGTCCCCCCCTTTCCTTCTTCTTCCCCCAGCTTTATATGCTGAGCATGACGTCATACGGTATGGAACATCCTTTTGGTCAGCTGGGGTCAGCTGTCCCAGCCGTGTCCCCTCCCAGCTTCTTGTGCACCCCCAGCCCACTTGCTGGTGGGGTGGGGTGAGAGGCAGAAAAGGCCTCGACTCTGTGTAAGCCCTGCTCAGCAGGAACTAAAACATCCCTGTGTTATCAACACTGTTTCCAGCACAAATCCAAATCACAGCCCCATACCAGCTACTATGAGGAAAATTACTCTACCCCAGCCAAAAGCAGCACCAAGCCATAAATTTACAGGACAATTATGGTCTGCAACCTACAATGCAGTGTCAGTTCCAGTAACCCGGGGACTCTCATCAACCAACGTTTTGTTTGGCTTGTTTCTTCCAGGAACCTTGGGCTCCTTCTCATTTTCAGGGCAAACTCTACCTGGAGCATATGGTGTCTCAACAGCTGCATCATAAGCAAATCTTCAGGTTTATTACCTTCTTAATTAGGGTCACTGCCCACTAATAATTTAGCCAATAATAGGATATTTTTTAATCAGCCAGTCATTGCATTTATTATTTCCTTTGGCTGAAACTGTAATAAACACTATGAAATACTTTAATTTATGATGCTTCTACCCATCATAAAAGCATTTAACCTGGCCCTAAATTATCTTTAATGGTAGCTTTCATTTCTATTATTTCAGATCTTTTAAGACTCTATAATACATGTTCTGGTAGGTGGACTTCACTGTCATTTAGTGCATTAGCCTTGCTAGCCAAATTCACTCCTGAATAAATGTGTGTTTCATTCTCTTGCTGGCGAGGATTATAGCAGAGAACTATCCTGTTACTAGACGTGATTACTACAGTCTGTGTCACTGTATTAGGGCAGGATACACATTGCCTACAGAGGATGCTGTAGACCAGACAGACCTTTCTGAAATCCTGCAGGTCACTCGTCCGGAAATGAGAGCAGGTTTGCAACCCTGGGAATTATTCAGAGGCCTGGCTCCACTCCTGGTGCCCGATCACCAGCAGATGGTGGCAGCATTTGTGGAGCTAATTATAGGGCGCGTGACCCTGAAGAACCTCCAAGGAAAGATCTTGCAGTCTTCTCAACTGAGAGCTTCAGGAACTCTGCCCTGAAAAAATAGATAAGCTCAGTGCTGATATTTTTACTATTTTCATTCTGCTGTTAGAGGAAAGACCTGTGTAAGCCTATTAAAGATGACTAGTGAAAGGGGAGAAGAAGGAGGAACTGGTAGTGTTGTACCACATTAATGAAAGGTGTTGCAGCAAATGCTTAAAAGTGAGAAGAGGTGGTTGTACTTTTCAAGAGAAGCAAACCTCTAAAAATGGACACACGTTGGAGAAATAAATGCCAGGACTAATTAAAGGTTTCCTTGAGTATAACAACTAAGTGACGATGTATGCAGGATATAATGCCGGCAGCTTATCCTGACAAGTATAGATAGGCAGAAAACCAGAGCAATGTTCCTTTCATGAGGGAAGTATTAACCATGAAGATGTTTTTCCACACCAGCAGGACTGAATGCATTAGGATTAGGAGCAGAGATGGGCAAAGCAAATCCTGAGAGGTAAGGAGCTTGTCAGCATGATATTGATGTCACAAGTCATGCTGATGCCCAGGTAGTAATAACGCTATTTTTTGTAGCTGTTATTTGTATTAAAGTAGCTGAGATTAGGATCTTTTTGTGTTAAGCCTTTAAGCAAGGGAAAGTCTAACCCCCAAAGAGAATGCAGTCATCAATAATAAGACAAGCAAAAGCTGGGAACAAGGCACCATTATTATTCCCATTTTATAGCTGGAGAACCAAGACACTGAGATTAAACGACTTGTCACAAAAAAAAAAAAAAAATCTTTGGCAGAGTTGTGACAAGGAGCCACATCTCCTGATTCTATGGTTTCTGCTTCAAACCACAAGATCAGCCCTCCACTCTATTACCATATAAATGGTAATACCATATAAATGGTAATGGTAGGTAAATAACATACTACTCACCTAAAAATCTCAAACCACTTAACAAATACTACTTGAGTCTAATGATGACTTTGGAAGAACAGTAAATATCCTCTTAATCTGTTCTCTTGATCTAAACAGGCAGGCTCTGCCTTCCCTTGTTCCAATAATGCACATCATATCAAGGATGCCAAATTGTCATCCTGGCATTGAAAGTATCGTCCTAATTCACGCTCAGGACGTAGGAGGAAAAAAAAAAAGTGCAACATACAAATGAATGTCTGTAAAACTGTTAAGTACCCTGTCCCTTTTACCGGATTAGGAGGCTGCTTGTGGAGTATAGTCACAATATGTATCTTGACGCAGATTCCTGCCAGCAACAGAGAAATACTGCAAAAGATTGCCTAAAACAGCAGCCGCAGCAGGGAAAGGATGACAAAGCACAGGGACCCTTTAGAGCTGTGGGTCTTGTAGCCCTTGATACCTCAAGGCAAGAGGCCCCTGCTGTGCCAACAGCAATGGGGAGTGCTACAAGGCTGGACATTACTAGGGGCTGTAACTTCAACTGTGTAGGGGCTGTGATCACATCTCAAGCAGATTTTTCTTCCTTAGTCTAGGGTAGGTTTCTTGTTATAACTAAAATTACACCTTAATTTATGGCGTTATTTGTTCGGGCAATGCAGGGTTAATGTCCTGTGTGAGGAAAAGTGGTATTTCCTTTATTGGCACAGTCTCTTAGTGTAGAGTTACATCTGTGGCAATGGCCAACACCACAGGGCTGTATTTTAAGTTCTCCTCCTAATTTAACACATCAGAGCATATATTTTAAAAGGTACTTCTCATCTTGCCACAGGCATTAACACGCTGCAAATTAGAGGCAAAAATCTAGGTGCAACCCCCATGGCTTTGTTCCTCCTTCCAAATGGTCAATTCAACAAGACAGAGAAGACAACATTGCATGTGTTCAGCCTGGTGTTACTCCAGCACTGGCTTATGTTGCTAAAAAGCAGCTGGTACCAACAGATAAGCAGTGGCTGCAGGGATTGAGGGAAACTCGTCTCACTCTGGATCTGATGACTTGGATGCTTTGCTTCTCAGTCCTTTTCCAGCCGGAGGTGAGGTGCTCTGTCCTGTGAGGCAGGATTCCCCATCAAAGTAGATGCTAAAAGTTTTTTTTCTTTCTGTATACACTTTACTTTTGTCAAGCAGAGCCCCAGAAGGAGGACAGACTAAGTAGGAATAAATGTGACTAAGTAACAGACTGTGCTCTGGAAGAGTAGAGCAGATTGAGATTAATCCAGGAAGGGTTAATTTCTCTAAATGTTATTGTAATCCCTCCAGACTTCAGGGATATTCAAGGAATAGTATAGGAGCCCCATATTCCTCAGAGCACAGTGGGGATAACAGCAGGCTCTGGAGGAGCAGACCACAGTGAACCATGGGTGCAGTTTCAACAGGACCTCAGCTCCAGATCCTCATGTGGTGGCCTGATGATCTAGAGCAGCAAGGCTTTCCATGGGCTGATATTGGTAGTCTGTGAAATCCGAGCTGCAGAAATATTGTTATTCAGCAGCTGGGTTGTCGAATACCACGAGGGTGATACCAGTACAGTGGAGGACCTAGGGAATGCTGGAAACTGCTATGAACTAAAGGCCCTTCTGCACACGTAAACAAGACAAACGTGTACAAATGGGCCATGTATAACATGCCATAACAGGTCAACAATGCTGACCACAATAAAGCACTTAAATAAAACTTAAAATATTGAATAGAAGGTTCTATAATTATACAAGACACTCCACAACTCTGAAAAAAAAATTAATTGTCATAATATTGAAAAAGCAACTGAGTATTCTCCAACAAAACTGATATTTATTTTTTCTGTTTAGAAGAGAAAAATTGAACATTTGTTTTCTGATTCAAAACAGATTGTTATTTCTGAAGATGTTAAATGCACAGAAAAAAACTCAGTGAAATCTGATATTATAACAAATTTATGAGCTCTTAAAATACTAATTCTGTTTGACAAGAACTACAGCGAGACACGCACTGCTACAATTACCCAAATATATGCTAAATGAAGAGTTATCACATACTGCCTCCCTATGTGTGTTACTCAGACCTAGACTGTCACCATCTGTGCGTTGTGAAGACCGCAAGAGCTCATTTCATAATTAGTATCGGTGGAAAGCGCTGTACCACATAAGCACAGTGTTCTACATAACGACAACGTAGCTCAATAACAAGCTTAGCATGTTTAAGCATAATTGGTTGGAGAAATCAATCCTCTTCTCTGGTGTAATTGTTGTGCACGAGAGTGAGAAATAGGACCGAACCCGAGAGAGCTCTGCTAGGTGGCTCCTTTTGCTGCAGGTTCATATTTTGGCACAAGTACTAAGGAATGTACTCAGAAATCAAGTAAGGATGGTAAGTAAGAATGTTTCTTCACCTACTTCTGGGCAAACCATAAACAGTAATTGCAGTGAAAGGCGATTTCTCCCATCATGCCTTGTGCTCTATTGAGTTCACTCAAGATGTAATTGGAAAACAAATACAGCAACACCATCATCAGGACAGACACAAGTGCTTGTCTTGGGAACGAGCTGTTGTATAATGTGATAGGTCTTATTTCCACTGACACTCTTTATTCTTATCTAATAAAATACACCACCACAGCCTTTGCAACCCTATAGTAATAATTAAACCTCATGCATATATATTGGTGCTCCATACAGATTCAAAGGGATGTTTTAATAACTATTAAATGTTAAGAATTGGCCTATGTCCAGAAAATAGAATCTAGTTTATCATCAAATTATTTTGTTAATATAACATTCTCCTCCCCTCACACACTTACACAGCACATAAGGAAGTTGCAAGAAGCAGCTAATAAAAGTGGATCTTAGTAAACAGAAATGTTTTTGCTAGAAATAGTGCATGGCATTACATAGTTACACTTATTTTTAACCTTTCTATTTATACACATTTTCAGTGTACTCTGTGAAGTATCCGAGTGACTTGCAAGATTAAAGATGCACCAATACATTTACTATGAAGTCCATAAACTATACAAAGAAAAGAAAGAAAAAGCAATTACCGGTGAGAAATGCCACACTTGTTAAAAATACCAGCCAAAGCTTAAGAAGCTAAATTTGATGAGATTGCACATTTGATATGACTCATTTGTTCGATGGTTTTAGTCTTAACAGGTACATGGCTGAACCTGAAAGGATAATTTCAAAATAAATGTATAGCTATTAGCTTCTGGACACCACAAAAGTCGTACCAGAATAGCATTGCAAAGTCAAACAAATTAAAAATATTTCGAGAGACGCAGTGACACTGCCAGTGACTGCAGCCAAGAAGCTTTTTATCTGCTTGGAATGGAATAAGATTTTAGACTTGAAAGCATTTCTCTGCTCCCTCAAATACACCTAATTTTTTTTTTAAGGCTGCAAACCTGAAGACACAACATATAACATGCTGCTGCACAGGAATCCATTGCAACTTAACATTATTCATAACCACCTATCTGATATGCCAGTGCTGTTAATTATGTCACACGCCCTAGCTAACACGGGACCACAGGGGTGCTTCATGTAGCGGTGTTTAAAACTGCACATTGGCTTTGAATGAATAAATCGTATTCAAAACAGATACTGCTAACAATGCACCTCTCTCACAAATGTTCATGTCACAAAGGCTACCCCCCCACCCCCCCTCTGCTGATAAATAGAAATCTTAATATTTACTACAGGAAGCGCAAACACATAGAACTTGTCAAGTAGCATTTAGCCCCGCTTACACTACCACAATTATTTGGTTACCTTCTCCTGTCTGCTTCCTGTCTGCTAAGTGTGATGCTTTTTTTCCTGCCTAATATCCTGTGAAGGTGCCAATTACCCTGCTGCTTATCAGCTGAAAACTATGCTTTGTGCAAAGGGAGCATCAATTATTTGTGAGCAGAGAGCAAAGCCTGTTTGAATCATAATGATAGGATGCTGGGGCTTCCAGCAAATAGAACATATCAAAAGGTAACATAAATCTAATAAAGTGTAGGTCATAAGGGATCCTCTCAGAAGTCCACACTTCAATCTTTAATTGTTAAAATTATGTTAGTTTTGCAGAAGGCAAGTCTGTGAGTGTACATGAGTTTACTATAGCTTAATAATGGAAAAAAAACCACAGCAGAAAATATATTTTCTTCAAGCAACACTGTCTTTAAGATGCATCATTTTTTCCAATCAATTCATTCGAATTGTTAGGCTTTCTACTTCAGTACTGTTGTTTATGCTTTGATTCTACACCGATAACCATTTTGCAGCAAACCCTCCTTGGTCTCAGCCAGACATAAACATGCTGCAAACCTGTAATCCTCTGCAGATTGCAGAGAGAGGCTGTAAAATGATTTTGTGGGGACACCGGTCTCTTTATTTGGTATCAACATCGCAACAAGCTTCCCCCCCCCTTTCAATTTCAGGCAAGCTTTTGTACATGGGGGGATATGGGACAGAAAGATTAGGTTATTCCTTGAACTACCTCTGTAAGGTCAACTCTTTATATGCTTTTGAAACCCAATTTGAAGGGCTTGTCCCTACTTTTTCCTCAAGGATTGTGATTCACAAGGGTTACTACAAGAGACCATTATCTTATCGTAACACCTGCTCCAAGTGGTGGGACTGCAGGGTAGCTCCCGCCAACCAGCTTCTTTTCTGTTACAAAACTGCTTACCTGCTGACTGACACAGTCTCATTCAAATGATGTACAAGTGTGTCCCAAGCATTTATAGGATTATTGTGCTCTTCTTTCATGAGGGTAGTACCCAACCCCCACCCCGACTCGTGTCAGAAATCAGGAGATGGTGCTTCTGTGGAAGATCTGACTACTCAGAGTTGCAACATGTAAGGAATAAATATCACACTGGTTTCTACACCTACAGTGGCATAGGAGTCTTATTTTGGATTATTACCTTTTTACTAGGAGAGCAGCAACATTGCTTCCTAAAAAGCTCTTGAAACTTATTAAACTACTCAGTGCAGAATATCACTTTTAGGCCACTGAGCCTTAGGCAAAAAGCTTCCTAATTCCTAAAAAATTCCTGCTTCCTAATGAGTGCACAGAATACTATATTGGTACTGTAAGAGAAAAATAGCGGTGTGTCAGTCTCAAAGGACTCATCTAAAACACTACAGTATTAAGAAAATGCATATGCACACAGATATAAAGGCCAGCCACTAGTGACGGTCATCATCTGGCAATAGCTATCACATGGTGGTCAGAGGCGTGGGAGGTACTTGAAAAACCCAGGGCAGCAGATGTGACACCAACAGCGTGATGGAGAAAGAAGCAGAATGAGGCAGCTGAGGAATGGCTCCTTTTTCTGCCTCATCTCTGCACATCTCGGACCAGCCTACAGTGTTCTGTGATCAATTATTATACCTGCAGGGCTGCTTAGGGATCTAAAGAAATTCAATATTTTCAGCTGCAGCTTTCTTCCCAGCAATTGCAGGCCTCTAGCTTCCAGAAAATGCACCCCGCATACCAGTTTGTAACCCTGTGTCCCTCGCAGCTAAGAGCATGCAGGCACTTTCTGTGCTAGGAGAAAATACTGGTGCTGACACCCACTGAGCGCTGGTGTTCTTCAAAGGAACTGATGGAACAGTCTCTTCCTCGTATTACTCGTTTCAGTGAGTACCCACCATTTGCCATTTCCAGTGGTTATGAATGAGAGGGGCACATGCTTCCCTGTCAGAGCACAGCGATCTCCCATAATCTGCCCAATATAGTCAATTATTCCTCTACTCTGGCACAGCACTGGGAGTACAGCCATCGCCGCTATTGCCGTGCCTTCACCTCTACTCCTCTATGTTGCCTGTGGAGGAATTTACCAGGACACGGGATTAGCTCCTGCTGAAGTCCTTAATTCACAGCTTGTAACTTGAGAAAATGGCCCCTAAAGTCAAAGCGCAACCTGCGCTATAAACCTATGCAGGAGAGTAAACCATGTGTTGCTGTAGCCCCCTGTACCTGCTCCTCACACCATATAATCCTCATGTGGCCCCAGAGACCCTCAGCTCTCTCATTTTGGGAGGGATTTGAGAGGCTTGGGCAGAGCCAGGCTAACAAGCTCACAGGGTGGGATGTTATTTCCTAGAAGTGAATATCTATAAAGTCACAGATTCTTTCTGTTCCCCAGTAGATAAAAGATGGGAGGAACTGCGTTTCTCTGAGCCACATCCCTCCCTCTGATGTGGCCTGAGGATAGCTCAGTTCCTTGGTTGGCAGCCTGGCTAGGACAGGGGGCTGCAAACCAATAACCTGTGTCACAAGGAAACCCAATCATAAGACAAGCTATGGAAGCCAAGGTTTTCAAGGCTGCAGTGCCTAAAGTGATATTCAGGCCATTTCTGAGCAGTACACAAATAGTCTGTGGACAGCTGACTGCTTTCTCCTGGCATTTACGCAGCTTGGCCTAGGACCAGGACTAGCAGTTATTGTTGCCGCAAGTAGGGATAGCCAAGAAAGCTAGTTAATATAAATAATAAAGATACAAATTAATATCAACAGTGAAAAACCACAATCTTATCAGAGAAACAATTCTTCAACTTACACAGCCTTATTCAATTCACAACTTCTGGGAAAGGATGGAAGGTTAGACAGACCTTACCGTGACCGTGAAAGTCAGCAAATCTGAGTAAGAGGGGGACTTCTAAGATACAGGGCATCACGGCCATTAAATACAAGCAGTTGTATACACAAACACAATTGGGTAGCCTGGCAGAGTTCAAAATACCACCAGACCCATACTAAAAAAACTTGTAAACAGAGCATGAAGATTTGGACAGCCTCTCCGATCATGGAGTGCATAGTCTGTTGCACACCCGAGTTGTGTGCCGTTGTGTCCAGTCTGATATCATTCTTAACGCCACATCTAGCTCTGCCTTTAACTAGAAAGCAGGGAAGTAAAACCGCACCACCTAGGGCCAATGAAATAGAAGATCCAAATGCAAACAGCACCATAATCTCCACATCTCACCTAAAATGCATGTTGATTACAACAGCTTTAAAGGTGTCAATCTTTGGGAAGCTTGGCTTGGTTTCTTCACTCCAATAGGACATTTTGGTAATCCCTTTTAGAAAAGGCAAGTTCACTTTGCACACAGGGATCACGATGGCCTATGGCATTACTGCGTCCGCTGTGACAACAAGGCTCCTCTCACACCCTGCTCAGGCCCTTTGCTGCTGCTGAAGGCTGAAACTCTGTTGCTTTAGGGACTCTGGTGAAGTCGTGGCAGATCTGACAGCAACCAAGGTGCTGCACCAGAGCAAACATTATGCCACTCTTCCTGGATGCACACAGGAAAATCTCTCTTGGCCTCATCCTCAGTCTTTGTACGGACAGCATTCAAAGGGATAAGATAGAAAAGAACCTTTGCACAGTGTTCTTCTGTGGACAGTATTAATTTCCCAAGGATGATGTTAATCAGGGCAGGAGTAATCCAAACATTAATCCGCACTGTGGACAGTAGGGGATCATGGAGCCAAGTTAAGAAAACAACTGGACTTAGAAGCCTTTGAGATACCCAAAACCAGTGGCCACACAGAAGATCTTGCCTTATCATCTGCCCTAGTTAATTCTTCAGGTGATCCAGGTAAACCCTGGAAATGTTGAAGAGTCACAAATGAAAGACTGATGTCTTTTCTATCACAGTCCTTATTTTTCCCACGTAAATCCAGGCAATTTCATTTCAAAGCTCTCTCTGCTCTGTCACAGAACTTAAGGATAAACTTAGTCATCTTGGCTGATGGTTGGTACAATTAGTCCCAGACTGACAGCAAATGTTTATCAGGTTTGAAATATTCTGCTTCTGCTATTTCTGAGGTACCGTAATGGAAGGTTTCATACAATTTTGCTTTATCTGAAAGTTCATCTAAAGAGAAAGAATATAAAATGAAAGCGGGATTAACCATTTTCTAGCTATATCCCAGAATATAAACCTTCCTGGCTACCTACAAAAATGATTATAAATCCTTCTCACCAGGCTTACACCTTCCATTCTGCTGACACTCCTTTAGGCAGCCCTGTGGCCCTGGAAAACCCACAGAAGTAATCCTTTTTTGCCCCCCTTCCACCATCAGTAAGAGTGGATGTACCCTTCCTTATGGCAGGATGGGGCTGGAAGGGGACTGCACACTCTTGACTGCATTTCACTCTTACATACTGTTTTGTGGAGGACGATATCACTGGTTGGAAACAAAGACAGACACCAGAAAGGAAGAGTTGCTTTTGCTGTTCATCTGAGCTGCCTTAAGATCTCTGCTCTTACTGACAGTCTCTGATCACGTAGTGAGAGGAGAGAAAAGCTCTTCAAGGAATTGAGTCAGGTCACATAAATTAGACACTCTCAGACTTGTCCTCTGCAGGAGCCCATCTCTTCCTCTATAAAAATCTTGGGAGACTGGCCTCATAGTTTAGATACTTAAGATAGGTCCCTATGAGGGCTTATATGAAAATCCAAGTGAATTTTCCCTAATACATGGTGCCTTTTGGTTACGGCTGATGTTTAATATTACAGCAGTCAAATGACAAAGAAATACCAAGGCAAATATTTATGTTAATGCAGTGGCTGCTAGGTTGAAATGTAACATGAAGAAAATATTAGTACACAAGAGCCAATACCCCTACGAGCACACCAGTAGTGTTCACCCCAAACCCTGGGGTTGCGAGCAACCTCCTTGCTGTCCTGCCATGGAGGCGGAGAAGGTTTGACTCCTCGCCTGCTGAAGACATCAGAGCTGGCAAAAGACACTACTTATCCCATTTTTCCTCTGCAGCATTTATATCAGAGTAAATCTGGTGTTTCTGAAGGGGGAAGGGCCCTCATTTGCTCCTCTGCCCAGAGGTTTATTTTTCAGGAGACTCGGAGGTAGTCCTGGCCCTGCCAGCTGGCAGCCACATCAGTAGCGCTTGCTTCCAGCTGGCACTTTTGAATTCACACACTGTGGTTTCTGGAGTTTATAAGAGATTTGGGGTCCCAGATGTGCTGTACATGCAAGATGACCAACAAGGAAAACCCCCAAGTGAAACACAATGGGTCAATTTAAGTTAGCAAAAGAGCAGAGGAAATTGCAACCAGCATTATTAGTGCTGAAATAAAGGCTTGGGCAGAATTCAGGTAAAAAGATGGATCAAGATGTAGGTAGGTAGGTTTTTATTTTATCTGCACTGATTTCTCCATCTCAAGCATTTTGTATGGTGTTTGAAAAATACAAAGGCCATCATAAAATGAGACTCTGGCTAGCTTACATTGTCCAGCACTTCTGTTATGACTGTTTATTCTCTCGTGAGTTGACAATTAATTAGAGCAGATTTATAAAGAAATATATAACAAGTATGGATGCTTCAAAATATAATTTATAACTGTCTCATTACTGCAGGTGCAAATCTTTTGTATAGTGATCCATAGTACTAACATCTACATCTTAAGTATTAAAGGTTTTAAAGTGTTAAGATTTGCTTATGTTTTAGGAACTCAAAAGTAGATCAAGATAATACATCTGGGTTGGGAAAAGTTATTTCCCTGAGGTACTGTTCTGTCTTTGTCATGGATCCTGACCTTAAGCTAATCACTACTTATAGTAAGAGCAGTACATTTGGCTAACCATTGAAAATAGAAATTTTAAACTTTATAGAGTTTGCAGACAGTCCCTGGAGTGTTACAGGACGCTAAGGATGAATGCCAAAGAGGAATTTTTTATCTCTCCTTTTTCCCTTCTTCCACTCTGAAACAATCATCAATTACCCTTATCCACTAGCACCATCTCATCTAAGTTCATTTTCAAGATGAAGTTTCCTCGTTGGATGGTGGCTGTCCAATCCTCTTTCTGTCCATCATGGACTGCTTTAGCGCTGTCCCCAGATTGACAGCCTGAGAGCGAATCAATAATAATTATCAGACTGCAACCACAGCGAGCTGTGTAATTCTGTGATGGGATAGCACTGAACAAACAGCCCCACATCTACTGCCACAGCTTTAAATATGTGGTCCTGGGTTGTCCATTTAACTACTCTGACCATGTAGTTAGCAGGAAGCTGTTGGCCTTTTTTCCATTCCAAATATAAAACCTTTAAAAATTGCATGCTACTCCAACACGCCCGTGCCATCTCCTGCTTTTTGCTATGTAAAACTATTTGCCAGCAGATGTTAAACAAGCCCATGAAATAGAACAATACAGAACTGAAGAGGAAGAGGCTAGTTTTACTGGATGCGAGCACATACATACTGCACTACGTTAAAAGTGATAGGCATTTTGCATACTGTGTGAATGACAAAGGTCTAAGGGCTTTTTCCAGGTGGCGACAATGTTCCTGGCTCAGCTGGGATACTGCAGTCGTCTTAGTCTCACTGGTATGCATACACACACCAGATATTGTCCAACTGCCCTGGCAATGAAGGAGCTGGCCTAACAGAGAAACAGGCTCATATTTTCCTGGGGAGAACTTCCTAGGGATCTACAATGTAAGGAAAAGCATATGCACATTTTGCTGTGTAATCTAGGAAAAAAGAAGAAATGAGGACATGTACAGGCAAATTGGTACTGAAATTATTTCCAAGTCAGTTTTGAGTCTTAAGAGCAAAACTAATGTTATGGAAGCACTACAAGTTATGAAACTCAAGTGTAGGAGAAGGAAAAATGTGAAAAAGGCACTGGTCTAAAATGATTAATTTTCACAAGATCCAGAGGTATAATAGAAGCATAAAGTAGCACAAGATAAGGAGGAGAATACTTTTTATATAACCATCATGTGGGGCAGAGATTGGTAGGCTTTTAGAATGAAGCCCAGAAACGGAAAAGAGAAGAATTAAAAAGACACAAAAAATAAATACTGTAAGAGGCACCATCTTTTAACCAACTGTAAGAAATGTGAAATTAAGAAGATTTCTTAGCAGATAACAAGACTAATTTCCTGACACAAAGAGCAGAAAATTCTAAAAATACACAAACACATAAATACTATACCATACTGTTACTAAAATGGAATGAGAGATTCTTGATGCAATACACTTACCATGGTGTTTATAGAAATATATAGTAAAAGAATTGCAAGCTGATTTTACACTGCATTTCTTCACGTTTACTTCAGTATAATTCCAGATGTTTCTTGCGGTTTCAATAACAAACTAGGCCAAGGCATCATGACTTGACAGACCGGTATGAGGACATCTGAAAGGGCCGAGTGCCAAGACCAAGCTATATTATTGACCCCACAAATGTTAACACATAGCTGGTTAGAAGTGGAGATCTACTAAAACATTAGGCAGGAAACAAGACATCTTCTAAAATATATGCACTTATGAAAGATACTGGATGTTAAATGGAGAGACTTCATCACGAAAGACGAAATTCAATAAATCTTAGCCAACAACTTGTCTCCTCCAGAATTAGGAGGACATGTTGAGTGTGTTTAGGATGTGGACACTGGATGCTGGTAGAAAGAGTTAGAAGTTATCAAATGCAAACCAACAACTGTGAGGAAAAGAGGACTTCCCAGAGAAACTTTAGAAGCAACTTAAACCTAGCAGTGCAATCCGTATCAACAGTACAAGACAGACCAAGGTAGGTGGTCTCAGTAGATGACAGGTTTTAAAAGATCTTTACAGACTATACTAGAAAATGATTTGAGACTCTCATCAGTATGTTCTTGATCCAGTACCACTAAAATGTATGCTAAAGCTCCCCGTATCTTCATTCTTACAAGACCAGCGGTACAGTGACATAAACCAGAAACAATGTTTTACTAATGGATTGAGAAATATTATGTTGAGTAAAAAGGGGCAAGTGACAACAAACAAATCTGTACTTTAAGTATTTATGATAATTATTATGAATTAATCAAATGGATTATGAAGAGCTCCAGCACATGGGGGTCAATAAATATTTTAACACAAATAAAATAGAATTCAAACTGTAGTTCAAATCCCCTCTTGTTGGACTTCTGGTTTTATGCCTTGCTGAAATTCCCTATTTCTATGACCAAGTAAGAAGCTAGCTGAATTATTGCCTGGTTAGCAATCAGAATAAAAACAAAGGCTGAGAAAAAGCTTAGTGCTTCACAAGGACGCAAGGACAGTGAAAAAATGGCCTAGCCAGTCATAGAGCTGAAGGTCAGGATGCGGTCTTGAGTGTTATCTACCATTGCTAGGTATTGGAAATCCTTATAAAGAGTCAGAAAGGTGTTGCATATTATGTGAGAGGTTTAACAGCAGTAAAGCTATTATTGCAGGAACAATTTCTGAAAGCCTAACAGAAAATCTAACTCTTCAGTTCCAAACACAAAACAAGCTTATCATGCTTATCGTTGAATTCCCACTGGAAGCTCCCCAAATTCTACCTTCTCTTGTGTTTTTTTTTTCTTTTTTTTTTAGTGATTTTTTTTGCGGAGAAGTGCTTACTGCCTTCAAACATACATAGCTGCTTACTTTCTACTGGCAAGGAAGAAATTAAATGAAACAAGCCAGAGGCAGGATATTAATGCAGAGTGCATTAAAAGAAAAAAAATGATGGTATGAACAGGGTAGTGACTGATTTATAAAATCAATCACATACTTTTGGCTCGATGTCATGTTATAAGAAGAAAAATAACCCTGTTTACATGAACAGGATGATTAATCACTGTTTCCCTACTATTTAAGATAGGCAATTTTTATTTCCTTTTTTCTTTCATATTATTTGTAAGCAGTAACATAGTTGTTTTATAATATAAATCTAATAATTGTATTCTGATTATGGTGAATTTAATGCGCTTCTGTAGTTAAAAGGCCTGTCAGCAGCAATTCTGAAACAAACTTTCAGGCATTTCTAAGCAGTCATAAAAATGCAATATTGGATGAAACTTGACTTTTATCAAGTTTTATCAAAGCAGCAAATATTACAAACTTGGACATAATGTCTGTAGATCACATTGTATAGCACTAGATTTCAAGGCAAGCATTTGGAGCTGGGTTGTTCTGTGGTAGTTTTTTTTTCCTTTTCACATGCATGGAAACAAATTGGCAAATTTTCAAGTCATTTAAAATGTGACTGCTCAAGGTGCAGCTGTTAATTACAAATTTGCAAAAGTTTAATACTAGTGTAAAAGAGGGTTCTTTTTATACTTTGCCAGCTCTGATAATTGCAAGATAACACCCATTATTGATATTTCAAATCAACATTTTAAGCCATTTTTTGTTTTGAAAGTTAATAAATCTGTACAAATCGTCATAACTAACACCTTTACTTCCAAGCACATCTATTTCCTGGGATACATACCAAAGGGAAATTAGAGAAGGAAATACAGAAAAGTACTGTGAAAAATAATGGTCTTGGAAATTTTATCAAGACCATGGGGTGTCCATACAAAAAGAGTCTGATGCCAGAGTTTTGTAGGTCCTGCCATACTATGGCCATAATTAATAGCCAATAATAGACACAATTCTCACTCTGATCTGAAAATGTATACCTATCTCACCTGCATCAGTGTGGAGGTGCCCAAAGTAAATATGTAAATATCGTAAATATGCAGTATAGCTCCTTTGCATAGTGATTTTTGTCAAAACCTACAAAGGATTATAAACTTCATCTATTGCTTGAAGAAGAGACAGTAGAAATGCAAAAAATTCACAAAATGTTGGAAGGAATAATGTCTAAGGAAAACTATCAAACCCTCAAAATTAGGTACTGTTGGGTTTCTTTTCTACTCCTATATCATAAAACAAATATTAAACACATTTGTTTCTCACTGTATAACCTTAACATCCTCTGTGTTGCTAAATGCCAGCCTTGTATTCAACTCTGAGCATTCTTTCACAGCAGGTTTTGTTCAGGGTATACCCTCTCTTTGAAATGCTTTAGGAGATTGGCTCTTACAGGGAATAGAAATCAGTCAACCTATGCATCCTAGTTCGATAGACTCTGAAACACAAAAAAGGAAGTTAGTCCCTGAGGATCTTATAGATACCCAGGATGAGGACAATCTCCATGAAATCCATTTTGAAAAGTCACAGGAGGTGCCGAAGATCCGCCTATGGTTGGTCCAGCTAAGAAACACAGCAATAGAAAGATTAAGAATTGGCTGTGAAAAAGACCTAGAGACTGGACTGCAGACATGAGGACTCTGAGAAATCAGCCTTTCCTTTTCTTTCCTGAAGAATTCCCAGATGACAATCCAGAAGCATATAAGAATCTCTTAGAGCACATAGAAGAACAAGACTTCAAACCTGCAGCTGCAGTGAAGACCCAGCATGTCACCCCAGCAGATCATCTCTGTTTTCTAAACCACAAAGTGGTAAGCATTAAGGACTTAGATGAAGCTCTCTAGCAATCCTTGTACTACTGAGAAATGGAGACCAATAGGGTGAGAAAGTCTGCCATAAGTGCAGGGAGATAAGAGCACATGGACCACAGTACTGTCTGTGCTACCTCTTCTGTGATGTGATGCACAGAGGAAGTTCAGCATTTAAAGGTGGGCTGAGGAACAGCTGCATCATCTTGTTTTTATGTATGCAGTATGAAAATATACCTAGAGAGAAATTACCTACAACTCTTTCCCTGCATTTTCTAGCATTTCTTCATTTCTTAGGTTGCAGATGTTCACATTTACTTGTACAGAAGTGCTCGTTCTAAAGGCAATATTCTAAAAGCATTTTAAAATTATTTCACACAATCTGGGAGAAGATGGTAACATAAATGTTGTTAGTAAAAATGATTTTTGCTATTTCAAAGAAGATGAAGTAAAATTTAACAAAATAATCAAGTGGTATGATATTCTAATGAAAAGTATTATTTACACAGTGTCGTCTTCTCAGAAATTTTTATCAATCTATGAACTACTATCAATCAACAACCAGTATATAGATGTACTTGAACTTCTTGATGGGGTTTAATTGTCATATATTTTGAGAGAGAAGTCTTAGCTATGTTCCAGAGTCATGCACAATTCATTCAGGTGGTAGAACAACAAGGGATTATTTCCTAATCATGAAGAATATAAAAACTTAATTAAATTCTTGTCAGTGGTGAAAGCACTCTTTTCAAATTAAAGATCATTGACTGCCAGCCTATACTTGCATAGTTAAAATTAGAGTATATTAAAATAATTTATCAAAATAAGCACACAAATACAATCAAAGTTGACTGATTAAAAGTCCATTGATTAAACACATGCAAAATGATGTTAATATAATAAAGAAGAAACATCACCACTTATAGAAAACCTGTACGTTGCCATTTAGGACATGTGAGCTTCTGTTGATAGAGAATTTATACCTTTTATTATCTATTGTTGCCTTTGAAAGCTAGCTTTATGCTATATCTGTAGAAAAACCATTATGAACCTTATCACCAGACTTTTTTATTCTTCAGTGTCCTTTCATTTTAAACTTTCAGATACAATTTCCCTCCATAACATTACCTCCATCCCTGTTGCAGCTAGTGCCATGTTATTAAATGAAATATATTCTCCCTTTCTATTAAAAATATTCTTCACTTATACTGTTGCTTAGACTTATCTTTGTATATTGCCAATGTAAGTGTTATAAAAAAAAAAGAACGGGAGGATACAAAGCAAACCCCAAGTCTAAGAAAATTATAAACATGTAATTGCGAGCAAAACCCATTTCCGTTTGAATATTGCACATTCCTGGCAGTCTCAGCTCAGATGACAGAGATGCAGCTAAGGAAACATGAATATCAGTTATAACTTCCACCTGAGATAAACAAGCTTTGAGGACCTGAACAACTCCAACAGGTTCCTTTTGATAGCATTGACCATAACTTTTGTGGTCAGCATGAAGCATTTGATAAGGTGGTTTCAAAAGGTTTTCTTTCTGTCTCAGGCAGATCTAAAGGGATACCGTTCCTCAATTACTTCCAATGAGATTTGAAGTCATCAGTCAAACACAAGCTCTGCATTCATCAGTCCACGAACTATGAAGTTAGAAAGTCTATGCTCAAACTTGTCTATTCTTCTAATCTGGGAATCTGAAGTCAGATATTGTCATGGAACTTCACCAAATACTTGTATTGCTTATATGCTATTTTTCTTTCCTATTTCTGGGAATGATCTACTCCTGGAATAACCTTTGGGTTATTCCCAAAGAGCTTTGTCATTTCATGTGATCAAGCATCATCCTGAAGGGCAAGTGCACGAGGCACAGCTTTGGTTGCTTTCTTGCAGATTTCATTTACAAAGAAACAGTCTTTATGCAGCTACAACTTTGCAGTGGCACTTAGCCGAGTTGTGTGTGAATAATTTCTCATGATAGCAGTACAGAATTGCTCATGGTAAGTATTTCACGATGTTACTTAGGGCTCAGTAAAACTGCAAATTATTTTTTTTAACTCAGGGAAACATCCTAGATTTAACCTAAACTAGGATCTCCTATCAAGAAGCAAGTTGGAAAATCTTATTCAAAGGTGATAAAAAGCAGAAACTGCTTAGAACTTTCAGGTTGAAGCAGCAGCACAAGATCTGATGCAAACACCATTGTCTTTCTTTCAAAACATGATATTTTATGTATTGTTTCATTTGTTGACTTGTCTGAATTGTTTTATATGCTCATACCAACTGACAAAGAGAAAACACAGAGAAAAAACTAGATGAAATTGTTTAGTTAGAAAGAATTCCATTTAAGCGTAATTCCCCTGATAGCATTAATTTGGTAAAAGCCCTGGTACATGACCCAATCCTAACCTTATATTGAGCAGTCAAAGATAGCAAAAAAATTCATTGTCAATTCCAAGCTGCAATTGCACTTGTTTGCCACCAACAAAGGCACCTTACATCACGTGCGCAAAGTAACTAATAAGTGCCTGATTGAAGTTTTGACTTCTATTAGTCTAGTAAGGCCAGAGCAATTTTCTGGGTTTGAATGTCCAGGGTTTAGTTGGATTCCCCTGAGGATGAGCAGGAAATACCACTAGACAAAAGATGCTCTGTGCCTGAACTGCTTCTTCTGCATTCAGTGCCATCGCACTGCTCCAGCTGCTCTAGCCTAGCTACTAATAATGTTTTTGTATGTCAGCCCTAGCTCCCGATAAAGACAAGGACGTTATTCTTACACGACGTATGCAAGTTAATCAAGACACTGCATTCAGTCCTGGTGTATTTTTACAAGGATTTTGATAGTACCACTTCTCCAGATTATATCACAACCTTTTGTTCAGGTGCCACAGTAATACTTGAAGGAGTGCAATTTGCAAACAGGCAGATGAGGATTAACTAACAGTTAACATCTGTGATGCTACATTTTTAATGTATTCAGGAATCAGTGAAATTATAACCACACTAACACAGAATGACTGACAATTCTAGAAACCTTATGCTGACCAGTGAATGCACAAACCACCCACCTGATTCAAAGTCTGTGTAACAAGCACTGACTTCAGAGGGATTTGAATCTGACTTTCCAGGTTTACTATGTTAACTATGAATTGCCCACACTACACTGCTATTGAAAAGTACAGTCATTTTCAGCCAGCTTTCTTTCTCCTTATACCTTGCAGGGTTTATGCTGTATTGCAAGTTATTACTTGTTTTTATTAAATCCATTTTGAAGCCCAGGGGCTAAATCCTAAAGTCCTTGCCTAACCCTTCCCTTCTTCCCCCAGACAAACATCCCCACTGCTTGCAATGGGAGCCTGAAATCAGTGGAAGTAGAAATGATCCAATCAGCTTAAATTTAACATCAGCTTTTTGTTAACTGGTTTATCATGCAGTGCCTTTATTCACTGGATAAACATACTTTATAGAAGTGTTATCCTGTATGAGCATTAACAAGGAGGGAAAGGATTATATACAGAACTTTTTTACTTGTTGCGTAAATTTGATCACGAAGTGTTTCCACCAGAGCAGATTTTGTTGAAGCTATTACTTATCTGGTGATTCAGTCAGTGCAGACCTATAAGATCTGCAAAGTTTACAAGGTGCTAAACAAAACCCAAACCAACCAGATTAACTGGGATAGATTTTAGGGTATTATTATATGTGATAATGCCATCTACAAAGTATGACTCCTGAGTGTTCAGAATGGAAGACAATGTTTTATATTTACAAGGTCAGATAAAATAAGATTTTGCCTTTCCTTCCTGGGATCAAAATTGAATAGGAATTGTTTATTAAGGTTTGAAATCCTGGATTAAACAGTGATTCCTCTAAACCTGTTGGAAATCATCATTATTAGGCTATTAACACATGCAGTCCTCCACTAAGAACAGGGCTCCAGTTGTGGGGAGTGCTGGAGAAGAAGTTGTCGTCTGTCCCATGCAAGCGCTGTTGGAACCAAATGAGCTAGGACGACCACATTTTCCACATCTATAACTTTAAAATTATTTCCATTACTAAACTCCTTGCCATTCTCTAGTGCTTTAAAACCATCTCATTCTCATCCACCATAGCCTTGTGTCCACTTTGTCAGTAGCTCCCTGTACCTGAGTGTGTGAAATATCTGAGGACTTAAAGAGCAGTATCTGTGCATGTAAAATATGATAGATAGCTCTGCATTTTCTCACCACTGAGGGTGGTGCAAAGAAGTTCTGTAACTTGTCCCACAGCGCACAGAAAGTCTCTGCCAGTGCAATGGGCTGCATGGGGATTTCCCTGGCCTTTTCGTCATGAGGAGACCTTTCTCCTTATATGGGACCAAGGAAAGTGAGGGATTCCCGCTGCGTTTTTTACATGTTCTCTTCCACACACATTGTGCAGGAGGCTGCACTGGTGGTCCTAGAACTGCTGTATGCTACCATGTCTAGCGTAAGGAGACAGGCTACGGTTCTCAATTGATTATTTCCCTTGCAAATAGGGGGACTAATGATACTGAAGGAGGCTGATTTCCATTGGGGAAGATGTTTTCTCTTATGCTGAACACAGTGAGCTTTTAACAAGGAACAAAACTAGGACAAGGAAATCGGCACAAGTCTGTTTTGGCTGAAACAACACTCAGCTGGAATATTCACAAAAAGCAGCACCAAACTGAAACAAAAAACCCAACCTTTTCCACATTTTAAAAAAGTAATTTTTAGATATCCTTGAGCCTAAAAAAAGCTGTTCATATTACCTATTATAAATTTGCTCCTGGGTATAAGGGAAAGGTAAGACCTTTCAAGTTTACAGTCCATGCTAAATGGAGGGGCAATGAGGGAGGTTATTGCATAGAACGCCCCCCCCATCCAAGCTGTAACAAGAGAATGGATGCACATTGACGCACAATTACCTACATGTTTTTGATGAATGCCAACACCTTCAGGGAAAATCAGAACATTTTAGTAGAGAAAACCCTTTTGGTCCAGTGTAGTTGATATAGAAGTTCATCGCTTGCATGTCTATCACAATGTTGGAAAGCTTTTTAAAGAAGCGATGATAAGTGAAACCGTGAATAAAATTGGTTAAAATTGAACCTCGTCAATCAGCTGACAGAACAGAAACATGCCAGTTAAATACATGCCTAAAGGCTTCTGGAAATTATTACTTGATTTCTAATCAAAATTATATAAGGAACAGGAAAAAGTGCAATTACTGGTCTGTTGTAATACAAAACAAGTCCAAAAAGCTATGGATAGTTGCAGCTGCACATTTATAAACTAATATACTTACATGCTGCCAAGACTAATACACTTTATTTGATTTCTGGCTGCAAAAACCCAATGATATATGTTAACCTGGATATCTGATTTTCAGCAAGGATACCTAAGTACTATTTAACATTGGCAGTTATAGATAGCTTAGCATTTAACTGGCTCTCCCTTGACCTCAATTACCACATTAAAATATTGTTAACAAATTTAGAGTCAAATTGGCATTTATTATACAAGATTAGGTTCACTCTGAGTAATTTACATATTGTCACCAGGACTGCCAACTGCTTACATCTTCATGTAGTTTGAGGAAAGCAGCAAATGTTAATATTAGCAGGGCAGATGCAATGACAAATAATAAAGTTTTATGTCCATGGCAAATTGGAATTTTCCCTTTGACAGCAATGGACAAGGATTTCATCCACAAAAGCTATTATCCTACACACTGCCTACATCCTTTATACTGCAATTTAAGGAGTTCATACATACATAGAGGAAAATTTCCATAATTTTTGACCCATCTGAACTGTTTTTCCCTAGTTTGGAGTGGTGTATGTAACACTGTATGCCTGATGCTTTTGTGGCAGTGATTTTGTTATGTATTTTGTTAAGTATGTTACAACAGTATTGCAGATAACATAATACTAAGCCTGTTTTCCGTATTTTTGCATGCTTATGTGTTCACGTTGACACATGAAAGATGAGAATGAAAATGTATGCTTGTTTACTCATGTATGAAATACATGAAAATAAAATAGATATGCATATGTTTCACTTGTGCCTCTTAGATTAACAGGTTTTCCAGTGTTTTAGAATTGATGAATGCCTCCTGTTTCAACCTATTTTTGTGCCCTTTAAATTTTAGTCATAGGTGAATAAGTCACACAGCATTAGTAATCTAACTTTGATCAGCCTTCGCAGTCCCATGAGGAAAAGTCATGAAGCCTCTGGTCAGTTTACAGTCGATCCCTAATCAGACAAAATGCCTAATGATTTCAGTAATGATTTTATAAGGACTCCGGGATTTGCCGTACTGTTATTAAGCAATGCAGAAGAGGGATCATAGCGTACTTCCAGTTTGCCCTCAATCTAAAAAGGTATTTAGTGCATTAGGAGAGATCTCATAATAAATGCTTTCTTAAAGGCAGTGGAGGAGATTTCCAAGGTATGTAATCCCTTTAGCAGAAACATCAATTTATCTCAGCATGCTGTAAAAACCATAATAGCAAACAAAACTACAAATCCAGAGATCAGTTTCTGCCTGATGTTCAATCATCAGTGCTTTCTGAGACCTGCAGATACTGATATTCTGTGCAATTCTTTGGTTGCTTCTAAAATATTATTTAGTTTAGTTTCATTGTAAATCTTTGGAATTGCATGCAACTATATGGCTAGTCCACTCAAACTGCTTATTTTATTGGTTGCATATTTGCAATGCTTTCATTCTAGCTTGCCTAACTCTGTAGACCTACCAGTCCTTCATCTAGCCTGTTTGTTTTTTCTTTTTCTTTTTCTTTTTTCTTTTTTAAGAGGGAAAAAGGTTTTAGGGTAAACTAAAGGGAGAAACTTTGTATGGAAGTTCATAGAGGTTCTCAAAGAACTTAATCTGCCTGAAGACATTTTCTACATGAATCAGTCAGAATCTGATGGTCTTTTTGAAGAACAGTTATCACAGAATTCCCTAAAGAACCTTTCTACTTGCAAAAAACATGACATTCCTCCTGCTCCTGAACTCCTACCAAAAGACAAAATAAGGCCCATTTCAACTCCAAGTAAGGTTCTGACCCTAAAAGAGACTCTGTAAACTTAAGTAGGATCTTTGGGTTTAGAACTGGAGTCGTGTAGGAGTTTTGTTAGAAAACACGCACATTAGTCAAATCCAAAATACTTCTTGCGCATAGAGATAGGTCAAAATAACTGTTGTTGGGTTTTTGTTTTTAAATAAGGAAAATGAATACATTTTGAAATCGTTATTCTTATATTAGATGTTTAAAATTAGCAAGTTTATGTTAAATACAGATTACATGAGTGAAATTAGAAAATTATGCAGACTTACTTATTATAAAAGGTGAGAAACTCTCCTTTTTATTTTAACAGCATATTCTGTTTATAAAGATTCAGAACCCTACCACAACCTCATCTCAAGGCACTGTGTTCAAAGCTATGCTGAGGAAAAAAAATCAGAAGAGATTCCAAATAGTGAAAATTGGCTCCTGTGCACAGCATTACTAATTCTTGAGCAATATTTGACTCGAGAAATGCCTCAAGTCCTTCATGTCCACAAACCAAAAGAATTGCAGAGTCAGAATGAGTGGGACTGTCAGATTGGCCTTATGACTATTTTTTTGGTCCTCCTTTATCTGAGTTTTAACTTTAATTGCTAATTTAACACATCACTGCACTTTCTTTGTGTTTCCACCTTCCTCATGCTCTCATTCATGTTCATTTGTGCAGCCTTAAATTTAAAGGAGGAAACTAGAACATAGGACTCCCAGACTTTAGATCCAAATTTGTCTGTATCTGCAATTTGGCCACTGGAAGTCATTCATAATTATGCAGATCAGTTTGCTCTTTCCTATTTGTCATGAATGCCCTCCCATGACAAGGGCAAAATGCACAATCATATGGTTATGATTTTGCTTAGAGATGTGACGAAACAAGTCCTAGATTATGCTAAGTATTATTGCAACAATTGTTTCCAGTGGCCGTGGTGAGGAACAGAAGGCGGCAGGAGCTTAACTGAACATCTGCTCCCTGAGGACCGGACTGGAAGTCTGCAGATTTTTCACTATTGCATTTTCAGCCAAGCAGGATGCCGCTGAACTAATGGCTTGCTCTGGTCAGGAATGCCTGGTTTTCTGGAGCCTGGGAGACTTTGATAACTTTGGATAATGTATTCTGCGTAGTGGCCTCTGTGCAAATACTGGCGCAGGCACAAACCAGATAGATTTTTGTTTTGATTACCTACAATGAGGTAAACTGAAGTACTATCCAGAATATAGCTTAACTACCTATGAAAAAGAACATTAAGAATCAAATAGTACAGTAACCACTGTCCTGGAAATATTATATACTGACTAATCACTGGTGACTAGATTGACATGGTAAATCTAGCAAAATGTATATCCATACACATTAAATGTACTCTGCTACTGAAATCCACTTAATAGACCCTAAAATCAGCTTCACCTGGATTATTAGTGCATTTTCAAGCCTATTACTAACCTCAACGGGGAGACAGCAAATGTGACTTGGCAAAAAAATTGCTTCCTATGAGCTGAAATACCAGCTATATCACATTGTGAGGATGTGCTGCTCTAAAATACCTTATTGGATGGATCCCCAACAGAAAGCACAAGACCTCCCTGACGTTTTCAACAGTTGCCATCTTCTCTGGTGAGCAGAGAACTAACTGAGTGCCAGGTTCACAAGCTGCAGGTTTCTCTCCCTACAGCCTCATGATTTGGATTCCGTACAAGTGAGCTCCCTTCAGTTTGCTGTAGCACTCAAGTAAATCCAGTTTACAGCATGGTTTGCCAGTGGATTAGTATTCAGCTGCTTTATTCTGGGCTTTCTGCTTCAACTATGCATTTTTCACAGATTCTTGGTCTTTCTGGTCCTCAGGAAAGCAGGTATCCTTATATGCATCTTGAGTTTTTCAGTGGAATTTAATGTGCTTGCTGAAAATCCTTAAAATACAGAGCATAAGTGCTAAGTCACTGCAACAATGGCTGCTGTAGCATTACAGTAAGATTTATTGCTTGCCATTTGTAAAGTGAATGTGTGCCTCCACACAGTCTCTGAGGAACCAGGCAGTTCTTATACAATTATAGTGCCATCCTATACACCTCAGAGTCA
This sequence comes from Calonectris borealis, assembly GCF_964195595.1. Lineage (NCBI taxonomy): Eukaryota > Metazoa > Chordata > Aves > Procellariiformes > Procellariidae > Calonectris > Calonectris borealis. The sequence continues at coordinate 14,510,154 of NC_134322.1, forward strand.
ACCCTCCTGTAGATCAGCAACTCTTACTATAAAATGCCAGTAACGTAATAACAGTACATTAGACAGTTTGTGAACATCCCCTCACTTTTTAAATACATCTTGCAAAAGGAAAAGGGTCCTATCACATGCCCTATAACTTGACCATTTCAAGCCAGGGCTAGATGTCATTCCAGAGCCCAAGAGCCCTCACGGAGAAAGCTATTGCAGCAACCTATGGACTGAAAGGAAGACAGCTGATTTTTCTTACCTTTCTATTTAAAAGACTTCTGTGTGCATCACAGAAGCTTCTCAATTTTATTATAAAACCCCATTACTTCTTTTTATTGCAGACTTAGTGGAGCCTTGTTGTAGAAATTAATCATATGATTAACTGTGAGATGGTCTTTTAATACTGTATAGACCATATATTGTTAAATGTCCTTCTTGACCCTTTATTTGCAACTTGGGTATTCTCATAGGACAGAAAATAAAAGACAAATCAATGCAATAAAGTATTTCATCCAGGGCTTCCTGCCCTACCCTAAACTCACTTTCTTTTAAATCTTATTATTCAGGGAAGGTATGGGATCAAATTCACAACTGTCAGAAACCATTACAATCAGTGGAGCCTTACCTGCTTATTCTAACAGGGAATCTGGCCAACATCATATATTTTATTCTTGATTACCTTAACTCAACGCCTTAAACAGGGGAAGTTTTGCAATACAATGGTGATAGAGAAAAGAATCTCTAAATTAAAGACATTATCCAAGACAAGATGCACAACCTCTAAAGGCAATAAACCTTCACGTAAGGTTGCAGATAGAAGTTATCAAGAGCAGAGATATTCAGAACAGACAAAATGGGGAAAAACAAAATCATAAGTTCCATTACCCCAAAGACTTGGGGAGACATTTAATAGAGATGGAACTTCTATATCTATGTGTGAGTCTACAGATGCACAGAAACAGATCCTTTTTTTTGGTTTGCCTTTTAAGTGGTGGAGCTGCAGTTGCCATTTTTTCAGGAAATCCGATCTGCAAATTTAAAATGAAACAACAAACACTTCCATCTGCTTGAGGTTTTTAGAATGCACCCACCACTTATTTCTAACTCTCTCTTGGAGGAGTCGCACTGAATGAGCAGATCCCCATCCCACATTGTAGCAGCTGTCCCAGGACCCTCTTCCTCCCTCAGTCCTGATCATTATCAGGAGTTGAAGAATTTGTCAGCCCATTAAGTGACACAAATGTCAGTCAACATGTCTACAACACCTGAGAGCTTTTTTGACAGCTTGAAGTCACAGCACATGAACATGAAGGCTCTAGAGGCTCTTTGGGAAAGAGATTGCCTTTTTGTTATGTATTTACACTGCATCCTGGGTCCCAGGCAGTGATGCTGCAGCCCTGCCGCTGCAGCATCTTCTCTGTGCTCAAGGTAGGAAGCTCTCACCCGAGCACCTGGGCATGTGGTAGCTGAAATTCCCTTTGAATTGGAGTAATGTTCTCACCCAGCTCCACTAACCACCACAGCCTCTGAGGTTACTTTTCATCATTTCAGAGGTTGTACAAGAATTTACCTGTCTTAATCTGCAGCTCTGTCTAATGGCCAAAGCCCTCTAAGGGCAAGAAATGAAAGAGTTCTGAGAGCTATTGAATACTTTAAAGACTTTTCCAGAGTGTCAGCACAAGGACTTTTAGGCTTTTAGTGCTCAGGGGTTTAGTTTTCAGTTTTAGACACTTTTAAGTAGAAATATTTAGCGAAAGACATATATAGGTTGTAATTGTAACTTTAGTTTATGCTGCTATCTTAAACATTTTAAACAAATCTTTATATCCAGCATATTCAATTGAGGATTTATACTGAGATATTTCAAATATGATTCTTTTACTTATCTAGATAATATATTTGTAGACTAGCCACACTAATCAGAAGTATGCAAGTGCCTAAGAGGGCAGATATGTGTCTCCTTAGACATTTGTGCCAATCTACCATGCATTTTCCCTAACATCTTAAAATGCCTACGTTCTTTTGTAAACCTGCCCTGGAGAGTGGAGCTCATCACTGGTCAGCACTGATTGTGCCTGAGAAAAGTCTTTATAAAAGTCCTTAATCTTTTAAGTCAGCTATCTTTGCTGTTGATGTGATGTTGTAATAGAATCTGTTACGTGCAAAGATATTTAGGAGTTTCAAAACAGTGTATGGAAAAGTAAGCAACAATAATTCTTTATTTTACAACCAAGTAGAATACAAACTGCTGAATTAAAATACTGCCTGCTAAACTTCTACCACTTGTACATTTTCATAGGACTGCAGGATTAGGCAGGGCTGAAATGCAGAATTTGTGATGGACTGGGTACTGAAGCAAGAGCTGAGACACCCCCAGAGGGGCTCAGCACCTGGCAGGAACAACAATGATGTTCAGCATGTGGATAATGGGAAAAAAATTTCAGTCTCGGGAGTGGGATTCTCCTCTCACCACAAGTGAGGAATAACTCTTCTGAAATCAAGAGGGGTTGATCACAGAGAGAGGAAAATCAGACTTTGATGTATCTAAATATAAACGCAACATGTACTACATTTACTAAAATGTAGCTACCATTACCTTTTACCCACTGGAGATTGTATCCAAATCTGCCACTCACCCTAATGTGTATTATATAGAGATGTGAAAGCTGATGCAAGTGAATATACATAGTTCTGGCAACCTTCTCTAGTTTATTTTGGTGCATTGCAAGACAATCCAATATTAACCACTTCAGTATAAACTTGTCTTTTCAGCTATTTCTACAGAGAATGAAGTGTGTACTCTCAACTGTAGTTCTACTGAAATCCATCTATCATTTTATTGACCTGCTGGGAAAAAAATGTCACCTGTTTTCTAGCTCACAGATTGGGGTTCTTCATGACCACAGAGCAGAGACTTTTCTAAAGGTTTTTAAAAAGCTGTGGATGCTTTCCCTTTGTGTAAATGTGTGATGCAAAAAAAAAAAAAAAAACACAAACACCAAAAACCAAACAAACCAGATGAATAAGTGTCCTTACAGGAATTGTGTATTGCAGAAAACAGTGACTTGGTTAACAAATCTTGAGTTCAACAATGATGAAATGCTTACTGTAGATTAAAAAAAATACATAAATACATAGAAGGAATCCAGTACTGACGGAGAGCCCAACATAGGAGCTAAGCAGCATTAGACTTGCCAATCCTTTATTCTAGAGCAGCTGAGCCTGGTTTGTCCCTGGTACAAGGCACCATGTGAAGAGCTGCCCCACTCTGTATTTGCCTGGTTTGTCCACGGCCATAGATCCCTGAAGCTCAGATTCAACCCAGCTCTTTCCTGGCTGCTCCCCTCCATCCCAAGTCAGCTCAGACCTGCCTTGGAGAGGCTCTATGGCCAGGGGCTCTCCAGGACAGTGCAGGACTTTCTTCACATGGGAGGAAGACCCTCCTCTGTGGGTGCGAGGGAAGAGGTACAAGTCCCATAACTCATACTGCAGCAAGGAGTCCACACTGCGCCTGCATCTCATGAAGCTCTGCCATGAAGAAGCAAGCGATCAGGGGGAGTTTGTGGTTTCAGGAGATTTAGACATTTTATTCCCAACCATCTCCTTTATTAATGCAGTAAGGAATATCAGTTCAATATAGAAGATAAAACACTGCTTTAATATAGGCCAGTTCATTAGCAAAAGCTGACATGATGTTGCACTTTGTTAGCATTATAGACCTTCTTTCAATTTGCTCTTTGTGCTCTTGCTACCCACAATGCATTCAGATGCTTGCTCCCTGTTACAAATTCTGCACTACAGATGGTTTCATGAACTGAAACCACACCTCAGCTGCTGAAGTGTTTTCAAGTTACGAATACCATTTATTCTCTCAGTGTCTTCCAAGTTTGCCTATAAGCCAGTTGGTCCTTGCCTGCTTTGTTTGATAGATGGATAGGAACACATGACAGAAAAAGCAGAATACAGTTCTTTTATGTTATCAGCATTAAACCTGTGCCTGTCCTTTACCAGTCATGAAATCCCTAGCCCAAAATGATACATCAGCATTTTCCATAAGATGATGGCAAAAGGAGACAGGGTATTAGTCTGAGTAAGCTATAACATCTCTCACAATTTTTTGTGTGATCGTGGTCACACCGTTTAATTTTTCCATCCACTTTTCGAGACAGTAAATAAGGAAAAATATCCCAGAGCTGGATATTCATGTTTGTAGAATATTCAGGTATTATTGGAATGGGACCATTTTATTCCCAAGATTGATGAATATAAAGTCAAGAAAAAGCTAGATATTCAGATTGTCTATACTGATTTTGTTCCTCAGATGAATGCAAGGACCCTTATAAAGTCCTAAAATTCCAGCTTCTCACATGGCATGAAAATGTTGTTCATCTCTTTAAAGCAGTGATCTTTAAGCAGCAGTCCTTAAATTTTAAAGACCTTTTACACCTTCTGTTTGATCTCCTCCCATTTTCATTCCCAGCACCTGTCTTCATACTTTTTTCTAGCAATGTCTCTCATTTCTGACAGAGAGCAGGTAGCATACAGCCGGGTGAGGAATTGTATCTCCACCCAGCAGTTCCTTGTACAGCAGGGAAACCCAAGCTATCTTCTTACTACTGACAGAGTGAGAAACCTCAGCTCTGGGTTATGCCCCTATTGCTGTCTTTGCTATGTTTGTAGTTGAAAGAAAGGTACAATCTGGAACTCAGAAATCAATGGTAATTGGTCTTTGTACAAATTCACTTTAAGTGAAAGACTCAATTTCATGTGATATCACACTGATTGGAAATAAATTTTTACCAACAAAAAGTGTTTTTAGGCATCTCACAAATTCATTCTTAAAGACCTGGATCACAACCATGTTACAGGACAGGAGCATTTGTCTCCATATACATAAAGATTCAGACCTTAAAACTTCAGAAAAATCAAAAGTGAAATGTTGATGCTAATATCCAATCATTTGAAGCTCGTTTAACATCTATCCTGTTGTAGATTTGTGAAAACAGAACAAAAAAAAATCACAAATGGAATTGTTTCAAAGTCTTTCCCACTACAGATAATGTACAGCTGCAACACAATAAATACACTGTGTAGTCTAACTCTGAGAGGAGCAATGGCAACATCACACACATATCTTTCAAGATATAAAATGTGTAGCTGGCTGGTACACACACCTATCCTCCCCTGCTGCACCAGTCTTTATGATCACACAAGAAATTAGGGAGCTGAACATACAAACCCGTCAGTTCAGACTCTGCTCTCCTTTCCATTATAGCTGGAGTACAAGCAGTAACCAAATGCTTTGAACGCCTAGATTCTTAGCCAGCCTTATGCTTCTTCACAGCAACACTCAAATAATGCCATACTTTCTAATTGTATCTATCTGGGATCCTACTTCAAGATAGTTTTCCACATTCTCTGACCTCCTCTAACACTCGTGGTTTGGCTCCACCTTCTCTGAAATATAAAAGAATAGACACTTTTTCCTTTCATATTTACAAGGCACATCTTATTTTCCTTACAGCTGCTGACTCATTGCCAGAGGTCAATTCCTGCCTCTCTTCATCTCATCCCATCACCTTCTTTTTGTCTTTTTTTAAAAGAGCACATCCTCTCCTGTGTTGACCCTCTCAGTTGGGTTGGGCTTTCCCAGGAACCTCTGGAAAGCTACAGAGGGATTTCATCACCCTCATCTAAATGTCAGTTTAAAAGTCCCATTGCTTATGATGTCAGCCAAGCCCTTGATAAAATGAGTTCAGGCCCAAGCTGAGCTACTGCCTGATGCTCTGGGGTAAGGTACCTCGCAGCCCCCCATTCTCCTGCCTGCTCCCTGGCTGGGCACAGCACCAAGCACAGGGTCTTGGATCAGCAGTCATCTGCTGTATGGTAATACAGCTAATAGTGGTCTAAATTAGCCTCAGACGTACCATCGATTTGGTGATGCTATATGATCTGTGTAGAACTAGAACACATATCTATCTCCAGATGACTTCAGTATTTTTTGCCCATACCAGTATTCCTCACTCCTTCAAATCTTTTTTCTCTAACTTACAGAATACAGGTTAGGTCAATCTTTCTTTATAAGTCATACTTTCAAAACCCTAAATCATGCATTTGTTTGCCTTCCACTGCACTTTTACAAGCTCAGTCAGCAACGTCCTTCCTATAATACATTGCAGAATTGCAGATATTCCAAATGGAATCTGACTAGTGATTTTCAAAGTGGCAAAGTAACTGTAGTAGTAGTAACACACGCTTCCTTGCATTTGTACTTCTGCCAATGTTTTCCGTTTAAGACCATATTTGAATCTCTGGTTTCCCAGAGCAAGATAGGAACTGGTGCATCTCTGAACGCAAAAGCAAATGACCCAAGCCATAATGGTAGGGGTTTCTTCCCAAACATATTTCTCCGCAGGGGCAAAAACCCTTTCAGAGTAATTCACATGTCTAATCCCCTACAAGCATGCTTAACACACTGAATATATCCACAGCAGTGATTTTAGGTGTTGTAAGAAGCATCAATATTAAATCAGTGACATTCATACCCAGTTAATCAAATGAATCCAGAGCCAAAACCTCAGAGTGACTCTAAGGGCTTCCCCCCTCTTTGATTTCCCATTCTTTGCATGAGATACACGCTACAATCTCTTTAGTAAAAATCCCTTGGAGAACTTTGCAACAACCCTTCAGTACAATACTCTGGCTCAAATCCATCTCCTACAATTATATTTCATTATCAATAGCCTCTCCTTCACAGTCTTACCCTACCATCCTGAAATAGTCTAATATACAATGCCTAGGAACTGCTGCATTATACCTTGGAGGGGGCATCATTTTAACACTGAGGATGTTGATTCCAATTTAAACTTTGTTTAAATTGATGCTTTAGGACAAAAGATACCACATAGAATCACTGCTAATGATCACCACCTCTCCCCCAAGATTATATCCGTTGATGGGTTACTGTTTGGATCTGTTAGGTTACTTACTCCCCATAACTCTCAAACTTGATACAACTAGGGGTTCTTCACAGCCTGCGTATATTTACCTGTGGAGATGGCATGATGCCTGGCTGCTCACAAGTTGGTCAGACACTTCCCCTAAGACATAAGTTTCCAGGGAATATGAAAGCTCAGACAGGAGGCCTAGATAACATTTAAGTGCCATCACTTTTACAGGAAATCCTTTCCACTGTGACAGCTCTGCCACACTGGTGTCACATCCCTCTTTACACTTCATCACGCCTGTTCACACTTTGGTGCATTGATGAATCAGTTAAAGCATTTTCTTGGCTTTTCCTCTCTCCCTTTTGCATCAATATGGGACAGTTGGCTCAGAGTATGACAAACTTTCACATCTAGATTCTCAAACTTTTCCTGGAAGCTAATGGGAATACATGTTCCATATGTAAATCAACCAGTATAGCAGGACAATAATGGAATATTTCTCTGCCTCTATTTTGTTTTCTTGCAAAATTTACAGAATGGCAGCTCTGATCTCCCAGAACTGGTAGATGGAAAAGGAGGATCTGGTTTACTTTTTACCAGTACAGGACTTGCAACAACTACTACTATCAAAGCTATTATGTTTGGATTGTGTGCTAAAAATACTGTATTCTTGGGGTCTGGCCAAAATTTGGAAATCTTAATGAATATGCATTACACCCTGAACCTAATTTGGGTTCCTAATAGAAGTGACTTGAATTTCAGAAGTGATACATGCCCAGGAATCCCATTGCAATTAGAGAGCACTACAGGCACTCGACACCTTGGAAAATATAGCTTCTTCTACCTAGATATAGGAATATAGGTTAGAATCTACACTTAGGTACTCATGTTTAAAAACGTTTATATCGTTGATGTTACCATGTACATACCACTATAATCCATGGGCAGCCTTTTTAATATCAAGTCTACAGAAAGCCTGATTTTCAGAAATACCAAGACATATTGGCATATCTCTTTGAAAATCAGACTAAAAAAAAAAAATCATATTCTAAAGGTTTTCAAAGCTGCTTAAACCCCAGAGAACTCTCCTTCTCCTTGAAAGTTTGCCCACTTTTCAAATTGTGATATGGAATTTCCCCAAAGGGAATCAAATGATTTTCAGATCTGCTGTTCCAGTCCTGGCCTCAGCACTCTCATTGCAGAACTGACTCCGGAACTGGCAGGACATGGAAGAGGAGTCTGCTCTTACAGATTATACCTACATAAATACACACACAATTATATATGCCTTTATATATATATATATATATGTACACCCCCCCACCCCCCACCCCCACCCCACCCCCCACCCCCCCCGGAAAAATACAGTGTGAAAAAAGAGATATTTTGCATAACTATAATTGAAGAAAATCTATGTCCACCCACGTTTAGGATCATGGAGGTCCACCCAAAATGATTTAAGCCCTGCCCAAAGATTTACCAGTGTCACTCAAAACTAACATAGCAAACTGTACCACTGAGACCATGACAGTACTTTTTTTTAAATATGCAAAGTAATCCACTTTAATGACTATTTGATTGTGAAATCCTTTACTAAGCAAAAAAGCAAACTAACACATGTTCTTTAAAGACAGCTACATTATCCTTCAAATAAAAGGATTTTCAAGCTATACTCCCCACCATATGTGAAGTATATGCCCTTCATAAAGATATAGTGTTTAATCCTCCAGATTCTTTCTTATGAAAGTTGTCCTTACTATCCACTAGTAATTTTTCTAAACCGTGTTTTCATGATGGGTCCAACCTATAACATGCATTTTTATAACATGGATTTTGAGATACAGATTTTATTCTAAGCATGATTAGAACCATGTTACCCATTAAAACTTTTCTTAACCTGTTGCAGCTGCAAAGAGGCATTCTGAGTCTTTCCCACAACACTTTTTCAAGAGGTAAGGTAAACGAAATATGTGTTAAATGTTCTGTAACCTTTAATTCACTGAATTAGGGATTTCCCAATTAGAGAAGAAAGCAGTTCCAGGAAAAGTGACATGTGAGTATTTACTTTCTGTTTAAAGACTTTTTTGATTAAAAGATATTGGAACAGATAACACAACAAAATTAGTTTTTGCTGTGATGGTGAGGTTAAGGTTTCTGCTGTTGCTAGGATATACTGCCCTATCACAGCCAATCTTGACGGTGAAAATTGGTGCCTTAATTTCCCAGTGGTCCATGCTACTTCTGACTTAGGCCTCATTCTGGTTAATCATGCTGTCATTCTCACTACAGATTGCCTTTTGACATCTTCATCTGCAAAAAGATTCTACAGTCAAGCCTGACTATGGTGAGTCAATTTGGTGTTTCACTGGTGGTCAAAACTGAACTCGTGGTTGAGTTTCTTGTGAAAAGGAGAGCTTCACTAAAGGATGAGGAATACAGTAACTGAAGAATTATTTTGCTTGGCAGAGGCAGGCGTGGACCATGTCTGAGCAAAATGTAATTGGAGCACTGATCACATTTGGCTCCCCGTACTGCAGTGTCAGGAGCCATTTACATTGTTACCAGAAGAGTCAGGAGACAGAGTCTTCCCCTACTTGTGCGTTACACTTGGTATTGTCTTGTCTCAGATGACAGATCCTGTTGAAGGCACATGTTTAGACAGTTTAAACAGCTTTTTTCCCTAAAAATTAATTTCTCAGATTTTGCTGTGATTTCTATTACACTATTCATAATGTATAACATATTGTTCATAATGTGTGATCCATTGGGATAATGGATCATCTGTATTAATTCCCTCACAAAGCTGCAATTCATGCCCTCAGCTGCTTACACATTTGCCCCCTATAAGGCAGTTTCATAGTGTAGTGAGATGTAATATATACCCAACAGAGCATACCCTGCAAAGACATGGCTGCTGTCAAATGCTGCTTAAGAAGCCTTTCTGAGGATGAGTGACAGGTGTCTGACTACAGGCTTCGCCTGAAGAGCAACATAAAAAACCTGTGAGATCCAAACAAGGTGACTTCTACCAGGCTGAAAAGTGGACACCTGTCTGAAAAATAAAACTAACTTGTATGTTCTACAAGGTAAGAAATTAATTCAGTTAGAAAATTAGAGACTGTACTTTATACACAATTATATCCAAGCTACATGCTTTTTTTTCCTAAACATGTTATTGCTTCCACTGCCGTATAAGTTTAATGTGTCCACAAACTACATTAGATCCCAATGTCCACCAGAGAATAAATGCAGATGTCATGTTATACCAGTAGACAAATGCAAAACACTGTGCTGTTTTGCTATAGGTAGGGATGAACAGGAAGCATTTTAGTATTTTGAATAATTTATTGATGCTTTTGAAAAACAGATGTGCTCTCATTAACACTGCCTCTCTGATAACTTCTGCCTTTACTACCAAGATTTCTTCTGGTGCCAGTCATCTACTATTTTTTCCCACAATTATAAAAACAGACCACTTACTACAGAAAACTATGAAGAACCAGTACAGCCAGCCTTGCAGAAGATTTCTCAACAATTACTATTATTTCATTAGAAAAGAGCAGAAAGATCATCTGATGCTCTTAGCACCTTCCTTGATACCCCACAGGTATCTCAGCTGTGAAGGTATCAACTGAAGTAATGTAGGAAAAAAAAAGAAATTCCTTATTTCTAGTAAATCCAGTGAGCTAGACTCTGCTACTCTTGCTTACAGTGGCTAATAGTTTCAGTAAGGGCATCTAAATTTAAAATTATATTTCTTACAGAGAAAGTAAGTAATACTCAACATAACTTGGTATAAGAACTTGAAGTTTCTAGAAGACAGGATAGCCCAAAATGAATCTGGCTAATGTAGTAGCCAAATGGAAGTACATATAGTTGCAGGGCACTAGAACAGAGAAACAAGCAAGGAGTCGATTGAAAGTGTGGTTAATGAAGTAATTGAAGTTGTTTGGAATATATAACCCAAACCCAGACTGAAACCCAAATCTCAATATAAAGATTCTGCTTTGCAAATACACAAAACAGCAAATAAAAGGCACACATTTTTAACAGAGCATAGAGATCTGCTTGGTGAAAGAGTTTCCAGAAAGGGTTTCCAGTTAATATCATTACAATTCCTCTGCTAATTCCTATCATCTTACTAGTAAAGACACCACTTCCCGTTACAGCAAGGCTAAAAACAGTATTATCCCTCATATAAAATAATTACATACACCATGTATGCAGCAGTGACACGCATGTACTAAACTCCAAAACGAAGTGATAAATTGCATTTCTCCAGCACCTTTGACCGCCTCACCTGCACGCTGCCCACTAATCCATCTTTGCCAGGACTACCTCTAACCTTCCAAACCTATCAGCTGCTTGCAGACAACCATCATTTTTTTCAGATAATAACCTGCTAAAAAAAATGTTTTCTTCCTTCCTACAAATGACGAATTTGCCCCCAAAATGTATTGGTCTGAAGTTCAGGGCACTCTTACAGCACCAACAAGTTTAAAGCCCAATATCTCAGAACACTTGAAGGTTAGAAATGAGTACTTTATACAGATGGGGAACAGCTACAATTTCACCCCCCTAATTATTCAATATAGGCTTTACCAGATGTAAAACTTTTTATTTTAGTCCTGGTAGATCATAAGATGTCAAATTTCCAAATTGCAGTGTTGTGAAGTACAGAAAGGCTCTCAGCTCACACTTAAATGTTCTAAAGTTAATTATTCAGATTCTCTGCCTTGAAAGGCCTGTAAAACTAACTTCACAGCACTGAGGAAGGTTGGTACAAAGGAAGTAAAGAGAAGAATGCACGCATACATGATCCTTAAAATTGCAAAATACATCTACTGCTGTGTGGCTATATGGTTTACTAGTCTGAGTTTATTCACATCAAACCAGCTCCAAGTACAGATGAATTTCTTCCATGGCATAAACAAAATACCAGGAAACACTGCCAACATTTCTAGTAACTGGGTGCATGTATAGAGAACTAGTGAAATCAAGGTCTGTGTTCTGCCTCAACAGATGGCAGGCATTTCTCATTGTGAATTTGGGCTAAACAACACATCCCTCCACTGTACACAGAGGAAGCACCAATGTACACAAGCAAAACACCAATGAAACCATCACCTCCCTTCCACCTCTATGTAATGCACTGTGATGGAAGGATATAAGACACTGTAAAGCAACAAAGCGCCTTTATGTATTCCAAAGCTCTCACACACACTCCGAAGGAAAGCCCTGTCCATCTCATTTCCCTGATCTATGAGTGGTGAGTTAGCATGACCCAGCAGATTGTGAGACCTCGGGAAGAAGCAGACCTTCCCATGCAGTGCATACCAGCAGGCTGCTTGTCCTCCTTCCTTATTGCCCTATTGATTGTCCTCTTCCATTTACAAAGAGCGCAGCACTTGGGAAGGAAGACAAATGGCCAAGAGTCTGCCCTGACCTCTCCCCTCCTCCTAATGTAGCAGGAAACAGGAACCCACGGAACATGATTTTGGGTCAGTGACGAGCACACCTGCCAATGAAAAGCAACCGCAGTCAACCTGTACAGTAAGGCAAATTTGCATGTGCTGTCCCTGCTGATGCAGCTCACTTGACAAGCACCTGACGTACTTGTACTTTCTCTTTACCATCTCTTAGAAAACTCATGTTTTGTGCAGGTATCACATCTTGTCGTTTTCCGTCATGGGAATTAATTTTTTTTTTTTTTTTTTTAAAATCCTGATATAACCAGGGATACCGTTAAACAGAGCAAAATAATCTAGCCACTTTTGCAAGAGTCAGATAACTATCTAAATTATCTCCTCTGAATAGCCGTGTAATACTGAACTGGGAACTGCAAAAATGTGAGGATTCTTGCTTGAGAGTTTCCTTAAAGCCGTAACATTTTCCTCCTCCTCCCTGCTTTCGGCTGGGATAGAGTTAAATTTCTTCCTAGTGCTGCGTTTTGGATGTAGTATGAGAAGAATGTCGATAACGCACTGATGTTTTCATTTGTTGTTAAGTACCCTGCTAGTCAAGGACATTCAGCTTAAAAAAAAAAAAAAAAAAACAAAACAAAACAGGCGCTGGGGGGGGAGCAAAGCCGGGACAGCTGGCCCAGCTGGCCAATGAGGTATTCCATACCATGTGATGTCGTGCTCAGTATATGAATGGTAGACGTGTTCCAGGAAGTAGAGATTGCTACTTGGTTATCGGTCAGCGTGGGTGGTGAGCAATTGCATTGTGCGTCACTCATTTTTGTATATTCTATCATTATCATTATTATTATTATTATTATTTTCCCTTTTCTGTTCTATTAAACTGCCTTTATCTCAACCCACAATTTTTTCTCACTCTTACCCTTCCAATTCTCTCCCCATCCCACTGTGGCGGGGGGGGGGGGGGGGGGGAGGGGAGGGGAGGGAGTGAGCAAGCGGCTGCGTGGTATTTGGCTGCCTGTCAGGTTAAACCACGATAATTTGTTTGTGAAAAGTGAAGAAAATTAGTTATTCTTCCTTATCCTTAGTAATATTTTAAAATGGCTGTGATGACACTTCAAAATAATTAGATAATCATTATTAACTCATTTGCATTTTAACAACAGTAATCAGAGTGTACTAATGTGGCATTAGTGTAATGCTGACAGGTTTCTAAAAAGAATTTTAAAAGACTGGAGATCAAGGAATGAGATTAATAGACTAACACTGAAGACTGGAAAGAAATACTTTTTCCATTTAAAAAGTTTCACCGTGAATGAAGTTCTTCCCTAATTTCTATGCAGATTATTCCTGGCTTTTAAATAAATACAGTTAGTAAGTATCATCTATAATAAATCAGTCTTATATTATAATAAGTTATGATGTATGGACAGTCAAAATCCTGTTTTCCAGTGAATTTCAAAGGCTGCTTCCAGCTAACTGTGTGTATGTGACCAGAGCTGGTCAGGTGTATGCAATTAATTTTTCCAGGAAATCTCCCATGTGCACTCTCAGGTTTTTAATCCTTGGATTCCTGCAGAACAGTTGGTTTTTTTAACCACTTGCAAGCCACATGTTCTGAAAAGATTTGAAATCTTGATGATTTTCTAACACTCTGATTCAGAAAAAGAGAGGTCATGCTTGTTAGGTACCATCACAGATATTGTTCTCAGTTTGCTTTGTTTCAACGATCATAGATGACAAGATTGCAATATAATATTAGCTTCCAACTTTAGCAACTAGGCTTTGCATGGATGCAGTTCACAGCATCTTCACCCCAAAAAGTTTCCAGAAAGCCTAGGATGGCCTCTTCCCACACAACCACACTGATAGGGGCAATGCTTCATTGCCATTTGTATTTCTGGACTTATGGCCCCACACCTTCCATTTTCCAGGTAGACCAAAGTCCTTTGTGGTATATAGAAAATATTAAACTGAACATGAAAAATCAGGAAAGCAAACATGAGATCCAACCCTTAAACTGTGTATTTTGCATATATGTAAGCATCAGCTCATTCACCACTGGTGACACAATCCCTTCTGGCAGCTCCTTAGACCACAGGGACAACAGTAGAAAGGATGAAGCAATTAACACTAAGACTGTGAAAGGGAAAAAAACATTAAGAGCCGGATATCAAGTTTTCTCATGACAGTATTTTAGGTCATACATGGCCAGCATGTTTGAACCATATCTGATTCTACAGAAACTAAGGGTGGGATTACATGCAGATAAATAACTACTGGGGCAATTCTATACTATTTGGTTTTGCATAGAGTTAATCAAGAACAGAAGAATGCGAGGGTGTTGGTTGATATGGTCCCCTCCAAAAGACCTCTATGTGGAGCTGTATGTGGATGAATTCTACAGTCCTCAGTCTCTGTGAAAACAAATTTCCCTTCAATTTTAGTGAGAGTTACATTTCCATAGGAAATACATTTCCGTAAGACGCTGCACACAGACCTTATTTTATTTATCTTGTAAGGGTGAGCAGTTAACAAAGCTGGGATTCACACCTTGGGATCAAAGGAGCATAGGTATTTGAAACCTGATATTTATACCATTAAAATACCTGCTCTGGGACATGCTCCGTATGTTTTCCTGCTTTCCTCTTACAAGTTACATTCTGTAATAAAACCTTTATATTCTCAAGCTTTCTGAATATCATAAATTTACCAGAAAACTCTGCTTTAAAAGAAAAAAACTAATATGATGACCTTTGGATGACATGGATTGACTTCTAACAGCCTTTCCTGGACCTCCATGTGACAGCAGCATTAGGCTTAGTCATAGCGACAAAGATATTTTAGATTCTAAAAAAGTTAGTAAGTTCTTGTTGACAGACCTTAAATCAAACAGGAGGAAGGGATAAGAAATCAGTGACAAATAAACATTTTATTTGTTAATTGTTTAAACAGGAATTGCTAATAATTACCTAAGTTTTAATGGTTTTCTGAAAGAAACAGAACAATTCTTAGCTAACACTGTGCTTTGTTAGAAGTGAAGAGGGTTGTAAATGCACTGTACTATTATCTGTGCCTTCCTTCATATGTTGTGATTATGTGTTCAGTAAATAGCATCCAGACTAAAAAGACCTTGTTGTGAAATCAAGCAACATTAACTCATTAAGTCAATAATTCATGGATTCTTTTATCTAAAGTGGCAACATCACACCATCAATTCACAAAACAGCCACTTCTCCGAAGTGTATGTGATGATAATAATGGATTTTCTAACAATACACTCTCAGAGCAAGGTCACTGCGCACAGATGCGGTGGACGCCATGATCTGACCTAGGTCAGCAAAACAAGCTTTATTATTGAACCTAATTATGAACTATCAAGATAATGGCCTAGACTAAACTGTTTCCTAGGGGATTATTTAGAAACTAGTCAGCCATTTTAGGTTCAAATCTACTGTAGAGCACTGCCTTCAAAAGTAGAGCAATCGCTGCTAGTATGTATCATATATGCTAGGTACAGTACATATACACACATACTACACGTCCATTTTTAAATATCCCCATAGTTGCCAAAGATAACTCACATGTGCATAGCACATATCCAAATCAAACTGAACTGCATTTTTGATGAGGACAGTCTAGTCAAGTGAAAGCACAAAGAAAAGGAGGTGTACAAATCTGCATGGACATCCACTAAGGGGTAATAATCCAAACTTTGCAATTGGCTTTGCTTAGCTCTAGACATAAAAAACTTTTAACACAGTAATCCTTTAATACAGCCTGATCATAATACAATGCTAATAAGAGAAGAGAAATGAAGCAAAAACTGTTTGGGATATCATGGGCTGCTTTCAGACCAACCACAGTAAAACTCATGATGTTCATAATGTACTTCAAATTTATTCCTTAAGAGAGCTCATGTAGGAAAAGTATTTCATGTGTCTTACATTTCCCTGATTAGTTAAAATTAATGCATGGGATCAAAGCTGCCTAGTGTCAGCTGAGGGTATTTTTACTTTTTTCATTCCCCTAGAAAGATAAAGCATTTCAGTTGAGTTCACCTCTCCAGCCAGAAAAGTCATTAAAATGTTTTCTTCCCTCGTGTGTCTCACACTGTAACTCTCCCAGGTATATAGAACTGACTCATTATTATTTTATATTTCAGCTCAGGTAATTATACCCAAGTTTCAGAAAGGAATAGTTCCCTGAGATCAGAGTTCTTGTTGTGTTAGAAGTGAAGCCAACCTCTGAGTATTCCTGGCAGGAGAAAATTGATTCCCTCCATGATTCCCTCAATTATTTAAAATGATCTTGTTTTTATTTAAGGTTTTGATTCATATGATAATTAGAGACCTATTTTAGAGATGTTTGTTTCGCTAAGATCAGAGTTCTGTTGCTGTGATAAACTTCTCACCTTTAATCTGGCTTCCAGTCCCAGTGAACCAGTCAACCTGTATGAATTAACATGATGTGATTGACCCTGTACCTTGCCTGTGGGTTTGTAATGAGATCCAACCCATGGGAAAACATGTAGGGAGAAGGGAGGAGGCGGCTCAGCCTGCAACCTTTCCTTTAACTGGTTGGCGGGTGATCCCATATGAACTGGATCTCCCACAGAAGCTATGATTTGAAAGTAACCCTTTCAAATCACACTTGGAAAAGTTCACATAGCTCTAGTACTAATACACTGGGGCAATTTGCAGAAAATTTTGTATTCCTTCACTCCATACTGGCAAAGACTGAAGGTTCACAAGCTCTAGGCCAAAAGAAGCCATAAGGGAAAAGCAGTTTTTCACAAAAATCAAGATAAAAGAATGAATTAGGCATACGTTGATGGAAAGAGTCTTTAGGAATAAATGTGAGAGGGAAGAAGGGGAGAAAAAGCCTACTTTTGCAGAGGCACTGCTGAAAAAGCTATCTTTAAGAAATAGAGCTTTCTCTATTTCATGTCCTGAATTAGCCAGGCTGCATTTATTCTGTATTACATAGACTTCTGTAGCAAGGCTTCTGATTTTTTGTATAATCATTTAATAAAGTTTGGAGAAAATTGAGAGTTATGTTAGCAGTGGCTGCTTAGGAAAATATTCCCAACCATGTGAGTTAAAGGATGTTTTAAAATATCTTTGAAAAATTTTATGTAATAATTTATGTATTCTTTCTATCACTATACCAAGGAGAAAGAGCAGAAACTTTCCGATTAGAATTAGAGTTGCTGGTAGCAACATTGTCACATAAAGTACAGTGTTAGACAGCAGAACTGTATACCAGATATACTATGTACCAACAAA
The DNA here is from genome assembly GCF_964195595.1 of Calonectris borealis. Classification (NCBI taxonomy): domain Eukaryota; kingdom Metazoa; phylum Chordata; class Aves; order Procellariiformes; family Procellariidae; genus Calonectris; species Calonectris borealis. The sequence continues at coordinate 14,527,800 of NC_134322.1, forward strand.
GGCACAGGAAAAATATCAAGCTGGTGATTTAACATACACACCCCTTTGGTAAGTAGAATTAGCCTTTTCCATGGTCTCATGATACATATGCGCTGAATCAGGCCAACATACTGCTTCTTACATAAGTGCAAGCAACAAAATCAATTGTCTGGAGCATTATCTGATGTAGTCAGCCAGTGGAAGGCATTTTACATTTTGTTTATGCCCACTCCTGTTCACTGTTGTAAAAAAAATCATCTCAAAATGGTGTTAGCTTTTCACTATAATTCTACTACACTTCTAAGATTCCAGATAAGGAAGGAAATGCAGAACAGACATGATTACAAAATTTTAAGAGGCAGAATACTTTAAAGCATTAAAACCTAAGTGTTATTTAATTGAATTTCAAGGAATATAAAATACCTCTCTCCTAGCTTATCTTGATTTCCATATTAAAAATAGAGGTAGGATGGAAAGGCATCACGCCAATCCTTCAATAACAGTAAAGAGAAACTTCTTGACAGACTGAATTATACTTCTAATATTATGTTCTTCCCACCTTCCTATAGTCCTTAGTTGTTTCCCAGATCCTGGCTGAAATAAATAAACTCTTTTTATCTGATTGTGACTGTAGATAAGTATCAGAGTAGTAGAGTTACTAACTACAGTAAGAGGATACCCAGCTTTTGTGCTAATAAGCACTTCTTTTTAAAATGCTAAGAGCAATTAGTCCTTTTGTGTCAACTATTGATTATGCAGACTGAGAGACAAAAAACCAACACAGTCTCATTCTTCTTTCTCCTGGATTTCTAAAGAGTAAAACTGGCTTAAAGCACTTGTAAAGCAGAGTGATACTCCATCTTTGGAAATCAAGAGCAGCTTAGCTGTTTTAGAGAGCAGCAGTGATGGATTCGACTATGAGTGAGAAAAGCAATTTCTGATGCATTTCTTTTTCAGAACTATTTCATGAAAATATCCACTTTTGAAATTAGCTTTCTAGACCAAGTATGAAGAAGGTTCTCTCATAAAGTTTTAATTATGAATAATTTTAGCTGTTTCTAATTAAAACTATTTTTTTAAATTGAATTTTTGCACAGTTAATCTACATGTATTCAATTTAAAATTTGCTTTCTAAAGAATAAACACTCACAGTTCAAAGTTTGTGCATTTAGAATCATCTTCTGACTTAGTTATGCAGCTCTGGCATGACAATATCCTTAACTGCCATAATCCATGACCACATGCTTATGGAGTACATTACAAGTCAAACTGCCTGGTTTATTTATAAAGGATGTAGCTTCAATAAAATGACTTTAGAGTGTCTTTTATAGAAAAGTTTAAATAACAAATAACTGGTATATTGCAACGTATATACCAGTTGTATACTGCACAAATGCACGTTCTTTCTAAAATACCCAAATGCACGTTCTTTCTAAAATATAAAAATGCTCCTCTGTGTTTATAAAAAGATACTCCTTCAAAACAGCATTTGAATCTCATTCTGACATCCTACTTACATGGACACTACTAAATCATCACCAAGTCCTTAACGTATTTAAGCTAGATATACAGAAATCGTGAAAGAGTAATTACCTGACATAAGAGTCACCTAATTTTCATTGGTAGCAACGACATATAGCCAAGAGTTACAGGAGGTGTTACAAGCCTATTATTGTATTAACTGACTCCAAGTGTTTAATAGTCCTATGATTATTCCTTTAGGCATATTTTCATCAAAATACGGGAATCCTTGAAATCCCAGAGCAAGAGAAAGTTGGAATCCAGTATCTCCAAATTTTTAGCAATTTTTTGAGGATTTCTTTTCAAGACAGAAATATAATGCTTTCATACATAGATTAAAAGAAAAGCATAATATTTTATAATTTCATGTCAAAAGCGGCAAGGCATTTAATTTTGTATGCAACTGCAGCTGCTTTTTCTTGGTTTTTATATTGCTCCACTGCTGCTTCACACAAGTGACTGTGAAGCTATTTCATGAACTACTCATTGATCTCTATGAATTTATTACAAACACTCTGGACCTTATTATAACAGCATCCTTGAAAGACAAGCATTTTGAATGTCACAAGGAGATGTTGCTGTGATAAAGGAGAATGTAATAGGCCTTCATGCACAGTATTTGAGAACCAGAAAATTTTCAAAGAGAATACCGTAAGTGCGTGCCTTATAAGGAAGGTGGATCCTATACATATTGCAGTTTGAAGATTTCTTGATACAGCACATTAAATCCATAGAAGGATTCTATTTTCAGACATACACATGAACATACTAGCCTGTATCATATTCATGCTTTGGAGAGAGTGCACAATTTGCCAAGAAAATTAATATATTTTTATTACTATTTTCCCTCCACAAAGATGAATATGGAGTACGAACTTAATGTACACCAAAACTGATGGAAGCATTAAGTTCCTATGAATGTATTAAAAAATTTGTACAAATTGATCATAATTTAGATTTCAGGGGGTAATTTTTTTGATACTTCCGCTGCTAGACCTGTTTAGAACCTCTGTTGTAAATACAATCTTTTGTGCCTAAAATCCCTGAGTGCCCTAGCCAGCATCTGGGCCCCTATCACAAGTATTCAAGCAAAGGAATTACAAGTATAAGAGCTAAACATCTATTCAGCTAACGCATAAATGTCTTCAAGGTTATGGGTATTTGACACATGCAAAAGCATTTCAATGTATTTTAGTAAGTGCCTATTAGCACATTCATTTATGAAGTTTGAATATTTAGTATTGAGTTATTCATATCTGCATTTAGAAACCAAGTAATGTATTTATATGAATTTGCCTTATCTTTACCTGCATCTATTAATGCTTTGTTTTGCTGGGATTTCTTCAGCTTGAAAGTACCTTCCCTGTTGTTTTGCTTTCCATGAGCACTGTTGATCCCATTACTGAAATCTCTACTCAACCATTAGGTTACTTTTTGTAAGTGCATGCATTGCTTTTGAAAGCTGTTGAACTTCCAGATTTATGACACTGAAAATCTAAGCCATTGATCCACCGCGCAAATACATTACAGAGAACGTTCGCAGTTTACAGTAGCTACTTTACTGAAGAGCCATTTCAACATGCTTCAGCCCTGACCTGGAGCCCATCGTTAGAAGGGAGAAAAGCTAAGTCTTCTTGAGTCATTGAACTTCTCAGTCAGAACCGGAAAATGTACAAATACTATATATTGCTATGGTGATGTTGACATTACTGGAAGCATAGCATACTTCTGTCTGTACCAGTCCTCTGGTTTCAAGTCTACGGTCTATGGAAGAGAAGCTCTGCACCTCTTTGGAACTTCACTACAAGCTTTACAGCCTTTATAAAACAATTAGCAGCCTATGCCTCATTTAAATGACTAAAATGTCATACAAGTCTATTGCTCAAGACTTCTGAATTTCAGAATAAGAGGATCTATAAAATTTATTTAAAAAAAAAATCTATGCAAAACCTTATTTACAGAGTTTCTTAAGGAAATGTTTGTGATCATGCCATATAACTGGTCCTGCAATTTTAAAAAAATGGCAATTTCAACAAAAACTGGTAGGGCAGTAGAAATCTCAAAAATATTAAGTTACTAGCAATTCTGTGAAAGTCAGTGAGCAGACAGAGGAGAGAAACCTGTATTAGTGCCCCACACTGAAGAGGAGGCATTCAGTAGCCTGTTCTTATTTCTGTTCTGAGAATCAGCAGCCACTTGGCTAATCCCCACATACACACACTGGCTTTTTTAATTAGTACGTATGCATGCAATTCCGAATCAGACATAGCAATAGTTTTCAATAGCCAAGTAGGGAGAGAAAGGTGGGACTGTGGGGATACCCAGTGTTGGGAGATGGACGGGACCAAACTTCACAAGAATCCAATCTTCTTTGGTTTTACCACTGATAGAAAAGCAGTTCTTACTTCCTTACAGAACAACTTAATTTCACAACAATTAAACAATACCTCATATATGTTAATGCTTCTTCATAGCTCAGAGACTTGGGTTTCTGAAAATAATCTATTGGTGCAAAATAAATCTTAAATTGAGTGGCTAGGACCTAGTTTTTAGATGAGGTGCAGATAGAAAGGAATGTACTTACATGACTTTTTTAAACTGATAACAACATGTGGGTTCACTTTTAAGATCATAGAGAACAGTTTAAGAAATTACAGAGCATGTTTACCCTTTTTCTACATTGTAAGTCATCTGAAAGCACACCTCATTTGAAAACCGAACAAACAACACATTAAGGCATGCAAAACTGAGTCTGAAAACAAAAATTGTGAGAGCAAGAGTCACTGAACACTGAGTAAGAAGGCTGGATACTCAGTTTTCAGCACTGAAAAAATGAAATATTTCAAAGAAAATTTTAGATTATTCCACTGTTTTTCTTCTGTCTATTCATCTGCATTAGACATGGTTTGTCTCACAAGCACAAATCAATTAAATACAATAATTCTTGCTGAACAATGCTTTCTATGCACCCTGTGAAGTCCTGTTTGCTTTAGCTTCATTGCTCCATTTTAGAGGTCTCCTAAGTGACATGTTCAAACATCAAACCAGAGTCTAGTGTTCAGTATAAGACCATGTCAGCTCCTCACTGGCCACAAAGCACATTGTTCTGGTCCATCTATGTTGTTTGTCCTTATTACAAGCTTCCCATAGGGCCTAAGAAACCAACTGAACTAACTCCAGAGGTCAATCCTAGTTGAAACACTTATATCTTTCTTTTACCCAGGAAAAAAGCACATTAGTAGCAATATCCCACTGGCTTTAAAGGAAATGTTGAAAAAAGTTGATTATATATAGAAAACAACCTCATACACCATGTTTATGGCATAGCATAATACTAGTTTTATGAAATTGGAGAGAAAAATCTAGCTTTAAGTGGAGCTGAGATAAGTTTAGATGAAAACATTTAACTGCAGAAACAACACTAGCACAGATTTCCCAGAATGTGAACTTCACTTCCTAATGCCTTTAATCAACATTTTAGTATTATTCTGACAGTCAAATTCTCAAAACAGCAGCAGTGTACCCAGCTCATTATTAAGAAGCCTGGTTAGATCTTGGCATTTGAAGCAGCCGGGGCATGAAGACTACATTTGCAAGATGTATACATTCAAAACACTGTACCTTAATTGGAAATGCGGCAGTCCTTTTGTTGAAGAGACAGCACATACAGTCAGTAGCTTAAGCAAGCTTTTAAATAATGCACTATTGAGACATAACTCTGAAATCATACCATTTCTGGAAACAGATGCTGAATGGGATTGCCTGAAACAAGTACTAATCCTTCAAGGACAACAAACAAGTATGGTGGCTCTTGGAAAGCTTGATGTCAGAAGTAATGACATAATATAGGACAATACAGATAAGTTAGTCTTGGCCCCACAGTCACTTTTCACTAAGCTCAGATGAACAGTAATCTGAAATGCAACAGTTAACTGAGCAGCAAACATCCATTAACTGAAATATGAAGGTTTCCAAACAGATCCTGAAACATATGGAGAAAATTAGATACAACTCTTGAGTTTTAGTAGTCCTTCATTTTTTACCTAATGCATAATGGTTCCTGGAGGATACTTGCCTGTCAAACTTGTTTTTATTCAGCTGCAACTCAGTGTTAGGAAAAGTACATATTCATATCGAAAGGAAAGATTCCCTCCCAAGCATAAGTACTCCAGCATACACTATCTAAGCAAAAGGTATTGTACATGTATTACATAACAGAACAAACTATACTTAGTTGAGTATACCTTAGGGGTAGGAATGACACTTGTCAAGCAACTTGCTTGAAAACTCACATCAGGCTTTTTTGTTGGCAGTGTCAGCTACGTTTGATATAGTGAAATAATTTCTGCTGGTGCAGGATTGTCTTGACGTTCCACAATAGCTGTGCTTGCTTGCATAAGCATATCCTGCATGAAGAGACTATAGCCAAGAAATTACTATAAGTCAAAGATACAAGAGAAAAGCAGAAACTTTACTCCTGAAATATTCAGCTTCTCCAAAGAACCACACAATGGAGAAAAGACCTCCATCTTTCTATTCTGGCAAATCAAGTTAGGAAAGGCTTGGACAAAGGATGACATACAGACATGAGGCATATTTCTGATCACCTGGGAAGGGAACCAAACCAAAAACTTGACTGCAGATGGACTTTTCAATACAGGTATCAGTGTGTTCAGGAAATGTAAAGTACAAACAGATGACTGCTAAGAGCAGATTTCAATAAATAAGGAAGTAAGAATATTTGTATGGCAAATTTTGGAAGAGAAATGTCATGGGATATCCATTTCTCAGGATAGTGGTTCTTCAAGAACAGGAAAACTTCAAACTTCAGAGAATGAAAGCCTTTTTTTTTTTTAATCCATAAAACTCCTGATTGCATATCAAACATTTAAAATGGTATTTAACCCAAATTTATTTGCAGTGAATTCTTATATTATTTTCATGTCCTAACTGTTGGAAGGTGGTCAGAAAGAGGCAAGATATAACATTTAAATTAAATTTGCCACTTGAAAGAGATGTGTATACACTTTGTGTATAGAAAGAAATATGCATCTGTTATTTAATATTAGATAGGAATACACTAACAATTTCCTGTAAACTCAGCAATTACAATGAATAACCACTATTGTGGGAAACAAATAAATATATAGCCAGGATTAGATCATTCTTAGATGGGGGATTTTTTTCCTTGTGAACTTTTTTAAATACCTGGAATTAGTTTCTTTTTTTTTTTTTCTTTTCATTTAATGCAAGTGTTGTCTCTTGGTTTATGCAACTGGTTTACTAAAGAAAAATAATAGCTTCTATATAATGTAATTTAGGATAAATTAGAAACTTTGAAATATGCTTTTTTGTTGTGCAAGTCATCTTAATCAAGCTTTACCACTAATATATTGACAATAATAATGTCTGAAATGTTTTCCTGGAATGAAAGAGAAAAATTCTCATTTTGATAATGTATCATGTGACAAAAAAAAGTTTTAATTGCACTGCCATGCATTTCTGACCATTACAGTTGTTGAAGTGACTTCTGGAGAAAGTCGTCTGCATTTATCAGCTTTCTAGAGGCCCTAGTTCCTGACCTCAGTAATGATTACAGTCCTGTTGCTGTGAGAAGACTGAGTAAGGAGTGTTATGGAGCTCACCTGGAAGCGTTAGGGCCCCTTCCTTGTCCCGCCAGCACACGCAGAGCCACTTGCACACTCCCAGGTTACAAGCACATACTTTCAGAAACCCTTGTTCAACTTTTCAAATGGATACAATTTATAAAAGTAAGTTTCTACTTAAGGGCAGAAGAGGCACTGAGTAGCTGTCTAGCAAACGAGAGCTAAGCTCAATCTTCTGAGCAAATTTTTTTCCTTAAGAATTAATTAACTTAAAACATTGTTCCTGCAGCCAAAACTTGATACACTGATGCAGAAAGATTAATACAGCTAAGTATCACAGAGATGAAGAATTTCCTTCTAATTAAAACTTTCTGGCAAGATAACTGAATTGCCCTCATATTAAAGATTAATGCTTTTGATAAGTTTGATGGCTCAATATCCCCTGTAAATCATAACAGAAAGATGCTTAAAGAATTGATTCAAGCTTATTAATTGCAAAAATAAATAAATATCACAGCATCTGCAGCAACTATAAAAAGCCGAGTACTAATCATTGCTAATTTTTTTTTTTTTTTTTAAATACACTGCATTAGTGGAGTAGCTAAAGCATTGCTGCCTCAAGGCTGCATTTCACAGCTTCCCCTTATGTATTAGACAAACACTCACTGACCCATGTGGCATTATGGAAATGCTGTATTTACAAGAATAAGCTTCTTCCTTTCCCTTCGGCAGGTCTGCAGCTGGGCATTAACCTGTCCTTTCCCAGCGCGGCTCTGAGAGGGTATACGCCAACTGGAAAATCAGCTTCCAGCGGGTGGTGACACAGAACCTCTCCAAAGCTAAGTCCCGAGGATTTCTTTGTGCTCTCATTCCAGGCTTTACTCCTTGCCCCTATTTATTTTGCATTTATGGACTTTTCTGCCACTTAACCGATAAAAGCAAACCCTTACTCCACATAAAAGCCTCTTCATTTGAATGTGAGCAATATCATTTATTTCAACATGAATTCAGACATTGTTAGTTTCATATACTGCTTTGCCGGAAGCCCCATGTTAGAAGTGCTTGAGTTTGTGTTTATGTTGAGTTTTCGACAATATTGGCCTTGAACTCTAAGGGACTGTTGACTGGAAAAAAATTACACACTTTAGAGATTCTTGATTTTTTTTTATTCTTCAAGAGATGAATGACAAATTGGCTGAAGGTCTGAGCATAATAAAATTCAGGCTACAACTTGTTTAAGACAGTATATTGGTCCTTCCTAATCTCCTGCCTTTGGGCAGACTTAGTTTAAGAAAGAATAGAAAGTGTAGAGGTATCATCTACCTAGGCATATTTCCAGTTCACAGTCATTAAGAAAATTCCTAGAATTCAAACCTTTTCAACAAAACAAGCGGAAGCTTTGTCCTCCTGAGGCAGGTGGTATAGAATACTTCCAGTCTTTCTTCTGTGAGTGCCACTGGCTAACAGTTTTTAGAAATTGAAATTTAATTTTAACAGGAAAAATTTTGGTATTCCCTCATAGCTCTCATATTTTTTAAGTCTGCTCATGGAAACTTACAGAAGCATTGCCAGAAATACAATAAAAGCAGTTCATATTTCTGCCTGGAGATACAATTTTTTAAACCAACCTGCTTTCTATTTATTCAGGTTCATTTTAGTACTCATTTTCATTTTCTATTCCAGTGTGCTATATGCTTGTAATCTTTTATATTAGTAGGTATTAGAGGTAAAATAGAGCAAAATTTAATTATCTATGCTAAAGAACAGTACAGGAGACATTGTAAAGTTCATTTTCTCCTGCAGGATTTGAAGAAGCGATAGTAGCTTATGTGCATCAAGTCAAATTCTGATTCCGTGACCCATAAGGAAACAAAAGTTGATTGTGTGTACAAGAACTAGCCCATCACTTTTACTTATAGAAAACCTTATTAGTTTTTGTTACTGCTTCTCCAGTTAAATCAACACAAAATATCTCTTTTATTTGTCTGAAGAACTAGTTGCTTTATTTTAAAACTAATCAGTAATAGAGAAGATAGAAAGTATTCTTGGAGTCAAGTTTCTGGTCTCCTGTTAAGAGACCTGGGGGCCTGAGATAAAGGAAACCAATGAAAGTCTTCAAAGTTGAGCATGGTAAGAGGCGCTGATATTTATTTGTACCGTTATTTGAGCACTTCATGTTCACAACCATTTCTACATCAGCTATTATAAGCTTGAATTTGAAGGCTGTCTGTATTTAATTGCAGAAGAAACAATAACCTATAGCCTGATCCAACACAGGTGACGTTTGCCCTGTTCACTAGGGAGCACCCCTTTAGTGTTTGAAGGAGCAACTGCCTACTGCACTAATTTAATGGCTGCTTTGGAATAAATCTGCAGATACAGTTATGTACAGGAAAGAAAAAAAATCAAAAGGGGCTAACACTAAACACTGAGTACAGGGAATAGCATAAGCACCTGTGTCATTGTGAAACCTGTGTGAATGGGTCCAGTTCCCTAAAAACTGTGCTATAATGTTATCTCTGCAAATGGCTCAAGTTGTTAAATATGCAAGCACAAAAAAAACGGCTTTAACATTTCAATTTTCATCTGAAAAGAGAGACTCCAAATAGCTTAGGGTGAATGTTTTCTTATGTTTTGTCTCAAATACTGATGGGATTCAGCACAACCCACTTTGATAACAAAAACCAACCCAATCTTGTTTTTCTTTTATTTTTTAAAATTTCAATACTTGCTTTCATATATAAGCATCCTCAGGCACTTCAAAGGTACTGGAGCAACAGGCTACATAATTTAACTTAAAGTGATTTAAAAACAGCTGAAAGAATCTAGAGTACTGCCTTCACTTTTGAAGTTCAGGAATGCTTTCTTTAGCTTTTTAAATTTATAGTAGGCCTATCACAGCCCTTGGGGATTCAGATTCTACACTCATTGAATTGACTGAAAAAGACTATTTCCTCAGTGGGGGCTGCGTACACTTAAAATTGTGGCAAACACTACCCCAAGAGTCCACCTTTCAGGATAGTTCTTATTCTAATAAGAATTTCATCATTCTATTGCAGATTTTAAAACTGAATTTTTCCTGTTTCACATGTGATCATACCCCTATTACAGAGCACACCTGAAAGCACATTAAAAGTCAATGGAGTAACTCCTACTGAATTCACTGGGCTTTGAAATCAATTTCTTCACATTGATTTCAAATGGAGCTGAAGAAGGACTTGTGTGTGCTTATGAAGTTGGAACTGAGGAAGAAAATACTGCATTTCCCCTTATTATGATAAATAAGCTCAACAAAATGAAAACTGCATCATTTTTGCAGCCAATAGCTCAGACAGGATAGTATCAGCAGAGATTTACGTATTTGAAATTGAGGTCAATAATGGACATGCTTAGATGCCTGAAATTCTATGTCCCAAACAAATACATGCAAAGAAGAAATGGAGATGAACTATACTGTTCATCTTTTTATCAGTACAGCATTTGAATTCATTGCAAGAGTTGCAGATTGTGGTTATGAAGCAAGGCTTCCTGAGAACAAACCTGGTAGGGCCCTGCTGTGTGAGTGGGGCTTTTCTCCTTGTAAAATTCTCTCTCCTGGGAGATGTTACATGGATACACAGAATCCACTGAGAAGCAGGAAGATCACAGGGAGCCAAAGACATACAAGGTACCAGGTCTGCCCATGCCCTGTCCAAATTTTTGCTTCTCTCACCATGTGTTCTTAAGCAATAGCAGCCCTACAGAATCTCTTAATTGGGCTGGTCCTTCTTGGGTTCAGGCACCTCTCTCTTTTCTAGACATTGCCACCCTTGCCTCCTTACAAACCCTCTCTTTACAGTAGGGTACTATTGTCTGAAACTACCAAATTAAAAAAGGGACTATGTAATCACTGCAATTCTTGATTGAGAGGTGTTTGTCACTGTCAAGGAAGACGATACAAACAGATGAAGGAGCCATACCTTGAAAAATGAAGACAGTTAAAATATCTCATCTGTCTTACAGTAACGTGATCATTAAAGAGGGAAAGAGGAATACTCCTTGCTTAGTGCTTTGAATCATGCAGAAGATATCCCCAGTCTACCCATGAGGCTGGAGATTATGACAGGGAGGATATGAGCTCAGCTAGGGTGCAGAGCTCAAACAGCAGGTTCTATGAAGAAGAGCATTCCCCATTATGCTGGCTTTCCAGAGACAGAAAGCTTTTTGGAGAAGTGAAGCAGTTCTGTTAGCAATAAGCACATTTCGCAAGATCCCAGAAAAGGTAGAAAAGCACAGCTTTAATTTTAACAAAGTGAAACAACCAAGGCATCTCAAATTTCTTTATAATTCACAATTAGGACATTAAACAAAAAAATATTTTCAGCAGTCTTCTCAATTGGTTATAGGAACGCACCTGCCAAACAGTAGACTCAAATAGCCAGTAACCCTAGAACCATAGAGAACCATCCCCAAAAAAGTATTTTAGCACACTAAGAACTGAAAAAATCAGAAAGGTTAGCATTGCTGCCTTTTGTAGAAATACCATGGAATGGTAAAGATTCAAGTGAAGCTAATATACTGGGCTGACAATCTGTTTTCTTTTAAAAAATAGGCTATTCAGTCTGTAAGAATAAACCTCAGAAACGATATTCTTTTGTGACAGAAGGATTATTATTATTTCATATTTATTTCTTTCTAGGAAGAGGCAATTCATCTACAGCCAAAATTAAAGTAGTGAGGAAAAGCGGTCTGTGTCTAAAGTAGTAAGCCAAGTAAGGCAAATAGTAATCCTTACAATAAAAGTGAACTTTCACAGGCTGTAAACATGAAAGCCTTCAATGTCTTCAGTCAGACAAAACCCTAAAGACAAGTGGCTTTAATCCTATGGGGAAGCTGGAGAGCTCTGGGGAAGCAACCAGCTTTGTAGACTGACAGCAGAGCTCTGGGGAAGCTTCAGTCTCCTCAGACAAGAAACTGGACCTGAGGGAATCAGCAAGATTCTACAAAGGCAGAAACTTCTGTAGGCAGCTTACAAAAATCAAGTGGGTACACATGAGCACACATGCACAAAATCTAGTCTGTAAAAAGGACTCATTAAGAAATAGTATTAGCCAAAATCCTTGAAATAGGATCTTAGATGCTTAAAACAATTTCCCTGGAATTCTCTTTCCTCTGCTTTCCTTGGAAGCATGTTTTTCCTTAGAAACAATTAATTCAAGATGACTTCCAAAGTTTCCTCAGAATAAAGAGCATTATAGATTGAAATGTTCCATGTCTTCCAATTATGGTGTCGCCTGCCTCCTGCTTGTTTCTATGCTTTGCTGGCATTTAATCACACACAAAAGTGTGCAATAGTTATTTAATTAATTTTAAAAGTGTGCAATAGTTATGCTTGCATAGCACTGTCTCCCCAGTGCTGGAGAACAATTCAGAAGCAGACAGTACCAGGGTTCACCAACCTCCCTGGATCTGCTCCATGAATGTTTCTAGTAGGGTACAGTTTGGTTGTTAAGAAAATAATCAGCCTTTATAATCAGTGAAATGAGTCTGCCTGAACATAAATGTTGATTATTACCTAGTAATAGGTACACAGTGTCAAAATGCAACAAGGTAAATTCATTGAAGGAAAATCCATTGAGAACTACTGAATAGAAAAAGGTATCACATCAGCCTCTCTAAGCTACAAATCACAGCAGGATAGATCAATTTGGTGAAGTATCACTATGTGTTTGCCCTGTTCTGGTACTATTTCTTAGGTATTTGCTTTTGGTTCTTCTTAGAGGCCAGAAAATAGAGTCAGAATCACCTTAAGGCCATCTTGGTATGGCCATTCTTACATTCACCATGTCTCAGTTAATTTAAATTAAATACACAAAAAACCAGTACGTTCTTCGCTTCCAAATAGCAAAGAACCATTTCTTCAGCACATAGTTGTGCAAATTAATCACTTTTGCTGGTAAAGCTCTTTGGTATTATGCACATGACTACTATCTAAGGTGAATAATTGTGGAATTGGGCCATGTGCCAGCTGAGAAATTCTGTCACTTTTACTTTTACTGAGTATTACTTTACTTTGCAAGTTGACCTGTAATGAGATTCTGATGGGAATAGATAGAAGCTTTTCAGCCAGCATAATTCAATGATCAAAAATGATGGGTATGAAATTATATTTCCTTCATATCATTCTCCTGTTCCTTCTACTGCATCTCTGTAGCTTCTTTTTATAAGCTACAGATAAGGATTATATTACAACTTAGGGTAATATCAAGCATAAAAAATTAACCATTCGAACAGTAAGACTTGCGGCACTCAATAACAAAGGAAGATTGCCCTCCAAGCTTTACTAAAATGCATTTAACGGGTGTTGTGTTCCATTGCCTGGAGTTTCACAGAACTCCCTTAACATACCCAAAGTCCTACTTGCCATCACTGCCCAGTGCATACAGAGTAGAAGCACACACAATGAAACTCAGGAACTCTTCAGAGGAGAGCATGTGTTGGCTGCTGCCCGCTCTGTTTCTGCTCAAGGTCTGGTAGATCTTGATATACCCTATAACTGACACAGATCAGGATGAGCAATGTCAGATCAGCTCAGCACATGCTTTATGTTAGCAAGGAGTCATCTGATTAAGCAGCCTGACACCACCATTGCACTTGCTTTCCTAAGGCACAGCTGACTCAAAAGCCAGCTACATATTTATTGTCGAGGTGGTTTAAAATTGCGGAAGGAGATTAATTTTCAATCCTGACACAATGTTAAGTAATGCAGGGGAGAAATATGATTATCAGCAAGAGGCCAAATTCATTTTCTTCTAACCATTACCAAGCTACAGAAGTAGTTGGCTTTGAAATGAGCTGAGGTGAAAATGCTTGGCAGGGTATTTATTTCCAGTTTTCTTCCAAAGCCAAAAATAATTATACATACAAATCAGAAAATTTTATTTCCATAGATCTGAAAACCACAAATTCTATCCTTTTTCTCCTCATATGAAAAGAAAAGAGATGCACCATAGACCATAACATACAGCAGGAGATAACCCATCAGTTCTCAGAAAGTCCCTGCTACCATTAGTGGCTTTTGCTGGAGTAGTGACCTGGGCACCCTTTTTCCTGGGCAATGTTCTCACTATTAGAAGCTGACTAGCATAAGGAGCCATATACCTTTCTTCTTAGAAGTTAGATTCTAAAAAAAACAATAAAAACAAGTACAAGAAATGAATGTAGCTGATAAGAGGAAACAGGCAAGATGTTATGGAAACAAGTTTACTCAGGTACAATTTTCTGGAAATATGAATACAGGCAATAGGTCAGTGAAGGTGTGAGCATTTCCATTAATAATTGCACAAACAACAGCTACATCTGCCTGGTTGTCAGCTGGGTCATTATTAGCTTTTTGCTTCAAATCAAAGTGAGATCTCCAGAAAAAACAGAGTATGACAGCAGTGTGGCCTTTTGTAGGAGGGGAAAAACATAAGGAAGTTCTGGGGAGAAGACCAGGTTGTTTTTTTTTTTTGAAGCACAGATAGATCATCTTGGGTCCTTTGGTTATTTCAGGGTAGTTCCCATATTCCGTTCTTTGTCCAAAAGGAACACGTTTGGGCTGGCTGCCTCTACGTCTGTTCATCCTCAGCTCTGCCAGAAGTTAGTTTTGTGCTGCAAGCAATTGACCACAGAGGAATAGGCTATCAAATAATTGATTTCTCAGAGCTTGTGTGGCCTCAAACAGGTTTAGAGAGTGCTGAAGCAAGACAGAGCTTAAGGCTGTCCCTAATTCTGCAGCTCAAGTCGAGAGGCAGCTTTATGGGCATTTACAAACGTATGGCTCTGCAAGCAGCCAAACGTGTGGGGACTCATAGTTGAGGCCTTGAAGAACACACTCAGTACAGTCATTCTCCACCTGTGTTGGACACAGTTTGTGGCACAACTTTTGCCATCTGGGCATTTTCTACTTCTTTTCAAAACTGAATAAACAACAGAATTTCCCTAAAATCTCATTCCTTTGAAAAAGAAAGTCTGATTTTTTTAAAACGCTAATATATAGCATATTATCATTCTGTCTCCAAGACCAATGAGTTCTGTGACTGATTTTCATTGTCTCCAAGAAAACATGACAGAGTCAGTTCTAAAAATTTCTCAACGAAGGAAAAAAAGATAGATTTCCTGACAAAGCAACTATTTTAAAATTTACCAGTTGATTTAGCAAAGTCCTTCAAAGTGTTCAGTTAAAAGCTCTGTGGCTTAGTTTTCTAAAAAAAAAAAAAAAAAAGGAAAAAATCACACTACCAACACAATGCTGTAAGTGTTATTATACTTGCTAGCAACACTGTTAGAGGATGCTCTGTCAGTACTGGCACCAATGACCTAAAGGTACATTAGTTCTTAAGTTTGTCTTTTTATTCTGCATAGCAGAGGAATTCAAAAAAATTACCTAAGGAAACATTTCTGTGTCTATTGCTCAGAGGTGTTTCAGAGTACTTATCTCAGAATCTCTAGGCTCTTTTTCAACTGTTAATGATTTCAGTAAAAAGTGAAAAAAACTGCAAGAGCTCAAGGCTCTTGTGATTGATAGAAATTTTGTTAATGTACAAATTAACTATACATGTGGTTTTTAAATTCAATTTAAGCCTGAAAATCTAACCTTGGGGGTTTGAAATAATGGGACATTAACTTCACTGCCTTTTACAAACTACCATGAAACATAAGTAAATGACAAAGATGAATAAAATCAGAATGATAAATGTTTTATAGTTGGTATTTTTTTTAAATAATGTTATTGCCATTGAAAACCTAAGTGAAATGAATTTGGTCATTTCAGCTTAGTCCCTGGTGGACAATAGTCCACATTTCAAAAGCATCACACACAATTTGGCAAAATTGGCAGCTTCGGCTCAGATGTGGCTTAGGGCTGAGTAAGCATGCAATTCCCCTAGTGAGAGTGCCCCTTTCCTTCAGGGTTAAGGTCAATGGCTAGTCACTGTGGGCTAGAAAGGCTGATATTGTCTGCTTGTATTCATCTCAACTACAGACACAGAATTTCAGCTGCTGGTGATGCACAGCCTTCCAGTGCTGTCAAATCTATTGTACTCTTCCCTTAAATATACATGCACCTTCACTCTCTTCCACTCTCCCAGATAAAACACACACCTTCCCTTTCCAGGACAGAGAGCCCTTCAGTCAGTTTTACAATCCTTGTCTTCCCCCTCCTCCCTTTCCCATTCCACAGTCATATTTCACCTTATACTAGATTTAAAAGATTGCCCATTCTTGACCCAGAATACAGCTGGGCAATATACTAGTTTAATGGCAGGAAAACAGGGGCATCAATGGAAATTATAGAAAATCAAATTGAACAGATGTCAGGAAGCACATCAGGCATTGTAAATGTGAGGGATGCCCATCAGACAAGGTTATGGAGGTGAAAAAACAGAACACGTAAAAAAAGCAGAGCAAGAACAAGAAAACCAGCCCGCCCTCCCCCCAGCTGCCAGTGACATGCTTTAACTGATGCATTAGGAAGGTTATTCTGTGCCACCCTTCAAAGTGACAATGAAATCTACTGGATTATGTGATTATAAAATAAGACAAACAAGTGTTACAATAACACACCAATGTTACAAAAAATAGTTTTGAAAAAACCTTAGTCTCAAAAGTTAATGGAGATTTATGTCCAGTCCTGAAAGTATTAAGACATCTTAGATTTCACAGATATTTTCCACTGATTGTGATGTACAGAAGGCCAGGTTTTTTAAAGGTATTCAGACATTTAACACAGTAGATTCTGCCCAGTGGGATTTTTAAAAGAACTTAGACATCTAATTCCCATTAGTGACAGAGTTTTGAAAAGCCCACTGTCATCTCATTGGCATTCTCGGCATTTAAATAACTTTACAAACCTGGCTCAGATTGGAGATTTTTCTGCCTTTATGGCTACATTTAAGGAAAATAGTAGAATCAGTTTCAAATACTAGCAGGACACAGGAACTTCTGCTTTCCTTCAGTTCAGGTAACTCCGTTCATTGAAATGGTATCACACTAGGACAAGTTTTGCTTTCCTTTACCCTACTAAGTCAATTTAACTGGAACAGTAACCATTTCAGGTCTTGAGAAAGAACAAATAAACCTTGGTCTATCTTTTGAGGTAACGTCTCACTGAAAGTAGTGTTTAATTCACAAGGTACCTTTTTTCCTAAGGTTGCCAAATAACATATTATTGTATAGAACATTCTGCTAATACTTATGCTTTTTAAAAGAGTATGCAATGCACATGAGAATATTTTGTTCAGTTTGTGTCAAGAACTGTATTAATATACATATATGACAGAAAAATAATTTTAAAGTTGCTTTAACAAGAAAGAATATCTTGGCCAAGTAGCTTTTAAAACATTCTTCTGTTTGTACAGATAT
The DNA here is from genome assembly GCF_964195595.1 of Calonectris borealis. Lineage (NCBI taxonomy): Eukaryota > Metazoa > Chordata > Aves > Procellariiformes > Procellariidae > Calonectris > Calonectris borealis. The sequence goes on from NC_134322.1 coordinate 14,545,289, forward strand.
TTACTTACCTAAAAAAAAAAAAAAATTTAAGTTTTTCCTACTTTGTGCCAGCTATTAAAACCTGGTTCCCTTAACAGTGGGCCACAGGGGAATGGGAGAGCCAGCATGCCACCCCACACATGAGCCACAGGGTGCCCAGCTGGAAGGCTGGTAGACACTCAGGACTGATGGCCCTGATGAACTGAGTGCAAGCAGGAGCAGGCATCCCTCTGCTTACTCATGTCAGGAATGTTTAAATAGATCAGAAAAATCTATGTTTATTTTAGACTATAAATTTGTACCTGGAATCCATGGCATACAACTACCTGTTGCTTGCAATGAAGTTCAGGCACAAGAGTTTAGAAGGATCCTGTGGCACTGGGCACAGAATAAGACAGACTGAAAGCAATGTCATTTATCTACATGTGCTTAAAAAAACTCAAATCATACTTCTGCCTGGAAAGGTATTGCCTGTTATCATCAGCCACTCCAATATTGCTGAAAAGGACTGCAGAAGGCATTTTAGTTTCTTCGCATATTGAACAGCACTGTGTGCATGCCCCTCATTTCCACTGCATATAGTCAGCTGCCCTTGACCATGACTCAGCCAGTTTTAACCAAGACAAAAGTTCAACAAAATATGTACTTAGCTAGTTTCAGATGTTTCAGAGTAATAAGAGAAAGAAAATAAAAGGAAAAATAACACAAGAAAACTTGGCTAGCAGGCTCTGAAGCCAATGGTTTCAAACTTTTTATTTAAAGCCAAAATGTTTTGAAATTACTAATAAAAGTTTCCCTTAATTGAAGATGTAAAGTCAAGTAGTGTGCAACTCAGACCTCAGCAGGAAGTGATGGTGCAGAGAATATCAGGGTTAAATGCACTAAGTTATCCCAGAACATTTCCCTTTCTACCTGCTTAGAGCCAAAACTAGCTTCTTGCTAGAAGTGAGACTTGCCAAAACCAGGATGTCCGACGGCTCTCATCTCAGAGACAAGCATGAGGAAAAGGGTTCTCAGGAACCTAACTTTTTCTCCCTATCAGGTTCAAAATCTGCAAAAATACCTGTTTACTATCACAAGGTTGAATGTTGCTATGAAACCACCTTGCCCATCATTTTGTTCATTACTTCCAGTTCTTAATTGCTTGGACCAAGACAGGCCAGCTCATCTTTAATTGGAACAAAGAGTTAATCTTTTATACAAAGACCCAGCTGAGTCTTTGTATGTGTTTGAATATGTAAAGGGCTTTTGGCAGTTTAGAGTGTGTGTGGTGTTAGCAGGATTTAGCTCATTAGCAAACCACAAAGGCTCTGCTGACACTGTACTCTGGGTAAAATACATGAGGCCAACCTACACCCTGTGGACATGTACAGCATAACTACATAATAAACAGGCATTTATTAATAATTTTATCTGTCACACATGCAGAAGGAGAGGGTGAGAAGTCAAAAGCTGTCATATGTTGCAACTAAAGAGGCATAATTAAAATGATAAGTGTCATGTGATTATAACCCTTGAAGAATTAATCTAGCATGAAACAACAATGGTATAAATACAACAGCATATGTTCCAAAAATTAATTTCACATAATAGGCAGCTGATGTAAGCACTTAGACCCAATTATGTATGGTCATACAATAGTAGCTGATGCATGGAAAATCCCTTCTATAGTGTACACTAGAATAATCCCATTATAAAAGAATGAATAGAAAAACTCCTTTTTGTCTTTGCACTAGTGTGTATTTACAGACAGATTAGAATTTATGGAAATATTATGTAGCTTTAACTTCTCTGCTAATTTGTTTTCAAGGTTTAACTTTTCAAACCAGACATTGCTTCCTCAGTATCTCAGACCATTAGCTGTTCTGCAGAAGCAGGATTTGTGGTGACAGCAGTTACAACCTACAGATTTGTTTAAGCTCAATTTTAAATAATTTAAGCTAATTGTTTCATTTCATAATTTCTACCTTACTCAAATAGGACTTGATTCCTAGTATTGTTCTATCTGATTCTCTCTCTGAAGTTAAATGAATCAGAACACTGCATATTGCAGAGATCAGAATTGAAGAGATTTATCCTATAACATTCATTGGTTGTTAATTTTGAATATTTTGGCTTTACTTATATTAACATTCATTTTATTACTCTGATTAATATTTTTCTCATAGTGAAAGCAAGAATAGTTTATATGTAAATGAAGCGTGTTGGTGTTTCAATTTACACTGATCATGTGCACATGAGCTTTGCTCTGTTTGTCTATTGACCTCAACTCTGGTTGTGTGCAATGCAATGTCACATTCCAAGTTTCAGCTTGAGAGCACAATGTGCATCCAAAATTTTAAACCTGGAAGCACTGATAAGAATTCAGATGCACACAGATTACCTCCTGACAATGACAGAAAAAAACTTATTCTGGAAAGAAACTGTATTTATTGATTAAGTTTTGGCCCTGAAATCACTTCGGATGTCAATCAGAATGACCTACCATATTTTTCAATAGCCTCCTGTTCTCTTTCAAATTATGCAACTTTTAGTTATGAAGCTGTGAACATACCTACTACTTCCACTGACCAATGGCACTTCATATGTTTCTTCTTAGAAAAGCTAGAAGCAAATTTCATACACTGCGTGTCTAGAGTCAGTATACCAAACAAGAGGAAAAACAATATTACAGCACTGTGGCAAGAAAACAATGTTATCTACTCCCTGGAATTAATGCTGAACTGTAAAACAACAGTATTCTGGGTGCCATGCTAGGCAAAAGAAATTCAGAGGTAGAAGCAGACATGGAATTATCCATTCATCTGATCATATAAAAGTGTATCTGACAAAAAACATTTAATGAACAAAGTCTTCAGCAGAGAGGAAAAAAATGTACAACGTGTCTCTAAAAAAATCACTTGCAATCTATGCTAGTAGTTCTTTTTACTTGGGTACATATTTTATTCTTTCAATGGGCTGAAGAATGAGAAGGAATATGTACAGCTCATTAAACTGATTACTAACACAGTTCTTATGGACTAACGACACATCTGGACTTTAAATAGAAACAGCAAGAGGTGGCCAAGATTTTAATAGCAAACAATATTTGTTTAGTAGATAAATTATATTATGGCAGCAGTTAGCCAATGACAAAGTTACAAGTCCTTTTTTGGAAAGTAAATAAAGTGTTATCTCTGGAGAACACAATGTTTCATTGGCATCTAATGAATTTCCAGGTGGAAGCTGCAGCCAGGACCCAGGTGTGCTTTCACCTGTTACCTAAGTAGAGCTAACCCTTAAAGTTTCACAGGGAGGAAGCAATCGCCGTTGAACTCAGGGGGTGCACTGCACCACAGGAGAGTGGCTTATTAGCTTTGGGGCTGGTGGATTGAGAGTGAAATGAGCAAAATGAAATAAAACTTCACCAAAATACCATGGCTTTCTTTTTTCAAAACATGATATATTTCCTGTCAGTCAGAAGAGGAACAAAACATTTTAGGGGGGAATTAAAACACTTGAAAGAAAAACAAAATTAGAGAAGTCCAAACACTAATTGCTTACCTGAAATAGGAAAGAAGAGCTTCTGTTTAAAGTTAATGCATTTACCCAGATTTTGAAATTTCACTTGACATTTAATTCCAGCCATTTGTAAACTATTGATTAAATTAAGGTTCCGAAAACATTGACACACAAGCAAATGACAAAATACTACTTTAAGAGACTACTAGTTACAAAACCAACCTTGCTTCCTGAAGGCAACCGTTAGGACTACATTCTTTTGGGAAAACACCCTACAAATGCCACTCGCCTCCATTATAAAAGTGTTCCAACATACCACTTCTGACAAACTGTGCAAATTACTCCAAGGCAAGAAGCCACACATAAGGTCTGTACTCCAAGACAAGGTGTTCACAAGAGTAGCCCTTTAAGACTTCATTTCTCTGCAGGGCAGGCTAGACCACCCCAGCCAGTTCAGTTGCAGGGCTGGGCTCCACAATCTCATATAACATGAGGTGAGTCAGCTGATTGCTCTAATATATGCCAACTGGATTGGCCCCTTGGGGACCCATTCTGCCAGGAAGGGATTATTGGACTTTCCTAATGTCCTTTCTACTCCTGAACATGCCTTTAAAGATCAGACCTCTACAGGAGCTTGTGTACCAATCCAGCCTGCAGTCCATGAACTTGTCTTTGCACAGGAATAGGATGTCCCCATGAGCGGGATGAGAAAATTCACTTCAGCAAGGATCCATCCCAAGTCCTTCAATTTTCAGCTAATTTTAGTTCAATAGACTCAAAATAGTTCATTACCAAAGGGCAAAAGGAGTTTTTCCTATTCTACCTTGCCCTACTCAGGATTTAATGTATGCCATGTTGCATTGGATCTGTGTACGCATGGTGCATACAAGTGACCTGGCTATTGGTTTGATCATTTAGTGCTTCAGCTACAAAGTTAAGGAGAAACTGCACATAGGTTTTCCTGAATGAAATCTTATCTTTATCAAACAAGGCCACACATTTGGGCCTGGAAGTAGTAACAGCTGTAACTAAGTGAATGTTATTAAGAAAGGAAATAACGAATTGGGAAGTATTTGAAGTTCTGACCTTTCACCCCTAGCACTATGATTCAAGCTAACCCTGAAGACCTGACTATGATCTATCAATGATTTCTGGTTTAGATCCCCAATAGTTAATTTGTTTCACGCTGAGAGAAGTTGCTTGGTATGGTTTTAAAAGTAGGCTATTAGTAATGGCGCATTACCTATTTGTGCAAAATCATGCACGCAAGCTTGCCTTAAGCACTGAATAAAATAGCAATATATACACTATTACAAGATTCTGGAAACACTAAATTGAAAAACATTTGAATTTTGAGAATATGAGTTATGCTAAACTATTTTTCTCTCAGTAGAGAAGTCTTGAGTGAATGAGCAACAGAGTATTACTGGACTTCATGCCATTAAAATTAAAATAATGTCTGATGAATTTACAAGTACTGGACACTTCAAAAGCCACTTTATTATATCTTTCAAAAATATTGCTCTATTAGAGATATATTTCATCAGTTAGAAGAGTGACATTACTCAGTATTAATGAAATATAGCAGACACCTGAGGATGTACATATCTAATTTTAAATGAAATAATTTTTTATGTTTTCATGGATAATAAAGAACATTCCCTCCGAGAGGGGAAAAATCCTAAGGAGCCAGGGGTTACTGGAGGATCATTCGGTGATGTTATAAAATCCTGGCAGCACCAAAGTGATATTAAGTAATACATGGTCCCTTCTTTCTTAATAATTATAGAAAGGCTACACACCAGAGCTTTATTCATGCAGTTCACTTGATCTCCATTTAAACTGAAGGGATTTTCTTCCTTGTTTTTCCTCCAATTTTGGTGCCAAGTAAATATTTAAACTTTTCTTTGGCTATGTCATACGAAATTCACAAAAGATCTAACTACAGTAACCAAGATGAAGGGATAATGTTTTATCAGCAGTTTTCCCCTTTTAACTGTTGTTTGAGAACAATCCTGAGATAAAGAGAAAGGTTATTACACTCGGACAACATTAATTCTTCAGGGAAAGACGCACAGTTTAATAACAGCAGTCAGCCATCTGCTGCTCCTGAGGTTTGCATGCGATGGACCAGCCTTGCAATTGTATCACCCTCTGTGCCAGCTCAGAGGCAGAAGATATCCTTTCTAGGGCTGTGAAAAAAACCTGCCAGGAATAATCCCTTCTCACCAGCAGCATGGGCTCAAGAAGCAGTGGGACTTTGGGTGCCACTGCTGTGAATTCTGAGCGTTCACTTCACTAGCGTGGCTGCATCCAGGCTGTAATCTCACATTTTAGAAGACAGAAGAAGTTGGAGTTTCTTTTTAATGCCATGAATTTAAAGATAAATTAACAGATTAAAGGTTCTTATTACATGCTTAAGTTTAGCAAGTAAGCGTCCACATAGCTGAGTGCATAGCGCATAGCACGACAGCTGGGAACAGAATGTTACGGGAGACACATGTACCTGTTTTCCTACAATTTTATGGGTCACTACAAGGAAAAGAGGTGGCAGGCTGGAAGTCCAAACATGTTGTACAGGCACAGATCTTGGCCAAGGGTCCATACTGGAGATAGTCCAACAAAGGGCCATGAAGATGATTGAGGGATTAGAGCATCTCTCCTATGAGGAAAGGCTGAGAGAGCTGGGATTGTTTAGCCTAGAGAAGAGAAGGCTCAGGGGGGATCTTATCAATTGATGTAAATACCTGAAGGGAAAGTGCAAACAGGACTGAGCCAGGCTCTTTCCAGTGGTGCCCCGTGACAGGACAAGAGGCAGTGGGCACAAATGGAAACACAGGAGGTTCTGTCTGAACATCAGGAAACACTTTTTTACTGTGAGGTTGCCCGAGCACTGGCACAGATTGACCACAGAGGTTATGGAATCTCCATTTTTGGAGATATTCAAAAGCCATCTGGCTATTGTCCTGGGTAACCGGCCCTGCTTGAGCAGGAGGGTTGGACCAGATGACCTCCAGAGGTCCCTTCCAACCTCAACCATTCTATGATTCCAAGAGTAATATATCAAATTGTTAAGCAAGCTTTAAGTTTATATTCATTAGGAATTCAGTTCTCAGGAACTGAGTCTTTCACACTGGATGCCAGATTCAGAAATTGCTTATCTAATGAGGCATTGCAACTTTACCCATACGACCTCCCAGAGCTTTTTGATACCAACATTTCCAACTTGAGTACACACAGCAAACAGATTATACACACTCTATAGGTTATAAGCAGAAAAAGGTTTAATTGTGGTTTTCCTAAAAGCTCTCAGCTGGAGTCAGTATGTATTTCTGAGAACATAAGAGCAGAGGGTCACAGCCTTGCTCTATTTCCCCTTACCATAGATTTCCCACAGACGTACTGGAAACATTTTTTGTCAGGTTTATACATAGTGAGAACTCTGCCAATGCATCAGCTGAAATGACCAGTGCAGTGTGAGATAGTGGAGCTAAGTCTATCCCTTTTCTTATGCAGCTGCCACAGCAGCTTTTTTTTTCATCAGCAAAACACTGTTGAGGATGGTAAGGGAGTAAGAAGAAATTTTCTGTTTTCTTACACTTTTGCATCAGTATGTATTACCCTGTGTACTGTACCATTCAAAGGCAAAGAAACTCAGGAATATCAAACTTCTGTGGACAACTCAAAGAAAAGGGGAGAATATAAGTTATTCTCATCCTTAAGTTTTTTTACTAGCTAACATCAAATAAAGTTTACCATAACAATGCCAAATTTGGATCTGAATTGACTGAGGTAACCATAAGAACCTGTGATATTTAAAATTGTGTTTCCCTGAGGTTTGCTCTTACCCTTACAGGTGTTTTGTAAAGAGGATATGGAACATGCTACTGTATTCTTATTTGCTGTTTGAAACAAAAAGTCATAAGTGAACCTCCCCTTTCGAAGTAGTGCCAACATGAAATGTCACATCGCAACAGATTAAAAACCAATTGCTGCATACAACACCAGACAGACAGATTTATCTGTGAATATTGGGTCAGAAATTGTGAGCCTAGCCACTTATAGAATAGCAAGCACAGGGGTCCAGGGAGTAACAGGAGCTAGTGAAAAGTTGCAGTTAAGTGCTTCCCTAAACCCATGACCAAGCACTGGAACAGCATCTTCTTGTAGATTTGGGAAAGGACTAAATAAAATCTCTCTTCATTTTGTGCTGTTGCTCTGTTGTAAAGTGCTGATGATTACCATCACCTCCTGTAGACTGGAGCGGTATGCACTTCATCTGACATTCTGAGCTAGTTTTCTAAGTCAATATTATCATTGAATGGGACCCATTGATCAACCAAGTGAAGCAGTAAAAAAATGGATTCCAGCTTGAGGAAAAATTCACTTGGGAAGCTGCAAGCCTGGCTTGATCTGGCTTGACCAAAGATGAATTCTTTGCGCTTTGACTGGGTTATAACTGCAGCCTGCACAGCCAAATAAACTCCAGGCAATTACAGCCTAGATTTAGCAGTGTGCTGCAGTTAAAATAGCTTCCAGACCAAGATTTCACTTAGTGAGGTCAGTAGATGAAGCTTGACCTGGCTTGAGTAGACTGAGCCAATGACATGGTTTGATATAGTTATGTGGTCAAGCAAAACCCTACTTAATTACAATCTTGCCAGGAGCTTGACTTTCTAATGAGAGGTTGGTTGTAGCATTATTGTTTCTCTAACCTCTCTTGCCTTTTCGTTTATCACACTTTAATGAAGAAGAATAATAGATGAGAAGGAAGGAGGGGAAAGGGTGTGAAGCAAAGGATGGGACTACATCCCAGCTGGTCCAGCAGAGCTCACAGTGGTAGAAGCACCTTCTAAAACAAGACCTGCTCTTTGTAATAACCGCCTAGATCTGCCTCACAGACAACATTGTAAAGCTTTTTATCATACCTTTATGGTACACAGATGGCTTGTTCCTTCAAGCAGCAGGGAAAAAGGTCTATAATAAATCACCACACAGGGCTCCTTTAAGGTGAGTATGTGATAAGTATGGTGAACTAAGGCTGAATTCTGTATAATGGTAGTGAGTTGAGAAACAGAAATAATAGTTACACAGCTCAAATTATTGCATCCCTTTCTGTAACTGAAAGTGCACTATAATAATTCATTAGTAACATGGATATTTCTTTTTATTGTTTTCCTGCTGCAACTAACTTTGAAGATGACTACTAATGACCAAGAGCTGTTCTCAGGTGAAGCTGTTTACTCATATCCCACTGAAAAACATTGTAGGCCATTTATTATCAGTTAATCAAAGGAGCTTTTCTAAAGGTCCTGTAATTTTCTGCCTAACTAAAAAAAAAAAACAAAAAAGTGTTCTATTTTCAGCTTTCATTTGATTTTGCTACACAGCAGAGGGAGATTTCAAGCATTATCAATACTGTAGGTGCCTAGCTATAACAAATAGCTACCACCAAAAAAACTATTTGTATACAGCAGACACTGGACTAGAGATGTTTTTTCCATTTTGTATAGGTTACTATATTGCCCTCATTAGTAACATCTAGGCAGTTTTCATTAGTATGTTAACTGACACTACTAACTTGCCACACTCAGGTGGCTCCTCTAAGCATCTCCCAGAAGAAAACTGTATATTCAACATGTGTATGCAACATGATTTTTAGTTTGTTCATCATTGTCTCTCTTTTCCAAGAGGATAAGAATTTTCTATTAGCCTGCAGTCTAAAATATTCATAATAAAGTGTTTTATCAAGATTACAACACATTAAAATCTTAGCTTTAGAAACACACAGAAAATTCAACTACATTTTCCAATTATGCCCACTGTTTTAAAGAAATTCCCCAAAAATTTAACTGGCTCCTCAGAGTCAGGTGAGGTGTCCTAGATTCATCTTTAGATGTTTCTTGTACTGCAGCAATTGCAGTAACATTCTCTACAGAGAGAGAGTCCGTTATTCTCATCTACGGGCTATTTAAACGTTGCCAACATTAGACAAGTGACAGTGTGCTCCCTGCTGTACAAGAGCCCCAACCCTACATGAGGGGCCCAAGTCCCACTGTCTGATTCGGCTTCAAGTCAAAGCACTGCTGCACTGACTTCATCCAGAAAAATATTTAAATCACACATTTCAATTTTGGGCACTTTATTCAAATCTGAAGGCAACTAGTGACAGAAACACCCGAGAAGATTGATACGGTTTGAAGCATGTTATGTATGGCTTTGCTGTTCAACTTGCAAGTAATTTGTAAAGCGGGTCTGTCCTGACTATGAAACATTGTATCAGTGTGATTGGAATCAATAGTTCCTGCACTGTCATTTGTCACATATTTACAAGCCTGAAAAATAGTTCATTTTGTCCTGATCCTATAACTCAAAAGATTGAATCAGAACCCTGGAGGGATCTTCGAGTGCGACACATTCATTACTGATCACTGGTCTTTGGTGACGCTAGAATCACTGCTGCACCAAGAAGGGAACGCGACTTCAAATTAAAACAGGGGTGCTCCCGAATGTGTTTTCTGCTCAAATATATTTAAAACCTGTTGGTAAGTTGTATCTGTACTGATTTATTGTAGTTAACTTAAAAGAAAAAAATCTTATTATTGTAACTTGCTTTTCAGTTTTAATTGCCCTTTTTAGAGGAGCTTTCAGAATTTTTGCCTCAGCTTTTTAACACATTCCAACTATCACAACAGTTTTAAGGAACAAACCTGAGCCATGGAACAGTCAAACTCATTTACATTTTCTCTTTAAATTTCCGTTCCCCCCTTGAAATCAACTTTTGTGGAAAAATTTTAGTTTAAAACCTTCTTTCTTGAAAGGTTTTTACTGCAAACTGTATGTCTCCTCCTAATGCTGTACTCTGAAAGCATGGCCCAGCAGCTGAACTTCTCGTTACCTCTCCAAGACCAAAAATCATTTACAGCCTTAAAGCAGACTGTAGTCCAAGTTAGCAGTTCATTGCCATGAGGTAAGGCTCACTTTCCCACAGGAACAACCTCAGATTCATTTTCACAGAACATCTCCATGCTCTATGAACTGCCAGGATCTCTACATCGTAACTCTGAACAGCAGGCAGAGCGATTCTGTACCAACCCTAGGTTAAAAGATGAAGCCCAATACCCCCTGGATGTCTCGTCCTCCTGTTGTTCAGCCTGGAGGCCACCCTCTGCCCTCCTCTAGCCCCAGAACAGGAGGGATCGGTAAGTGGTGCCCCTTACAGATGGGGACACAGCTTCCCACAAACTCCCACATTTATCCAGCTAAACCAGCATCCAGCACAGAGGAAGCAGGACTCCATTTCCCCCAGTTCTCTCTCACACTGCATATTTGGCAAAAAAGCCCTTAGCACAGTCAATAATGCGAATACCAAGGTTATCAAAGTATGAAAGGCTATACTGAGAGCCTGTGCTCAATCACTGGATATACACATATGGTCTGCATATGCACATATGCCCTAGGGTGAAAACCCTTCACTGTTATGTATTTTTCTGGTAAACCACATTTTCTGATAAAATGGTAATTACTTTTAAAACATTCAGTGAGATTTAGTAACTTGAGTATAATGCAGCAAGCCAAAGTTTCACCTATACCTAGGCAAAACGCAGAGTATTAGCTCTCAGATCAGATCTAAAATAAGAGTCCAGCTCTTTGTATCAACAAAGAATTCAGTCACCATTTCAGCAAAAAGTTCCCTTGAAACTGTTATCTCTGCAAATTAACAAAAACATCAGAGTCACTTTTCAGGGTATGTAGCTTAAGACTGTATAAGAACCTCAGTTACAATAATTCTGTTTCTCAGCTAATGTGACATACAGGCATGAGAAGAGGTAATACCTGAAGAGGCTGGATTAACAGAACCAAAAATGCAATTTCAGTAGAAAAAGGAAAGATTTACCTAAAACACAATTTCAGGAGAAAAAGAGGAAAGTGTTACTTCATTTCTGACTCAAGACTGACAGTCTACAAAAATGAAGCAACATTTCCAATGGTGTCTCAGGAGAAAAAATCCCTCTGATCAGCACTGTGAGCCAGGACTCCCTGACAGTCACTGCTGGGGCCCTGCTCAAGTTAGGTTACACCAGGGGAGAAACCAGCCCTTTATTTTGCCAGCTATAACTGTTAGAATATACTGATGACTGTAGTACTTTTTAAACATTGCCTTAAAAAGGTTTGTGAATTCATTTGTACGATCACTCTGGTTTTCAATTTTTATTTGTTGTAATCAAGGGGTACATAAGGCCATATAACGTTTTTACTGTATACTGTATCCCTGTAGTAGTATTATGAGTGCAAAAAGGAAAAAGCAAGCAGAAGTTTCCACATGAAAGCTACAGGAGGACAACACCGTTGACTGCTCACAAAAATTTCATTCACTTTGCGTTTTCACAGACACAAAAGGACTCTTTAGGGATGGGGGGGAGGCAGGAGGGGCACTGAGCAAAAGTAAAGGAGTCAGAAGAAACAAGCTTATGACTAGAGAAAGGATGGAAAGAAGCCAGTGCAACCTTTGGGCTCTTATCAAGTAGGGCAGACTACCCAGCCTTGGAAAGGAAGAGAGGAAAAGAAAGCATCAGGAAAATCTGATTTGCCATTTTACTCCCCTTTCCCTCCCATGAGGATAGGGGATGGTGACACACACCCCCTTCCCCCCATTTCCTCCTACCTCAGCATTTCACCCTGCCTTGGCATTGTTTATTCTCTCACCAAAATATCCCTCTCCATCATATCTCAATATTTTTCATACAATAGACCACAACTTACTGCATTCCCAGCCCTGCCACAGGGCTTCCCCCTTTCTGTCTTCTCAGCAGCATTGCCAGACCAGTGTCAGCACTACACTGGCACCAACTCCTTCCCACTTTCCTCACAATAGTTACCAGCTCACTACTTGCAGCCGCCTTTTTCTCTTACCTTTACAGTCTTCATCTTCAGGCTTGGTGGGTAGTAGATGAAATTCCTCTTGCCACATACCTTATATCTCTCTTCTTTATTTCAGGCTTTTTATCTCCAAGCACATGTGCTTGCCCATCTCCCTCCCCCAAAACTTCAGAAACCCTTTTTTCTTACAGCCCCTTCTATTTTTTGGCAAATTTCAAACAAGCTCCTCTTAGCATCCTCCCCCCCCCCACCCCATGAGGCCACCTGTATGGTTGAGCCTTCTCCTTTTGCTTTCTCCAGAAGTGATAGAGCAGGTCCCAGAAAAAAGGTGGGATGACTGTTACCAAATATTAGTTGTAAGAGTTCACAGATACTAAGATGCTTCTAGCTCAATAGGTAAAAGTGCCATTTTCAAGCATAGAAATCCTTATATTTCTCTTAGTTCTATAAAACTTCTGCCATACTTTTATATTTTACACTGACAACAGTGATTTCCTCAAAAACACATTTTGTCCACATTGTAAGTCCTTTTTATTGCAACTGAAGTAAGAATGGAGTGCCAGGACAGGCTCTATTTGTTATTTAGAAATCAGATGACCCAGGTTTCCCTTTCAAGTTTGACTTTATGCAGCCTCAGACAACCAGGTAATACCCTGCAGGCCACAGAGTGCTTCTCAATACTGTGCAACCAGCAGTAGACACATAATGAACAAATTCAGAGCTAATAGGTCACAGGAAGAGAAGAGGATAGATGAAGGGCATCTAGAGAGCTGGGAGTTTGTCAAAGTTAATTTTATCCTTGCAACGATGTTCAGGGCCCAAAATCGAACCAAGCAGTCCTTGCTCTGCCTGTTTCCATGCCCCTTCAAACCACATTTGTGCATATCCTTCTTGTATCGCTTGTCATTTGTCAGAAACATTAATAGCGTTTAGAGCCTGTAAGCTTTCCTTAATCATCACTCGTGTTAATCTGCACACTTCCTAATTCTTCATCTGTTATCCTTAAATATCTGATGCAGTTTAAGTAAATCTTCATCATCTTCCTTTGTAAAACCAGATGCAAAACAGTTAATATCTCTGCTGTTTAATATCTTAACCCTTAATCTGTACTATAGCATCAACCCCTAAGAAGATCAGGGTTTTTTAATATTTGTGTCCTGACTTTACAGCAAACAAGAACTCTAGCAACAGGTGAAATGCCTTACTTTAATTATACCCCATTGCTTCTGAATTTCCTAGCCTTTGCCTTTCATAAACAAACATCCAAGAAAGCAAAATGAAGAAACCAAAGCATGAGAATGGTACTGGAGCTAGAGATGTGGTAACAAAGTCCTGCTCCCTATATTTCCACTACATTCCCTGTATTCTTAAATACTTTCTCTCATCGGTTGCCTCACTGCTTATAGCTTTTCGTCATGGAGTTGCACACTCCTTCAGCCCAGGGGCATTCGATTATGTGAACCGAAGCAGAGGCGAGCGCCCACAGCACCCAGCAGGTCCCTTACCTGTGTCTCAACTGCTCTCCTCAGCCCAGCAGGTACCGCGCACCACTCCAGTTTTCAAGTGTCCTTATGCAGTCTGCCATGGAAAGGCATAAGACGCCTTTCAGCTGTCCTCTTTTGTCAGTGCGGCTCCTTGAAGTATTCCTTTTTCTGTCCCAGAGTCATTATGGCCACTATTGCAAGCTCATAAGTTACACGGAGAGAGCCCTGTCTGCAGGACAGAGGAGACAAGAGGCTGCTGCTCACTTCAGTCACGATGGCCTCGCAGGGAGACGAATAGCCTGGGCCAGCCCGGCAGGAGCAAGCGGGAAAAGCTGGGTTTGCAGATCCCTCCAGAGCAAGCCCGCCTGGCCCTGGCATTTGGATTTGGAGTCCCTTTTCTCCCCCATCCACATCGGAGGTGATTTGCAGCCTGCACCACACGCATGCCAGGCGGGCTCCAGATCTACACACTTTACTGCAGCAGCTTGAAAACTTTGTCCCCCTCAGGCAAGGCTGTGGTGACCAGGCAGGCTGAGGCTGAGGGGGGAAGGCAGGCCCGGGGCTGGGGCTGGGGCTGGGGCTGGGGCTGGGGCTGGGGCTGGGGCTGGGGCTGGGGCTGGGGGCAGTCCCGCACGGCTGTGGCAGGGCCAGGCTGATGTGGAGCTGCAGGCCGCCCCAGGCAGGGTGTGGGCAGGCCCCAGCTGGGGCTGGTTGGTGCCTACAGGTGAGGCTGGTCAGCACTTAGCAAGCGCTGGCTGTCTCAGCAAGGCATACTTTATCCTGTATGTAGCTTTCATGATATAAAATTTTCTGTTCCACCTGCCTTGAGAGTGTGAATTTTTTCAAGGCACCATTTGTCATCATTATAGGACAATATGAGCAGCTGTTGCAAAAACATTGTAAAAATTGCTGAAGATGGCTACTAACATTTTCTTTGCACATTCAGAAATAATTTCCTTTTCCATAGACTCTTGTCTCTTATTCGGGATCACTCAATAGTAAACTAAGCAAGTAGAAGAGAACATTGGATTTGTGTGAAGTTGCAAGAATCATGCAGGTTCTTGACATGAGAAGTAGTCTAATAGAGGTGCACACATACACACGCTCACACACATACGCACACACACTCCCCCATAGAAAAATTTCATCCGTTCCTGACACAGGAAAGGAAATATTAATACTGTTGATTACAAATAGGTTTTCAGACTTATTACAGACATAGAAATCACCTCCTACATTTTTTTTTCCAATTGAAATGTGTTTTCACTAATGTCTGATCTGGCGTTTTGGACAGGAGATGCTTACACCGGAGGAACAACCTAGCAATGATCTCCCATAGCACTGATGTATCTGCATAAAACTTCATTTTACGGAGAAGTAGAGCACTCACATAATTCATCAAATCACAAATAGTTGACAGGTCTTAACAATGGCAATCATATAGCCAGACAGCCAGAAAGTCAACACCCCCAAGCAAGCTAACACCAACCTGTGAGTAAGATGTATTACTTACATCAGTGCTTTCTCTCAGTGTGAACTGTTTTCTTTCACTGGCTCTAACCATGATTTCCTGTTCTTCACATCTGTGGAAGATTTTACAGAATATTGAATGATATCAGAAGCAGTGGCATTGCTGTCCCCTCCCCACGCTCAGTCTGGGAGGAGAGGGAGGTTTTGACTAGGCTGGGATGATGGGAGGAGGTTGTGACCACTCCTTCATCAGCCCACTGCAGTCCTTCCTGACTTTAGATTCTGGTCACAAGCAGCCCCTCAAGGATGCCAGCAAGGGGTATTTTGTTTGCGCTTACTGAACCTCCATTATTTCCTTGTGACCACAGTGATAAAGCCATGATCACTGTCATCATGGTGTAATTACAAAAAGCATGATACATGCTATGGGATGTCTAGAGGTAAAGAAAGGGTTTTCTTGAGATGACCAGATAGGCTAAAACCAGTCAGGTATTTTTTCTTTCTTTGCAGCATCAATAAAAACAGAGCCAATGGGACTCAAAGGCTAAATTTTGTAATGTTCCCAATTGAATGACATGTTTTAATGAGTAAAGGTCATTTTCAGTAACAAAGGCCAATGTGATTGAGTGGCCTATGGCCACCTGGGTAGACAAGGAGCTGTGGTCAAGGGCCATTGCCACAGTGCTAAATGTTAAGGTAAACCTTCACGTTTGGGAAAGGGATGAGCAGCTTCAAGGCTGCATCCACTTAAGGTCAGAATATGCTATAAAGCTTTCAGTTCAACCAGCCTACTGGAATAGGTACCTGCTGAGGAGTCGTACCTGCTGAACTATGAGGAACATTTTCTACATTTATCTTCCTTCCAGACAAGGCCAAGAATCATGGCAAAGCCTCACACTATATATTGCATTAGCACTTAACAATTTCCCAATCACTGCTTCCAAACTGTGAATTTAGTTAGAGAACACAAGAAGTCCAATGGAGGAGGCATTGTCTCTTGGGTTTTGGTAGCAGGAGAGGAGGTGACTGGGTGTATGAATGTCAGGACTCAGAAAGGAATTTTTCTTCATATGTACTAAAACAGAGGAAAAAAATAGAGAACAAAGCAAGCAGCAGTGCCCTCCACAGCAAGAACACATTTTATGAGGAGGAGCCCATAACACCTTGGAAAGCAAAACAGGTATGCCATCTCCTGATCATCACTCAGTCGCACAAATACAATGTGTAATACAGGTGATAGACTTGAGCCAACAGGACGCTGATCACTGATAGAGAAAGGGAAGGATGAGCCTACCACAGAGAGGACACAGCAAAGAATTTCACAGGTTGATTTTGAGACTGGTGTGTATACAATCCCATTCAGCTTTCATTTACCTATTAGTAAAACAGAGGTTTCCAGAGCTTAAACAGCTAGTTCTCAGAAAGGTTTTTGATATGAAAAGCTCTCCAAAGGAAGTAAGCAGAAAACAGAAGAAAATATGAAGAAGAAGGGGTTCATGCCAAGCTCCATTACAGGAGATGAATGAAAGCTGGACAAAGCTTTGTCAACTATAAGAATTATTCCTTGTTCTTGTATTATCTAAGCATTGCTACATTGCAACTTGAAGCAGGAAAAAGTAACTCCCTGTGGTAGATAGGTTTATTAACTCCAAGACCTCAGGAGTAAGTTGTGACAAAGCCAGCATTCGCATCAAGGCTTGCTTAGCTCCCAGCCAATGTTTTTTTCTCAAGATTATGTTTCTAATGCCAGTGAAGGAAGCAAACCTGATACTTATCTTCCTGTTTCCCTCTGCTTTGCAGCCTTCTTGGGGAGTTTGCATTTCTCTTGCATATCACTTGCACAGTAGCTTGCATTTTGTACAGTAGGGAGAGATTCAAACTCTTACAGTGCTGGTAGTCCGTTAGTCAAACTGCCTCTTTGAGTCAGAACTTTGGAAATGGTATGTCTGTTGCTGATGAGACACTCTTCTCCTCACAACTAGGTCAATGATGAAGATGAGAGAGATCCTTGGACTGTAAAGTTAGTAATGTCAAAGAAGCCTTAGATGCAGGA
Organism: Calonectris borealis; assembly: GCF_964195595.1. Lineage (NCBI taxonomy): Eukaryota > Metazoa > Chordata > Aves > Procellariiformes > Procellariidae > Calonectris > Calonectris borealis. The sequence goes on from NC_134322.1 coordinate 14,562,656, forward strand.
GTTCATGGATTAGTTTTCATGTAGAGCTCATGCATCTGCAATACTGAGGTGTTCATTAATAACACACATTATTAGGTTTCTCCTGAGTGAATAACATAGGGGAGAGTTGAGGTATATCTTCCCCTCCATGAGGTATATCTTCCCCCTACACTCCGTTTAATATTTCCGAACACATTCAAAGGGTCCTAGCACTCCTGTTTATACACAGTTCCCCACTTCAATATTTGTCACTTGACTATTCACTGTGGGGATTTTGATACAAATAGTGATGCTAAACAACACACGTGTTTTAAATAGAGACATGTGCTCCCAACAGAGTTGCAGCTAGGAAACTGCAGAGAGCATGTTAACTGAATTTTTATAAGCACATATCTCAACTGAACAAAAAATACAAGGTCAGTTATCTACTGTTTCCGAATGTCCTCAGTCTTCAAGTTAACCACTTACTGTTCAGATCACAAATGCAGTTTCAGCATCTGTATGCACCATAGCTATCTCTCTCCTCATGTGTGTCACTTCACCACACTGATACTCAGCCAAGTATATTTTTCCACATGAAAGTGGATTAAACATTCTAATAAAAACATTCTTTCCCCCCAAAATGCATGAAGCATTTAATAAATTTATAACAATTTTAGAAAATTAATCAGAAAGAAAAGAAATAGTTTTTATAAAAATGAAAATGTTAAAAAACCTGAAAGCCAAATGCTTCCATTTAGATCAAAAAAGAAATCTTCAGCATGCAGAGAAGTGGCAAAAGCCTGCAACTCTCCTGAATAAAAAAGTGCTTCCACATTTTCACTGGAAAAAAATGTCCGAACAGTATATCTTTTTCATCCCAATTCTTGTTTTGTTGCCTCCAATCTGAAATGATGTAACGCTTCAGTGTACTAGCTCGGTCCTGGGCCTCTCCTAATAGGAACTGCCAAATATGCCAAATAGTGGCAATTACATGATGGCTTTGTGATGTGGACCATTGCCCATCAGGGACTCATCTTTGACAACCAAACTGATTTAACTTAGGACCTGAGGATGGATTATACAGAGCTTCCAAATACAAAGGCCTCTGCAGTTAACACAGTTTAATTGCTACTATAAACATAAATACAGACTTAAAATTGGCTATATCTTCTTAGGGTTGATATACAGGAAGCAAAATACCTTGATTATCATGACTACTGTCTTAAACTTGCAAAAAAACCCAACTGCCTTTTAATGTTAAAATTTTTGTTATATATAGTATCTAATGGAAAATTAATAAAAAAGTAGTAAATGGGCAAGATATTTACTACCTGTCCTCTTTATTCAACCTGTTATTAAAACTATAGACTTATATTTTCTCCTCACTTGGAAAACCCTGAACATCCCAGAACTCAGCCATGGACTGCTAGGCCAATGTTCCTCACAGAATGCACTCTGGGTTTTCTAGTTGTCGCATATGTTTAATTTAATTACAATTAATGAGTTACAATTTACCCTAAGGGAAAACTGGCTTTTGTTGACAAAGAGGTGTTTAGTGAATGGCATTCAAATTCATGACCTAGACCTCAAATTAACAGGCTGTCCATTAAGAATGCATGAGTAGCTTTAAAGACTGCATTTATCTGTCATGGTCCTTTAAGTCCTCTGTGATGTCTTAAAAAAGACAATCAAAACTGTGCGATACTATAAAAAAGATTCAAACATTACTTTTGATGGTATTCTTTTCACTGCAAAATATTATTGAGTTCTACTGGATTATAGTCCATAAAGAGACCACAATGAGTTAAGGTCTTACTTTTAAACCCTGGTCTGCTTCTGATGCAGCACACCTAAATACTGATGCCACTTTCCTTCATGCAAGAAATAAAATACTGGGACTCCAATGAAGTAAATTGTCAGATACACTCTTCCCTCTTACCTAAGCAGTAGGGAACTGCACTGATGTATCTGGAAGAGGAAGTGTGGGCTCAAGTGTGATAAAAAAGCGAGTCAAATTTCACAGCTAAGTTAAGCAAACAAGTAAAATTACATGTCCTTGGAGAATTTCATTCTAACTACTGTACCACAAAACTATTTTCAGATCTATTTTTTTACATGTTAACAGGATATAAAAGTTAAGAATACCAATTCCAAATGAAATGGGAAAATGTTTTTTACGGTATTTCAGAAATCTATACGATCAAATAACAAGATCCAAGAGTCTTTATATGATGCAGTAAAAGATACAGTCTAGTTTTGAGAGTTCAGCTTACATTTAGCTAACCAATGCCTATGTCATTCACGTATTATTTTCTTATTTCAGGACTGGGTGAAACAACCTGTAGAATCACATTCAGCCTACGGAAAGCAAGCACAGCTGGAGGTACCCTAAGACTGTGTAGAGAATTTTCCAAAATCTTTTGGATTAAGCTGTTATAAACACTAGATTAAGGTTTTTAAAATGTAGATTTACATGGTTTAAGAGTAACTGCAAAATCAGCGCAAAATGGCCAGCCATGTGCCATTGGTGTTTTTATCCCTCTAACCTATGTCTAGGGCTGGCATATATCGTCAAGTTTCTCAGAAACACTTTTTTTTCTCCTAATTTTTTTTTTTATATTAGTTTATTAGCTTGTGCTTTTCAGTGGTTTCTCAGAGCCACAATTTCTGACAGATTTCTGATTCATTCTGCATCTTATTTCTCAGTCAAATACAGTAGTAATACACAAAAATAAAAGTTATCATTAACACAACACACACACCTGTGTAGATTCAAGCTGCTAATGTACTATGGCAAATTAATATTTCAAAGGGTTGCTGAATTTGTCCAAAGTTGCCTGAATTTCCCTGAGACCCTGCTGGTGGGGTTCTCTGTTATTTGATTCTTAGAAAACTAGAAAGTTAAATATTGTCATGAGAAAAGGCTTGAACAGCCATGAAGCGTTATTACCACAAGTGGGAAGCACCCCTTTCCTTTTGCATGCCACAAAACCTCCACAAGAACAGATCCTACCTGGTTGAACGGAGAATGGCTTTGCTTTTTGTTTCTGCTCTTTCAAAGGATTCAAGTTTATCTGATGCTGGGTACTTGTGTGTGCGTGCTGGCTAGGACAGGTGTGAGCAGAGGTGAGGGCAGTAGGCATCGCAAGGGGGTGGCGTGCTGACATCTCTTCTCAGAGTGGTGTTCTGGATGGGCACTGCCCTTGCTACAACTTACCGTCTGGACCGAGATTATCACTGAGTCTTGACATGCAAGTTATTTATTCAGTCTGGATCAGGGGTATTTCTGAAATTCAGTGACAGTAGATGTACATGTGACACAACATGCTTGATTGTGCTGGGTATTAAGTTGATCCTATATTTACAGAAAAGAAAAAAACACTTTGGGAAGCAGATGGATCTTTTCACTAGTATTGAAGTTCATTTCAACTCGACTACTTTCAAAGGGTTTTACAGTTTATGAAGTTAATAATGAAACTCAGATATATTCAAGTCAAACTTTCCAAATAAGGAAATCTGAGATGCTTCTATATCAAATGCTCAACATAAGGTATTTTTGCCCTGATATTTATCCATAAGTGTCCATAATTTTCCTTTACTTTGAAATTACTGGAAGTTAACAGCATTAACTATAAGTTAGTTTTTGGTGGTAAAAATCAGGCTAATGATGGATGAAAGTAAGAATCCAAAAACTGAGACATTTTTGAAAAATATGGCAAAGTATAAACCTTTAACAGTAGAATACAGGTCTTCTATCAATATGTAGACTGACAAGTACTTTGTTAAGCCTGTGTGAATGGCAAGTAATAATAATGCAGGAAAATGGAATTATAATCACCCTGGGCTAACTGGAAAGAGCCAGGCAAGAAAACAGAGCAAATCGTGATGCACAGCATCCAGGAATTTATGTTCAGCAAACTCCTATACCTAGGATATGTCAAATCTTTCCCACTTTTGTTAACTGGAAATTACCTCATTTTTTATTGGCTTGTTAAAATACATTCTCTGATTTGGATATTGCAGAGTATTTGGTAAAAGCAGTCTAGGGAACAAAATTCCATCAGTTCACTCATATTTCTTACATAATCTTGCTTAGAGTACTAGAAATTAAAAAGGCAGTTCAGAAATTGTTCGGTGTGAATTTAATAATCTGTGAGAGCGCATTTTGTTTTAAGCTCGCACACATACAAAGCTGCTGTCTATACCAGGGAATCATTCCAAGAAAGCTTGGGTTAACTGTTCTCTCAAGATATCCACTAAGAATCTGTAAGTGTCTGAATGGGAGCCCTTTTGCTATTTAGATAGCGAGAGATAAGATTTCTTCTTTAAATATTAGCTGTCAAACTGTGTTATGTCTTATTATGTTTCATCAGATTGGCATTCAGCATGATGAGGTTTAACAGCACATGCTGATAACGCACAAATAGTGTAACATAATTTAGGAATAAAATTAAAGGGCAGTAGACTATTTTCAGCTCAGATACCCGCTTATCAATGTTTTGAGAGAGAACACAATTCAACCACAACAGGAAATGTAATTCATGTTCACAAAACTGGCAAGTTCTTCTTTTCACCAGCTAGCTAAATTAGAACAGCAGCTGTGCAGACTGCAGTGGGGTTTGTGACTATTTTCAATCACCATTATATTTGCACAGTACTTTCAAGGTATGTATGTTTTGAAGTTCCCAGAGGAAAAAACTGCCATTTGAGAAGTATTCTTTAGGTTACATGTTTTGGATGAGTATCTAAGGGACATGTGTTCTGTGTCCAGTACAACTAACATCAGCTTGAGAAGCAGCAAAGGGCAGTTTCTGAACAGTTCAACCAGCCTACAGAATCTCTTTCTTATTAAACATGCTGAGTTCATTCTATGCATCACAGATTATATACCTTTAAACCCCTTTCATCAAGAAGAAAGGTTAGCACTCCACTGAGATAACTTTTGAAAGTGAAAAAGAGGCTGACGGCTGATTTTAATAGGTTACTCAAGTCTGTAGTCAAATTCTCTCACCTAAACTTGGGTTCCAGACTTGTAAGAACTCAGTTGGACTCAATTTTTACTACACTTCTTCCATGCAAAATTTTATTTTCTCCTAATTTTGACTGCTAATGTATTAATGTCAGATAATTTTTTATCTCCCTCCCTTTCTCCCCTAAACCTCAATTACAGGTTGCATTCCAAAAGATGAATATTTGTGCATGGTTGGGAATTAAAACACTGACCTTCAGTAGACTTTTTTTTCCTCAGTGTTTTTCCGACTATCTGCTCTGTACCTGACAAATGAGGCAGTGAGGTCCCTCCATATTCTGTTCGGGGTCTATTGGCTGAGGAACTCTTGGTCATCCTACCTGCCTGACGTCTAGGATCATGATGAATTGTCTCCAACTCTAGCCTCAGATTGTTTTTTAACATTTAATTTAGTTTCTTCCTGTGCTTGGATGAACATGGCCATGTTATGGATTTCTGCTCTAATGTACACCAGCAGGTTGGAAGAACAAGCCTCAGCAAGCTGTGGAAATAAGAGAGGCTGGATCAATAGTCAAGGTCATGACCCTGGCTCTGATTTTGTACACTGTCCTGAGATTTTCTCCCCTTAAAAGCCTCCGACTGCTTCTAATGTGGATCCAACTGCATATTGAGAGAGAAATTCTTAACAATCAACCCCCCAAAAGGGTAGGTGTAGCTGGATCCTCTTACCTTTTGCATCTTACATACAGAGCTGACAAGGAATGTGCCTCTCTGCATATGGTCTAAAAAAATAACTTACTTTAAATGTTGTGCCAGGCAACCTTTTTGATAAAGAGATAGAACACAGTAAATTTTGTCATCTGGTGCTGTAAAAATATCTATTCATTCATTCAGAGAGTAATTCAGACGCTACTAGAAACAATTTCAGATAGATATTAACTGCAATATCCCATTTTAATGAAGATGCGTAATTGTTATATAAGCTAAAGAGCAAAAAATATTCATTTCACAAGTATACCTTGATTATAACAAGTAGAAAATGCTGCTATAAAGTATTGTGATAAAGGAACAAAGATGCTAAGTCATTTGTTGAGCCTGCCTTTGTGCTGCAGATAGAGCTTTGAGTCTTCAAATATACGACCGTAATGCAACAAGGCACGTTTCTGAATGGATAGTAATTTTCCACTGCAGGATACAGTCATGCTGAGATTTAGTGCTTAAAAAAAAAGAAAGAAAGAAAGAAAAAGAAATGATTGCAAAGGTATTTAATGTATCAAAACAGCCCCCCCTCCCCCAATCCTTGATACAGATAAATTGTCATATCTGTTAAAACCCAGCCCACAATGGTGTGCAGTCAATACAATAAACAATTCAGTCTCCAGTGGAGATGAGCAAAAGAATTTCTCACGTAAAGAAGCAACCTTTTTGTTGTTTCTGCAAAAGAGTGAAAAAAAATCACTTTTCACTTGGCCCCTGTTTCTGACTTTCACTTAGCAGAACAGAAAGCTGTATATCGCAACGGAGGGAGAGGGCTGAAGGTCAGTGAAGAAATTCAGCTTGTTGCATCACACTGTCTTGATCTGAATCTGATCCGCATGCTCAGCAGTGGGATGGCTGCAGAGAACTGCAACAAATACTAAAAGAAAAAGAAAGCATTGCTTACAAAGGTTTCCCATAATAGCTGAAAATTTTTTACATGTAAAATTGGCTTCCTAATCAAGGGAACAGGAATTTGTAGTGTTTCACATGGAAAAAATCAGGAGTTTGCACAATGTGAGAAAGAGGAAGATAAGTGAGCTTTATGAATTGACACAGTTTGTCCAGAGCTATTTAGGTATCTCATTTAGGATCTTCAGCCAATGTAAATTATATGTGTAGTGGTTTTGAAAAATCTCACCCTATGCCTATTGCATGTTGAGGTGCCAAATCACTTCTAATAATAGTCACTGAGCCCTGTTACCTATTAAAAAGGACTTTGCTTTAGCTTTGGAATTGTCCTTTTGGTTCCAACCTCCAGCTTTGAATTTAGCTATTTCTCTTCTATATTGTGAGGACTAAGCAATCAGACTCCTCTCTTGTATAAAAATTTGTACCTACATACCTGATGGTAGGACCACCACTCTAAGCTCCTTAAGCAATAATTTCACATTTTACTTGCCCCAAATACACCATCTCTATCTGCAATCTGCAGGGAAAATATGCAATAATATTTCACCAAATCTGATGCTACAGAATTATGAGACATGGCTGGATGAGATGACTGAGGAGAAACAGAGAGGGATCAGTTAAAAATCATGAAAGAAATAAAGCTTTATTCCTATAAAAGGTACCAAATTCTTGTTTAAAATAGATAAACAAGAAACAGCATGCAGCGTGTAGTACTATAGCAGGATACAGAGACATAGGTATAATGTTATTACTGCTATGGGGTTTTTCTCTTCCATTATGTCCCATTTACACTGCTCCATCAGCAGAAAGGGCTTAGTAAACTAAGAGATATGATTAGCTGAGATACAAAGAAAATAATTTACATGGGTGTGCAACGCAGCCTACTGCATTGGTCCACACTTACTCTATAGTCCCATGATGTTCCACAACTTCCAACAGAAGGATGAGAGGGAGGGGACCTGGGTCACAGACGGAATACTCTGCTGCAGTAAAGTACACCCTCGCAAGGGATCTGGAAAAAGCTTCGCCCTAGTCTTTCGAAAATTTTCTGACATTTTTTCTTGATTCTTACCTTGGCTTGCCAACCACTTCCCCACCGTTGTTCAGGGTAGCTGTTGTGTTGCCTGATGGTTTTTCTCTTATTCGCCAATGTATTTTGTTTCAGCGATTCACTTGGCTACTAAGAGAAATAATATCTTCTGGTAACATTATCCCATGCGGGCAAACTGCCCACCAAGAAATGTATCTGGAAGAACTGAGCATAAACCAGGGAACTAGGAAATTCTGTTCCTTGATTCTGGCTTGGATGATCTATGTTTTAGTCAGACCCAAACTTTCAGAAGCAACCCTGTTGGGTGGGGCTTATTTTACATATACTGTGTTTGATTTTCAGGACTTAATTTCTAAAAGGAGAGAGTGCATTGGCAACAGCCACAGTTACATACCTGGAAATTATACACTGCTCTCTTTTTCTAAATATATTATTTCTTATAATATAAGTTTCATTTAGGGAAGAAAGCCTTGCACGTAAAAAGACTTGCGGAAAAAAATTCTATCACACCAGTTGAAATTTTTATTGTAAATATGTCCCTGAAAATCTATGTGTCGTGGTTTAACCTGGCAGGCAGCCAAATACCACGCAGCTGCTCGCTCACTCCCCGCCCCCCCCCAGCGGGGTGGGGAGAGAATCGGAAGGGTGAGAGTGAGGAAAAAAACCTCGTGGGTTGAGATAAAGATAGTTTAATAGAACAGAAAAGAGAAAATAATAATAATAATAACAAATAATATATATAAAATGAATGACGCACAATCCAATTGCTCACTACCCGTGCTGACCAATAACCAAGTAGCGATCGGTACTTCCTGGATCACGCCTACCATTCATATACTGAGCATGACGTCACATGGTATGGAATACCCCGTTGGTCAGCTGGGCCACCTGTCCCGGCTGTGTTCCCTCCTCCCAGTCTTGGGAGGGTAGTAGCTTGGTAGCTTCCTGGAGGGTAGTTGTCCTTGACAAGATACTTAGCAACAACTGAAAACATCAGTGTGTTATCAGCATTCTTCTCATACTAAATCCAAAACACAGGAAGAAATTTTAACTCTATCCCAGCCGAAACCAAGACACTATGCTATTTGCAAAACAATGATCTAATACACAAAACTTTCATGGTATCAAATTTATATGATTAAAGGGTGTTTTTTACTAATCTCTTTGTTTATGATTAACCCTCACTTATCATAACTTTCTGGGTAAAATACACCTCTGTACAGAGAACTGCAAGGGCCCAAGAACTACTTGCGTCACAAATAGAATTGTTTCTATTTGGGGTGCTGTCTAGCTAGGGTTTTAGAGAAAAGCAGTTAAGATCTGCCTTTTCTGCCATTCTTGAAAACTTGAAAATCTCTGCAGATGTTAGTAAGGCAGTATCAGCTGTGTCTGCTCATGGGATTCTCAAACTATCACCATGTAGGTGTGGATTTGATCCTTAATAAATAGCATTTTTTATTCTGATGATGGAAAAATGTCTGAGAGAGAAAGTGGGATCTACCAAATTCTACATCTGTGGAGATCCAGGGAAATACAAAGGAAAGGAAAAGAAAAGGAAGGACAAATAACCTTAGTCTAGTAGAAATGATCCAGGATTTAAGAATGCAAATTCTCTGAGGAAAATAACAGGCAAATGTTAAGGATGACAACGGCAAATATTTTGACTTTCCTTCATGGAGATAGCATAGGATGTGAACCAAAGCATTGGAAAGCAGCACTTTCACAAATATTTTTTGCATGAGTATGTAGCAAAATAGGTTTTTTACTTTTCCAGAACATCAGTTTCTTACTCTTTCAGTTCAGACTTTTTTCCCAATGCATTTGTCCTATTTTGACTATGAATACCAGCTATCTATATGACAGTTATATTCAAAGAAACAATGCCTTTTGTAAAACATTTGCTAGTTGAAATTTTGCTCCTGTAAGGGCTGTTGGAATTTGGCCAGACAAATCTGGATCTAAATGATTTAAGGTGGTAAATTGCAGCTGAATTACGAATAAGCAATAACCTTATTATTATTTAATAAGGTACATTGTCATCAGCTTTTTTTTAAAAAAAAAATCTGTCTGTTGGGTGAAACTGGGTAGTCTTCAGTGCTCCAAGGAACCCTGAAGAGTTGCACTTAGACAACTACGTTCCCTGTCTTTTGGAAAAATCCCTAGGAAATTGTTTCTTGTAGAAATGATCTGTTAAAGAGCCAGAGTCCAATTGGATCACAAACACGTTTATCGATTTCCATACACAAGGCGGTCCACGTTCCATTCTCAGTTACATGTGAGTGAGCTTGCTGAAGTGAACAGAATTGCTCAGAGGCAACTGATGGTAGAACCTGGCCTACTCGGTACTGAAAACTATTTCACAATGCTATACCCTATCCCAAAATGGTTTTGCATTTACACAAGAAGAAAAGATGCTGCAGGAGTCTCCCTTCAAGTGTTTTGGGAATAGGAGGATAGGGAGTGTGAACTACGCATAACCATGTAACCCTAAGATTTACAAGCATCCCTGGCTCCTGTGTATTCTTTTGATGGCCGATTTCAGCATCCTGGCAGACACTGTCTGCTCCTTTTGCCATCTCATTTCCCATCATCCACTCTCAGATGTAATGGGTGATTGCTCCCAGTGTACCATAAACTCCAATTCACATTTCCAGTTAACAAAGAGAGGCAAAACACAGCCCACGTAAAACACGTTTGTCAGTCTCCAAGATCAAATTAGGCTGCTATTGGCTATCCAGGAACATTTCAGTGTGTTTGAGTCCTTCCTTTCTCCGATGGAGGACCGCTAAAGTCACCAATATTGTCACTGCTGGTATCAATGTCACCTCAGAGCCAAACTTTTCTTGTACTATTTTCTGAAGTAATAGTTAAGAGGAGAGCTCAAGAGTGTGTCTATTCTAGGAAGAAAAGGAAAAGCCTCATTCTAGCATCTGTTTCTGCCTCTCGAGTGCCTTCTTTTTATGCTACAGAGCTTGCTCTATCTGATGAGACATGTCATATTAAACCCATCTACCTCTCTTTTGCTCACTCCCCCAGAAAGTGGTTCTTGCTTTTGATTGCACATGCTCTTCCCATTTTTATTGGTGACTCTTTCCCAACACTTCTAAACACAGTGCAGAATTCCTTTTGTCTTTAAGATGTATTTCCTTTGACTCTGTATATTCTCCACTAGTTCAGCAGGTGAAAATTATGCACAGGGGAACCTGTGTGCTGTACCTCAATAAAAAGCAAAAATCAGCAGCAACTCAGATAACTGGTCCCATCTATTCTCTCAGATACCACGCAGAGAACACAAAATGCAAAAGTCCTCTTATAACTAAGCCCTCCAACATTAGCTACGTAAAAGATACAGCCTTTCTTCTTTTTCAGTGCTTGCTGCGATCTAATCCACTGATGTTAAAGAAAATTATGAGAACTATGATTTTATTAACATGGTATTAATCAAAAAGTACCTTCCAAGTCAAAAAGAAAGAAGAATTACTTTTCTTGGCTCTGTGAAAATTACTGTCTCAAAAAAAGCTCTTGTGAATTTTTTTTCAACTTTACCCTTGTTTCATGACTTACTGCCTCCTGTTTATGGCCGTGGTGAAACGATCACAACCTACCCGTCTGAACTGACCTCCATCTCTCTTCCCTCTGAGTACAGATGAAATAAGCAAAGAGATCACAAGATTAACTCTTCTGTCAAATACACATCTTCTGGATGTTGTGAACAACACAGACTTTCAAACCGCTATTCTCTTTAGATTTTAGCAGCACCTCAGCATCTTAATTAATCTTTGCACTCCTATGTTCCTTATATGCTGGATTCTTGTATATATTGTCCCTATCTATAAGCAGAAGAAAGTCTGAAAAAAATCTGATTTAAAGGATATCAACAACTTCAGTTTCCACCAGCTTTTGAAAACATGGAGTATCATAAATGTATGAAGAAATGCAGCCAAGTAAAAATCATCAAGCCAACAAACTGAGTAAACTCTGTCTCACTTATATGAAAGCAAGAGAAAACTTCATATTTACCTGATACTGTGTTTCAGTCAAAATAATGGCTATTCTTTATATTTGGCTCTAGGTACTAGAATTAGATCGGAGTCATGGGGAAAGGATTATTCACACTTTGTCTCTTGTTCAAACACTCCTTCACTGTAAATTCTGGAAACACAACTTTGGGCACAATTCCCTTGCCACTCCACAAACCAAACTGAGATGAGACCAATTATGGGCATCTTTCATCCTGTAGAAGTGAGGTATCAAAGAGTGTATTTTTATAGAGGCAAAAACTTCTAGTGAGACATTATCACGTGTTACACTCACACGTGGGACTATAGACATAAAAGATCAATGTAGAAGAGTACTAAAAGGTCAGTTTTCAGGATTTCCTGAATATTCAAGGATTCAGCATATATTTTGTTCAGATTGTTGAACAAATCCAATTTAAATGAAAAAAACCCTGTTTGCAGGCTGCCTGGTCAACTTCCCAAATCTTCTCTACTTGCCAATGTAGAAAGTCAAAGAAGAAACAAACATTTAAAAAAATGTCTGTTATATATTTAAAGAATGTTTTAACAGAAGAATCAGACTTAAGTAGCTTTTAGTCTGATCAGCTCCTGTATTTTCCCAGAAATGGTAATTCAATAAATATAACTACAGAATTGTTTAAGGATAGAAGAGATCCTCCTTCAGGGAGAAAAAAAAATTTTTTTTATTTAGTTTTCTTTTTTATTGGTGTACTGTGATTATAGTCTTTTAAGAAATGTACTTTTTTAAAATTTTATTTATACAGAAAATTTCAAAACTATTGTTTAAAATCATACCAGAAAGTTAGGCAATCATATCTAAAAACAGGTGATTGAGAAGTATGGCTTTAACTAGAGTCGTTTTTGAAACGGAGAAGCTTGACTGAAAGCTACCAATAGAGTCCTAAATTTTCCCTGAGAAAACACACGTTTGTGTCCAGGAAGAATTTGTAAATTTGCAGAACTTGTTAAAGCAACTTCAGTCTTTCCAAAACCTGGTTTTTGTCTCCTTTCTCCCTCCTTTTTTCACCACCACGTACTCCCCAGAAACACACATACACACAGGACAGACAGGAGAAATGTTTGTGAAAACTGCAGTTTCCACAATCAAAAGTACAACATTTACTATGGCTTTTATCAAAGATTTCAATTCCCTCATCTTAAGGAAAATGACCCTTTTATTTTGTTGTGGACATAAAATTATGGCCCAGGGAAAATTGGAAGCATTTCTGTTGAGGGAAATCAATTTTCTCACTGCCATATATGATCAACATGTCACAGCCATCACCTAGATAATAATAGTAAAGTACAAGTAAAATGACTGGTAATACTGGCTTCAGGGGAAAAAAAAAAAAAAAAAGAGCAAGATAACACCTTTTTTTTCCCAAACATGTTTGCAATAAAAAAAGAAGAAAGAATGCAAAGGTTTCTCCTGTGATCATAGCCTTTCAGAACAAGAGTGTTTTATTTTGTATATTGATAGTCTGAAGTGTTGACGAAGCTGATGAGAAATTTGATCTTCCTGGAAAATAGTCAGCGCTTTGTGTAAGATGTGCTGGGTCCTTTTCAATCAGGTTGTTAATGGGTGGCTAATAGTAAGGAGATGTGACCAGCCTGAGATTACCCAGGAGTATGTTTATGTAGAGGCAACACTCAGAGCACAAAAGCATCTTCTTAATTTGGATACTACAAACAAAGGAAACATCAAATCTGACCTTGCTGGGGAAATGTTAATGGCTTCTACTCATCCTCCTTCTGCCACTTAGCATCTCTTGTGCCCCACCTTGGGAAGCTTCCCGGCAGAAGTGTGCATTAGCAGAACTCTACCTTTACAAAACCCTGGTCCAGCCAAGGAGCAAACATTACAAGTGATTAAATGGTCTTTTGATGTTCACTTCAACAGACGTAATACATCACCACAGTTAAGCACATCTCCAGTGATGCCATAGTAGTATATACAAGGTAAATCAGACCTCTGTTAAACAAAAGGAAATCATGTAGGTTTTCCACTTTAAAATTTAAATGGTGCCAAGTAAAAATCAAGAAACTACAGTTGAAAAGGCTAAGGACTGTAACACTGGAAATGAGAACATATACAAACACCAATTTTAATTCATTAAATAAATCTAAATGGGATAGAATCCTTCAAACCCTGGTGGTAATTGATAGTAGATAGTTTCTAGAAAATAAAACTATCATCTTCTCCAGCTCTTCTACCTCTGTTGTACTTTGAACTCCACAAAAATTTAAAGAGGAGATGGTGTCATTCATATCATGCTGCAAGAATGGCAGTGGGCTTACAGAACAAGCTGAGAAATTGTTATAATAAGGTTGGTCTTAAGACAGAGAGGGGACAAAAAAGAAAATTAGGGCTGCTCAATCTCCCATAGTTTTTGCTGATGCTTTTGGACTTTGCTACTGTTCCTAACTGCTAAATCCTGAAAGATCATTCTTATTAACCAGTTGCCATAACATCCACACCTGGAAATAACTGGTTTTACCTTTGCAAATCTAGTAGGTTGTGCATTCCTACGAGCTTACGTGGGATCCAAGAGCAAAATCAGTGGTATCAGATCATCAAATGAGTTAGACTCTTTGAAGGAAGATGTCACCAAACTGGCCCCAGATCTTCAGGGATAGATTTTTAGAACCAGTTAAGCACTGTTTGTATAGTACACGGATGAATAATAAGGAGAGAAGATTTTCCTGGGTTGTGCTTGACCCATACCCTCAAACTACCCCCTCCAAATATGTCCCAAGTGGCATGATTATGTAAGGTGACATAAATTGGCATGATTGTATAACAGGTTATGAAAAAGAAATGACAGTATCAGATTGCAGTCACTTAAAAGTATAGCTTTTCCTGCTATGTCTGTGTCTATAATTTCTTTTGGAGAAGCCTCCACTGTTTCTGCAAATAGAATACTACTGTCCAAAAATAAACAGTGATCTGCAGGTCTGGGGAATAATGCCATCAGTGTAACTCCAAGTACTACGTTACCAAACAGTCATTCTTTTATATGGTTTATAATTAAAAAAAAAAACAACCAACAAACCAAAAAACTTCCATAAAACTAACTCTATGAGGTGACAGGCATTTTATGTCTTTGAACTTCTGTAATACAAGAGTATACTGGAGGTTCCCTGAGAATCTATAGTACAATTACCATAAACACAATTCAAACAGACATGGTGATTCTTGGCAAGTAAATTATAAATTCTACATTATGTTGTTAAAGGAAATAACCTTTTCCGAAAGTAAGATTTCTGAATCAGCATGTTTTTGGGACCAGAGTCCCAGTATTATTGTGTTGACATGCATTATAATAAATCATATCAAATATATCTTGGTCAAATCCAAAGGTAAGAACATTTATTTGAATATTCGTAGTTTAGAAAAATATAGGAGCTGAGCTCAGCCAGCAATTATAGACACTATAACTCTAATATTTGCTTGAAAAATAGGAAGGAATTTTATCAGTTCTTCAAAATACTGCTTGAGCAACAATGATCAAGCATATTTCTCATTAAATATATAATTATGGAAATCAACTAATCATGCCTGGAAATAAAATGCTTCCTTGGTCACTTAAGCCATTTTCACACAGCAGGATAAAATGGTAACAATTTGGTAGAACAATTAGCAATTACTGACATTTTAATCTATTGCAGTAGGAGGACTCTGAGCAAGAAGTCAGTACATTTGGCTGGGATAGAGTTAATTTTCTTAATAGAAGCTAGTATGAGGCTATGTTTTGGATTTGTGTAACTCTATCCCAGCCAAAACCAGCACAATTGCTGATGAGGATGACAGAAGACAGCCAGTATTAACAAAATCAATTAACAACAGAACTATCACCTCCTTCTTGCTGTACTACTGAGGTTTCCCCTAATATAAGAAGTCGAAGCAGATAAACACTGCAAAAACCCATTACTCTTTTTTTTTCTTTTTAGCTGAAGAGTGATGATTTTTTTTAAAGCCTCAAAACGAACTTCCCCCTGTATAAAACAAGCCCACGCTCCACGTGCAGGGCACTTCACAGTAACAAGGTCCCATTCACAAACACTCAACACAAGTGAAACTTGTGCTTTGACTGTCAGATTCCCGTGAGAATTCCTGTGAGAGAGAGTGAGAGAAAGGACCTGATTTGTGTTCTTATTAATGACAGAAGTGAGGAAGAGACTTTCTACTTAGCTGTCAGGCAGCAAAAGCATCTAATTTAAACACTCTGGTAGTCACATTCATTACTAATCTGCATAAAACAAAGAATATGTTTATATCTTTTGCAGGACTTATTGTAAATATCATGAAAGTCCACTATGTCCTCAGTTTGGCAAAGTGTTTAAGAATAAAACTATTGTGGCTACTAACATGCTTAAAAGCAAGGATCTGCTTTATTAGATGAGGAGCTCTGTGTAATAATTGATGAAGGTTAAACATTAAATTTTCCAAGCCTATCTGATCGTTCTAAGAATATGCAATGCCATGACAAGCTTCAAATTTAAATACAATCTGGAAGTGTGCTTCTAAGGAGTAAAAAGTATAAATGAAATGTGCTAAAAATACAGTGAAGACCTTTCAAATCCTTTTTTAGCCTTTAATCCATTATTTAGCACTTCATTCTTTAAAAGAAACCTGCAGAGCTATACCCTCAGAAGCACAACCTTGAAACAAAGTGTTTTTAGACATGCACAGAAAGCATTAGCAGCTTTCATTGCAAAATGACACCTGTGCACCCACATGTCCTGATCCTTGAAGTCATACTTCAGAGTATAGACTTATTCATTCAAAAACACTTCATTTGATTTATATCAAAGTACCTGCTCCTGGCTACACAGACTAAGTAAATGTCCAGCTCAGACAGCAAACACTGTTGTCTTGAAATCTTTCGTTCTGGTGTATTATCATGCATTTATCATTATGGTGTTTCATACCCACATACCCATAAATATTTGGTTTTGGTTGTAGGCAGACCTGAGTGTCATGGAAAGCTGACCTGCAAGTAAGTAAGAGGAAAATCTTATCTGTGGCCTTGGAGAAAAGGAGATAAAAATGAAGGGAAAGTTTGAGTAGTGCGAGCAAAACTTTTTTTAAGGCTAAATTAAGTAAATGTCCTGTAGTCAGTTATTAACTTCACATGGTTAACGCGGCTGTTTGGTCTAGAAAGGTTATCTGCTGTAACATTTCTTAACATTTTCATAATGTTATCAAGAATTAAAAAGGTAACATTTATCAAACATTCACAGTGTCTGTGAGTCAGAACAAAGAGCAGCCACACAGTTGTGATAACGTCCAAGCTGTCAGTTAGAAGCAAGTCCAAATACCTTGGAGATATTTGCTTTTGGATGATGCATTCTTTGTCATGTAAAAATGTAACTTTTCAAAGTACACATGTTACTGATTAAGTTAAAGTCAGAAAATCTTATTTCCTTCTGTCGTGGTTTAACCTGGCAGGCAGCCAAATACCACGCAGCCGCTCACTCACTCCCCCCACCCCCAGCGGGACGGGGAGAGAATCGGAAGGGTAAGAGTGAGAAAAAAACTCACGGGTTGAGATAAAGACAGTTTAATAGAACAGGGAAAAAAAAGGAAAATAGTAATGATAATGATAAAATATTCAAAATTAGTGATGCACAATGCAATTGCTCACCACCCGCGCTGACCGATAACCAAGTAGCGATCGGTACTTCCTGGATCACGCCTACCCTTCATATACTGAGCATGACGTCACATGGTATGGAATACCCCATTAGCCAGCTGGGCTGGCTGTCCTGATTATGTTCCCTCCCATCTTGTGTACCTAGCTCAGTCAGTAGGCACGGGAGCTGTCCTTGGACTAGGAGGGCACTTAGCAACAACTGAAAACATCAGTGTGTTATCAACATTCTCCTCGTACTAAATCCAAAACACAGCACTAGGAAGAAATTTAACCCTATCCCAGCCGAAACCAGGACAGTATCCACCCTTTATTCCATACCATTTACGTCGTGCTTAGGTCTCACATCTTTTTTAATACATTTCAATTAACCACCACTATCTTTCTTTATATATACACACATATATATATATGCACGCACAGATATCATTCCCTCGGTCTATGGACTATCCCTCTAAAATGTCCACTGAGTTCATTTAGTCCATGACTTTGGGCTCCATCTGTTATAACAGTCTTTCAGGGCCGAAGAGATGGTGTGCGGTGCTGGGCCGTTGCATCCTGAAGCCAGTTCTCATTTCGGTACTGCTGCGCTCGTCCAGTTCTATCATCGTTGCACTTCGCTCGGTTTCATTGGAGTTAGTTCATTCTTCACTAATCTGCGTGATTTTCACTGCTATACCACTGCTATATCATAGAAATAATGACATACAATATCATGTAACAGTTGACATCAAAATTCAGTTCACTGGCTATTTTCACCCAAAATCAAATCCCCTTGAGGTACACACCGGACCTCCCCATCCTTTCGCATCACCCACCAAGTGTACCCAGGTCCTTGAGCAAAAGCAATCCCACGGATGGGTTTTCCCTTGCCAGAGGCAGGAGTAACCCAGACTGTCTTCCCCAGCATATTTCTCATATGCACGACAGGGACTTTATCTCCATCTACAGTACGTAAGAGTCTTGATTGGGCAGGGCCAGCTCGATTGGCAGATCCCCTGGTATTGACTAACCAGGTGGCCTTTGCTAAATGTGTGTCCCAATGTTTGAATGTCCCACCACCCATTGCTCTCAGCGTAGTTTTTAGCAGTCCATTGTATCGTTCGATTTTCCCGGAGGCTGGTGCATGGTAGGGGATGTGATAGATCCACTCAATGCCATGCTCTTTGGCCCAAGTGTCTATGAGGGCGTTTCGGAAGTGAGTCCCGTTGTCTGACTCAATTCTTTCTGGGGTGCCATGTCGCCACAGGACTTGCTTTTCAAGGCCCAGGATGGTGTTCCGGGCAGTGGCATGAGGCACAGGATATGTTTCCAGCCATCCGGTGGTTGCTTCCACCATGGTGAGCACATAGCGCTTACCGTGTCGGGTTTGTGGGAGTGTGATATAATCAATTTGCCAGGCCTCCCCATATTTGTATTTCAACCATCGTCCCCCATACCAAAGAGGCTTTACTCGCTTGGCTTGTTTGATTGCAGCGCACGTTTCACATTCGTGGATAACCTGTGCAATAGCGTCCATGGTCAAGTCCACCCCTCGATCACGAGCCCATCTATATGTTGCATCTCTTCCTTGATGGCCTGACGCGTCATGGGCCCACCGAGCTATAAATAGTTCACCCTTATGTTGCCAGTCCAAATCCACCTGAGCCACTTCAATCTTTGCAGCCTGGTCCACCTGCTCGTTATTTTGATGTTCCTCAGTAGCCCGACTCTTGGGTACGTGAGCATCTACGTGACGTACTTTTACAGTCAGGTTCTCTACCCGGGCAGCAATATCTTGCCACAATGCGGCAGCCCAGATGGGTTTACCTCTGCGCTGCCAGTTGTTCTGCTTCCACTGCTGCAACCACCCCCACAGGGCATTTGCCACCATCCATGAGTCAGTATAGAGATAAAGTACTGGCCATTTTTCTCGTTCGGCAATGTCCAAGGCCAGCTGGATGGCTTTCACCTCTGCAAACTGGCTCGATTCACCTTCTCCTTCAGCAGTTTCTGCAACTTGGCGTATAGGACTCCATACAGCAGCCTTCCACCTCCGATGTTTTCCCACAAGGCGACAGGACCCATCAGTGAACAGGGCATATTGCTTCTCGTTTTCTGGTAGTTTATTATACAGTGGGGCTTCTTCAGCACGTGTCACCTCCTCCTCTGGGGATATTCCAAAATCTTTGCCTTCTGGCCAGTTCGTGATCACTTCCAAGATTCCTGGGCGACTGGGGTTTCCTATTCGGGCCCGTTGTGTGATCAGTGCGACCCACTTACTCCACGTAGCATCGGTTGCATGATGTGTAGAGGGGACCCTCCCTTTGAACATCCAGCCCAGCACCGGCAATCGGGGTGCCAGGAGGAGCTGTGCTTCAGTACCAACCACTTCCGAAGCAGCTTGAACCCCTTCATATGCTGCCAATATCTCCTTCTCAGTTGGAGTGTAGCGGGCCTCGGATCCTCTGTATCCCCGACTCCAGAACCCCAGGGGTCGACCTCGAGTCTCCCCTGGTGCTTTCTGCCAGAGGCTCCAGGTAGGACCATTCTCCCCGGCTGCGGTGTAGAGCACATTCTTTACATCTTGTCCTGCCCGGACTGGCCCAAGGGCTACTGCATGAACTATCTCCTGTTTAATTTGTTCAAAGGCTTGTCGTTGCTCAGGGCCCCATTTGAAGTCGTTCTTCTTCCTGGTCACTTGATAGAGAGGGCTTACGATCTGACTGTAATTTGGAATATGCATTCTCCAAAAACCCACAACGCCTAAGAAAGCTTGCGTTTCCTTTTTGTTAGTTGGTGGAGACATGGCTGTTATTTTATTGATCACATCTGTTGGGATCTGACGACGTCCATCTTGCCATTTTATTCCTAAAAACTGGATCTCCTGTGCAGGTCCCTTGACCTTACTTTGTTTTATGGCAAAACCAGATTTTAGAAGGATTTGAATTATTTTCTTCCCTTTCTCAAAAACTTCTTCTGCTGTGTTGCCCCATACGATGATGTCGTCAATGTATTGCAGGTGTTCTGGAGCCTCACCCTGTTCCAGTGCGGTGTGGATCAGTCCATGGCAAATTATTCCTAAAGCCCTATGCAAAAGATGGAGAAGGATAATCAACGGGATGATCCAGATAAAAGAGAGCCTTAGCATGAAGAGAAATCAAAGGGCCCAATCCTCCAAATCCTTCTATGATTAGTCTTTAATCTGCAGTGAGATTGCTCATGTGAAACAGAATTTACAGGATCAGATCTTAAATCTCCCAACTGCATTTTTCCTAAGAAAAGAGGTGGATTAAAATCCAGACCTAATGTCTCATTGTGTCTGGCAGCGTCAGAGAAACAATGGCAGCAGCCATTGAGTCTAAAAGACTCATACCATTCCAGTAGGCATCAATTTGATCAGCTAGGACTAATCCTCTATGCAGTGAATAGAAAATTTTTGGTTATAGCACTTTATGTCAGATCCCTTGCCCACAAAGCAAGTAAATCCATACAAGTGACCATGCTAAAGGCAGCCAAGAAGCTAGGATTCCCAAACCTTTCCTCTACACCAAACAGCATAACCTCTGATTGAAAAGCTCACTATCGTTTCAAAATAAGGAACAGCTATCGTTACTGCCAGGGTGTCAGAGGTGGGTTGGGGCTAACACATTGTGTTCTGATTTACGTTTGAACAATTCTACTTATGTGGAGACTACTCCAAGAAACTGCAATGTGGAAGTTAGAAAATGGGGAGGCTTGGAAAACATGGAACTAAACAACCTCGACTACAACCCAGATCTGTTTTAGGTTCACCTCCAGTCATTCATTCCCCCATTCAGATGTAGGCAATATCTAGCACTTCCATATTAACAGCTCTCATCCAGACCATAATAATAAATATGGGAAGAGTAAACAGGTGAATAGAATTGCTAGTTACAATCTCTAACAAATTAAAAGGCATCAAATCAATATTGTGTTTCAGTGGGACTCCACGCTTTCCAATTCACTCAATACTTCCTAAAATTATCATTTCACTAGTTAATCAGGGATTATTTAAATTATGTGTTAGCTATGGCTTTGCTGTCAGTGTGTCTTCCATTAAGTCCAGTAAATCCTGCGTCAGGAAGTGGGACTGGAAGGATGAGAGGCACCTGCTCGCATTCCTCTGTGTTGTAGGTACATACAAAGGCCACAGACTGGATTCTGCACCTCTCTCCTTGGCTTGCAGCCCCTCTTACGGGAGGAGTGAGCAGACGGGCTGGCTTTGCTTCTGTGTCAGTGAGACAGGAGGCACGGACAAAGGGAGCAGCATAGGAGAGCTCCTCTTACTTCTAGCTGTAGAGCTCCCTAGGACTCACAAATGCCCCCATTTCTCAGGAAGGTGAATGTACTTCTGTTCTACATTTTTCTTCTTTCCCAGACTTACTAATCTCTTAATGTAAAATAGATCAAAATGGTAGATGGTTCTTTGCCTTCATTCTGCTTTGGAGATCACGTTACTTTGCTTTCTGATGTCCTGACTCCTCTGTAGAATATAACAGGTCTTAGAATAAACCTACTAATCAGATCTGTACACATTACTGATCCTGCTTCCCTTCCTGATAAGCACTACACAAATCCCTTCTCAAACCATGTTGTTGGTTTTGTAACAAAACGCAAAGGTAGCGAAACGGCATTGTTAATTCATTGGGGTTTTTTAATTATGCACTTGAAAATATTTGCTATTTTATGTGATGTTTGATATTAATTACAACCATTGATGTTCTCCTTAGAGAGCTGTGATTACAATTACCAAGGCTAGTCCAGGAAGAATAACCAATTCCAGGCCAAATTCTGATCCAGGTTTTAACCAACAGGTACAGGATGATCTTTTGATTTCATTGACATTGCTCTAGATTTACTCTAGTCTAACCAAGATCATTATCAGGCTTTCTTTAAAGACATTGTTCCCTCAGATGCCTTTCCAGATTAATTGGCACAATTACATCCTTCTTTCCCTCTTCCCCCTCAGGTCGATCTGTATGTCAGAGGCTTACAAGCTCTGTTGATTCAGAGCTGAACGAGTGCTGTAAGGAAATGAGTTACAATGGTCCCCCTCATCTCTAAAGGTCCAAACTCTTTTGGTTTTGCTGTAGAAGTCACAAAAATACACTAACCTTTCATTCACTCAGACTTCCTCTTCTTCACTTGAAGGGTACGAGACACTTCCAGAATGCAAAGGGCTGTCTCCTTTCACCTGTGAAACACTTCATGAAACCCTTATATGCACTTATTACTTCTTGAGCTACCAGAGTGGCATTCACAGTCAGAAAGTAATCTTTCAACTGGAGAATTGCTAGGCCAGAGGGGATAGCTTAGTGATCTAAACATCTAGGATCAAATTAAGCCTTGGTGCAAGAGAAAGCAACTTGGCTGACTTCAATGGAACTGTGCTCATTTACATCAGAGGTGAATTTGTCCCGCATGGAAACACAGATTCAAATCCCAGCAGCCACGGCTGAGTTAAGAGTGGTTTGTCAGCTCAGCCATATGAAAGAAGGTTTCTCATGAATGCTAGGTTAGGAAAGGCCATTGTGAATAAAAGTGGAATCATTATTTTCCTGAAAGATACCGCACACCCAGAAATGAAGAAGGCTTGGCTTGGAAATGTGTTTGCAAATATATGGCATTTCATACAGGACACCTCCCCCCCCCCTTCAAAAATTCTCATTCCTTTGCTTATTTCCTCGAAATATTATTTGAAGACATCATTGGTTTTCAAAAATGCTTAGCAAGACATCTTACCAAAGTATACTTGAACAGTTGTTTTCTTAATAAAAACTTATTTCATCTAGTAAAAAACCCAACAACTAAACAACATGAAATATAAAAAGAAGTTTACATTTTGCCATGTGTTTACCTAAGATCTAAATAGTAGGAGCCAGTAAGATGCTTCTGTTAACTTTTTCCAGAATCTGTTAATAATGATAATAGTGATTTGTCCTGTTCTGTTTTATCTTTCAAAATCATTTGCTCAAGTAGCTGACGAATTTTCATCAGAACAGAAAATGCTGCTAGACACATTTCAATTGGCTATCCCATATGCAGTATGAATAATATCACTTAAAAATCCATTAAATAAGAATTTGTGAATTTCCCCCACTTTTCTGCACTATTTCTCTGTTCTTGTTTTGATTGTGTTAAAAAAAAATCCTTCTTCTCTTAGACCATAGGGGAGCAATTAATACTGCATTTTCTTTTTTCCACTCCACTTTAACTATATATTTTGATTATTTCATCAAGGCTAAGTAATCAATATTTTCATTTTAAAATAAAGACAAAAAATATTATTATTAACAACATAAATGTCATTTTCAGACCTGCTGTATTGCACTTTCACAGGGAAAGTGGAAGGGGAAATCAACAGCAGCTCTATTCTCTCCTCTCCTGTTTAGACTTCCAGGGGAAAAGCTGTGGGTTAGTAGCATGCAAAGACAATGTTCCAATATTAGAAATCTCCCAACCAGAAAGTTGTATTTTGGGTTTGTGTTTCCCAGACCTCTGCAATAGCAAAGTCCCTAAGTGCTGTTAGATGGCAATTACACCTTAAGCAAAAAGATATTGCAGATCATTGATTCCTGCAAATCTCCTCTCCTTTGAAGTAGCAGCACTTGCTTATGAATGAAGATACACACACTTTCACCTTGAAATCACATGAACCTATTTTCTCTAGTCCTGGAAGCACACGAATTAGATGTTCCAAATTGGATACATCTCATCTTAAGAAAAAAGGTTTGATCCGGAGAGCCTCACTTTAAGCAGACAAGATACTTGTGTACTCAACAATATGACGGAGACTATTTTTGGGAGTGAGAATTAAGAATATGAAGTTTGCAGAATGAAGTTCATGTTTGTCTTGGACCTAAACATTCGTAGCTCCACTCAGGTGAGTAAGATCCCAATCATGCCGCTGCCTCCTGTCTGAATGGTTGTGCGCGCAAGGATTCCTTCAGGGAGGACGGCTCGCAGAACTGCGCTGTGTGAAACTACACAGTTGATTGGCAGAGGAAAAAATGGTAGATTTAAGCTCTTCTTTGATTTTACGGAACATTGACTTCTGCAAATGTGACCTTAAATTCAAATTGATTTGATCTTAAATGCAGGAGATTTCATCTACCTTCCAGGCAAATATGCTCCGTATGTTAAACACCAGTAAATATAGTTAAGTTCTCCATTGTCTATGAATGGAATACAGAACAGCTTTTCTGTAAAGACCAGATTCTCCCTTAGCAGCAGAGGATTTAAAAGGTCAGAACTAGTAACGATCAGCTGAAAACAAGGGCTTGCCTGAAAGCTGTTAGAGGGTTTGCATTTCCAGTAGGTCCTAAAGCCCATTGCTTGACAGTCATTACAGAAAAATTCAGGTGAAACAGCACCTTGTGGTTTTTTTCTGCTGGTGATGCTTCTTTCTTTCTTTACCTTCTGATGATGAACAATAAAACTGGAATGTTATTTTTAGGAAATATAATCAAAAGTCAGACAATTCCTCGAGTTATCCTGGGAAAACTGCCCCACTACTGGGTGGGGTAAGGAAATAACTTTTTCTTTTTATTAGTTATCTCATAATAGCTCACTGTGAGGTTTTGTATTTTTTCTTAAGTATATTGCATGGTTCACCACCTGAAGAAGATTTCTTCAACAATTTTGGCTACTTACTTGTTATGCAGCCCTCTGATATTGTTCTGGATAACCTTTATTTTTAGTTCTTGGATCGTACATCCTGGGGAAGAAGAGCGATGTTATTGTCTTTCCCAAAGATAGATCACCCCTGAGTGCCAAAAGCTGGCAAAGGAAAAAAACAAAAACAGCAGCAAAGTGCTCATGGCAGAAGGCTTGATGGAAGCTTTAGGGGACTAATTCTGATATGTTTACTTTATTTTCTTTTTAATGGGTTGTCAGCTGAGGAGAACAAACAGCTCTTCCTGCATCCAGAAGCATAAGCATTTATTGGTCCAGATAAAGCACAGAGAAGAAATATTATTCAGGGTATACTATAAGTCATCACCATGTCTCCTCAGGTAAAATGCCAAAGTATTTCTGTTGTACAGTTTTCACTGTGCTGCTCTGTGCAACACAGATTGGTAGCGGGATGTACTCGTGGCCATTGGAACAGTGCAGAGTTTAATACTGAACATATCTTTTTAATCTTACCCTGTGATAGCCTCTCAGGTAAAAGTATTTCTGATATCTGCATTAACAGAAAAAGCAGTTCCCTTGGGAATGATACATATGTACTTTCAGTAGAAGGGTACACACTCATATGCATGTTCTGGACCCTCCAGAAGCTAGGAGGGGTTTGGGAAGGTTTAGAGAGTCAAGGATTGCAGTGTCCCAACTCTGATAAACATACACTGGGAATCCCTACTAGTCTCTATGCTGCTTAACCAGTCCTTCTTCCTGGGCAAAAGGAGCTTGCTATATTTTTCTCTTCTCAATCCATATCACAAGAAAAGCCTTATTTTTTTACATTGGCATTGGATTAAGCAAATGGTACATGTGGAAATCACTTTCCCAGCTTTTCAGGATATGGACCTTAGCACAAACATATGGGATTATTTTCAAAGTGTCTGGGAAAGCAAAACACATTGATACTGTTTAGATATGTTTCAGAGTGTTGTCAGCATAAAGTGCAAAAATACATCTCCCCATGCTCACACTGAAGCTGGTTGGTAAATGTACTACTGAGCTGACATTCGGTGTCCTTGTAATGAATCAAGTCTGTCTTTACAGAAATCGGGG
Organism: Calonectris borealis; assembly: GCF_964195595.1. Classification (NCBI taxonomy): domain Eukaryota; kingdom Metazoa; phylum Chordata; class Aves; order Procellariiformes; family Procellariidae; genus Calonectris; species Calonectris borealis. The sequence goes on from NC_134322.1 coordinate 14,588,717, forward strand.
TTTACAGCAGTGTGCTCTGGGTATATAGCAGAAAGTATTCTTACAGATCCATGTTTTCTTTATGTATTTCAAATTGCTTTAAACCATAAGCCTTTCTTTGCAAAGAATTCTTTAGAAAGTAAACCTCCTAATCGCCTTGTATGTTCTGGATCAGCTCCTCAGCTCTCACACTAGGTTTCATTATGACTGCATCTCTGTTGCTGTGTAAAACTGCCCAGAGGGAGACCAGAATGGCCAATAAATCTTATTTCCCAAAGTGAATATTCTTCTGGTCAACTTTGGTGTGACTCAGTTGAATTGGCCAGGGAGAAAACTTGGGGGCACTGGTCCTTTTTATGACCTTCAGCATCTATCTCCTTGGCATGTCAATAAGACAAACACTCTGAGCAGCCTTTGGCTATCTGATGTGCCTGTATCGTGACAATGACATTACCCTCAAAGGCAAACCAAGGACATTCCTAGATTGTCACTAGTTGAGCAAACAGGTTTTGATGGTAGCCTAAACACATGCTGGTGCCAGGCTCTCAGAAGGAACAATAGAGATGCCAGGTGTCAGCTCTCGAAGGTGCTCTGGAATACAGGGAATTGCTGGAGCCCTGTCAGACACAGTGGGAATACAGCCAACAGGGATCAGTGAAACCAAAAACCAGCTGGGTAACTCTTGCATTCCACTGTTTTATGGATGTGAGAAAGCTAAGGTTGCCATTTTATCAACAGTATCTCATTTATAAACTGGCAACTTACTCACTTCAAGCCAATTATTAATGGCACTACTTATACTTTTGAAGAATCTGTGCCTCTACTGTACAAATAATTCCAGTCCCAGATTCTGCTCAGGCGTAATCAATCATATATATCAGTTAATGACAATTTAATTGCATATCCTTATCATCATAAATACTGAAATATTTGTATATAATAATATGTGCTAAAGAACACATTGAATTTCAGTTTGCCATTAATTTCAGTTTGCTATTTATATACAGCGTATGGATTTCAACTTTTCCCTTGACACTGGCATTGTTGAAACAACCACTTGATCTATTAAATTTTTTTAGTAGCTCTTTAAATTATAAATAGTGCCCAGTTGTTTATTTCAAGTGCTTTCAGTACTCCAAATGTGGTTTAATTGTATTTGAAAACTGCCAAATATCAATGGAGATCAATCCTATCCCATTGATCTGTTTATGCAGTTAAACATGTAGAATATCAGATTCAGGCTCTAACATATTTAAATACTCCTCTATTGATCAGCCGCTGCCATGATCCAGCACAGATGATGGCATAGATGATTACAGGAAACTGCCTGCTCTGGTTTGCTCAACTGATACTTCCGTCTTTCAAAAGGCATCATGGAAAAACTGATCCACAGCTCAAAACCAAAGGGCGAGTCAGATGGGCATACAAGCTTGCCATATAAAAATGTTCAATCCATGGAAAGATTTTAGCATCTGATGTGGGAAACCACAAAAACACATACTGAAAATTGTGGGAAAGTACATTAAAATCCTGCACCTTGCTGCCTGAATTTGTCAAGAGGTGAGTTAGGGAGCTCAGGCAATCTTTGTCCCTTCACAAAAGCAACCAACTACTCTCCAGGGTTGTTTGTCCAACTAAAGGATAAAGGTCTAAACTTCTGACACAGAACTGTCTTCTGGTTATGGGACAAAAACGCAGAAAAGCCAGATCTTGCAATGATGTTACTTCAGTGTTTTGGATTATTATGTGATCCTGGTTAGAGCGCTCTACAAGCAAGTAAAAAATACTTTGTTTCAACCCAAAACACCTATGAACAGATTTTCTAGAGCTAAATAAATGTCCCTTTTATTTGTTAGATATTTTGAATATCCATGAAAAAGCTGACCACGAAACACCGACCTCTTGTATTTGTAGTTCAGAATTAATTGGGTAGGGAGAGAGTGCGTGGGGAGGGATGAAGTGTTTTTTCCCAATACAATATACAGATCAGGGCCAGATATTAGAGGAAAATCACTCTCTTGCCAGTGATGAGGTTTCAAGGGAGCAGTTCTGTGTTGGTACCTCTCAGGGAGCAGAGGGGAAAGCATCCCTCATATCCCTCGGACATCCACAGCTAAGTGAATGCAGCAAAGGGCAGAAGGAGATGAGGGTTTAGATCCTGGGAAAAGAGGAGAAGTGGGATAGATTAAAGAGCAAAACTGCTCTAGAGAATTGGCTGAGCCTTTCTAGGTAAGGAGATAAAGGAAATTTGTGTGTAGTTCCAGAAAGTGCCCAATGCATGTAGTTTATTTTATGTTGCAGAGAGGGGAGCAATGCAAGGGAGTGCCAGGAGTGTGATCTTCCCACTCCTAAGCACAGGGTATCAGAAAAACTCAGCATTGCTGTGGATGAATAAGCATAGCTTCATGCAGTTCAGCAACTCTTTCTGAGAGTTGAATGCTTTATTCCTTGGGCTTCTTCGGAAATCCTACCTAGCTGTGTAATACTATGGTGAAAGCAAGGAACAAATACATATAAATTTCTCTGTAGTGTTTTAGGTGAGTGAAAGCTTGGAATGCAACCACCCATCATTATTATTATTGTGCTTTGTCAGCTAGTAAAGGTAAGAAATTGTCCTTGTCAAGTTTTCTTCAAAATTGAACCTTGCTTCAGGCCTTAAGTAAACAGCCTTCTCTGGGAACAGGTGCACGTGGTACTGTCATTATGTTATCAGATAGGTGCATGTTCCTGAACTGTACACAAGACAGTGTTTGAATAAAGTCTGAATGTTTTTAAACTTTTCTTCATATGCTAAAATAAGACTAAATCTATACCTACATACATGTTATGAGGTCATATTAACTGCTTCTGAAATGAGTTCATATGATACTAGATTAAAAGAAAAAGACTTTTTTAATATTAGTGATAATTATTGTAACTGTTTTTACTTACAATAATTTTTGAGGCAAATACTGCATCTGCTTTAGACTCAGGACTCACTTTATAGTTGATGACTGTCTTTGGCAGGACTTGAAGATTTCAGCAGCTGCTGAAAATGAATTTTGACAGAGATATAATAACAAAAGTATTTTGCACATTAAGAAATAAGAAATAAGGAAAAGTAAGATTGTGTTGAGTGTAGGCGACTTCCTTCTTAGCAGGAGTCAAGCATTGCAGGTAATACTCTGCTGGTAACAGCAACTTGAACTAGCATTCATCAATATTTCTAAATTACTAAGAAGAATCTAGCTAATCATTAGTTTCTTTACACCTTCTGGCAACCTTGTAAAGATTGCTATGAGTTAATATAAATCCCATAAAGTTAACAAAACGTCCTATGACTACTGGAACTTTGTGGGAAACACTAATTTAATAACCAACCAAGAGGTTACAATACAAAACGTTTGTTGAAGGTACCCTGGTATCTGAGTGTGACTGACAGTGTGATGAATGATGATTGCTGGGCTAGCTTTGAACAAGCGTTCTTCCTCCAGCAAAGGCAAACAGACCTTGCAGAGGAAGTTATGGAATTCGCAACTCAGAGATCAAAATCCATATGCCGAATCTTTCAAACCCTGAATCCAACCTCAGGAGCGGATGATTCTTCTCAAAAGAGTCTACCTGGAGCTCTCATCTCATGCTACATATTGGTAGCAAGATGATACCCCTGTGCTCACAACAGCAGAGGCTTCGCCAGCAAAGCCCCGTGCAGCATTCAGAGGACAGTGTGCCGCCCTGCCCTGTCTGCCAGAAAACTGCAAAATATCTGTCCAGGATTGGTATAAGGAATATTTTATTGTGTGTACTTGGCAGATTCTTTGCAGAGTGCTTCAAAGCAGGCAGAGACAGCAGTAAATGTTGTCTTTGTATGTGTGAATTTGAAAGCCTCTGTTAAATTTCACCATCTATGTTTAAAGGCTTAACATTCACACGATCCCTCTTCTTATCACAGACAATACATACCATAGGATTCATTCACAAATGCAAACCAGTCTCTCATATAAAGTGGAAAAAATAAGGATGGAAGGGGGTAAAATATGCAGGAAGCTGTTCTATCCCCATATGGCCTGAAATTTGCTCAGGGTATTATACATGTGATTAGCAACTGTCTGTCAACTAAAGGAAAAAAAACTTGGAAAATTTAAGGAGGACATAGCTTTTACTGAAGATGTGGCAGTCGAATGATAATTAAATATAAAAAGCAGAATTATAAATTTCTGCCTCAAAGATGAAGTCTTTGAAGACAGGGAAAATAAGTGGTAAGATTCTCCTACTTTTCATTTGTTGGCATGTTTACTAAGACCTGCCTCGTAACAGGTTAACATTTCAAATGTGGAGCCAAATCTATCAATTGTATTTTCTGGTCTGATTTTCAGGACCAAAATTAGACCCATTTATCTTTAAAATATCTTTAAAAGTGCTAAACATATGTGTATATAAAAGTATAGAAGAGTTTGATGAGGCAGTATTATTGATTATGAATGGACATGGGCTAATACACATAAAGATTGGTGTGTAATACATACGTGCAGTGGGAAGAGTTAAGTATTGCCACATCCATTCTTTCTGCAGTTCTATAGCTGACATTTCATAATGTAACTGCAATCTTCACATTCACGTTTAAAATGGGACTCAATATAGAATATGCAATAGTGGATATAAATAAATACATATACATACACACATGCATATATATACGCCTAATACAAGACTTGACTCAAAATACTTCAGAACCAGTAAGCCTGTTCTCGTGGGTCACAGCAAATGAATGTGATGTTTTTAATATAAATTTACAACCTTAAATTTTAATGCATTTTAAAACTTATTAAATATTTTAATTTAGCATCTCTAACAGGAGATATTTTACATACTAACATATATGTTTCAGAAACCAAACATTCATTATAAGCATATATAATTTTGTCTCTCTGGCAGTAGAATTTTTTGGATTTATGTGCAAGATAAACTCCGATAGTGTATTCACACCAAGCTTTCTTAAGACACCACTCAGAATATCTCATGGTGGTTTCAGAGTTGTTGCTGTTACTTTAGGCTTCACTCTACAGTTCGTCGCTATTTTAAAAGTATGATGAAGCTTCTTGAGAGAAGAAAAATTACCTTTAAGCATTTAATATAATGTTTCTCTTACTTTTACAGTAATAAGTGGTTGATAGCATCTAATGCTGATATTTTATTTATCCATATACTTACCTAGCTATCCATATACTTAACCCCCCACTATAGTATCTAACTGATTCATAAACCTTAATAAATTTACACTCACAAAACTCCCATGAAGCTGGAAATTAGTCCTCAATTTATGAGGAACAGAGACTAAAAGAGATTCACATGGCTTGCCCAAGAGCAGATGAGAAGTTTGAACTTGAATCAAACTCAAGTCTTCCAAAATTCAGTTCAGAAGAACAACATGTCTTTATAGACAGTTCTTATGCTCAGGTTACATTTAAAGTGACTTGCTACAGTATATTACATTCACTTCAGTTTTGTCCCTTTTATTGCTATATAGCTACCAAGTAAAAGCTGTAATGAAACATGCCTAACTTTCTCATCTGTTATTTACATTACAATATCAAGAATGAAAGCTATCTTTATCAAGTTATGCAGTGTGTCCTATCAAATACAGTACTTATATTTTGTCTACATTTATGTACAGAATGAGAATTTATATGAACCGGTTTACCTGCATTTGTTCTGTTAAAGAAATATAACAGCTTGGTTTAGAAAGATCAGCAACTTCTTCTGAAACAACACTTCTGATTCTCCTCCTTGTCTGTAGCTGTGGAAGAGCAGTGACCACCATATTCTCGCGGTAAAATGGTTTTGTCTACTTAGCTAATTTCCCAACACACTCTGTAGCTCAGTGGTGACATATGTCCAGTGTTTCTGCAGGCTTAAAAGAAAAGGGACTCACATTCTGACAAAGAACAGCCAAGAACAGGAGATGAAATATAAGATAAAGTAGTAACACTGCAGTGGAACGAACCCATACGGGACCTTGATTTTTCAAAGTGACACATTACAGACATAAACCTGAGTTGGAGGGGTCAAATCTGTATCAGCAGCAAGAGCTAAGCTCTCCAAAATTCGGCAGGGCTCAGATCTCCTGCCTGGGCTTGCTCCCATCCTTCTGTGAGATGAAAATGTAATAGGAAACTCTAGCAATAACATGTATTTTCAGCTCCATGATTTGATTAATATAGGTAGAGCACTTTAAGATGACTCATACTGCATACCATGTGCTTCTCTTGAAGAGGATTTAATCCACTTTTATACTAACTTTTATCACATCCAGGAATGCACAAACACTACACTTAACATACACTCTATTATTCTGTACATACCCTTTGTATATATATACCTGTAATAGCAAATCAAATGTGCCTAGGACTGTTTTCTGGCAATAAAGCCAACTGCTAGAGGAAGACCTGAAAGAAAGGTTGAGTGAAAAACTCTTTTACCCTCCAGAAGAGCATGGACATGTTCAAACACTATCTAGCAGGTATGGTCGTCAGGAGTGTATTAGTTGTTGGAGATGAAGAACATGGAAATTGTTCCATCATTTTGTCAATATATATGGGTTCGCATACCTGAGAATGTTCCCTTACTCTAATGTACCAGTACAGATACAGCATCTGTTTCTACAGTCACCCTACAGTGAGGGCCCAAGCATACCTGCTCATATAAATACATAGATATAGTACTAAGACTGTGAAAAAGGATATAAACACCTCATAAGGAAAAACAGATTAGTACTTAATTTCACAGAGTTGGGCTCAGACTGATCAACATTGTCAGAGAAGCACAGTCGTAGATTAGTTATGCCCATTTTTTTCCTATAAACTTTTAAGCATTCTATTTTAATTATTACTTACTTTCTAAGGACAACTCCAGGCACCCAGGCTTACTAGAGTGATTTCATTAGTAGAACTTCATTCATTAGTAATATTTCAACTGATAGTCATTGCTGGTAAAAGGCAAGATAAGCAAAGTCAAACCTGGGCACTGTCAGTATATTTGCAGCTGTTCTTCGCACCATGGGCACAGTGTTCTGAGAAGAACAGAAAGAGAACAGGAGTGTGTTTGCTGGGAAGAAGGTGTATGGGGGCAGAGGAGGATGAAGTATTTTGCTCTAGATGTCAAACCAAAGCTTTAACCACTGGCTGTCACTGAGGATCCTATGATAGCTTTCACACAAACAGTTCAATGCATTTCACTTAGTTGTTACTTTTTTCAAATACCCTGTTGTGCAATGGCATTGGTGTGGAATAGAAGTTGAATTTCACCATAGAGATAGCTACATTTCAGTGGTGGGTGAAGTGATCCCAGCAGACTTTATATAGCACTTTGGGATTCTTACAGATGAAAGGTGCTATATAAATGTCAGGTATTGTTATACACCACTTAGGAGAAATGTTTCCATTTATTCCTCTGGATTTACTGTTGAACATTTAGAGATAATCGTCATTGCTGATAATAACAGTAAGAATAGCGTCTTGAACGCTGCAGACTGTAGATTGTTCTGCATTCTGCTTGTCTGTAACAGGAGGTCGCATATTGATTAAGTAGGAGGAATTTTTTGATGATGCAGTTATGGAGAACTAGCTATTTTTCATATTATAGGGTCAAAGTGCAACTCTCAGAGTTATTTACATGACTGCATCATTTACAGCCCAGGATTATTGAAAAGATTCAGCAAAAAGGTAAGTTGCTTTCATGATGATATTCTAAACAGCATAGTACAACAGCTTCCTGTAGTGGGGCCACTTGTTTTATTGTATTACCTCTCTATATTTGTCCAAGTTCTACTCATCCATTTTATTAAAAGATTTTATTCAAATGCATGATGGATGTTTCTAACAATGCTTACCCCAGCATTAGTTAGAATTTGTTAGAGAGATTCCACTGTTTATCCTAACATGAGTGCCTTTGTTTTTTTGGTGTTTTGTTTGGGGTTTGGGGGGGGGCACTTTTTTTTAGCATAACAGAGTTCCAAATGTAGTCCAGTATTGATTTTAATAGGAGTGTAAAAGGCACTTTGCCTTTTTTTGCCAGGTAGATGAGTAATTTCAGCTATGCTCTAACAAATCAAATGGTCTTTATAATACTGGAAAACAATCCTGCCCCAGCAATTCTCTCAACTGAGTAACACCTGAATATAAAGACCCTTACATTCCCCCTTCTTCTTCTGCTTCCCCAGTCTCTCCTCTCAGATTTCTACCTTCCAGTTGGGGTATCTCATTAACCTGCGGGCTCTATCCCTGCCTCATTACTGAACATCTCCCGAACATCTGGGAGAGGCAGAAGCCAGGTTGTATTAACCCACTGATTGCTGCTGACCAAGTGATGCCCCTGAGCCCTTTTGGAAGCAGCTTTGGCTGAATAAAAGCTGCTGGAGGGTGTGGTCTGGGACTCAATACTGGATAAGAAAATAGGAGTAATGGTACTGTGGGGATTCACTTTGTCAAACCTTGGCAAAACCTTTGTGTGTAAGGGACCTGAATCCTCTCTTCTCTAAGGAAGCCATGCAAGCTTCCATCTTATTCCCAGTGTCTTTTAGTATAGAAGCTGTAAAAGCGTTAAAATGTACAGAACTACCTCCTCCCCTCCCTGCTAGCCAGCAAGGGCACTTTCCTGGCTAATCCAGAAAGACTACCCCCAGGAAAAAGGGCTAAATGCTTAAGAAAACTTAATGTTGCTGAGATTCACTTTATAGTCCCACCCCCCTTTCAAGAATGCCACATGTGAGCTCAGTGCAGTGGGTACTGCACCCAACCCCTGCAGGATTGTGGTTATGGCTATATGTATCCTATGCAAATTCCCAGAAATTCTCAGTCTTCCTAGAGTACTGACATTTACATCTACCTTCAGCAGCTCTGTTCAGAATTACCATAAAAGATCAGAGTGCAGCTTGGAGGTCAGTGTGATCATAATTTGGCCATGCTAGTATATTTACTCTTGCTAATAGAGTTGACTTCTTTTTATTTTTCCTTATTGCTGCTTTTACCTTGTTCTCTCCCTGTGGAAGTTTAACCACTGCCTATCATGGGAGGAAGAAAAAACTCAAAATTCTGGGAAGAATGTGATAGATTTGTCCCACACATGAGGAAGAAAAGAAACAGCCAAACAGCAGAAACACAGACGAGCATCTGTAGATTTAGGCATTGCAAAAAAGGGGAGTAACACAGGGTGCTACATGTTTTGTGGGCTAAGCAAAAAGTTAACACCAATAATACCTGCTTAAAGGACTTAAATAACAGAGAAGGCAATTTTCACTAAAAAATCTGGAATGAAACCAGTGAAGTACTCATACAGTTAGCCAGAGGTGTGACTTAAGACATGAGGAAAGATATTTCTGAAATCTCCTACAAAAAAAAAATTAAAGCTAAAGGTTTACCCCAACAGTATCATAAATTCTTCTCATGCACAGGGATAGCACAGCAGAAACCAAAAGCATGAAATGTCTTTCAAATACGAACTCTTTTCAAGTGACATAATATTCTTAAGTATTTAGTTGAATGAATAAACATGTAAACATAACAAGACACATGTTCATCATATGATAGATGGTAGATCCACCTAACTCTTCCCAGAGATTTCTTTATGGAAACCACCAAAGAACCTCTGTAATTTAATCACTAGCCACTGCAACTGGCTGACTGTCTGTTAATTGCTCAGACAATACCCAAATTGTCAGACCAAAAGACCACCCAGTGATTCATTGGGCTGTCACTCCATATAACTAAAGCAACAAATATAAGAAACAGTGCCTGGAATGAGTCTTTGCTTGTGGTGTCTTCTCTGATGTTTTTCTCAGTATCCAATCCATTAAAATTGTTCATCAACTTCTTTAAAAGCTTGAAATATTACTGCTGCAAACCTCAAGATCCTAAGGAGCACTTATACTCCAAGGTGATTCTGCAAAAATATCTCTAACGAAAGCCATGTTTGGTAGTTCTCAGAGTTTCTATATCGTACCGCTCAGGCAGTTTTGTTGATTCACCCTAACAAGTTTGGGCAGGGATAACAAAAATCTATCAAGCTTTTTATTATGTAATTTTGGTTGTGTATTTTACTTACAAAATGCCGTGACCACCCACACAACCCTTACTATATCTTTACAAAACTTCTCCGAGGTAGGGTCTTGCACATATTTCCATTCCACAGACAAAATACTAACACACAGAAAGTTATTTTAAGTTTTCAAGAGCTTTTAAAATATGTATTCTTTATAGGTCATGAACAATCAGCACTAATATGAATTCTGTTTGAATTTAAAAACATTTTTGGCTGCAAGGCACAGAACTCTCCCATAACTACATCGAGTGTACTACCAGTGTGATAGAGGAAAGGTGAAAAGATATTTTTATTACTTAAGCAGTGGCATCATTTTGAAAATATCCAAAAAAACCCCATGTGGATTTGGGAGACCTTGAAGCAGCTTTCAGACAAATATCTGCTCACTGGAATGGAATCTAAGATTGATTTAATGGATGCTATGAAGTGGAGAGTAAAAACCACCAAATCTCCAAAACATACCCTATAAGTAGTTAAAATATATTTGCTCTAGGCATGTATTTATCTGGAAGAGATTTAAGAAGGGAACGGCTTTTCCCATTAGCACTGTCCGATGTAGCAGCTGTAGCATCGTACTCAACGGTGTGCAGGAGGGACAAAAGCTGGCTATCCCAGTGTTTTGATGGGACATGTATCCTGTTGCTGCCCTTTTCTCACCATCGTTAATTCTACTTTTACTGTTGTCACAAATTTTATCAGCCACAAATTCATACTTTCCCTTTGTTAGTCCTTCACCTGAAAGACTAGTTAAGCAGGAGGAATGCTATCACTCCAGGACATGTATCACATCATCTGTAACAGCTTTTTGGTCGTAGCCCCATTAGGCATTAGGCACCTGTTTGGTCACAGATCATCCATTGAGTGCAGCTTGAAGCTGTAATGGACCCTCCAGTGCGGAATTCTGTCCTCTGAAGATCGTCTGCCTGACTAGAAATGGCTGGATGATATATTGGGCCAAAGGTTTCTACTTCATACCACATAACAAGGGCATCAGAGGGATATTGATTCCTGTTTGTCTCCCAGCTTCCGCACAAGGCTAGATCAGACCTGTCCAAATTTGCAGCTCTGGCAGTTGGATGAGGATGGTTAAGTGCCAGAGTCTGCCCACTTTCCTAGTTACCTCAGCTGATTCCATGCTCAGTGTGGATTAAACCTCCACCAAATACATCCCCAGACAGGATCCTACGGAATGAGAAATGCTGTCCATTGGATATTTAATCTCCCTGTTACTTCAGCTGCTACTGGTTAAGAAGCATTGAGGGAGTTAGCGCTGATCTACTTCATATGACAGCTTACTGAAACACTACCATTTGCCTCCAGCATTTTAACAGTATTTCCTAGTTCAAGGAACTACCATCATTATGCCTTTTTTGTGCTAGTTTTTTCCTCTGCACACAGCCACATGCGTAACACCTGCTTTTATGTCCCAGGGCCTGGAGATGATCCCACAAAGCCTCCCTCAGGTTTCAGCTGATGCTGCAGAAATTGAGGCTGCCAGACAGCTTTGATTCTGGGTCTCAGTTTTGTTGTTTCTCTTCCAAAACCTCTCTCTATTTCTTAGCCAAAGTAAATGTCAGAGTGCAGACAATTCCACTCTATGCCAAGCTAAAGATATTTGGACCTTCAAAATGTTTTTTTTTTCCCAGGATAATTCATATTGTTTATAAAGCACTATGATTAGTAGAGCCCATAGCACAAAATCCTACACTGTATATCCCACTACCTTTCTCTTGTCCTTCCTCTTTGTATCGTTGACGAGGATGCCCACAGTAAACAGCTTTCCTGCCCAAGCACCTGCTACCTGCTTCTCATTCTGCAAGGAAATAAATGTGGGGACTTATCCTAGTAAATGTTAACATTTTTGAACTTTCAGAAACACCTGTGTGTCCTGAAACCTAGCGCAGTAGAAAAAATACTAGCAATTTAATTTACAGAAAGAAAATACGTTATAATGTACAAAAACCCAAAGACAGACACATTGCCTTTTAAACACTGATATTATGAACCTACAGGCTTCTTTAAAGGTATGTATAATTAAGCTGATATCCATCTTCAAAGTAATCATGATTTCAGTTCATTCTTGACATTAATATTCTTAAACGTGGTGTTTTGGAATAAACTCAAGAAAAAGCTGGAGTGAATTTCAAGGCTTGAGTGCTGCTGCCATCTACATGGCAGGAAGACTATAAACCAAAACAAACAACAAAAATATGTATGTTGCATTTACTGGGCAGAGCTGTAAGTCTGTTTGCCAGTGTGATTATAGAAAAAAAGGTTCTGAAACTGAACAGAATCTTTTATTACCCTGAGTTTTTCTGTATGGAAAATACATAATGATTTAGAGTACCATTTCCCCAGGTCCTTATTACCAAGAAGTTTACACATTATTTAGTCAAAATTTGAGAATAAATAAGGAAAATATTATTTTTGCAGTACTGGATGTTGTTAATATTTTTCTGCTGAGTATTAAGCTTTCAAATGCTAAAAAAAAAAGAAGAAAATATCCCAGTTGCTGTAAAAACGGAGGGAGTAATGTACTTAAGGAAAGGACATATACTACTTACTCCAGTGATGCTATTTTTCACAGCTATCTTATTGAGAGTATTGCCAGAGGAAGAAAAACAGCCTTTATCCCTGTGTTTGCAAGACACAATGTAAATTCAGGCTGCAAAACTCTGTCTTCTTAAGCTAAGGTTTCTAGAAATACATGAAAGAAAAAGATAAGTGCAATTAAATTGGTACTGTGTAACAATTTTATGAAATGCACAGTCCACTCTAAAAAACTCTGCAGATGTTTGTTAAGTTTCATAATGTTTAATATTGTTTAGCAACTTGCACTGCTTCACCTTGACAGCTATATTTGTACTTACCCATCACACCATATCCAGGACACTCAGATTCGTTGGAAGACGGGGCAGGTAGTCGTTACGTGACGTGCCTCTGTCCTGCAGCACCGTCCTCGGACACACTTTAGACTTTCCAGCAGGTGTCATTCAAGAAGCAAACTTCCCATGGTCCCCAAACAGACAATCCTGGGTTATTGTGTGAATTTTATGTTGCATCCCAGTTCAGTATTACTTCTTCAAAAACAAAACTGCTGAATTTTCACTTTGGGGATCTATGAATTCAAATTATAATCCAACTCAACCTCTAGTAATAATTCTAAGAGCTTTGCCTGGCGGTTCAGACTGTATATGCTATGAGGAAGGAAAAAGGGGAAGACCAGCCCTTGAAATTCCTCTGAATCCTTTTCTCGTGCAAGAAGAACGGCCTGCAAAATTCAGCAGAAATATCCATTGCGAGAAGCAGGACTTTGCCTTCACAGATCCCCCATCAGGAATGTGCATGCTTGCTAGCTACTCAGCATGGGCACAATGACTTTGAGATTTGTGCTCCAGCTCACTGCCCTAGTCTGCCTTCAGAGAACACGCTCTTTCAAAAGGAGTAAGAACCTGGGGAGAGGTAATGCTGCTTACTGCACCCTGTTCTTTTCCAAATTTTCAACACTTCAGCTCAGTCAGACTTGCAAAATCATTTCCCTTGCTAGATTTCTCATGTTGTCTGGAGCTTGTAGCCGTCTTACATAGTTGTTTTGTTAAAGTCCCTCTTTTTTAAAAAAAAAACACTGAATCTCATATATATATTTCAAGTTGTATGCCAATTTGCTTTCAGAACATCTTTCATTGGGTTGGGGAAGAGCATTGCTCAACAAAATACAACCCAGAAATGGAAGCAGTTGATTTCAATGATCAAACTTAAAATATGCAGCATAAGAGATTTCAAAATATAATGTTTGGATTTGGAGCCATAAATGAACAGTTCAAAGTTTAGGGATGTTTCCAGGCAGGAATCTAGGTCAGTGAACATTTAGCAAGCATGAATCATTTGGAAAACTCAAAATCCCATGAATCAAAGAGACGTCAATGAACTTTGGTTTGGGCTTACACTAAAGGACCAGTAACTTCCTTTTTTTTTTTTTTTAAAGAATATAATGAATTATGCACATAATGTAAAAAATGCCTATAGGATTTGAAAGCTGCAAATCTATTTGCAAGAAAGACCCCTGCATATAGCATCCTAAAACTCCAATTTCGTGCTGAGATAATGCTGATGTATGTGTGGGTTGTCCCACACCTACATAGTATCTCTGCCTTCTTCCTAGCCTGGCTTGCTTGCTCCTCCTCTGCTCTTTGCTCTGAGGCCAGTGCTTGCCTTGACACAGCCTGGTCATACAAGCACTAGTGCAAACATAAGTGAGGAGACATAGAAGCATATGGCTGGAGTGGGGAGAAATTGCCCTGTTTAGTGGCAGGCTATCCTGATACTGCTTAAAACTGACTGAAACCACAACTTGAGCCATACAGTTATTGGACCCTGTGACTTCTGGATGACAAAAAAAAAGAAAGAAAAGACCTTGCTCCCTAAACAATTTAGGTATTCATGAATTTTTTACCCCATATCTAAAATTTAGACAACTACTCTAAATCATTCGCATATTATTCCTTTTGACAGGATTCCTTTAGTGTAACACACACACAAAAAATATTCTTAATTACCTTGCAACTTCGTTGTAAAATCAACCTCCACAACCATGAATACAGTGGTACATCAGACTGCATTAGTATAGAAATGTTTGTTCAGTTATGGCTTACAAGAAACAATAGCAGGAGGTTAATATGTATTTTTGTACATAGCTCTAAAATTGTCACTTTGATGCAAAAAGATTGTTCTAAGCAAGAGTTCATCTTGAGCATATACTGTAAAGTTGGTTGTTTGAAAGACATCCAGACCATATGGGAAATAGATTTGCTTTACTGGGAGTAAGTTCCTGCCTTACCTTACCGATACTGTAATTATAATTAGCACAAAGCACGCATAAGCATGTGCCAAACACCAATCATCACTGCACAAACTGTTCCAAAGGGCTGTCTGTATTGGCAGTCTGCTGATGTGCACTGCTTTGCAGAATTAAATACAAGCAATCAAATATTGTGTTGCACAAATGTAATTGCCACTACAGCAGTACTGAGTGTTACGGACAATGCCAACTCCTTGAGCTATGAGACCTCTTTGAACACATCAGTTTTTAAAATACCTAGTAGAAATAGTTTTAAGGAGATTTGTTACCCTGGCACTAAGAACAGAGCTGACCCAAGTGAGCAGATGCTGATGCAAAGCAGGAATGTTTGTTGTGAAGGGAAATGGACTTTTCAACGCCAATGGAAGACTACTGCAGCAAACTAGAGGTGACTGTTGATAAGTATGTGTGGCAAAGGAGATAGCAAGGTCCATCCTTTATTTTTGATTTATTTTACTGTCTGCAAGGTTCCTGTAATGTTACTAAGTTCCTGTAGTTATATTTGAAATTTTGTTTTTACCTTCTTAGTGTTTGCAGTTCTGATTTCACCATAAAAGTTAAGAGGATATATGTCAGCTGAAGACACGTTCTGCTCTCAGTTGTGTTGTACAAGTATAAATAAGTCAATGAAAATATTCCAGACATCCAGCACAATAAGTGAAAGAATGAAGCCCTAACACTCAACATCCAGATTGTTTAGCCACCATAATTCAAATACAAATGTGTTATATAAACAAAAGATACGTTTTACATAGGAAAATGCCTTCTAAGAATAAGGAAAGTTGTTTCTGAAAAATACCGAATGTATAAAAACCAGTGACTTTTCTGTTAAAAGATGTCATTTTTCTGCATGGTATTTACAATTACAGAAAAATATCATTAAATACCTTTATCTTCTCTAGATTGCAGCCTATTTTAATGACATATTCTTTAGCTGAATAAAAAATGAAATACTACTACTCAGAAGGCCTTGCCACTCAATGTTTCTGAAGACCTCGCTGCCATACACTGCATGGACTCATGGGATACAAAAAAGCAGAAGAAAGAAGGTTTCCCGTCTGTTTCATGTTTAACCAAATTCAAGCCATAGTATGGCAACAGAAACTGGTTTTGTCACTCCTGCAGCCATGACATTTCCCCACAAGTAAGAAAGAGATTCATTGCCAAAGAATCTTCCCACACTGAAGAAATCTTCACTCTCCTAGTTAAGGCAGCTTATGGCTAACGTGACAATTAGGAAGGATAACATCAGACCATGATTTCCACCAGAAGATACAGATCCAGAAAAGCACATCCTCAAGTCCCTTTGACTTCGTTAACACCCCGACTATCGGTAATACAGAAAGTGAGCTTACTGCTCTGAGTGGCCATTCTTTGTCAAACCAGCATAAATCCCCCCAGAACGTTAGGTGATAAATGAGTCTAATAAGCTGCAAATATTCTCCAAACATCATGATATATTTTTTAAAAGACAAAGATGTATAGCTGCTTTTCCCAACGAGCACAAATAGAAATTCAATGAAGTACATCATTTCAGAAGAGGACTCCAATGGGCTTCTCAAACTTCATATTGATACTACATTTCCACAGATGATGGTGATGGCAGTATTTACAGAAAAGGAAAATTTACATCCTAGATATGACCAGATTTATAATTGATTTCCCATG
This sequence comes from Calonectris borealis, assembly GCF_964195595.1. Lineage (NCBI taxonomy): Eukaryota > Metazoa > Chordata > Aves > Procellariiformes > Procellariidae > Calonectris > Calonectris borealis. The sequence continues at coordinate 14,605,296 of NC_134322.1, forward strand.
CTGTCCTGTGCACACAACATTCTTTATATTTCAGTTGTTTCTAAATATTCCATGCTTAATTCAAAATGTGCATTTTCCTTTAAATGCAAACAAATCTTCTAATTATTTCAAATGCATTTAGTTTTGCTCAGTGTTAAAATGTTATTGTAATAAAAGTCAAAAGCAAGGAGAGAGAAAAATTTAAATTTGATGTATGTAAAATAATATTAAAATTGATGCAAATGTTTTATGGTCAATCAAAGTTGTGAGATTTGGGATCACTACATAAACTACTGAAAAACATCCAAAAAAAAAGAGTTGATATTTTCTATGTTAGAACTATCTAAATTTAATTGAATAAATGTAAATCTATTAGTGATGGAAGTGTGAATTGAAGTCAATAAATCAGCAAAAAGAAGCTGATCTCACGGTATTTCTTCTGCAAATGAATTGTTAAAGGTATACAATAATAAATACAACAAGCCATTTCATGTCCACGCCACACGCGTCCTATTTCTTGGCTGTTCTTGTGCATCTTCTAATTCTTTCCGCTAAGCAGAGTTTTTTAACACACCTTACAGGAGCACACCTTAGATATCCAGGGATGTGACTTCATGTCATCTGGAAAAGAAATGTATTCATCTGGCTTAGTGATTTTACAGTTTGAGGTAATAGGTAAGATTTTACAATCTTTTTATAGAGTAATAAACTCTACAATTTTTGTAACGGAATGAAAACTTTCAGCACCAACATGCTAGTGTTAAAAAACATCACAATTCTACCTCCAGAAGACTGTTTACATTATCGTTGCTATACTACAAGAAGCAATATGGAACCCAAAACAGCTCAAGAGAATGTATGGCGTTCGTCAAAACTTTTCTCCTGAACAGCCTTCTCCTTCTTCTTCCTTTTTTGTTTTAAAGGAAAACGTTCCAGTGGATCAGCAGAAAGATAATTTCTGTTTTAAATTAATAGACTGTTTATGTTTCCTCTGCAAATACAATTTTCAAATTATATATATTTCCTTTCAGCAGAACTAATCCTACAATAGCTGTAAACAAAAGTAATAGGAAGTTATACTAATAAGGCATTATATATTAATTCTGTCATGCTTATTAGAATTCTACAGAAAAGCACTCTCAATCATCAGTTTTTAGCTGCATGATTTCTTCTTATTTGATGTATGGTAATATTTACAACCTGAATTTTAAGTATTACTTGTATTAGAAACACTGCTGAAACAGACACAACACTTTTCATGAGTACGTGAACATTTTTTCCCAGTCTAATGGATATCTTGTATATTTGTCATATTATCTATCCTCTTTCTGTCTATCCATGTCACAGACACAGAGATACACATTTTCTTAATGTCCACTATATAGTCTTCTGATTTTACAGTTTGATTTACTATTTAAAAAAAATGAAACAAAACCTATGAGTCATGATACTAGTAACCCAGAATGCTGATAGGATGTGTCACCATATCTACTGCAGTGAAATTCTTATGGATTCATCGGTCCCTACATTGGAAATTCCAGAAAATCTTTCTGGAATAATTCCTAGACACTACCATTTTATACACAGTCGCTGAGCAGTGTGGGCTATCAGTGATCAGTGGGCTGCCCCTACATTGCATCCTCTTCCTGCTTCATGCATCATCGTCAAGAACAACCTCAAGCACTCCATTCCTGAATCGGTCCAGATTCTTTTTCTACAGAAAAAGAAAATCATGCTTTTCTAGGGTGCTTCATACTTGGAAATTTACTGAATATTTACTTTTACATTCTGCCCGTGTACTGATCAACAGCCATATAGATGAGACAGTGCTGATTTAAATAACATACTCTCCAGTGGATGGAACTTGCAGCTGGTAAGTGAATATTCGATAGAGTAATTATAACTTGCCTGATAACAAGATAGTCATAATTTTAGTGCTGTATTTTTAATTTTAATGTTGTTCTTGATACATGTCATCATTCTCATTTCTATTTGCTGTGATTCTGTCTCTCGCAGACTGTATTTCGGGGACAGTCAGAGATCTTTCCCATCTCTGCGCCAAGGTCTATCTAGGACAAGCAACTAAGCAAGACTGTGAAAACTGCTCAGATTTTCACTATCATCTGTTATACACCCAGAATTACATTCTGTCCTGAAAAGTCAAAAAATGAAGAGGCAAAAATTTGATATGGGCAATGTTTTAGGAATGAAGGGATGGGAGAGATCACGAGCTGCAGAAGGGACCAGTTAACTCAGGCAGAGACTGTCTGGCTACTGAAGGCCATAAGCATACAGGGTTCTTACCATTTACATGGTTTTCATCCAAGAGAGAGAAAACACTCTGTAATTTCCGTCTACAGCTTCCAACTCAATCTTCCATTAGGGAGACTCAATTTCCCCCTATTACCAAGTGAAGTAATAGTCTATTACCTAGTCTACTGCAATATCTCTGTTGGGGGAAATAAGAGGCAAGGGGCATCTGTGCCTACATTGTTTCTCATGACTTCAGCCCAAATCTGTTCCTTTTTCTCAGAAGAGCTATACTTGCAGAAAACCCAAACTTTCACATTGCACTACATATGAAAGCTAAGACACCTCAAGTTGTGTCAACTCCTGCTACATTCCTCTTAGATTTTGACTGACAAAATTCAGAGCATTTTCTATCCCCTTAAAACCCATCTCAAGCAACTCCCTCTGGACAAGATGGTATGACCTTTGGAGGTGTGAATTTTCCACCATTGTTTGTACAAGAAAACTCGGGTGAATAGCTCATACCTAGAAGTCTAACTTATACATCCATGTTCACTCAGTTTCAGCCTTTTTCTCAGTTTCTCTAAATGTGGAAAATTTGTCTGATAAAATGGAAAACAGTGCTGGAAATATTTATATTAAAGAAGCACTCTAACGGATGGTGGATTCTTTAAGGGGGTTGATATGATTAAAAGTCAAGTTCTACAAAAAGCTGTTGTAATTCTTACCTGATTATTATGTTCAAGGCCAGAGCAGAGACAAGTTTGAAAAGCCAAGGCTTTGCATATCAAACAGAAGTAGTCCTCAGCATGTGGGGAAAATGGCAGTGATAAACCTACTATTAGGCACCTGGGAGAGAAGCCCAGCATCTCCTCTGTGTGTGGGCTAAAATAGACATGAGCCACTATCACAGATAATGGCAGCTTGTAGGCACATGGAGGGAGCAACTAAAATCCATTTCACTTAGACAAGAAACTGCAGTCTGATATTTACCTGTGTCCATCACACGTGAAAAGTGTTTGCTGTGAATTATCCAAGAGAAAAGTGCAGGTTGAGGGGTTTCATTACCTCTCTGAGAGTAGTTCAGATCACACATTGAACACAAGAAATCACAGGTAAATCTCAGATTGGTGTCTTGGGTAGTCAAATGGATTCCTGCTATTCATCTGAGTATATGCCTTTTTCTACAATTGCTGGAGGTCCACATCCAGAGCAGTGAGAACACGTGCAGACACATAGAAAATGTGAAAGTAAAATAAGCAGAGTAAGCTTTATGTGATTTTAGAAAATTAAGATCACTTTGAAAATAACTCTCAGTCTAATGTCAAGGTTAGAGACTGCACCTTTCACCATTAGAAAACACAATGCACAGAAACGTCTGTTAACGGCTGCTCTATAGGCTTCCTAATTCCGGTAGAAGTTGTAATAAAGAACCCTTTGCAGGAATAGTTGGAATTCCTTGCAGGTATATTGTCATATTTTCACCTTTTCCTCATCAGAAGAGATAATAAAATCAATATATTTCTTAACATCACTTTTGCACATATGACAACATATTGTAAGTGAAGCACAAGAGACTCTGCAAAACACATATATAGACTTTTTAATAAAAACTTATAAATGAGGTTTGTAAGTTTGCCCAGACTTTGAGTATGTGTGAGAGAGATTCTAAAGTCACAGGTTTCACCAAACCAAATGCTGACCTCCCAGGCACTCTCAAATTCCAAGATACGATTCAAAGTTAAAGCACCCGAGAAATACTAGAGAAAATCATAGCCAGCTGAATGTCATATTATTGTTTCAACGTTTGCTACTGAAAGTAAGTGGTAAGTTTTAAGTAAATGTATTGTGTTACCAAATCTTTCCTTTCAAACAAGCACTTCTGTCAGAAGTGTCTTAATTTCTTATCACAGAATTTCATCCGCACAAGGAGCAATAAATAATTCATGTTCCTAGCTCTTTGTTGTGTGTCCCTGAACTGCACAGAGCGGGAAGGCTGACAGCTGTGTCAGGACAAGCACCAAAGATCTGACATGACAAGTGACTAACAAGTTTCTTTCAGTCTATAGTGAAAGAAGACAATGGCATAAAGTGCAAAAACGAAATCCTGAAACAAAATGAAACTGTTTCTTTCTCTTTACCTAAGTGTTTGCTATGAGCTTATTTCCGACCCATAACCTCTGGTCATTTTATAGTACTGCCCAACCCCCTTTACTCCTCACATTCGCCTGGCCATTTACGCCTGTCCACGGATCAATATGAGCAATTCTTGGAGAAATACGATGTCTCCATGACAACCAAGCCACAAATTCTCAGTGGAAAGCACTGAGACCAGTAGTGAAATCTCCTGAGGTTTTCAGACCTATAAGACAAGATGTCTTAAAATGCAGGAACGGCCAGAAACAAAAGCCAGAGTAATTCATTGTTTATTACTAGTTTAATGATGTCAGATGGACCGAATGGAACTCAGTTTTTAAGTTTAGATGCTTTATCAACATGTATTTTTGCCAGTCAATATTCACCTCCTGACAGGCTTTTATTCTTTCCATTACTTCATATAGATATGCAGAGTGCAGAATTGGATATACAAGTTCCCGTCCAAATGCGGGACACTTTGCCACATAGAATTAATTTAAGGTTAAAATTAATGTTACCTTTAAGGTACACTAATTCTCCCCTGAACACTTTGGTGCCACCTTGTTTTAATTCTTTCTCGTTTCAGAACAGATCAGAACTTGGACAATCCACCCTTTTGCCCATAATCATTGTTGAAGGGACTATAGACAGTTTCTGAAGGAGGTGCCATGCACCACAGATTGTAGGTGCAGTAAGGAATTAAACTTGGCTCTTTCCCAAGTAGATTATCTGTTTCTTTCTAAATCTCATGCTGGTTTCTGCCATACAGAATTGAGTCCAAGCCCATGCAGCTTTAAAATGAATACAGATTTACAATTCATTGGTTTCAATTCTTCTAACAATTCTGGTGTTCATTTCTGTGGAAAAGATGAAAAGGGAATGTAGTTCAAATCAGGTATATGACAGCAGTTGAACTCCCAAGGAATCTTGGAGGAGTGGAGTGTGCTGAAATATAATCCCCCAGACACGGGTCCTATCTGGGTTCTGAGATGACTTAGGGGACCTGACATGGATTTCAGACTGCACCCTTTGACTGAAAATTAAATCTCAGCAGTGTTCCTTGGGGAAGGATCAGGGGACTGTTGGCAGCTGCCCCCTGTCAGCACAGGCTGCAAGATTTGGAAATCTCTTAACTAAGCTGACAGGCCGCAGAGACGATGAATCAAAAATATGATACACGGATCAGCACACAAAGATGCAAGAGGGTACACAGAAACCAGATAAAGCAGGGAAGGAAAATATCAAGTGAAGACAGACGTTTAACTTTTTCACTAATGAGGACTACGTGCAGGTTACATACATGGTGTATGTGGGTCAAGCTCACAGTTTGCTTAAAAGATCTTAGTATTTAGTCACACAGAATGTTTTTAATCAGCTGTGACTCGATACACTTTATATTTAATTGTTTCCCTTTGGGATTCATTTAATAAAATTCATAGATGTTCCATAACGAGAAAGATAATGAAACTACATGAAGATAAATCTTTTAGTCACCAAAAAGAATGCACTTTATGGATGTTCCTGTATTTAGCTGAATCAATGTTAAGAGCCATTAAAATGAAATAATGATTGTGAGCTGATTTAAAGAAAAGAATCAAGCTATTTAACGCTACCAATTTGCTTTCCTCCAGAGATACAGTATTTGAATGTCCACCGCTACATTCAACTGCAGTATATACAGTCCTTCTAATTTTTCATAATCTCACACTACCTTCAAAGGGTCAGGCATTGTACATATATTAAGTAAGCAGTGTAGTCCAAAACTAATTATAATGAACTAGTAGTGTCAGCTTTCTTTTTGGTCATAAAGCCTTTATCCTTTCTAAGACCTGAATTCTTGATGAAAGAGGAAAGGATAACAGCTCCACACTGTGACCCCTGGAGGTGACCATTAATTTGACATTGCAGCTGCTAAAAAGGAAACAGCATTACAATATGCTTTTTTTACAGACCCAAAAGCTGTGTCAGATTTATCACTTGATACTTGGTGACTGTCTTTAAATGCCTCTCACCTGGACTCTCAGACTCTTCCAAGACACATCTGTCAGGCGTATCCTCCACATCTTGGACGTTTGCCGAGTTTGAGCTCTTGTCATGCTTCAGCGCACTGACTGGAGCAATAAAGAATAAAAACAGGGGGAGGGAGAAATGTAATGTATTCAGAAACAAACACTTCCTGATTTTCTGCAGAGCTTTCAATGCTGAGGACATAATTTGTAAACACAAATAATAGATTGAAATAAAACAGAAACTCAAAGTACTTATATGCAACCATAGCACAGTTGAAAAATCTATAGACAAGAATTCATTCAGAGAGAAGTTTGAGGTGATGGCTTAAATGTGATCCCTTTGAAGTAAAAAAAGAGTTTTTTCTTATAGAACCCTAAAATAATAACATAATTTAGAAGCCATAAAAAGCGCTTGTCTGTTTCACCATAGAAGCCAGTAAACAATACAAAAGATCAATTAGGTGGTTTTGTAATTACTGGAGTCATTCAACAGGGAGAGAAATGGTGTTTGTTTTAAAATGAAATTATGTTGTATGTAACAAGCTAGAATGTGTAATAAAATTAGTGATAATTCCAAAGTGCAGTAAAAACCAGACTGAGTTGCAGTTTAGAGATTATCAAATTTGATTTCTTCTTTTACTTAATTGCTAAAAACATTTTCATTTCAGAGCAGGAAAATATCTTCATAGGAACAATTATTTGTCTGTATACGACTTTTTAATTCACTTGGCTTTTAAACAAATCCCACATAATTTTTCCTGAACAGAAGAGAGGTATTTCCCTTGTCAATGTCCATTTCCCTCTCTTCTGCTCCATATCTCCATACGGAGCCACAAATATAGCTTGAAGATAAAGTACAATTATTAAACAATATATTATAGTATAGCACAGTAAAGACTAGATCTCAATTTTTCAGTCCCATTAAAACTCTTAGCTGATCCCATTTCTTAGGAAAATGGTGGTGACTAGAAAATACTTAGTTTTTTCTAATGTCTAGAAAACTAAGCAAGGTTCCAAACTTCCACGTGGATGGGGATACCAATGGCTATACACAATCTCAGTGTAGTTTTGTCCTGTTTACAAAACAAGAAATTTGTTCCCTTATAACTTTTGATGGATTTTTTTTCCTTTTACCAAATGAATATTTGCTGAAGGATTACTTAATTTAAACACCTATTTAAATTTTCCAAAATTATGAGTGAATCAACAAGGCCTCAGGGCATTATTCGGACAGGAAGAGCTCAAAAGACACGTATTCCACTTCGGTGCTCTGCGCTTGCCATCGGTTTGCAGCTATTGATCCCAGGTCGCCAAAAGGTTCCGTCGTTCTCGACTCCTGCATCTACACAGAGTCCGTTTGAAGCAATCAGGGCTTCAATACAATTGTGGAATTAGATCCTTGAAAATGTAATATTAAAACATAACAAATAATAAAATCTATGATAGTGGCAATGTGCATTTCACCTGAAAAAAAAAGCCAGTTAATTTTGCTTAAAAAATCTGCCCTGGATGGCAACTAACCAGTATATAAAACCTGCCCCGGCAGAGCAGGAACACTGGTTAAATTTCTAAGCTTACAAAAAGCCAGTAGACTTGTATCAACCGTCAATTTATCCACATGAAGAGGAATTTTAGTTCTTGTCTGTGCCATGGAAGTGCTCACATGATAATCTGCATGAGGTGAGTTGACACTGAAGAGCAACTTAAAATAAATAACAAATGTTCCTATTCACACATAAAAACGCTATGATAAGTGCAGGAAGAAAGGTCCTCAGAGATATCTGTGCTTTTCTCTGATTTCTACAACATTTAAATAATTTTCAGATACACCAATTGAAGGCCAGGATTCCCACTTCAAAAAAGAAAAATTGGAAAATACAAGTCTGCATATTATATTTTCAAAAAAAGTGGTTTGGGCCAAATTTATTAGAACATCCTTTCTAAAACAGTTCTTTCCATTAAGCAGTCAACTCCACTGTGCTGAGTGATAGATTGAGTCATTACAGCTGCATGAATTTAAAAGTCAGAACTACTCTGAAGCAGAGCAATAGGAAAATTTCCAACAGAGTATAGTGTGATATAAGGGAGAATACAAAAAGTGTGGCTATGCCTCTGCAGAGAAAGAGAAAAATCACAAAAGCTGTCCTCTCCAAAAGACATAGCAGTGACCAAAAATTCAGAAGCAGCCTTTCAAAACGAATGGTGTATTTTCAAGAACTCTCATAGTGAACCAAGGAGGGGAGATGCATTCACAACACCGAGCACCAGTCCCAGTCAGGAGATGGCAGGTACTTCCCTTGCTGGAAGTCTGTGCTGTAATTGCTCCTGAACGGGACTAGGACAAACCTGTTCAAGTGCTCTCCCTCTGTTTCAGATCATGTCAGCGTAAGTCATATAATTTCACCTCACCTGCTTGATTTTACAACAAAGCAGAGCTGAGCAGTGTTTTTAGGGAAGGTACAGATTCAGCTGAGAACTAAGTTAACTCAGAACATAATGAATAAAAGACAGCTAGAAGCAGGTCCATACACAGATGAGAGACATCAGAAGGAAGGTGTGAAGTAAACAAGAAAGAAACCAAGGTAGGCAGGCAGGATCCTTGGACAAAGCAGGAGGATCTCCAGTTGATATGCTTGAGTAGAGATTTCAGAGGTTCGAGGAGATTCAGGAGAGGATGGAGTCACTGAAAGCCAAGAAAGACAAAAATGAGAAAAAAGGGATCACAGGCAGAGCTGAGATGGCTGACAAATGACAAAAACCAATGATGAAACACTTGCACTAATAGTTGGTGGCAAGCAGTCATTAGGAGCAGTTCAAAGGGAGTGGAAAGCACGGATGGAAAGGGTTTTCACCGGGACAGAGAAGCAGACCTCTAGACCACTTATGTAAAAAGAGCTGCCGGAGAATGAGGTTCAGCAGGGAAAGAGTGAAGGGGGAGAAGTGCATATTTCAGAAAACCAGGAGACAGGCTGGGACAGGCTGGGATCGGGTCACTGGTGCGAGTGAGGGATGTGTATCTTAGCCTTGTCACTTCCTCAGAAGTACACGTATCTCCCTAGACCAAACTCAGGCAAATAAACTTCACAATACCCTAGTTTATGAAGTTACATAACGAGCGTACACAGTGAGCAAGAAAGGGACCTAAGCAGAGACCTTCAGATCTTTCTTTTTTAAAACATCACATGTTATATGCTCAGTTTGAAGAGGAAGGTTCCTTAAAATATCATAAAAGAACAAAGGGAATTGAAAAGTTAAAAATAAGGAAAGAACAGTCTGGCCCAAATAAAGAGTGAAAGTAAAAAATGGCATTATGTAATCATGAAAAAAAAAATGAAAAAAAATCTTAACACTGACACTTACTTTACTGTATTTTCCCTCATGGGAATAGGATTTTATGTTCAAATGTCAGTAGGGGAAATATTGTTCTGAATTGCTTATACCTAGGATGCTGATGGATTTTAAGTTATTTAAACATAAACAGTGTGATCTTTATTCATTCTGAGGATACTCTGTCCTACTTTGGGTTTAAATGGACCTTAAAATTACTTTTGCTTCCATCTGAAAGCTAATTTCTGTAGCCAAAGTGATGTAAATATCTGGAGTATAAATGAGCCCCAAATCTACAAGACAGAGAAAAAGTTAAGAAACAACAACTTCTGTTATAACAACTCCAATGATATTTTCTTTCTATTCGGTGCAATGTAATTTCAATTATTATATGGACAGTAGAAATTACCTTTGTTAGCATGGAAGTAAGGTAAAAGGACAGATTTCATTGAGGCAAATGACCTTGAACTTAGCATATAAAAATGACATAAATCTTCATTGTACAGGATCAATCTTGAGAACTGTGGTAATTTTTTCTGATACATCTTAATAAGCTCTGAAAAGTTGTTTACTGAACTTGATACCCATTCTCTTACATTATTGAAACAGAAAAAGACATTAAAAAAATAAGTATGGAATTTAGAGTAGCAAAAAAATGTCATAAGAACATAGTATTCAATGAAACATTTACGTAAATTGTTTCAAAATAATTCAGATTCCACAAAATAAAACCAAATTATTTCCAAAACGAGATCACAGACTGATCCGTGATCAGTCTGTGAAAGAACAGTCTTTGTGTGAACGAACTGTTAAATGATGAGCTGTTCTTTATGAATATACACTAATCACTAATTACAGCAACAACTCATCGCTATCATTTATTTCTACATGTTCTGTTTAAACTCTGAAAAGCCTTGTTCCACTCTGGAAATATCACATACTAAAGTCTAAATAACCTGCTCTGCATACCAATTTTCAGAGGGCAGAGACATTGGAGAAAGAAGTTTGCATAACACAGGTGAACAAACCAGTTAGCGTTTTCTGATAAGATGCCTTTGTTATTGATAAGGTGGATTAGTAACTTAGGAACAGTCTGTCTGTAGAGAAAACAATAATTTATTTGTCATTCAAAACAAGTGGATAGGGCAACAAAAATTATTTTTCAATCAAAGATATTAGGCAAGATAGGCTATAGGTGATAAATATATTTAAGGTCCAATACAGAACACAAAGCAACCTGAATCTAAATAAAACTGCATGAAAAAAGCTGTAAAGAAAAACAAAATGCTGTTTTTTTTTAATTTTGTAAATCGATAAAACAATTGTGCTGCAATTGTCATGGGATCTACAATGTACGGGATCTACAGGCACTTACTGTATTATACCTAAGAAGCTTGATGAAAAGCTGGGAAATAAATGCTTTGAGTACTATTTTAAAAAGCACATTTCATAGATATCATAAAAAGCATAAGAACAGCTGTACTTGCTGAGACCAAATATCATCAGTGTAAGAGTCTGACAACCATACAGTAATACTTCAGCAGAAATTTCTCCTAAACTCCAATTTGAAACTTGGGGAATTCCAAAAATCCATTGTTTTACCTCAGAGGTAGGCATCTCCTTTTGTTTGTTTGGGCATGTCCCTATTAGCTTAATGCGAAACTCATTCCTGTTTGAGAAAAGGCATGTGTACGAGCCCTGCACACTCTCTCCATGAGGCTTGTAATTGAACAGTCCTTTGTTTTATCCTCTTTCAACCATGTCTTTTCCAGGTTGAGGATTACTATCCGACTTAGCTTTTCCCACGTATTTTGATGCCAACCTAAAAGGATACGATTATTTCACTAATATTATAAGAAATGCAAAAAACATTCATGAAATGGCAAGTGAAATATTAGCAGCACTCCCCACAATCATCTAGAAGAAGAAGCAGGTAACGAGGTTACCCCAGCCGGTACGGAGCACCCACCCTGCCACTACGGTGCGAGCCCCTCGGCTGAGCAGTGTGCCAGCCGGCGGGGAGTCAGCTAGGCTGGGGGTGTGCCCCTGATGGCACCAGTGCTGAGTACAGCACCAGGATTACTTCACGGGTGTTACAGGTGATGCTCCTGTTCACAGAGCCTGGTATGGTGTTTGCCTTTGTTGCCACAGCACGAACACTGTTGACTCATGCTCAGCTTGTGATCCAGATTCTTTTCTGAGAAACTGTTACCTTGCTATTTCTTCCCCACCCTGTCTCTTTGCAGAAGATTAATCCTACCTCAGTCTAGATCCTTGCTCTCATCCTTATTGAATTGAACCCTATTTTTTTTCCAGACCATTTCTCAGGCCATATAAACCACTAATTCATCTCACTGACAGAAGACATCAGTTGCTGGTCATTTCATAATTTTTAGTGTCATTTAAAAAAACCTGTGCTGATGTATGTAGTTGTCATTTAATTGAGAATGGCTGGTTGTTATCTTCTGACGATTAAATATCACACTGGCCCAGTTTTCATTACATTTTCATTTTAAAAAGAGAGATTAAGAAATTAACTTGGAGAAACACATTATTATTCTAAAGTGAATCCTGCAGCTTATGGAAGTTGGAACTGCCCTTGAAATAAGCCAGTATGGAACAAGTCAGACTGGAAGCTACAGTAATTTAAATCCATTACACTGAATGCAGAAGTAGGACCCAATATTACATTGCAGAAATACTGACCCATGCGCCTGCGAAAGCCCGAGCTTGCTCTTGCGCTCTGTGAAGTCACGTGCAAACGAAGCTCATTCCACCCACTAAGTGAATTGCAACTGAAGAACACTTTTCCTTCTCAAGTGTGAAATTTCTTTTAGGTTTTTTTTTATATTTTAAATTAAAAAACTCCTGAAACTCCATGTTCCTCCCTCCCCATATCTATGAGGACAGCATTACTCCAGACAGGAAAACAGAAATTTTCAGTGATTCTTTTCCCAATATACCTTAAAGTTTTATTCACCCAGAGGGACTTCCCTACTTCTCTCAACTAAAATATAATGGCATGTAACAAATTATGCTCTCAAAGGACATCCCATTTTTGTGTCATTAGTGCAATGAAACATTCACTCAATTTTAAAGCAGTTGTCTTGATCTTAGTTGTGATTTATACCAGAATCTGTCCATCTATTCTGTGTAGTATATATAATAAAACACCTAACTAGTTAAATTCGTCTCGGTGGGTTCTGCTGCAAGAAATAAAATACTTTCCCATAAAATCCCACACAACGTTTACTGCACAGCTCTGAAGCATATGCTTCTGTAAAACTTAGGAGGATTTAAAAGCAGAAAATGTAACCCCAAACTGTCTTTAATTAATTCTTCTATCATTATACACTGCTTTTTCTTCTCGATGTCCTCTCTGGCTAGAAAGCCCAAATTTCTTTTTTCCAATTTCCCTAAATGTGTGGTAGTGCGTATTTTAACCAAACATGGTGTAAGACTGAATTGTTTGATCACATTTGATCAACAACATTTACCCCTGTCTCATTATTTTTTTTTCAACCAGTAACTGGGAAGCAATAGAAAAACAATTTTTATAGGAATTAGTAAAGACAGCCAAACTTCAGTTCTGGTAGTTACTAGATAATTGGTTTCTTCTTTTAATTAAAGTATATAGCATCTCCTCACCTGTCCAATTTTCTAAAAATAAATAGCAAAATTCCCCCTGGTTTCTGCACATCAGATCAATGGTGTGGGAAAGTACATATTGCAGATATGACTGCCTATCAGTGTATCAGTAACTTCTATAAAAACAACAAACAAGAAAGAAATACTTTGTATTTTTAAAATTGCATTGTTGACAGTATTGACATTATTTTTATGGCAGTAGATTGATTTGGTATGCAAGTCTAAAATCATTAATCGGAGAATTTTCAGAGGATTCTGACTCAGTCCATTTCTACGGAGGAATTCCAGCTGTAGATTGCCTCAATTTGCTTTTAAAATCAAAATGAAACAAAAGTGTACAGCACGGTTATGACACTGACAGATCCCTGCGCATAATGTAAATGTTATAGCTTGCATACTCTTCCCTTCTCTCGATCAAAGCTGTCCAAATAGCTTAATCCATGGGAAAAAATACACACAGAGCCTCTTTATTAACCTCCTCTGGCCAGATTATTGTTATTATTTTGCATTATGGCCTTGAAGATGTATTACTGATAGGGAGGTACAGCCAACTGCAGCACAGCACGACTCTGCTGAATGGCCGCTGTACGAAAGTGGAAGTACTTATTTCCAAGACATTTCTGTGATGCTCCCTACTGTTAAAATGTTATCTGACTTTAAAAGATTTTCAGTTCAATTGTAAGCAATAAGTAAACTGAGGCAGTTCAGTACTGTATACTGAAGAGTTTCAGTTACGGTGAAACAGGCATTATGCCAAGAAACGAACGTTGTCCGGGACTGCTTCCTGGTGGCTGAGACCTCTGATTGGCAAGAGACAGTGGACTCTTCAGTCAGCAAGCTAGTTACCCATGGATGTGGCTCAAGGCTGACACACAGATTGACTGGTTCACACTAATTTACTTCACACAGATTCCATTTATCTCCTAGAAGATCCCCTGGCAGCAGCTTATAATGGCATATCCTAGGATGCCTGCCTGCATGAGTTTTTAAAGCGGCAGAGCTTGATGAATCTAAGTCCAGAAAACAGTTCACAGATTGAGGACTAGGTGCAATCAAAAAACATCAAGTAGCACAGCTGGGACTTGCTAGCTTGCTTGACTGGTTTGAGCAGCTGAGCATTAACTACGCTTGCTTTCCTGCTGGCAGCCCAGTGTCACTAGGACAAATCGAGCACTACCCAACAGAAGAAAGGACAAGAAAGAAAAGGAAAAGGAAAAGAAGGAAAAGGAAAAGAAAAAAAAAAAGGAAAAAAAAAAGGAGAGGAGAGGAGAGGAGAGGAGAGGAGAGGAGAGGAGAGGAGAGGAGAGGAGAGGAGAGGAGAGGGAAAAAAGGCAAGGCTGAGGAGATTATTGCACGGATACTATTAACAGATACAGGAAAACTCATTAGAACATTTAATCGTTATGCAACTCCAGGATCATTAAACTAGCAAGTTTTGAGGCTAGCAATCTGGAAATTTTCTTTTGGTCATGCTAACAGTTCCTAGAAAAAGACCTGAATAAATCTAAAACTGTTGCCATTTCTTTCCTATTGAAAATAAAACTATATTCAATTGAGTAATACATGTACAATGAAAAATAGTTACCAATATACTGAGTTTTACGTTATAACAAGGTGAGGTACAGGTCAATGCAATTCCTCGCCTCCATAGAGGAAAACAGACTTCAATAGGTGCAAGCTTATAAATTGTATTCTTAAAAGACTGAAAATACAGGCTTAGACTATAGCTCTCCAAATTCAGACAGACAGAGACTATTCTTTAAAGTCCTTCTCAGAAAGGAAGCAAAAATTAATATTATTAGACAGTAACATTTGACAGCAAATGTATTGTGAGAGATCCAAAGCACATTTAGTACTTAGGAGGTTAAAGACTCAGCTGTAGTGCTAGTTGATGAAAAAGTAGGATTAAGGCTTTAGTATGAGTCTTGACATGATCATGTTGTCTGCCTGCTGTCTTAAGCTTCGAAAAACAGCTGGGATCATCTTCTTATAAGCTCCAACTCAAAGATGTTTAAGCAGTTCCCAATCCAATTAAACAGAGGTAAATATAAGGAAGAGCCCTACTGAGCCCAATCATCTTATTTTTTTAATGAAAAACAGCATAATTGCAGGTTACACAACTCCTTAATCTCACTTTAAACCTAACAGACTGCTGCCTTATAGTGCACATGGCAGGCCCAGTTAACCCACACATTCTGTATTGGTGTGCTTAATTTTTGATCATTATCCTTTATTATGTTACTTGTAATCCTAAAAGCCTACGATCGTGTCCAGATATTTGGCAAGGATTGTACCTGGATATACAGGGATTCCTCTTCTAAGAGTAATGGATTAATTGGATAGTACTGTATGACTAGTAGATGCTTTGCAGTGAAACTGCTGCGCGGTTTTTAATTTGTGAAGTCCACTTCTGTCCCTGTCCTTTAAACAAATCGCCCTTTTGAACATTAGCAGTGCTGATGTAGTAACCTATCTATTCTCACCACTAACACGACAGCACTATAGAAATAACACTGCCCCAAAGAGTGGGATGCTTACTAAAATCCTTTTCAAAAAAATTAATAGAAGATATGGAAATCCTATTTTTCAGATGAAATTGCATGTTCAATTTAGAAGTGGCTATCTCACGCACATGGCCCAATCATAGTATTATTACCTAAAGGCTTAGAGCATTAGACCACTTATTTCCCATACAGTCAAAAGATTTCTGAGATGTGCATATGTGATCCTATTGTGCCAAGGTATGTATTTTTTAAATGATTACAGTTAATACCATAAAAGCAAAAGTCCATGTATGTAATCCTTCTACTTTGTCCTATAAATATGCACAAGGACATTCTCCAAGGATGTAAAAGCAAGATCTCATCAGGGACTACTTCAAATACAGGCTCCTCATGTCTGTAAGAGCAAGAAGGAAATTTAAATGATCAGGAGCGAACTGTTTGCAGTAGCTGTGTTACATTATGCATGATTCTTGACTGCACAGGATTTAATTAATGATTTTCAGTTACACAGTTAAGATTTGTAGTGAACTAGTGTTTAGGGCAGCAAACTAGCATCTGACATATTTATATCATTTTGTATTTTTTTCCCAAACACCAGCTACTAGGAGTTGCTGTCCCTTTTTTTGAGTAGCTGGAAATCTATAAACAATGATTCTGGGCTGTGTTACAGAAGCATAAATCTAGATTAATTTTAAGGCAGCTACTCTCCTGATGCAATTGAGAACAACATCTGGACTTTGCTATTCTGTGAATTAATAGGCAACATTTGTTGATATGTATAAGTATCAGAAAGGCGCACTGTTGAACTGATGGATAATACATAATTATATTGTAATGAATGTTTCGGTTACCACAAAACAGACACAGGTTTGGGAAGCAGACTCTGCCCTTTAAGCACCACAGGATATATCTCCAGAAAACGAACGTGGCAATCCCTCAAATGAGGAGATAAGCAAGGAGCTGTGAAATACTTAATGGGTAAAAGATGACCCCTGTCTAATACTGCACCTTCACTCCATTCACCTACGCTCAACTTTATTCCTCAGGCCATCAGCAAGATGAAGTAAGTGGACAAAAGAGCCCGGACCCTCCAATTTGAGATGGGTAATAAACAGGTAAGAAAGACTTCCAAGAAGATGGGCATCTAAGGAGGTGACTGACAAGTATCTCTGTGCTTCAGAGGCTGTGTGAAACCACATGTGCGAGGAACTAAAAAGCGGAGTTCCAAAAAATGCAGATGATCTGCTGTTGATAGGTGAAGCATGGTACAAGACCATGTTCTTACTGGAGTTAAGCACCACAGGGGGGATAAAGAGCCAAGGAGTAACACAAGCGTGAGTTCTTCCATGCTCTCTTTGGTGCATTCAAGTGCTACATGAGAGTGTGAGGCAGAAAAAATCTAGATGGAGAAGCGGCAGGATTTTTTAAAATGTCAAATTCATTGCACTTTGCTTAAATAAGGTTGGTCAAATGTAACAGGAGCATGCTGCTCAATGAAGCCAAACCTAAAAAGTTTGCAATCGATTTTGGTACGGCCCACTTTCAGCATAAGACTCAAGTCTTCAGAGGTATGATGTTTTTAAAAAAAAGTTTTATTTAGGTTCTTTTTCACTTGTTTTTTTAAGTGTTAGCCTTTTTGGGTGTTGAGCCTTTATTCCTCAGGAAGATGTCATTTTCTCTGAGTTTCTTTTGCTTTTAGTAAAGTTAATACTTTCATATTATCACTTTGCTATAAGAACTGGGACTTTCAAAAAAGAAACACACAAGATACCATAAGATTTGCCATAAAATTATGAAGGTTGGTGAAACAACATTACATTCACTGGCTGTATTATTTTGGTAGCCAAGTCACTGGTTAGAATTTGATTTTTCATTGATGTCTGATCATTAGTTTCTTGTTAATTCTGAAAGCAGAGATGTCTATTGTTTTTTGCAATATACCTAGTCAAAGGTATCTGGAATATCTTTATTTAAGTATTCTGAAATCTACCTGTTCCAGGGTGTTGTTTATTTGTGCACATCTATATTCCAGTTCACACATAGAAAACGTAGGCATACACTATTTGGAAATGATCCAGTCTCAACAACAAATTCCATATGGAAGAGTCCTTCCTGTCTCCTGTGGGCACTTCAAATAGTATTGCTGATATTCTTCTCTTTTACTGGTTGACTTGTTTCTGTTCCTATATGCTTTCAACTACTAGCTTGTCTGCACAATCAGAGGTGAATCTAGGGACAGTCGTATATACCTCTCTACATATGGAAGGATAAAAACAAATTTAGTGTTTCAGGAAACAAAACTGCCACTTCAGGAGATCACTAAAGATTGCACTCCAGCTTGTAAGATGAGTGAATGAAGTGGAAATGCCAAAAGGGCTCCTGCACAGAAAAGGTACAAATGTGCAGCAGGACCTTGACTGCAGTTTCAAAAGCACAGTGCAATGACTGTACCATAATTAACAGAGAACACAGCATTCCTGTAAAATAAATCATAGAACGCTCACTCCCTGCTCAGGGCGCTGAGTTCACCTCTGTGTTAACTAGGTGCACTTTTATAAAAAGCAATAGAACTGCTCTTGATTCACCACAACCTGAGTTTGGCCAAGGTGGCCGAGATGAAGCAAGCAGTGTAGAAATTCTAATGGATATGTAAAAAAGATTAGAACAGATACTGTAGAAGTAAGGCGACTTTCCATAACTACGTTCAAAAGAGCAGAAGACGAGTTCACTTTCACCAGAATATAACCAGCACTCTGGAATCTGCCTAATCTTTTCCAAAATAAGCCAAATAAACACTCAGCTCCAAAATAAAGCCTCAGCCTTCTTAGTCCAATGATTTGAGACTACACAGCTGTAGCACAGCAGTATAGCGGATTTCAATGATTAATTAAATGCAGAAAGCCCACTGAAGATCATAGGTACCCCAGTCTTTGCACATCCTTTATCACAGCCAAATGACAAATGCAGGTGAACTTCTAGCTATAAACTGCTCCCATAGCCCGATGCTTTTTCTAGAGGGGCCAGACCTCTGCCAAGAAAGCACCACTTTACATTTTTACATTGCTACAAAATTGCAAAAATTCTTGTGGCAGTATGTGAAAGAGTATCTCCAGTGCACGTGGCCTATTAGACTTCAAGGGCATGCAAACAGATACGCTGTTTGTGTAAGGCATTTAGTACCTAGGTTTATTAATTCACTTGGAGACACTCTTTGTTCCTAGCAAAAACTGAAAGGCTAAAGATCAGATTAAAATAATTCTATCAATGTGAAGAGTTAAATTCAGATTTACAAAATTGAGATCACAGCAGTATTACCATGTTGTATTATTATAAAACACGTTATCTGTATCTATCTGACACTTTTATAGTTGCATTCACAGCTGCCACTTCAGGCTCCATTCCAAGGGAATCACTCAGTCATTCAGAGCTAAAGAAAAGTGAAAATGTGGTTTAGAAGAACCAACCACTTGCTTTGTTTTAGGTTCATGAAGACAGCTATTGAGTGCAAATGAATAGTCAGGGCTTACTTTCCTTGTTGCCTTATTTTTTATTCTTACAATGCCACCCACTAAAGAGCAGATTTTTTTTTTTATTAGTTTCTTTGGGACTGCACACTCTTTTGGATGTATATTCATTTTCTTTTCTTTACTTTTCACTTCTTAAGAAGTTTCACTTAACACTCAATGTAAAGACAATAGAGGGATTGTCCTTTCTCTTTGTTCATTTAGTTCTAACACTTAACTCTACTTAACGATAGGAATAATGATGGATACATGTAAAGTCATGTCAGTCACTGAGCAGTTAAATATTTGTTGAAAGAGGAAGATAAAATTTTTTCACTAATCTACTTAGTACTGTTTTCTATACATTTTTCTTCTCATTTAATCTCTGCAATATTATTGTACAATTGCTTTTGATTTCTAACTAGCAGTCTTGGTTTCTTTCATTTACAGCAATGGCATGCCATTCTCCACATTTCTCCAATCTAAATTTTAGAACCTCTGAAACATTTTTATGATACTATGAAACTTATCCCTGATCTCTTCTGTACACACGCCTCCTGCAAAGTATCTTTCATGGACATGTGACATTTGTAATATGCCGAAGAAAGAATGACAAATGCCTTTTTTCACTTTGCAAAGTATACTGGGATATGTGCTAGGGTGTTTTGCAAGTGTTAAGATAGAAGGCGTTTCTCAAACCATCACATATTGTGAATATTTATTGTACCGTGATTATAATAGAGTTTGCGCAATAATAAAGGCTGGAGTAGGACCTGGGGTTAACTCACATGAAACAGCACATGGAGATGTCTCTAAAAGAGTCAGAAAGAATACTGAGAAATCTCAACACCACTCGTCTATACTAGAAATAGATTACTTGTTTGGGAGCATGATTTGTAGTTAAAAGCAAACAAAAATTATGTATAAAATTATAGAATACCTGCAAGATACAGATATTACTTATGAACAAGAGAAATTCTGTACTTCAAACTCTGCACAGGGCTAAGTACTATCCTATAATGTTAGCCTGCATTTCATTAATATCCAATAGCTTTTTTAAATTTTCAGTTAAAAAAAACCCCAGCCACAGAAAACCTTAATGTGCCATCAAGACAGCTATAAAGAGCACAAGACTGTTTTAAAGCTAATGAATTTGTTAAAAGGACTACTACACCATGTTATAACTCTCCCCACAACAACTGGACTCCCAGCTTCCCATACTTAGAAGAAAACACCTCGTTCCAATAAAATGTTATGTACACCTTGACATGTTACCAGTACACAATTATTTTTCTCTGCTACTGGAAATACCAAAAGAGAATAGCTGATAACCTTACTGAATACTGATTTATGACAGAGCTGCACTTACAAAGACAATTGACTACAGGTATTTGAAACACTAAAAATAAACTATCCACAACAATCTGAGTATCTATCTCTATGAATACAGATGTTCAGGTTTTTTGCATAATTTTAATTCAGTGCCTGCTTGTTTAAAGTACTTCTCTTAGTTTATGTATATATGGTTAGCAATATTTCAGATATCTATACACTCTGTTACTTAAAAATATGCATTTTACAGCAATATTTAACAAACCATAAATTTACTGCAGTATTACTAGAGGAAATTCATTTCTATGAAAGCTGTATATTCACAATATATTGTTGAAGTATATATTGCATTAATACTTCACTGTGCTTATAAACGTTAATATAGGTTATTTGTTTATTACTATGTCAAGGTTATTCATCATATGCAGTGTCAGAAAGCACAAGCTGACATCTCATATTGTCTGCTTCAAGGGCAAGACCAATGTGACCTTTGGCTCCTTCTTTTAAAAAGGATGAAATCATTCCAGAGGAATAATGCTGGACTGCACAGCTCCCTTTAAGAATCAATCTGCCATTTATGGTTTCCAATTTTCCATACTGTAGTATGGCTTGTTAAGATCTGATGGCTAATTTTGTCTTCAAAGTTTGGTGTTCTAAAATTCCAAAAGTATTTTTCTTACTGTAATGTCATTTATGCTTCCTATTTATTCACCATAGAACGAAAATTTCAAATCATCAGTTCTTTGTTAATTTTGCCAGGGTCCTTCTTGATTATGTTTGGGACTGAAATCATGCTGGCCAGTGATTTCCTAGATCTACATTGCATCTGTAATCAGAAAATATTTTTAAAATATTTTGGACCCTCAGTGTTTTTTCTTTCCAGAATTATATCTCCAAGAAAACCGTCTTGGTGTTTATTGGCTTTTCCTGCTTTACAGTTCTTCTAAGTTCTCCTATATTCAACTGATACACATGTGCAGCTGAAGGGGGAGATATAGTTACTACTGAAAATATATTGAATATGTATATTGAATACATAAGTAGTGAAAAGGAATCTATTCAAAAGAATGGGAGTGGTAAAAATGAGAGGTCATCTGTTAACTATGGAGCTCTGCCTTTAGCTGTCTCAGGACCACAACAGCAGAAAGCAGATGCACAATTTGAAGCATGAATTAGATGTGAAGCTACATGTGTTATTTCACAAGGATGGCAAGGTATACACATGGTCTTGAAGCATACATGCATTTGTACAGGCAACTCTTCGAACTTCATCAACCTCCAAGTGAGTACATTTTTTGAGAGAGAGGGATGAGATTCACAGGAATTGGTAATTATATTATCTACGCATAATACTGATTTCACTATAAAATTCAACCAAGGAAAATGCAGCATTCTTTGACCTAGCTGATAAAAGGTCAGAAAGCAATTTTGAATAATAAATGAGACCTGCTGACCTCATGACCCAAGTCTGGCAGGGTCAGCAGCAGCCCTCTCACCAGATGCTGATGGCAGATATACAGACGCAGACAGCTCAACTAATGAGCTTCCTGGATAAGGTTTTAGATCCAGTGACATTTAAGTGCTATGCAGTATATAAAATAAACTTACAAATAATCTGTGCCATAAAAAATTAAAGTGATATTTACAGTGAGGTGTAATATGACATACTTTGTAATCCTCACTACAGTGATTATTTTACTGCTTCTCCTAGATGGTCTTTAACCACAAAATATAATACCTGACTAACATTTCCTTTAAGGTCTTTTCTCTTCACATTTATATGGTTCCCATTCAGTGGATGGACTTTGAAGAGATATACTTTGATAGTGCTTTTGTTTGGCACCTCATTTAATAAAAGTCTACAAAAATTACTTTTAAAATAATGTAAAATTTATTTTATTTAAATTCAAGCTAATGTATTCCTTCCTCAGTGAGTAAAAGACAAGCCTAGAGCACGCAAGGCCAAGAACGATTTTCTCCTGATCACTTCATCAACAGTTCCACTTAGAAAGAGTTACAAAGTAGATGGTTCATGAAGAAGAGAGGGCAGCATACTAGAATTCATTCTCTCACCCACCGTTAGATTTCACTGTGCAAATGGCCTAGGGTCATTACTCCATTCAGGACCTTGGAAACCCCGAGTTTTGACTTCACCCTGGGTGCTGGGTCTGAGCTCCACAATCTGGCATTTCATTCCTCAGGTATGCTACAGTTGCTTGGATGAATTTGCAGAAATATACCTTCATGTTTGCTTATGTTCTGCACGAATTAGCAATGTAAAGCCAAATTTCTAAATACCATTGTTAGAGGTTTTTTGAGATCTGATTTGTAAGAAAAGATAACTGCTTGGGTTCTCCTGATGTCTAAATACTTCACCGAGAATACAATTAGCTACAGGAACTACAAAAGCTATAGGAGCTTTTCTGTGTCTTTTTAAAGTCACCATAATTACTTCTATGGAGGGTGTCCTTTAGACACTGAAGTCTAGAGACTACATTAAAAACTCTACACAAAAGTTATTGTGGTCTATTCAATTCTGTATTACTTTGCATAAGCTAATTGTAACTTACATAGCAACTCGTTAAGAACTCGGAAACTTTCAACATTTGGCGGAGATGGAGAAAAAATGCTGCCCCATTTCATTGAAGGGGAACCTGAGGCGTTAGATATCATGAAGAAAGATTTTCTTTTAAGCTTTTTAAAGCTTCAACCTTTCAGTTTAACTGCATGTCTGCATGTTCTTGAATTATGAGAAGGGATAAAGAAGAATGAGTAGTTGATTTACTTTTGTCAAACAATTTGTAATTCTGTATACTTCTACAACATTCTTTCCTATTTATCTCCTCTTTAAACTAACCAGCTTTTAAAATTACAATTTTAAAATTATACAGAAGCCTGTTAATTTTTCTTGCCTATCTTTAAGCCCACCTCTATTTATGCCATATCTGTTCAGAGTCAACAGAAAAGAACATGACCTCCCCAAAAGGCCCCACAATCAATGTACATAATAACTTTGTCGTATTTGCAGTGTTATTTACATTCTTCTTATACTTTCACAGTGTATCAACTCTTCTGAGTGCCACTGTACAACTTTTGATTGAAATGTTCCCCCTGACATTTATAGATGGAATTTACCTCCATGGTGGTGACTGGCATATCACCAGGGAGACAGCATCTGTATCCTTCTGATCTAGGGGCTGCCAGGAGCCATTTAGATCTTTTTCATCAGTGCTGATTAAGGCAAGTCAGATGCCTACCCTCAAATTTATCACTGCTTCTAAAGACCTTGTAGTAGCCAATAGCTAGGGTAGGTAGCGCAAGGGATTGTCTTGACCACACGTCTTCCCTCTGCACTTGTGAGGTCTTTGCAAGAGGAATTACACACTGTCTCTACATAATCTATCCCAATTTTTCACTGAGTCAAGTGTGTGCCTGCAATATAATTTTGGGACTTCAGTACTGTGTGTAGATACCAATTAAACTCATTGTTGGTGAACCCAGCTTCTAAATCTTAGTGCATTCATTTAGGGAACCAGTAAAAGTAACCAGCTCCTGCACTCCCAGCCTGCATGCAATTGAAATAAAATTTGGTTATAAATAGATTAGATGATAAAAGTTGCTCAAAAATCTGTCCGTAGCTTTGCTTTATTTATTTAAGACAGCAGTAGCCTCAACAAGGGGAATGTCTTACTGCATCCAGTGCATCAGTAAAATGTACTTAGTCTTGTTTTGATTTCTTTCCTGCCACTAGTTAATATGTGTATTTTTGTAAGTCTGCTAGATTTCCTTAAAAATGTTACATTCACTCTGCTTTACAATCGACATGAGCTCTATAGTGGGTGTCTAATATACAGTTGTGCTCCTAATTTAACCCCTTCCCTGCTTCCCCTTCCCTGAACAGTGCCTTGGTATTTCAAAGGGATATTTCTCTTCAAAAAGGAATATATCTGGGATCATTGGAAAATATCATAAAAGGAAAAAAAAAAGTAGCCAGATTATTTTATGGCTGCTTTCTTTTATAACTATGAGAGTACAAGTCATTTTGGAAGTCAACAAAGAGTTGTTCACAATAGCTTCATACCCATTTTCCCCTGACAAGACCCTACAAGGCTGTGCACCAGCAGAAGCTTCTGCCTAGCAGAGGAAATCTTCCATTACATAAATCAGCTGGGCTTATGTTAATTGTTTACTGGTAAAACAGTATGAAGCAGAACAGCACAGTCTGGAATTAGTTTCACAGTTTTGAGATGCAACTCTTAACCAACATCCGAAAATGCTTTAATCAGAGAGACAGAGGAGGAGCTCAAGAGATTCGCCCAGGGGATCACCTATAAGCAGAAATTCTATTTGGCTTTGCTCAGCAGGAGCAAAAAATGCGTTTCGGACAACAAAATGTCCTGGTTTTGGCTGGGATAGGGTTAAATTTCTTCCTAGTGCTGTGTTTTGGATTCAGTATGAGGAGAATGTTGATAACACACTGATGTTTTCAGTTGTTGCTAAGTGCCCTCCTAGTCCAAGGACAGCTCCCGTGCCTACTGACTGAGCTAGGTACACGAGATGGGAGGGAACGTAATCAGGACAGCCAGCCCAGCTGGCCAATGGGGTATTCCATACCATGTGACGTCATGCTCAGTATAGGAACGGTAGGCGTGATCCAGGAAGTACCGATCGCTACTTGGTTATCGGTCAGCGCGGGTGGCGAGCAATTGCATTGTGCATCACTCATTTTGTATATTTTATCATTATTATTTTCCCTTTTTCTGTTCTATTAAACTGTCTTCATCTCAACCCACGAGTTTTTCTCACTCTTACCCTTCCGATTCTCTCCCCGTCCCGCTGAGGGGGGGCGGGAGCGAGTGAGCGGCTGCGTGGTATTTGGCTGCCTACCAGGTTAAACCACGGCAGCATACTACAGAGTGGATCTCACTATAGCTTGCAAGGATATACAGAAAGGTTACTGTACCCAACTGGCACCGTAATAACAGGAAATAATTCCCTTATAGAAAATCATCCCAGATAGGTGCTACACACTAAATTTGTTAAACAAATCTCCTAGCTGTCCTCTGATGTACCCTCTGCCCCTGTGTCATTGTAGTGACAGCTAATGCATGGTGGGCTGCTGGTTTCCACCACTTGTCCTGCGTTTCATGCAGTACAACAATGTCATTCCATTTTATTTTTTATTCTGCACGCTTATGCAGCGACACGGACAATGAGAATTGTCCCAATATATGTATTTTTTACTACACCTACCAAAGGATCCATTTTTAGTATTACCTCTGTGCTCTAAATGAGGAATGTGTAAATTAGTACTGTCCACTAAAAATAAACATGCTTTCCAGAGTGTACAATATTTATTCTTCTTAACCTGGAATACCGTATTCCCAAAAGCAATTAACATGCCTTATCCTCTTTCTTCTTCTTCTACTAAAACCATTACAGAGAAAAGTAGAAAACCAGTTCCTCATTTTGGTATGTTTTATCTAACTTTGGGTCAAATTGAAGTCCTAGTTGCCAGTTTTTAGCACAATTATGCTCGATAGGAGCCACATTCATATATCTCACAACAGATCTATCATCTGTGGCTTTTATTTTCTATTAAGAAGTCATTTCATATGCCATTTTTTCCCCTGAAAAGATTATGTTTTACTTTGATGCTGAATGCATACAACAGTTTTGCAAGTTGCAAACTAATTAGCTGAGAATTTTCTAAGTAGAAAATTGCACATTATTACAGTGATAAACATACTGCAATCATTTTTTTTATTTCAAAGGAACAGTTTCTCTGCACATAAGCTCCAAGGTGTCTAACAACCCAGAACATAAGGCTTTTGCTTGCATTCCTTATTAGGACCTTAATTTACTACAACACATTTTACATGCTTGTTTGTCAAAAATCATCATACTTTTTCAATCATTAAACCGCACTTAATTTCAGTTTTCTCTTTTGGATTTTGTAAGACCATAAGCTCTAAGTGCTAAAAATGTATGAGCTATGCAATTGCCTGTGGAGTTTGTGTCCAACTATGAAAACTCTTCTGCCTCCCCATATTTACATATTTGTCCCCATATCCAATTTTTAACCTTTACCAACCTTGAAGTCCTTTTGATATTGTATCGGAGTGAAGCTCATTTGCAGACAGCTGCAATATGAGTTTCCTCACCCTGCCCTGCCATTGACCTACAACCTGATCTAAAAGAACCACCTTCTTTCAGAGTGAGAAGTTATTCATTTGCCATAATAGCTCTATTTTGGGCCTCCTCAGCAAAAACAGACAATTGTGCCCAAATAGCATGAGGTTTTGTGATACCATATATACATACTGTTTTTATATATACACACACACTGTTTTATATATACTGAAAAAAAACACAAGAATGTTTCACTTAGGACTATCTCACAAATCAGAGGCAAGAAAATTTAGATTAAAAAATGGACTTAATATGTACTTTGCTAAAAAAGAGAATTATTAGAAATTTATACTTCTTGTTCATACAGGTTCCCTTTAATTTTATTCTTTATACTATGGAGCTTATTCACTGAGTAAAATCTAGTTTTCTAGCAGTCCATTGTACGCAGGGCAGCCTTCAAATGTTACCATTGCCAGAGAATTAATGAAAAAGAGAGATAATCAGGGACTATGGAATAATAATTGGAAATAAATAAAGTGTTTCTGATGAAAACAATTAGTCACAAGCATTACAAGTTGAAATTCAGTTCAGTGTTGAAGAGACAGTTTAGAAGCACATGGTACATTTATCACAGCTCCACAGACAAGTTATTGAGCTGTCTGTGAAAAACAGAGCCAAACAGGAAAGCTTTCAGCAGAAAGCAGTGGTTGAGGTCCTTGATTGATAGAGTTAGATGATGCAAAGCTGTCTGATGGCCTTTCAAAATAAAGTGAAGGAACTCAAGGTCTTTCATGACGATCTCTGACCACAGATGAACAGCTACTTTATTACAGCACAGATTGAGGTTACACCTTAGTCCATATTCTGCCACTTTTGGATGCACACGGTTAACTTTACCAACAATCCACTGTGTTTAACATAAGTGTCTGCCATCTTTACAGGATTTTAAAAGGGACAGCAGATTGCAGTAGTTAAAAGCTTCACCTCCTTTCTGTTTAACTGCGGTGACTGAAAAAAATATAATCAGTTTTATCATAGGCTTCTTATTGCAATGATAGGGCTGATTGTTCAGGGAGAAGTGCCCATTTAAAAGATACAGAAAAACCCCCTTGTGCATAACAGCCAAAATCTACCTGTTGTGCTGCTTCCCTCAGAAATTAAGTTATTTACTTTTCCCAAAATGTAATCTTTGTCTTCCTAATGAGTTAGGTGTGGTTCCTTTCTTCACTGACACAATGCTACTGATCTCATAGAATACGTATTTGCAAAACCTGAGGATTATTACACTGCGTTTGCTTTTAGCAGAAATTGAATGCTTACCTCCACGCTTGTGATATCTGGGAAACATTCCTTTTAAGCAAAAGAGCCAACACTGCCTGACCAATATAAAGCATTTACAGTCACCTAAACAATCCTGACTTGTGGGGCACTATTAAATTCAGGTGAGAGCAGTGACTTCTCTTTACATTAGGAATTGAGGATATTTTGTTCAGATTCTAAAAGGTATTTAGCTGCCTGTGATTCACGCTGGCTGAGGCTGTACTGCCTTTTCCATCTGAAAGTCTCAACTTAGAGCCAAATGCTATGACCCAGTCACTTCCAGACTTCTTACATGCAGGGCAGGGATTTTGCCACTCCAGCCCATCCTGGTCACTGTTCTCACATAATAGTCATAATGTGAAGCAAACACAGACCACAACATTTAAGATCAATGCATGGGCTTGAGCCCCATGTTATTTCCGATATTAACACGAGTATAGGAGGCTAATGAGATTTCCTTCACTGCTTAAATACCTAAACCCTGTTCCCAGGGATTCCGCCCCTCTCTCTCCACAAACTTCACTCTGGGTACCTCAATACAGTTCTAGGTGCTGGTTTTAACTTCTACAGGGTACTTTCAAATGAAGATTACCAGTATGTTTTCACTGTTACCCAAGTCAGAATAGTTGGAAAGAAGAAAGAAAAGGTGTGGGGACTACAACTGTTTATCCTGTAGACATTTTCACATTGACTGACACTGCTGATTTTAGAAAAGCAATTTTTCAGAGTATATGAGTTTGATTCTGATTGTGCCCTATTTTAGTTAAAGTTCCTATTGCATACCTGGCTAACGGGGTTGCTAAAGCAACTTTCCAGAAGTTGCTCTCATTCACTCTCACCAACTCTCCCTTGAAGAAAAATGTGTTTTCAGACGTTTAAAGTTCTTTTTCCTTAATTATAGGTCTCGCTTTCATTGACAAGGCCAAAGTAGCGGCCTGGACTTGCTGATTGTTGTAGGTTCCTTCTAACTGAACTATTCTAGTCAGTGCATTTTATATTTGAAATGCTTTCACTCATCCTTGCATTCATTTGTATACTTCAATTTGTGTTACTCTTAGCTCTAGTGCTCCTGTGTGAGCACAAGAGTTTAAGTGGGAGCATCCTCATATCAGAACAAGTTACGGTAAAGACCAGTAAACTTATCTCTCCCCAGGAGGTGTCTCAGTAAGCAACCAAAGTGTCAGCAACTGCAAAAAGCAGTTCTAACATGGACAGGTTCATGTATTCAGGCAATGTCTAAAAGAATTATTCCTATTCAGCTTTCTAACAATTTTTGCTCTGCAGTTAAGTGATGAGCCTTAGCTAATATCAACACATTTCCTCCCCACCTCTTTGATGGCCTTGGTTTTAAAGTCAGTGTTAATCACTGCTCCCCAAACTCTCTTCCTCAGAATAGCTTTTTCTTTCCATTACCTTAGTTTAATATTTACTTTAGAGGCTGCTGCCTAAATTGTCTCTAGTTATGGAATTCAGCGTCTCAGCTATCAAAGGACTGACAAGAGGAAGCCTGCCTTGAAATTCTGACTTTGGAGTGCTTTTTAAACTATTTTTACTAGCTCTTCTCACTAACTGCACACTTCAAATAGAAAAATGTATTTATTTTGGTCTTAGGCCACAGTCATCTAACTAGGTCAATATAATTGTGAAACCAGTAACTGGTCAAGTAAGGCAAAGATGTTGAGGCAAAATTAAAAAATAACAGCAGAATAGCTCTCAGAATTTTGTGTTCAAAATAAACAGTGTCTGTTACTTAAGGAAACCATTCTGTAATTCTATGAGCTATTTAATCAAAGTGCCTGCAGTAGCTATGCTTTTCAATTAGAAAATGTGTACACAGAAATATGTTCATTAACGACAGGCTATATGAGCATTTTACAGAGTTTGAATTCACAGAACTGCTTAGCTCCTTTTTCATGGTTGACGTGGTATATAGATACTTTGGCCTATGTACTCAGCTTTCCACTCCGTTCTTTTACAACAAAAAAATATCCATTTATACCATAATATACACCAGTAGCAGTTTTAAATTATAACATTTTAAACACCTCACTTGATATTATTTGGTTGGATTTATTCTGACTGATGGCATACACGCTGCAAGTCTTGCAGGGTTTTTATGCAAAATGAGGTTTAGAGTATCATTTAGGATTTTCCTCCTGTATCATATAAAAGACTCCTCACCAGAGTACAACCTGACAAAAAGGTGCTCTCAATTGCCTGGGTTAGATACTGGTCCAATGGAGTCGGGGAAAATGAAAATAACACTGGCTGCTATCAGTAGAGACAGGCATCAGGAAATAAAAAAGATTTCTGTCAAACTTTAAACTGATGTTGTGTGTTTCTAACCACAAAATTTTAACGAAACTTCTAAAGCATTTAAAATTATTTCGAAGTAGCATTTCTCTCTCTGATTAATATTAGGGACACTATGTTTTGACATCCCAAAGGCTGAACTATGAGGAGGATTGCATTATTACATCTTTCTGTTGCATAAGTTCAGTCTTGGAATAAAAACCCTTTAAAAACAAAACATCATGTCTGGTTCATATAAATAAAGGTGTTTTAAAAACCTGTATTGACTTTTCCATGTTATTAAGCTTTTTAGATGAATCCAGTTGTTAAATGGTTGTTCTAGTAACTGGCCTGTCATCTGGAAATGTTCTTAGATTGTTTTTTTGACACAATGTCCCTGCAGAAAGTTGGGTAGTGTGACATAAAGAGCACAGGTTTGCCTATCACGCTGATTACTTGATGTAATAGTAAGCAAGCTTAAGTGAACTGTGTGTCTTCAATCTTTCCAATCACTTAGGGATGGGCACCAGAGGATACCATCCATCATCCATGGCCTGAAACATATGGTGCATCAGCAATCTTAGGCTGACCTAAATGATAGTAAAAGCTGCTACGCTGTTCACAATAAGAAATTGTTGTCCACTGAATTACAGGTTTGTGATTAGATTGCTAACATGGCCAACTTGATGTATAAGTGAAGTGTCCAGGAAAGATATTCCCTAGGATCCTTTGAAGATTAATTTATACCCTTGAAATGTGCACCAATCACAAAATGAAAAAATATGTCAAGATATTTTTCTTGTGAACAAAAAAAGCACTGCAGTGGTAACAGCTATTAATTTATTTTTGGCAGTTTTAGGCAACAGAATTCAATAAACAAGGTTCTTAAAGGTTTTTGTTTTGTTGCAAGGCTTTTACTGCTTGACTCCTAAAAGCACTGAGCACTACAAACAATATCTTTTATAAGAGGGACAGCTCCTCCTCACATTCTACTCTAAAATCTCATATATAATTGCAAATATCACACAAAAAATACTGAAAATTCTTCATTTTGTATTATTATATTCCTATCTAATGGATCTATAAATATAATACAATATTAAGTACCTATTTTTAAGAAAGAAAATATACTGTCGTATATTTGACCACTGATCCCAAAATTATCAATCTTGCTTCTCCATAAAGTAGATTAGACTAGTCATGTTATTCATTCATCAGTTTGGGAAAAATGCATCCACGTCACACAGTTAAGGTTCAAACTGCAATATCAACTTTGGTGGGACTTGGGGTGGGGGGGGGCACGGCAGT
Source organism: Calonectris borealis (assembly GCF_964195595.1). NCBI lineage: Eukaryota > Metazoa > Chordata > Aves > Procellariiformes > Procellariidae > Calonectris > Calonectris borealis. Next base: position 14,637,036 of record NC_134322.1, read on the forward strand.
GGGGGAAGCGGGGGTTATTATTCCAGAGTAGCCCTACCCCTTAAATCCTCTTTAGGTAGTAGAAGACAAATGGGGAAAGGCACATGTTAAGAGGCACAGGCAAAGAGTGAAAAAGAACACTGCCTTATAATAGCTGTGAGCTATATTAGAGCATAACTGAAAAACAGCATATATTTGTTCTGACCGTTCAAGACCCTTCACAAAAACCAGCTTACCCCAGGCTGAGGGAAATTTCTCCCTTATAAGCCATGGAACATTAGAGAAATTGTTTTGCAAACATGGCTGCTACATACAATCATCACGAGAAGACTGGAAACAATGGTTCTCTCTGCCCTGTCCATCATTCTGTTCTTTTTTGTGACATGCCTTACTGTCCCCGTACACATCAGGTAGATCTGCTTGCTATGCCTGTTAGATTAGACCTCCTACTGATGCTTTAGCTTTATTTCTAGCGTGCTTGTCACTGACCTAAGTCCTTAACTACATACAAGTCCTATTGTAAAACATTCCTAATCATGCAACTAAACCATTAAATTTCATTACAGAAAAGCACAGGTTTACACTCATGATCTTTTTTTACTATTCCTTAATACAGTCTATTGCCAGCAGTGTAATTCATATAATATGCCATATATCATACCTTGACATGGATAACAATGGTCACTAGTGAAAGGGGCTCCTTTTGAACCTTCCAAAAGGCACATACTAATTAAATAATGAATTCTTTCCTGTGGGTTGCGGATGGCCTTAATCCGCTAAGGTTATCTGGGACACACTTTTTGAAAGATCTTCCTAACTTACATAAAAATGCTACTCTTTCCTGAAAAGACAAATTAAAACCAGTGCCTGCTTAACTTACATAGCAATAACAAAATAGATTGTCTTTTCAGTCAAGACAAAGGTTTATGTTCATTGTCAGCATTAAACTCTCCAGTCTGGTGAGATGCAAAACCTTGAGAGCACTCCATTTCCCAAAGAAACAGAAAATTTAGCAATAGAACATGATCGGTACATAAAACTGAGCAGGCATGCTTTACTTATGTCAGATATATTTTGTTTCTTTCTTTTTAAATTTACTTCTGGAGCTTAAGGAAAAAAGGAAAGGAAAAAGGAAATCCAAAACTTGTCCTGATATGAGGGTGGTGCAGAAGAAAAGAATACACAGACCAGCTATTAATTATTCTACAGAAAATACCTTCTGGATTCAGGTTCCTACTTCACCCTCTTCACTAGGCTATCTGAGCATCTTCTAGTGGTGCAGCAGGTGATGTGACTAACATCCATCATATGAGAACAATACAGGCACCTGGTCTTTAGGGAATTAATGATAGGTATCTTAAGTGTGATACAAGTTGAATTTTTCCAAGAGTGGGGGGGGAGGGGGGGGAAATCTGCTGCTGATACACTTTGAATTTGAGAAAAAATTTCCTTATAGGTACTGGAAAGGTTTCTGTATTCATTAACATTTGAATTGCCATCTTTATTAGTAAGTACAATTGAAGAACTAAAATATAATGCTGAAGCAAGATAGGATACTTAGTGGATGTAACTTTGGGCCTTGAAACAAAGCATATGCTGAAACACTGAATATGAACCAGGCATGAGAGGAGAAAATACTGAACAATATACTTATTAAAAGGTTCAGAATTTGGAAGTCATCTCATGCTGATTAGTTCTATGCACCATCCAAATATGAAATACTATTTCTATTAATAATGTTTATCTGCTTTGAAACAACAGTGAGCTCATCTTTATAAAAAGCAAAATAGATTCTGGATTACATAAGAGACATGAAATACAAATGGATGTACTAAGACTTCTAAAAATGTGTGAAGGTGCAGAAGTGCACACAGATGAAACATTCTCCATCCTGAAATTTAACAGTTCTGTTGATATATGTTCTACATAGTGACGGCTATATATGTACCTCCAACTGGTTCAATATTTTCTTGATAAGCTTGATAGGCAAGAAAGGCTTCTTTTGAGTTATTTCCTTTTTTTTTTTTTTGCTGAGGTGGATGTCTTGCTCTCTTATTATTAGAGACAAGCACTGTTCAGTTGTGTTGCTCTGCTGGGTCAGTGTTAGCTAGACCCTCAACTTCAATACTAATAATGAAGACTTGCATAAATAAAGTAGTTCTACCTTTCAGTATGTTTTTCACAAAATGTATAGTGAAAAATTTCCATCTTACTCAAAACTATTAGCAGTAGTTTGAAGTAATTTCTCTTTCTGCAAGGATTTTTTTTAAACAAACAATACTATTAAAACATTTAACTTGTCTTACTGCCAGATAATTATTGTACTACTGTTTAGTTCAATATTTGAGTTGATGTAATTTTATAATTTCCTTTCATATAAGTTAGGGGAGTCAGATATTCTGAAATTTGAGGACAGGAACATTTCAAATACGATTATAGTCTAGATTCAGGAACCAATTCTGTATCTTCTAAAAGATTCAAAAATACAAGATTCAAAATTTGGAGGTGTGTAGTCACTTGCTTCACATATCCTAAAAAAAATTCAAATAAATGTTATTCTGATCACGTAGGAGAAGACTAACCAAAGCATGGGAAAAATTGTTAATTGCACACTGCAGACTGGTCTGGCTTCCTAACAACCCAAGACAATAAAAGCCATAGCTAACTGCAATCAAAACCTCTCAGCAAGATTTTATTCCCCACAATAAGCAAAAGCCAGGCAATAGAGCCCAAAACTAAAAAAATACCACCAAACCCTTGCAAACCTTTTTCAAGCAGGGCAGCAGTATAATCACATAATATGGAGAAGAAAACTCTTCTACCTGAGGATCATCCCCTTTATCCATGCTTTTCTGAACCACTGCTTTCTCAGAAAAGCATCCAGCTTTCCAATTCTTCTAGGGTAGGACCTATTTAAGTCTTTCCTGATGTTTGTGTACTCATAACACTGTACATGAATATCAAACAGCAAAGAAATTTTATAGGAAGAAATTAATAAAAATAGTATCAGGAGGCTGGAGATTACAGAACAGCAATACAGCCCAGAAAAATTCCAGATGGAGTGTTATTTTAAATATAAACAAGGTATTCTGATGTTGTGTTGTTCTGCTCTATGGCTATTAGCACAGGGTAAGTTTCAGTACTAATAATGGACTACACATAGAAGTACTCCCCCCCCCCCCCCCCCAGTCTGCTTCTCACAATAGACCCGTAATAGAAAATCTCCAGCTTTGCAAGAATTATTAGCACAACAAATTCTGGAGGAAGTGTTACACTTAGAACTGAAGTATTCTTTTTTTGCTGTTTTATTCACAAGTTTTACAGAAGCTGGGTGAGTGGAAGAGGGACAAATAAAGAGTGAAGCAGCAAAACACCATTAAGGCCTGTGAGTTACTTAACGGTGTGGACAATGGACAGGAGAGAATCTGAGCAGTTAAAGATTTGAGTATTGCTAAGTTAAAATAGTAGAAGGACAAACTTCAAAACGTAAGCTAACCAGGGGGAAAACAATAGGTTTTGTTCTCTCTACCTTTTGGATGAAATTAAGACTCATGTTATACAGACACAACTTGATGAAAAGAAAGTATGACACACAACAAATTAAAACCTTACATTGTAATTTACACACTTATTTTCCATGGTATGTTTACATCTCTTCCAGCTCTAAGGGAATATCAAGAGGCTTATTTGACCTATGGCTCTGTGTGCTAAATTAGTCATAAAAAAGCAGGGTTCCAACTAAACTATAAGGATTACAAGTTATACACTATTAGAAAGTCTGAACACTGTGCTTGACTAAAGAACAGTGCAAGGAGACATTCAGAATAAGGAAGCAAGATGTGACAAGGAGTGGCTCTTCAAAAAAACAGTAGAGGACAGAGGAAACTAGGCTTGCTCCAAAAAAAGCTGGGGACATTGCTTTAAACATGGAGTACTTGCAGTTCCTTCACTTGTTATTTTGAAACCCCAACTCAGAACCAGCTTTCAGATCTTTGAAAGACTTGTATTGTACCTTGCTTGCACCAAATGAACTTCTAAATAAACAGTAGAGACTAAAAATGAAGCAATGATAATTTTGTATGTCTGTATTAACAGCCCGAAAAAAGAGAGTGTTTACTTTTAAAGATCTAAATAGAAGGTATATGAGAGATTCTTCCCATTCTGTTAACACTGAAAAAAGCATATAGAAAACAAAGTTGTCCAAACTATATTGTGCATTTGAATTTAGAATACATGTCATCCTTACTGCCTCCTTGACCAGTGAATCCTATCCTTCCTAATGTTTTGGAGGAGTCTGAGATGGCGCCTGTACAATTTGATTTTGTGTAAAAATACACACCAAATCTGATTTCTGCTACATTAAGGAGTTCTCTGGTAAAATATATGACGCATGGAATGAAATAAGCTGTAGTTCTAAAATGAGTCTTTAAGCTTACTTCCTTTAGTACTTGACCACTAATATTAAAGACTACTGGATCAGAATACAGTTTTAATTGGATATGTAGGACATGATACAGTGGTATAGTTAAACCGCAGGTTAGATGCTAAAATACAACATTGATTTGTATTCTTTTACTGGAAATATTTGTAATATGAAACTAGGATACAATACACTCATTTTTAATGCATATTCAGTACAGCGGAAAGCTACTGCTGTCACCAGCTTATACTTAAAGTCCATTCATCAAACAAATGCTAGATTAATTGGTTTGCTGTTTCACGGACTAAAATGAGATTACAGATTAATCTAATTCTCATTAATAGTGATGAAATGTTGATTATACAATCATTTCTTTTACTGCTTATTGCTAATGCACACACACACAAAATTGGCCTGCCAGAGAATTTAAAACAGCCTGAAGTAAGTCTAATAGTCTAAGGAATTTTGTTATGTGCATGAACTTGTCCAAGAGCACAGAGGAACTTCAGTTCCATCTAAAAAACTTTCTGTTCTTATTGGCTGAAGTGTTTGCACTAATAAGAACAGAGTGGGCAGAGAAAGGAAACGTCATTTTGCAGATACTTTTCAACATTCCTGTTTCTCAGGAAAAAAGAGGAAGTGGAAGATGGGAATGTAAAGGAATAAAACAGCCTCGAAGAATCCAGGTGGAAGATGTAACATGCAACAGTAGAAGAGGGTTAATCTGGAAAAATGTAAGACATGCCAGACAGGAAGATATCTGAAGCCAAAAGTCAAACCAGTTGAAAAGTAACAACTGCAAAAAAATACGATCGCAGTGTTTGTTTCAGATGTTGCTCTAAAACTAAAACTTGGAAGTACTTCAAAGCACAGAGGCTACATAGGAAAAGGGACAGTTTTGATCAATTTCATTTGAAATACTATGTGTTTTAATCACAGATACCATGAGGCTCAGAAGGACATTTCAGTTTATACATTTTGGAGGATCCATGTACGAAAAGAATTCCTGAAGTGTAAAGATTTCTTCATGTCAACATTCTCACTCATTTTTACCAAAACCTATGCTTACCTCAGGACAACAGTGGCCTGACTCAGATTTCAACTTATATGAACAGGACTCTACTTTGACCTAACCAGAGCAGCTCTCACTACATTTTGTAAACAGAATTTTGATATAATGTAGAAATGTTGTTCTTGAAAAGAATTTAGGATGGGTTCATACAGGTGCAATTTCATCACTAATAAGTGCAAGCTATTAGTCCCGTTGCACTTTTTGGCCAGTGGAAACATAAGCTCTGGAGACACACTCTAGATCTTCATATGCCAAACTGAAGATACTTAATCTCAATACCCTTGAAAAATTGAACTAGTCTGAGAAAGCAGCAGGAAGTACTACTGGTTCCTCTAAAGCAATAAAATATTTAAACACCCTGCATAGGGTAAACCACCTTAGGTTCCCTCAAATATCAGCATATAAAAAAAAAGTATCAGTAAAATTTGTGAGTTTACAAATAGGTTATAAAAACTAACACAAACTTTCCACTTGCTTTCCTTTAGGGTATCTGTCATAATGAAAGATGCTTCTTATTGTCTTTGGTTTTCTTCCAGACAACTGAACTGTCTTTTTTTCTTTCATGTGATTTGAATGTGCTAAAAAAGGAGCATTTTCTCTTATGCTCTTCAAAACCCATGCTGCTGGGTGCATTCTTATCTGCTTGTGCATTTAATGATCTCTTTTCTCAATTTCTTTCAATCCAAAATCATGCACACTGTCAAAATTTCCTCATTTCCTAGTTCCAACTTTATCATAACCTTTATCATACCAGAAATGGGATCAAATTCTATTCTTGAATTTTTTTAACCAGCAACCAGTTTCCTGGTTGTGATTTCCATTGGAAAACTGGTATCCTTTTTGTATACGTTCACGTTGCCATGCTTCTATTATAATTTTTTTCTTCTCCATTTTTCTATACATTATTTTTACCTCCAGTTCCTCTGTATCCCATTCTCCTCTTCTCTTTAGCTTTTTCTTCTTTTGTTTATCAGAAATCCTCCCATGAGTTTTCCCCCCGCCTCCTCTCCCTGTCACTGACTTAATCCCTGATTGTACAAGTAGTCAATCCACAAGAGAAGAGAGATTTCCCAAGAGCTGCACTGATAGCTTTCATTTTCTGGTTATGTGCATTTCTAGGACTCCAACACATTTTTGTCTGGATACCTTTTTCCAGATTTTGCTTGAGTACTTGATTCATGTTGGATATGGAACCCAGCCACAGCAAGGCAAGCAGTTTCAAAGATTGAATACATTACATACGTCACAAGCCCAAATCCAAACTTGAAACTAACATAGTAAGGGAAATGTAAGGATATGAGGACAGATGTATGTTTATCTGAATGTAAAATCGTAAGCCAGAAATTGATTCCTCAGGTGTTGTTGTAGTTTTTTGGGCATGTAGTATTTCACCAGAGCACAAACAATACAAATTACATTTATGTGGTTACAGTAAATAAGAGTATCAGTGCATTTTACATCCCTAAAAGTTATTTCCCCAGCAATCAGGCAACCAAGGACAAGTTTTCATTGAAATCCCGTGTATTCTTTGTGATATCAATGGTCCAAATAGCCTAACGCTCAGATTCAGGGTTGTCTTTTGGGTCTTTTTTGTTTGTTTAAATACAGAGTCAGAATGTATATTTGGACTAATATGAAAAAGCAGTAGGTTGTAACAACATGACAATATGAAAGAAAATATCAGAGACAGAACAACCCTTCTCCTTATCTGCACTTGACAAAACCGTAAGGCTTTGCAGGTAGGCAAGAAGATTCATTTGCTATACAGAAAGACACAGTCACAGAATGACTTCCTAAGAGTTGACATAAAAAAGTTGTCCACGACTGGACAGATTTCTGAAACCCAGACAACAGAAGTGTTTGAAACCCTCTGCTGCAGGTCACTACACTTTTCTAGTGAACAGAAGCTGTTATATCCCACCTTTCATTGATTTACCATTACCGAATGGATTCCTCATTTTAACAAAACATTGTTATATTCTAGATAAGTCTTTGACAATTCTTTACACTAACCTATGGAATTCAATTGCCACCATTAATTTCACTCTGGTATTTATCAGCAGAAGCTTTTTTCCTGCAAGAACCAATTTATTTAATTGAATAGTTTAAAGAGCTCCAAACCACATACAAAAGATGAGGTTATAGCTAATAGCTTTCAAATATACTTAAAAGCTTGAATCATTAGCAGTTTCTTAAACTAGGAATTTTTAAGTGCAAACCAGAATTTATTGCAAGCTAGTCTTAGTGGTGTGATTTTTCACATTTAAATTTTTCACAAATCTAAGAGGCAGTTAAAATAATATTCCGTATTTAGGAATAAAGCCTGTACTTTATGCTTTCCTTTCACTTTTCCAGTTTTTGGCATTCCTGGAATATCACATACATCAGTTCGTCACCTTAATATCCGATTCTCACCTTAATATTTGAGCATGAACATCTTAAACATATTTATCCTCACAATGTTCTTAAAAGGTAAATATATCCAGTTCTTTGCATTTTACAAAAAATTGAGGCACGCAATTCCAGAAGAACTTGTATGTTATAATGCTGTTTCAGATAAGATAGTTTTGGCTCCCTTTGCATTAGAAGAAATAGGCATCCAAGGATGGCACGTAGGAAACTGCTTCAGTGCAGTAGCTAAAAGGACATCACAGTCCTACACACAACGCACATCTGGAGATAAGGGAATCTCATTTCTAACTCATACCCTTGCAAATATTTTGAGATTTCCATGAAAAGTGAAACAATTTCTGTAGATGACTCACTGCAGAATGCCTTGAGGATAAGCAATGAATTACTGTTGGGGAAGATATGGGTTCAAATCAACTACAGGAGGGACTATCCAATTTTTTTGTATCCAATCACTGGGCTATCGAATGAGAACAGTGGTATTTACCACCATTTTTCCTCCGATCAAAGAAGTTCTCCACATGGCTGGGTATGGACTAGGTATGTATGTCATAAGATCAAATAATACAAATGAAAAATGAATGAAGAATGCCAGCAAACCTAGTTCCTCTTAGTTTATGCAAATAGAAGTGGATAAATAGATTGTTAAGATTTTAAAATCGCTGCCTCTGACTCACATGGCAGTGGAAAACAATACCACACTGACAACCTGTCAAATGGTACCATTAACCTGAGATTATCAATATTTAGGAAAAAGGCAAGAAGGGATAAAGCGCAATGTACTTTTTCAGAATTATGATGAATGTCAAAAAAATTAGGGAAAACCTCAGCTTCTTTGAAGAACTGAAGCAAAGCTTGCAGAAATCAATGGTAAGATTGCTATCAATATGTTTGGAACAGGTCCAAAATGATTATCTCTGACATTAACATAAAGAAATTGCAGATGTTTGCATTTATATTTCCTTTTAGCAACAATGGGAGAATGTACTAGGACAGAACACGGTTAACCCTTTCTCTGGCATGCTTTACACGAGTAGCTTTTTTAATTCCCTATCTTTGTTTCCGGAAAAATATACTATGGTTTTAGGGTTTGTGGGTTTTTTTTTTTTTTTTTTACTCAATTTACAAACAATTCTGTCTATATAGAACCACAGAGAAAAATAAGTCATTTTAAATTATTCAGCAAGTGAAGCTGTTGTCTAAATGTTATCACCCTTAACCATGAAGTAAGGATGCAGGAGCTTCCTAAGGAGTAAGGAGCTTTCTGAAAAAACAACAATATAATATACTATAAACTTTAAAGGTAATAAAAACTGAAGGTCAAATCCTGAAAGTTCTGTTTGTCTTTTTAAAGAAAACTTCTATTGACTTCAGTGGAAATTTGTTGAGTTAAACAAGGTTAAACATCTCCAGATCAAATCTATTAATTCCAATTAAACAAAAATGCAATGCAATACAATGATGATGGCAGCCAAGATTCAGATACTTTTACTTTGGGTCAGAGTGCATGATCCCAGTCTTGAATTATAACTTAAAAACCCGAAACAATATTTAACCTTTACCTTGATGTTGCACAAGATGACAGCTACTGTACAACCCATAAATACAGAGTATTTAATAAGATATAAGGCGACACACCTACCAGATGAATGACTAAAACTAGACATAATTACTTCTCTTAGTAATTACACTGGTTGTGGACTTACTCCTAGATGGGTTTTTAATAATTTCTGCATATAATTACATGCCACAACTAGTTTTACTCTTTAACATATTAGAAATCACAAAAAAATTTGTTCAATTCCGAATAAACCCATCAAGTTTTGCAGTGTCTATTAGAAAACCATACAAACCAAAACCAGAATATTTGTGCTATTTATATACTGTGATAAATAATGCAACAAGTTAAAACATGAATGGAAACGAGAACAAAAGGAAAGCTAATATGATATTAAATACTCATAGTGTAACATCTCTTTCCCAGTCTTCCTGTATGTTTTCTGTCTGTTCCAGAATACATTAAATTGCTGAACAATGATATGTTAAAAAATCCACTCTGCTTTACAGGGTATATTTATGTAGTTCAGATCATGAGGTATGAAAAAAAAGTCCTAGCCAGTATAAATGCATATGAATACTGTGCTCATTCTAGCAAAGCAATTTTCTACCTGTTTGTTGAATAACTTTCAAATAATAGAGTTAAGGACAAAATGATAGCAAAAGTCTTTTACTAGACATGCAAACAACCAAATCCCCCTTTCTGAGAGTGGAAAGCTGAAGTAACTCCCCTGAATTCATAACTTGTGTGAGCCTTAGTACTTAGTTAGAATTAAAGAACAATTGACAACTAGACTCTTGTAATCATTCCAGCACTCTCTACGTAACAGAAATGTTTTTTCATCTAGCATAGAAGGTTTTGAAACAAACCCAAAGACCTAAACACATCTGGAGTTTGCAGATATCTGCATTTGCAGCTTCCAGTTAGTGCCATTTTTGTTGTAACCGATGTCAAAACACCACATTGAAATACACCCTGAAAATTCAGGAAATTTCAAATCAATTCCCTATATGAACTTTACAGCTAGGGATGTTTTAGTTACAATGCATCTTGTCCCAAACCACATAAAAATAAAATGATTCAAAGCAATCTTCAGTGTAAGCAAAGGATAAACTCATATATGACAATTATTCAAAGTGTTCTGAGTTTCGCTACATTCTAAATTATGGAGACACCGTTTTGTTTCGTGGCCTGAAGCGAGTCCCACTGATCATTTTTAGTATCCTGGAACAAGCAGATCGGTAACAAATTTTCATGACAGACACACACACTCAATGAGATTATAAATTAGTTTCCCAAGAGAAGGCTCACTAATAAGATTGGATCTAAAATTTAGGTCACTTAATTTTAAGACTCAGCTAATGGGCTAAAAAAAGTGAGTATAACTTCATAACGTAAATTCAGGTTCAATCTTTTTTATCATAAACATTAACACCATTGTAAAGTTGCAAAGAGTAAGCTTCTTGTAAAATGAAATGATCTAATTGTAAAAATGCATTTGATATCTCCTTGCAAGGAGGTTATTTCTAAAAGAAAAAATAAAATATTCTGTATTACATTATGAAGTTATAAAATTTAAGCAATTAATTTTTAGTGCTGCGTAAGTTCTGATGTCATTGAAAAGATAAATTTCTAAACCTTCTTTCGAATATGATTTACTGATTCTATTTCAAACACACTGCTTCCTTTATTTGCAAATGTATTTACAATACCAGAACTATCATAGAATCAAAGAAACTTTACCTTTTCTTCTTTAATGTTCAGAGATGATGAGAGTGTGGAAGTCCTTCAACACCTTGACAGTCATATGAGAAAACTCATAGCCTGATAAGGTCAGAAATAGGCCATTTGGCTTGTCTTACACAGAAATAATGTATTATGAATTCATACTCCTAACTTGTTCTGAGTACTAGAGAAAGTTCTTCTAAAAGAATATACCAATAAATTTTCCACCTACATGGCAAAGAAACCTTCTTAATATATTGCAAATCCCTCTCCTCAATCTTTGGCAGTGTCCGCAACTTACCATTTCCATTCTCTACTATGGCCAATGGCTCTCTGCAGATTGCCGTCTTTCTCAAGGTATTCATAGTCCTTTGAATTTCTGCCAGCAGCACTGCTTGCATTGCCTCAATAATCTGTCATAAATGCAAATTATTATTGGATGATATCAGTACTTCAATTATTTATCTGAGCATTTGACAATCTTAAATAACTACTACAAAATTTTAAGACTGTTCCAGTGAATGTCATTAGAAAGTCAACACTTATCAATGTCTTTCAGACAGTAATAATCACATGTCCCTACATACATATTGAGAAATAAATGTTAACTGGATAGCAATAAAATGGTGCAAGTTGTCAATCGTGACTGCTTCCCACTAATTAAACATTCATTTTCTTTAACCTCAAAACTAGAGTCAGTCATCTACTGCCTCCTTGATTTCAAGTGGTCATGACAATAGACATTAGTAAAGCACATGGTGACAACAGTTAGTAAGAAATATCTTCTTTTTTTTTCTCTGATGTGTGCAAAAATGCTTCATAGACTGAATAAGGACCTTGTATTTTGACTTTTTTAGAATTTTTGGTCTAGCCTCTCTCAGAAAAGCGTAAAGAATGTTTTATTATTGGTGGTGATCCTCTATTCCTCTAGCTCAAACATGATAATACTGTATTTTTTGTCTAACACAAAGAGAAATACCATTCCTCAAGCTCCTCTTATCCAAAAGGAACATCTGCTGGAATTATGAACAGCCTATACATGGCACTTGCAATAGCTGATGCACCACATTAGGTGTTAAGACAATGCAGTGTGGAGGCTGTATGATAGAGTTATTACTTTCCTTCTCTTTTCTTTAGCAGAGAAGCCCCAGGAGAACTGAGAAAGTTTAAAGACCTAAAGCGTTTATAAAGCACAGTAAGACCTTACACAATGGACCCAAACTTTTGCAATCCTTAGTCCAAATTTCAGCATGGTGCAGAACAGCAGCATGCATAACTTCTCTTCATTTGGTATTTCCTTCAGAAAAGAAATACAATTTTTCCCCCTCAGGAACTACAAGAAATTTCCTGAAAGACAGAGAGAATCTAACGTTTCCAGGACAGCGTACTCCACTTCAACTTAAATATGAATTTAAATTGAATATGAAAATTTTAAGTTAAATATGTTTTATAATATAAACATTTTATGTTTAGATTATATTTATATTATAAACAATCTATTAAATTATTTAAGTTTAATATGAATTGAAGTTGATATGCAGGCTCCCTCAAACTGCCTGGAAGAGAGACAGTTTCATCTTGCTAATCAAGTACAATGAATTCACAGGCTGTCCTCAATCACATTTCTAGCTGTCCTTGTAAATTCAAATCATTAAGCAGAACAAAGGCTGTAGGTGTCCTTTGTGACGAAATTCTTTATTGTAGACAAGTATACCATAGTCAGGTCCAGCAAATGAACCCAGCCCTATGTGTTTTAACATAGCACAAACCTTCATCTTGTTACAATAGCACTTTATTTTACAGGGGAAACCAAAGGCAGTTTCCAATTCCTCACATCCATACAACCCTGAGTTTTGGGGATTACAGATCCTGACTTTACAGCACACTCTTACAATCTACCTACAACAATTAAGAAAGAGAAGGAAACACAAACATGCTGTCATTGTCCTGGGAAAATTTTTGACAAAAAAAAAATTCTTACAGAAGTACACAAAAGAATTGCATACATTATGTGTTTTTCACGGTGTTCTGATCTGCTAAGAACCTGTCACTAATCTGGATCAGATATTCATTACCTGTACCATTGCTGTGTATGCCAGCCAGGCAGCATTTGTAACATGTCATTTCCTCTAACATCTTAAAACGAAATAAAACACTGTAGCAAATGGCACAACATGATATTGTAAGTCTCTGCATGCTACTTGTCTATCAAGTTGAATCTGCATTTGTTGAATCTGCATTTCCACAGTGCTCAGTGTGGTTTCACGTTTCGCAAAACCTCTCACTGCATCTTCCCCAAAAATTCATATACCTCATCTATCATTATCACCGACTTTAAAAATCTCCAGAAGCTTTGCCTGTTCCTAACACGAAACAAATCTACATGAGCACCTTCCGTTTTCTCTGATAGTTTCCACTTTATCTTTAGTGTCCTTCTGGATTACATACACATTGCCTATCTTGTTGGCTACTAATATACGTGTTCATTTTTTTCCCCATAATTGTAACCACTGTTGTAAATACTAGCTGCTTTCCAGTTGGGATTGTGAAATATGACAAAAATTATGCTTCTTCTATGCCTGAGAAAGTATAAATGGCATCTGTCCAGCTATAAATACAGATATTAAGGAGTGAAAGGTAGTTGTTTGACTCTGCACCAGCAATACTAGAGAACAATTCAAAAAGACAAGTGAACAAAAGTTGAGGCAAGCTGTACTGTTACATTTATACGAAGTTATACTGGCTTTCCTTTCTACACTTTATCAATTACTTCCAAGGATTACTATTCTTTTTATAATGAATGGGTCTAAGGAGAGAAGTCAAGAGATATCACTCCTGGTTATTGCTCAGGCCATAACCTCTACAGGGCTGAGCCTTGCAGAAACTGCCTCCTAGATGCCTCCATAACACAGTCACCTCGGGGAGCAAAAAAATACAGATCAAAACATCAGACTTGTATTATCCAGGCTGCTTTCCTCTAATTCTGGAAAGTAACTGTCAGGAGAGTTGTCTAGACACCTGTACAGAAGTCAGTTGGCTTCAGGTAGATTCAAATGCTGTAAAAACAAATGCATTCAGACCTTGTTAGAGAAATTGCTGTAAACTTGGGCATCAGTAAGAGGTACTAGATTATCAGTACTATCCTCTGCAACAGCCTTAACATGAAGTGGTGTATTCTTTGAAAGTAAAGTCCTTTGTAATATATCTTAGATTTATCCCACCTTATTTTAAATATTAATGGCAATGAAGTAACTGAAGTGAAAAAAAAATACAGGTGCACTGCAGGAATCAATAGAAAGAGATGAAAAAGTCCTGAGAAGATTAATTCCTCCTAAAATCTCAGAAGTCCCTCCACAGTGTCTGTCTTTTTCCACTGGTGAAAGAGGGAGGCTAAAGCAAATATATTCCTCATGCAGATGATTATGTCAGAACTCTAAATATGGCATCAACAGTTTTCCTAAGGGGGGACTGTCCTAAGTAGCCAGCTGATAATAGAGGATACAAATTTTCTTGTACAAAAAAGGAATACTGCAACATCAGGATGGTAGTAGAGGACTTCCAAATGAGGACCTAAATGTTGTACGCTGAAGCTGTATAAACTGTATTTCTGATGATGCTCCTGAATTAATACATCCAAGTTCTAACATGGTCTTATTACCTGGGATTATACAACAGGACCATTTCAATGTTAGAGCTGACTCATGTCCAGGTAGCTCAGAACTAGGAGGAATAGATGTGTGACTCCTACTGATCGCGAAGGCATTAGTAATGAATCTGATAAAGCTCAGTTATTTCTATACGGGTATGTCACACCACAGAGCCCCGATACTGCTGTACATAACAGAAATGCAAACTGCTGAAGCCTCGTAGACTGATGGGCACCCTGTGAGTATGACAGACTGCCCACGTGTTGTCATGTAACTAAAATCTTTGACCATAGATGTGAGGTCTGTACACTTAACATTTTTAAGTGGAACTACGGACCTATTCAAGTTTCATGCAAAACTCACTGCCATGTTTAGTATTGAATTTCTTTGCTGAGATTAGCACTGAAAACAGGAGGGCAGCTATGGAGACAGGGTCGTTGACTCTGTTTTCCAAACGGTTGTCCAGCCCAGGGAGTAAGACTTATTGTAGAAGGAAGCTTACTTGGTCTATAATCATTTTGTGAAGAGACAAAGGACTTCAGTCTTCAGGAAAGTCAACCTAACAAGAACTAACTTCACTCAATGAGATTTAAAAAGATCTTAGAGCAGGAAAAAAGGAAGGAAATTATTTCCTGTTGTATTCTTCCTCTTGAAATGCCTGAATAAAGGTATAGGGAAAAGGCATTTCAACACCTACCATTTGAAGACTAAGGAGCTAGGAATAGCAAGGAAATAATTATCAAAGAAATCCTTCCGGTGGAAAAAATATCCTTATATCTGCTAGAGTCAACAACAGGCAAAACGTTTTGATTGCACTGCGGTTTGACTATTCTGAAAACTTTTATTTTTAAGTTTTATTTTCATATTCAGCCTTTCAGCCAAAAAGGTTCCATAAAGCTGCCATAATATTATGCAAGTAGTATTATTAAAAAAAAATTAAAATATAATCAAATACCTATCAGAGATATAACTGAGGAACAGGCTATTTTAAATATAGAGTAAGGACAATTAAGGGTAGAAATGCAACACTGTTTCCTCATATTAAATATTTCAGGACAAGTTTTTTTTTTTCAATATCTATCTGAAAAGACAAACACACTTAAGTAATTTCTGGGTAGGATGGGAGTGTGGCAACAACAAGCTATATTTTATCTGAAAGAACAGCAAACTGTATGAAGATGACCTTTCCTTTAAAATCATCTGGGGAAAAAAAACCTAGAGAAATATTTTTTAAATATATGCATTTTTAAAATTTAAGACAGAAAAGACCTCCCTCAGCCCTTCAACTTCAGTAGACCCCTGATCAATCATTTGCAGCAGGTTTTTTCAGTTTCCTTTTTGCACAGAATCTGTTACAGTAGTGTAAGGAGATGAGGAATCAATAAATGGCAAGTCCTTTGGGTCATGCCTGAGAGTCAGTATCCTCCACTGAAGATAACAATAAAAAAAGTTTTTAAAAGCAGGGTAACTAGTGATGTTTTGGGCAAATGTATATGAGTGCTTTATCAGGCTGCTCAGGATTAATATGTTGGCCATAAATCTGTGTTTATACAAAGAAAGGTTTAACAAAGCCACCCTATCAACAAAAACCGTAACTTTGTATAAATCATTGGTTGCTGAACACCCACACCTATTGCCAACATCACAAATTGTTTTGAATGTTACAATGTTTACGGCAGTTTGGCTGCAAACAACCCAAAATCTGCACTACAAAGCAGGTTAACAAAGGTTATTGCAACAACAAATCTACGTCTGAATAATGTTAGAATATGAGAGGCATTGATAGCATGGTATTTGCAGTACTTGACGATTTCAGTGTCTTAAATTTAAAGTCTTTTCAGATGAAAAAAGTGTGAGGCAGCTTATTCCACACCTTATCTTCTGCACACTAACCTCCCGTAGTAGATAAGACCATTACCACTGTATAAATTGATCAGTCACTTAATTCATTGGAAAATATAAATACATAGATCTCACATAATCAGCTATGCTACAAATACAAGTTTCATGGCCATACAACTCTACTCTATAAAGAGTTTCAGTGGCTGACCAGGTCAGCAAGAGATTATATGGATTTCACATGACAATTGCAGCTATTGAAACGGAGGTCCTGTATTCAATTTTTTTATTGAAAGGATTCAAAAAAGGAAAAAAATCTTATTGTAAGAGAAAGGGGAACAGTTTGTGAGGGAAGAAGAATGCTGAAGTAATATGGAAGATGTGCAGACAGTAGGGATATAATAAACAACTGATAAGCTCAAGATAAAATGCTGAATTCAACTGAATGTAAATATATGCAGAAACCATTACTGTCTGTCTAATAGAACAGGGGACTATCACTGCAGTACCTCTGCACACCTCAGCTCTGGCAAATACTCTTCACACTTGAAATGCAGCACAGAGTTGCGTTCAATTTTAAAAGTAACATCATAAAATAAACTTGTAACAGGTATTTCCCTTTTCTGGAGTAAAATCCCTTGTGGTCATAGTATACTGTCTTGAGTTTTGTACTCCTGAATATTAACTCACTCAAGCAACCACACAACTTTATTTAAATGCATATTTCAAAAATGAAAAATGATCTCTAGATTTCACTGTTCAGACTATTTCACAGTTACCTGTCATCTCTCAAGAAACAGTAATTTATCTCTCAAGACATCAGATTCTTCACTAACAATAGGCATGAGCTTCATCTGACCTGGGAACCCATAACTTACTTTTCTAAGTCATTCTTGAAGAGCGTTCTAATAAGTAAGGACTTGGGATTAATTATTTATCCCTTTAAGAAGGCATTTTCTGTTTCTTCTATAATAATACATTGGTATATGACACTGCCCTTATTTTGGCCTTTATTTTCCTGGAGCATAAAATGGCATTTGTAATGTAAGTTACAGCTGGTTGTTAGAGAACGGGTAAACACATGCTATGAACACGATCACCTAGATTAAAGACTAGTAGGACAGTTACTTTCCCGTATCTAAACATGTACTTTAAGGCAAAATAGTTCCATAAGTAGCATATTTCATACTGAAATAAGAAAGTTCCATAGATCTGAATGGCACGATTTATGTAATTTCAACTATTTACCTATTTCAACTATTACGTCACATTACAGATTCCAAATACTAAATTACAGCCAATGTTACTTAAGGATTACATTGCAACAACTGACACAGGCTATTTCCTACCTTTATAGATTGGTCACTCCAACAACAAATGAGTTTCAGCAATGAAACACTCCCAAAGTCTGGGGAACGATACCTACTTTTACCTGAAAAACACATACATAATTTATGAACTGACAGTATACACAGAAGAACACAAATAGAAAGATATTTAACATTTTTTATTTTTCATTTCAGCTACATACCTGAAAAGATCTCATTTCTTAGAATATGTTTTCATCTGAGGCAATAAGCACGAAGTGTTCAGACAATACATTGTTTGAACATTTATTCTTATCCTAAATCAGATTAGTTTGGTTTTTTTTTTTAACAGACATCTGATATCCCACAGAGTATGTTTGCATCATAATTTTCTAAAGATATTGAGAATATTTTCCGATTTGGACTACTTAACTATGGATTTTACTTTGTAAATTTCAAAACTACTTGAACATGTGACATCTCAGTACTTTACTACAATGTTTGTTGCCAGACATGTAAATTGGGTAAATTGGTTGTACAATCCTTTGAATCCAATCCTCTGATTGCCAGTACCATATAATGCCTTGAGAAGAGGAAACTGAATTGTAAATAGCAACTCTAAGTGTTTCAGTAGCACCAAAGTTCACAAGTATCCTGATCGCACAACACAGTCATTCGCTTCAATGTTGGATTCCTGCAGCAAAGACTGAAGTTTGAAAAAAATCATGTAAGTACCTGCATATTGCACAGTGAACAGGGTACACTAGTGTAGTCTGAACGGGAGCAGTATGCTATTCAGCAAATGACCGTATAAATGTAAATATGTCAATATCTAATATAATATATAAACATATGTTCAAATATATATGCACTTATGATCAAAGAAAGAAGAACTGGTCATTCCTAAAATCTCTGAGATATCTGCAAGTCTGATAAGGTTTTAATTTGCAAATCCAAACAATTGTGTGAACTAGGAGATATGGGATATGAGTCAGATTACCTTAGAAGCTTTAGGTCACAATGTAAAATTATTTTTATGTCCACAAACATTTTAATCATCTCTACACCATTTCCATGCCTTTCACTTACTTATTTACTACTGTCACTTGATTTTACGTTCCATTTCTTTCTTCCAACAGGCATTTCTGCTGTCATCACAAGTTCTACAGTTACGGTGCATATAAGAGTCAGAGAAGGAAAGATACACTAAAAACTGATTTTAGATGGGGATATTAAGGCTTATTTACATAGCAGAGGGTCAAGATTTGACTTGAAAGAATTTGTGTTATCAGTCTAGACAGGACTTAGTCTATAACAAGAACACTATATTTGTTAGGTATGTATACTGACGAATAGCCATATTCTGTTTAGATTTTTATTTAGACATTCTTTGGTTAGTTGCATACTGTAAAAATAAACTTAGGCTGGCTTGCAAAGCCAAGATTGGTAAACAGCTGCCTGTGGGACATTAATGTGAAAAGATTACTGTATTCCACCCTCAGGCAAAAGTCTAAGGGCATTATTGAACAGTCAAGAGGACTCTTGTATTACTAAGGCAACAGTTTGCTTGAAGGGCTGTATATGGAGCACGTAATGGTGATGAGGGAGATAGGGGAGGAGGGAAACAACGGTGTTTGTCTTATTACATTTCTGTTTTTCAGATTGCTAGAAATGTCTTTAGAAACTCAGCTGAATGTTTTGCCATCACAGAAGAAATATTCTTGATTCCAGTATCACTTAACATCAACATTTCGTTTACGTGCTTTTGTGACATTCACAGAAGAAAACATTTGCAAACGGGAGACCTGCTTGAAGCTAAAGAATATAAATACTTTTTTTTCATTATTGAAGTTAAATTATATATTTTAACAACAAAAAGCATGCAAAAAAACCCCACTTAAAAGCTAATATTGCTACTCCTCTATATACTTACTGCTTGGTAACTCTCCATAAAAACTGGGAAATGATGGTGTTAGTGCTTCTGTATTTTGCCATTTGTCATGTACAGATTCTGATTTCTGTGGACTAAAAGTATATGAAACTATTAAACAAAACCTGAACATACTTACAAAAATCTTATGTTTAAGGTAGGTTTTTTTTAAGGTAGATACTCTGCTATTAATTACTATCAACCACAATTTAGTTTCTCCTCAAAAGTCACTTGCATTCTTTTGCCCACAACCTGGTATTGAAACATTCACATGAACACAAATACTGAGAAGTACCATCCATATGCAGGAACTTTACATTTGGCTCAAAACTTAATATAGTTAACTTGTATGTTGTGTTAAAGAAACAAATTCATATGTGAAGAATTGAATCAAAACATTATTTTCACAAAGGACTTGTGCTGTTTTTTCTATTACATAGGAAAAAAGTTCAAGGGAAACTAGCAGCTTTATTTTATACGTTTCCATTTTTTCCACAGTGTTAAATAATTTAGAATATTATTGCAATACTTGGGATTTCACTAGGTGGCTACAACTGAGAAGACTAGAGTGTATATCTACTGCTCTTCAGTCATTGACTAACTCAGCAACCTAACCCTTGAAGACAAAGGATATGGATGGAGGGGAAAGGAAGTGAAAAGCCTCTCCAAACCCTTGTACTATTTTAAACAATTCCTTTTAAATACATTGCTATTAGGGACCCTGCACAAATTATATTTAGGTGTAATTTTAAAATAATATCTTTCACCTTTCAAATTCACTACAATCAACAGTAAGTCATAACATTTCAAAAGCTTTGCAATACTAAACTCTGAAAGCTTTCAGTTTGAGAACTTTAAGTTACAGATACAAATCTCAAAAGGCAGGAGAAAACAAATTTTTTTAAGATCTTTTCTTACTAGCATCTTCCTATTTATGTCCCACTTTAATAATCTGACACATTTTACTGCAGGTTCCTTTATTTTCACAGGCTGGGTCAAGTTGCAAAAAACCAATAGATATACAAACACATTTAAGAACAACAGCTTATAGACTCAGATCCAATTTTTTCCAAAGACATATTTTTCATACTTTATTCTTTTTTTGGATTATGAACCTTTTTCGGTGAAATGTTCAAATTATGTTAAAAAAATACTGATTTTTTTCTTTTTTTTTTTTAAAAAAAAAACAAACAGATTAGTATTGGTGTGATAATGTGTGCTTAAAACATGTCATTCACTGTTCACTATTTTCACATTCCACAAATTTCATTTATCCAATCAAATAGGTAATAGTTGACATACTATAATCTGAAATTTACTAATCCAAAACACGAGCTCAAAACTTATGATAGCAAGTAGTAAAGAATTTTTGAACCAAATGTTTTTCATTGGGAAATCATGATCTGTCAAACCCATGGTTTAAGCAGAAACATGTATATACACATGCTGACAAAGACAGAATTTCTACTCAAAATGAGAACACCAGACTCATCCAAGAATACCCAATAGTCTATGAATTGAACAAATGCATTTTTCCAGTTCTGAATCTCCAGATTAAAAGTATGTATATATGTGTGCGTATTTTATTTAACAAAAAAGAAATTCCTTTCACTCTCCCATAACAGCAAAATCATCAGGTAGGCCAAAGAACAGGGATTTAAACTTTATTATCGCATTCCCCAGATCAAGGCCATAGTTGGCTGACACTAAAATAATTCTGCTTACAGCCCATTGCATATTTCATTGCTATATGCAAAGTGGGCCAACATTAACAGAAGAAATCTGGAATCCCAAAATTATTACTAAGCCAGTAGGCAGACACTGTGCTGCATTGCAAGGAATAAATATACAAGTCCATTCTCCAGCATGAAAGTAGGCAGAACCAGGAATATCGGCTGAATACATATTAAGCAAGTGTCCTAGTCACTGGATAACCTGTTTCTCCTGTTTTAACTTAAAAGTTTAAAAGCTTTGGAGTTCGTACCAGTGTGCTAATAGTAAGTAAACTTTCACAGAATGAAGAAACATTCATGGCTCTGCTGAGAGATAAGGTATCAAAAGGAGATCAGAATGCATTTTCTCTCTCATATTAGTAACTAAATTAGTAAGAGTTGTTTGTACTACAGTAATACTTAGGAGATCAGGACCCTTACAAGCTGTGAAAGCTGTCCTACTAACTCCTTCTGCAAATGCTGTGGTGAATTAGAATTCAATACATAGTTTTCTCCCTTGAGCATGGTGTAGTTTTAGCTAAACCAACTGCCCAAACAGGTGTGGCTACGTACTGTATTTTTGGAAGGCAAACCAGACAAAACAGCATTTTCTTGGTTTCTTTCAAACTTTTAATTAGGGAAAAATACATTTTTTTAACAGCTCACCATAACAAAAAAAAACCTCATTCCAACCCTGAATACAGAGTAAATGATGAATAAGGATAAATCATATAAAAAGATTTAATGAATGAACACAGATTACAATAGTTCATTCAGACCCCAATTATTTGCAAGACGAAGAGGTAAAATGAAGGCTAAATCCTAAGATCATGGCAAATAGGCCAAGTCCTATTCATGCTATGCTTATTACTGGGGAGGGGAGAGGAGGGAAGAGGGAAAGGGAACATCACAGGAAAGGGGCTTTTTCCCTAAGTGGAGAAAGGGAGATAACTTTGCATGCACATAACTGGTTTTGAGGCAGTACAGAAAGTATAGATACATTCAGATAGCAATTTCAGACAGCAAAACTGTGCCTTTAATACTCAGACACAAATATAATGTTATCACATGAAAGTACATCATGTATGGAATCAGTGTTGTTTTTTTTTTTTTTAAAGAACTGTCTGAAGCATGAAATTCTTTTCCATGGCTCTAATCCACTTCTCCCACTAATGCTGACACAGTAACATCGTCTCATTGGTTATACCCACACAATTTTGATTCTATGTGAAAATGATGGTTCTTGACTGCATTCTTGACTGCAGTGGGACGCCATTTGCAGTTTTACAGAGGTTAGGAAACAGTACTAAATCCTTACATATCTCAACTGTTCTTATCTTTATTTATTGGGGAAAAGAGAAAAAATGAATTATGACTGACATGTCTAAAGTTCTGAAACTGTTCTTGGAAGGTAGGGGAAAAGATAAACTCTGTGCTATTATGGGACAGAGCCACGATGAGAAAAAAATTTCCTGACACCAGCAGCAAAGAGGAAAACATCCAACTAAAACCTCTGAGGTCTGTGTTGATAAAAATGCAGCAAATACAGTCTAGTTCTGACCAAGTTTCCTAAGAACAAACACTTTATCCTTCAATAACACAGAAAAATTATGGCTACTTGTCTGTTTATTTTCTGAATGTGTAAGAGATGAAGAACAAAGAAGGTACAGCCTCAAAAGCAGGCAGGAGTGTGCAAGTACAGCCAGGAAAAAGAATTGCGTGCTGTCTCTGTACAGACCCATAGCACTTGCAGTTGCTGCTTAGGAACTCAAGAGGAAAATGTAGAGCTCAGGAAAAAATAAACAAACAAACAACAACAAAAAAAAAACGCAGAACACCAACCCCCACCCTCCCCCCCCAAAAAAAAATCCAAGAAAAGAATTGAATGGATACAAGGTGCTCTTATCCAGATGAGGCCACTGGGAGGCACCAGCCCATGTTAGAGCATCACAAATGGCACCAAACTAAAACTTAGCTACTAGAGAGCTATAAATAGGTATACTATTCAGCTCTGGAACAAGAGGTAATCCAAACCAAACCGTGTCAAAATCCCAAATAAAACATTTCAGAGTCTTTGAATAAAATTCATAACTTTTTTCTAACCAAAATTTATAGCAATATTTTTCCCTCTGTTTTGTACAAAAATTCACCTATTTCTAGAAGAGATGCTAGCTTTTATAGCTTTACATTTCCTAGAGAAAACTTTAAATGATATAGTACAGTTTTCACCAAAAAAAAAATTGTGCATTTTTTCTTGTAACAACTTTAATACTTATAATTTTATGGGAGATATGTTCCAAAGCCAGGATGTGTATGTCTGGGAAAAATGTTTGATTCTGGTATGATGACTAATTTCAATTACACAATGTAATTTCCAACAGAGTACTGTAAGACACAATGCAAGCATAAAGTCCTTTCTTGCATGGAAAGGAATTCATGTTCAAGCTGGAATCCTGGAAACAACCTTTCATATAAGAGCTTGTGTTGAATATGGACCAGTAGGCAATGTGATTAGCAGTAAAAGTAACTGAGAAATGTGTGTTTGTCCTGCGGGATGGTGCATATCTCTTGAGATATGCTGTATGCCTAGAGCTTTGTGGAAGATGCAGATATTTGCAGCACCAGGATCAATAATTTTTGTCCCCCTTCTTGCCTCTGGGCCATAGCATCACCAACACAGAAGTTAATTGTCCCTAAAATGCTAAATACAGACCAACTTGGGTTTGCTGAACAACAAAAGTCTGTGGACAATATCCATTGCCTGATTAGTATGCTCTACTTGGCTTGGTCAAATAATGTCGAGCATGCTATTTTTCCTTTAATGCTGAAAAAGCATTTAGTCAATAAATTTGTTTTGAGTAACATAAATGTTATTTGGGATGGTTCTCACAACATAAGGCCTGATGAGGCATTCATTCCCAGTCGCTGCCATTGTTACTGGGGGAGGTTGTACTTTAGATAGTGTAACTAGGACAGACTGTTCTTGTCTCTCATGTTTTATTTATCTGCAGAGCCAAGGGTTTCATGGTAAAGGAAGTATATTGCTTACAGAGAGTGGAAGTTAAAACAGCACATATGTGCTAATGCACATCTCAAAACATGCCTGAAGAGACCTCATTATTCTACTTAGTTTAAACTGCGAGGAAAAGAGTGATCTCTGGAAAAACAGGCTGTGAAGCTGGATAATTCAAGTTCTTGTTCTGCTGAAAAAAATTTCTTGCATCAGTTTTCTCATCTGCTAAATAGAAAAAGATAAAGATACTTAACTTTATCCCGATCTGCTTTTGTTCAAAGAACGTCCTATAAGAAAGCTCTAGAGGAAAAAAAAATTCATACTCTATTGCAAAATCCGTATTTTTAAAAAGTGTTTGTTTCATATTTTTCACTTTTTAACCACTACAAAGAAAGAAAAGGCTCATAATGAAAAGGTTCTTACCTTTCAGTTTCACCTGTAACTGCCGAAGGTATGTTAATTATCCTGTGGATTAAAGCTATTCTGCTAAATAAGAAGAATACTGTTTCCAATCCCTTTACTCCATAAATATTATTCTCGGGTCCATCCTTCTTTCCAGTTTGTCCTTCAGTTGCAGCAAGGTACTTGTTTGATAAATCAAGCACTCTCTTTGAAAACAAGTTGATTACTGCATGTTCTTCTAGCACACCACAATCCGTACATTTCCATCCTGGCAACATTAGTGATAGATGGTTTTCATCTGACACAAGTCCAAAAGAAACAGGACACCGAAGCCTCAAGATATCTAAGTGTCTAACACAAAGATTTTCTATTTCTTTATCTACACCCCACGGTAAGAGACATGACAAAAGCAGTTTAGCTGTATCAGTGGTGACATTCACATCAATGTTTCCTGATGGCTGCATTCTAATCTTTCTTGAACTCTTCATTTTTTTCTGTCTTTTCATGCCACCACTTTCTTCCAAAGGCCTAGCTGCATTGTTATCCCTACGGACCTGGTTTGAACAAACAGTATCTACTTGCCCATCCACTGGAGATATGGAGCCAGCAGTTTTATTTCCTTTTAATGTCAGTGGTCTCTTCTCAGTAGTACTTTTGGCTCTTTCTAGAATGTCATAGGTGTGAAATGAATTCGATGACTTTAAACCATTGAGTTGAGATGACAGCAGAAGTTCCTCAAGTTTTTCCAGATCAAATAAGAGAACATGAAAGTTTGCTTTGTTCCATTTTGTCTTAACTGGTAAAATAGTAAAGGGCTGTTGGATGCGGCTGGTGTCAGTTAACTGAAAGAAAAATATTAAGTGTCCAGACACAAATCCATAAGTATTTTGTAATTTTCAAGATATCAGCATAGAATTCCATATGGAATAGACCAAATCTATTAACTCCATTAAGTTCAACTTAATTATATTTATTCACTTCTTACTAAGGAAAAAGGATTTTCTTCTAAATAGCTTAAGATACACAGAGACATATGCATGTAACGACTATAATACAGGTTCCCTAACATCTTGAATTATACAGCCATGTTGTAGATTGCATACATCTTTGCCAAAACTCTAGGCTGGTATTTCTTCTGCTAGGTCTCATGTCAAGCTGAAAGGCTTTTAGAAAAGTTTTAAAGAATACAGCTTTTTTTCAAAAATAAAGCTAGGGAAACACAAATCTTACGATGTTGCAAAATTCTTGCAAACCTTGAGAATCTGTATGTCTTGTAGCAGTTTAAAATATGTCTGAAATAAAGACTGCCTTTTGCCATTTCAACACATGCAAAACTATCTTAAAGTTACTTAATTCTGAGTTAAATCACACATACTTTATCAGCAACAATAAAGAACTACAGTAATTAGATCTCCAGTTACAAAATTAATTACGTTAGATGAAAATAATTGAGAGACAAAGGCGACAGAGCTACTACAACGTTTGTGAACATCTGACTTCACTTTTTGCCACCCTATTTCCAACTGGATATTTTGAAAATTCTCCATACTTTTTCACCAACTTTAAAGGTCATTCACGGCATCAGATTTGCAGAGCATCATTTCAGTTGCACATGTTAACATGATAATTGTGCTGGTATAAATACACGTCCGATTACTGCTGTTAATAAATATCCAAAGAGAATAGTTTACGAATCCTCCTAATTTTTTTTAACTCAGTTTTACTCTTGTAGTTTCATTATTTAAATGATGAATCATCATTAAACATGTAAACAAAAGAATTAGAATTAATTTTTATTTTGCCAGTGTCCTCGGCATAGGGTAGATAATATGCTGTGACAAACTCCTGAGGAGAGGATGTCTTTGGACACATTAAAAATCAGCTCCTTATACAGATATCACAGAAGAACTTGCCCACACAAATGCCCATCAAAAACAATCTGTCCTGAACATTAGAATCTTAGAATGTAGTCTAAGCATACAGAAAGAATACAATATTTGAGAAGATAAGATAAGAAAGTCTTCTCTATTAGGACATAAACTCTAAAAATTAGATACTTTCAAGTAGAACCTGTGGAAAGAAGGAAAGAGCAAGAACAAACACAAGAATGAAGAAAAATATTCATATAAAGCCATGTGAATATAGGATACATGCAGGCAGGAATAAAATCCTAAGGATGAACAAGCCAAGAGGAGGAAATTCCAAAATCTGTCTTGTAGCCCTTGGGATATTTCTATATATGGAAAACATTCCATACTTGCTTTTCCCCCACTCCCAGTTTCCCATGAATACATCAGGAGAGATCCTCTGTTTTGGCCTTCTGCACCAGCTAATTCTGAGAGTCTTTAAGGGGAGGAAACACAGCAAGTTACCTCGGATCCCATATTCCAATCAAGATCTACTTGCAAGAGTAGATTTCCTGCCTTACACATCTGCAAATTCAGAAGAAAAACATTTCACATTCCTGCTGCCCTTTTCCCCATACAACTTTCTGTGCCTGTGTATTCCCAGCATGACAGAATTTTTATGACAGAGCTTTTGCAGGCTTTGGAAAGCAGAAAAACTTACTAGTGGGGGCACAGTAGAGTATCAGCCTCTTTTGCTGCTTCCTGACTCCTTTTTTTATTACAAAAGGATTGAACCTACGTACCACCCAATGAAGATTCTGCAAGAATAATGCTACCAGTGACAGTTAAGGATGAATATTCAAATTTTAAAAGGATGACAATGTTTCGATAAAACCTATTTTCCTCCTCAATTTTAGTTTTTATCTGCATTTTAAAACATAAAATAAAGTCTGAAACAATAATTCCTTTTAAGCAAAAAAAGAGAAATATTTTATAAATATTGACTCTGGGCATTATGAATTTTTCAAAAGATTTTTTTTCATGGGAAATGCAATGTTACATAGAATCATAGAACTCTCAAAAATGTTTACTGGAAGGAATGTCTGTGGGTCATCTCATCAAACCTCCTGCTCTACAGACTTTCATGTCACTAATATTTTTATGAAACTGCGGGTATTTCAGAATTTATTTTCTGAGGAAAAAACCCATGACAAATATCCAATTGTAATTTGGAACAAAAATCCTTCTTCTGCATGCAATTAAAAAACATATCAGAAATGAACTAAATGACAGAGTTGAATCTTTAAGAATACTCCAATAAATTTTGATTATAAAGACAACTCTCAATTTTTGTCTGAGAGAGAGACTCCAGATGAGTTTGTAGAAGAGCAACTACTTTCTTTCATAGGAATCATCATGCTGCACTACCAAGGCATTCCATGAAGGTAGTGGGAGGATCATCCAATGGTAAAGTTAAGTGATGAGATTGTGACACAACATCTTATATCAGAATTCTACTGTATCTATTAAAGAGATATCTTTTACCTTCAGAGGAACAGCAGACATGAGGGAGTATAAATACCTCATTGATGCTTTTGCCCTTTTCTTTAAGTGCTTATGACCTCTATGTTTTTCTTGTCCTGCACAAGTCTATGCTCTCAGCGCTGTGTTCAGTCTAGCTATTTCACTTTTACAAGCAAGCATATACAAGCAGAAAGACAGCATCAAGAAGCAACTGTTCAGCCCAGTGATACTTTTGCAAACCATCATGCCAGCTTCCATATCACAAATGATAAACTTTTCTAGATCACTATGTTAGTTTTAATTTTCTTGTGATAATTGGAAATATTCCACTAATACAAAGAACTGTTTCTGTTGAAAATAGCTGAATCTTAAAAGAAACCATCAAGTGTTAGTAAACAGGGTAACAGTTGGCTTTAACTTGAATGCAATGTTGAGTAACTCATCTTTCTCAAGACCACTCCTTACCTAACGTCTTTTACATTACAAACTATGATTTTATAGGATGAGCTGTTTTTTAATAGTTAATATTGTAGTTACAAAAAAACACAATGAAAAAATTTGACTCTCTATAAGTTATTTGACTACTTAGTTTTGGGTAATAATATAATTTGGCTTTCTGTTATTTAGAGAATGATGCTCCCACCAGATGAGGATGCACTCTAAATACATAATCTTATTTAAAGATCTCCATAGGGAGTCATAAGTAAGAGATTGTAGCTGCTTGTTCAGGTTTTCTTTTTCCTTTTTCCTTCTAAAAAAATAACACTTTGTAGTTAAGCACTAGGATTATTTTAATCTTTAATTATGCTGTTTCCTAATACATAGGGAGAACCCCATGGAATGCAAATACTGGAATTCACAAGTTAGCTTTGACATTAATAGAAGCTATTATTATTTGGCCTATCATTTTCATTTTCTCTGTTCTATATGTTTATATTTAGTTGATTAACATTTAGAAACCTTTAGGAAAATCACCATCCAAACAAAGGAAAATACTGCGACAATGTCAATCTGTTGAGGCATCTGGTGATGCTACTGTGTGTGAAGTGACAATAAATGTTTATTGGCAATATGAAAGCTTATTGACATTGATCCTAAAAGCATCTACCAAGTTATCTTAGCTCTCTGCCATAGGCATTTCATTCCAATGAAAGAAGGTGGACATCTAAAGCTTTAGACATAAAACACTACTTAGGAAATATGGACAAGCTATTCTCTGTAACAGAAGATGACAGAAAATGGAAGGAAACCCATAAAACTAACTATGAACTAGAGAGCTGGGAATAGCATTTGATGATGGATATTGAAAAGCAGAATAACAGATATTTACATTCTGTACTGTGCCTTTCTTGAAATTCCGGAAGTATTTCACAAAAATAAATCCTACTACATTCAGATAAATATTGCCATTATCTTTAATTTTTTTTCAAATATACATTGAATATACATTAGGAGTTTAGTAACTCAGTGTCAAAAAATAGGCTAATAACAATAGCAATAACAAAGCATGACTTGTCTCAGAACCACACAGTCCAACTTTGAGGCTTCCCTATTGCCAACACACAGGTTCCAGCAATGAAAAGATCCCCTTTTCCTTCTTTTCTGACAATTTTTGCTCAACTCAGACTCAGTTATCACAGGATTGTGTTTCAAACCCAAACTGCTTAAGCAGATAGTACTGTATATATCCAAATATCAAAGCCTTACCTTTCTCCCAGTGAATTTCAAGTGATCATGTCAAAAAAGAGTTAATTCAGTAATACAGAGGCTTCCTTCAATTCTGCAAGTTAAATGACCACCACACTATGATGTACTGAACATAGCCTACAGATTTTGATAATCATCATTTTCAAAGACAGTACAGAGGCATCTTTTCTAGTTTACCATCGCTAGTTTTAAATTCTATTTTTGACATGGCCAACTTTCTGATTCCCTATTTACAGGTCTCCCCTGACCGCCAATGTTCCATCTACTCTTATTATTTAGCTGAAAAATTGGGAAGATTTTTTAATTATTTATTTTAAAAATCTTCTGGAAGCTGTTACAAGGAGAGCAAACTGTATGACTTTCACAGCTTCAGTAATTTTATCCAGATTTTGAAAGCTGATCTTTGTCATCTTTGTTGTTGTCCAAGTCTATGAATCTAAAATAACTATAAATGTTAAGGTCCTCTGCTGTAGTTCAGTTGTGGAAATAGCAGAATGTGCTACCTCTTTTTTGTGCATCACTAGCAGCAAGTTTAACAAGGAGTTACTCCAAAAGAGGTGTATGTTAGTCAAGAAGGAAAACTTTAGTAATAAGAAGAGTCATGTTTTCATAAATTGTCATGCTCAGGGCTAAAACCAGGTGTTTAGTATCATGATACAGCTTACCATTTATTTTTCTTGGAAACTGACAAGTAGGAAGCACTTTTTTATTTTGTGTATGCATGCATTATCTCAAAATTAATCTAATAGCACCATCAGCCATTTCAGTTAAAATACTGGCCAGACCCTAACAAAAACTGATGAGTATCTCATGAATCTCTATAATTAACTATTAGATCTTAATTTAAACATTTCCATATCCCAAACTAAAATAGCCTGCATTGCTCCCTACGAGGCCTTCACCTGTAAGCTTTAAAGAAGCAAGAAGTCTGACTACAGACCAAAATTATACCTTGAGACTCATGAACCTCTTATGCATCATCTCTGACTGACCCACAACAGAACAAGCTTTCTACATCCAGGAAAGCGCAGGATTCAGGAAGGCTTTGAAATGGCAAGCTATATTCCACGCATGGCAACTATCACCTCTGTAATAGCTTCCTAGTTTGCCACTGAAGATGTTTGAGGAAGGACAAGGCAAGAGCTAGAATAGAATAGACTAGACTATTTCATTTGGAAGAGACCTACAGCTGCCTAGTCCAACTGCCTGACCAATTCAGGACTGACCAAAAGTTAAAACATGTTGCTAAGGGCATTGTCCAAATGCCTCAAACACTGACAGGCTTAGGGCATATTGACCACCTCTCTAGGAAGCCTGTTGCAGTGTTTGACCATCCTCTCGGTAAAGGAATGCTTCCTAATGTCAAGTCTAAACCTCCCCTGATGCAGCTTTGAACCATTCCCACGCATCCTATCACCAGGAAGAAGAGCTCAGCACCTCCCTCTCCACTTCCCCTCCTCAGGAAGCTGTAGAGAGCAATGAGGTCACCCCTCAGCCTCCTTTTCTCCAAACTAGACAAGCCCAAAATCCTTAGTCGCTCTTCATCGGACATTCCTTCCAGCCCCTTCACCAGCTTTGTTGCCCACCTGTTGAAGATCCTGCATTCAAGGATCTTCACATCCTTCTTAAAAGATGGGGCAACAAACTGAAGACTCATTTTAATTGATTTCTTCTGGCACGGAATCCATTCCTGCTCCACAACTGTTCTACCTCTTTTCTTCTCCTTTTACACATCTTTACCAAACCACCTTAGCACCAAGGAAAAATTTGTCCATATCTATGGGAAGGGGGAGGCAGGGGGCTATGCTTACTGTGGCCCCCAAATACATAAATACATGCCATTATCTTTAACAGGTTTAAGACAGACATACCACATAAAAATTTCATGGGAAGACCAATTCAAGTGTTATTTTACCTAGCTGCCTTCTCATCTCTAAAGGCCTTTTTCCACTGGGATCCAGCTTGTTCTAGGAACACTATTCCACTCAAAATACACACTTCCATTAGCTGGCACTGATTCCCACACTGTTTCAGCTTCTCATATATATATACTTGCTCCACACACCAGCTTTCTTTACCAGATGCATTCTATTGTGGGTTTTGTGCTAAAAACAGATCTGACAAGAATAGTCTTGACATTCATTTTACATAAAGGAAATAAAGTGGCAAAATCACATGGTAAATTTTTAGAAGGCAATCCAGACTCAAAATATACACTTTGATACCACTGAAAAGAAATTGCTCAGTTCTCACAGTGTGGGTAGTATCAACTTGTACGTAAAACAAGTCCTGAAGTATTAAACATGACTTTATTACAGACTTTGGCCTTCTTTATCCATTGTGCTCTCACTTTAACCCAAACATAACTGGATAAAAGTGACAGAAAATTGGCCCCAAAGTTCCCAGTGCCTGCAGAATGAATCATGCTGTATAAAGCATAAAATGTGAGCTATTCTGCTGATTCTAACCAGTTTTTTTAAATTGTGTAATATTCAAGGGGTTTAACTGTGTTCTTTTGAGCTTTCTCTTGTGAGAGAGTGTATTTTGATCCATTAACATTAAACAAGTTGGAAAAAAATCAGTCCCTTCCTTTAGCCACTACTTACCACCCGCAAAGGCTCAAGAAAATATTAGACAGAAATTGAACAACTTATTTTTAGATGAAATTTTAGTTAGATTAGGGAGGGTGGGGGTGAGCTTAATTAAAGTATTGTCAAAGGAGACTAGAAGATTCTTTCATTAACAGAAGCTGCACTGCTTCCAATTTTTTGGGGGTGGGGAATTTTCTCTCTTATTTGTCTGGGGCTTTTTGGGCAGATTCATACTTTTCTATTTTGACAGTCATTAGACTATTGGCTCTTAATACAGGAACAATACAATAGCGCACTTAAGTACATGATAAAAGTCTGTCAGATAAGCAAGACTTCCTCTTTTAAAGGTAATTAGTTCATTATTAAATATACTTACTATAAAGATATCTGCTAATTTAATCAGTAAAATACCACCATCCTACTATCTGCTCATGTGTATTCAATCAAGACATCCTGTGAACAAAGTACATGTACTTCATCCTTTTAAACAAGTATTTTTAAGCAAAACCCAATATGGAATCATTAAAATCACTGCATCTTATAGTCTTTAAAAAGTTTCTCGATATGATAATTTCTGAAATATCACAATGAAGTTTGAGAATACAGTATCAATATGCTTATTTCAATGAAATTAACACTTTTGTCATGTCTTTGCTGTAATCTGACCTTTCATTACACTACAAAGACAATAGAGACTTTAAAGAGCATTTACATGTTTGAATCTTTTACTGTTCATTACTTCTGTGGCAATCAGTAACATTGACAATAAATAGGATTGTTTGTTTTTGAAAAGCTAAAATGTGAAGAACCTCAGTTACAGAAATGAAAGAGGAGGGTGGGGCCGTAGAATTGGCCAACCAAAATGTATTGAGGGCTAAGAATTTCTATGTCTTGATCATGCCAGTCACTGGGATGTCAATAGGAGTTCAACGCTCCTAACTTCTCTCAGAATCACATCTCATCATTGGTCTGGCTCTAGGCTCACAAAAAATAAGCATGTCACATAGCTGCTTGTAAAAGTTATTTAGCTACTCCTACCTTGTCTCTTATATTTGTACTTCACGGAGCTGGAAGTACTGCTTTAACTGAAGCATGGCTACCATACCTACAGGTCTTAAACATTAACTTATATTGCCAATGACAGCTCTATTCTGTTCTCCATGATGCTTTACCCTTGATGGTAGGAAGCAATAAATGTCTTTGGTTTTGTTTGGTTTGGGTTTGCATTGTTTGCGGTTTTTTGGTTTTTTGTTTGTTTGTTTTTTTTTTTTTGTTTGGTGTTTTTGTTTTTGTTTTTTTAAATACAGAATAGTTCAGTGAATGTCTTTACCTGCATGGACATTTTTTGTCTTTAACCTTTTTAAAGAAAATGGTAGCATTACATATAATATACATAAAAGAAAGAATTATGTTTTGGGGACATGTTTGCAGGTGCTATCTCATGCATAGTTTTGCAAAATAGGAAACCTGTAATTGTCTCAGAAAACAAATACATAAACAATGCACAAAATGGCTGGCACAGTGTAAATTAAAGCATTAAATTCATTTCTAAATCCTCTGAGCCCTCAGTTGCTGGAGATGGCAGTCGATAGTAGTAAAAAAATTGCCTCCTTGAAATGTGCTTGGTGGACAGCAGCTTGATGATTGGCAGCACAAATAGAAGACAAACGAGAAAGCCTTCAATCTGCAGCTGATGCACAGGAAGAACATGGGGAGCTGAGTTTACAATAGAGAAAACATTACCAAGCTAATGGCACAGGCAATCATTTGACCACCATGCATCTCTGATAGCAGCAGGGCATCCATTTTCAGTTAAGTGTTAGAGTACCTTTTTGCTTTCTCTGACCACTGCAGGGGTAAAACAACCTAGTGCGTGAAACCCACTGACTGGTAATAAATTACTATATTGGATACTTTTTGTTTTCTTTCAGCGATGACTTTACTGTGTATTCCTGCTATCATTACCAATTAAAGTGGAGATCACGTTAGCAAGCTATATCTAACTGTATATCAGTCCCTATGCTCCAATTGCTTTGGCAAGTATCACAGGGTCAAGAGGCTCCTTTGACCTTTATCAGCTAAGTCTCTCTGACCACTCACTGTTTGAAGCAATCTCAGCTGAACAGATGGACACTTTTGCAGACTCTATAAAGCTTAGAATATAAAGATAAATGAAATTGTGTTTGGGGCTTCAAACTGGTTTATGAGCATAAAATATTGTTGGCAAGTTCCACAAAAATCTCGGATTTCAAATAGCACATCTTAAACCTACACCACGAACACAACACCTTGTCATCTACTAGGAAATTGTATTTTTTTTGTTGTAGCTTCTACAGATAAAACTGAAAACTTGCTATAACTTACATGTCTAGTTAGTACAAAGTCACTTCTGAATTTAGAAAGCCTAATTTAATTACTTTAGTCATTAAAAAACAAGCAATAAGATAATTTAATATAGTCTTTTACCATGACAGTCAGTTAGAGCAGCATACAGCACATGATAAAACAGATCATTCAGTGGAAGAATACTAAAACAGTTGGATACTACAGAGCATTCAGAGAAGGCTTGGACCTTCATTTCAAATTTCCCTATCTTAAGTTTCTTAAAAGGCCTTACTCTTTAAATTTCTGCACCAAAGTTTTCGTCATACAACTCATAAGAGAAAGCTTCAAATTCCCTAGGTGATGCTTGAAGAACTGGTAATTATTAGACATAAATGTGGTCTTGCAATCATATTTGTGTATTTGTAACCAAAAAATAATCTATTGTTCAACAATAACATTGAATGGTCTTTTGTTTGAGCTAAATCACATCAGCAAACCTGCCTTGTTAAGTTCATAACCTTAAGTAACAAATGTTATACAGGCTTAACACAAGTGTTATACAGGCTTAACTAGATTTAGTGCTGAAAACTTCTTAAATTGGATAAAGCCATGAGGTTTTCTGGTTTTTGTTTTGTTTTGGTTTGTTTGTTTGTTTGGGGTTTTGGGTTTTGTTTGTTTGTTTGTTTGTTTTGTTTTTAAGCCTGGCTTGATTTTCAAAAGAATAAATTCCCAAGAGGTAAAATTCTGATCTGCATCTTTCTGCAGGATGTCATGGATCTTTCATAGGAATACTGCCCCAAAACATTTTTTTAGTCCTTCATTCTAATATCATCCCAATTCAACCAACAATTCAAAACAGCCTTACTAACAATGAACCCACTGTCATTTGCAAATACACAGCTGTCTTATTTCCTTGCTCAGCTGAAAGGATGAACAATCCAGGATATGTGCAAAGATGCATTTAGTTAAAAATAGTTAACAGCCAGTTATATAATATATAGTTAACAGTTAACACAGGTATATAGTTGAAATAGCTCTTATACATACACCATACACCATCTCTAAAAGAACCTGCATAGGAAGAAAGGATGCAAATTATCAACTACCCTTTCATCTCCACGTAAAGACCACATGCACCTTTCTAATCCAATATAGCTCCTATCTGCAATACACACATGCACACTCCTATGTCTAACCCTGCCTATCTCCTGAAGCTTCAAAATTAGGGAGCATGTGAACAGTTTCTGTCACTAAAAGTATCCATAGCCGCCCAAAGCAGGCAGACAGGTCAGGCCTACCCTCTCCAAAGTAACGCTGGCCTTATGCATAGAGTGAGGATCATACAGAGTAAAGGTATTATTATACCAACGTCATTCATATTCCTTACCTTCAGACACTTCATTTAGTCATAGAACAGAGGATCCTCTTGAGGGGGGCATTCAGAATGTTTTTTCTTATTCATTTACCCTTTTTAAACCTCAGTACTCAGATATAAAGAACTAAGTGTAAAAAGCCTGGAGTCGATAGTGTGCCCCAGTTTGCTTTCACATGCAATCTATGCTTGACCTGAGGCTTCATCATCTGGACAATGCAGTCCCAAACAAAGGTGTCAATTCATGATGAATTTTCCCATATGAACTATTTAGTTTAAAGAAACTGCTTTGAACTTGCCTTACATTACTTCTGTTATATTATTCATTACAACAACTCTGGTCATATTACTGAGGATGCCCGGATCCTCCTAAGAATCTACATCCCACACAGAAAAGGTGACAATATTTTTTGATCCTACATCACCAATGTTTATCAATTTAACTGCAACATAAGCAGAGTCAACCTCTTTCCTTCCGACACTAATCTTTCTCCTTTTTTTTTTTTTTTTTAAATCCCAGAGGAGAATGTTACTATCTTCACAGCACTTTGAACAGTAATTCTGGCATCACTCCTGATTGAGTCTGTGGCACAACGTAAGTAATTAAGCCAAGGAGTCTTCAGGCTCAAGCTGTGTGATGAATAGGCTAAGCAACTGGATAAACCCTCCTTTCTATCATGTATGGAAGACAACCTTCAGGCAGATTGTTGGCCAGATGGATCTACTGAGCACAACAAATTTTTAATTGTTCAAGGAGAATTGCTAATGCATCTATTGCTCCATGTAGAGACCTGGTATGAAAATTATGTTTCTCATTTTGTTTTCATGTCCACACTGTCTGTCTCTCTCTCCATCACAAAAACTGAACTTAAATTTTTCATTGGATTTAATGCAAGTGTACATATAAAAGTGAACCTGGAGACAAATCATAACATATCAAATCATAAGATATCAAAGAATAACTGGTAAGTAAAGCTAATATACAGAATATTCTTCACATTAGTTTTCAACAGCAGGAAACAAGTCTACATTTTGTTTTTCAGGAAAATATTTGAAGAAATATATATGATATATAGACAACTTTATACAGACAACTTTTGCTTTGCTCTAGAATTCATATCACTACTTGTCTGGGCACACTCTATCAGAAAGGCAATTCTAAACACAAGATCCTTGACAAAGTCTCTTCTAACATTTTTATTATAGAAAGAATATAAAAATGAACTGGAGATCCCCTCATCTCAAAATAAGATCCATCTTTGACATGGACAGTCTCTGCGCCATGAAAAGTTTAGATAGAAGGGAAGGATAAGATGTTTTTAAATGAATTCTTATTAATGTATATACTCAATATCCAAATACTCTGTCTATATCTTAATATATTAACTTATCTTGAACGTAGAAGTAAATTCCCTAACCATATTTTTAGAAATATATAGGGCTCAGTGATGGGTGGTAGCCAAAACATTTTCAGCCTTACTCAGCACTTAGGAAGAAAAGCCATAAGATGGAACGTCTCTCATGTTTCCTAGATCATTAACTGGACAAACAATGCTACAGCAATCCACAAAACAAAGACTACTGACTTATGGATCTAGGAATTATTATACGGAACAATTTACTGGATGAATGAACATCCAAATATATGTGAAAATAATGCTGAACACAAAGATACTGCCAACATGACCTTAGAAGGAGGGTAAAAGCATGAGAATATTGCTTTGTCCAAAGAAGGACTGAAGTATATAAAAATTAAGTTTCCAACCCATGGCTGGCTGCTGACTCCAACTGAAATAACATATTTGCCCTTGGCTGCTCTGATAGTGCATTTCTCATAGCAGACTATAAGAGTCCCACCCATAAAATTTATCTACATAAAAAGTACTAGATCAGATACGAAGCAAGTGACTTTCTACTAAAGAAAAAGAACAAAAAAAATCGTGGGATTAAATTCTTAAATATTAAAATCCTGTCTATCCTAGAAAATGCCATTCTTGAAAACTCAGGAATAGGCAAGCGGGACTTTCCTCAGATCCTATATCATGCTAGGATGTATCACGACAGCAGCTGAGTCTCTGTACCCATAGATTTCATACCTCTTTCCTTGAGAGCTGTTCAATCTTACTGAAGGCAGTGGAACTGCATAGGCTTGCAGGAGGACAATATTTGCAAACAAACATTCTCAGACATATCTGGTTGGCTGATTCATCCCTTCCCATAAGTATTGCAGGAACCAAATCTGACCACCAGAACAAGTTAAGGTTTGAGTATTAATATGTAGAAAAACATGTCAAGAGAGTGGAAATGTAACCACTGCTGTGGCTTTGTTTGTTTTAAGTTGAACCACAGTTTAGCTTACTATTTTATTTCTGCTATTTAACTGAGAAGAGATTCAATTAGTTATTAGAAGGAAGCTAGCAGATACAGCAAGTCTTTCTTTTGCAGAGTAAGGTTTGGTGTTGCAAGACCTAGTTCTGTAATTGCATTTAAAGTGCCAATGTATTTCTGAAAAAGTCACTCTTCTTTTTTTTTTAATAGGTGCATGAGGCAGAAACCTAGGAAAGTCTCACAGATCTGAATTCTTGTTGATATTTTTCTTCACTAAAATAATACTAATTAAACTATAAGAGGCCAGGAACTTAATGCTTAGAATAGAAAAGATGATTATCACAAGTGTAAAGATTCCACCATCCTCCTGTCATGAATGGTGAAGAATTCTCAAGAACATCACTGGACAACGTGAAAGTATAAAGGTTTAACAAAGATGATGTAATTTATTTTAGAATTATTAGAATTAGGTAGAGCACTTACAAGGAAAATCAGTTAGGCTGATCTACAGAAGAAATCGCATCTTAGGGACTAGAAAGTAGTAAAGGT
Source organism: Calonectris borealis (assembly GCF_964195595.1). NCBI lineage: Eukaryota > Metazoa > Chordata > Aves > Procellariiformes > Procellariidae > Calonectris > Calonectris borealis. The sequence goes on from NC_134322.1 coordinate 14,676,292, forward strand.
AAAATGTAAGATAGGAAAATTCAAACTGTATAGGACTCCACATCCAGAACTAAAAAACAATTTTAAGTGGAAAATAAGATATCATGAACAGCGCTTCGGTAGGGTAGAAACTGTATTTTTCTATCTGTAAAGATATGTCCCTAAAAAACAAAATATATTGTTACGGTTTCCAAGGGACAGAAGGGAATTGCAGCATGACAGTTGAGGTGTGGGAGGAGAAGAAGAGGAAGACAGCAACAGCTAGGTTAGCTTCAATAAATGGTCCTTCAATGTGAGACACTTCACAAGGATTATTGATATTGACCTTAGAATTATTTCTAGTAGGACACTGTAGCACCTTCTTTAGCTTTAGCACAGGGTCCAATTAGTTGTCTATGCAGGGAAAACAAAAATTTTAAGTTAGACACCTTCAGTATAAGAACAGAGAAAAAAGTTTGTAGAAGCATACAGAAACAGTGTCCGAAGTGTTTAAATAAATAGTTAAGGCTTATTCTCAGGTTTCTGTCAGCCTGTGTTACTTACTATCCACAGCTGCAAGAATAAAATGTGCTACAATATCACGATGGCAGCTTTTTGCTTTCATTTTGCTTTGAGGTAATCAATGAAGAAAACACCGAAATCAACTAATTCTTGACTTGGTGGACAAATTCAGGAAACTGCAGTAACTTTCAGCAAAGCTGACATGTGGTCCAAGCTATCAATATCTCTCAAGATCATGATGCCTTTAACTGGTACCAATTTAATCTCATAACTCTAAAGTTATCACTTCACTGTAGTTATGTTGCTACCTTGATCCCTTGATAGAATACTTAATTGTGAAATTCCACAGGAAATGTAGTACTGAAATGCTTTGCATCTGAGTTACAGGTTATACATATATACACACATACACACACACCCCCTCTCCCCTTTGTTCCTTCACTCATTTTCCTATTCCACTTAATTAATATACTACTTAATATAGCTTCTGAACACCAGTCCCAGTAAAAAAATAGAAATACCCTGGCAGCAACAACATAAAGGTTACCAACTTTAAGGAGAAATGTTCCACTACTTTGTGTTTTGCTTTGTTCTTAATAATCCACTTCATACAAATGATCAGGATCTGTAATTCCTCATAATAATACTCTAAATACTACAAAAGGAAAAGAATAAAAGGAATCCATGTCTAACATACCATTGTTTATGGTACCAACTCCTGATTTTGTATTTGATAAGTATTATTTGGTATTTGTGCTGGTAACTTATTTCCATTTTTCTATCAATTTTTCCATCAGTAAGATTTGGCTAGTTGTGATTTTCCAGGCTTCCAATAACAATATTATTTTCAAATTGCATCCTTTACTATACTAAAACAAATAACTGCTATTGTCCTACAGTCTTCATTTGTCTTTTACTTATTCTGTCCACCAACATAACAAAGTAGATATTTCTTTTATTATTTATAATTTCTGTACATTCTTGTTTCTGTTTTAAGCAACTATAAAAATATAAACTTTGGCTTTCCTACTAAGAAAATACCTCTGTTTCATAAGCATCTTGCCTTTACATATTTTGTTTAGAGCAAAATATGTATTCTATTACATAAGTGAGTAATAAGTTCTTTAGAACAACATACTAGGTATGTCAATTTAAAATGTTTAAAATGCATTTACAAGTGTTATAGTAACTGGTACTTAACTACTCTGGTCATAATTATTTCTTATAACTGCATAAATCAAAATGAATTTTTTACAGACCTTGTGTAAACCCTTATTTAGATATGTTGACTCTACTTTCTGCACCATACATTAATGCTCAAAGAACAGTATTTTAAGAAATTGTTGAGTGAATAGATCAAGCAATAAATATACCTAACTTTCCTATAAAAGTTCATATGTAAAATAAATAGATTTTATCCCCCTCATCTGTCTTGTTTGTCTTATATACACAGTAAAAAATTCCCTTTTTTGGTCTAGCTCTTCAGTAGTATAATTCAGCAGTCCAAGGTTTAGCAATTATTGCACAAATTTTAGAAGCTGCTCTTCCTCTAACATTGTTACCCAGAAGAAGCTCTAATTACATTACTGAAATCACTAGAAATATCAGTGCATAAACACAGATTTATATCCAAATTAGTTAAGATGAAAAGCTAGGAAACTTTCTAAGAAAGGTTTCTGGAACATCAGGAAAACAATTTCCAGACATATCCAGCTTTTTATGTGCACCAGTGAAATCTTCGTATGACGCACTGAAGCATTTTCTTTTTTTTTTAAACCAGCTTTTCACACAGCTCCTATTTCCAAATATAACTATGACTTAAAGGTATAACGAAAGCTAGTTCCATATAAACACCATGAGCACACAATCTAGTGTGTAGTCTGTTGTAATTAAGACCAGTGATTCAATACCTATTGCTACTGGCCAGGTATCATAGCAACCTTGTGCCACTGAATACTGCTGGAAAACTGTTCAGCACCAGCAAGACTATGCTTCAGGAAAATCCACAATGGCACTACAGATTGTCAACATCTGTGGGGGTTGTTACAGGGAGAACAAAAAAGAAATCTGTTTTAAAAAACCCTATGCTTAGAAAATTGACAGGGATACTACAGTAGCACTACAAAAAGGAAAAGATACAGAGAGGAAGGAAAGACCATTTTTTGTCATTAGTTACATAACTTATGCACCCACATCCTAATATCCATCCATATAAGCTGAGAGTTGAAATAATGCTGCATTACCATATTGTTTATGTATATCCACAAAGTACTATCTTTTTCTTTTTTTTTTTTACTAAACACAAGCATCATTCATCGCCAACATTAATCTGAAAATAAAACAGACCCGCTTTTAAAATAATATTTAAACTTCCACAAATGAACTCTAGTCTTGTATAAATCTGCAAAAAAAGAAAAAACAGGTTACTATGAACAAGAACCCAATATTGATTTTTCTGCGGTGCAGTAAAGCATCTCCATTCTATTTGGCTGCTGTCAAAGCCACTCTTTAACAGCTGGAGTCAAATTGCACTATTTACAGCAAGAGCCCTTGTCAAGTGGACCATAAGTATTCTAACAATACACTATTCAAATGGCACTTTGCCACACAAATTGCTGACTTGATGAATACCCTATGTCAATGACTAAGGCCAATATAAAAGTTTCATTTTTATGAGAGGTTTTACATTCACATATTAAGTAAAGCTTTCTTGAAGAACTATTAAGCTATATATTTTGGGTCTTTTGACATTGAAAATAATTAAAATCTGTTTAAATATATCAAGGGAATTTGACAACATTAATATGGATCTTGTGTTAACTGCATTTGTCACACTTATCTGTTATTGGTACACCCACTGGCACGTGCAACACAATAAAAGAATTAAAATGGTCAAAACACCATGAAATCAAAGCATTTTGCTTTTGTATCTGTGATTTACATGATGACAAATGTTTTGAAAGAAAGCCTTTGAAGCTGGGCTGGTATGTGAGGATATTTTTGTTCTTTCTTCTTAGGATGGAGTAAAGAGAACCATTACTTTGCAAATGTTATTTTGTCTTAAATATAATATTAAAGAAAAAAACAATGTAATAATAAATATTAATAAAAAATGCTGAATCATACTTGCGATCTTCATGTGGATCATCTCATTGTACAAAATAAGGATCACTCACAAGTGTAATACCAACAGGACAGAATAGCTACCCCTCATTTTTTCTGTATATAAATTTTCTGAAATTGAATTCTTAAAAAAAAGGCTAAAATTGACCGCATTGTTTTTTTTTTTAAAATAGAGAAGTTATTAACAATTTAGTATATTGTTAAATTTCTACTACACAGTTTGCCAAAGAAGCAAACTGATAATGAAATACTAATTGTATACATGCATACTAAAACCTTTTGATAATCTGAAAGTTTCACAATAGTTTCATCTGTGGGATCATTATACGCTTATTAATACGGTATGAAATATTGAATGCTCTGATATCCACAGAACTCTCACTAATTTCATAGGATCTGGATTTCAGTAGACTGCTTCAAGATGCTAAAATACAATGACCCAAGAGTCAATACAGCACTTTAAAAAAAAGTTTCCTGCATAAGAACTAAGAAAAACAGCAGACTTCATAACAAACCTTCATTTCAGCAATAACAGAACAGTGTTAAAAAAAAGCTGCAGAGCTCCGTGCTCCTTTTGTGTAGCCCACATTGGACTTCTGGAATAGCATTAAGGGGACCTCCATTGTTATATTCTTCCCAGGTTCAGCTACACCCTATACATTTAGCCTCCAGCATCTCCCACACCAATCTACAGCACATGCTCTAATGGGGATGGAGGTGGGAAGAAGCACTGGATGTAATGGATGACAGATTTTTGATGAATGAAAAGTGGTTTCCCAAGTATAGAACTTCATTTGTTAGGAAATTAGACTAAAATAACATGACTATAATGACAAAAAGAAGGTGAAAAAAAAAAGATATTTTGACAGTCATAGGGAAGTCTAAGAGACATTAATAAAATTCTCTCAATAAAAAGTTTTCATTGGGACAAGATAATTAATGAACAAAATTAAAACAAGAAAATGGAATATTTTATTGAGAAAACAGAGCAGCCGAGATGTATATCTGATCAAGAAAAGCGCTATAAATTATTATTACAGCTCCACTGCTGCCTATTGTGATATTACTTCCAATGTAAGATCATGATAACCCCCAAAGCATGTTAAACTCCATACTTTAAAATTTACCAAAAATTATTTTCCCATGTTCCATGAGCAGCACATTTTCTTTCCAGCCACTTTGTTAAATCCATGCAATTTCAATTTAATAGGTATGACCAAAACCACACTCCAAACACAACTACTATAACTTTCTCTGTTGTTCTTCTTTAAAAAGGCAAGAAGAAACTATTTCTTTTAATAAACTAACAGTAAGAGCAGATTCTGTGTCAATGGCCAACAAGTGCACCATCTGCCCCACAACATGCTCAGCAGGATTACGCTCTAATAAGACTTTTCAGAAAATGGGATCAAAAAGAACTTGAGAAATCAGACTAAGGTTAGTAAAAGGTCAAAGATAAATATTAAGAGTTAAACAACAATCATTATAAACTCAAAATTATATGTAAATTTGTAGGTACAATAAAGAAAAAGACCAGAAAAGAAAATTCAAGTCCTGGATTAAGCTGTACTTTATCAGACAGAATTTTGGAGTCTCCAGTATTTCATTTACCTTTTTTATTTATTATTTATTTATTTTCATTTACCATTATTAATAAAGCCAGAAAAAAGCCAGAGACCATTCTGGAGGCTGTTTCCGCATGTGAGTTGAGGGAAAGCATTTTTCATCTTCCCATCTTCATCTTGTGGGAAGATATTTTTTATCTACGTTCAGGGTTAAGGAATAGCAGACATGACGACTTCTGTTTATTGCAGAGAACAGAATTCCCAAAACCCGTTAATTAAAAAGTGGTAAACATGAACAAACAACATTGAGGCCCTATTCTTAAGATACACTCGTATCAAGAGCTCAGTGAATATATTCACCCCTGATGCACAAACAGGGTTTTCAGAAAAATGTATGTACCGTTATCTTCCAACCTGAATAAGGTAATACCTACCTCATTGAATTTGAGATTGTATTAAATTTGAGACAGTTTTAATAATTGGTTTCACATTTAACAAATACAAACTTTTTAAATATCTACAAGTAACTGATAAAAGTATAGATATATCTAGGCCACAAGCAAATAGAATGACTATTGCATTTTCAACCTTACTTCTCATTATATGGTGCCTCTGTACTCATTTTCTCAGCTTTAACAGCAAATTAACACCAGTTTCAGTATGGTATTTCCTTCTATTATTTTTTGAAAACAAAAAGAAAGAGCACATCTTTTCCATCAGTCACAATTATTTGGTTTAACGACTTCTGTAAAAAAATTGTTAGATAAAGCCAAGTACAGTGCCTGGCCAAATCTCTCCTGAAGACTGTCATACCTATTTGCAGCCCAGTATCTCACAAGAAATATTGCCATCCTCTTTTTAACCAATAAGGTGCCAAATTTAATCACACTAATATAAATGTAAGGCACTTGCACTCTGTTCTGTGATGATGTTAATAGAAAACAAACACCCAATAAAAACTAGCATTGAATGCCAACAGGAATCTGCAGTTTCATAGAAAAGCAATAACGGAAAGGCCAGTAACATTGCGCCATGATGTGCTTTTTCTCAAGACACATACATCTGAACTGGTGGGTTCAAGTGTTCTCAGGGTACTGCTAATAGGTACAGCCATAAGCCAGAGGCATAAGGAAATAGGGTCTAACTATGGGTGCTAAGTCTCTGAGAAAATCCTTCTGAGATGATCTAGTGATGACCTTGCATAAGGCACTCCCCCCATCCTCCCCATTTGTTCTATGAAATGGGGTTGAAGGCATAAAAACTGAGCCAGTCAGAACAAGGCTTTATAAACTTAAAACCAAGCCTCCGCGCCACTCACACAGGGCTGCACATTACAGCGAAGGTGAAAGGGTAACACACAACTCATTGCTCTTGAGAAATGCTTTACTCTTCATTCTTACCTTATCTGAAGATTTTTCTGTATGAGTAAGATTGTAAGAGACCATGCCATGCTTATAAGAGCTAGAAGGTTTGCATCCAGCATTTTTATTTCTTTTTGACTCTTGAGATTGAGGAAGTAGAGCATCTGCCACTAAGTATTCTGAATCTTCAATGGAAGTAAGAATTGCTTTTGCTGTTTCACCTGTTTCGTGTCGTTCCAGCGTGCCTAGAAAAACACAACAGAAGATTTAATTTTTTCAAGGAACTACACTATTTCATATTTCACATAAGTATCCTAGTATTAACATAGTACATTTCATGTGAGCAGATAAATCATGAAAGATTTACAGATGAGCCAAATAATTCCTTATTTCGGGACACAGAAATTTTACACAAGAGTCTATTCTACAGCATTGCTATGTTAAAAAAGTAAAGCTTAACTTCTAAAGAAATCACTTTCTAAGCAAATACCTTAGATTTGGACCACAAGAAATTTAAGATATTTTGTATAATGTGTGAAGGAAAGAGCAAAGGAAATTCAGAAGAATACCACTTGCCCTAACTCTGTTTTGAACAGTGTCATCTGTTTTCTTCTCACAAGGCCCTCACAGAGCATCTATATCATTAACAGTGTAAACAATAACACATTTATGTAATATTTCAGTGCTGTCCTCTAGTGTTCTAGATTACAAATAGCAAGGGAAAGCTCAAATTTTTCCTTCCATTCCTAAAAACCACCTTTACGTCTAACGTTTTTTAAACATCTGAGTATACTACATGTAGCTTAGTAGTCAGGAATATGAACACAATGTTTCAGAGACTATTTCATCACTTGTGTGGCTCTAGGAATCCAATTCCTTTAACTGTTATACCCAGTTATATTATTGTAGTAATAATTTTATTTAGTAATAATTTTAGTAATAGTACTTAATGTATAGCTAACATTAAAGATATCTAAACTGAGCTTAAATGTATTTGAAATGAGCTCCTATTATATACTACACATTTCCTAAAGGAATTAAACTCATAAGAAATTGTTGAAATGGCATGTTTCCTATAAATATCAGAGATAAAAGACATGTGAAGGATTTTAAAAGTATTAAATATCTGCTATAACATGAAATGTTTTTTCCCTTAAGTTTGAATTCTTTGTAGCCTCAAGTAATACAACATGAATTTTCCCTTTCACTGCTACCAGAAAAAAATGTGTAACATTGAAGTCCTATCAGTAACACCTGCTAAAAATATTGAACTGGGATTGAGGGATCTCATACAGTAAGTGTTTGTGTGTGTATGTGTGTATAAAATCTGTTTATCTGAAATTATTTCTCTGAAACTCATCCATTCTGTTCACTGTAGTATCACCTCTGTTACTTATATAGCCAAGGGTCTTTGCATTAGGAGCAGACGAAAGTAATGCAACTGATTCTTTGACCCCTACAAAATCAATTGAATGCCATAGATTTTTATAATATTGCACTGAAAAAATAAGGATCAGCCCCAGTTGTTTTTAATATGTCATTTTCTTCATCCCTCCCCAGGATTTGCAGCCAGTGTCAGGGATCATTACAGAAGTGAAGATTTACTGGAAGAAAAGCAAGTTGCCCAAAGATCTTCACAGTTGGACTGTCCACAAACACCTCAAAACAACACTTGGCTACAAAGCTCCCAACATCGCAACATTTCAATATTTCAGGAACACAAAAGCTACATTAATAGATGCCTACACGGAAAGATTATACAATTCACCAGACATGAGTAAACACACATTCTTAAAAGGATTATAGTGTTTGCAAAAGTTAAGAAGTTTGGAAATGATACAGTCACTCAGCTAATATTATTTTGGCCTCTTTATATATGCAATGTAGTCTTTCAAGCTATAAGAATGTCCTATTTCCTCACAGAACTCTCTGCATCATTCAGAGCAAAAGATGAACAAAAGTCACCAAGGAAGTAGTTGTTCTCCCTTATTGTTAAGTGCGAAGGACTAAGCTTTCTCTACTACCTTCTGCGGCAAGCCCACTATGCAGGGAATATTTATATGTATACACGCACACATATGTATCCATCCTTGTTTTCTGTATCACTTTTGTCTGTGCAATTCACTACTAGAATACTCAAGTGCTTCAGAAAGACTATTGTCATAATATCCCTGTGAAATTACAGGGTATCATGTTATATTTACGGGCAAAGAACTAAGGCAGAGATTACAATAAATTTTTAATAAATCAAGAATTTTGAGGCCATGGTATTAAATTTCAAAGACCTGATTATACACAATCTTTAGTATTAGACAGAACTTCAAAAATTCAAAACAGGTTTGTTAGCCTCAGATGCATCTATAAGTGCCTCACCAGCAGTCATCCCTCAGAACCACACTCTTCTGTGGAATAATCTTGTGGATATATAATAGAATACAATCATTTAATTAAGGCTATCATACCATAGTGGCAAAAGAGGATAAAACCGTGTTTCTAACAAAAATCAAGATCCGAGTTGCCCAACTTTTTATCCTCCTATATATGCACGCACACTCAGGAGTAAAAATTAAAATATATTTAAAACTTGTGTTATTTTCCATATATCAGAGCTTCTTCCCTGGCAACAGCTTCAGAGCCAAGTTTTCAACTTCTGATTGAAGGAAAAATTTTTAGTTGAAAGAAAAAAGAAACAGACTGGAAGAAGCGGTAAAAGTTACAGAAGATGGGGACAGCAGCATTTCACCTTTGAAGACCATGGCCTGAATGGAATAAACAGGTAGTCTTGATGTACATGAAAGCAAATAGATATTTTATATATTTTTACACACACACATATATCTATCTCATTTTCAACTGCTGACAAATGTGCTTCTACATATTATAGACTTATGGATGCAAACTGAGAAACAACTGAACAGGTTGTTGAGGTACTGAACACTTCTGCTATCTACCAAACTCTTTTCTAAGTGTCAGTGTCAGGATCATGCCATAGCAAGTATACCATTTTGTATGTGTAATTTGGAGATGAGAAAATTAACTTCTTATCAAAAAAATAATCCCTTCTGGGTTCATATTAGGCAAGAAATATAACTCAGCCACTGACACAGAGGAGTTACAATTTTTTTTTTTTTTAAAGCATGTTTATAGACAGGAACATTGAATAGAAAACAATGCCCTAGACAATCAGCTTAGTTTCTTACTGACAGAAGGCTATGATATCATAAAATCAATTTCAAAAACTTAAGAGTTCCATCTTTAAATCATTTATATATCATTCATAACAGCCATCTCAAATCCCTTATAAGTAGCACCTTCTAGAAGATTGTTCCTTTCTTAAAAACATGCTTGCTTGCATATACTTCTTAATCACGGATCTCTGTATGTGTGTATATCAGATTTGTGTGTACATCTGGAGCTGTAATAAAAAGGCACAAAGTGCATAGGAAAATAAGTGTGATGGAAGGGAGTGGGTGATCATGAAAGTATTACAAACTATTTATTTTGTCCAGTGTACTTTATACTCCTGAAGAACCCAAAATACTCATTCACAGAGTGAGTAGGTAGAGAGACAAAATAGAGAGATCTGTGTTCTGTGATTCCTGAATACATCTTTAAGAGAAACAAATGGTGGGGGGGGAGTGGAAAAACCTGTATATGTGACAAAGACATTCCAACCACTGCAAACAGCAAACAGTCAAAAGAATACTGGGGTAGGGTGGTTAGTGTTCCAGAAACAGTTATTTGTTAGGAATACGTTGTCTCTGATTTTAAATAAAAATAAAAAGAGTAAGAAAAGACACAGCCTGTACATGGCAGTACAGGAAAGAGGACAGAAATAAAGACAACTCTCAAACCTGAAGTATTTTAAACACAAATGAGCCCAAAAGCTTTTGATTGGGAAGCATAAAATAACAATGGATGAAAGGGAAAAGACAGGATTTTCAATGAAGCAGCAACATCACTGTTGCTATGACCCCCTACTATACATACAAAATACAGGAAAAGAAAGTCTTTATCTCTCTAAAGCTGTGACCATGGCAACCAAGTCTCAGGAACAGACAAGAGTGGAGTATTTCACTCTCCTGGGCAGCTTTGGACCACCAGATGTGACTGGCTAGACACTGTTACAACATCTTATTCTTCTTCTGGACCAAGTACTACAAATCGTGTCTCTTGGTGTTAGCGCTGTCCACAGAGTTGTCCAGGTTCTGCTCTTACTGAATGATGTATTTTTACTGGGGAGGTCACGCATATTATCCTGCCTCAAGACGGGGTATTCACTGACATCACATGGCCTGTCATATCACTAGGCTCCAGTGCTTTCTGTTTGCTGTCACAACTAAAGTATTGAAAATCCTCAATATTGCAGTGCTGCTGTGACCTAGTAACTCAGCTGAATCTTACAGCATAACAGTGATCTGTGAATGAAAAATGGTTTCAGAATTGATTTTATTTAGAAAGAGCACATGGTCAAGAACAAATCCTTTTCTTTACTAGTAGCCAAAACAAAAACCTCGCCTTTCAGAACAAGTATCATCTGTAATATTAGCCATTTCATTTTCTGTCAAGATCTTCCTTTCCATAAATACCTATTTCATCTGAAATGAAACTCCCACCCACTTTCTTCTATGCTGGTAGAGTCAGGCTAACAGAAATTTTATGTTCTTCACTAGAAGATGCTTGAATTTTACAAGTCTACCATCCTGCTCCAAGACAGTGGTCAAGCAGTTTGCTTGAAAAATTTCTCCTAACTGCTAGTGCTACCACTCTAATATCAAATGGCCCAAAACACATGGAACAAACATTGCGTTAAGTAAGCATATATATTTCCAACCAATATCCAGACAAAAGTAAATGCAGTCTAACAAATAGAAATGGGATAGATTAAACAAAGCCCAGTCTATTAAAATCTAATAATCATTAAAAAGATATTTTACATATAGGAATAGATTAACAACGGAGATGCCCTGTGACTACAGCACTGTATACAGGAGCACGTAGAGTGTCTCAGCAGACACTCCATAATGATTTTTGTATTTGGAAGATTTCTTTCATGTAGTCCAACTGCTGTACATTACTGACGTTCTTTAGAATATACATTTTCAGAATAGCATTAGCAAATTATTGTCAGAATATCCTTTAGCTAAAGAAAGCAATGAAGAACAAGACAAAGAAAAATACTGGAATAGCATATATAATGCAGGTTCACATATGTAGGTAAAAAGAGCAGTTCTCCAATGCAGCCAGTCCTCATCTCAGGATTTCTGCCGCAGACAAAACACCCCAAAAAAAGGGACAATAAGACTCCCCTGTTCTCTCCCTGACTCCATCTAAGCTATTCTAAACAGCAAAGGATAATAATCCTGTAACAGGAATTGTTGAGATACAGTAAATGTGCTAAACTGGGCTGAACGGAAGAATTGGCCAGCTCTGAACTTGGCAGAGATGTGAGCAGTTCCTGTCTGTTTCTTTTTTACCATGTGAAACATGGAATGAGGATGAGAATCTGTCCCTTAATGTCTAGAATGAAAACCCTCCCTGATACAAACTCTTCTGTCTGACTGCACTGACCATGTCCATCAGTTTTCATTTCCACTGTTGGTTTTTTTAAATGTATATAATCTTACTTCATTATTAATAATAAGAACGAAGATCAACTATCAACTGTAAAAAATGCATCCTTTTAAACACAGACACATACAGTTAAATTCCATACACATTCCACCTAGCATACATAAAGTACGTAAAAGTATGCATGCGTATATATACATATGAATATAAAGATACCTGATTGTGCTGGTTTTGGTAGAGTTAATTTTCTTCACAGTAGCTGGTATGGGGCTGTGTTTTGGATTTGTGCTGGAAACAGTGTTGATAACACAGGGATGTTTTAGTCCCTGCTGAGCAGGGCTTACACAGAGTCGAGGCCTTTTCTGCCTCTCACCCCACCCCACCAGCAAGTGGGCTGGGGGTGCACAAGAAGCTGGGAGGGGACACGGCTGGGACAGCTGACCCCAACTGACCAAAGGGATGTTCCATACCGTATGACGTCATGCTCAGCATGTAAAGCTGGGGGAAGAAGAAGGAAAGCGGGGACATTCGGAGTTACAGCTTTTTGTGTTCCCAAGTAACTATTGCCTAGTGCTTAATTGCTGGCTGGGGTTAAACCACGACACTGACTATTCTCAGTATAAAAGAGTGTGTCCTTAGCTTCTGCAGACTGGGCAAAAGATGACATTGCTTTTTTTTTTTCCTGAGACAGACTTTTCCAAGCTCCACTACCTTTTATTATTCTACATCGATAAACAGTTACTGAACAATTACTCAAATTGAGATAACTATGAAATATTCAAGTGCAAGCTTACATGTATAAAATATAAGATGCCATAAAAAAAGGCAAAACATTAGTTATGTTTTAACTTAAGGCGAGAAATTAAAACAAAAAAAAAATCCCAAAACACTAAACTTCCACAAAGCATATAATCATGCTTAGGACTTATTTTGAATCATTCACATTTTCAAAATATGCTAACCATTGTTTCCTCATCTTTTAAGTCTTTTAGAAAGTGGTTTAAGTGACAGCATAAGATGTGCAGAGAACATACAGTAAAATGGCATCTTATTGCATGTTATCCTTTGCATCATAATACTACCTTTAACATACCTTGAATGTCTTCACAGAGCCGCTTTCTTAAAGATTGCCTAAACCAGAAATTGTTTAATGTTGCATTAAGTGTGGACTGTTTAATGTAACAGTACTCTTGGCCCAAGAAGTTATCTTGTCTCAGTTCAATAATGCACAGCTGGGTTAACTCACTCCCTGCAGGTTCTCCCTTTCTCTAAGGATGCCTCTTAAGCATGAAGGTGGAGGGGGGAGAGAAATCAAGGAGATCTCAACCCACGTGGTGCCTGCCCTGACTATTAATGTTGAAGGTCAGACCATGACCTAAGAACAGAAGAGCTAAATCACTAGGGCCTTTTTCCAAATACAAAAAGCTCCCTTCAGGGGAGATACAAGCCTTTCACAGTCTTCAATTAACTCCTCCTAGTAATGCAACAGGGTACTTAATATTTGAGCCATAGTTTTGTAAGGGTTATTCTTTATAGTTTCACAAGGGATGATGAAATTAGGTGCAATATAACTGTTTGAAAGATCACTGTTAGGAATATCAAATGAGACCTATTTGTCCTAATATCAGAAAGAGTATACACAAAAGCATTTTTTGTATAACCAAGCAGACTTTAGGGCCCATATTCTGGGTGCATTCACAGATGTGCCTAACTTAAGATAAATCTGTTATTTAAACAAATTGCTTACCAATATTATAATGTGTAATTCTAAAATGAAGGAAAGCAAAGATATTTTGTGGATGTGAATTGAGTGTGTGTAGAATTTGTGAGTGTGTGTATAAGACTGATTGAATGACAGGACTTTTTTTTAAAGCACAGGGTTAGACCGAAACAAGAGAAATTTTACTCAAACTTCAGAGTGTCTTGGAAAAAACCCACAAAAATCAATGAAGCAATTGGTCATATACCATCTCTTCCTGAAAAATTTGCATCTCTCAAAAAGCCTTCATTCACACAAATTCTGACAATTTTATCAAAAGTTTAATTTTACTAACCAAATATCTAACAAGAGTTCACTAAAACAACTTTACAGGCATTTCTATCAAGTAACACTTATCACAATTTGACCATTTGGCACTTTTTAAGATTTATGGTTTATCATCAGTTAAAGATGAATTTCATTGCCCTACTCATATGAACTGCACAGAGATCGACCTGGTGCCCCTTCCTAACAAAACCATTTCACAGTTACTGCATCTTACTCCTGCAAATATATAAATGCCCTACAGGCAAACTTTGTTAGCCAGGCTTTTTTGCTCCCAAGCATGCAAAAAATACGCACATAGTATGCATGTAGCGTGTTTCACAGAAGGCCTACCAGATGTGGTTTCCAAGGACTCTAAAACTGAGTTTGCATCAGCCCAGATCTTTAGACTATGCAGAGTTCGTTCTAAAAAAAGAAAAAGGTAGTGACCGCTATGACTTTGACCCTAGGTACACCACAGCCTCCAGCATATGAAATGCAACCACAGGATTTATCAGCTGGGCCACACTCACCCACTCAAATCTAATTCTGACCAATGACCTGAAGAGAAAAAGAGAGAGAGAGAGAGAAAGATGGAGAGACAGAGGGAGAGAAAGGGAAAATGAAAGAGATAAGAAGAGAGACTGTAAATCACTGAATTTCGCAAGGACAAAAGGGTCACAGGGGTATAATTATTGTTGCTTCTACAATTATCTATGCATAATGTACAGTAAATTAATGACCAATTTTACCTTGATACAGTTCTAAGTTTCATTAAAACTATACAACTTTCTTCCTCAGAGCCACCTGATGAAACCTAAACCTTAGTTTTCTAAACAGTTTCATCACTAATTTCTTTCCAAGATGAGAAAAGCTGTCAGACATACTAAATGAGGGTCTACTTAAAAAAAAAAAACCTAAACCAAAACAAACAAACCCCACATATTCTGCAACCCATGTGATACTTGCACAGAGTTTACCAGAGGTTTAAAAGACTTCTTATTGTTGGCATCAATTATAAAAATATTGGAGAATATATAACTACATGCAAATTATCTTTAAGTAGTGTTTGAAAATGTTCCAGCATGTTTGACCATCAATATGATCAAAGGTTTGATCTATAACACCACTACGTGCAGAGTAATTTCATTTTCTCTACAGCAAGGATGCTTCTGAAATAGAAGAGGTTTTCTGTAACAGTTTAAATTACTCAATGTGACACTAACATCACAAGAAACCTTTTCAGAGTATTTCTGAACTCATGTCTAATTTCTATAAAGTTTTTTTTTTTGCAATAGAAGTGATCATACAGATGGATTTGACTAATATTAGACACTGCATATTTTACAGGGGCTGCCAATCTCATTAAAAGTCTGCTTTAATTTACTGATACCTGTGTAGTTTTTAAATATTTGAGCTAAGTTTTCTACGCTTGACAGCTACCTTAAGGTGGTGGGATTTTTTTTGTTTCTCAGCAAAAGTGTTTCAAACCATTTATCATTCATGATGAAGTCACGAAACACATGGGTGTTTCATAAAATCTTCATGCCTTAAAGTATGGACTCAAAGCTGAACATTACAATTCCATGAAATACACTGTCAATGCTGATGTCTTGTTCCCACCACAATGACTATTTTAATTAAGCACCATTACCTTTTCTGTTTGCTCAAACAAGAGAGGTCTATACAGAATCCATCACACATGACGACAGAGAGAGAGTCAATTTTATTGCAGTGAATGGAAGTGATAGCCTTTCACTTACCTCTATTAAAAAACCAAGCTATACACATGTAGAAAATTGTGTGTAAGTATCAACATAATGCTAAGTTTGCAAAGACAGATAGTAATGGCAAAGAAAGTCTCTGAATTGAGGTAGCAGGCACTTTTATGCAAGTCTCTGGTGCCTTGTATACATTAAAACATGTTTTTTAAAGTTAAACAACACCTAGAGTATTCTAAGAATAATACTGTAGAAAGCACTGTCATTTTTAGGATTCCTGCTTTGCTTAGATGCAGAAGTTAGAAGCCGAGACAATCATAACGCTTCTGCACTTAACAGGAGAATGGCAGAAATATTGTTACTAAGCATTCAGATACTGTGATAACCAACACGGCAAAATACAAGAAAGTATTACATTCAGAAAATGATTCAAATAGGACACAAATAGGAAAAGCAATACACATTAAACAGTGTGGATAAAACAAAATATTATATAGATATTTATTTAGTAATTGTCCTCAAGAGTTCAGAGGTACATGAAAAGAAAACTAAATGCAGAATTGCAAAAATTAGATCTGCACAAATGGTCTTAACCTTAACATCTGAGCTTTTCAAAGCCTAACTTCATAAACTCCTTTTTCTTCAAACACATATTTATTTAGTGTATTTAGTTATATAACTGTACTTTAATAATCTCTATGTTTTTATCTGTATTTTATCATCTACAGCAATACAATTTTATGTAGAAAACTTTAGTTGTCTTTTATTTTTAATTAAATTGTCCTGTATGTAATTAAATGGTACAGAATATTAACAAGTATAAGCTAAGGATCCATAAATAATTCAGAGGTGAGGACAGTCATCAAAAAAAGAAAATAAAAGTCAAGCAGGAACTTAATTAAAAGCTTATAACATTTATAATCAAATATGATCTTATGAATTATATTTCCCAGCAGTGCACATTTCAGGCAGATACAGCAAAATCACCACTGCTATTAACAGAAACACAGATTATGTACTAAAAATCACCATGATCACCACAGCTCTTGTACAGATAGCAAGCCCAATATAGAAAAAAATCTGTATTAAATTTGAAATTGATATATGAATAATTTATCTAAAGCATTTTGTAAAAAATGTGTTAGATATTTTCAATCACAAAAATTAATGGAGTTTCTTGTTCCTGAAGGACTGCATCATCCTTCAGATTAGTCAGTGCTTTTGCAAAATTAAGAAATCAGGTTTTGTGTATAAAAAAAAAAAATTGTCCCTTTGTACGTAAAAAGCAAGATCCCCCAGGCTAGGGACTTAGAATATGACACAAAGATTTTTGAACTTTGGTTTCAGAGCTCACAAACCATTTTTAAAAAACAGCTTCCAAAGAAGTTCTGAAAAAATTATAATGGCACTACTACAATAACATATGAAAACACCCTTACTGGTCCTCTGAAAAAGATCAAAGGAGGAGGTTTTCTGCATTTTGGACAGATTTCACTCATCACATGGGATACTGTTTACACTGATACTATGAATGCAAGTGAGCCGTATCTGTACTTTAATTATTGCTAACATGCTATATTAGAACAAACAGTAGTGACAGTGTCATAGACAACAATGCAATAAGACAATCCCCAGTGTATTCAGATAAGAAGCCTATAAGATGTGACTAAGCCACCATGTCTTCTCAGACTGAAGTGCACTAGTTGGGACTAGCATAATGCAAGAAAGTTCTTAAAATTTGCATTCCCTGGGTATGAAAAATACAATGTAGTCAGTGTAAAGTTAACTGCGTATTATTATGATAATTGAACAAAAAGTTTTATTAAGTGATGTTATTCTATTTTTAAACTCGTACTAAGCATGTCGTAAAACAATAAAACAGAACAAGACTTGCAAGGTAGAAGAAAATAACAGGAAATTAGTAGATGATTCATTCTGCAACCACGATGAACTTCAGGGAATAAATTCATATTAAACTAGTACTAATTGAAAGACTAAATCTACCTCTGATAAATGAAGATTGCTACCTCTGAGCAGAAGATTGCTCTTTAAAGTCTGCCCATTCTTTCCTCACTCTCAATACATATTAGATAGAAATGTCGGTAGACATGCTGCCATAAGCTGTATACAGCAAGGAAAAAACACACTGACCCTTTTATTACTACACCTTATCGTACTGATATTTACCTTTTTTAAAAAGCAAAGATACCAACTGCTTAGGAAAATGTAAAAGCAATATAGATAACAGCCAATTTCCTTATTGAAGTGGATTTCAAGTGGTGGCTATTGGAAGAAATATTCTGCACTTTAATTAGAATAAAATTTGTTATTGATTTTCATATTTGTCTTCCAGCACACATAAGTTTGGAACATATCCTGTACACATGCTATATTAATATTCCAAATGTATTATTAGATCAATATTTATTGTCATGGAAAGATATTCCACTGTAATGGAAAGTTGCCGTATCCATATATTAAAATTTAGGCAAAATACATTAAACTACACAGATATTAGTTCATGGCTTTTGTATTGTTTTCTATATCACTACCCACATACATGTGCAATAACAACATTTAAACTTAGAATAGAATAATTTTACTCGGTTCTGTAAACCAAAGGACTAAAAGGACGGGATTCAATTTGCCTTATTCTAGACCTGTAAAGCAGCAGGCAATTAGCTTTGCTTCCCCTGCCCTGCTTTAGACTCCCCTTGTAGTTAATGGGGAAGAAATACAGACTTTTACTTATTCCTACTTCCTCCTCATTACAAAACCAACATGAACTACTAGCTCATAGGTAGAGGTCTTGTGTATAGACAGAAGTCTCAAGTTAGGTAAGGTAAATTCCACTTGAAGTCAACTATACTGTTGGTATTTAACACATTTCAGCATAAACTATGCTGAAATGCTTGTTTATTTGGAATAAAGGCAGCCCATTGTACTCAGGCAATTTCCCACTGACAACGTAAAATAAGGTATCTTTGGCAATCTCATGAAGAGAGGGCGCAACAAGTTGTACGTGAAGTAGTACTGGCTTAGATTTTAATCTGTGATAATGTTTCTCCCACCCCATAAAGTGTAAAAGAACTATTATGAAAGCCTGCTAAAAGACTACTTAAATATTTTTAAAACTTTAGAATGTTTTTTGAAAAACTGTGTCCGCCTCTGTCATAGGAAATTGGATGCTGAACTGTTATGCCTAATGAAGTCTTTCATCTGCCTAAGGGGTCATCTTCTTAATTACCTGGTGGAAGGACAGTTTTGGAGCTAAATTGGTATAACTGAAAGACAGTCATAGGCACTAGATGCCCCTAAACTTTTGTAAAGTCATCTGTCAAATTCAACAGAATTATTGCTGACTATACAACAGTGTAAATATTGAAATATTCATGGAAATTCCTTAATCCACAGCCTGAAATTATAAACAGACTGGCTGTTTTCCCAGTTATCCATTAACTCTAGTACAGTAACACTGTTCAGATCTTTTTTGAACTGCAAACAGTGATATATGAGTCTGACACAAAATCAGGTTCTCCACCGACTTTCACTTAAAGAGGCAAAGCCTCAGTCATGAAGCTAACTGCATAGCCGGAAGAAAAATAAAGAAAAACACTTTTTGACTACAACAAAAATGTTATCTTATATCCATTCCCGTAACGGAATCCAAGCACAAGGCTACCACTTAAACTTTATCCTATTAACTGACTCAGGGAACATGCCCACAGGTAACTGTATAGGCAAGTGGTACTATGCATGACTGCCTGTTCATTTGCCAACAGATGAAAATCACAATGAAAGGCTGCTGTGTTTCTGCAAAGGGTCATCTGTGATGCTGTATACATCTTTCCCAAACATATGAACAATGCTTTGTCTGCCTGAGTGGCACTGAAGTATCTACACAGCTCTTGATCTAGGTCAGGCCAATTTCAAGAATCAACGTCATGACCTCTCATGTTCTCCTGCAATACAGATATAATTCACATTAAACCAAATACAGTATATGCCAGTAGGTTTTCCCAGGTATTTACCCTAGATGGCA
The DNA here is from genome assembly GCF_964195595.1 of Calonectris borealis. NCBI lineage: Eukaryota > Metazoa > Chordata > Aves > Procellariiformes > Procellariidae > Calonectris > Calonectris borealis. Next base: position 14,696,178 of record NC_134322.1, read on the forward strand.
TCTTTTAGTTACCAATGTGTTACAGGAACAAAAAAAAAAATTTGATTTGTTAATTGCTAATGTAGCAAATAACTGCATCACTTTCTTGTGTTCCAGCTATACCTTAAGAGATGGTGATCATAGCTCTCGTTCTTGCTTGATACTAGTAACAAAAGATACAGAAACAGTAATTAAAAAAAAAGAAATTACACTTTTAACTATCTGCATCCTTTCTGAATATGTAATATATATGAGCAGTGACATCAATCTTACTTCATCTTTAATTTTGAAACAGGCAGCATTTTTATGGCTAGAGACACAGTTAAAACTATACTCCAATTTTTGTCTCTATGGTACCATTACAGTCCTATGCTATTAAATCTATTAAATCTCACTGATTTACAAAGAATCCACTATACTTTAGTGTGAAGTTATCTAGCTGTACTAAAAGTTGCATCTGAGATGTAATTCTGTCTCCAGACCCTTAGCTTCTTTCTGCTGCCTTGGGCATTGTATGGCAACAGAAGCTATTAGTTCTTATATTGTTGAGTGCAGTAATTTGCATTTTAGCCTAGCATCTGTATAGAATTAATGAGTCAAAGTCATCTTCCATGTTGTTAAGCATACACAGCAGCAGCACTGAATTCACTGCACAATATTTACTGTCTAGTAATCTAGGAAAGAAATGATTGTTTGTTTGGTGTGGGTTTGCTTTTTTTTTTAACTAAGGAAGAACCTCATTGCACCACACTGTGGGGGTAAAAGTATCCCCACTATCAGGAGTTATTTCAAAGGCATACACTGCCTAGGTACCATTTAATCCTGCAAGATATCTTTCCGAGCAGTGCAGACCTGGCCTTCTCTAACACCACACATGGAACTGCCTTTTCTCAGGCTTACACAGATGACTTCTTTAAATCAACAGCCAAAAGTTTCAATATGAAAATGACAAGGTGAATTATTTAGCAATTATTTACTTAGCCCCAGAAGTTTGGAATACCTATGTCCTGTCAGCACTATTTCTAGTTAATAGTATATGTTCCATGAAGAAATAAGAATACTGAAAGGCTGAAAAAGTAAAAAGCTGGGGACTTGCATAATTTTTTTCAGATGTGGGATACACTTACATTTTCAAAATTTTTTTACCAGAATACACACTTTCCATGAAAAATCTAAAACAAAGAAAATAACAATGCTGTGCTTATCTTAAAAGTGTTAAAATTAAGTACAAAACATAGCCCCCCCTTCTTAGAGCACAACACAAGAACAATTCTGTTGTACACTGCTATCCTCCTGCAGACACTAGCGTGCAACACAAGTCCTACTAAAGATATGCCGTAATATGAACTAGTGTATTTCTTCATGATGCCACTACAGCTCTAGAAATAAGCTTTGTTAATAATTCAACTTTTAAATTAACTTTTTTGTGCTATGATGGATTAAAATTATACTCTTTTTCATATCAGTAGCATAGTTATTTTGGCTTGAAGTTTGGGGGGGGGTTTGTTTGTTTGTTTGGTTTGAGGGTTTTTTTTTTGTTTGGGTTTTGGTTTTTTGTTTGTTTGTTTTTGTTTTTTGTTTTTTTTTTTTTTTAAGAAGGGAATTAGTGTTGCATTGACATATTGTCAGGTCTGAGTCCCCTTAGAATCCAATGTCTTGTCAAGGGGCACATTAAGACTTGCCACCTTGTGAGCTTTAACCTTAATTCACATCATAGGAGCACCTGAGGAGCTGTTACACTGTATCCTACAAATATAACAACAGCACAGACTATGATTAATCCGTAACAAATGCATTGTAAAAGTATGTATGAAAAATAATCATTGCATGCTCAACATCAGTGTTTTAGAGCTTTAATATCTTGTCTATTTCCTTTTTTAAACAAAGTGATTGCGTTCTGATACAAAAGAACTGATGCAAATCAGTTAAAATGATAGTTATGACAACAGATTGATAAGGAAACAAAATATTCTGTGGTCCTTTATTACATTTATTTGCTCAATTTTATTGCAAAGTTTCAAATGCACACTAATCCTTTGGTTAAAAGATGACTCTACAAGAAATGCTAATAAACATTTAGGTATATTAGGCATAATGACCTTCAAGGATGTCTCACTCAAATTATGCACTCAGGAAAAAGCCTACCTACAGTTACACTTTTTTTTTTTTTTTGAGAAATCGCCTTTTTAACTGTGAAATAAAAGAAAACATTCTATATCAAGATTTCCTCCACCTAAATTTCTCAACTGTTTTCAACATTGGTTTTAAAAGAGCAATGAAGATGTAGATAGAACAGCTTGGACACTGGTAGCATCTTTACAAACTTCTCCATAAAAACGTGTATTTATTAATGATTGCTGAACATTTAGATGTCTGCTCTAGTTTCCCTTAGTTACAACAGGGATCTAGTACAATATCTTTCCATTCTATCTTTAATGCTTTACCAGTAGTAAAGGTGACTTTCTGCAATTGCTACAAAACAAGCACTTAGGCAATGACAAGAATCAAATTAATTTCTCATTTTTGCTATTTTATTTACTTTATGCTAAAGTATGGGGCAGATATCGCTTACAGATTTTACTGTTAACAGAAATACTATTTGCACAAAGTGCATGCTGCCATTACAAGGGGGAAATAATCACGAGATCTAGTAATACTTTTAGGAACAGAAAAGAACGCATTGGAGAGGAACCATTCTTCCTTTTACAGGGAGGACAAAAGAGGAGAGGGAAGTAACAACTTGCAATACTGCAGATGTGCTGAAAAGACTAGTAAAATGAAGGGATTAGAGGAATGACAAGACAGGAAGAAGGATCCCAAGACAGCACTGCTTCACAAACCTTCCAGAAAGAGGATTGAGCAGAATGGTAGAGCACGTGCCCCCTCCTGACTGGAGAAGATGCACTGAAAACTAGTATCAGGCATCTACATAAATAGCAGAACACACATAAGAAGAATCTTGGATATTTACCATAAAACAGAATTTAAAGTTACATAGGAAACAACTAAATAACCAAATAAAAGCAGGATAACAAGTTTAAAGTACCCTAACTCAGAGTCTAGTATTTACTTTTGAAAATTTGACCTTGTATTGTTTTTCCCAGCAGTGCAACTAAAGCTAAAATTCTAAGCAAAATCATCATATAGTCACTCAGCAACAATAAGACAGCAAAGAAAAATAAGTACAACCCTATATACAATCTAACAGTCTCCTAAGGTCACACCTTTTCTTAATTTTTTATTGATGTTTTTTAACAAAAAGATTTTAAAGTTTTTAAATCTCAAAATACAATGCAAAAATATGAGAACTTTGTAAGAGAACTTCATATTTTTGAGAAGCTGTAGGAAAACACCCATGTGAAACCAGGGGTTTTAACTGACTATAATTGTTAGTCCAATTTAATTTTATTCTAAACCTTTTTAAAGAAGCAACTCAGTACATTTGGGAAAAGAATAAGTACTAGAAGGCATTTCCTATGCCAGTAGCTTAATGATATTAAATAGCTTACTAACACAACAGGCTTGTAATTTATGCTGTACTCATTTTGCCAAGTTCTTCATTAAACACAGATATTTTGTACTTTAAAACAAGGGACTTCTTTATCCAAAGCAGACAGCCTAGATAGCGTGTTGTAATAACTTGTAAAGTAAATTGTGATCTCAGTGTTACATTAGTAAAACTATGTTTTCACACAGTATTAATATGTTGTGCATTTCAGTGGTTCTAGACTCATTATGCACTTCCCCCATCCCAGGACACACAGCTCTGAATCGCATGGAAACACTGTATTGTAACGTCTAGTACCATTACAGCTTCTAATAGTTCTGTCTGTCAAAGTTCAAATAACTACATTTATTACCCTTGTGAATCAGTATTACACTCTCAAATCATCTGGGAATCTACAGTTTAACCTGAAACACTCAGCTTTAGTTTTCCTGACTATACAGTTGTGAGCTTTGCAATTATGTTCCATTATTAACTGATTATCAATTAACTGCAAAGGTTTCTCAGATTATGAGGTTTCTTCTGCTGAAGAAAGCAGAACTTCGTGCTCTAACTTGGGATAGTTAGGACTGAAAATCTCATTCTTTTTAATAACTAAAGAGAATAATTTATATTTTTAATTTTATTTATAGCTTCCAGAAACATTCTACTCAATTCACTGCAATCTCAGCTAATCATCTGATTGTCAGGATCTGACTTAAGCTGCTGTATTTTATTAGTGACATACCTTGAACCATACGAAAATTTTATTTCTTGCTTGTTTATACAAACTTTTAAACTCTCTAATGTATTCATGTGTCAGTATTTCTGCTTTGGTCTTCCATACACTAGGTTTGTATAACACCATATGACAGACAAACAAAACTTAAGGAAAGTGAACAAAAAAAACCCTCTCTCTCATCACCTGTTTCAATTTCCCAAATATAAACTGAATCATCTTCACATCCAACAATTAGCAGATTTTCAACAGGGTCAAATTTTATCTTCTTCACAGGAAACAGATGCTTTCTGGCATGTAAGAGACATACTCTCTTCTGAAGGTGTAGAATTGCTACTGAGTGATCACTGCACACACAGCACACTATGCTGTGATCTTTCAACTGCAAAACAGAAAGCACTTCAGTTTCAACACTGTAACCACAGTCATAACCACATCATTTTAACAAGCCTGGTAAAAGTTGCCTAGTGATTTCTTTCCCCGAACATACTCATTTTAGAAAATGATGTTTTATTTCAGCCTACATCTCCAACTTGTTTTTAACAGGCTAGCTGTACAACTGATCTCCTGACAGGAAAACATACAATCTCCTCTGATTTTTCAATTTTTAAAACAATAATTTAAATACATTTATTCACAATACTTAAGCCTATCAAAGCAGTGATTATATAACTAAATATACAGTAGCAGTTGTCCTAGAAGAAAGTTGTAAAAAATTACCTTAGACCAAACCGCTGTTTGTGTGATATAAAATTATGTCAGGTCTTATGACACAAAAGCCAAGGGCAATGCATTTCTAACAAAGAATTGAGTATGTAACAATTTCATTTCACATTGTATGGGTCTGATTCTGCAAAGCCTTCCCTTCCTGCAAGTAATTTTTGGTGACACGAAGGAATTCGCCCTATGGAAAAATTCAGCCCTGTAAAGAGAACTGAAACGCCATCCAAGCACGCATTAAATCCTACCTAGTTTCCAGAAAAAGGGCTAAAGAGAGCCTTACAAGCATTAAGAACTTATGCCATTGCAAAACATCTTTTGGACTACTTAATGTTGGCACGTAAGTGAACTCTGAATCAACCATAAGTACCAAATATGTCTTCATAGGCTTTTTAAGAGGAAAAAGATTCCAGCCCCATGGAATACAATAGGGATAGAATTTGTTTAACAAAATTTCATAGAGCATTCAGTACAGTAAATCATCTTCTAAATTTTTATTTCAAAATTCACTTCAAGAAAAATACAAAATTATTCTAAATGTCATAAAACACAAAAGCATGCATGCAAAGGACCACAAGGATGTGTCAGAAACCAAAATCAAGCATACACATTTAGATTAAAATACTATTGGTCCAAATCTTTTCTTACTATGTTCAAACCCCTAGTCTTACTGATTACACTTTTTAACTTCAGAAGTTAGGAGATAATCAGATTAACATACAGGTTGACAATCATGATATCAAAAATGGTGAATAGAACTTTAGGAGCTTAAATTTAATATGTCACTGGTTTAGGATCATTTTTCAGAATCACTGAAATTGCAAACAAGAAATCAGCCCCTGAAATTAAAAGCAACTTTTAAACAAGACAATTAAATGAATGTATATTAAGAATAAAATGCCGCAGGATAAAAGTATTGCCAGATAGTTTTTTCTCTCTCATATATATGCATGTATACATTTCTTTTTTTTAAGACACCATTCATTATGCTTTTACTTACTTTGTAGTTTTCTGGAGATCGCAAGAGCTCTGTCACTGGACCAGACTGCAGACTAAATTGGTGCAAGATGCCTCCAGTAAATATATCCCAGCAGATCACAATAGAATCCTGGCCCCCTGACAACAGCCAGCTTGGATCAAATCTTACTGATTTATCATGTGGATAAAGTAAACAAGTGACTCTGCTACTATGACCGTTCAGAACTTTATAAAGTAGATTATCTGAAACAAGATGGTACATAAATGATCTCTGTTCTAAGAATAGAGGTTCCATATTTTACAGTACATTTGCTAAAAGTCAGAAGATTCAAAAGATTAAATACAACAATCCTTTACATGGCATCAAAGTATTTTGGACATGTTTCTTAAAAGGGAGGACAAAGGTCTGCACTCTGAGCTTCATCTACTGAGAGGTACCGTTTTTATTCCTTCAGCAGAATGATCTTTTAGAGGGAAAATGACAAAGATGACTACTGCCCATATCTTGACATCCACATATCTCACTTCCAGGCGACTCCACTCCCACAGCCATTCCAGGACTCCTAACAGTGCAAAGCACCTTGGTAGTACTAAGTTGTGATCTGATAGATCAGCTACAGAGGGAGAAAGAAGATCATAATCTTCCTTTTTCCTCATTCAATCCCTGACCATCACCCCTATTTTTCAGATAATCTTTAGAAGGATCACTGGAGGGGATGCCAGAAGTATGCAGTCTTCTGTGCTTGACTGAGATGAATTTGGAAAAAATTGTTAAAACTTACCTTTCAGCACAGATATGTTTTCTAGAAGTCTTGCTCTTGCAGTTTTTAAACCTAGTGTTACGAAAATTTTCCCATTTTCACATCCACACACGAGCTTATCAAGACTGGGTATGTATACAGAGGAACTGACAACTGCACTTTCAATTCCATCTTTAGATGCACAAAGATGATCAATAATGCCCTTTGACATTGAATGGTGTTTATCAAAATTATCCTGAAGAGTCCATGTTGCTGTAATTGGGATCTCTAGAGGGTGGGGGAAAAGAGTCAGGAATTTTTAATTTTTTTTATTCAAAACAAAATAAAAATCCAAACAAAGCAAAATATACATTTTCATCTCTTCCTCACTTCCCTTAACTTATCCTTTCTGCAGCATAGTGATGGAAAATCAGCAGTTGCTATTCCAACACTAGATCACATCTCACTAAATCCTTTCTTTTATACCTCCCTATGAACAACCTAAGCAGAACCAACTAAGTAAATTTTCATGACATTTGGTAGAGGAACATTTATGGGCAGATGGTAAGGAAATAGGAACATTTATTTGTTCAGTTCCATGAAGAATTTCTTGACACTCATCTTTGTTAATGTCTTGCTCCTTCTAACTACAGGCAATCATCACACAATGAATGAATGAGCATCACTTTCTAGTGTGAAAATATTTTCATGAGAATTTAAGTTTTCATGAAAAGTAACTTAAAAACATAATTAAAAAGATGGTATCAAGAGCACAGAATTGCCAAACCTTTTGGCGAACCATCAAATGTTGACACAGGGACATCAGGAACATGCCACAAAGTGATCCTTCCTGAAGCTTCACCAGAAAAAAGAACCTTATAGAAAGGCTCCTTTCTTTCATTCATGAAGCCCATGACAAAAGGGAAACTCTGCCAAAAATAACAGTAAATCAATACTCTGACATGAAAGAGCTGATAAAATAATGTAATAACTAATGGCAAATTCAAAGGGTTTTTTTACATCAAAAGCTGCAAAAATATAAAACAAATAATGGTTGAACCCTCACCTGCCACTAAATTCTGCTCAGACCAGGTGTACTCTGCCTAGTGCAAGCCCCTCGAAGATCACCTCTGCTTTGCCAGTATCCTTGGCTAAGCCTACATCCCAAATGGAAAAGCAGAATGGGAGGGCTCCCTAGGTTTACTGTCTCTACATGGAGAATCTATGAATAGTATCACCAGCATATTAAAAAAATGGCAGCATAAGCACCAAGATCAGGCTGAAAAAAATGCAGCGAAACATTGATAATCTTCACATCAAAACAAAAGCTTCAATCATGATAAATTACTACAAATAATGAAAGGTAAGAATTATGCTTTTACATAGATAGGTAATAGTCTATAACGCCATCATTCAGTCATCTGGAAAAAGTTAAGACACTAGAGAGGTATAATATCATTGATAAACACACTAACTGACATCTACCTAGTTTCGTTGAGTCCACACTAAAACTTATAGCAGTATATTTATCTCAGACAAATACCATGTTCTTATTCTCCCATGAAAACTAGAAGTCTGTAGGTTTTCTTTGCCAGTAAGTATAACACCACAGATAATTCTATATCACCACTATGCAATAATCTACTAGTGACTTGCCAAGAACATCCTGTTCAGTTGTTATATAAGCTTCATTCTCAAGTATCAAACTATTAAAAACAGGTAAGGTATCTAAGGGGAAGCTTCTAGTTGCCCAAAACCCTCGCAAAAATCAAAAAAAATTAGGAATCTCCAGGTATATCTAAATTAGTATGTTTCAGTTTATACCAGGCATGTACTTTGGAAGTGAACGCTTAGGTTTGTGTTGCGGAGCACCAAATCAGGATTCTTTTTGCATGAAAGTAAACTGGGAGATATGTGCAGGAGCACACAAAAAAAACCCCACACCAAAAAACCCCAAAAGCCCTGTAGATAGTGTGGGTGAAAGGTCATCAGCACAAACAGTTTTGTTCTACCCATCACCTTTACTTAGATGGTGTAGACACAGCTTGACTCTATTTGCTCCTTCAAGACATTTTAATAACATCCCCATATGTTAGATATGTTTTATTTACAACACTGAAGTTTGGGAGTAAATTCCACAATAAGCAACTGTACTGCAATGTGATTCAGTTTATGATTTAAGAATGGAGATCAAAACGGATCATCACACAGGCAGTTTTGTTGTCTCACAAATCTGCTATAAAAATTATTCAGGTAGTAAGGTAAATATTAAAGCAGAAATATTAGAAAAGCGCAGGGGGCAGTATTTAAAAAATGCATACGTTTTGGGGGAAGCATATATGGGCTTCCTACCACCACCATAACCCTATTATCTGCTAAACCATGTGTTTTGGCTATTTCTTTTCCCTCACGATATCTGACCTTTTGGCATCCTTCAGCAGTTATCCTATCTGATTTTAGATCACAGTGTTTGGGGGAAAAGCTGAATGGCTTGTGCTATTGCCCTTCAACTGAAAATTAAATCTGTCAGGCTTCGCAAGAGTATGCAACAAAAAGGCTTTCTAAGAGCCTATAGCTGTCAACAGAACGAAAAAAGAACACTGGAAACCCTCACACAGGTATATATTTGACAGTTTCTAATCAGGTACAAATAAAAATATGTCTCCCTTACATATCTTCAGAAACTCTTTAAAGACCTCTTTAAAGTTCCCATGCAAATACACATCAAACTGATGCAACTGCAGGCAGGAATTAAATCCACATCTTCCAACAATTGCTATTTCATAAACAGTATTAGCAATATTAGACTTAGCAACAAAACCAGAACCAAAGCTACACAGAAAAATCTGTTATATTTGTTTTGGTTCAATTTTTGCCAAATAAGAACTCCTGCCACAGATTTTTTTTCCCTACTTCCTAATTCTAATCAATTTTCTAGTTTTTAAATCAACTGTTTTTCCTTACCTATTTCTTTGTGGTCACACAAAGCACTACTCAAAAAGTGAGTCAAGATGCAGGTTTTCCAACATAGCTGAGTCCACTTGAGCTACTTTGTCTAAGCACTAACTTCTAAATTTGAAATTGGTGTGACATTCTCTGCTAAACATGAATGCTCAATCAGAAGTATAAATATCACCTACTTTTTTAGCTTCCTCTTTTCTTAACCATAGAGGCTTCTTCAAGCAGAAACCATGGTTCTGAAGAGAGTCACATGTGTCTAATTTTATGCACTGTGGGTACTATCAATCTGCTCACAGTGTAAGAAAGTTAGGCATGCGATTATGCCTCTGAAGGCTCAAGATAACAGTATTCTGGATAAAATCTCACAGATTCAAATCCCTTCAATTTAGGATGGATACACATGGGAAACAATCTATTTATGTAGTTACACTGAAACATGCATATATTTCTTAATAAAAGAAGAACTAAGCAACTTGCTTACATTTTGCTTGTGGATTGTTTTTTTTGTTGGGTTTTTTTGTGTTTTTTTTTTTCTTACAGATTTGAAATTAAAAGCTTCTAAAGCTATTTTAGACCACCTTTAACTTAAAAAAGCTCTCCCTTTTTTGCCGAAATAAGAAAAAAAAAAATCATTTCAACAATTAGCCTATTTCAATAATTAGCCTGTAGCTGAAAATACAGGAATTTTTTTCCCCTGTGAAAAAAGTAAATATTGCCAGAATTTAAGACAAAAATATGCTATGATCATCTCCAAGTCTGTAAGTAAAAATTGTAAAATGAAGGAATAAGTCTTACTCGTTATTTTCATAGAACAATTAAATTTGTTGATTAATTCAACAATTTTTTAGGGATCATTCAGGTAATTGCAAACAAATAATGAATGAACTTTTGAAGCTCACTGTAAACTTTTATGAATTTACCTTATTTTCCCTGACACCAGTAAAGCAAAGTAAATGAGGATAAACAGTTTCTTTCAGCACCTTCCCATCAGCAGGATATATGCTTTTAGAAAGCCCACTGCATAATTTTAAAAAAAAAAGAAAAAACACAACAAGAAAGGAAAATTAAAAGCTTTAGAAAGTAATATTTTTTAGAAAACAGAACAGTAACAACCAAGATTCACAAGTTCAATTAAAAGTTACTGAATAAGTAATTACAAGCGACTTTTTGAAATCACAGCACCAGCTGCCCAAGTTCTACATGGCTAATCTTATTCCTGTGTCCCCTGCTGTGTCAAACAAAGACTGAGGGCTGTCACACTCAGGGTAAATCTTCGAGTGCCAAAGTGGTTTTGTTCTGGTTTTTGATCATTTGCAACATGCAGAGTTTTTCCATAATAAACCTCCCAAAGTTCATCTTGTACCTGAACTTTTTGTGTGAATTTCCCATCTGAGCCCACCTGTTTAGCAGCTGGTAGATGTAACTGTGGCCATCTTCTGTCCAGATGATAAGTCTGTGAGCTGCTAGTACTTCTCCACCAGCAAAGCACTGACCACTTTTACAGAACTCAGTACAAAGCAAGGAGAAATCACAATAATCATAGACCTAAGCTCAGAAAAACAATAAAATATAAACAAATAGTATTGGCACATTCATTTTAGTTCAAGTTGGTTTTGGGCAACGGATCTGTAAGTAGAACATTAGCTTGACACTCCGTAGTTTGACTAACTCTCTTAAAGCCAAAGCAGTTTTCATACTACCAAACTACTGCAAAGTCAGAATCAAATCACGTATTTCAAAGATAAAGAAACTGACAATAAAAAAAGCAGCTTTAGAGCCTTCTGTTATATTAAGGGATTTTGGATGGGATTTACTTTGTTTTGCCTTGCATTCATTAATATTTACTGGACTATTAATTTCTTATAAAGAGGTAGGAAATGATTTTAATTATTTTAGCACATAAATATGGCATTGAAGACTAATAGAAGCTATAAATGCTGCGTTCTTTAAAAGATGATCTGCTGGTGTAATCACATCACATATCTTAACAAAGCAGATTTTTTTCTTTTCTTCTTTGGGGAGGCAATAGAAATTTTTCTTTTTTGCAAATTAATCGAAAGCAAAGAACATATAATCCCCTTTGTTTGCAAGAATTCTTCTCTCTTCCATTTCTAGAGGTGGTAAAAAATTATGACTTGTTTGCTTCCTCTCACCTTCTCATTTTAAGACAAAACAGGATATAACTAGGGCAACCTAGGATATAGTCTGCTTGTTCACATTCCTAGTGGCCTCATGCAGGGTGTATTCATAGCCACATTTTTATAATTTATTCCAGCAGTGTGAGGAAATAGATTTCAGAATGAGAATTTCTACAAATTATTCATAGCTATTTTCTATTCATTAGCTAATTTCTAGCTAATTTGCTCTATATTTTCATTACTATAGAAGTGGGTTAAGGAGCTACTCTAAACACACATGTGAATCTCTCCTATGCTACATATCACATACCTTTCTAATTATGAGCAAGATCATCACCATCTTTTATTTTAAAGCTGTATATTCATTGAAATGTAAAAGATGAAAATCCAGCATGAGTTATGTATCTATAACACTACTTTAAGCAGTAAAATATAAGTATTCAAATGCATAATGGAAATATTACAAGAAACATGCACCTCTTGTGGAAAAACATTATAGAAATTAGTAGAAAACAATGCATGTTAACCAGATTTTTCCATGAAAAGCCTGTCCATTCTATACGTGGAATTTCTTTATAAATACTTTTGTACAGACCTTTTTAAATAGCCCAGGAGAAATCTCAAGGATACCGTACAATTGTATTATTCAAAGTTGACTCGGGTGTATGTGAAATTTCCACAAACACACCCCCAACAGCAGTGGTGTTTGGATCAGGTACATATGTTGCACTAATAGCTCTGGATTATTTTAAGAGGAATGTCATAACACTCAGAAAAAGAAATACAGAATTTTTACAATAAAGTTCAGTTTAACTAAAATTTAAAATAAACTCATAACAGTTTCAGTAACTACACAATGCATTTATTTTCTTAGAGCTACAAGAAAGAGTGACATAGCCTGGGTTCTTTAGTTTTGCTTGCATCTTTTAGCGGAACCCAGGCTATTGGCCCTGATGGAACAAAGGCCCCTGGTTACCGAGGACTTGCCAACTGTGATTACTTCTGTCATACTTAAACAGTTTTTGTGCATCTTTGTCTCCTTTTGAAATGCACTGTGGAGGGATCTATAATGCACCCAGTGCTCTAAAACTGACTAATACTTAAAGTAATCCCCTTTCTACCCAGCCAATTTCATGTTAAATTTTTAAAGCAGAAATACATTAATAAAAAATAAACACTTCATCTTAGTCAGGCAATTAAGATAAGCAGAGAAGGGATACAGTGTACTATTTTACACCTGACAATTAATGAACACTTTTTATTTAAGCTGAGGAGAAAAACAAGTATCTGCATGTAAAAATCACGTTAGCTTTTCAAAATTATTAACAAAATTAAAAAGAATGTATAATGCTCAATAATGTACCTGCCAGCATGTGGAGGACACAACTAGAAGGAGCCTTTCCGTGTAAGTACAAAACCGAACTGCTTGACAATTTATACAGTCCAGAGATTTTGATTCCTTCTCGCACACACTTTGTCTCTCCTTTACAGCACAGAGGAAAAAAGCCATAAGATTTATTCTAGATATCTGAGCTTTTACTTTTAGGATAAAAACAAACCACTGAAAATAATTTTGTTAACATACACTTCCAAAATGCAAAGCAACATACAATTCTTAACTAAAAGTGAAATAGGAAGACAGGAGGGTTCACAAATACCATGTAAACAGAAGACATTCAGCATGGCTCAGACCTTGATCTGACTTAAAGAAGCGATAATGAATATGGAGGAGGACTAAAGACAGGTCATAGATAGCATCTGCTGTAATGAATTATCTGCTAAGTATTCTTCAGACAAAAAAATAGCTACAACAACCTATAAACTGACAGTATCAGATTCAGAATGGCTGATGAATATTCTGCTTTCCCACTCATCCTTGTTGCAACCAGGACAGTCTGAGACATATGGTGTTGTCATATGTCTTGTTTGAATTTAACACCTCTAAAAAGTAGTGGAAAAGTAATTAATTTTCTTAGCTTTGTATTGCTGAATGTATAGATGGTTTAAAAAACCCATATATTTTCACTGTTTTTGTGTGAATATCAGACTTATCAAGGTCACCATGCTCAAAATTATTATATTGGAATTATTTTATTAATTGATTAAATCACTGAAAATTGATGTTTTCTGTTCTGAAAGATACCACCAGTATCAAAACCTCTCAAAGAAGGGGTATGCTCGTCATGGAATCATGGCTACAAAACTGTAAACCATTCTCTCACTACACCTTGCAGCTCCAATTAATTCCAATTAAATCAAACAATATTTATTAAAATACTGCTCTTTAACATATGAAGTAGCTGGATTGTTACTAACTCTGCACTCCTTCCTTTCACAAAAGAAGGCCCCAGGAAGTAAAAGTATGGCACCATACCATATATGCTTCTCTGATGTCTGTAATCAGTTGTTGCAGTCCCCAGAATTTCTACAGTGTGACAGTATTTTTTGCCCTAGGAACATTGAAAGGACCCCCTCCAAAACATTGCAGATAAACCAAAAACACATCACAAACACCAGTATGGTATCAAACTTGACAGACTCTTCTGATTCTATCCATTAACAAGTAGTGCCACAGCATGCTCTGCAGTTTGTCAAGTAAGGCAGTAATGTATTACGGATGTTCAGAGAAGACTGTTGACATTTTGCCATTTCTGTTGATGATTCATAGTACTTAGCTGTAATACTGAAGTCCCTTTGTGAATCTAGCTCTCAGTTTAATTCCAACACAAAACATTGTATTCCAATTCTAACACTCATGCATATCAAGTGTCAGCTGCTAGGAATATTAACTCAGAAAAGTTGCACAGAATAAGCAAGTTTGAAGATGGAGGAATAGGGCACTTGACACAGCAAAAGTCTCTTCCAAGTGAAGACAGCATTGTTGGAGGCAGACAGAGGAAAACAGAGTCTAAAGGACCATTTTGAAGAAAGTAATAAGGGTGAAGAGGGAGTACACAAAGGCCAATTTTGAAGAGCTTTGAGTTTAAAGGAAGGAGTGAAGGGGTTCAAAGAATGGAGTGGCATTATCAGGACAGAAGGAAAACATTACAACTTCAGCATCATGGAATATGGAAAGACATGAAGCCTGAAGCCTGGGCAGTTGTCAAGGCAAGAGTGTCCAATGGCCCAACTAATTTTAAATAGCGACATGAGGGTGTGTTTTCAGAATTTTGGGACAAAATTAACCAATTCTGTTCAATACATATCCAGAAAATTCTAATTTATTCATATTCTACTTCAATGTATCCTTTACTTGAGAATATTACTACATTCATGTTATCGTTTAAATCACTGTTTCACACCTCATACAAACTGACCTGTATGCTATTCAAAGATGAAGATAGGTCCCACACTTTAAGAACTCCAGTTACAGACACTGCAACCAATGAGTCTTCTGTGAAAAGTTAACAGTAAGATAGTCAACTTGAAACCAAGTTCAAACAGTGTCTAACCCCAAAAGAGAACCTTGGCATAGACACTGGTGTTCTATATAGCACTAGAACAAGGATTCTGCAGGATATGTTTAGATGAAATATTAATTTTACACAAAAATTACTAATTGGTATACAGAAATACAAAACATGCAAGCAAGTGGCAAATAATTATTTTGTCCAATCAGATCTATTTCAATAGAAGGCATAGAATAGTGGTTTTGTGCCCTTAATTTCCCTGGTATTACAAAATTAATTTGTACTTCTATCCAAGAAATGAGCTGCTTACAACCAGTGTAGAGGCTGCTTGTTTTTCTCTTTAAGAAACATGTTAAATGAAACATGACCAACAGTAGGAGTATTAAAAACACCTTCTTAGGTGCTGTCAATGAAATGTTAACATCTTGTACATAACAGCTTTGTAAAACATGATTAGATATTAAATCTAATAGGACTGCACTAGAAATATTTTATCACGATTTAATTGGCCTACATAAATACATCTACAATGTATACCTTGAATTCTTGCAGAGTGTACAATACACATACAAGTTATCCAATCAGAAGACTGAGATGATGATAAAGTGTGAAGAACACCCAAAGTCTTAGCATCAATAATAAGAACATCTTGATATTCTCCACAACAAAGAAGCCAGCCTTCACCCGTCATTCGGAACGAGCAATGGTAATACTGTACAAGTGGAAAGAAGAGAGTCAGCATACAGAGCTACACAAATGTGCATGCATATTTTTCACATTCAGCATGTCATACTTGGAATTGTAATCAACACTTGTAGCATTACTAAAAATGTACTGCATATGTGAGACCATACACAATTTTGCTAGTGACAAGCATTTCACGCACATTTATAAGAATCTAATATAGGCATACAGCTTAGTAATAAGTGCTTCGTACTGAAAGCAGTATCTGCCCTGCCTAAGTATTAGGATTTTTGGAAGCAATCAAGGTGTTAATTTTCATTATAAATTGCTAAACAGTTTGGGACTTATTTCTCTGAGAGGCCTCATCTCTCTCCAAACATTTAATAAAGATCCAATTATCAAGAGGTAAAGATGAAGAAATCAGGTGAAAATGCAGAAGATTCATAATGAATTTTCCATTATTTTCCAGGAGGGATTTCTACTCCATGAGATATTCTTCATTATGACACTAAATGCCCTAGTGTTCAGAAGATTCATTCTTTCTCAACAATCATGTAAAGAAAATTAAAACCAGACACATAGCAAAGTACTAAGGAACAGAGATGACGGAGGTGCAGAGCGACTATGAAGATTTCTTTCTTGCTATGTGTTTTATATGTGCATGTTGTGTAATATCTATCCATAATCATACACATAACTGCTACAAACGCATAAGCAGCCACCTCAAATGGTATTTACAACTAAATAGTATCCTTGAAGTAAAGGGAACAATCATGTAGTCCGAGGCAAATATCAGACAGATCTACAAAATTGTGCCTCATTTACTACAAGTCCTCTGTACATTCAGTTTTGCTTAGATAATAATTCTTGGTCTTCAATTAGAGTATTGAAGTCTGAAAACAAAAGAAGCATAAGTAACTGGGAATAGGGTAAGTGTTACCAGATATTATGAATGATCAGAGGCAGAAATGCTTAGCAGTAGGAACCATTTGTAATTACTGTTACTCTTAAATTAGGCTTGAACTGGAAGATTTGTATAGTCAGTCAGTCCTCTGAGAAAATCCCACACTGGTTAAGATCCACAAATGGTTAAGAGTTGACCCTGGTGTTAAACTTCATTTCAAATGGCAAATATTCAGTTTGCACTGCTTGACATCTGCCATTTATAGCTGAATCATCTACACTGAACAAAAAGAACCTACTACACCAGATAGGTTAGGAGTTTAATTAAAACCTACTAAAACATTAACTAAAATTAAAGCAGCAATTTTAAATGGTGATGCTATCAAAATCAGTGTGCACTAAACCTCCCAGACAGTAACATTCTGTAGGAAATGGTACTCTCTCAGGTACTATTATGCCACAAGCAATAATTCCCCATGGAATAACAACAAAACCTACAACAAAAGGAAAAAAAAGCCCAACCCCCAAAAAACTCTCACAAAAAAAAAATCCATTTATTATATATATCCGAAGGTTGCATTTTAAGGATAGTTTCCCCTCCTAGCGACAGCTATTCTCTTTTCTAAGTAAGTTTTCCTGTTAGGTGTTCCTATTTTCCCTTAGTCATCTTGCCCAAGTTATAGAACAAAAATCATTATCTAGCCAAAATTAACTTATCTCATTTCTCCTAATAGAGGAGAAGTAACAATTTTCTGAGTGTTTGTTTCTCCTACTTAAAGGATAAGGATGAAGATTCTGATCTCCACAACGCAAATCTGTTTACTTCTCTGCAGAACTCCTCCTTAACTTTAACTATTAAAATCTAATTAAGCAATACCACAAACCACATCATACCACACCTCTATTACAATTGAGGCATTGTATTGTGTGTGTATATACATATATATGTAAAAAGAATAGATATGCTTTAAACATATACACAAATAAAAATTATAGAAGAATAACTTCTTAACAATCTATGCTTTTATATACATACATACACACACACATATATATGTAAAAGCATATATTATTAAGAAGTTATTCTTCTACAATTTTTATTTGGTAATTTACCCAAGCTCTTTCTCTTCGCTTTGTCATTAACAACTGTGTGAATTCATCACATCAACCAAAACAGTATCATGAAAAACAATGTTTCTTCCAGAAGCTTTAAAACATTTGGATTCTGAGTTTGGCCCTAGTTTGAGTCACATGAGACCTCAGACTTCCATCATTTGGAGACTTAGTTCCACCCTAGACTTCCTCACTGAAGAAAAACATAATTTTAATTAACCTAGGAGCCCTGAGCTCTTCTTCTACTAATATATCCAGAAATAAGCCATCTCTCTGAATCAAATCCATAGGTGCTGGGCTCCTCAATCATATACACACATGTATTTCAAACACACCCTCACACTCCAACATCTAGATACTTTGCGTACCTGGATAGAGTTCAAAGCAGACACTTGAAATTATCTGAAGTAATATTTAAAGCAATCTGGCCTCTGAAAATAAGTGATTTGTCCCAAGTTCTGTGATGAATGAAAGTATTTTTGGAAGTGGGGCAGAACAGTCTTTTGTAGGTCAGCAGTTAGGGATCAAAACCTTTCAAACGTTTAAAAATAAGATCTTCAGCAGACTGTCTCACAATGTTTGGCTAGATTGCTTGTACTTCTAAAATATGTCATCAAAAAGCCAACATTAAACTTGAAGTTTCCATGCAATTTTAACACAGGACAAGAGTAAAGATAAGACAGTTTCACTTTGCTACACAGTGCCCAAACTTTACAGTAAGTTAATTGATACTGCATTCCAGACATTTGTGGCTTAATAAGAATCAGTTTGATTTGATTAAGGAGTTCAGAGGAACATAAAAGTCTCAGGTCTTTTCTTAGAAGTCAGTCAAAAAAGGAAAAATAAGAGATATAAAACTACTTATATTGCAACAGGTTTTTCTTCTCCTATTAAGTATGTTATGAGCTATATGTTTAAAATTGCATGTTTCTGAAAAATATCATGTTAATAAAGCAAAACTCCTCTTGTAATGATAGAGATATTCTATGAAAAGTTGCTATACTTACATAGATTGCTGTATGCCTATAAGGAAGCTTTGCGTTCTCAATGCACTGTCCACTAGTGACATTCCAAACACACATCTCCCTGCCAAAGATAACTTTATATTATTCTCTGTCATTTCCACTCAATTGGCTGAAATAATTTTGTGCCACCAAGTTTTTCTGTAGTGCTGTACTTAAGTGCAGTCTGGTCGTTTATGTGGCTTTTTGTTACAGATTACTGGGTAAGAAAATGTTGTGATCATTAGCAGGGGATGACATACAGTATCTGTTTCTTTTTGTTTTGGTAATTACACCCTGCTGCCTTGCAGCAAACCTGACTTTAAGGCCAACTCTGGTCTACAACAATTTGTAGGTATACTGCCATTACAGCTCGTCAATGCGTCAGTGTAACTATCTGTCGTTGGAACTACATCCTCCTGAAAATGATTCATTTCACTGAACTTAAACGACACGTTCTGAAAAACACAATGCATCTTCTGCCGCATCAGACTTCAGTTCTTGAGAGGAACTGCAACTTCTGTTAAGAAGAAACAGTGCCACCATGAGGCTATGCCTGAAATCTGTTATTGATACAGCACTCGCCTCTTGACAACCTAAATGTCTGTGCAACATTCTAGCTATGCTTAACTACAATTAATGTTTTGAGAAAGACTTCTAGTTAGCCAGTCTTCCGCATCTAGATATTATTCAACATGCTATAGGACTAGAGTACAAAAGAAACACAATTAAATTAAATGTTGTAAATGAGGTTGTATGAGCTACACTGTCATAGCTCAGCAACTGAATGTTAAACTTTGATGCTTTCAGATTTTATTTAAACAGCAAGCATTATTTCCAAAGTTGAAACAATCATTTTACGATTTCTGAAATTACATTCTAAGACATTTTCTGTATGAGGACTTAAAGAACACATTGGGGAAACAAAATTTATTATATCAGAAATATTACTTAGTGATTTACATTTTAATCTACACACTTTCACATTTTCTGATAATCTAAAAATATTACTTAATTTATATTTTTCAGCTGAGCAAGAGCAGTGAAATCTATACATCTGTAGTGTAGTGTCAGAGTTGGTAGACCAAAAGTCGTAACTTAAACAGAATGCTTATGCTGTTTGATAAACGTTTCAAGGCAGTGAATTTCTCCTTGTTTATATCAGAATGACATTTACAGTAACATAGCTAAAGCAGTAAAGTTGATACATACATGCAAACATGTACAAATGAGACTAGAATATAATTTCAGTTTCTGCATATTGCACTTAATTTACTGTGTGTACTAACAAGGAGTGAGTGATACCACATGCTGATAAACCTGTCCTACAGCATATGCTATATGCATACACAGGACATCAGTGAGAACATCTGAATCATTATGGATTAATTTATAGATTTCCATATAAAAAGTACAAAAATACTATTCAATACTAATCCTTCTGGGATAAGTTAAACAAACACTTAAGAGATTCTGAATTGGGATGGGGGGGGTAGAGTATCATCTTCCATACAATTTCCTCCACCCTCAATACAAGGAAATGGAAGGTTGAAAATGGCAGAAGTGAATAATTCACAAGCCAGAAAATGCAGCTCGACAAACCCTGCACCTCCTGAAGATGAGGCTTCCCATTTGTAATTATCTCAACTTCGTGTTGCAGCCTTCCAGGGATCAGTGATGGACGCTTTGCCCTTATGTAATACAGATGAGAAGTCAGCAGTAATTTGGTAAAAGTGAACATTTAAAGGGGCCAGAAGACTATTCAGTCCTACCTATATACATTCCAAGCAAGCCCGATGACCCCTTCAGAGGCAGAACCTTTAGGATGTGAACATCTCTCTGTATGGTATATCTATAGCAAAAACCCCATTTGTTTCTTAATGCTTTTCACCCCAGCTTTTCGGAAATACAGTATGTTTTCTCCCAGTTTGATCTGGGAGAACTAACAGAACTTCAGAATGAAGATGAAAAACCTCTGAACCCTTGAGTAGAATTGTAAGAGGCCAATACAAAACTAGTTCTGTAGACTTCTCACCCTCCTTTCTGTACATAACAATAAGAACTATTTACCACTATCTGTCCAGTGGAGCAATCTAACCTTTGAAGATTAAGAAGCCTGAACTAGTTTGTTCAAGTTATCCCTTTCTTGTATACTCATGATTGAGTGAAAGAATCAGACAGAGATCCTAGCAGCTGGTATGGATAAACAAGCTCCTCAGTGAGAAAGTAGTAGCTTTAAGGTGCTGGAAGGTGTAGCATGAAGAAGGGCAATTGACAGGAATTCTTCATGGGAAGAGGTTTTAACAGAGCTGTCCTGTTAATTGGAAAAGATGAACCCAAAATGAGGAGAATATCATTAAGCAGCAAGACAAAATTGTTTAAGGAAAGCCCTTAAGGAAGTAAGAAGCTAGTCCTAACTAGTTTCAACAGCTGAAATCATGAACAGATGGGCTTCAGACCCCAGCTGAAAAGATTATCAAATATTCAGAGGAAAAAAAATATTCTTGAATGCTAACCTAACAGAACTGCAGAAACTAGTTTGACTCAAGTGATGGGCCAAGTCATAATAAACACATAGGAGAAAAGCTGATCAGGAGCCTCTAAAAGGATGTACTCCAAAATAGCAAGTCAGATTTAAACAAAGACAAGGAACATAAATGCCTTTTATTCAAGGGCAGTCTTTTCTGTGCTTCCATACCGACTCACTGAGCAAGCCTAACATGGATCAGAGTACATTAGCCTCTTGTACTTACTCAATTCTCAAGACTAAGCTCAGGAAGGAACAGAAAAAAGCACCATGATATTAAAATACTTCTGAACCTGCTGATTGCCTCCAATAGCCTGTTATTGTCCTTTTGAATGGGGCCTGACCCTCTGACCAATTCATTCTCCTGACTGCTAACTGGGTATCTCAATCTGCCAAACCCTTCTGGTTGTCCAAGAGATGAGCTCTTAGTTAGACTATTGTATATAAGCAATACAGTCATTATCCTAAGTAGCTGTTATCCTTTTCATATCAGAAGAAAATAGATTAAAAACTTTCTGCCAAATACAGAATCTGACCTATGCCTGCCATACATTTCATGATTTAAGAAATGAATAATTGAATATTCAGTTACCTACCCATTTTCAGTAGCACTTACTACATATGGCTGTTTCTCAAACTCTCTTGCTTTTGCCAAACAAGTTACAGAAGCAGTATGGCCAAAGAGAATTTCTTTAGATGAAATCTAGGAGAATAATACAATTGTTTAACTTAAACATAATATTTTCTGTATAAACTAAGATCTAAAAGCTAGAGAATACTACTTGTAGATGTTATTATTAATGAGTAATTGTCAATCTACTTTATATTCTTACGTTCTTTAGTCATGTTTCCAGAATGTACAAAGATGTGGATGGATTATGCAGTTTGCATAAAGTACAGTCTTTGTATCCACTGTAGTCTAAAAATTGCACCTTCTGAAGAATTTATGGAGCGTCAAGTGTTATAAAACAGGCAATGTGCAGAATATCTCTGGCCTTCACCCTACAGCACGCAGAAGTGGCAGAGCGAAGTAGGGAATTGATATAGCAAAGCTTTTAAGCATGTGTTTCATACAACGTGTTAAGTAATCCCTTTGATTAGCTTCACTGTATGGAAAGATCTTAATGGAAAAAGGTAGCCCCATAAAAGTGCAAACTAAAGTTTCAAGCTTTGAACACAAATGGGGCAGCCAAATCCAAAAAGAATAGAACCATAGTTCTTGGAATGCAGAATAGAAAACTGGAACTGCTTTGACTCTGTTCTCTTCTCAGGAAAATAAATACGAAATAGTCAAAGCAATAGCAATAATATGCCAGAAGGTTTGCAGCTTAATTATACCAAAAATACATATTTCATCTTACTTATTCCATCTTTCTACACATTTTTCCATTGTTAATCTGGTAGAGAGCTCTGGTTTTATGACTAGTTTTTTTCTCCTCAAATGACAGGCCATGCTCAGCAATTGATTTAAAAAAAAAAAGAAAAAAGACTTTACAAGATAGGAATCATGGTAATTCTGTATGTTTACTTGCTGTCACTACTTACAGCACACAATCTCAAATTATAATCCACAGGTCATGATAACCCATGAAAAAAGTTTCCAAAGTCTGCAAATAACTGGTTGCTCATTCAGGCATTTCAACACTTTTTCTTCATGAGTTTCCTATAACAAATATCATACTATCTTTAAAACTTAAATTACGTAAGCACAAGTCTGGATAATCCCATTGTTAATAATAAAAGATAAAACTCCAATCTGTCTATTTGGCAGACCGTAGCACAGTGGACACAAACCTTTAATTCTGATGAAAGATCCCAGAGACATATTTGTCCTTCTTGACTTCCCGTAACTATAGTCTGCTGGTCATCTGTAATCATAATAGCAGTGATGCTGTGAGAAGGAGCTATTTTCCCCCACACTGCCACAGCCTGTATTGATACCTTCATAGTCAGCACCTGAAAACAAAAACAAGTCATGATGATTCTAAGTAAGAAATGTAAGAAAAAAAAACACTTAAAGAAAGGCAATTTAATCAACATCTGAAAAGGGGAGCTACAAAATACTGCTGCAAAAAAGTTGATGAGGCATTGAAACATTTTCTACCTGTTGCCAACATCACACTATCACTTTAATTAGGATAGCTATCCACTAATAGCTTAAATATACAGGACAGTGATGTGCCACTATTTTAAATCTAGGCAGTATCAAACAGGACCAGAGTTACCAGGGACCAGTACTATCACAATACTGAAATATCAGCACAGGAGTCATGTGCTGCCCCACACAACCTGGCTTAGCTCTGATGGGCCCATGTCATTCTGTCTTCTTCCTAATTTTGGTTGGTGGAGTATACCATGTCTCCCCTATTCTCTCCAACCAGTGCTGCTCATTCTCAACAACTAACTGCTGGCGCATGGAGATGGCACAGGAGCAGGGTGTCAATAAAGACTCTGTGGTTCCGAGGAGGATAAGGCAAGAGAAAGAGGTAACAGAGCTGGAAGGAGAGAACAGGTGGTGGGTCAGGGCAGCAAAGCACTATACCCTCAACCATTCAGTGGCATCTCCTAGAGATAAGACCCAAAAGAAAGGTGGAAGCAGAGTTGCGAGATGGGAAAGAGGGAGAACAAACAGAACCTTTCTGCTGCTCAACTCATGAGTCCCTTGTCCAAAAAATTTATCATATAATAGATTTTAGTCACTACTGCAAAAAATTGATTTAATGGAAATGTCCAAAATGACTACTAGTAGTTACTTAATTCAATATAAATTTTTATGAACTGCATTTCCAGGAAACTATTTCAGTGTCTGTTCGAACACCAGTACTTATAAAATATCCTAAAATTCTCCTTATTAAGAAGTTCCGCTTCGCTTGTTCTTAAATTTGGTGCCTGTTCCTTTTAAAACTACCTCTGCTTGCTAGTCGAATTCTGTACTTGTTTTGCTTCAAACAAATACTTTGAGAAAACTGCTTTCTCAGTCACTTCACAAGCCTTCTGCCACATTGTTTGCTGTTCAAATTCCCATGTTCATAAGTGTTTAACATATTTCTAGAGTATTCCCAACAATACCTTCAAAATGAAAAAACAGTAAGTATCTGATTATAAATAATTTGCACTTAACTACTCAACTCACCTAAAAAAAACCCATATATGTCATGTTGTTAAGACTTTTCAGGAGACCTAGTAACACACCCAACAAGTATGTCTCCTTTGGGTCAACTTATATGAAATGGTTGATTGCTAAAAACAGACACAGATAAGCAACATCTGTAGCATCAGTGTCTTTACATGAAAGAGCCCTACACCAAGCTACCAGTGTCTACCATAGCCCAAATGCAAACAATTCCCATATATACAAGTCAGCTGTATCAAAACTCCCCAGTTATTAACTTGAGTATACCACAGCCTCCAGCTCTCCTTCCCTGTATCCTACAATGGTTCTTCTCTTCCTCATTTTTCCAGAAAGTCTGTAGAGATGCTTCTGAAGCATCTCTGTTTACCTCCCTTCCCTTTCAGATTTCTGTAGAAAATGCCAGAAGATTGTTGTCACCTGCTTCTAACTGTTGTCAGGGTTGGAGAAAGGTATGAAGTTGACTTGTGCCTGTGAAGTGACTACTCTGAAAACTGAAATTCTCTTAAACTTTACTGAGGGCAGTTTTGACTGCCACCAGTGTGCAGGTGATGGACAGACAGCTGACAGATATTAAGCAATGTCAAAAATGTTTGTATACATCACCATGTTATTCCCACACATGAGTGAACAAGAGGAAACAACAAAAAGAAACAGATTTTAAGCTCTTCAGCTTAAAGCACCACTGTCTAGACTCACTCAAATAAATATTTTAATTATTCTTTTAAAAATGTCACCCACTTTTTATCCAAACAGCAATAATACCATTGAAGAGATACTTCAGAACACCCGCTTTGCAGCCACTAAGCAAAATTCATTTTTCAAAGAAGGTATGCTCCTGTTTGTCCTGGAGAAAGGGGAGACAACAGAGCCGTTAGCACATCCTTAGCAAAGATACTTAAAATGAAACCGGTGCCAGTAACAAGGTGCTAGAACAGTGCAGTTGGGAGAGGTGAGCCAAAAGACATGACATTAAAGCTGAAATCTTGAGAGAAGAGAGAGGAACCAGGTAGAACAAAATGCATGGCAGCAGGTAACAGCCAGCCAAAGGAAGTAATACAGGAATGATGCAAAATGACATGAAGACCAGCTTCTGTGATAATTCAGAAAAGACCACAGGACAGAAACAGAGCATAAAAGCAGCCTTTTAAGCTATGTTTAAAGAAACTGTAATACAAACCATCACTAAATTCAGCACAGTAGCAGTTGAAAGCAGGGACACAGATAAGAGATATCTTCGTTACTACTAATAAAAGCCTTAAGTGACACAGAACTAGAGGAATGGTCTTGCTTCCTGACAAGAACATGAGATGAAGGGCTCAGCTACTGAGAAAAAGAGCTGAAAAGACTGGTATGGCAGACTATCAAGGTCCTGCCATACAACCTCAGCCAGAATGTCAAAGGCAGAGGAAGAGGAATCTAAGAGAAAATTAATTGAGGTCAAGGGTTTATTAGGCTAAATCACATTTAGTTTCATTTTAAAGCTCTTTGCGGGCACATCACAAAATACTGAGAGATGTTATTGATCTCAGCTTTAGAATTTGACTTTTCTAAAACTTATTTTTTAAATCTCTAGTCATATGAAGTATTATGCTTACTGATGAACACTGAAGTCCTTTTCTCTTCCAGTTTATGCCCTGAAATGAAAGTTGTTCTAGCCAAACTCTAATGATACTTTTTTAGGTATCAGCTAAGCAAAGAAAATTCACTGTTGTCATAGGGCTTATAAAATGGTGGCTGCCAAATTAACAGTTTGATAAGCCAAATCCCGAGTCTTTAAAATGCATTTTCTTGCATATCATCTAGTCATTTATACTTGTGCCATGGGAGTGTTTAATCAGTGTAAAACACCATAAGGCAGCAAAACTCAGGTTTGTACTGCATTGAATATGAAGTAATAAATTACATTTTCTTGTAAAAGCAGCATTGAATCAAGATCAATATTCTTAGCAGAAGACCTACTGCTGCGCAAGTGATGAGTAACAGAGAACTCAGAAAGAGAATCAACAGAAGTTAAAAACTAAACAAATTGCTAGAATTTGCTAATATATAGATGATCTATTTGCACACATTTGTGTTACATCTCCATGAGTGTCATGAATTAATTAACAGCTACTACTACGGACAAAACATTGGTTATAGAAGAGAATCAATTTCAACTGAAGTGTTACAAGAACATTTTGTACTTTTTCCTTTATGTTATGGCTGAAGCATAAGAGAAATATAAAACAGAAGGTACATGAACTTCCGTGTTAATGTAACAGTCCTTAACTTTCTTTCCTCTTGCTTCTTGGTAAACTTTTCTTTTGGATTAAGATATTTTGATGCACAAGTATTTTGCATGAAAGCTTTCCTTCTAAGAATATCATGACTTCCCTAGAGATACTGCATACTCATGTGCATACATGCACACATCCACATTTTTTCTGACAATATTTAGCTTTATTAAAGCTATTTAATAATGCTAATAGCACCTAGAGCAAACTTTTTTTAGTAAAATCAACAGATATTTATCACTGTTCCTTTAAAAAAAGGTAAAAATTGTTTCCACAAAGTCAACTATTGCCCAAGGCATATCTGAGCTGCATGTAGCTTATCAGTACGTGTCAAATTCCACCAGCTCTGCCCACTCAAGCATGTCTGATTCTCAGTATTAACCCGTAATTCAACTTTAAATCAAGTTCCTCAGTCCTACTCCCCACTTCTCCCTGCTTACAACCTAATAAACTTCTTTACTTGTCCTGCCCTTATGATCACGTTGTCAAAAATAACCCCCTCATGACTGTAAAAAAAAAAATTCCCTGTTCTTGGTTAAAACCATACCAGTTCATCCCACCACTAACTTATAACATCTCTACCATCCTGTCTCTAGTTCTATGAACACTTTTCACACTGAAACTGCACCACAAACCTCTGTTAACTTGGAAAATTATCCCAATTTGCACAGCTTCAAGGACTTTGGCTGTGCTGCTTCAGCAACTTTAGACCATTTTTACAGTATTAAAGTTTCATTTGAAATGCTGAGTACACCACCTTTTATTCTACAGAAGCCGAGAAGTATTTAGAAGTCTAGTCAAAAGCTTTAAGGGGCCAGAGAGCAGGAGGCCTGACCTTGAATCCCTTTCTAAGCACATATTAATGCAAGGGCTTTTCCTCATCACTCGGCTTTTTTGACTGTGACTGGTCATGAACTGAGCAGAATGAAAAAGGTCAGATTATACCATAAAGAAACAGTGCCATCATAACTCAACATGCTTTCTCCATAAAGCCCTAGTTCCAATATAGTAAGCCTCTGCCTCCTCTACTGACCCTAAAAAAAAAAATATTTGTTAGCTTCTCTATTAGGCTCATCTCAGACCTTCCAATCAGTGCCACATAATTACTGTTTAATCGCAGGCACACATTCCTATGCTGCATCTCCTCAAGATAAAAACTATAATCCTAAGGCAGGTAAGTTTGGGAACATATAGGTTAGAACGGAAGAGTTGCTTAGAAGCACGCATGCACATATACTCACAGTGAAAAATCTGGGTTCTGTTTTGCCGCCACTGAGGTCTGTGGCTCACATTCCCTATTGGTCTTTGCATTTACATGCAGAGCTTGCTCAAAAGCATAAAGGAAGCTTTCCAGTATGAAACATCCTGAACAATATTAAACTATTAACTACAGTTATAAGAATCACATTTCTTGATAAGGAAAACACATACCCTGATTTTTTAAATTAATTCAGGATTCATCAGTTCTCACATACATCAAGATCCTTAAAACTAGGAACTGAACTTCCCAGAAACCTAATCTCAAACAGTTCACATAATAAAACACTGGTTGTGACAGAAACCTCCTTCTCATAGCTACAGCCCATAACAAAAGCTACCAAATAGGATTTTATAGCTTATTTACAGAAGGAGAAAAGACTCTGTGCAACAAAAGATCACTATACAGGTAACAGTCAACCTGCCAAAAAAACTTTTCTGAATTTATGTTCATACTTACTTCATGTTTCCTATGCATCCTAAAATATCAATACAAGATCAGTTGTTTCAAAAAAGATGCAGAAATTAGCTTACAATCCTGAAAATATTAAGAGATCAGCAGTATTTAACTGTTTGTATTGGATTAAAAATACAAATATTTGGGGGGAAAAAAAAAAAACAAAACAGGATAGATGGGCCAAAATGATTAAAAACAATTATTGACAATTTTATAAAAGCAGTGTATGTCTTCTCCGTCTGGCAAAATTCTATTTGCCCAGGCTTCAATATTCTTGATGGTCAAGTAAAATAATATAAATTCCCCACACAACCCATACAGATTCATCATTGCAGTAAACTGTTAGGAAGTAAATTTTAGGCACAGCCTGGTAGGTTTTCATGACAAATTCCTAAGGTTTGTGTGTTCCTAACCTATCTCATTCTCCTATTCCTGTCTATTCTTTGGCTTTATCTGACATATCCTCTCTTACTGTCTATATAAGAAAATAGAAGTTCTATCAATATTTCTGTACTGTTAGTAAAAAGCTAATTATTGTCTTTAAAAATAGCTTTGACTTGCAGTCTACTGTTCTATTCTATATTGCTTTCACAACTTTATCAATTTACTTTATGACGTAAATGTTGCACTCTGTGTTGTATATTATCTCTGGTAATCAGCAAAGGTATAACTTTTCCCGAACTAAAAAATTATATTCACCCACTGTCCACAATATATAGCAAGTCCATCTAAGAGGATAATAAAACATATTGCATTTACAAAATACCTGATAGAAGTATCTAAAGTACAGAATGTAAAGATACAGAAGTGACATAGTGCTTTGTAAGCCTGCAGACATACCACATTGATGCTCATGATGCTGCTCACAGATTTGCTATTTATATAAGTTGCTATTCAGAAGCCGATCGCCTCCATGAATCTGAAAATACAGGTCAACAATACTTTGCAATTTGTGAAGCAGTGGGGTACACAGGCATTTGTATAGGTGTGAGCAATGGAATAAATTAGAAAAGAGAAATACAATGCTGAGAAAGATGCTTAACAGAGAAATGGAAATAGAATGGAGATACAGAGGCTCTGGGGGAGAAGGCAGGATGTGTAATGTAGGAAAAGGAAAAAGAAGATATAGGAGGCCAGGTAAATGAAAAGGGAATGACGACCAAAGAAATGACACTAAACACAGCAAGACAAGACAATGGTAACAGAAAGATATTTGAAGTAATTAATAGCAAAAAGTAAAACAATGGAAGATTTATCAAGAGATTTTTAAAAAGATAATTAAAAAATAGTTCGTATTTAGCACATCGTACAATAGAACTAAAACTGGCTCCTTTAAGATGTGGAGTCTGCTCTCTGTGGGTACAGCAGCAAAAATATTTCTATATTTCAAATATTTTAGTTAATATATCTAATCAGATAGAGGGCAACAAGTAAAATACTCCAGTAATCAACATTTCTATCGTATGTCCTACTTCCTCGTGTTTTAATACATTCTGCCAGAACCCTCAGTATTCCACACCTTTTCCTCTACTTTGCTTTTTGCGGCTCCATCCTGGAGACCCTACCTGCCTGCCACTGCACTTCCAGTTTAAGATTTAATGGGACTTCCCTCGAGACCTGTCAGGGCTACACCCTAATCGGCCGCAAGAGTCACTGTTGAGTGACACCCAGATCTCCCCTGGGGTGTGAACGTACTGCTTTTGCAGTCCAAGGGAGCAAGAGACTGGGACCAGGAATCAATACAACCCATTTTAACTAGCAAGAACCACCTAGTAATACCTTGTTTGTATTTCTTGAACGAGTGACACAAGAAACACTTATTTCATTCCATACAATAATTCACCACAATCAGAAGGAGCACAGTAAGGGCAACACCATCTCCCAGCTGCTGATTACATCAAAGGTTTGCAGCACAAATTCAATTTTATGATGTTAATCTCAGCCTGCCACTCAGAAATTTTCTCTGAGGGATATGATTTTTCTCTGGATTTCATTTTAAGAATGATTTTCTTCTTCTACAATCAATAAAGATATGTTTTCATCAAAAGACTCTATCTTGGCAGAATTCAATTGGCCATCTCAAAACCTTTTGGTGACACAATATTAATTAAAATAGTTTATGTTGCACCTAAGCTGGAAAATGGGGCAGTGAAAACATCAACAACTCAGAACACCTGTGCTTTACACACTGTCATAAGGTACAGTAGAATATCTTCACCTCCTTGAAGTTACTACTTTACCCCATGAACTGTTACATTATTTTAAGCTTGCTAGAAAAGTGTCATGAGATGCTCTTTTGCTAAGTAGAAAAATTAAAAATGCCTGCAAAAATATGAATTCCCACTTTCTTTCACTTTCATTAAAGGCTTCTAAAACAACAACAATAATCAATGATATAATAGCTGTTTAAACATGTTAGACAACAGCTAATGCACATGAGCTAGCTAACTTTGTTTTAAATCACACATATCAAGGATCCTGTATCTATACAAAGTTTATCTGAAAAAGAAATGCGTTATACAAGTGTGTTTAAAGACATCTTTTATGGCTCCAAAGAAAAACAACATTTGTTTTTATTGTCTGAAATATAGTACCTGAATGTCCTATCAACTACAAGAATAGTTATCCACAGGAAATGAAATGTTGCTTAAGCGCTACACAGAACTACATATATGTGAATTATTTCCACTTCCAATGCTTTAAGCATACAAATAGTACCACTTAAGTCATCTTAGTGGAGTTAGTCATATTCAAATGGTGAAATGCTTTGCTGAAGCAGAGCTTTAATCAGGTCTCAGGACATTCATTTGGCAATTCTTACAGGAAAGCACACACAACAGAAAAGGGCCATCAGTTTCTGCAGAATGTAAACTTTGATTTCCACAAAATTGCATTTTACTGACTTAAAGACAGGTTTTTAACCTTAGTTTTATATACATTAAGTTATGCCTACCTTTATTGAAAGTAACAGCTTTTCATGTGAGAAAGTGCTGCTTCCTTATGCCAGTAAAGAGACAGCTCCTCCTTACATTTTCTTAATTATAAATTGTCTTATGAGCAGAGAGACATTTATGTCCTTTACAGAGTCAATGATCCCAACATAATCTCACATGAATCAAAGGGTCTACTAAGGTGGTGTCACCTCCAAGTTTATGGCCTACATAACTTGGGAAGTGTAGAGAGTAATAAACTTTAAGTCTGTGTCAAGACTTCCCATAGATGCAAGCAAAAGTCACATGTAATCTACAAGTGCTTTGATCGACTTTCCTTTTTATGAAATATCACAGATTCTGTAATGAACTAGCCATAATTAAGCCTACAGAATTCATTCTTATTTACGCTGCTTTAACACAAAAGATAGAAAATCTGGTAAGATCAAGACACATGAAACCTAAAAAAAAAAAAACATTTAAAAAAAATCTCCCACTGAGGGGCAGTGAATATGCATCAAAGCTTTAAGTCACTCATTTTGTCTTCCTTAAGTGACCTTGAACTCATCTAAGATAAAAAAACCCTGTCGATTAGAGAGGTGATGTTTTTGGTTCAGCTACACTGTACTCTGGAAAGTTTAAATAACAAACAAAATTGGAATCAGATGCTTGAAATAAAACAACTAAAATATATCATCAGCCTTTAGTTTTTGGATAGTGATGTAATAATCACTAATCAGTGGTGTAATCAATTGCATCATAATGAGGATTTCCAAACTCTGACAACAAGAACTCCTTATTTTTCTATTTTGCTCTTTGAATACTCTTGATTACCAAACAGGCCTCTATGCAGTGTTCTTCACTATGGGGTATGCAGCTGTTTAGTGTAAACAACTCGGAACAATTTGTTATATATACACAGTCAAATCTGCTTAAGTTAAAAGACACTGTTTATTATGAAGCAGAATCAAAGTCCAAAACTGATCCAATGCATTGCAATGCATGGATTGCAGTTTTCGTTACAGTAAACTTCTAATTTTAACACTGAAAAATTTTAATGAGAAAAACCTGCTTTTCTCATGTAATCAATCCTACCAACACAAACCTTTTGAGCAGAACTAGCTCACTGCGACAGCCATTTTTGCAATGAGTATTCCCAAAAGATCACAGTTCTGTACCAGTAGCATTACTGATATGCTAAAATTCATTATATTTTAAGAAAACACTACTACTGTTCCTAGCAGTGACCAGAAAAGTAATCACGACAGAAACACCACAAGGCTTTAAGTGAGCCATCCTGACTAATTCCATAATTGAGCAAGTTTCAAAAAATCTCTAACCAGAACTATTTTCAAGAGAAAACAGAACTGCTGTAAAACAAATATAAATTTATTTCTACTCTATGGTTTTGCACCAATAAGGCATCACTAAAATAACACAAAACCATTTTCCCTTTTCAACGAGCTAATATTTTGAACTCTGATGTGTTCTCACATTACTGCTTTTCTCCAAGAAGTCCAGTTTATAAGTAAACTCCAAAACAATTGATGGAATATAAATAATTCCCTAAATTATCTTGGAATCGGAAGTTTCAGACACCTAACATCAGATATCAGTGTTGAAATATAAAGAAGTTATATAGTTGATACTAAATGTACAGGGGACCAGACAAAACTCCCAGAAACTTGGATGACATTTGCCCAAATAAGAAAGAACCACCGCTGCACCGGTCAGAGAAGCTTAGTGCCCATCACCAGAGCTCTGTGGTACCGCTCTTCTTGGCCACGGCAAAACCCAAACCCACCCTCAGTCGCCTTCCTGAGGTGCCCGAGGAAGCAGAGCCTTACGGCCGCAGACCCGCTGCCCGGACGCACAAGGACAGTCCCAGCAAACAGCCCCAGGTTTCCCCCCGAGGGGCGAGCCGGGCCGCGGCGTCGGCTCAGCGCCCACCCCGGGGCAGCAGCGCGGTGGCGGCGCCGCCAGTGCCACCGCTGCCCCCAGCCCGGCCCTGCTGGCAGGACGGGGAGGCCAGCACCAGGCTGGAAGCGGGGGAAGGAAGGTGGCTGCCAGGAGCCGTGCCTGGAGCCCAGCTGAGCAGGCGAGGCCGCGGGGCCGCCCCTTACCTCCAGCGGCTCCCAGGCACCGCGGGCGGGGGAGGACCAGCCGGCAGCAGCGAGGGCGCTGAGGGGAAGGTGAGGCAGCTGGGACGGGTTTTATCCCACCCGGGAGCGGCTACACCCAGCCCTGCTCCCGCCCCGGCGGCCGCTCCTTGGCCTCCCGCGGCGGCGGGAGCAAGGGTGGCGCGAGCCGGCGCGAGCTCGCGCCGCCCGCAGCTGCTCACGGTGCCGCCCGCGCCCGCCGAGGGACGGGATTTACGCGGTAGCTCTCTGCCCTGACGGCGCAGGGCGAAATAGTGAGGGGAAATAGGGGCCAGAGAAAAAGTATGCGAGGTTAAATCCGGGCTGCGGCCACCTTGCTCACCGGCCTGCCCCGCTGCACTCCCCCTCGCGGCTCTGCAGACTCGGGCGGGGCCGTGCCCCACCTGGGCTGGGGCTGA
The DNA here is from genome assembly GCF_964195595.1 of Calonectris borealis. Taxonomy (NCBI): domain Eukaryota; kingdom Metazoa; phylum Chordata; class Aves; order Procellariiformes; family Procellariidae; genus Calonectris; species Calonectris borealis. The sequence continues at coordinate 14,730,162 of NC_134322.1, forward strand.
CAGCTGAGGGCCTAGCCTGCCCCTCAGAGATTACCCCCCGCTCGGTGATGAGGCACGGGAAACTTTTCAAGTGTCTGCCCTGCTTTAAGTACGGTGAAAAGAATATTTGCGCTTGCGGGAGTCGGGCGCAGGTGGAAGCAGGTGGTGGCGGCTCTCCTGACAAGAGGTGGGCCAGGTGCAGGCCGGTGTTTGCGAAGCCTCCAGCCAGGTGCTCCCGGGGTGGAGCTTGATTCCTCACAGGTGTGGGAATCAACAGCAGCTGTGGTGTCATGTCTGAGGGCAGAAAACCGGTGAGCTGAACACTTCGTGCTGTGAGGGTACGTGTTGTTGAGGATGTGAGTTTCTTAACTTCAAGAGTTTCTGTCTGAAAACATTAAACTATAGTGAATGGATACAGTAAGGAAAAGAAATGTGATGTCTATTTGTTCAATAGTCTGTCCCTTCTTTTTTCAAAGGTCAGTCTAAAACCATGACTTCCTGAACTTGTTTGCCTGATATTTTTTTGAAATAACATTGAAATGTGCAGGGAGTTGGAGGGATGTTAAGAGATTTAAGTGTATTTCTAGTGCCTATGGTTCTCCTATTTTAAATTATGAGTATGGTAGCTAAAGTATGTGGAGTTTTTATTTTAGTATTATTGAATTCACATTTACACTGAGACTATTTCCCTGAGGCATCTGCCTTGAGATAAATAGTAATATTCTAAAATGTGTTACTGTAATTACAGTCTGCATCTGTGGGCTACACTTTAGAGGTAAGTGAATGCAATAAAAAGAAAAAAAGTGTGTAAAGTTTGTAACAGATTGAAACACATTTCTCCCAAACTTTTGTTTTTATTTGTTTCAGCAGTTCTGTAGTTCAGATTTCAAAAGATTTTTAATGTAATAAAATAAAAACCTTTAAAGATGAGACTAATTAAACCACTTCACCTTATGAATGATTTTATGTAGGCAAGTTAGAAACCCTGAAAGTAAAACTTTAATGGAAAAGATGATGTTTGGTTAGATTGAATCAGGCAGAGTGAAGAACACTGAAATATTGTATCTTAGGTAAAACTTACAAAGGTACCTCTTTTCGAAGCTTGCTTCTAGGGATTTTAGTAGTAATCATATTGAAAGCAAAATGAGATGATACAAGTCAACTTACTCTAAAAACCATAATATTATTTTTCTCAGAAAAGATGATCACTGGCCCTTTAAAGTCAATAGTGGTAACTGGAACCTCAGCTAAAGTTCTTGAAGTCAAAAGATGCTTATCAAGAAAGTGAAAGAATTGTATCAGACCAAATAATCTAATGGATGAACTAGATATTGCTTGTGCTTTTTGGCACTTCGTGTGAATTGTGAATTCTGCCTGTGAACCTAAATAAATAATTTTGACAGCCTCTCCTTAATCATTGATAGATGGATGTTTCCATATGAAAAACTGTCACATACGTTTAGCACAACTTGATACAAAGAGAAGGTCACTTCAAAGACCTTAATTGTGTCTTGTGCTCAGAGAGGGTCATGAAACTGTGTGATTTCTATTTTGTTTTTCAACATCATATTTGTTACCTTGGTAAAATAAATAATTCCATAAAAGTTGTACACATATTAATACCATACTATTTAAATATATTTACAGATGCACATTAAAAATACTGGTTATGAAAGCTATATGTATCATATATACTACTTATACTTCCAGATTTTAAGAACTATCCCAAAAAAACAACTGGTTTTGTTTCATTCCTAGCCTCTGTAATATGAAGCTTTGTATTTAAAAATACATAACTTATCATCTGTTGTAAATAATAGAAGTTTTAATAGCATCCCAAATTATACTTTTTTTTTTTTTAAAGTACTGGTCCTACCTAAAAACAAAACCTCCCATACCTTGTATAATATTTGTGTAAAGTTTTCATTTTCATAAGTCATTTTAGAAAGAGCAATTGAACTGCTACAGAACTGAAAGGTAAATCATTAAAATAACATTTTTACAGTATTGGCTTAACACAAAGTATGTTTTTCTGCACTAGTTTAATAGGGGTGATGTTGAACAGATTTCCCAAACTTACAGCAGTTTTGTGTATACGATTTAACTTTGCTTAAAAAGAATTTAACTTGTACCAAACTGCTAGAAACCAAATGTATTGCAATATAAAATGCCCACATAGAAATGTGTACCATTATAGCCAAATTGATTTACCACTATATCTCAAGCTAAACTGATGTAACTTATGTCAAAAGTACTCAGGTAAGACAGATGTCAAATCACAGTGTAGGCAATAAAAGTCTTTTGCTGAAAATTGTACTATTCACATGCCACTATTCTTTTAAAAATAATGGTTTGGTTCTAAAAATAAATTGTATGATTTATAGATATCACAAGGTTTTTAGGATAACGTTGTTCAAGATTTGGGAACTCTTTCTTGTAATTTCTTCTAAGAAATTAGAAAGTGAGATTTTGATGCATGTTTCAAGAACAGAATCTAGGATTTTAAGAATAATGCCAAAAAATGGACTTGCCTTAAGTATGAGAGTGAACCAATTATTGGAATAATTATCATAACTTTTGCATGTTATTTCTGAAAGTGTTGATATGATAATCAGGTTCACAGAACCCTGATTTATCTCTCTTCTTTTCCTGTGAAATGCTCCCTCTCTGTCCCTTTTTCGCTGCCTGGTTTAACCATCTCATTATTTTCTTGAGCAAAGAGAATCACTGGATGCTGCTGTTATGCCGCTGTGAAATCCTATATAGGCCATAACAGTAGTATGAAAAGTAATTAGATGAGGTCAAAGATTTGATCCTTTAATTATTTTCACAATGTTCAGTGATTTTTTTTTTAATTTAAAAACTTTAATATTTTTTATATAAGTAAAAATACATATACACATTAAGCTGAAAATACTGTGGCAAAGACAAGACCCATACAGGAAGATAAAATTACAAAGATTAAGAATTTGTATACATTTCCCTGTTTTGTGGCACTGGTTCTTGGCAACAACCTGCATTATGGGAAAAACAGAATGAACACAGACTTATCAACCTACCTGCTGTGATATCAGCTGGGTTTGCATATGAAAACAAACTATAGGAATTACCTTGGCTCAAAATATTTTTTATGAATAACTGTGATGTTTACAGAATATTCTTAAATTGAAATCCATAATGAATCACAAGTTGAAATATCACACCTGGCAACTGGTAAAGAAAGGGAGAATATGCACAAAGAAAAGAAATTAAAACTGGTCACACTCTCGAGCTCAACAGAGATCACTTCTTTCTGTCGGAGAAAAAGGAGATCTGTCCTGGACTGTTGGATCTCCACAAGGGAGGCAAGGGCAGTTCACAGATTAATACGTACACAAAGGAAAAGGGTGTAGACAGGGAATGATGTAGGCATGGGAAGAATCTCTTCTGAAAGAAATAAGACTTCTTTTCAAAAGTGAACTTTCTGCATCAAAGCTACAGTCATCAGTTGCTAGTTGTATTCTTTGGGCATTACTTTCACATGCTATTACAGAGGGTTTGCATTCTAATTCTAGTTCTTTTCCCAATTTTTGGTCTGACGTGCAGACCACTTCGTCTCATTTTATTCAAACATAATTGTTTTGTGAAGTATTTTCAGATTCTTTTGTTGAAGAGGTTTTATTTTGGCTTGGTGAGCTAGTGCTAGATTCAGAAATACCACATTGTATTGCAGACTTGGGTACTGGTCTACTTGAAGACATTTTGTGGCTAATTTCCCCTGCCAGCGTTTTATTTTCCTCTTCTGTAATTTAATAAAAATGAGATTTACTTCTATTATGAAAAGCCTTGAAATCCATTAATGAAAAGCACTTCAAAAAAACTTTGAGAAAACTTTTATAAATGTAAAAAGTTGGGCCTGTTTCTTATGATCTGGGGTTGTATAGGTACCTGTACGTTCCTATTTCTCACTAAAAATAATGTTGGCTCACTAATTTATTAACCATCCAGATGATATAATAATTTCAGTCTCTGTTGTGATTATTGTCATCCAATAATTAATTTCTCCAGCTTTCTTCTCTTCAGGATTTTCCTTTTAAGGATTTTCCTTAAGGATTTTCTCTTAAGGATTTTCCTCTTTATCTGAATGGGCAGCAAAGTAGCTTCAATAAACTAAAATATTTATCTGGCCTCAATTAGCAATCAAGGCATGTTTTTGAGATGAATAAGAGCAATTAGTGGTTAACAACATTGTTGACAGACATCACATACTGAAATATGAAACAGCATTAGCTTAGATTACATTAGGGGATAGTTGTCAAGTACTGAGAATTTATTGTACTGTCTTATGTATAATGTGATGAAATATTGATGAAAAAATGTCACATTTCATGTCAATGGAGCTATTGTTTTGCAAAGATAAGCTATGGGTATGTTCACCATTGGATATACTTCTGGAGACTTAAGAATGCTGTTGATTAAATCAGTGCTTTTATGAGAATAAATGCAATTTCACAAATTGCTATCAGAATAAAGGGTCAGATGAGTCTATACTTGTTGCATTCTGGAATTAAAGCAAGGCAGTGTTAATACAGAATTCAATCTCTTAATGTCTGTCTTACTGGATTTACAAACTGTACTTTATTGTTTATTTTATTTTCCACAAAATAATAATGCTGTAGCCGCTAGGTCCAGCAATAGGGTAGTTTCACAATATTATTAATTTTAAAATACGAGTTACAAGTACGTTTTTGCTTATTTATTGTGACGATGGAGTGTAATATACCCTTTGAGACGCTAGAGGGAGCAAAGTGAAAACAGGGAGGAACGTTAAATCCATTAAAAGCTTAATTTTGCTCAGAATGCGAAAACGTGATTTGTTATTGTTCAATTGTAGTTTAACTACATTTTAAGCTTGTACAAGTAACCATCTTGTTTCGTCCTTCCAGTAAATATTTTTAAAGGCTTTTTCCTTGCTATAATTACTCACCTCACACATTTGTCTTGCAAGATTATCTGTATAAAATGGGTTTAGTTTCTGTTCTTTGTGTTTTTCTGAGGAAAAGTGTGGAATACTAAATTATATTTTTAAGGGAAAAAGATAAAGGAAGTTTTGTAACAATTTTTCCCAATTTTAAAATTCCTCATAATAAGCATCATGACCACACCTTTTCCAGTATTCTTGCCCCCTGTAAGACCATATAATGTAGGCAATTATGGCAGCTATATTTGTTTCTAGGAGTTCCTTACTTCTTACTTTTGTGGGACATGAGAATCCAGGAGAAAGAAATACCTATTCTGTCTTTCTATAGAAGCAGGATAAGAAATATTTGGTTTTCTGGTAGATATGTATTTAATATGGCTTTAGGGTATAAAGTGATTTTTTTTAAAAAAAAAAAAAGGCTGAAAGTGCTGAACTATTACAGATATTTTAGAAATATTCATTTAAGCACTTCCTGTATGTTCATTAAACAGAGATACAGGAAATAGAGATCGCATACTTCTTGATTTCCACTATGGTTTCATGGCTTTTCTTGAATACAAATATTTTATAGTGAACTGAAGAGAGGATTACAATTTTTAAAATATGGGTACAGAGCTCATACAGGTTAAATGCAATCATTGAGTGTCCCAGGAACGGAGAATTTTTGAAAGCATTAAGAAAAGGCACGTTACATTTGCAGCATATGTTACTAATTGTACACTCATAAGTTTACCAGGGCTGACTGAGTTAGAAAACATTCTGCTACATCAGAGTAGTCAAGCTAAGACTGTTAGTCTGTTTGCTTAGAAACATTTTTTTCATTTAAGAGTGGAGATGAAAGCATTACTGAGCCTTACCTAATTTCTTGATAGGGGCTTTATTCTGCCAGCTTTTTTGCCTGTAGAGCAATTCCACTGACACCAAGAAAGCCAGCTAGGTCCAAGCACTCCACTAAATCACAAATTCAGAGGTATGCGTACAAACATACATGAAATGATGAAAAATGGCATCTCTTTGAGATTTATGTTTAGGAAGAGATACAGAGGCCAAAGTAACAAATCTGATGCATAAGATGAATAAAATTGAATGTTCTGAAGAAAAAAATCAAGGTACATTTTTATGGTAATTTAAAAAAAAAGTACTAGATATGTTTACTCTTCAGGTGTGTATGTAAATCAAGAAAAAAGGGACAAAATATTTTTTGTCATCTCAAACTTTTCATGTATACTATGGAATACAATTCTGTATTTTAGTACTTTTTTTTTTTTTTGTAAAGTCAAATGTTTACTGTGCTGTGTTTTAAGAGATAAATAAGATCTGAAAACATCCAAAGTTCATTCGGAAATGAGAAATCATTGCTGTTTCCCAGAGCAAATCAGACTCGAGCCACTAGGTGTCTCTAAATGTAAAATAAAAGTAGTCAAGGCAGCAGCTAAGACTACATAAGGACATGTGGAACAGAGATGCAAGAGACTGGAAAACATCTCCTTTCACAGGGAACAAACCTGTGCTTTTAACAATCAGTTACTGAGTAGAAATGTTTGATTGGGCCTCTGATGAGCTAAGTTTCTTTTGAAACTTATTCCTCCTTAATTATAATGAGCACAGTTTAATTTTTGTGTGGCAGCAAGGAATTTTAGAGAAATCATATAAATAAGCAGAGCTACTAATAATGAAACAAAAAGTTTAGAAAATCTTGGTTAACTTAAATCATAAAAAGAAAATACATTTTTCTTTGAGATTTATATTTCTTTACATTGTTTAAGGTAGCTTTTTCTGATCTGTTTTGCTGTACAAAGGGGGCATGCTTTCTGGGGCATGTGACTTCAATGGTCCAAATGACTCCATCATTGAAGAGGCAGAGGTCAGAGTAGGGGCAGAATAGTACCCAAACTTAAGGACTATAATCAGAAGTATGTGATCCTCTTCCCAGTTAGTGTACTGCTACAGTGTCTGGTTTGTACATATTCAGTTTCTATTTATGTAAAATAGTAAAAATATTTATCTTTCTTTTCATAGCATTCTTAATGAGAAGATCCCAAAGCACTGTACAGATGATCATTCCAACTCTGTTTTCATAAGACAGGTAAGTGATAGTTTTTTCAGTCTCTATGAAACTGGAGTCAAGGAAGGAAAGGTGTGAAGTGACATGCAAAACTTGTACACAAAAACCTTAAGGTCAATCTGGACTGAATAATCTATTTTTTTCTAAAGCTAAGGACCAAATTAAAAATTATACAGTTTTCTCATTAAGTCCAGGTATTCAATATTCAAAACTTAGAAATTTGTGGCACTTATTTATAGTTGAAATACCACTTTTCTGTAATAGAATAAGAAAAAACCTGTGACATAAGTCTATTTTTAGTCTAATAACCTACTAGCTCCTGTGACTATCACAAATATGACAGGTGGAATATGAATCTATGACAAGTTATTGTATTTTTCTTTGTGTTAAAACTTCAGGATTTTTTATTGCTGTGGTTTGACTTTTTGTTGTTAATCTCCAAAACTGAAGTGAATAGATACAAATTTTATTGAAATATCTATGTACTTGGTGGTTAATAACACATAACATTTTGAAGGAGGGCCCTTCCTTTGTTTCCTGTTGGATGAGGGTAAATGGAGTGCATTGAACTCATTTATCAAGGTGATTCTTGTGAAGCCCAGAACACATCACCTATTATCCCTGGCTATAGTTGTGCCTATCTTTTGGAGGCAAGGACAAAACTGATCTAATTTGTAGTTCCTATCTTCAATATTGCTCATAGTTTCTCAGGGTCAGAAATCAGCTGATTGATTTTCTGCTTATCCTGTCACTTTGATGATGCATTTCTTGATAGCATATTTTGTTACAGAGTTCATTATTTCTATCTTTTATCACTTATGGAGTCTACCGAAAATTATAGTATACACCTGGGGATGCAGAATCTATATTTCTGAAAGGTAGAAATGAACTGGCTGGAAAAACTGATTTTTTTTTTCTTGCTTTCCTGGTTGAACTCCTTCTCACTGGTTTCAGCTTTCCGTGTTATTATGATCACAATAATGATAATATAGCCATTTATCTTTGAATTTGACCTGAAGAGTGCGTAATTTTTTCCCATAATAGACAAAAATCTTCTTCCCCACTAGCTCTCATTTTAAGCCAATGATTGACTTCAAGGGGAAGGCAAAAAAAACAGTTTATCACCTAGTCTTCTGAGGTGACTGGCATATTTCTTCATGTGCTAGTGTAAGGAGATACTGATGAGTTAAAATGTTGGTGTTCAAAGGTCAAAAGTTCTTTAAAAGTACACATGGGTCAGCATAAAAGTAGCTAAGAAAAGATGGCTTCATAATGTTTACAGATAGAAATGTAGGGGATGCAAGGAAACTGCTCTTACACTCTATATTTGTAGTAACAATTGAAATTTGGCTAATTTTTTTCCCTGCCAAGTTTATTTTTTAATATTCTCTTCTATAACTACGATATCTTAAAACAGCAATAGGCTGTGTTTTCATTTTCCTGTGAAAGTTGAGAGGTTATCTTGCACATGTTTTTGCAATCAGTATGCAAATGTGCTCTGTTCCTTGTTTTCCTTATGCAATATATTATATTAAAATCTATGAATTCATGACCATAGCTGTTGCATTACAAGTATCCTGTAGAGGAGGAACTTCCTGAGAAAACAATATGTAGTTTTAATGCCAAGTAGGTAAATCATCAGACTGAAATCTCCTTGCTTTTGGTGAATTAACTGAAAGACACTGACAGGCTTCAATTTGCTAGTATGTGCATGTAAAGAAGGAGAAGTAAAAAAAAAAAAAAAAAAGCAGCAGATTCTCACTAAAAAAAAATAAATATGTAAGTTCACAGATAAAAAGAATCATATCCTCCATGTCCTTGAGAATTTGGATTGAAAAATAATTACATACATCTTTTGGAAGCAGATCACTCAACAGTGTCAGGTATCAGGTGACACATCCTTAATAACAGCATTGTACCTACTTACTCTCCTCTGTTGAATAGAGTGGAGTGAAAGTATAGACAGTTTTGATATAGCTTAGATAAAAATGCAATGTAAACAATTCCTTTTGTTTCCTTTTTTTTCAATGTCTTTCTAAATTCTTCATTCTGCATATAGATCTACAATGTTGGGACATTTTAATTGAAGCCAAATTCTAGGACTGAAATGTAGTATCAGGCATTAAATAAAAAAATGGTAATATGGAAAAGGGAAAACATTGGGGAAGGCATGACTAATCTTAGGGTAATTACTTGAGGTATTGAAAATATCAGTTTGTGAAACATGCATGTTGTACTGCTGTTGCTACTTTTATGCCCTTTAGCCAAACACCATCATGACAGCTTGTTCCAGCTCAGTGCTTTTCATTATTCTTTTGTTAAATATAAGAAATACTTTTTCCAAATGAAAGAGCATTTGCACATGCCGTGTTCTCAGTCCACAGTGACCTTCTGCTTATGTTCAAGTATTCTCTGCATATTTCCTACCATAAAATCATAACATCTTTCCCAGTTGCATATGTAAGAAACAGTCATGACATCACAGTGAAATAAATGAACCACAATGACTGCTGTTGCTGCTGGAACCCAAGGATCCAAGAAGAAAATCAGTATTCCACATGAAGCCCCCGATATCTGAGAAGGTGAGTGGAAGAAAGGAAAAGGAGGCAAGTTTGCACAATTTCAGAAGGATACAGAGATGCAGCTGTATAACTTTGAGTCATGCTAAGGATTACTGTGGACTGTATTTACTGAACCTTAAGTCAGCAGTGATTAGATTTTTGTTCCAAGTAAATATTTTTTTCATTTGACCCAGATGCACACTTGAGATCAGATTCTCAGCCAGTATGTACCAGACTAGATTTGTTAACTTCAGTGGAACTCCATTGCTTGCATAAGGTGGAAACGTGGCTTTAAGACTATCAGACTGCTGTGGAAGACTTGTTCAGAATAAATAGAATTCAGAAGAGAGATAAGCAAATATATTAATCTAAGACACAGGACCAAAAAGTAATATGTTAACAACTTCACATTACGGCAGAGTAGCATGATCCTAAACCAACATAAGTACTAGACACTTCTATGGGGAAAAAAAAATATCAAGACTACACATATTATGCAAAGTGACTGTAGACTTTCATGAAATCCTGCACTGAATTTTCTTCAATATCGCACTTAACAGATTTTTGACCTTGCGGGCTATCACAGAATCACAAGGAAGGAACCCCTCGTTCATCTAGTCCAACATCCCTGCTTAAAAACAGGGTCAGCAAGAGTAGGTTGCCCAGGATTGTGTCCAGTCAGGTTTTGAGTATCTCCAAGGACAAAGACTCCACATGCTCTCTGGACAACCTATTTCAGTGTTAAAGTACCCTCACAGTGAAAACGAGTTTTCTTATGTTCAGGTGAAACTTTGAGTTTCCATTTGTGCCCATTGCTTCTTCACCTGTTATTAGGCAACAATCAGAAGAGTCAATCTTGTTCATACCCTCCCATCAGGTAGTTATAAAAATGGATAAACCCACCCCACCTCCCCAAACTTTCTCTTATCCAGACTAAACAGTCTCAGCTCTCACCTCTTTTGAGGTGTGGCCATCACCCAGACCCAGTTTCTTGGAACTGCAGACAGCCACTCCTGAACTCGGAAGACATACGCACTTCCCTCTGCTCCAAGGACACTCCCCTACTTGAATTTAAGACCTAAGACCAAAGACTGCAATTATAACATGATGGAGACTGAAAAATTTTGAAAGTAAGATATTACATGTCTGTGGAAATATATAAACTATTAATCAGAATTAAAACCCCAAAAATATACCCCCAGTAGTCACAAACATCAGAGTTTTTATAAAGATTTCAGTGTTTTGAGTATCGTTGTAAAATATTTTAACATTGCATGAGAATATTTATTATCCAACAAAGTGCTGCAATAGAATTAGAAATTCATGAAGTATATTAAAATTCAGCTTGTTTTTTGTGCAATATTTATTGACACTTTATTTTAGAAAATAAAGCCTACTTATGCTTAGCTATAGCCAATACAGTAAAATAAGAGTTTTGACCATGTGAATCCATGTTAAAAAAAAAAAAAATTAAACCTTCTGTATTCCATTTCAGATGCTTTGCAAGTATTAAAATCAAAGTTTAAGAACTGCCAAAGTATGTTCTTAATAAAAGAACACAGTTGCACTGAGTTTGTTATTGCTGGCAAAGACAGCATTCAGAAATGTGTTTAGACTAGAGGCAGCTGCATACAGCAGATAGAAGTTGAGGAAATGAGGGTGAGGAAACAGTTGTAATATTTCTCCTTTCCTCTTCCATCTCAGAGTGTGTGTAGAGGGAGAAAGAATTTGTCGTTGATCTTTCACTGCTCCATCAATTGGCTGGCTTTCCTCCATGTGAAACATGGGCGGAGCGTGCAGGAAAAGTGAAACACACTTGCAGTGAGGGAACAGGAGGAAAAGAGTAATTTAGTCTTCAAGCCAAACTAATTTTTTCCCGTTTGTAAAAAAAGCTTCATTTCAATTTATGTTCTTTAAACTATTTTTCTACTGGAATGGAACTTCTCTCTGTAAAAGGTAGGTTTTTCTTATCATGCAAGCTCCTTCACCAACGTGACAAATATTTAGTAGGTGGCTATAAAAAGCAACTTCATGGACTGCAGATGCGCATTGCTCATTTAAGTTGATGGGAATATTTCTTGAGATACTTCCTTCAAGGGAATTCAAGTAAGTGCAGTGTGTAAATTCTGCACTCTTGCAGTGCAGTTGAACTGCTGCAGTATTTGGACTCTGCTTGTGGCTCAGCGACAGTTTGGCCTCTCCCCATTTGTGCTGAAAGTGAAAGCTTTCTCAGTGTGAGACATGATGGAATTATTCAGGCTGTCAGATAGACATTCTGCAAATATGATGCAATTCCATAGAATACTTAGGGCTGTTTAGGGATAGATGAAAGCAAGAATAAGGAAAAGGAAGGTAGGTGAAGTTAGGCGAGTGGGAAGGGAATCGGAAAACCATGGTAAGCTTTTGGGAACCTTTGCGGTGTAAAGTTGTCGACTCAACTTTCTGTTTTATTGGCAATTACTAGGTCCTAAGTATAGTAGTGAAATACATGATATACATAAGTATATTCTTATAGCAGGTTTAATTTTTGTAGGACTGCAGTGATGTTTCATTGAAATTGAACTGAGCTGTCTTACATGCATTGATACAGCAGGAAAATTTAAAGAATATTTAATTATATTGTTTGAAAGTCTAAATTCACTGAACTTTAGTAGTCAGACACTTGATACAAAATGATGACCAGGTTAGATTTTCATAATTATGATGACTATCTGAATCAGAATCCTATTAGCTTCAGGGCATTTTTCATTAATGGAAGTCATATCATAGCATGGAACTTAAGGCTGTTGAACAAAGTCAGGATTTGAAATGTTCACTTTTTAATTGGTAAGGTGTTTACTGCAGTATATCTCTTCTAATAGGCAGAGTAAATACAATGTAATAAAAGATTCTTTGTAAGATGATAGAAGCTACTTTAGTTTATATGAAATCTGTGAGCCTTCTGTGACTATTAATGAGAAGAATTTTTAACTAGCATTATGAGGTGATGGATAATATAGTACTGTCCCTGGTCACCTGGTCTCCGTTCTGCCCTTTGTGTTGTATCCATGTATTTACTAGTTTCTGTAAGCTGCAAAGACTTTCCACAGGTTTTCTTTCCCAAAGAATTCTGCGTAATATTATCTTAGCACAATGGTGCTTACATTTTTTTTAAGAGTACTTGTTTCCATTTTTGACTGATGGTTTTTATATCACAGAAATCCTGTAGATTTTTTTTTTCCATAAAATTCATTGGCAAGCATTGTTAAGGTATAATCTGAATATAATCAATTTTTTTTTTATAGTGAAAAAAGGAAGGTTGGATAAAGCAGCTGGTAAGTCTGATTTCCCTTTTAATTTCTGCTTTACAGTTTTATTTCTCAGGCATGCACGTGTGTATCACACTAAAGAATCATTTAAGCCTGCGACTGCTTGCATGCATTTCATCAACAGTTCAGTACAAAACAAATGAGGAAAGAATTTTAAAATATACATATATTTTAAAGATCGAATTAACAAACAAGATTGTGGCCTCAGGCAATCTGTACTTTTCAGTTATGAATCGTTATTGTCTCTCAAACTAGTGGTATTTAAAGGATATTTCCACTAAAAAGAAGTTTTACATAATTTGATGACCTAAATGGGTCATCACTCAAGAGAATCTATTTTTTACATAAAGAGGGTGCAGGATTTTAGCTTCACCAGGGCAGGGAGGAGATGGTGTCTGAATTTTCCCAGTGAGGAAATACAGATGGGAGATACTGATGGACAGTTACAGAGATCAGGTATAGGCTCTAGGCAATAAACATGAGCAAAATCAAGCTGCCCAGGACTCTGTAAGTCTGCCTCCAGAACCAGGATTTAGCCAGAGTGGAAAAGAAAGTCCAAACTCAGCCAGAGATTTCTCACACATAGGTAGACTATAAATTTAAGGCCTTCAAGATCTTTGTAATTACTAGTTCCCAGGAGAAGCTGGTATAAAGCTGAATCAATGCAGCAAGTTTTGCCATTAAATGTCTAGCCAATACATTTAAGCAACCTCTGCAAATCGTTTAAAGTTATCTGGATTAAAGAAAGGTAACCTGAACTAGCACAGGTGAAGCTGCTTTCTGGCAACATGATTCTTCTAACTCTCTGAAGTAGTCATTCTTCACAGTAGGCGGTGAAGTATGTGTATGAAGTATAGACTGAAGAATCATCTTTCTTTCATTGAAATCCTAATGCAATCAGAAAAATGTTCTGCAGGGTTCAGCAAATCTTGTATTTTGTTGGTACTCAAAAGAGGTGATAATTTAGAAAAGATTATCAAATAGAATTATTTGATAAAAATTAAGTAATTTTAATTTTCCTTTGAATGCTCTTGAAGACTTGTTAATGCCACAAATAATGGCAATGAATTTTGAATGGTGTGTTCTCTGATAATTGGCTGTGTTTTCTTGGGCAGAAAAATTATGTAGGTGGTGACTAGAGCAGTATTGAGGTACCTGCATGTTTCTCAAAACTCTGGGATTCTCCTATGGTTAATTTACTACTTGATGTAAGGTGCCATGAAGCTGCTCTGCTCTGTTTTGGGTTGAAAGCTGAAGATATGAGCAAGGGGATAGAAATTTTTCTTTTCACAGAAATTTGCACTAGGTGCCTCCATTTTTGACAGCCAAAGGGTTGGGAGCTGCAGTAATGGCTTTGTGGAAACAAAGCTTCTTATCATTAAACAAAATTTACAGCTCCTTCCCACTGCCAGGGTATTGTTATAATATTCAGTCTTGACACTCTTATTCTTCAAGGAGGTTACATATTCGCAGTTATTTAGAAGATAGAGTTTATACGTTTTCTTATTTGACATAGCTCATGAAATCAGAAGAAGGTGAATTAGTGGTAAAGTGCTGAGGGGTAACATTTAGATCCACAGAAGAGCCAAAGAGGCCAAGGAACTACTGGAGAAACAGCTATTTTAAAAGGCAGATGACAAGGTTCCGGGCAAGACAATGATAATGCAGGCAGTCTGAAATTTTTTTAATTTTTGTGCTAGAAAGGGAGCTGGGGAAGGATAGGTGATTAGGTTTGATCACCTGGCATGATTCATAGGAACATGAAATTTTCAAATGGGAAAGAAATTATAGAGTTTAATATGAAGATAATAGAACAATGAAAGAGACTACCACTAAAAATGTGTCTTAAAAAGTCTCTACCTTTTCAGTTACAGCTTCACTTAAAGGAGATAAGTTTTAATTTTGGGGGAGGCTGGTTGTTGTATTTTTTATTTAAACGTAGATATAGCTGTGGGTGCTCAAAATGGCTGGAGTTAAACATTGTAGGTTGCTATTTTTCAGCCATGTGATTTAATGAAGAGTTCTTTTGAAAATTTCTCAAACCTTGAGTTGCAAGCCTCCAAACTACAAACAAATCTTGCAACAAAACATTTTGCAAATTTTGTGTTTTGTTTGCCTCAGTTACACAGAATGAGCAATAGGATGTATGCAAATCACGCATTGTTTGATACCATTTCTTACAAAGAAGTCACCAGTCAACCTATATTGACTTTGGCAATTTTTTTCAGTGTAAGAACAAAGGCATGTTTGAGAAGACAGGTGCACTGCATTATAGAAAATAAATGGATAACATTGATCACTGTTGATTTTGTTTATTGAAAAAAATAATTCCTACTACATAACATCCTTTAGTCCTTTTGTCAAACATTATCATCAGCCCTAATCGATAAGATCTACATACAGGATGTACAGAGCTAACTCTTCTTTACACTTTTCGTTAACTGCAGTGTAATTTGATACGACCTATTCAATAGCCTATTGTAGAAAGTGACAGCAACAGCTTCCCTCCAACCCAAACTGGTTGATTGACCCGTGGTAATACAGACAGCTCAAAAATTACTTCTGTTCTTGGCTACATCTCATATGTATATTTTGGCAGTAGTTCTATTTTTTTAAAAAAAGAAAAGTCTTCTTTTAACCATATGTCAATGTTGATCCTTATGTAGGATGCTGGAGGCTAATGAAGGATGTGTTACATGCATGCAAGCTGAGAAGCTTTTCTGAACAGCCATATTCATCGAGATGATATAATATGCCCTTGGCTGCCATAGATTCCTGTAAGGCCCTAAAGAGTAGAGCTTTCCCTTAGTTCTTTTGCTTTTTTCTATCAGTGATATCTTCAAGCACTTTGAAATTTTTTAAATTTTATTCTTTTTGCTGATTAGGTCCAATTTTATGAATACTCATACTGTGCATTTACAAAGATATTTACAAAAATGTTTGAGTTCATTTGGGACTGCATCTGAAACCCATTTTGCTGCTGCAGAACTAGATTCACACACAAAGACAAGACTGAATTACATGGTACAAGTCTGTGGCCTTGCCTTAATGGGACATAAAAGCCCATTAGCCAGTCACCAATATTATCATACCAATTGAAAAGCAAAGAAAATCCCAATTTGCAGAAAGGGAGTGCGTACTGGTTTCATGCAAGATCTGTGAGGGAATTGATAAATAATCTGAGAAGCCGTGTCTGG
Source organism: Calonectris borealis (assembly GCF_964195595.1). Classification (NCBI taxonomy): domain Eukaryota; kingdom Metazoa; phylum Chordata; class Aves; order Procellariiformes; family Procellariidae; genus Calonectris; species Calonectris borealis. The sequence continues at coordinate 14,746,232 of NC_134322.1, forward strand.
AAGCTGATCCTTAAAATATTTGCTTGCATTTAGAATTATGTTCTCTCCCACCTGTGATGGGCAGGGATTTTCCTGTCATAATCCCATTAGAATTAATAAGAATTTCCTTGTTCAAATCCACGTATTTGAACCACATCTCTCAATGTTTTGTAAGTGGAGTAAGAGTTTAACCCCTACTACCATGGGGCTGAATGTTTCCAGCTTCTAGGAAGAAATAAAGTGGGTTTTAATGTGCTGGTTATCTCTTTTTCAGATGCATTCAAAACCTATGTTGTTTTAAAAGTCCAAAATTTAAAAAGCACTACAATAGACAGAAGGGGAAGTGAACCTTGCTGGGAACAGGACTTCATGTTGTAAGTAACAGGGAATTCTTATCAATTGGTTTTGTTGTATCTTTGCTGTATTTGGATAGTTTAGAGCAATTAATAACATCTGAGACCACATACGGACCGCAAAAGCAAGGAAAAAGTACCTAGCTCAGAGAAAAGGTGACAGGCTAGTTCTAGGGAACAGAACAAAAGTTAATTTTGCAAGCCACACTGCAGGTCAAGGCCAGGAAGGGGAAGAAAATATTTGTCTCCAGTATCTTTAATTTCATGTAAAGTTTGAGGAATACATGAATGAGAAGAAAGAGAACTCAAATTGGTCCTCATGCAACTTGATTTTTGTTTTACTCAATTTCCTTCTGTATGACTCATATTTTATATACTTAACTGCCAATTTAGGTAGTGTCTTTATTATTGACCCATACTGTTTCTCACTTCTGTCTGCAGATCTTTGTCCGCTTCACTCAACTCTCCATCTTGTTATTCAATCTTTGTTCTCCTCTTTTCTCTAGAGCCAAAACACTTTATTTTATTCCTGAGGTCTAGAGTTAGTTGAAATATTTTTACAGAATTAAACATTTAATTGGCTTTAGTTATTTTTATGAAAAATGTCCTTTTTACAATTTGGGTTTTTTTCTAAAACCAAGTATTTTAATATTTTTCAGAAGAATGAGTTGTTTTTAATCATTTTTTCATACTTTCTGTTTATCAAAACCTGTAAATATCTTTTGACAGGCTCTACGTATGCTGAAACTGACATTTTGATTGAAATAAACCCCCGCCCGAAATTTAATTTTCTTCTATATTAAAAACAACATTTCTGAAATCTTCTCCATTTTTTTCTTCACAGATATTTCACATAAATTAATTTTATTTGACAGTGCTCTTAATCTCACTTAAGGGCTTCATCTTCACCACAAATTTTTCCTAAAGTTATTAATTGATTATGGAATTTTTTTTGGTGTTGTGGAACTGCTTTCTTAGACAACCGTGGCAGACTACTAGCTTGCTTAACTGAAGACTCCGAGTGACTGAAGGGCCTGTTACGTTAAGCCAACATATATATATCTTCTTCACATGCCATTTTATGGCTAGATGTAATGACATATCAAAGAAGTTGTCAAAAATTCTGACTTCTGATCATATAAAACTAATCTTAATCTGGGGCTAATTCTTCCCCCACTCCCCAGTCGTCAGGCTTCTCTAGCAGACTGTTCAGAGCCACAGCCTAAATTATCCAAACAGGAGGATTGTATGTGTCTTTGAAAATGCTAAGGAAAATTAATATCAATAGCTAGCCTTTATAAATACCATTCTTATACTGCAGCTTTCACTTGTAGAAAAGATTGTTATGTTTCAGTGTAGAGGAATCATTGCTGTATGATAATACTGTTAACATGATATTTCTGGCACTTTACTGATCCAGACATAATAGTTCTATAAAATATTGGACATGGATTGGATGACAATGTAGTAGTATATCGGGAAGTAGATCAATTAAATTTCAGCATTTGCCCTGTCTGTTATCGTTAGTGCAGGACGCAATTAAAAAATATTTTAAAGTGGGTGTGTGTAACCTATCCTCTAAATTTTCCTGAGGAATGTGTTAAAATATTATTTAATACATTTGTGTTTCTGTTATATAAATGGTTTGCTTTTAATCATATTGTATGTAAATGAGTCTTCCATGACATCAATGAAAATGAGCAATTTATTAGGATTATTTTCTCAATTTGCAATTTATATGTTACCAAAGAATACTAAACCACTTTTCTAGCAAATACACTATGAGGTTGCTGTAGCTCCACCTAGTGCCTACTCAACTATACAACACAGCAGACTTCTAAAAAGCATTATAAATAGGCATTTACAAATACATTTATATAGACTTTGTAAAGTCGTACTGTACTTCATTTTCTTAAGGGCTCTCTCTCCATCTCTGCCTGTAAAAAACCTATTCTGTTAGCAGATATTACCAGCTTGCATTTTAAAAATTACATATTGTTTAAGCTTTCAATATGCAGTTTCACTGTTCAGTTATCAGTGCAACACTTTTAAAGTTGGGGTCCAAAAATACCAGAAGATAAAAATTTACAATCTGTCTTCCATAACATATTTGTAAAGGGAGAAGTTGAAAAAACCAAAAATTCACTATATCTATTCAACTGCATGAGTACAGCAGAAAATTAGACATTGAGGCAGCCAACACAATGTTTTTTGAGAGCAATGTGATGAGTTCAGTACCTGTCTCAGGGGTGGTACCCTTTGCCCTTCTCAAGTTTCACTTATCCTTTTTCTGGAAACTTTAAGTACACAGTAATTTACTGTGGTACATCACACAAATCAGTTGAAGATTAGTTTTAGTGCTTAAAATTAATTCAGTCAAATGGAGATTACATACAATCAGTCACAGCAGACACCAATGCCTACTTCATTATATTGTTCATGTTTACAGAACTGGTGTGTAACTATATATAGTAATATATAAAGGAATGCCAGACATTCCATGAGGAAATAAACTTCCCTCTTAATTTTAGTTCAATGTCATGGGTGAGTCATATGGCCTGGCAAAATTTTATTTTAAATTCTTGCAAAATAAGGTTGTGGTATGGTATTTTTTTTGTCAAAACCAGCTAGTAATAAAATACATGCATCCTGTAAATAGAATTAAAATAGAGCCTGGATCTGCAACTCTTGAAGTTAAGAGCTGTTTTCCCATTGTATTTTTGTTGTGTAATGCAGCTTCTCAATTCTAATGAAGGGATCAAGCTCCAAATATCTTTTATACCTGGTCTTCTTTACAATGAAAACAAGAAACTGGTTCAGTTTCCTGTAGGAAATGGTCTGGCACTTCCTTCTAGATTTTTGTGAGGGAAGATGGAATTTTTCCCATACCATTATAAATCATTCTTAGCTGATGGTCCATGTTGATTGGCAGTGTGTGCCATCATAGCTGACGTTGCCGACTTTTACTGTTTCATTGAAAATATTCCTCTGAGTTTTCTGTTTAAAAGACTGATCATTTTTGTGGATCCCAGTTTTGCCTAAAATAACTCACCTGGCAAAAGGCTAGCTATTATAATACTCTTGCACCTAACAAGTTAGCTACAGTGGAACCTGAGAATACAGGTTCTTCAGGGCTGTCCTGAGCAGACCAGTGTCCTGAGGAGGCAACTGAGTAATTCCATATGCAGAAGCTGCTCAGAAGAAGCTAAAGCTGAACTAAAGACATTTCCTGGTCCTGGTTTCTTCTTGGGTTATATCCAATAGGGCCAAGTCTTGTGGCAAAATAAAGTTACTGACAACTGGGACTTCTGTGCCACATTTCCAGCAGAATTGTCCTCATCAGTTTGTAAGAGCAATGCTGAACAACAAGGCTTGAGACTTGGCTTGTCCAGTCTAACCTTTGTATCATGCCTACTATCTTGCATTTTATGAGTATACTGAAAACAAAACACCTCCATATCTGTTGTAAGTCACTAACTCAAGTTATTATGATTACTGAGCAGTTGAGACTGCGTTTTCAGTTTAATGGTTTGTGTATTCATTGTTTTTAGTGAAATCTCTGCTGATGGAAAGGGCTTCATTATAGAGCTGTGGAAGAAAGGCTTGCTCTGGGATAGCATTTTAGGAGTTTTATGGATTCCCCTTGCAGCTGTGGAACATGCAACAGATGTAAGTCAACTTTCTGTGGAAATATAAAACACTGAGTCAAATCCAATTAATTTCCCCAAATACTGTAATGACTTTTATGATCGATGTATATTTCTATCTCATTTGTTTCAGTCTGTAATATTGAGGCATAATGCACATGTGACTCTCAAAGTGACAACTGATATGCATTAGCCATATACCCTGGAGAAATGGTTCACATACTGAGTCAGGTATAATTCAGTAAGTGGGTTAGAGTTCATCTGCACTCACGAATTATTAGGGAGGCAGGGACAGTTTGGGTTATGTGATTAGAGAGAGGGAATTTCAAATTGAGGTTCCTGGCCTGGGTCTTCATTGTGTGACTTTGGGTATATCTCTATTAAAATGGGCAAAATGCTGTTGTTCTGTCTCTGAAGGGAATTGGCCATTGTCTCAAAAAGGAAAACAGAAATTTGCCCTGTGATACTGTGTAAGAAATTAATAGTACAATGCATAGAGAAGGATGAATGGACAAAATGGGTCAATCCCAAGAGTTATCATGTATCCAGTATAGTATAGTTAGCCACCAGAATGAGTATGCTTGCTCTCAATAGGCTAGAAAATAAAGAAAAAAGGTTTCTGGGATTGTGGAAATACTGAAGCCATCTGCAAATGCTGCAAAATTGTCTGAAATCAGAAAAAGTAAGAGGTACCTTATCCTAATACTCCACAATTCTCCCATTCATAAATATGCTTTCCTACACGTAGTCCACAGAGTTTATTTTTAAAAAAGTAAATCTGAATTAGAGAAGATGAATTTAATCTCTGCAAATAAAATTAAGTTTCCCTTCTTTAAATTTTCTAAAAAATAAAAAAGGCAATTGATGATGAGGTAAAGGAAAGAGAATCAGAAAAATTCTTCCCACAGCATGTCCCATCAGTCTCTATAGCCATTTCTTTATAGGAACTAATAAATATTCATATATACATTGTACTGACATTTCAATGATTCTACTCAGAGGATGGAAGCAGGGGAAGAAAGTAATTCCTGCTTAAATTAAAAGTTGCTCTGTATCACAGCTGCCAAGCACCATTTCAGGCCCCAAGGCAGGTTGTTTTGCTCTGCTACCCTAGCTGTTGTTGAGTTACAATTTGCTGACACAGAAGTTGTGGCTTAACAGTAAATACTGAAATGTTAAACAAAGATGCAAGAGTAGAGATTTCTTAATTTCTTCAGACCCTCTAAGTCTTCATTTATAATTAGGTCACTGTGGAACTTTCCTAGTTATTTGTCCTGCTCCTCTTAAACCTGCAACTCTCTTCTGGGCTTTATAACTCAGAAATAACCTATAAGGGAGCGTTACTTCTGAAGCTTTTTTTTTGGCTTGTTATTAACATATATTGATTGCTTCAGTCTTGCTAGAATGTACTTTTTTGGCACCAGTTCAAAAGGGAACTGGAAAATCTTAGTTTATAAGAGTAATTTTCAACATTCATATTTCTTGCATCTTAATCATCTGACGATCTTAATGTGTATTTGTCTATATTGTAGAGCAAATATTTTATTCTTTTGAATTCCATGCCTGTAAGAAAACTTGATGAAGTCCTAACTACTATTTACATAAACAAAATTTGAAAGAGTCTAGAATGGATCCTAAGCCTATTAGTGTCATAAAGAAATTCCTATTGACTTGGGGAAAAAGTGGATAATGCTATAAATCCTACCCAGCTAACTTTCAGAATGTTTTTTCCTAGGAAGGTCCAGGTTCCTGGTGGACATTGCATTCTGAAGTAATAAAAAACGGGAGTGAGATTCAAGGCACAAAAACACCAACTTCATATGAGATCTTACTGGATGTCTACTTTGCATTACCATTTGGTGAGTTACGGATTGAGATCTCGCTCCAGCTTTCCAACCATTCTATTCCACTTTAAGTTCCTGAAATACAGTGGCAAATAGTAATTTTTCTATAGAATCTTAAATGCTTATTCATCACTGGAGCATTTATATAATTGATACTGGGTAAGTAATAGAATCACTGAGAGCCACTTCCCTGGAGGAGCTAGATGAACCATTTAACTGGTTAATGTTCATCCACATGTGGATTGTAGAGCTGAAGAAAGAAGTACTTCCGTAAGGCTCAACCTACTAGAGCCTGTGTGTTATAGCTCTGTATCACATCATCTTTGATCAGCTGTTTGCACAACATAAGTTTTAGTAAAATCTAGGGCTTCACAGCATTTTTATCTTATTAGCAAAGGTTGTCTGCCTTTATGAATAGCGCATATGAAGATGGAAACTGCATATATGTGTATGAAAATAGCATATATGAAGATAGATGAAATAATGCATCACCTCACATTATTTCCAGATATAATACAAAGAGATTGACTTTATCAAGATTATCAGTCCATCTATGTGGTGGTCCAATATGCAAAATAAGTTCACAAAGAGAAATTGCCTTAATATTTTAGTCTTTAAACAATCTAATGAACTATGGCTAAAAAGACTAATCCTAAAATTTATACAAGAATAAAAGTAAAGAACGTGAAGAAATGTGAATGACAAACATTATTTATTCTATTGAAAGGGAGGAATAGAAGTCATACCAAAAATATGCTCTTGAGCTGTTGAATGTTCTTTTTGAAATGCATTGTTTGAAACTGAACTTGGCAATACAGCTAATGCTGATTAGAGCGGACTGGTTATTTCTGATGTTTCTGGGTGTAGTCTGCATGACTACACTCCTGTTAATACATGTGGTAGAATGTATACCTTTTCTTTTTCTTTTTTTTTTTTTTTTTACAAAAATTACTCTTTATTTAGTACTTCTTAGCCATTAAAACATTCTAAAAGATAACCTAAGCCATAGTCACATTCTGGTTTTTGTTTCTGCTTTGTTTGTTTGGTATTTTTTCCCCAGCAACCGCAAGCGATTTTCAGTTGTCGGAGTAAACATTCATATGGAAGAACTATTTTCTTGCTATTGACATGTGCCTCCATCTAGATTATTCTCACTTATAAGATAATTTTATTTCCTTTAAGCATGATGGAAGGGGTATATAGGTCAAATGGACTGAGTCCTTAAGTATAAAAAGAGAAGAGTAGTACAAAGAAGGAGTGGTTTATAAAGAAGATGACAGAAAAGGACAACAGTTTTTGCAATAACAGTGGAATACCCATTATAAAAGGAGAAAAATTGGTACAAATTGTATTTATTCTATGTGCCATAAATTCTTCTTGAAACCTCCTTTGAATCAGCAGAATGCTTTAAGGGTGTCCTTACATAGTTTTCATACCTAGAAACCTGGTGCAACTCTGTTGTAAACACACAATTGGAGGTTCTATAAGCTGTAAATTCAGGTTGTTACTGATTTCAGGCTGCTACTTGGAGGGAGCGTCGGTTTGTAGATTGATGCCTGTATTCTGTTTCCAAATAAATATATTTGAAAGAGTGTTTTAAAGACACTCCCTGGGACTGTAGTCATGGAGCACTGTGGAAATCCTGTAGAGGTCTCTCTTACACTATAGTTTTCTGTGCGGAGGGAAGAATTCAAAGGCATTACTGTTGGGTATTGAGAAAGCCACATGTTTATCTTTACCCTCTACCTGGAGTTTAAAAGGCATTAAATTTTGATTGCTTATTCTGTTGAATCAGTACAGCCTCTTTGTTATGACAAATTACATTGGAAAGGTAGAAGACTAGAGTTATTTTTCACATTTCCTGAAAGATGTCCATTTGAGAATGCCAGATACTTGGTAGAAATACAAGAGCCTTCCACACTGCTTTAACAATATGGCTTCATTTGGACTTGAAGCATTGTATGTAGTAACAGGGAAATGTTTTAACATCATTAGTTCATTCATGAGTCCTTTTTTCTAGAAGTACCATCTAATATTAGTTGTGGTAGCAACAAAGTTGTCACTTCATCATTGCTATCTAGACTGAGCTCCATTAAAAGGCTGCTAAGTAAAATGAGGATCTCATATATTTAAAATTTTCCGAGCAAATTCACAGTAATAAAATAAGGACTCTAGATAAATACTGCAGCTGAACTGCAAACATTTTTAATGTTTCTAAAAGTCAAGTTTTTTAAAGGATAATCAAGTTTTGTTATGAAATACAATAATTTTGCTTCACATTTATTAGGTCATTCTTGTAAGAGAAGAGAGAAAAAAATTTAAAGGACATCACTTATTTTTTTCTTAAATCCAGCATTAGAGACATATATCATGCTCCTTAACATTCAATTATACCTTACATAGAGAGTATAAGCTAAAGAAATTGAAGATAATTTTACTTAAGTGGAATGTATTTGGTAATAGCTATAGTTTTGAAAGTAATTTGTGTGACTTGGGAACTAAGATCTGATTTTGCCAAGTAGCCTATTGAAAGTCCACAGGACTTTAACCTCATGAGTTATTTTGGAAAATGCCATGCAGGTATTCACCTCTTACGCTTGGTTAAAATTCAACTCTATCACTTTCTGCCATATACATTAATTAGCAAATGAGGATATGAGGTAACAAGAACGAAGTAACAATGATGAGATTAATCCCTGTTTCTGCATTGGTCACCATACTAATTCACTGATACACCAAGGGATTAGCAAATGAGAAAATGAATTGTTCTGATACAATTTTGATCAGCCTAAAACAAGGTCCTGAAAAATCATAGCAGAGTAATTGGGAAAACTCATGCATCACAGTATAAAATTCTAAGTACAGAGCACCTTAGTTAGTGCAATAATTCACATATACTTACAACCTAAAAGTTGGCATTACCTTATGCAGTAGGAAAACCACAAGATCCTGTTGTTTCTCAAAGTATTATCTTTATCTTCACTTTGTTTCACAACAGTGTTGCTTTTATTTTGAGCAAAAGATGTGACATCAGTTTTACTTTTTTTGCAGCTAATCAGGTGTGAGTAAATAGTGCGAGAGGAAATAAATCAAAACATAGTTCCTAATATGTAACCAAAACATCAAAAAAGGAAGAAAAGAGATGGGCACACAAATTCTTCTAATCAGTATGGAAGAAAATTTCCTCACACTCAGGGTCAGATCATGAATCCTTTCCTCTCACTAAAGCTAACAGGATGATTTATAGAGTAAAATGTTCTGCAGGAAATCAGTTTGTACCTCCACCTGCAGATGAGACTTGCCAGGTTTCTCCAAGGAGATAAGAACTTGAAAAAGGTCAGTTCTAGGCCAATAGCACGTGGAATTAAAGTAAAACCTGATTCCTTACTTAAAACACAAAAAAAACCAGCAACAAAACCGAAAAAACAAATAAACAAGAAACCCAAAACAAAACAGAAAAACCCACATCTTGGAATGCTGTGCATGGACACATAAGAAATACGTGGCCAGTTAACAACTGAAGTTGGACTGGAAAATTAAGAGATCCATTTTCTTCCCAATCCAGCAATAGCTTATTTTTCTATTGTAAAATGAACGGTTTCCAAGTTTGTGTAACAAAAAGGTAACTGCTTTAGGCCTCTTGAAGTTTTCAGAGCAACAATCAGAAGGTGATCTTGGAACTCCATTTCTGCTGTTCTTGTAAAAAGTGATTTAATTATAATAATGTTTTGTAATTGACTTGATTAATTCCCTATTACTAAGAATTTAATTAATTTATTTCATTAATTTAATGTGTACTTCCTCTTTTAGAAGTTCCTTCTGTAAAATGGACTGAAAGATTTCTAGCAGCTTTTTCTTTCTCTACAGATACCCACCAAGATTTAGATTGGAGAGCCTGGCACAGAGGGACACCCCTCCAAGGTACAAGACATTCACATCAAGATACATATGATAGTCTGCCATCCATGGAAGGTGGTCTCAGCATACAAGAAAGCAAACTAAGGTATTTTAATTTGTCATATCACACATGTATCATAACATTTATTGATTTTTTTTTTAATTTTTTAAAAATTTCTGAATGATGTTGTGATACGTATACAATTCTTTTAAGCAAGAATGTGACTGGAAGTTTTATAAACAAGTAAAACCATAAGGCGTGTGTGTCCATTATTATGTTGGGACAGAGCATGATAAATCTTCATATTCTATTGAAAGAAAAAACATGAAGAATACTGTATCCTGCCAAACCAGTTTGCAAATATGTGTACCTTCTCAATGAATCATTTGTGGTCAGAAAAGAGGATTTTAGCCTCCAAAAAATGTAGATATTAAAAGCAACCAGAAACATCTTTGGCAAATTGCCACAAAACAAGAATATAATCTATTAATGATGCAAAGAGGGTAAATAACATTCTAGAATCTTTTGCAGCAGATTGTTATGGATATACAGATGGCTTCAGAAGTGCAAACATGTTGGTCTTCATTTAAGGTGATGTTTTAAAGGATAATATTTTAAAGACAATGCAGGTATTTGTTAGCTTTTCTATGTTTTTTAATGGCAGATACATGGTAAAGCAAGTTTCTTTCAAATAAAAGGAACATCTCACTGAACTGAAAGTCACTCTTTCCATCCATCCTTGTCTCTAACCCTTCCTACTCCTTCATCTCCAGCCCCCTGTTGTAGCTGTGGGGCTGCTCTCATCTCCTCTTTTCCATCTCTTCTGGAACTGTACTTTGTTGAAACAGGCTGTCTTGAACCCTGTGTTGAATTGAGAAACAAGAAGCCCCACTCTTAGGCTTGATTTAGTTTTCTGCGTGTTTAGTTAATCGAATAGGTTCAGGGATGATTGGAGGACACTGAAAGAAGCAGTGCTCCTCCCACAGTCAGCTGATCACTGCTTTCCCTGTGTTGTCCACCTCCCTGGGTCATCATAAGAGTTTTTCTTGCCATTCAATGAACCAGACTGGGAATGGATCTGGATTAAAAACTGAAACATTTTGCCAGGTTAGCTCAGTTTTCTGGTCCGTTTAACTTAGCAGATGCTCAAATATTTTGTGTCAGCATAAAGGAAGAGCAGACATGAGCAGGGGCAGTTCTAGCTTATTCCAGTTTAAAGTGTTAGTGGATCAACAGTCTAAATAAATGAGACACATACAGAAGCATGGAACAGAAAGTTTTTGACAGAGCTCTGAACAACAGAACTCCATCTTGCAACAGGAAGCATTAGAAAGTCTGATGTTACTGCTATTTACATTACCTTTAACAATGACTTTCCAGGTTGTGGTTCACAAGCAGTGAACTGCCTGCATGATACTTTAATTTTAACATCCATAAGACGTTAAGGAAATTAGAACTGAGACCAATAGGAAGAACAAATAACACTTCTTAGAGTGCTCAGTGGATCAGCAAAATTGACAGACAAGTGGTCTGTAAGATTCCTTGTTACTGTCTTTCTGAAAATACATTAAGTTCTATGTGGCGAAGCATTGAGAACACTTCGGCAGTATTAAAAATGCAAAGCATTGAGGTGTTCGCTATCTGCAACTGTGACTGTGGGGGTCTAGTTTGTTTTACTTTTTAAACAATCTTCTCTGGAAAATCTACACAGCTGAGACACATAAGAGAGTTGCCTCAGGAGCTCATTAGGAGCCCTGCTTTTCCCTGATCAGCCTTCAACCATGTCTCACCAGGTGGAGCAGGAAGGCTCCTTCTTCCCTGCCTAGATCATGTGCAACAAAACCCGGTTCACCCACAGTTAAAATAAAGGCTATAAAAAATGTGAAGAGCTGCTTACAACCAAAAATAAGGTAAAGAATTCAAGGACCCTGCCACAAACTAAAAATTATATGCCAACCCATCAAAGGAAAATTCTTGGTAGGAGCAGTGAGATGTGAATATGTTTGTTGCATAGCTATGTGTTCTGAAAACGCTGTACTGTATGTGACAGCAGTTTATATTAGGAGTACTAACGACACTAGATTATAATACCCAGATCAGCATAAAATTGAAAAGCTCAAATGGAACAGTGATGGATTTATATTCCTACATATTTTCAGAAATTAAGAATCCTACTTGATTTAAAAGTAGCAAAAAAGAGCAGAAGCACACAAATTTGTTCTAACCTATTTCTTCGGACTACAATTAATCTTGAGGATTTGCATAATGAAATGATGCTTGATGCAGTCTTGTAGTTATGTTATTATTTAGATAATATTTATTAATTTCCAGCTACTTTTTACAAATCCCGAAGTCTTAGATACTTTTGCCGTATGTATTGCTGTTTAAGTATTGCAAAGATTTTCTGTGTGCGTTGTTTGTGTTGAGACACTAAAATGCCTTCCTGGTTCAGATACGTGAATGGGTGTATAAGGAAGTGATGGGATAATGGAATTTAACTGTTACATTCAGTTCCTTGGACTCTTCAGTATGCTGCAAGTTCCGTAAGTGGTTTTGGTTTCTGAATGGATCCTACACCGGTGGATAGTTGCTTCTGTGGAGACAGGTTTCACTGTATCGTCTCTTATCCCTGTATGTTCTTAGGTCATGATTTTACAATGCAGTGTGTTCAAAAGTAGAATTGCCTTAATTTCTATTGCTTGACCCTGATCTGAGTTCACTTTCCTCTTTAGTATGGTGGTACAAATCTTTGTCCTCGTCCTCTTCCTATTTTAAAAAAGAAAAATTTTGTAAGGTTGGTTATTTTGAAGGCAAATCTTCTACCTGAATCATCTTACAGATTTGGCAGCAGCTAGTGCAAATAGTTGTTCTAGTATGCCATTGAATAGATACAGATACAAGGGGCAGCTATTGGGAAGAAAAGGTTAGAATTGTTGCTAACAGCTTTGTATTGTGGATCTGCAGATTTAAAGGAGACAGAGGAGTGCTTGTAAGGTGAGTGCTTGCCTCTCATCTAAGTGGCATAACTGAGCTATCACCCATATTTAGAAGCTAACCACATGAATTGTTTGTTGTTTTTCTAAAACACTGGAGCAATGACATGTTTAGCTATTGCTTTTTTGAGGTAGAGAATAAACAGTGTGGTACTAGATATTCTGGTGAGTGAAAGATGACAGTAAACATCTTTCACCAGAGCACTCTCTGGTCATTCAATATTTCTCATCTTTGATAGCCTGCAATGGAAAACAATAGATTCATAAACGCTAATGGAGATGAACATTTGGCCTGGTGGGGTTAAACTTAGCTCTGCTTCCTCTGGATGGGAGGGGAGACTGAGAGAAACTCCAGAGAGCAGTTCAGTGTAGCTGCTGCTCTTAATCACCAGTCTTGATACCCAAACATAAGGCTTTGGTGAGATAACCAGCTTAATCTGGTCCAAGACCGTGCCAAGAAAGCTGGAGTGGAGGAACATCAGCTATTGGTTAGGGCAAGAAGATCAAAAGAATGTCTGAACAAAAAGGTAATGTATAATGAAATAAATGTCCCCTTTTGGGAGGAGATAAAAAAAAAGCTTAAAAGCTTCTATCCAACAGGTCTCATGTGATATGGGGTTTTGTGACTAAATAACAATAGATGGTTAAAGGTAGTGTGTTTCACAATTCAATATATGGTGCTTCTTTTAAATTAAATTGGACCTATTGACAGTGTTGACCAGTAAGGCTTTGTGTGTCTGTCCTGTTCTCCTTGGGCTTGTGTCTACACGGTGTTCAGCTATTGGATAGTGACTTTCTGAAAGCTTAAGACAGGAAGGGAAGCGAGTCCTGACATGATTTGGGTGTTGTAACTAATTGATTGCATCTGGAGAGCAGGAAAGGCATTTGATTCCATTTTTGAAGCTAATGTATTTACCTATGCAGGCTACCACACTTCTGGAAGTTTTCCAGAAGGGAATTAATTTTTTTTTAATCTATTTGCTTTGAACAAGCAACAATGCTGTGGGGAAAAAAAGGTAAGGGAAAGATAATTGCTGTCTTTCTGCTTCCCTGAGTGTGGAAGATGATGATGCATAATGGGTGGAAGGGGCAAGGAATGAAGTGGCAACAATTGTATTACTTCCCCGCCATCACCTTCTGTTGAGTGGAGTTGAATGCTCAGGAGGGAGTCCAGTCAGCCTCTAAGAACATCACTCAGCAGTGGTCTCTGAGCAGAGAGAGCTTTCTATGTTTTGGTATAATCACTTCTCTTCCCTTCTGCTTGCAAAGGCAAACTGGGGGAAAAAAAGCTGTCTCTCTTTACTGTTAATTTTGGCTTTCATATCAACTGTCACAGACTGTATTATTTTTCATACATGATGTCTTCTATCTCTAGTAACTCAGGAAAGGCACAGTCTGTGAGCAGCTGACACTCAAAAAGGTGTGTTGTCTTGAGGGATAGAACAGGCTCTTGAGAAATGCAGCAAGAATAGATGGAGTGTTAGGCACTTGACTCATGTTTAAGCCATGTGTAACAGCAGTGGTACCAGAAAAATAGCTCAAACACAAGAGAAGAGGTGATAAAAGCTATTGCGTTATTAAGTTTATGTATTCTCTGCAGGAATAACATGTTGTGTATGCACATAAATGACCTTTTCTTGTACAGTAAAAAAACCCAGAGTCCTAGTGCATGTAGCTTCAACACAAAATTACTAGGAAATAGATGAGTCTGCAAAAAGATCATTAAGCTCATGGATGCAGTTAGCCAGTATCTGTGTATATACAAGGTGCTATAGCATCTTTTTGGCTGTTGTGATCCTTGGCCTGTTTACATTTACTAGCAAGTTCTTGCAGGGTATTTACAGAGAAGTACAAGTGCTTCCTTAGGGTGAGAGCTGTCAGTAATATCAGTATTCAAGAGCTATTTGTCTATATTTTTCTAAGCACATGTCCAGTCATTAACATATCATCTGGGCTGACGTATCTTTTTCAACAGAGATCTGAGTCTCTGAGCAGGTTAAGCTAAACCAAAAGAAATTAACCTAACCTACTATGGAATTCTTTCCTTTGCCTCTTTGTCCCAGATAATGTTATTGAATTTAAATGAACTTTTGTGTTACTGAATTGAGGGTCACCACTGAATTACAAGATAATATTTTTAAATTGAAAGTTTTTTCATCTAGTAATAGGTATTTTCAAAGATAATGAGCAGAAAGATGATGGTAATTTTAAAGCTTAATTAAAGATAGTGATGTGTATTTAATCAATATAACTGCATTAGTACTATAAAATACATAAGAAAAATCTGAGAAGTTAGGGAAGTAGATTAGACTATTTGTTTTGAATGTATTAAACACCAAATTTAACTGTCCTGTAAATATTTAAGCGTTAATGTGTACAAAATTTCTTCATTAATCTGTTCTTCACACTGATATTTATTTGTCAATTCTTTGGTTATATACATAAATGGTGTTTATGGCAGTTGACTCTAGATGTAGACTGATAGCTAATTAAGTGTAGCTGATTAACTTTTTCCATAAATCATAAATTAACTAAATCAGAATTTGAAGGATGTGGTAAATGATTAAGTGACTGCTTATTAGAGCAATATATTTTCTCCCAAAGTCTTTAAAAAAAAAAAAAAAAAGAGAGAGAGAGAAGGGGAAAATGCTGTTAAAAAAAAAAAATCTGAGTTTTGCTCCAATGAATGTTATTAATGAACAAATTACTGCAATTTTAAAAAAATCACCAATCAAGTATTTTAGTATATACTTCATTCCAGTTTTGTATAGTAATCCTATGATAAATCAATTTGTTCATTCTGTATGCATTATTAGTATCCAGTGCTGAATGCTACTATTTGCAAGAATAAGGATTTCATGGTTAATCTCATTGGTACCGTTCAGGTACAAATATGTTGTTGTATATCCAGAATAGCCAGAAATTTACAGATTTTACACCAGAATGACCGAAAACAAAGTGCCTTATAATTTAAAAATATATAAATGATGGAGAAGGACATAATGAATGAGTACTTCATATAAATATATGCTGCTTCTTCAGGAAAAATATGCATATAAGTACTTGAATTATACTCTTCAGTAAAATCATACCTTTCATGTGTTCTTCTTGTGTATCTCCTAACTGGAGTCTGCTAACCACGTCATCTACTGTTGATGCTTCTTCCTCTTTCCAGCACAGTACTGCCAACAAACTGGCATATGATGCTGGTGCGCTCCGTACCAACTTCCTCCACATGGGTCATGTGCACTGGACTTCATCTAGATCTTTGGGCGTTTGGTCATTGTCCAGGTCACTATAAACCACCTCCAGCATGCCTAATTCTCTCAGGTACTGGATACCTCTCTCCATAGTGGTCCATTTGCCTAGGCGATATATAACATCTTCCTTGAAGGGACACCTTTCCTTCACGCCTGACAGCAGTCGCCTCCAGAGGCTGAAGGCCTGTGTCCCTTTTCCAATCACTTTGTCAATGCCCCCTTCCCTAGCAAGGGAGCCCAGCTGTTTGGCTTCCTTCCCCTCTAATTCCAGGCTACTGGCCCCATTATCCCAGCATCGGAGCTCGCCTGGGTGACGGCTGAAATCTTTCCACATATCTCGCAACTCATTCAGGGATAGGGATCGAGTGGATTCCATCTCATTTATGAGTTCTTCCTCTTCCTCCTGCCCTCCTGCTGCTTTTCCATCATCCCTTTCTAAACGACTTGACTTCCACTTACAAGAGTTCTTCTTCTGTACAGGGGCTACAGATACTGGCAAGGGTTGGTCCTCTGGTTTAGCCGCAGTGCTCGTCACGGGGGTTGGAGTAGCCGCAGTGCCCGTCATTTTGTCATCAGATCTGGAGACCTTCTCTCCCCCTTGAGGGTTCTGAATAGTATTGAACAGGGCTCGGTAGGCATGGGCCAGGCCACAGCACGTTGCAGTAATCTGGGTCTCTCTGGAATTGCCAGGGTGACAGCATATGTTTTCCAAATATTTTACTAGTTTTTCAGGATTCTGCACTTGTTCAGGGGGGAAGCTCCAAAACATTGGAGGTGACCACTGTCCTAGGTACTTGCCCATACTATCCCACACACCCTGCCACTCATAACTATCCAGCCTCGGGGCAGATCTCTGGATGGTATTCTTAAATAGTTGTTTAACCTTAAACAAGGCCTGAAACATATTCAGGAGACATAGCAATAGGAACACGCTGGTTTGAGCATCCCAAGGATATTCAAAATCCTCAAGAGCTACTGTAATCAGCTTGGAGGAAAAGAGGAAGGTGAAGCCAATTTACCCCTGTAAATTGGCTCTCCGAGGAGAAGGGGTAAAAAGTGTAATTATTAATAGTTTCCAAAAGATAGCTCCCAGAGAACAGGAATGACGGCAGTGCTGAATACAGGCTCCTGATCAATAATTTTATCGTAACATAAACCGGTGTCACACGGTATAACAAAGCGATAACCTTAATCCATTTCCCAGAGATGATAAACCCCACATAAATACTGATAATCAGCAGTATATACAGCCAGTAAAGTGCTACATCCCAAAACTCCCAGAACAGATCCAACAACTCTGAGAGCAAATAAACCAACATGGTGATCAGCGACTACTAAACTGATATAATGAATGTTTATAACAAATTTGTTTTAACCCGTTTGGGTCAGATGTGTTGTTATCTCAACCCTTCGAGCCCCACATTGGGCGCCAAAAAAGGACTGTTGTGGTTTAACCTGGCAGGCAGCCAAATACCATGCAACCACTCGCTCACTCTCCCCACCCTCAGTGGGACAGGGAGAGAATCGGAAGGGTAAGGGTGAGAAAAACTTGTGGGTTGAGATAAAGACAGTTTAATAGAACAGAAAAGGGAAAATAATAATGATAATGATAGAATATACAAAATGAGTGACGCACAACGCAATCGCTCACCACCTGCGCTGACCGATAACCAAGTAGCGATGGCTACTTCCTGGATCACGCCTACCATTCATATACTGAGCATGATGTCACATGGTATGGAATACCCCGTTGGCCAACTGGGCTAGCTGTCCTGGCTGTGCTCCCTCCCAATGCTTGTTTTGTTTTGTTTTGTTTTGTTTTTTGTTGAGCTGCATGTCCTTGTCTAACAGGGAACTTAGCAACAACTAAAAACATCGGTGCGTTATCAACATTCTTCTCATACTAAATCCAAAACACAACACTAGGAAGAAATTTAACTCTATTCCAGCCAAAACCAGGACAATCATACTAAGTAACCTATACATCTATTGTATTAGCAGTATGGTGTGACATAATTGCCTTAAGCTACAATAATTTGAATTAGAACTGCAGATAAGTGAATAAAGTACATACAAGATTACACGAAATGTTAAAGTTGATAAAAAGCTTTAAATGAAAACTATATGTTCTATTTACAGTCAAGCTATATTAGCATAAAAATTAATTAATCCATGCAATTCATATACTTGCAACTTGAAACACATGAATACTAAAATAGTACAATCAATGCTTGTATTCTCAATAAGTTTATAGTATTTCTTCCGAAGACATTTCACTTAACTGGAAAATTAAAATGGAAAATAGTCTTCACGGCTGAAACCAATCTATTAATCTAGATCTCAGAATAAAAAAGTGTTTTGTAAAATTACTGTTTCGAACAACTACTGTTTGAAACAAAAGAAGAATTATGCTGAAAAAGTACACTAAAGAAAAATATACACATCAAAAAGGTAAGCTTTTATGTTCGATTTTCAAAGGAACTTAGTCATTCAGCTTTTGAAAATGTTACCCTCAAAGTCTTGTATTAAAAATATTGGCTGTATTTTAAAAATAACAATCAAATACATTGACAATATTAATGACAATAATTAGAAAATAGTAACGCTGTGGTCCACAGTTAATCACCTAAACAAAGAAAGTACTATGCAAGGGCCTGTCAATCAGAAACTAAACTGAATGGTTTAAAATTGATTAGAATTTAAATTAGAATTTAAAATTGATTAAAATTAAACAAAATATTTATCTTAAAAAACAAACAAACAACCCCCCAAAAAAACCCAAACCTAAGGAAGTACAGTAACACAGATAAGGATCTTTCTTTTAAAAAGAATATTGATATGTCCTGTGATACTTGTCTTCTCTGCAGAGCTATAAATCAATCATTGGACAAGGAAACAAAAAAACTTGATTACATAAAAAAAAATCCATTCTTCAGGTTTATTTATTTCTACCTACATAGGCCATATAAGTAGATGTCATCATATATCATTGTGTTCACACAGGAAATGAAGGAGGGATATGCTGCCTGCAAAACCATGCTAGATCTATATACATTTTATGGGCAAAGTTGGTTTTGAGTATTTGGTTCTAAAGTGTTTGGCTTTGACAGTGTTTCCTCCAATCTAATGTTTTGGGTGATGGTAACTGCTGAGTGTTAAGAGGAGATATATTACTAAAATTGGACTTCATGATCTGCAACTGCTAGCAATGTTGATTTCAATGTAATAGTCATTAAATTGATATGGTATGACAGCAACATACAGATTTTTTTTTCAAACAGATGAAAACTGAAAGTTTAAATGTGACAGTCTGAGAAGTTTCTTAATGCTTGAAACATCCTGAGAGTTAAATGGCCTCCTAAAAATGTAATTAATCTTCCCTGTTTTTAAATACAGAGAAGCAAACATTTGCTAAGGTCTAAATCCATTTGAAGTGATCACTTTACAGCCATTTGTCCAGTAATCTGTTTAATTATTCATGCCTAGATAACAGAAAAATTGATAGGCAGGCAGAAAATTATTTCTAAACCATGAAAATTTTCACCTCCACCTCTTGCCTACAGGTCAGGAACTCCTGAAACTAAAACTGTATTTCCAATACGTAGCCACAGCTGTTTAAGCAGATAATGTTTGTCTATATATGTTTGTTTTCTGTTGTGATCATTCAATGACAGATTGTTCCTCAAAGTTATATTACAGAATAGCTAAGCATAACCCGTCTTCCATGATGTGTTATTGTTTCCTTTCATGTTTACTGCCAAAAAGAAATAAGGTCCAAAAGAAAGAAAAGGAGAAGGCATGCTAACAAAAAATGTAGGTCACATGTAAGACTTTTGGCTATGCCCATCCACCAGTTCGCAGCCTTTCAGAACTGGAAAATTACTTTTAAAATATAAAAAGCAGTTGACATTGTAATTAGTGGTTTTTTGCATTTAATTATTATTCTGTTCTCTAAAATGAGGCCACATGTTACATGATTGCAGTCCCTGTGCCATTGTTTTAGAGAGCTCCAGTTGTATCCGTGTGCTTTACTTTGTCATAACTATACTATGCTTTTCCACACATTTGAAGAAGAGAATTACTACTTCCCGGGACAGCAGCTTCATTTGTTCTGGAAAGCTCTGAGGAACATCTCATAGTATGATGTTTCATACAAGTGCATATTCTTTCTAAGTGGTTAAGCTGCTCCAGTCAACACAGTCCTGCACTTTCAGACATATTGTACTTACTGGGGTCTGTGGTGTTTTGTTTTTGTTTTTTTTTTCTTTTTTTTTTTGGGGGGGGGGAGAGGGGGGGGATGTGCCTCCAAGGAACACTTTTCAGGCAGGGTGTTGGGTAGAATTCAGTTTGGCTAAACATAGGTGTCCGGTGCTGTTTGAAATTTCCCTGTAATTCCATCAGGGTAGAACTACCAGATTCAAAAAAATATTAAATACTTAGTCTCCTATTCCTCCTCAAACCCTCTATTGATGAGGAAAAATAGTCTAGATAAAATAATTATAACTATTTGAGCTATATCAAATCTATTTTCAAGATAATGACTGAGGCTGGATGCAGAAATTGTAGCTGATGTATGTGAATCTTCACAGTACATAAAAAGAGAAAGAGTTTCTCATAATATCGTCTAGTTTGCATAAATAGCACAATATACAGGTCTTTGAGATGGAAACCAACATTATTTTCTCATTTATATAGTATCTAGTGTGATAGAATCTCTATTTGGGATCTGTGTACTTCTTAATATGAGTTATATGGTTAATATATGGTTATTTCCTACAGCTCAAATTACTGGTTTATAGTCTTTGTTTTAAATGTAAATAAAAAACATTGATAAACTTTATTTATTTATTTATTTTAATGGGAAGGTAGGTAAAGCAACCTGACTTTTCCTTAGCTATAGAAAAAGTATATGAAGGACAATTAGCCATTTAGTTAAAAAAAAATCCGCTATGTTAAGACCTAATATTAGCAAAAGCTGTTGTACATCTCTGCTGAAACTCATCTACTTTAAACTTGCATTCTTTCTCTAAGCTAGTATTGTAGTATTAGACACTCATTGGTGCGTTTTCTGAAAGCATCATCTACATGAAAGTACCCTCAGAGTAGAAAAACATAAGAAGAAACATCCGATGTCCAAAATAGTTCAAAAGAAGAGAATGTCAATCTTGATACGTGGCTGCTGCAACTATTTCTTCTTTGATTTCCTGTTCTGAAAGAGCTGTTTTATTTTTTCTCTAGATAACAGTTTAACTCATGTAATACTTCTGTGTTCCAAAGGCAAGGTAAAATGGCTGTGTCACCAACTGAGTGACTTCCCTGAATATGAACTATTTTCACATATTAAAGAGCATTCCTCTAAGCTTTTTAGCTGCTTGGGCAGCTGTTTTCTACTTGATTTATATAAAGCAGCATGGGTAGGAAGGTATTCTGCTTTGGGTGATGTTTGGCTTAGTTTTATAGATCAGTCATTTAAAAGTGCAAATAAATGATGTTATTAATTTATTTTATTATAGTAAGGCAGATCTTTTCAATAAGAGAAAATTGTTGTAATAGTGGCTTACAGTCTTATGTAAAATTAAGCCCTTTTGAATAGCATTGTAGTGCTGAGAGTTCATTCCATTGTTCCCCAGGCTTAATTCTCATCTGTCACTCAAGCTAACATGCTCATTGATGATCCTTGCTGCTCTGCTGCCCTTTCTGAGTTCAGTTCCACCCTCTTAGTTTTCTCAA
The DNA here is from genome assembly GCF_964195595.1 of Calonectris borealis. Taxonomy (NCBI): domain Eukaryota; kingdom Metazoa; phylum Chordata; class Aves; order Procellariiformes; family Procellariidae; genus Calonectris; species Calonectris borealis. Next base: position 14,767,936 of record NC_134322.1, read on the forward strand.
ACGTGTTTTTCCTTCAGATCTTCCGTGGCCCAGAACTATTGCTCTTGATTGGACTAAAAATAGTTCTTTTAAAATCTACTTAAAAAAAAATGCTTCTGAAGAATTTTAAAGAATGTTGCAGTAGTTCTCCACAGCAGGAAAAGTATAGACAAAGTTTACAATTAGAGCTGGAGAATACTAAGTCTCATAATATAGTGAATTTGAAGTTTAAGATTTTTTTTGGGTTTTGTTATATGCCTCTACTTTATGTTTATAACTATGTCAACTTTACAATTGTTACCAGTTTTATTCTTGTATGTTAAAAAATTTTGAGTAAAAAACATGGAAAAGAAGATAAATTAGCAGTTAGCAGTACGTAGAGAAAACATTTTACTTGAAAGAGGTTGAGAAAAAGGACATTGAGAGAATTGAGAAAATGAACATTTAGTAGGGAATTGATAATTCTGTCAGAAAAAACAATGAATTATGTCTAAAACTGTTAAGAGTAGTAGGGAACAAAACAGATTTACATTGGCAAGGTAAATTGCAGTTTAGAACAAATGATGGTGAGCCGATATGACATGTTGATGTACATTTTCTTTTCTAGAATTAGTCCAAGTAGATTTTGGTAGATTATTTTTGTCTGTTTGTTTTTAAAGTTGAATGCTTTCATTCACATCATTAAGTTTTCAGTAGGATCTATTTAAAAGTTTGCTGTAAAATTCAGCTATGAATCTGATCTTTGTGGCCCTTCTGAAAGCAAACATCTTTATACTCAGCTGAGTTTTTACAAATACAGAATGCAGAATTAAGGCCTTAGGTAACTGAAGATGAGCCAGTGCAGCCAGCCACTCCCCCAGGGATGGGCAGTCAGGCACGATAACACAGCAAGCAGGGCACAGCCTCACCAGCCAGTGCCCCAACCCACTACCCCTAGGCAAGCCTGGGAATAGCAGCAAGAGTCAAACAATAGTGCAGATGACCAGACAAGTTTGTGGTGATGAAACAGGGCCAAGGTCAAACTGATAAGTCAACTCTTACAGGTCAGGATCAGATCTAGTGATGGCAACCAGGGTAAGACACAGCACAATGATCACCAGGCAGGTCCATAACAATGAAGCAGGGTCAAGCTCAAGCCAGGAAATCAGTCCAAGAGTGAGGGTCTAGATCAATGGGTACATAGGCAGAGCTGCACGGAGCTAGAGACTGTCACTCCTGTAGCATAACCTCAGGCCCAGGGCTGAACTTCAGTGGAGCTGTGGGGCTCATGGATCGACTGGGGAGGCCCCAGGTGAGGCTGGTCTGATGAAGTCTATTGGTACACTCAGGGCCCTGACAGAGAGACAGAAAATATTGACTGAAAATTACTGCTGTGGATTTTTTTAAATTATTGAGTTATTGATGATAAATGGAATTGATAAAACTGAATTTTTATTTTAATAGTCTTGTCCAAATTATTTCTCATAAAAAAAAATAATATAGAGCCTTATATATCCACGTTATGTCTCTGTAAAGACAGGCATTCTGTTGCAGAATTAAAAGAAATTAATCTGACAAACTTCAGCAGCTCTGCTTGGGGTGCTCCGAATAACTTGTAGAAATGAGGTTTTGTATTGTGGATAATTGATTTAATACAGCACAGTTTTTAAATATGCACATTTTTGAGGTCATTCCTTGTTTTTGAATATGACCTTGTATTCCAATCTAGGAATGAGATAGTCATGGAGAAACTTCCAGTAGGACAAGAGGTATAGTGTCTAGTTCTGGCACAAAAGATACAGGCAAGTTTGATATCCTGTCGTATGTATAAAATAACCTACAAAACCTAATTATAAAATAGGTTATATATTAAAATAAAATGTAAATATCTTTGTCACATGGCAGAGATTACTGTTCTTTTCTTCCAATTTTTATCCCTATCAGTCCATACTGTTTCGCTCCTCCCAGTAATCAGATGTTATAATTTTCATTTCTTTAAATCTTTTCACATGTGTCTGTTTTGCTTGTGGTTATTCAAAGTGTTCTGGTGATTGTTTTGCATCCTATTATGACCTGATATTGAGCTTTAATTGACTTCATTGTTAATATTCATGGGTTTGTATTGTTTGTTATGGTGACAACCTTTCATAATAAATGACAAATCATTCTGACTTCCTCTGAGATTCTGTGTAATAACATTATTCATGATTAATTCCTTAGGTGTGAATGGAATAGGAAAGGTTTTTGGAATTTTTTTGTCCTAGATTAATTAAGGTCTATGCCTTCTTAGGTGTTTCTGTTCTCATGTAACTGTATTAACACTTTACTGTTATGCAGTTATTTCATCTTTCATTCCCAAAAGGTTTATATGCTATAAAGGTTAACACACTTTACTTAGACCTTACTTACATAAGCAGTAATTTATTTAAGTGAATAGCCTTGTCCGCTTCTGGGAACTAGAATTTATCTAATTAATACTTACAGCTGTGTGTAAAAGTTGTATATTCAATCTCTATGCAAGTATTCCCTTGAAACTACTAGAAAAGCTGTTCATTTATAGAAAAGCTAAAATAGTCAAGTTGGGTATCAGTTCTTGTGCAGGGAAATTCTCTTTGTCTGTATGACTTGATCTCAAAAAAACAAAATGCAGCAATTTCAGGTAGAGGCACAAGAACTCTACAGAAAGAACGATACAACAGAGGAGAAAAGAGACTCCCGTGGGAAGAGGAGCAAATGTTTATGAAAAGTTTTATTAGGCTTCTAGTGGTGTGCCACAGTTCATCTTTAAGCTGCTTCTCTGAAAGATACCAACACATTCACATGTAGGGTAAACTTAACTGGAATTAATTTACTATATTTGCATAGCAATTGCTTGGTTACAAACTCATAGCTTAAATTTTGATTGGTTTACAATGAAAGCAGTAAGCTACTTATTATAAATTCATATTACTCTTTTTCCTCATTTCATTAATTGACTACCTATTTGTATGGATTTTTCAAATGGAATTTCAAGTATTGATGTGGATTATCAGTGCAGGCTTTTCTAGCATATTGTCCATGGACTAGCAATCATTGATGTATAACTAAAGAAATTCACTGAACAAATTGTCCTCCTGAACTCATAGTTACCATGAGTTACTATGCAGTAGACTCAAATGTAGTCCCAAACAGTAAAATCATCTCCCTTGGAAACATTTTCCTTTCTGACTTGGATATCAAGATTCAAGGTTAGAAAAGCCATATAAGCCTATGATGTGGAGAGATGGCTTGCAGCTTTTTTGCTTCATGGTGCAGCAATTACTGAAGGTCAGAGAAAACACTGATCACATAAGTGCAGACACTACAGGTACAGATTAAGTTTGGACTAAAACCCAACCGTTTTTTGCAGTGCAAGAGTCTGTTTAAAGATGACTTAAATATGGGCAGATTAGATGTAATTTACAGCAGATAAGTATACATGCTTGGATATAAAATTTTCCAGTGTTTTAAGCTAAAGAAGTTTATGTAGAGCACTAGAGCTTCTTCTGTTATTCCTATTCCTTACTTGTTGCAAATCGAGCTGGATAGAAGGAGAAAATAGGAACAGCTTTAGATCCCTAACGCAAATCCTGTCCTGTTTTTTGCTACAGCAGGTAACAATTATGGTAAGACACCACATAAGCATTCAACATTCTGGTGCAGGAGGAGGGCAAGGACATTTCATGTTCTTAAACCATTTGAAAGTTTCTGAAGAACAGATTCCTCCAAAAATTGTTCTTCTTTTTCTTAACCATTACATAGTTATCATTATATCCTACTATTACATCCTTTCATTAGCTAAAATCATAAGCCAAAAATCTTACAACTATTCAACATGATGGAATTATCAGTAGTTATGTATTTCTATGCTTCACTTAGTTTAGAAGTAGAGACAGATTGAATCCATGTGAGGATCTATTTGAGGTATGAGATAAGTTTATAATACTCAGATACAGTTTCATGTGTGAGGCTAAGTTCAGGCAATAGTCACAGCTTCTGTGAAACTTTTCTTACAAATAGTGAGAGTTTCACACAGTCTTTGACCTGAAAGTAAACTTGGTGGATATTTTTTCTAAGATTGATTTAGACATGGAGGGAGAGATATAGATGTGGAAGTGTGATGCAACACACTGTATAGGCCCCTCCTACTTCTAAAGATCACATAGTTATCTTGTTTGTTTATTGCATGCATATACAATCAAAGACTTTTATAATACTGATTTTGAATTTTTTAAAAAATTTGAAAGATTAGGCATTGGTTATGAATACAGAGACTTGATAATGTATAAGAAAGATTAAGTTCAGTTGAATAAAGAAAAATGTCTTTCCAGAATCATTTGGAAAAAACTACCCACATTATTATTTTTTGAGTTGGACATATTAGAAGAAAACATGATTTTAATGATACAGCATTGAAATAGGTGAGAAACAGGCGATTAACAAATAGCTGCATTGTGGCAAACCCAGGCAAAATCTGGAGTAATTCATAAAATTTCTATAAGTGTCAGTTAGACGTTGTTTTCTTTCTGGGAACAGTCCAAGGTGACACTTTGACAGATTCAACATGGAATAGAAGCTCATACTTCACTGGACAGCAGAATAGTGTCTTGCTAGTGTCATATTCACGTTAACATGTGTTTCTTTGTGTCACCTGTCTTCTGTGATAGCCTTTGGTCTTGTCAATCAGTTTCTGTCCTAATGACATGTTCTTTTGTTCTGATAAATATCTTGCACTTGGGAAACAATGAGTGCAGCTATTGCAGTACTGCAGAGATAATGTATCTTGAGAGGATTTCTCAGGTAGCAAGACTGCCTTGTAGAATCCTTGTATCCATCAGAAAAGCTTGGAGGTTACTTTGTAAGATGTATATTTACTGTCTTGGCACACTTTAAAAAAACAGAATTTGTCTTCAAAGCTACTGTTCTATAGCAATGTTGGGAAAAATATGAGCTATTACTTACTGGCACGATACTAAGTATACTAAGATCAAAATCACAAGCTGCGGTTTTGACCGATCTGAATGACAGCTGTCTGTCCAATTCACAACTTTGAGTGTGGTAAGAATTGGAATTTAAATATTTTAGGCATGGATTACTGTACATCTCTGTTTTCACACTCTTTGGCACCAGGCTTTCAGTTGCAGTGGTTCTTCAGAATAAGGTTTAATGTAATTGAGTAAGTTCCTCCAGCAGAATGAAAACAAGATGCCACCCAGTCTTGCAAACCAAACCTTTTGAGAAAGGTGCACATTAATGTTTGAGAAAAATAGTTCATCAAATAACAAGAAAATCTCACAATGTTGAATTCAAAATGCATCTACATCTTTTGAAGTCTAAACATTTGAAGTGACCTAAAAGAAGTAGGTATCTATGCACTTGATAAGTTTATTCCTAAATAATTTTGTGATTGTCTCAGAAGTATAATAAAATGTCCCATTGCTTTGGCTGTCACTGTAAACCCTGTCCAAGTATTTGTCTTCAGTATGAATTCAAGTTTCTATATAAAACAACTTGCCTTTTGTGTATGTGTGTATGTTAGCTTCTGTACTGATGGAATTCTAACTATTGAGGATTCACAAAAAGGTCTTTCAGCATTTTGCTGTTAGAGTGGAATAGAATTACTCTATCATACTGTAGAGTTGTGGCCCAGAGAGTGTTTAGTTTGTCACAACATGTAAATGGTAGTATAAATAAAGCTATTTCACAGAGGGTCTAACAGTAGGTCTTGAATGACAACTTGCTTTATGCCCCTTTGCTTAATTTTGCATTAGAAAAAGAAAGTACCCAAAGATGACAAAACAAACTTCATAATCCAGGATCCCTCAGTTCTAGAACATTTTTCAAAATTTGTTCTTCCGTATTCCTCTATTGTCAGATTATGATCATAAAGAGAATATATCTGATTTCATTTTAGTTTAACCCTTTATTCTGGCTGCTGTCCTGTTCATATATGGAAACTATCTTAATCTTGAGCTCTTGTGATTTGTCCAGCTCCATTAATTAAAGCTGTATTAGAGTGCGACTTTGCCTCCTTTCATGTCAATGACAAAACCTGTATTTCACCTAGAGATCAGACAGTCCTTTGAAATGCTTAGAGCACTAAATTCAGGTCTAGTGTCTATAGGTACGTCACAGGATGCCTCAAGGCCTGTGCAAGAGGTTGGAATGCTACTATGATGGGTCTTACTCAAATACTCAAAAGAAGGCAGTGAAACATATGTATAATTAATTATAATTAAATAAATTATAATTGTTATTAATTAAATTATAATTATATTAGTAAAATTCAGGACAAGCACAACTTATGCACTAAATTCATAGTGTATCAAATTAGTGACTTTGTCAAATACAGAAGTTTAAGTAGTAGTTATATCCCTTTCCCAGTACCCATTCTCAGCTACACAGAATAGTTTACTATCTCTCTATCTGTGACGATACAAAAGTTTGTTGGGTCATATTGTAAGTCAGAACATGAAAATAACCTAACTGGAAAATAATTATTAAAGTAAGATGTGACTTCCTGAATCAGCTTTAACAGACACAGCAACAACTCATAAATGTATAGTCTGAAGGGCAAAAACACACTAGGGGAGAGGAAACTACTTTCTTTGCAACAAATAGTTAATTATGCCCAGGAAGAGGAGGGGTAATCAGGCTGCAGTTATTGATGGATTATCTTTAGCAGTTGTGCAGATAATGGACTTGTCTCAGGGGTATTTCTAAAAGCAAGCAGGAATAAGCATCTTCCTTCAGGAAAGTATGATCAATATCAAGGTGAATTATGCCTATGAAAGTCTTGGGGAAAAAGTGGAGGAAATATTCAAACTTGGAGAAAATATAAGTTCTGCTGTGGGGATAAATGCATACCTTGAAACTTCATTTTCTCTGGAGGTGAGTCAAAAGATGTAGGTCTTATATAAGACTTAAGTTCTTAATGATTAGGTAAGTAACCTGAAAAAGAGTGGGAGAAGAAAAACTCTAGGAACTTAAGCATATATGTAAGTGTATTTTAGTTTCTCTTCATGTGTTACTAAAATTTGGATCTGAATTGTTAGAAGATGGATGTTATTGTTGTACTATGTGTTTTAGGCAGGTACACAAGGTGATCTCAAAGAAATCAGAAAATGTTATTTCATTACTGTAGATGTTGCTCTCAAAATACAAGCTGATAAGATAAAATTTAGTACCTTGTCCTGAAGAAACTAAGACCTCACAATTTTAGTTTTAAAGCAAACAGACAAAAAACCATCCAGAACTTAGAACTGTAAACTATTCAAAGTGAAAAACAGCAGTAATATAACTGATGTAAACATATGATTGAAGGTGATAATATAGCTACTGAAACTTATGTAGACAATAAGAAAGCAAATGCAAAAGAAAAAAGTATAGTCAAATTTAAAACTAAAATTTTACTGTAGAGATGAGTAACTGGTTGCTGACCTATAAGCAAGTTTTGTTCTCTGCTCCAGTGTTTGGAAACTAAATTTTAAAGTGCAACTTGAGCATCTGTAAATGGGAACCTGTATAGGGCTATGGATTTAATGCTACAAAAAACAGTGTCTTGGAGTAAAGTCTGCCTTCTGTTGTCACTGAGACACACAAAAGTATCTATATGAGGTAGTTGGGTAATGCTAAGTTATATGAATCTAAGTAAGTCTTACTGTGATATAGCTAACTGTAGAAAACCTAGCTCACTTAATTGTCCTTGCAATTTTATCAAGTCATTCACTTCCCGTTAACATCATTATAGCTAAGATGGACATGTACTGCCTACAGTTATTCCTGGTGTTTTACTAAACTGCTACTTATTGCACTGCTTTTTAATGTTATACTGATTCTTTTATCTGTACTGTATAATTGAGGCCCAGGAAATTATTTAAAATTGAATTATAGCTTTATAGTACAATAATCCTTAATGGGATACCATTTTTATAGTTCCACATCCCAGATATGCTTTCCAATAAGAATAGTGTTCCCTTCTACTAAGTGCATGAGTTGACTTGAAAGCTAGTGATGCAAAGCACCTTGTTTTCAACTGGAAACTATTTCAGTGCAGTCGGCTTCAGATAATCTCCTGGCAGGTGCTATAACAAGAACAAGTTTATTGTAGCCCAGGTGTATGTAATATTACTTATGTCACTTTGGCCAGTTGTGCAAGGCTGTGGTAGCAACTTCTGCATCTAGTGCTTCACTGCACCAACACTCAGATATTCCCAAAGAACTTGTGCTGATGCAGTCTAAATGAGTAACAGATGTGTAAATCCTCTCTCAAAAGCTTCAAGTATCTTATGAACTTATATACTTCCAGTGCACATTAAATTGTGCATGTTTCAGAAGGTAGAGCATTAGAAGTGTAGTACTTGAAAGTACTCTTTTTGGTATTCTAAAGAACACAGAAGCTGTTCATCTTTACTTATTCTTTCTTATCCTCCTTCTGAACTATAAAAGAATGCAGAATAAAACTAGAAACTACTATCAACATCCTTATCCCATGTTCTTACAAGAATGACCATTAACAGATGCTTTTCAAGAAGTTATTTAAAGGAAGCAAAACTAACAAAAAAAAATTAGTTTTGTGGTAGTATACTACCCAAGTATGACTGTGCTTGATCTGTCCATTAGAGATTGATTTAAGCACAAGATGTTAGTTCTAGCATGACTGTTCCTAGTGGGGAGTGCCGATTAAAAAAAAAAAATCATAATACGTCATAATTATTTCAATTTTTCTTCCATAGTTTACTTCCAGTTATATTCAAAGCTGACAAAATCAACATCAATGATGCATAGTTAGAAATCAATGCAGATGTTGAGGACTGCCTATTGCAAACAAAAAAGCATTCAGAGAATGTCATTATTTGTCTGTATGTGGCTACACTGCAACTGCTATATAATTTACTGCTTTACAATGAAGTATGTAGTGAGATTTAATTTTACAAGAAGTGCCATGAAAATGCAAATCATCACTGAAATACTAGACAAAATTTAATGGCAACATAATTGAGAGGGAAAACATCTATTAAATAAAAGTGTTGGTGTAACTTTTGTTTTCTATTAAAAATCCTTAGCTTTTCATAAATCAGACTGAACAGCCCTCATTTTATCTAGCCTGTGCATTCCTTTGCACATAACTGTCTTCTGTTGGTAAATTGACTGCAACAAGATTGGTTATTTTTATCCTTATGGCTAGGAGATGTGGAGGTCTGCTAAGTTTGATGCACAGTGCACCAAACTTTGACTTAGGCTGCTTGCTGAACTCATCATATCTGAATATTGCTGGATTTCTCATTATGAGGCTTCTCTTCTAGTTTTCCCCTTCTCATTGTTCTTGTGAACTGCATTGGTTCAGAGACAACAGTTGGGCATTATGCTGTAGGAGCAGTGAATCAGTATGATTTTCAGGCACTTAAGGCATTTGTCTTGTTTGTTTCCAAGCTTTTTGGTTGTTCTACCACGGGGAATTAATGCTCTTGTAATTATCAGCTATGATTCCCATATTTTTTGACTTAATGCTTGTGTGAAGTTCTCCTACTCTGCTGTTATTGTTTATGTTTTTTGTTTCAAAAAATTATAGCAATGTATTTGCCTGGAACAAAATATGTTCCTTGTACGTAGTTTAGTTAGCAGTACAGATCATTCCCAGCAGTATCTGGTGGTCTTTGCTACTCAGAATTCCTGTAAACTGTGTCATCTGGAGGCTTTATTTAGTATTGAGAAACTGTTTTCTGCCAGGTAACTAATTAGTTTTAATAGATCTGAATAGAAATTTAACAATCATTTGTTGTTGAAACTGGACCAATCACTGTGTCATTAGGAAGTGGACAGGTACAAAGCTGCTCCTGCTGTGTCTGTCTATGCTGAGTTCTTATGTGGCATAAAGAGAAGTGTATCCTAATAAGGAGAAGTGTATTGAACTACCTTACTTGTCTGCACTGCTCAGCAGTCTGATCACAGACGAATGACTCTCTAAAAGTGTTCCAAACCAATTAAATGTTTTTGTCTGCATGTGTATGTTATGCCTCAAAACATAAGAATACTCTTGACCCTACTTACTTTCAGTTAAGGCAGAGAAAGCTGTTTTTCTCTGTTCTTTCTGAATCAACACTGACAACCAACTGTCCATCTGACCTTGAGGTTAATTACCCTAATAATTCCTAAGGTTAATTATTACCTAGTATTTCCAGTCTAGTTAACAGCTGCAGGATGGGATGGACTGATTACTGGTATCACTTGGTTGATTTACCTTACAATAAAAAAATTGAATAGATGTGAAAAGGAAAAAGGCTGAACTTGCAAACATGCAGCCTCGGAGGTGAGGGCAGGGGACGACAAGCCTCTTCATACTTCGTTTGCATCATGTGCACTCAGCTATGCATATCAGAGAGAACATTTTTCTCCTCAAATAAAAGAGCACTATTCCAAAAGTCCAAGATAATTAAGTAGTAATGTGTGGACCTAGAGATATCACTGAAGTATAACATAAATACACTGCAACTTTACTTAGTAGGCAGGCCGCTATTGTCCTCTGTAGATTGTAGCTGTAGAATTTTACTGTATACTTTTGCTACTTAACTGTTATTGTACCAGGCAGTATCTTTTGAATTACTTAGATTCTTGCAAGACTGGTATAGTCTATACTAATTATTTTAACCTGTGCTTAACAGCCATGAACTGAATTAACATTTTTCAGCTTCAATCAACATTCTTCACAGGTGTGGTGAAATAGCTGAATAATGAAACTTCATTATGATTGGCCTGAGTAGCCGTACAACTTCTGTGTGGGGGTAACCGATTGCATAACAGATTCTTATTTCAAAGATTTGTTAGAGTTCTTTCAATGATGCTTATTTGATCAAATGTAAGTTTTTGTTGTGGTGGCTTTTTCATGGGGGGGGGGTGTTGTTTTGGTTTTTGTTGGGCTTCTTTGGGGGTTGTTTTTTTTTTTTTCTTCTTCCTTTGTAGAGCTTTATTCCAGGCCTTGAGAGATATAAATGGTTCCAGGATGTCTTCTCAGTAACTCCATTACTGCAGTTTGCAAAGACTTGGTGATGGTGCTAGCTCTGTGTCTCACAAGGATATGCCTTTACTGGGGAAGGTTTCCTTTTTTTTGGTGGTTTGTTTTTGTTGTTGGTTTGTTTTTTTCTTCCCTCTTCCTGCCATTTGATGTCAAAGACCTTGTAATCCTGATTTATGAACCGCTATAATCGGGAAATATATTCCTTTACCAATGCTCTTTTATACCCTGTTGATAATATAAGGGGCAGGGATCATGTCTTTTCATAGAATTAATGAAACCCTCTGCAATCCAAAGGGGATACTGTGACCAGTCTTCTCTGCTTGAACATATCTTAATTGCTTCAGAATGCCTGGATAGATGGGAATTGTTTTAGAACTGCAGTTTAATATTTTGTTACAGCAGAGAAGATCAGCATATGGAGATACTGCCACGTGTTTTGCTGTAGTTACTGTCTAGTTCCTGCTTATTTTTCCCTGTATGCTGAATAAACTATATGTATGCTGTGTTCTAACTTTACAGTCAAATCACCATCAGGTCTGGGGACTCTTCACTGTAAACATTCTGGTTTATTTTATCAACTAACAGCCCAAGTAGAGTGTGGCAGGGTAGTTAGAAATGAATGGGGAAGAGATGGGAGAAAAATGTGTTTCTCTATCCTTATCGTCAATTGTAATGAAAATAAGACAAAATATTAATTATCAAAACTTAAGAAAAAAATTTCAACTTGTTATATTTGATTTTAACATTCAAATCCTAGGAGAGAAACAAAACTGTTTGAAATAGGAACGTCAGGTTTTCTTAGATTGTTACTTTTATTTGCCTTTTGGAAAAAGTTGGCTGGAGTTGAAAATAAATGTAAATAATGGAAAAATACATTAGATCATTGTCTTTAACCTGGTCATCCCCCGCAACAAATATTGATCTAGCTCATGGTGTCATGTCATTCATCAGATATGAATAAAATAAATTTTCCATGTTGAGGGCTAAATAGATCATAATCAAGTGTTTTCCTCCATTGTTTTCCATAGCTTGTTTGGATTTAATATTGACAAAGCAAAGCCACTTGTGAATCCACTCACTGAAACAGTACTTACTGAACAGCTTAGCATATTGAGTAGGAGGATGAGAGTGTGTGACTTTGGATCAGCTCTTTTCCTGCTAAGTGTAAAGTTACCCTTATGCTAATTACCAGCATGAGTTTTCATAACTTTATATTAAGAATAACTTCCACAAAGCTAATGTTTTCTAGTATATAGAGGATACTATATACAGAGGAAATACAGAGGAAATGGATGATGGTTCTAGCTGATTTTGATCCAGTTGTCCATAGACTTATCAGAGTTCTTTAATTTTTTTTTCATACTTTGCTGTTCTGAGTACCTTCCCCCCCTCCTTTCTGCAGGAGAAATAAAGATCAAGCTGATGGAAGTAATTTTGCAAAAGCAAGATGGGCCAGGGCTATTCAGAAGGTAAGAGCTGCTCTTAAAATTATTGATGTATTACTGTAATTTAAAGAATTTTCTCAGGTGAAGGGAGAATTTAGTATAAGGTTTCTAGTTCATGTAAACTGCTATTCAGTTACAGCAGGATCTGAGGATGTCACTGCTGAGTTTCTGGTAGTAGAGACAATTCCTTCTGTTGGTTCTTAAACCTGTGTGGTTGCCTCATCTGAGGATTTTTTTTCTGCTGAAACAGAAAGAGGGTGAGATTCTGAAACTTTCTTTAGACGCATGAAATGATTGTAGTTTGCCATCTTATCTGTGTTGCATATTAATCCAGAAACCATAACTTCAGACATTTATTTCTGAATAATGTTTGATATTGAGAAACCTCAGTACTTCAATAATATTTAATAAAAATGGTTTTAAGATCATTGTTTTAATATTTTTTCCTAGAAAAGTCTTGTAAGTTCTACTGGTGATACTACTGACTAAACAGGCAATTTTTTATTAGATGTGATAATTAAAGGAAATTATTATGATTACTTGCTCTGTTTATGCGGTCAGTAATAGTACCAAGTATTTTTTTTCGCACGGTTGCTCCTAAACTGTACAAACCATTGACTCACATGAACGGTTGGGAATTCAGACATCAGTTTTTGCCCAGGTTGCTCAGTAGTACTATCTGTCATGTCAGTTGTGTGCCACTTCTGGATAAAGGAAAGGAACTAATAATCCAACTCTTAAAATCCCATTTCTTTGCATTAAACTGTTCAACTTTGGCTGCTGGTAATGTTTGGTGTGCGCAGGCGAGCACAGCTGTGCAGTCCCTCTACGTGGATCTTCTTGCAGTGCAGGTATAACTCTCCATAGAACGAAGTTGATCTCCCCACCCTTGCAGTCTCAGTAGGTATCCTCAGTCTCTCTGAAAGGGCTGTATGTGGCAGGGAGGTTGTACACCTACTAGGAACTGAATCCAATTTGCTTTAAGTTTGGCATCACTGCCTTAAGTAAACATTTTTTCTTTCCCTTGAAAACGAAAAGAGACCAGGTGAATATCACTGGTCAGAGCAGGAAGAAGTCATGTGCCTAAGCTGAGGTAACCAGCCATCCAAGAGAACGTACACTAGAGAAGAACCCCCAGAGCTCTTCATGAGGCAATGCCTGTATTTAATTAAAAAAAAAAAATATTAAAAATATTCTATGTTTCTGGGGGAAAAAAAAGGTGTTAAAAGCAACAATGTATCATTATCTGTTGTCATTGACTGAATGGGCTTTTTTAGGTGTGGTGTTGGGTGTTTTTGTGTGTTTTCTTGGGGTTTTTTGCTTTTCTGTAATTCCTTTTAAATACCTCAATTCTTTTAAAGCGACCAAGCCCTTTTGAAGCAATGCTTATAAAGCAGCTGTCTCAACTATACAGTGTTTGAGTAGAAATTATTTCACACAGCTCTTGCAGATTGGTGTTTGGAAAGAAACTTGAGATAAGTTGTGTGAGACTTTGGATCTTAACTCCCCAAGGTCTAGTAAATATTTTGTGCATTAAAAACTGCTCCTGCTCACTACTGACACAGTGTGTTATACAGGAGAAAACTAGCTTATAGGGGGGAGTTGTGTCCTGAATTAGAAAGTAAAAATACAGAAAAAGAATTCCATCGGTTGCCCTCCAGCCTTGACTGTACTGCAAAAATACTGCTGATAACTTCTGAGAAACACAAAAGTTATGTCTTTCGTGTGTACAGTGACCTACCAGAAAATTGAAAAGTCATGGACTTATCTTCTGTTTCATTTGTGTGTAGGCCTTTTAGAAATACTGCTTATTCTCAGATAGCGTGCTGTACAATGCCACTTCTATGCTTTTATGGCAAAGCCAAACCTGTTTGGTGGCAAATACTAGGCGAACCCATCCAAGCAGACCTTCATCAGTTTCTTTTGAGCTATTTTTTGCCTGCTTTTTTGGGGACAAATTCCTATCTCTTTTTTACTGAATTCTATTGGCTTTGTGTGAAAGCCTGTGTGAAAACAGTGGGGGAAAAAAAAAAATCTGTTTATACTGGGGTCTCATGGGAAGAGTGCTTTTCTGATTCACATAATCTCAGTTTCTGCATCCTACTCTGTCACTGCTTTCATCTTTTTTTTTTTTTTATGCCAAATATTAGCTCACTAGAGGAGGCAGGCCGGACAAATCCTGGTCTAACTGACATCAAACACAACACTTGGATATGCCAAAGAATCCAGTTTTGTCTTGTAGACAGAGATTAAGTAGTTTTAAGATGCTTTTTCAGAATTTCTTCTGTGAACCTTTCAGTGCTTGTCTAATTGCCTGGTTAGTGGGATAAATTTATTTCTGAGTTTAAAACCAAATAACTAATGTAATGTAGTCAGTAACTTTATGATTTGATGAATCAGCTGCATTTTGTTCAGATGTTAAAAGAAGTGTTTGAATAAAGGAATGTTAATATTGTGTTTCTTCCCACTACCATTCTTCAAAGTAATTTTGAGATCGGCGGTTAAAAGCAGTTAAGTAAACAAGTTAATATGCATGAGCTGGAATCTTGGGTTGTCACTGTGCCATTGAATTGTTTTCTGTAACAAAGTAGCCAAAATATCTCACTGCACTGAAATAAGGACAGATTGCTCAGCAGTTAATCTAGGATCAGGCTCGGGCTGGGGCTGGAAGATGGTGACAAAGTTATTGTAAGTCTTTAAAGAATTTGAAGATCAGGTGGATGGGAGAAGTAAGCAAATACTTCATGTGGAACTCTTTTTGAAAAGAAGTGGAAAATTTCTATGAATATTCAGTGTCATTTAAATCTTGAGTTAGTGTTTCATTGTAATCTGTGTGTTTAAACTTTGGTCTTCACGTGCTTCTAATTCTACATTTAGTAAAAACCTGGGTCATTGGAGACTATGAAAACACAGCTCTTGAAGGGCTGAGTTGTCTTGCAGAGAGAGATGTATATATCAAAAGGAAGGAAACCTTAATCTAAAAAGTATTTAAATCATTCTAATGCTATATAACTGAACATTATATTAGGATTTGTCCATGGTAATGAAAATGGTAATAAGGGGAAATGGACAGCTTTTGTATTCTCAATTGGGTAGCTTGTGTTCTTACATGATGCCTGCACCAAGCACGTGCCTAATGCTGAAGATTAGTCAGAACTCGGTTCTAAACCTATTCTTAATAAATGGCCTTTTTTAGTGAAAAGTAGATATGTATATAATGTAAAGTTACATGCTAGCATTTTATTCAACTAAGCTTTTGATCTTCCTGGGCCTATGCACACGTTACGAGATCTTGCATAAAACAAAATGAAATGTATGATCTGATCACTTGTTACATCAGATTTGTAGTTTGTTTAAACATAAAGAATTTCTTTTCCTTTTTTTTTTTTTACCTACAAATTAATTTGAATAAGATTTTTCTCCTGATAAAGTTATTTTGCCTGAAATACTCTTATATCTTTAGTCCTTTATGCTTCAGTGGCTTAGGTTGTGGGTTACCTTGGTCTTTTGGCTTTGTCTTTTCTTCCTGAAGATAAACTGGTTTTCAGAAACAGTACACTGGTATCATCCCATCATTGATTTAGTACAATTGGTGTGATATTAAATGCCATTCTTTGCTCAGAAAATCTGAGAGGCATGAAGGATGAATCTCTGCCAATGTCTAATCGAAATAAGCTTTACACTTCCAAGTATTTTTGTGGCTAAAAAAGGGCCATCGACAAAAAGAACATACAGCACAAGAGGATCAGAAAACTAAACAATCCTGATGTATTTTACAGAAGATATGATATTCACAGAGCCTCATAATGAAAGCAAGCAAACAGATAAAGCAAAATAAGTAATTTTCCACAGAAAGTAATCTCTGTATGTAGGTATTTATACTGTAAGATCCTGCTTCCACAAGAAGGGAACTGTCCCTATCAATAAGGGACCGGAAAAAAATAATGACCTTTAGTAAGCTTCCATGAGGAAGGTTTTTAGGCATTGTAGGTAGGGTATCCATCACTGGAGGCCTTTAACAACAGAGGAGTAACAATAATTTTTTGGGTTTTTTAACTATTCTTGGAGGTTTAGGGAAATGGATTTAGCTTGGAACAGAGATGAGCGTGTGGGGGGAGATTTCTCAGGTGCACGGTCTTTAAAATAGACAACTACAAAATACCTGCCCATAAAGGAGAAGTGGAGTGCTATTGCTTCAGATATTTCCTCACAGGTGAAACAAACATGAATTCTTACTGCACAAGAAAATATACAGGTGGCTTAAGTTCCAGTAAGAATGGAATGTATGCTTTTAATGCTAACCTATGGAAATAAGAAATTGAATTAGGCAGTTGTGATCAAATATGAGATGACATCCAGTGGTTCACCAGAGGCATTGTAGCCAATGAATATTTATTGAAACATTGACCAGGTAGGAAAAGTGCCAAACTGTTGTTTTGGAGAATGTATCTTTTTATATAATAAATTACCTGAGTGTCTGTTTGAAATAGCAATTGCCTTCTTGCAATCATACAGGATATAGCACTGCTAAGATAAAAGTATTAGGGAAATCCTTCCCATATTTGGGAGGGTAGAGGAGTTAAGCATTTGAGGGAAAACTGCACGTCAGGAGTTTAACAGCTTTTAAAAAGACAATGAAGGACTATATAGGGTCCTTTAATTGCTGCTCTGCTTATCGATTAAAAACAAAAGTCCAAACCAGAATTCTTTTACAATAATCCAGTCCTAGTATCTGTTTTTCAGTTTCATGTTCACTGTATTGCTAGGAACAGTGAGCAGTTGGGGTTTTGTTTGTTTGCCTTGGTTCTCTAACATATTTGAAATGAGCGCTATGAAGTACTGGCAATAATTATGAAAAGATGCATTTAGAGGGGTTTTTTCTTTTAACTCAGTGTCAGCCTTGAGTACAATCAAGTGGATTTTCCCCTTTCCTCCCTCTCACCCCAGTTGTGTATGTCAATTTTATTATACCTTCAGCTACTAATCCTCTATGTAGTAGAGACGGTTTTGCTGCTGAAATATAATCACTTGAATAAATAATTGTCACCTCTCTGAAATGGTTATGCTTTTTATAAAATACAGAGCATAGTAATTGATTCCTAAGGCTAACATTAAGCAGGAGGCTACTCATGCAAGTTACCCCTTGTATCATTCCACAACTGTGTTTAGTGATAATAGTGAGTATTGGAAACAAAAGATGGCGAAATATTGGCACTATATTGACTGGTCTTATAACCTGGAGATGAACAGTGATAGTGACATACATTTACCTAGGCAAATCTTCCCTACATGCCTTATTTCTTAGTTTGCAAAATGAGCATAGCACATCTGTATGTCACAGTTTATGCCATTAAATCAGAAAATATTGGTGTGTGTTCCAATATTAAGAAAAAGGATGATATAGAATTAAATATTAACTGTGGGTTGTTCTTATGCTGTTCTTTATGATTGGTGGTTAACTGTATGACGGATGCAGTGGTGATGCTCAGTATGAAAATGCTTGCTAACAGAGAAGTTATCAGTAGCTTAGTTCTGTCAACACTATTGATTTAGTGTCTTATTCAGAAACAAAGCTTGATAAACTAATACTAAAGCGGATATTACACAGTGACAGCAATGGGAATTTAGGACTGGGTAAGCAGAAATCATTCTTTGTTTAGGAGCCATGGAGTTATGAGATTAATGCAAAGCTTCCCTTTAAAAGATTTCAATAGGCCCAAAGAAATTGCAAATTTTTTAAAATCAATCTTTCAGTTGAACAATTTTTTGACCCTGCACTCCAAGTAATATTTTGTATGCAAGTGCATCTTGAAGTGGGAATAAACAGGTATTCCCTTTTCATGAAGTGTTAATAATAGATGTTTTGTATCCTGATGAAATTCAAAAGTAATCATAGTGTTCAAGTGACAATCAGCATATTGATTGGGCTAAATGACTGTCAGCAAACAAGCTGCATTTCTTAAAGTTTTGTGAATATTTCAAAGGTGAAATATTTAAACAGAAAGTGACAAACTGACAAATTGAAAGCAAAGAAATGTTGACGTGCACTTTCTTTTCAATTAAGTGAATTTAATATTAGTGCAAGTTTGTCAACTTTAAGACATTTTGTCAATGGTTTAGAATGTTAATTGGTGTTATGAGGAAGCTCAAAACAGCTGACTTTCTGGGATGTCTTTTCTTTATGCATCACTCTTTTTTGTAATTAATTATGTGAAGAAAATTATTGATTGGTTATATCAAGCAGTTCTACTTCTATGGTACAAATGATGTGGACTATTTTGTGTCTGAACTGTTTGAGTTTACATGAAGAAGGTAAAAAGGTCAACGTGGGGAGATTGGACTAACAGTTCTAAGATCAATTCATAGTTGCCCTTGAAGCTTTCAAAAAGTGATATTTGGAAAGTTTACTTTGACAAAAGGTGATTCACTGATAAAGGTGGAAGTTTAAGAATGTATCTCATCTGTGTTGTGGTCACTAAACACACAGCAAGGAGTACAATGCTTGCAAATAGCATCAATTATTTCCTCAAAGAGATCATGTGAGATTGATTCATCTTCATTCGTGGCTTCAAAAATCATACATGACTTCATCCTGATTGCAGCCTGGAATACATGGTCCTAAGAAGATATAATGGATTAGAAATTCAGCTAATAGGTCAGGATAACAACTCTCATTATCAGAGGCAGGAAGGAAAGTCGTAAAAAGCAATATAGCTGCTAGTTGTAGGAAGCAATTGCAAGTTTTATGCTGCCCTGTTGCTAAATTATCTAGCACAGGTTAATTATAATTGGATTATGTTTTAAGTTAAAATTTATTCCACCACCTTGTCTTCCATGTCTCATGGCTTTTGTGCAGGATATATACTATGTAAAAAGAAAAAATCACACTTACCTCAACTTTGATGAAAGAACTGCTTTTGTTTCTTTATTTCCTATCTTTTTAATAAATTCACTAGCATATTTGGTTTTTTTATGGAATTACTTCCTCTGAAAGTTTCTTGGGGAAAATGTATGAAAAAGTCAATAGAATTTTGAAGAAAAGAAAATGGAGATGTCTTTTATCTGAAAAAAGCTACAGTTAACTTATTTGAAGGCTTATTTTAACTTAAACGGTATTGTGAGTTTAGGTGTTTTATGATTTATTTCCCCCACCCCCTCCTTTAAATCGATATGAAAGTTAAAAATTGCTTTCTTCAGTTAATTGAAGGTATTAAGAACGATAGACCCTGGGAGGAAACCTTTATGAGCTGCTGCACCATTATTTGAGGATTCTGTTAGGCAAGGTCAGAAAAAGGATTACCACTTTGCTTTCCTCTTCAAAAAGTGAAATATCATCATTCACAATAGACGGTGAGAAACCTAAGCTTTCTCTCTTGACTGTCATAAAAAAAAAATCAACAAACAGGAATGTAACATACTCTCTTCCACAATTAAACTTCAATTCTCTCCTTTGCTTCAAAGTTCAAAAAGGGACCATTGTAACATTCTTTCCCTTTCTCCTGTTTCAATATCTATTTCGAGTAACCATGTTATAGCGTTTTGCAGGTTGTCTTTGGGCTCATGTTAAATGATTTATTACTGGTTTTATTGGTAGCCTGTGGCTAAGTCAATGTGCTATAGAATTATACTGCTCCTGGAGCATATTTGTAATTGAATTATAGAGCGTTTTGTGAACATTTGAGGCAATGCTTGGAAGACTGAGAAACTCAACAGAGTTCTTATCAGAGAAAGTTTACAAGTGAGAATGGTGTTTCACATAAACAGGAAAAATAAGCCAGTTAGAATGAATCAGCTGGGCCGTCCTTTAAGGGCACCATTCTGTGGAGGCAAAAACTGGCTTTTGGAATGCAGTGAAGATACTGAAGACAAATAGTTAGAATTGTGAAGGCAAGAATCCATTAAGTTAGAGGAAGTTGGGGTTGTTAATTATAAGGATTATGATGGCAGAGTACCTCTCATGATGGCAAGAAAGGGAAAGAAGTCCTAGGGTGAGGGGAGAGAAATACTGGGACAACCAGCAATCATATCAGTGGGAGATCTAGGATAGGAAAGAGCTGAGAGCAGCCAAGAATGGAGCACTGATGAACTCAGAATCCTGGCAAAGAGAATGACAGGTCATACACTGAAAAGCTAATGAATGTTATTGATGGAATCTAAGCTAGAGAGAGAAGGCTCAGGGAAAAATGAGATCCTGGAGAGCAAATTACCTTGCTTACAGGTTTATGATAAATGACATAACCTTTTGCTCTGGCAGCCGTAGCACTGGGAGCAGGATTGTTGCAAGCATTCAGCTTCTAGAATCTTTGCAGCATCTGCCTTAGAGTTCCTAATTCATCATTATGGATCTTTCTTGTGATCTACCCTCCTTACCCATTTTCAAATTAGTGGGGTTCGTTGTTTTAATTCACTACCAAAGAAATTTTTCTTTTCCATTTGGTGGTGTGCTCTTTATTGCTGAATCTTTCCATGCTGCTGCCCCTCATGGCAAGCCTCAAGATGACTCTTAATTAGTGCTGTTAGTAGTGCTGTTAAGTATATACTTGAATTTAAGTTTATGTCTGAGGGTTGTGTGGAATGGAGATGCTGTTACTCTCCCTCACTAGATCACTTTTGTTCCAATGAGCTTTACCATATAAAAAGAGACTCTGCAAGCAGGATAAATGTAACTTAAGAGTCCAGAACAACTATTTATTTCTTAATATGAACAACAGAAAGCTAGGATTAGGAAGTTACTAGGCTAATCATTGATATGTGCAGCACCCTCATAAGACCAAGTGTTTCTGTTTTATTTTCATGTTTGACTGGGCTGGGAAAGCAGGGAAGGGGTCTCTCTGCCAGTCTTTGAAATGGGCTGATCCTTGCTAATATTGAATTGCCATCCTCAGATTCTCTTTCCTCCCCGCTCTCCCCTTTTATAGCTTTCCATATCAGTATGTTACCTCTGAAATCCTTGAGCTGCTAACATCCCCCCCCCCCCTTTTTTTTTATTTGGTTTCCCTGCCCACCCTTCTTGTCTTACTCACATCATAATTACAGCTTTCTCAGTAAAGCTCAGCTATACCTGTACTGCATTTGAGGAGACCTTGGATCAAAGAAACTTGAACCCCCAGGCTGAAGATAACAATCGGTTCCTCAGCTGGGACTAGAATGCATACATTGATAGACCTGAGACAGGAAAGATCCAGGGAAGTCTAATGCATATAGTTAGATCTGAGGCAGCACTTGCATATTGTAAGGGTTATTTTGTCTGGAACCAAGATGTAAAGAATCAATAGAAATAAATTACTTTTAAGAGGGACTAATAAAAATTGACTTGTATAATGGGGCAAGTGTGAAAAAGCAGGCAAATTATGTTACTCTGAGTTCATTATACTTTCCTGTCAATAGCACCAGTAATAAGTTTATACATAATTTTAAGAGAGTAAAAATAAGTATTTGCATAATGAAGCTGATAATTGACAATTTTAGACAAAAGGAAAAAAAAAGTAAGAATATTCCTGAAATATAATGCTTATGTGAGTCCTTGACCATTTTACGTTAATTTCTGTAAAGATAAGCATATTATTCTGCATAAAGTACAAAGTTGCACAATTGGTTAGTTATATTGTGGATGTGGAAGAATAATGAAGATTCATATTCTGCTGACACTTTTGGTGTTTTCTTCCAGAATCAGACACAGTTTAAGTAGAACAGTAGTCTGGTTTAATATTTAGAAAGAGAAATACTATCTTTTCTGTGATTAATGAAGAGTTTAATGCTTTAATAGTAGTATCTGTAAGAGATCAGTTACTGCAGAAAATGTTGTAATTATGGCAAAACATAAAGGGACAATAATAGAAAGCAAAGCATCAAACTAAAAACAGTTTCTTACATGAGAAGTGGCAACTGAGTCAGATTCTTGATTTTAAAAAAAATTTTAGCAAACATTCTACTTTCCTAGATAAGAAAATCAAATAGTCTCTAGAATGAACACATTCTAAGAGGGCAACAATGAACAAAATAATCATAAGGAAAGAACAAAATAGGAGGATTAAATTTCAGGAGTAACGTATGTTGTTCTTAAGTTACCACTTCAAATGCATAACATTATGACTTTGGGTGCTTGATATATCTGGATGGGGAGAAAGCTCCCTTTTTCCTCCTGAAATATGCTTACTTATTGGCCTTTCTTGATTTTTTTTTTTTTAAAGTTTTTGTTGGGCTTCCCACCCACCCCTGGATTTGCTTTTCACTGTGATCCCATCTTGTGATTCCTTCTGAAATCAGGGCCAAGTTTTGTTTGCATTGCAGCTGGCAAGAAGCCATTATCATGTTTTTAAATTGTTTGCCTGTTCCCTGTTAACTGCTATTAAAAAATCTCAAAAGTGGTTTTACTTCACTTAACGGAATTCAAACTGCGTAATTTTATAAACCTAGCAATTGGTTTAAGGAAACAGTGTTTGGAAAAGGTTTAGTGCGGAATAAGAAGTGGCCTTAGCCTTCATAACTTCAGAAACTCCAAAACACTTATCATGGTCATCTGAAGTAAAATCTAAAACAGCTCAGAGATGGATTCCATGCACTTACGAAATATCAAGATTTGTATCTCATGAATAGTTATTTTCTCTTTTCCCCTCTTATTACCAAGTCTTCTTTTTAGAAGAAAACACTGAGCTTTCAGTAAAGAAAATAATCATTGTATAGAAAAAAAAATCTTCTATGAAGAAGAATGTCTTTAAAACTCTGTGTGTCCTTCCAAAAAAAAAAGGGGCGTGGGGATGCTGTATTCTATACATTTTCTTTTTAATAGACTAGAAATTCTATTGAGCTGTAGACGTAAGAACATTCCATAGGTTAAAACAAAACTCAGTAACAGCAATGTGATCCCCTCCTTCAGTTCAGTGTCGCTATCTTAGATGATATAGCCACCTTATTTGAAATCCATAGCACCCACAACACTTGCGTGCCACAACGTCCCCTGCTCGGTGGCAGCCGGGCGAGGCCGCGGAGCCGCCAGCAGGGGGCGCGCTGGGAGCGGCATGGCCGCACTGCCCCGCCCCCCCCCCCGCCGCAACGGCGCCCGAGGCGCGGTCGGTGCCGCCCGCCCGTCCGGGGGAGCGGGGTGTTCTGTGCACCCCTAAGAGCAGCTGGCATGGCTTCAGAGAGGGACTGACGAGAGAAACTTCCTTTCTGCTCTTGCCAGTCTCGCACCCCCCCGATCTGAACATCTCTGATTAGGTCAGAATGTTATGATTTAAGAACTGATTGATTAGATTTAAGAACTGACACAGTTACTGCCTTTCTCTAATGAAAGGGAAGAAATATCCACCCCTTAAGCAGACCGGGGGGTGGGAGAAAGGTAGCTTAGTTCTGTGACAGCTTTTCCAACTTTCAGGCTGAAATCCACCATGAAATATAAATTACTTCTAAATTGTTCCATCAGTTTATAATTGTCACCATTTCAATGTAAGTATTAAACAATAAAAATAGTCAAATAATATCTATAATAGTTATATGTTATTTAACACTGTTTTTTTTTACTTAAAAATAGTGATGGAAATTATTGAAATATTTTCACTGGACTGACTTTTATTCCTAAGAATTCCAAGAATCATCTCTGAAAGTCATGGTCGCATAATCCTGGAAATAGGCACACAGAATAGTTGTTCTCTCCCTGAAGGCTTATAGCTGCCCATTGGGGTTTGGTTTTTTTGCTTGGGGTGCGGTTTGGGGTTTTTTTTGGCCAGGGAGGCGGGTGGTGGTGTTTGGTTTTGGTGGGGTTTTGTTGTTTTCCTCCATTAAGATACAGGGATTGGCTAGAATTGTGTAACAAATTGCAACATCTCTGTACGTGGTCTGTATTTCTCCTGTTCCTTCCACGTGTGGGAGTTGTGTCTTTAACGCTGTGTTTGTGAAGTACAATCAGTGTGAACCCTTAAAGCTGTGGTTCTTTAAGGCCAGCTTCAACAACACGTGAGATTACTGGCAAGTAACCACAACACTGCAAACGGCCCAGGTGTGCAAACTGCTCCTTTGTGTTAGTTTATTGAAGGCTGACATGGATGCCTTTTTAAGATGCACAGTAGTTTCATTTCATTGGCTTACAAGTATCTGGGCTACCAGAACTGTGAGAATTTTAGCTACCATACAGAATGAAAACCTCTGCTCATATATTTACTATAGAAAGTTCTTAACATCATACCTATGTGAGGATCACGTGAACAGAGGTACAATATAACTTTGCTGTGAAGATGAATTTGGGTAACTCCAGTTGCAAGTGATTCGTATGTATTTGTAGATGAAACTAGATTCTTGATTGGTCAGTATCATTACAAGCAAAGTCAGCATTTTGCTGGCTTGGGCAAGTTCTAATGTAATTTTAATTCCAGGGTAGATAATTCATAATTAGTTCTGAAGGTCTTTGGACTGTTTTTGTTCTCGTTGTTTTTGTTTTTCATTCTTAAATATCAATTGAATGATACATCTGGCAGAGCAAAATTCCTTGCTTATGCTGGGCTATCAAATAAGTGGTTTCCAACTGAAACATTCAACATCTGGTAACATAACAGATTAGTATAAACAGGGTCAATACTTAGCAACTTGCTTGAAGATGACAACATTAATCTAAGTGTTATGAGTTAACATTTGCAAACATTTTTTTATTAAATGACAAAACCTTGTATTTTTGCAAAACATTCCCAATATTTACTGGTTTTACTGTCGGTAGTCTCAAGACCATTTGCTTAATCTTGGTAAAAACCCAATTTATTTCTGTTGTAGGTGTGTATCTACTGTGGGTGGCCATGCTTGATTAGGCTGCCTTATTTTTCTTTTTTTTTTTTAACCCTTACATGAGCAGTCCTGTTGATTTTGAGAGGCATTATTGGTACATCTCATGTAATTAGGACTATATCACTGAGTATTGATACTAGTGGAATATTTCCTATTGTGCACTTATATAAAAGTTTTATTGTATTCTTTGTTGGCATGCAACGTGGCAGATTTGAAGCATCAATTTGTTTAAGTTTAGACAGAATATTAAGTAATTGCCACAGGCTAATAACTACAATAAGATTTGAATAATGAAACATTCATTCATCTGGTTCTTAACTGTAAATCTAATTAATGGAGTATTTATAGGTTGCATTCATTTCAACAGGACACAATAAATATGATGGTCCATAATTATTTTTAAAATGATACAATGATTTTGGATATATAATCCAAAATATTAATTTTACCACTGTATGTAAGAGATTTTTATTCTAGAACGGTTCCATTTATAAACTGTACTTAAAAAGCATTTTATCCCAACATCTCATTACTAACAATAATACAAGGATTGCAGAAAGTGAAAGCTACAACCAATAAGCTTTAAATAAGCATTACTAGAAATTGTTAAATACTTTTAAGTGCTGCCTTTTAATCAAGGTATTCTCAATATATTTTTGAAGTAAATAACGGAATTACAAGCTTCTCTGTTATAAATGTGTCAGCTATTACCAGAAAGTCCAAAGTTTTGCTTATTTTTATACAGGAAACATACATAATTTACTAGCTGAAAAATTAGTATTTTATATGGCCCTTCAGGGCTGCTATTTCCCAAGATTAAAGGGGATGATAGTATACCTGTGGTTTTATGCATGTACATGTGTTTTGTGAAACTTTCACACTTAGATTATGTGTATACTTTGTATGTAGAATGGTTTTATATAGGATCATTCTAAATGTATTTCTGTAGTTCTTCATGTGTCAGAGTTTTAAATATATCTTCAATATATGTAAGGCTGAATGTGGCCTTACACACACTGTTAAATCAGTTAACATTTGAAAAAACACCCATTGTCTTCTGTACAGGATAATTTACTTACTGCATGCACAATAATAATCCATTCTGCTATTTGAATCCCAGTAAACAAATGACTGAGTCCTACTGTCTAGGTATTAATTGGGAACATACAAAATGCTTTTCATGGAAAACAGAGTGATATGCTTCTTATTATCTGGAGCATCCTTAAATAATCATGGAATGATAATAGTTATGAATGTATTTAGCAGATTCACTACCAGAAATGATCAGCTGTTGATGAAAGCACTACAGAAAGAAATAGCTATACAATTGTTTCTCTGGATCATGTCAGACTGATAAATAAAAGGTTAGGTGAAACACGGCCCTACCAAGCAAGAGATACTATCTCACACTGTTATCCTTGTGGCCACTGATGCACCTGCTAGCTCTCATGATGCACTGCATGTGTTGTTTCTGTGAGCAAGGGTTCCCAATAAGCCTGTTTTACTCTATCTGTGAAGCAGAGGGGCTGCCTTCCACGCAGGAGGGCTGTGGCTATTGCAGCGAGTACTGCATTCAGAAGCGGTGGCAGGAGAAAACGGCAGCGGGTGAAGTTACCAGCACATAAAACACCAGGATGGTTACAGTTCTTTCATGTTGATGTTGTATTTGAGCAGGAGTAGGACACTGACTCCCGTTTTGCTATTATAGAGGAGAAATAAAGCTGAGCTGCAGAATGAATTAGTAGCTAACACCATGATTACTCTTAGCTGTTAGCACAAGTTGTAGGAGGGGAAAAAAAAACGGGAAAGGGAGTCAAAAAAAACCATTTAATGCTGCCTAGGGAATACAGTGGAATTTAGAACAGATACCGTTTGCGGACTAACAGCATGCCTGACTGCACTTGAGTTGAATCACTGAGAGGCAGCCTCATGTTGTATTGTACCGTTTTTAAGGCTGAAGGAAGAACAGCAAAATAGTAATGGAGTTGTGTACAGTATTTCTGCATAAATGGAAAATAATATAAAGATGGTGGTATGTAATTTGTATTTTATTTTTAAGAAGAATTTGATCCAGGTATGTATCCTCTTTGTATTTTTGTATCTAGTCTACATATATTTTTCTGTTTCCTTTGTTTCCTTTCCTTATTTTCATTCTGAATGTACCTCCCGCTGTTCTAGCTAAAGCAATGCATTGATTTGTAACTGATTTGCTTTCTAATGCTATAATGTTGATGAAACTGTCTGGGCTTGTGGACTTAAGAATCAACACTTCATTAAAAAGTGGGGGGGTTATTTTGTAATGTTGGTAAGTTCACAATATAAGTTGAGTAAGACAGTATAGTATTTGATTTCACAATGAGTTGGAACATTTTAATTGGTATAAAAAGATAAATTAAATAATTCAGATATACGAATATATGGTGAAAATATAGTATGTTTTGTTTATATCTGCCAGTACTTTTTCCTAGTTCATTATAGGATTAGTAATAAATTGAGCTTTACAGATGCTTATGTATTTCTGGATCTTGATTAATCTTCAAGATGAACACCCTGCAGCTCTCTTTTGAAGAGGCAGCTCGCTTAGAATACATGCTTGATTCTGTTCCACAGCTAAACCTATGTGTTAGAATACCCTCTCTCATGTACCTCCCCCAATCCACAACCTAAAAAACCCCCTATTTAATGTTTTTAGGTTCAAGAAGATAACATTAGTATTTTGCCTTCTGCAATTCCAGAGGCCAAGTAATAGTAGCTGAAACTAATTTCTTACTATGAGATTGATGGTTCATTTTGCTTTAAGAGGAAGAATTATGCAGATATAAAAACCTGACTGTGTTCATTAACCCCCAACTTTCTTTAGTCACCTGGGTCCTATTGCATTTTTTGTCTTATTAATAATATTTTCTTTCAACAGACTACTGATTGTATGTAATAAGTGAAATAGAACATAAAGCTATGTGCTGTTAAACTAAGGACACTAATTGTTGTCTTATAATGGGCATGTCTAGTAAACATGTATTTAAAACATTTCAGACATTAAAAATAATGCTCATCTGATTGTTCACTAGTCCTGAAATCTCTTAAAACATTCTGTTGCATTTCTAATTTGAATGCAGTCTAGCTTTAAGTAAGATTTATTTTTATAACATGTTGATACAAAAAGGGTTAAGATCAGTTCCAGCATCTTAATACTGATGTTAACCCTTGACTGACAGGAATTCTTGTGCCTTAAAAGCATTCATTGGTGTAACATTATTTAATTGCTTTCTTATGTGAAAATAAACTCTGATCATAAAGTTGTAGTTATTTTTCACAGAGGAGGTGATACAATCCTTGTTTCCTGAATGAAGCGTCAGTGATTATATAGAATAGATGCCTTTATTTAGTGTAATGCACAACTATGATTTGGCATTGAAAATGTAAGGTTACTTGACACATTTGAGTGTTCTAAAAATCAGTGCTAATTCTTACCATATAAATTGACGTACTGAGAAAAGTGTTGAGAGAATGCTGTTTAGTCAAAAAGCATTAAGAAGAGTGAAAAGTAGTATTTAAGGTTAAAACATCTTCTGTTCATCATAAATTACTTTTGTAAAGGATATTATGATAGAAATTATGGTTAACTGTCATCCCAAAGACCTTTCATATAACAAGAAGTCATGATGCAAGATAAATGAGTTTATTTCAGTGGAATTTACACAACCTGAAGAGAGTTGTGTAAAGGTTTTCTGTCACTATATCATTTGCTTGTTCCTGCAGTGATGTCAGCACAACATTATCATAATGACTATATATTGCTGTGGAAACACATAGGAAATCACAGGTGAAGTACTGGGATTCCAGAGTATTATCAAGGAGGAGAAGACTGATAGCTCAGAATATCTCCCAATTTATTAAAGTATCAAGGAGGACTGAAAATTCCAAATTTTCTTTTAACTGTAGTGTTGTGAAAATCTAGGAAGAATGAAGTAGTATATTAGAGTGCGCCTTGTGAGACCACTACAGTAAAACAGAAGCTCTGAAGCATAAAAATTCTTTGGCACCTAAGAAGGTTCTTGTACAGGTTTTGTTTTTCTCATCTTGTCTGTGTCATTCAATTAGGTTGATAGCTCTGAAGCAGAGGTTCTTACTTTCAGGTGGAAATAGTATCACTCCATAGTTGTCAGTATATTGAAGCAAAGAAAGCAGAGAATTTTTCCTTATAAAATTTTTGCAGCAAATTTGAAATTATGTTTCATATCTACCATTCTTATCAATGAATGTCATTTCAGGTGTTTAGCAAGTATGGCTCCTATCTGTGTGTGCCTACTCATCCTAGTGCATGTTGCTGTCAACAGGAGTTGTAGTGGTTTGTGCTTGTGGCTTTTTTCAAATGTAAATGTCACAGATGATTGCTACTGATTATTGAATGAAAGACCTCTTTATCAAAAACTGTCCTCTTCATACTTTTGTGTTTTAAAAATTTAATGGAATTATTAGTTAACTACATTTTAGAAAATATTTAAAACCTTTTTGTGGGGGAAGGATGGAATCCAGAGGGCTTACAAGTTACATTTTGCCCATTTAAAGTTGTTCCCTTAATCTAAACATTTCACACATAATTTTTTTAAGTAGTTTTAAAAAAAAAAATCCCCCCAAAAACCAACAAACAAAAAAAATCTCAGGTCTCTAAAATAATCTGTGTTATATAGAGTGCACACATGATCACAGATTCCATGGTGGTCTCTGTCCAAAAGAGATCTGATTCAGGGCAGAGAATCGCCCATCCCAAGGTTCAGGCCAGGACAATTAGAGGATTAAAATTCTATACCTGGAAGAAAATTGAGGGATTTTTGTTATATTTTCTTATGGAATGACTATAGAGATTGTTTAAAGTTGCTGAAAAGTTTGAAATGTTAGTATTATATGAGACTTTGAATACTCAGTATACTGTAAATATATCCTCTGCATATGTGTTATGCTTCAGTGTAAATTAAATCACTTGGGCTCTCAGGGTATAATGCTCTAAAGGAAACTCCTAATTAAAAACAAAGATGAAATTAAGGACAGAGCTGGGATTTGGTCAAATGCATGTTGATGCTTTCTATTTTTTAAAGGCATTAAATAGGTTCTGATTATTCTGTACTCTATACAGTAAATCTTTTGTATATTTGTGGTAATCTGACATAATAGCATGCATGTAATATTCTAACTCATACTTAGAAGCTAATATACCTGGTACTGATTTGGTAATGCAATTATCTCCATATTGTCAGCAAATAACTTTTCCTTCTCTGGGTTTTCCATTCCTTTTGTAGCCTGCATTAAATAGGAATGGACTATTAAGTGGAATTATCTCTAAATCTTAGAAGCTTTTGAAGTGAGAACATTGAGTGAAAATAAGTTTATATAGGACAGCATACATCATATATACAGCTGTAAAAGGGTGGAAAAGGACTCTCAGGTTCACTATTGCTGCCTTCTTTATACACTACAGTCTCTCTGTTTTCTTCTTTTCATTTAAAAAGTTGAGGAAACAACTACAAACATTAAAGAAAAAAAGGTTAGTACATTTTGCCAAATAATATTGAAGCTGTGCTCCAAATCATCTGCAGTCTCTTAACCCTTGTGTGCATTAATATATTCAACTACACTATACTAAGCTGTCTACTGCTCTCCAAATGGAGCACATTTTGACTTTAGGAATCTGTTCAAAAGCTCTTTACATTTAAGTATTAATCTACTTTATTTGACAAATCTCTTCCTTTTGTTTTTAGTTCTAGTCAAGGCCATTGTCCTTTAAGGACAATTGTTTCAAATATAATTTTCATATTTGTAATATAAATACCATACTACACAATTGTTTCTAAAGAAATAAATAGTCTTCTAAAGGTCTTCAACAATTTCATTAGTAGTTCATAAACAATTGATTGGCAAGTTTAGCCTCACTGTTGCTGTAACGAGACTTCTCAGAGAGAAATGCGAATATTACGAATACGGACAAAGGTATAGAATAGTGTAACTAAAAAAGAAAAATCGTTGCAAAATAAGAGTGTGTATTTTTTTCAACTCATGTCTGTCTTCAACAGTAATTGAGGAAAAAACATCTTTGACTCTGGGGAAAAAAAATCCTGTCTTTTCCCATAGTGGTCGTAACAGTAGGGAAGCAGTGAAAACGACTTCTCTCTCCAGAATAATTACTCATCCTAGCTAGCTGGGAATTTACATTTTCTTCTAAGCTATCCTGAAGACAATATGCTTCTATATATCATAAAATAGTTTAATTGCAAATAACGGTTAAACCACAGAGTTAATTCGCTAATAGACAAAGTTCTATATATGGTTTCTGTTTCAGATGCTGTTCTAAATCGCAATGAGCCAAAGTCAGTTTTAAGCATGTGCTACTTGCATCTGTTGTTATGCTTAAACTTAAGTTGTATGCTGGAAGAACAGATAAGTAAAGTAACAGCTATGAATGACCGGTCTTGCAGTATGACTGTTAAATATTTAGATTGGATTCCATAGTGTACTTGAGCATATGTGCAAGCTCTTCCGGACAGCAGTAGGCCTTGTGGGTTAAAAAATAAGCAGATTGTAGCCTCTTTAGGCTGGGGTTTGAAACAGCAGTTTGGTGGTTAGTTTTATTGGTAACATTGCCCATAAATAGAAAGGCAACATGCTTAATGGTGGTTAGATACATTAATAGCAGGATCCATAAAGAAATATCACCAGATAAATAAGCAGATACAGTGAACTTTCCAAATGATATTGATGGACAATAGGAATAGATTTCTAACCAAAAGGAGAGAGTGCTGATAGCACTCCATGCTCTCATGTGAATGTTGGAGGGAGTGATAGGATAGGGCAAAACTCTGTTGGTGAAAACCTGAGGAATTTCTGGAACAAAGAGTAATTATCCAAAAGAGAAAGCAGAACTACTTTCTTGCTGTTGTCCTTGTCTTGGCGAGGGTCTGCAGGCAGGTCATCTATGTAGCATGTGCAGTATTAAGATGAGTATCACTTTACCTTGAGAGACTCACCAATAACACAAGTCAAAAATATCAGTATTTAAGAATATAAGGAGAATGTAAGAAGAATATAAAGGAGCAGATAATTGTTCCAAATTAAGTTCTTCTGAATTGGGTCATCTGAGATGATTGTCAGTATAATGCTACTGTTATAGTAAATTAATGAAGCAATCTGGAGTATACATAGTTATGCTTGTCTAAAGAAAGGTAGCATACATTTTGCCCAACAGCCATACACTGACGGTAAGTAGAGTCATGTGAGGATAACTTTACGATAAGACTGGTCAAAGACCATACTTGTGAAATTTGTAGATCTGAATTCTAGTTATTCTGTTATTGATTCCTTATGTTCCTGATAGTAAGAGAACCTCTCTCAGCCTCAGTTTCTGTGGCTGCAAATGGGATTGTTTGTATTTTGTTTGTCATGTGTGATTAATTCATTTCTGTGAAGCATTTTGCATATCACAAATAGATGTTGCTGCCTAGAGGCAGTACTGACTACTTTGGCAGTACTGCAGAGTGGTATTGATGCAGAAAAAGACTTGTTTTGTTTTGTTTTCCCCTAATGTCTTGGTGTTGTGAACATGAACTGCCGTATGCCTTTTTGCAGGGGGAGACTGCACTTTAGTCTCATCACCTTCCCTGTCCCCTTCCAATACACGCAGGCTCCTTGTAATTGATTAATAGTGTAAAGGTTAAGCAGGGCTATGGTTCTGCCTGTTTCTTGCTTTTTTGGGGGGACCATCTGCATCTACAAAGCTACCTCTGAATGGAGAGGGCTGCTGCTCTACAGCATCATTTACTGGCATCCGAACAGAAGGTCAGCAGTGATCTAGCTGTTCTTTTTAAACACTGAAATTATTTTTTTAAAAAAGATCCCATTTTCTTTCTTTATAAAAATAGACAGCTGGATTTGATAAAATGAAAAAAAAAATTGGGAATCTATGAGGATCTGGTGTTAAGACATGTAACTAAAATACATTGCTTGCATTATTTAAAAATCTATCATGCTTAACCCGGCCCATTCCACCCCCCTTCTACCTGACACGTTAGTTTTAGACTTGGGAATAAGATCCTTTATACCTGATGCTTCCAACTGACAAGTTTTATTTTGACAATGCTTTATTATCAACAGTATCCTTGAAATCAGTCCAAGCTACCTGTTCACTATGAAGTTGATTGACAAAAGTCTGTATTCAGACTTGCTATGGGTAAAAAGTTGAAGGAAATGTCATTGTGTCCTTTCTTTACAGAAGGAACCCATTAACCATTTCTTTTATTTCTAATCTTTCAATCCATAACACTTTCCAGTTTCCTGCTCTATAACCATCTAGCATACAGTCTGTACTTTACTGGTGTAACATTTCAACTTGATTCCTTATGCTTAGAATGGGTTAACCCATCTGTGTTCAATTTTATCATATAAATTGATTTAAGTCAATAAACAAGCAAAATGAAAATAAAAAATGGGGTCATGATGGTTTATTGGGAGACCTGGATAAATCCAGAAAATCACTGAATGACGACTTGCAGCTCATTCAAATAATGGACTTAGTCCTATGTGCTTCTCAAAAGACTGTTCCTTATTTCCTAGAGTTTTAACCTACACGGATTTAAAATGGTAAGAGCAAGCCAATGCAAATCTTTACAAAAAGAAATGGATGAGACCTATAATGACTCAAACTTGATTCCATGTGTAGATATACAATTTTAGAAAATGAGTATTTGACAGAGCAATGGTAGGCTGTAAACTGATGAACAGATCATATGACTAATACAGCTGAGATGGAATGGAACTCGCATGAGAGAACATAAATCTGCTCCATTTAGCAGATCTCTGTGTGTTTGTAACAGTACAACTTTTCATTTACTATGGCATTGTCAGAAACCGGGTTTAAATAAATTGAGTACTGAATTTGCAGCTGTTTATAATACTTTCAATTATCTCTGATAAAAAGCATAGGTTAGGCATTGGATAAAACATATATGTGGCTAAGTATGAAATCAAGATTCTTCTACAGAGAAGAATTAAACCTTATTTAAAATGAATGGAAATGTTCCAGATTCCAATGATAACTTCATTATTTCTTGATGTTTTGTGGGCTGAGCCAGTAAACAAGCCTTCTAGCTTGTTTATACATTATTAGTTTGAAGTCTTTTCAATGAGAAGAATGTCCAAGTCATCTGAGCGAGATTTGTATAAGAGGGCACTTTAAAAGCTATGGTCGTGTGGGCAGAGGAGGCAGGCAGTCACACTTCAAATCTTGTTCAACAAATGGTTACAAACATTCAATGTAAGAGCTGAACGGTTAACAAGTGTTTCTACTTCTAGAAACATGCCTTTGATATTGAAAAGTGTCCCAGGATGGTTCTTTCCTATACTAATAATATGTGGAAACAAGGCAGCCTTGGCTCTAGTGAGAGCTTTGTAATATTTTGAGAGATGCCATTTGCATGCCTTGAGAATTGCATGCAGTCTCATTGAGCATTCTTTTGCTTCGAAACATTGCTTGCTCTTAATTCACTCTTAATACTCTGACTTCAGGCATAAGCCTGGAAGAAAAAGAAGTCACAAGAGCTATGCTGATGCATATATGTTAAAAATGTGATTCATGTTCCACAAATATTTCACCTTTTATAAAATAACAGGCAGCAACTTTGGGAAGGATGAAGAATGTTATCTATTCTTGTTCTGCTCCCTCTTGTGCTGTATACCAATTTTGTTATAACAGGAAAAGAAGTAAGTCTGTTTACATCCTCTGTTCCAGCATTCCAGAAGCCAACCAGGCTTTTACCAGCTTTGCTTGGGCTCTATTCAAGATGGTGCATTTTGCTGCTGCAGTAAGAATCAGTAGTTAGTGTTTATTATTGACCATAACATGAGTATAATAGCAAGGTCAGTGAAGACAAACTCTGTAATGAAAAAACCAGATCTTGAGGTGTGTGAGGGGACCATAATGTTTCATACAGTGCCATGCTGTTTGCAGACGAGGACAGTTCATATCTTTTACTCCTAAGACACCACAGAGCAAGTTTTAACCCTTCATATACCCTGTATCTAAATAAACTTCTTATTCTGCCAAAGAATTTTTAGGTGGTTTAGCAACTGAAACGGCCGTTTTAAGAACTACTTCTTTGTTGGATTTTTCTGAGCTATTTGTCCTGTTTTTATTCTGCAGCTATGAGGTGAATTATATGCTGTACAAAAAAGTACATTTATATGTTTAAAATGCATTGACTACATTTCTATGGAATACAAGCTTTTGTTTTATGGAATAGAAGCTTTCAGATACCTCATGAAATCTTTTCTTACTTTTCCATATTTTGGATCAAATTGCTTTCCTGTTGTAATGGCACCTGTTTTTGTCCTGAGACTTGTAAATCATATTTATTTCTCCCTCTTCCTCTTGTTTTGTGTAGGTTGTTCTTTATTTTTTTTTCTGTGACCAGAACAATGTAAACTTAGTAACCTGGATGAGAATGTTCCATCAGTTGCATTATAATTTTCTGTTATTTTCTATAGGGTTTTTTTTTTCCCCTTCTTAAAGAAGAGAAACCAAGGAGGTATGCCCACTTTAAGCCCTGACTTAGCATAACGTGTTAAAGTTGGTATGAAGAGAAAGCATCTGTTTCTCAAACCATAGTCATGTGCATAGTTCAAGCTCAAGGTAGAACAGTACTTCATGGATACAATACTGATTTGTTGCAGAGAATCCTACCTTGCTCCAAAGATGAACCAAGAGAGACCTTTGTACTTCTATTTTACTAGCTAGTAACAACTTGTTCCCCTGTCAGTTTTTTGACCACTGCTGTATATCATATGGATCTAAATTGAAATGTTGTTACTCTGAAAGAAAGCAGACAGCATTAATGCCAAATATCTCAGTTGAAGTCAGAGAATTAAACTGAACAAAGAAGCCTGGAAATAAGTATAGCTTATTCATTTATTTTAAAAATATTTGCGTAGAACTGCCTTCAGCTTCAATTGTTCATGAAAAATTCTATTCAGACTATTACGGGGCAAGTATAAATAAATACTTAACTGCTCTGTGTTTCCATTGTAACCCAGTTAAAACAACATCAGTATTATTGAATGATAAATTTGTTTGGCAGCCATTGTAATGTCATTCCCTCCTTTTTAGACACTTCAAGAAGCCATGTGCAACAGAGTGAGATTTTGCAAGCCATACAAAACCCCTTCAGGATTTGGTTTCGAACAAGCGGATGTGTGATGATTTTTTTTTTCTTCTGTCAAATGATACCAGAGCATCAGTAGTTTATATGTCTATAGTCTCTGTTGATGAAATATTTGCTGATGAT
Source organism: Calonectris borealis (assembly GCF_964195595.1). Taxonomy (NCBI): domain Eukaryota; kingdom Metazoa; phylum Chordata; class Aves; order Procellariiformes; family Procellariidae; genus Calonectris; species Calonectris borealis. The sequence continues at coordinate 14,804,469 of NC_134322.1, forward strand.
CCTGTTGGAGATACAAATACTTGTCTGGATCAAAAAATGTGTTTTGTGGAAACAGCTTAATATAAATTACACTCCATGGTTTCTGCCCTCTTAAAGAGCCTGATCTCATCTTACATATATAAGATTTGCAAAGGAATGTTTACAAAGAAATCGGGAAATAGTACAAAAAGGAAAGAGAGTTGTCAGAGCAAAAAGGAACAAGATTTAACTCAGATTGGACAAACAAAGAATCCAAAATTTTCAAATACTTTAAAAAGCACTGTTAAAAAGATTGCCAAGTGTCCATCTGCTCGCAACTTATCAACTGAAGAAGAGGAAAGTAATAGAGAATTTTCACTTTCTCCAACATTCAGTTACAGAGTTGCTATTGCCAATGGACTGCAAAAGCAAATTTTTGTAACAAACAATAATAATGAAGATATAGTTCAAGATCTGTCTTCAAATGATAGTTCATATTCTGAGTCATTAAGTGAAGTAAAAAGTAATAGCAAGAAAAACGAATATTTGTCACACACAATGCCTGTGAGACGCAACAGAAAAAGCTTAAGCAGCCTTGCACCATCTGATGGAAGTTCTGATGGAGAGCGCACTTTACACACGCTGAAGCTGGGAGCTTTACGAAAACTGAGGAAATGGAAGAAGAGCCAAGAATGTGTCTCATCAGACTCGGAACTAAGTACATGGAAGAAAACATGGGGCTTAAGAAGTAAATCTCTAGACAGAACTGGCCGTCACCAGAAATCAAATACCCTTGAACCTGGCTTTAGTTCGACAGGTTGTATTAGTCAAACCCATGATGTTATGGAAATGATTTTTAAAGAGCTTCAGGGAATAAGTCAAATTGAAACAGAACTCTCTGAATTAAGAGGGCATGTTAATGCTCTGAAACAATCAATTGATGAAATTTCTAGTAGTGTAGAAGTTGTACAAAATGAAATTGAACAATTGCGAACAGGATTTGTACAGTCCAGAAGAGAAACTCGGGACATACACGACTACATTAAGCAGATAGGTCATCCAGGAAACAAAGCAAGTCTTAGGTTTCTAAATGTGCCTGAAGAGAGGCTTGAAAAAACTGAAAGCATAGTTTACAAAATATTAATAGATAAAATGGGGTTCTCAGAGGCACAAAGCACTATTAAAATTGAGTTTGCTCAAAGACTGGGGCATCAAAGAGACTGTCCAAATGCAAAGCCAAGACCCATTCTTGTTTACTTTGAGTCATCACAACAAAGAGATTTGATTTTAAAAAAGTCTTATAAACTTAAGGGAACTGGCATTGGAATTTCTACAGATATATTTTCCCATGACATGAAGGACAAAAAAGAAAGAGGACTACCTTCCTCTCAGACATATGAGAGTATGGATATGAAGCCTTTAACTGTGGAGACAAAAACTAAAATGCATGACTGGGAGTCACCTGACAGTGATAAAGACTTGGAATCAGATATAAATAAGAATAGTTATGCAAAGATATCTAAATCAGCACTTCAAATAAAAACAAGCACTACAAAGGGGAGTATTGAGTCCCCAAATACTAAAGACCTTAATAGAACTGCTGACAATAACACCTTTTCAATCAGAAGAAATTATGGCAATCAGTCACCAGAATTTGATGACATGGAAAAACAATCAAAGACCTATTATTCAGACATGACTCCTCTATGGCATTTACAGAATGATTTTGCAACACCAAAACTTAGCCGTTCAGAGTCAGATTTCTCAAAATTGTGTCAGTCTTACTCTGAGGATTTTTCAGAAAATCAGTATTTTAGCAGAACAAATGGCAGTTCACTATTGTCTTCCTCCGATCGAGAACTCTGGCAGCGAAGGCAAGATGATTCTACAAACTGGTATGGTAGTTCCCAGGAACAGACTTTTGTCCAAGATATGCAACAGTATCCAGAGCAAAATGAAGTAGAGAACACAGAAACTGTTGACAGTGGAGTAAGCAATGGAATAATATGTGCATCTGGAGACAGAAGCCACTATAGTGATTCTCAGCTTTCTTTACATGAAGATCTTTCCCCATGGAAAGACTGGAATCAGTTGGAACAAGGGGCAGATTTGGGCCTAGACTCATCCACACAGGAAGTTTTTGTGTATGATATGAGCAGCCCTTCAGATCAACAGACAGATTTTGGAAAGTGCCAAAGTTCTGACCTCCAGTATGATACGGAAAGCTACGATTTTACCCTTGATGGCACTTCTCCATCATGTCCAGGCCTTGATAGTGAATCACAAAGTCAGTGGACTTGTCAATATGATGATTATCAGGAAACAAATTCTATCTCCCCTTATCAGAATCAAAACAGATTGCCTATGATGTACCGAAGTCAGAGTGAACTACCAAGCGACGACTCGGAAGAAACAGCTCCTAAATCGTGGCATAGCCGATTAAGCATAGATCTTTCTGATAAGACTTTCAGCTTTCCTAAATTTGGATCTACACTTCAACGCGCTAAGTCAGCTTTAGAAGTAGTCTGGAATAAAAGTACACAAAGTTTAAGTGGGTATGAAGACAGTGGATCATCTTTCATGGGAAGATTTAGAACTTTATCTCAGTCTACTGCAAATGAATCAAGTACAACACTCGATTCTGATGTTTATGCTGAGCCTTATTGCTACAAAGCAGAGTATGAGGAAGACTTAATTGAACCACCTGGTGAGAATGAAACAGACTACGTAGAAGTAATGGAACAAGTCCTTGCTAAACTAGAAAATAGAACTAATAGTAGTGAAACTAGTGAGCAGGTCCAAGAATATGAACTGGGGCAGCCTTCATATGAAACTCCATATGCAATACTGCCAGAGGAGCAATATGACACACAGTTTGATAATGTGGTCAGTGAAGAGGTGTTGGAAGTTGAAAGTGACACGGCTGCTGACATAGAAGTAAGGGAAGATGAAAATCAGAATGTCCCAGAGATGCTTACTGAAATTCCAAAGAAAAAAAGAATGCGACCATCATTTAAAGAAGCTGCTTTAAAAGCATACAAGAAACAAATGAGTGATTTGGAAGAGAAGATCCTTGCTGGAGGTAATAGTATTTTAATATTGTCTTTTAAGTAAAACATTGTTCTTACTAGAGCTGGACATTAATTTCTGTATGGTACCTGATCCTGCTTCCATTGAGTTTGGTGACAAAAATTCTGCTTAAGGCTGGTTTTGTTCATAGGGTGAAATAGTCCCATGGAAGTCAAAAGGCTAAAATTTTACAAATTTGTTTTGAAGGAATTTTCTGAATATATTTAGTCAAACATGTTTATAAGCAATTGTATTGCTTTGAATTTCAGTAACTTGAAAATTAAATTACACAAGATTAAATCCTATAAAAAGAGCTAAGCACTACGCTGTTCTTGGTTTTCTTATAGCTTTATAAATGTATTCACAGGAGTAATCCAGAGTGTTCAGATATTACAGTGCTTCCTTTAACAGTTTTCAAGGCGTGGTTGGTTCTATATTCATCCTGAAGAGCAGTGTTCTGCATCCTGTATGCAACCTATAACTTGTTACGTACTTGTAAGAGTGCAAGTCTAAACTGATTTTAATTCTGTCCTTAGTTGTATTCCCAGTAAGCCCTCAAAGAAGTAGTCAGTCTCCAAAAAAGGGAAGAGAAGGGTGTGAAGGAAAGAGAAAAGAAGTGTAAATGGTAGCATCCATGTATGAAGAGGTGGTAGAAAGGAGCTTAACTCACAGAGGGTGTTGACACCGATTTATTCATGATCTTTACCTTCTGTGTTAACAGACTTCAAAGCAGACAGTCATATACATAGCTTTAATACCTCTAGTAATACACAAATATGGTGATTTTCAATATTAACATACACTGTGATGCTGACGTTATAATATTGCATGTGCATTTAATTGGAAGCACATAATTACCGTAGCTAGCCAGATGGTAATTGTCACCTTGACTGAATCTTTGCTTTCTTTACCTGCCTTGAAAAAATAATCATCTGATACATTCATTTTAAAGATGAAGAATTGTGTCTTATCCAAAGATTGTATTTAGTAGTAAAGAGCATCCAAAGCTTGAGCTACTATAAAGTTTCTTTTGTACATGGACAACTACTTTTACAACAAACATATAGTGAAGTTGAAAGTATGTTACACAAGCAACTAAATATTGCTAATATGAAAGTTTATTTTAAAGTCTATTTTTACATTCAAATAATGACACTAGGTTGTAGATTTGCATTTTGCAGGTATTTTTTTACAGTACTGTATTAGACACTGGATAGTTTCTTCAAACAGCTAGCAATAGCTAGTATTTTCATGACTTTGTAATGATTTCTAAGACATGGGAGGGGAGGACAAATCATTGTTGTACCTAGTCATTGTTGTACAATAGGAATATAAAGGTCTCAGGACCTAATTAAAGAAAGCACACAGGGAAGATCCAAAATAGTGAAACCAAACTGGTTCCACTATTTAAAGTCTGTACATTTGTACAGGTTATTAGATAACGTAGGCTTTTAGAAAATGAGAACTAACTTTGATGCTACATCTCATACGATCAATTCTATGAATTCAATGTATTTGTTCTTCCTTTAACCCATCAGGTGAAAGACCTCTTTCAGTCTCTTAGTCTGTTGACATTTTTTCTTCTGAATTACTGAAGCATTGCTTATACTATATTTACAGAGAAGCCAACTTATCCCAAGGCCAGTTTACGAAAATGTGTTATTGGGTGCAGTCTATGGGGCATAAAGTGTCTGCATGGTTATAAGATGTCATACTAGGACCTCCATTTTTGTTTCCACTGAAATAAAGGAGAAGGGAATACAGCAAGAGGTTAAAGGGAATTTATAGATGAACTGCTACAAGACGACTACTTCTCAGACTATTCTGAAAACAGTATGCACTGCATGTACTCTTGAGTAGCAGTCCCGTTTTCTCTTCACACTGTTTTCCACACCAACAGGGAGGACATGTTTCACTCAGGGATTCTGCCTCAGCAGTCACTAACTGGTTTGTTACAAATGTATCTTCAGGTCCTGTAGCATACCTGGCAATACTTATCAACCAAACAGCCTTTCATGTTTTGTATCTAATGGATGAATATTATAATTTACCTTTTAATGTCTGCAGAACACCTAACAATTCTTCAGAATTTAAAACTTTCAAAATATACTTCTTAGATGGAGTAGTCTATTAAAAGAATACATTACCTGATAAACAACTTCTGCTGAGTGACATGCAGTATTATTGCAGTCAAATCTTTCTTGATTTTACTTTCAGTGAGCTGATGACTGGTATTATAGACAGTCTATTCACAGATAATGGAATCCACAGATGGAATCTCCATCCTTGGAGATATTCAAAAGCCATCTGGACATGGTCCTGGGCAGTCTGCTGTAGGTGACTCTGCTTGATCAGGGTTGTTAGATAAGATGGCCTCCAGAGGTCCCTTCCAGCCTCAACTGTCCGGCGATTTTTTTCAAATACTTTGTATGCAGTTTTTGAAGAAGGGTGTCGTCTTAATTTCAGTTTGTCCTCTAAGACAAAACATGTTTAACTTCTGTTTATTACTTGAATTGCACAGCAATTTTGATTTAGTATAGGAAACAACATTTTGTAAATCAGTTCTTAAAGGAGTTTTACAAAACACACAAAATGTACAGTTTGTAGCCCCTCAGTTTTCACAACCTGCCCCCTCTTCTTTACATGTGGATTCATACATGTCCAGAGAATACTTAATTTATCATTTAAACAAATAGTAGTTTGGGGTTTTGTATCTTCCTTTTAATATTTGCAGGAGCATTAATAACTTTAAAGAAAAGCGACTAATAGCTGATCTAGGGTTTACAGGTTTACGTTACTTTTATGAATGTTATTTTGTGGGTTTTTATTTTTTTTTACTCCCTTAACCCTATAACTGATTCACAGTCAACTTCTGATTTCTTGCAGATGGAAAAGTACTAGTTGCAGATCAAGTTCCTTGAATTAATCTTCATTATATAACCAAAGTATAACCTATTGTTTAATGAATTATTTCATCTCTCCATTTAGGCAGGAGCAGGTAGACAGCTATCTGGCCAACCAGAGATATAGCCAGATAATACAGTACTGTTATTTCTCCAATTTAGTACAAAAGAATGGTTTAGAATGCTATTATTTTCATTCTAGTATCACATGAGGTAAGGTCATTGAAACTTTGGTACATAAATAATTTATTAGTGCACAAAAGCCCCATCGGATAGTCCTATTCTCTGTCTCTAGCTGTAGAGAAAAAATACGCTATGGGCTGATTGCTTATGTATTATTTATTAAGATGTGGTTTTGGAGACATACTGGAGTGAAAGTAATAGGGTATATGGATGAGAGGAGATGTGAGCGGTACATGAGTAATCCTCGGATTTAAAGTTCTGTAAGGACATAGAGGCATTGTGATGATGCGTGTATATTAATGGAAGGATTGATGGCTTTTTAGAAAAGTATCAGAGAAACGCTAGCCAGTGGTTTGTTTCTTTGTACACTGTAATCAAGAATAACTCTTACCCTTTCATTTATTGTTCCAGTCCTCACTTGTTATTTTCTAGCTTTATTTTTCCCTAGTGGCTTCTTTCATTCCATTGCTATCTTGTTATCTTTTACAGGTGCCTTAGAATAAGCATCATTCTCTCTCCTGATTAAACTATCACTCTGGATAAGCTTCCAGAGTTGCATGCACTCTTCTGAGTTGCTTTTAATGATAATATACATTCTTTCCATGAATGGTAGTTTACGAGCAATAGCTTCTTGATCTAGTTGATGAAGATCTTACTGATCATTTGGTGACTGGTCAGATTTTAAAAAGCCTTTGGTCTGAATTTTCTGCCACAGAGTAACCTGTAGATTGTTTACGGTGTCAAGATGGGTGAACTCATCTTACCCTATACATACGGTGGCAAATCAGATTACAGGGACCAGGGATGGGAGTTGCCTCTTTAACATGTGGATGAAGGTGGGTTTTCTATTGTTTTATAGGAAGGATTTGTATTACGTTTAGTGGTGTCTGACTGAAGAACAGAACTTGGCAATCAGTATCAATACAGCCTTATTTTGTATATGCCTGAAGGAGGAAATGTGATGCTAACATTTGAAACCAAAGGAACCAGGAATGTATTACTGCACTCCCCTTGAAGTGTGGTCATTTGGTTCCACATTAAGAAAGCTGTCATCAAAATAAGTATATTACTAATGCATATTTCAAACTCTGTCTATTCAAACTACATTCTTGAAACAAGTATATATTTTTGTATTTTGACAGCTTTTCTAGCCTTTCTTATAAGAACTATTTGCTGGAACTGCCTGAGTCAGCTGTATTTTCCCAAAAAGTATAGGCTTTAGAAGTTGATCTAACCTTATCTTATGGTACTCATGCATTTGTTTCCTTTATGTCTTACCTCCATCATGTTTGTTTTTAACACACTTGTGTAGGTGCACAGTTACTAGTAACTAATAACTATAGTTAATAATATTGTACCAGTTTTGTTACATAAATATAAATCTTGAACTTGGACTTGAAAAGATCAGTGCTATGGCCCAGATGAAAATCAGTTTATCTGTTTAGTAAACGAATCAGTCATTTTATAGCCATTCAGGTGGAAACAGAATAAATAAAACCATTACCTTGGTCACGGCAACTGCATATTTGTTGGTGGTGACTGTAACAGGGAAATAAGAAGCACGTTAGAAGAGAAATTGCTTTTAAATATTAAAGAGTTCTCCTACACTCAATCTACATTCGCTGTGTTGTGAAGTGGGCTTTAAGAAAGGACCACTGTTTGTAGAAAGAGAAATGAAAAGTAGATGTACATCCCATCTTATTTCTTAATTGCTTGAGGTAACTATGTTGACTGATTAAAATACTGTGAATTGTGTTTGGGTTTGTAGGTTTTTTTCCTTAAAAATAATGTTCCTTCTGAGGCTGCTGGTGCAGATTGGGTAAGGGAAGGATGTCTAGTCAGATGGCAGAATTCTAGTTTAGTGTATAAAATACTACAGCAATTAATAAAAATAGAACATGTATATTTGCATGTATTATGACAAACTGAGCTGCTAATTCCTTCATTGGCCAGTAATAACAGCTGATGCTAGTCAGTCTTGTTTGTACCACAGTATAAAAGAGATTGTTGATAACAGTCATCTTTTCGCCTTTTTAATCAGTCTGCCATTGTCATAACAAAAGTAACAGTTTGTCGTCTCGCGGGAATTCTTTGAAATCTGTAAGACCCCTCTGTTGTCATTACCACCTCATTTCTTCAAGTACTTTGTTATTAAAAAATTAAATACAAACTTCAGTTTATACTAATCCTTTAGTGAATAATGGTGTCATGGCACTATTGAAGACTTAGGCATAATTAAGTCTAAACATGCTGTCTTGAACTAATGCAGCTTTAAGTGGATATAGTTTTGACGTACTTTATTCGGCTTTAGGTATATTTCACTATAAACACTCACCAGAAGCCCCCACTGGAAGGCTTGAATCAGAGTTGTGGCTACACTTTAAGTTTCCTTTGAGTTTAGCATCACCTTGTACAAAATAATTAAACTTCTTTTTTTACATGATCTCTTTGAGATGCTTTTCCTTCACTGATGGCATTTCTCATCTTTCTAATCTCAGGCATAGTCTAATGGGAAAAAAAAAGAAGTTAATGAATAAGTATACTGCAATTAATCTTTGCATCATTGTGAAAGAATAGCCCAGACAGGCACACTTTTAGTTAATCACAGTTAACAGCAATACCAAGCCCCAAAATTTTCTCTTCTGTTTCAAAATATTGAAACCATAGTATTCAGTGGTACAAGGTTTTGTTTGTATTCTACTGTATCCCTAATAGTTTTGGTTTGGTTTGTTTTTTTAACCTGAAGTGACAAAAGACTTCATTAATATAAGGGCTGATTGTGTGTGCTGTGTGGCAGATATAGTTGAAATGCAATGTTTAAAAAAGAAAAAATTCACCTGATGTATGAGGTATAAAGAGCTCGATTTGGGGACATAATACTTTTCAACAGAAGTTGATTCATCTATTGCTCTTCTCTTTACATGTAAATAATGTAAACAAGTAGATTACAGAGACTTTTCATCAGCGTAAATTCCCTTCCATATTCATATCAGAAGACGGTGACAATGGAACAGAGAATGAGAATAGGAGATTATTTAACACTATTTTCACTTACTTTAGAATTAATGTAGATTGATTAATATTCATGCAGTTTGCTTGCCCTTTTTGTGCTTAAACAGATTTAAAATAAATTTGCTAAAGCTAAGAGAAAACCTGAGCATGAATGTCAGTTCCAAGGACTGACTTATACTGGTTCTGCTATGGAAATGAACGCAAATCAATATTTTATCATCAAGATTAAGAAATATTTTCTATTTTTATTTCTAAAACATTTAAGCCTTTTCTTTAGATCATTGTATTTTAGAAGCAGAAATAACACTGCATCATTTTCTAATGCAGCTTCAGGATAAAAGGAATCTTATTAAGCAAGTGGATGAAAAAATATCTAGACATGCATTTAAAAAATGTAATGACTTGGAAAAGACGAGTTCATAAATATGCTCAAATCTTTCTCTGATTTATTGGGGAAGTAGAATATTACAGTTAAGTATGAAACTAAAGAGATTCTCTGCTTTGCTGCCAAAGTGAAATTCTGACTACTTTCATGGGACAGGTGCCAGACTTTTTCTTTATGCACGTTTTCCAGGTGATCAAGTTGTGTCTCCCTGGGACTCTAAATAGGAGAAAATATCTGAAACGTCTCCAATTCCTGCTGATACAAAATTATCGTTGAAACTGTGAAACCTTGTCAACCATGAGATTTGCCTCCTTGATCAGTAGAGAGTATTCTTAAGACAGCTTGCATGATCAGAAGTTTTGGTAAACCTGAAAATAAAGACAGCATTGATTGATATATAAAAAATTTTAGCAGAAAACATAGATGCATACATACAGACACCTGCACTTTCATATTGTTTAATACATACCATTTTTGTAAGAGAGTTTTCTTCTGCACTTGCCTCATGTAAAGCTCTTATTCACTCCACTGAAAATTTTACTGATTTTCAGATTAAAACCTATGTAAAGAGAGGGTTTTCCAGGTAGCCCATGAATTCTAATTGTGTTGCTGATAGACCTGTTTGAAAATGTCCTTGGTACTATGATAAAGAATGTGGTGGATAAAAAGATACAAGTTAACTAGAAAAAAAATGAAAACCCTGTTGAACACAGAAAAGACTGTGACCTGTTTCCATGAAACAAGTAGTGGTAAAGAGCAAGCTCCTGACTGATATGCTAGTAGCTTCTCTGGAGTTGACTACTGAAACTAGTTGGATTTGTTTATGTTATACTGGAATCTCAGAGATGTGACGTGGCAAAACATCTTTTTTACTCTGATTTTTCTCTCTGAGAAATGAGGTTTCTTGATCAGAGGCCAAACAGCAGCAAGTGATTTGTCAATGCTATCACAGATTCATAAACTATGTATAGCTCTAGATACCACCAGTGTAACTGCAGCCTCGCCAACAAGATTCTTGTCCATCAGGTGCATATATACTAAGATGGAATAAGGCGAGAGAGACATGATGAACTTATTATCGAATGTAAAATAAACCAGGAAAGAAGAATATGTATAAAATGGGTGGGTAAGAACTAAAGCAGTTTTTAATGTTAACCTGTAGGTCTTCCTGTTCCATTTAGCACAAACAGGATAGAGTTGATGCTTCTTTGCATCCATAAGGGAGGGAAGATACTGCAAACGTAACGTAGTGGAATGTTGTTTGGGAACATTAAAAGGCATGTTGGTTGAAATTTTCTTTTATAAAACATAAAAGCAGAGGACAAGGAGACATGCCTTTTCCTGTTAACTATAAAAAGGGATTGTGGAATTCAGAAGGATTTATGCATGTCCTATCAGGTAGAAAAAGTCCAATAGAAGGAAGAGTCATGCTTTGAATTCCAGTGTACCAGTCTATAGCTTTTACCATCTCTTTGGCATCTCTTTGGTGTTTATGCATAATTATTCCAACTTATTATTACTTTCAACCAGAGCTGAAACAAACAGTGTGTAATTTGATTCGGTTTCTACCTATAGCATAAAAGCTAACAGTGGGGAGAATAACTATCTTTTTTTATGTTTTGTTAAGAAGGTCAGCCTCTTTACTTTCATGAGAATTATCTTGAGACTTTGACTTGCTTCAGTTAAAAAAAAAAGGTAATTATATTACAGAACAAAACATGCTGAGCTTTATAGTATTTGCTACATGAATGCTACTTGTATATTTTGTAATTGTGAGTAAGCATATGTTCTTGCCTTTTTTTGACATCTAATATGTAACTAACATCATTAGCCATGGAGAAAAAAAAAGTATTACTCTGTTATATTCTGTAATGCATTCGAAGTACTGTCGCCACCTCCCTCCTTAGTTTTATCTCTCAGTAAGACAAAGCAAACCAAGTCCTTTTGGTCTATCCTCACAGTTTGTTTTATGAATATCTGTTTGTTCTGCTTTTGTCATCCTCTTTCTATTCAATTTGTTTACTTTTAGTGTGATTCCAAAAACTGGAAAGACAACTTCAGCTGCAGTTAACAGATGCCCATAGAGCTGAGTCATGTCTGTCTCAAATATGACATATACTAATACTTTCCAGAATTACAGTAGCCTTTTTTGCACTAATATTACATCAACAATGCTTTCAATTTCAAATATGCCACATGCCTTGTACTGCTATTTAATAACTTTTTTGCCATTTTCCATTTTTTCTTCCAAATATAGAACTAGTTTTTACAGGAGTAGTGTCAAGGCAGTGAAGGGAATTCAGTAATATGTGAAGAACGTTTTGAATTCTAACTCCATCTTTTCAAATACTTGCAACTCATTCCAGATTGGTGTCTTCTACAGACTCCATGAAATTCTGTTCATCCAACTTGCTGAGAACGTTGGCTGAAATCAACCTGTATGATATTGGTTGATAGCCCACATGATACTTCTGCCCAAAGAATTACTCACAAATATCATAATACAACTGCACACTATTTTCTACCAATTTCACCTTTACTGTATTTATCTTGCTTACATAGGGAATGTCATGAAAAACAATTTTCAGAAAACATATTAGCATTGCGATATTTCAAGTCTTTTCCTTCTCTCCTATCAGTTAAGCCAGTTTGCTTATCAAAAGAAGAAAATGTGATTTCTTTGTCTTATCTCAGTAAGCAACATTGACTGATGTCATCTTTTTATTCTGTATGTGATTATACATTGATTAATTTTTTTCTTCCACTACTGTAAGTCTTGAAATTAGTCTAACTTATCTAAATTTTTTAGCCTCCTAGTTTGGGTTTTTTGAAGATAATTTTTAAAGTGTTTGAGACTGTTTTAGATAGTCCCTTAAACCTTAGCTAGGAAGTAGATACAACTCCACAGGAGAAGAAACTTCATATCAACAGCAGCTATGAACATCACAGCCTGTGAAATATGTGACTGTTCCCCAGACATTTTTCTGCTTCTTTGTTCTTGATCCTAGGTGTATATATTGTTCTTGGTCTTTAATAGTAGGATATTTATATGACTTGCGGGTTTTCCACCATTAGCATTTTATTTTACAACAGGGGTACACTTTTGAAGCAAATTTCTCAGTCTTCCCAATCCACCATATTTGGTTTGACCACTGGAATGTCCGAGTTTTACCTAGATATTTTACCAATGCAACCAAGGCAGATGTTGCTCTCCAAGATCACACCTGATGTGCTCAGCAACTAATGGGCTTTCAGTCCACAGGGCCAAAAATAGAACTGGCATGAAGTAAATGCCCCTGAAACATTTGTGGTGTGGATGCTTGGTCTACAGCACCAACTGCTTTGACCTTCTTGTCTGCTCTTACTAAACTGTTTGCTATTGCACGCATAATCTTTGTTGCCCAAGATGGTCAGCAGCTCTCTCCTATGCCCCAGGCAGCCATTTAACATTCCTGCCCTACTGTCACTTCTGTCTATGCTGTATGCCTCATGTTCAGTGTAAGAAGCACCAAGGAACATGCTTTTGTTTGAGTCCTGAGGGACTACTTTCACAGTTTTTGTGTCAAACCAAGTGGCTGTTTGCTTGGATTTCTTTGGAAGAAACATGATGGGACTTCAGCTTGCAAGCAAGACCATGCTATAGCGGTCCAAGTCAAATATTTTGTGGGAATGTTGGCTGTGTGACATGGAAAGACTTGCAATAATCAATTATCTGTTTGCTTTCATAGGCTATAATTAATTACTTGATTCCATTTACTGTTATCATTTGTATCAAAAGAGCTAAAATATGCCTCTCTATCCTTTATGGATAATGTATACTTTGCCATTCTAATATGGGATCAGAATAGAGGGCTTAAAATGCACTCTGCATTTTCCTCCCTACCGTCACTTTGACAAGCCGGAGACTGTCAAGAAAGCCAGGTCTTCAAGAGTACTGTAGTTTTTTGAGACCACCAAAAATTAAGAAGCACTAGTATCATACCACATTCCATAATCAAATAGTTCTCTTGATAGTCAATAATTTGTTCTTTTAAAGGTAAGTTTCAGAAGTTGGTAGAAGTGTCTAGTAGCTGTTGAAAGATAATAGAAAGCAAGAGCCATTAGAAGTCTAATGGGACTCAATTTCTAAACACCAGAGATGTTTTTAAAGCATGTCCTCTTGTTTCAGATTTGCAGACCAGTTTATTAATAAAGACACAAATGTAGTTTTCATCTTCACCAAGCTGACCTCCTGTTATGGCTCCCAATGTATCCACTAGTATTTTTTCTACATCAGTGCTGGTAAAGTGCTAGCAGCAATTCTTCTGTTTCTCCTGTCAACCAAGCTTTATTCAAGTTTGACCTTCTCTTTGTCAGACAAGCATCGCTCATCTCTTATGATGTGTAAGCTTTAATATTATCTTTCAAGCATTATACAGGATATCTTCCTAGAATATGCTTCAGCAGCACAACATCCTCTAGGCTTACATACTGTAATATTCTGTTCTGTAGTGATAATATTAGCTTATGGGTACAGCATTTATTATTTTAGCATGGCTTAATTTGTGTTATTGTTTTGGACAGACAATCTACTACTTTAATGTGTTGCTTTTATTTGATCCTGGTTTTCATCCTTTATTTCTCTTTCTTAGCAATACATACTAATTAGAATTGTCCAGCTCAGACTACAAACTACTTCTGACTATGGGTACTTTACATGTTATTTCCATGGAACAGCTGTATTGTTATCTAATTCCAGCAAGTATTATATCTGAAGGGTTTGCTTCCAGGAATGATGTAATTATCAGTCAGTTTGATGTTCTTGCAACCATTTTGCAGAATTAAAGATTAAAATGGTACTTTGAGAGAATAATGAACTTTAAATCTTTTTCCAATTTGGTGTTCTACAATTACGCACACTTATAAGAGTGGAAAATCAAGGTAGTATACGTAACACCATTTTAATCCTAGGGTTTCCTAACAGTTTAGATTTTTACGACCTTGTTACAGTTCTTGTGCTATGGCGGCGGTGGCAAACTAAATTTTTACAATCATTAAAGAAAGAGGAAATGTGTTAGGATGATGCTCTTCTGCTCAGGGAAATGCAAAAGTGAAATAATGATACAAGGCTTGAAGGATGCTTATGACTGGGGTGGGGCAGAAATCTTCTGAACCTCTCTGGTATAAATATCTCTGCTGACTGATGAGACCATTGTCCAGTTGTATTTCTGGTGGTATCATAAGCTACAAAAGCAAAGGTCTGTCTTCACTTCTATATCTTCCTTGCTAGTTTATCTTTCATGCTGGAAGAATCTGCCCTTTCAACATCCTTTAGAGAGTTTTTTCTAGGATGTTTGGGTATAGAAACTAGTTACCTTGTATGATGAATCCCTGTTACAGTTACAGGTGGCAACATTGCTATTAAAAATGGATAAAACAGGCCACGTGTTAATTTGAAAACAGTTAACAGTGTAAAGTTCAATTTTTATAAGTTCTATTAGTTTTCAGACTGAGTTTGAATTAGTAATTATGCAGTGTTAATAAACACGTGTTGGAAATTTTACTTAGCCTTCTCAAAACCTTTAAACTGGTATATGGACAGAAAATAACTTGGGGGCTTATTTGAGGGCGCTGAAAGAGTGCCAAAGAAGCCTCCCTCACTGTAACCCCTCACTCCCCCCATGGGGAGTGGATACTTCTGAACCATTTTCAACAGAAGCCAGGATTTAGTGGGTATGTTGAATGTTATACAGCCTTTTAATATCTGGAACTTCTTATTAACGAAGTCTTAAAGACTAATTTTAACTAGTGAATATTTTTAATTTCTTGTTTACCTAAAGGTTTATGTCTGTTTATAGGAGGCTTAGGGAGTGGTGGTAAAGAAGGGGGATTAGAGATAAGTGGTAAAGAATGGTATGGAGCTGGAGAGAACTTTCTAGCTAAGCAGGAGCATTTTAAAATATGGTTTGCTAAATATTCCTTATGGTTGTCCTCTCCTTCCTAAAGTTTTTGTGTTCTATCATCAACTCTTAAGAATTCTGCAGAGAAAATGAGCTTATCTGGAGAAATATGATATGATGGTTGATCATTATGCTTTCCTTGCTGTAATTAATGATATGCTCCCTTTTCTTCTTTGTATTAGTTGTTATAATTACATAAAGTTAAATGAACAATGGAAGCCTTGTACCACTACAGTATCCTTAACTAAGTTAAAACGTTTTTTCCTCTTTTTACCAGTTACCTAATTAAATATAATTGAGTTTGAAACTATCAGACTGCCTGAAAAAAAAGGGGGGGGAGGGGCGCGATTTTCCTTTTGCGTTCAGCATTTGACATTTGTAAATATAATTTTCACTAGTAAGTAGCTAGATGACCGCCTTACTCTTCATCATTCCACTACACAGGTACATATATGGAACGCACAGAACTGAAGTAGCAACAATTACAGAGCAATATCACTCCATGGATTTTTCCTATAATCCTAGTAAAACATCCTCCGCTTATCTAAAATGGCATATTGTATAGAGGCTTAAAATGAAGGCTACGCTGTTCATAATGCAGTGAATTTTCACATAAAATAAAAATCTAAGGAGAAACAAACTAATTGAAATAAAATAGGAAGCATCCCATAGGGTGAACTAAATGAACCAG
This sequence comes from Calonectris borealis, assembly GCF_964195595.1. Taxonomy (NCBI): domain Eukaryota; kingdom Metazoa; phylum Chordata; class Aves; order Procellariiformes; family Procellariidae; genus Calonectris; species Calonectris borealis. The sequence goes on from NC_134322.1 coordinate 14,820,609, forward strand.
CATTTATACTGCTCTTAGTACATTCATAACTTTTTTAGGTTAGTTGTTTGCCGTAGAATGTGTGGATGACAGAAATAAGTTATATGAAGATAAGCTCTTTTAAGTAAGTCATTGTCATTCAGCAGTATAATCTGAGATGTCTAGCCTTGTATCCCTGATTTGAAAATACATTCAGTGGTCTCTTACGTAACCATAGTTCATTTCTTATCTACATCAAGGAATGTCGCTGTCTATTCTGGTAGTCTGACTACCAACGTGAATTGCTTGGTGACTGTACACTTCCTGATTCGGTGTTCTCATACACACAGAGAACACTTCCACAGTTCAGATTATTTCACTTATGGCGAGTTCAGAAGAAGCAATAAACAATGACGTTTTCAAACTAATTTTGTCTCTGAAGATGCCGTCATTTCTTACAAAAAAACAAATGCTCTCAAAATCTCGTTTTGGGAGATTTGCGTCAGTTGTCTGCTTTATGCAATTTCTATTGAGAAAAGAGGCCATTAGACTGGTGCAGTTTTTTTTTTTTTTAAAGTCGCAACTGCAAAGAAAAACAAGTTAAGCCAAACATGTAATACCTTTTTTCCCTTCCTGATTTTTGATTGTCGCTCTCCTTCCTAAATTTAGGCAAAATTAGGTTCCAGTAAAGGAAGTGTAAGTGAAATTAGATGAAGCTGGCTGAAACCCAAGAGAGGTAAAGAAAATTTCTTATGTCCATCTCTCATGCTCTGAAATACAAAATTCCATTCAATGTGGAAGACAAGTCTCAACAATTTTTTATTTTTTAATATAACTTTCTAAACAACTGAATTAAACATATAATTCATATGATTCTTTAGGCAGCCGGTAGCAAAGTACCTGCAAACTATTTAAAAATTGCATTTCACATAAATAATACAGAGATTTATTATGCGTCTTTAAATGGCAGTGTTACAAATATCATTATGAGTAGATATTCTAGAAAGAAGGTGTAGGTTGCATGAACAGATTATGGTGAGGGTTCTTACAAGTGATGTCCTGCCTAAAATTTCCCTTAATCTCCAAATTTCTCTTCACCTTTTGGACTCTGCCTTTTTTATGAGTTTGAGAATTAATTCAGTCTCAGTCTCTCCTACTTAGAGTCATGTTGGTATATCCTCTCTTGCCTTTCCTCTCATTCACCTCTCCAGATGCTGTTCCAGCACTTTGGTTTTAACTATTCCTTTTATTTCCGTTAGCCCTCATAAAAGCATATCCCATTTTGTTTCCCTGGCCAGCGCAGCTGACAGTCATCTAGTTACTCCTGGCTGTGCTCTTACCCTGCTTATGAAAATGCTGTAATAATTTTGGAGTGGGAAAGTAGGATCATATGGTCATCCAAATCTTCTTTATATCCTTATGGAGAAAGAGTAGCCAACCATATCTGATGTTGTCAGACACTTCACAAATAAATAAATAAATAAATAAAAGGTAAAGACTAAACTCATTTCTATAAATCTACTAAGTCAAATTGAGGGTAATTTGACAACTAAAACACTATAGCTTAATTTAGTCAAGAATTAATTTCTGAAGCAAAATAAAAATTCTATTATTTCTGAAGGGGGCGGAGGGGAAGTTTTGAAGTGAGAAGACATCAGAATAGTTCATGTCCTAGCAGAAAAAATACCTTAATGGATTTTTCTAAAACATAAATATAAAAATTGATACCATGTCCATTTATATTCAGGAGAAGAACTATGAAAAGAATCAATTCATGACAAGCAGATATTCTTGATGCACAGAGTTGTGCTTACTCTATTTTTACTAAATCGTGGAATTTACTATTAGTAATAGTTTTAATTTCATATTCTGTATAACTCAAAACATAAGTTTTTCTTGGGACAATAAACTGTATTTCATTCTTTTAGGCGTACTCTTTCTAAAAGGATTGTTCAAAATAGCTGTGAAAGAAAAGCTAAGATCTGTAGTCAAGCATAAGAAAATAGCAAATTTTGTTCTCTCACAAGGGGGGAGAGACTGTGGCATAGTTGGATTTTCTGTGGATTCAAATCTGGTGTTGTGACATTGCTAATACCAGGTAGCTCAATCCTCTCTATCCTTTTTGAATAATACAAAGTCAGATATAATCTGACTGGTAAAACATGTTTTGAACAGTTTGTATTCTGCCTGTTCTTGTGCATGTGCTTTGCTTTGATCACATAAGTAGTCTCTAAAATTAGTGGCACAAGAAAGCCTTTTGGTTCCCTGGATTGTCAGTACTATACTGTATGCACCTTTGCATTTGCCGATATATTTTTCATATATATGTTTGAATGTAATATTTTCTTGTAGATAAACTGGTTTAAAAATGAAACGTGGCACGTGTTTAAGGTGTAAATGATCATTTTGTAATGTATGTAATGTGGGATATCTCCATCTTAAAAATAACTGAACTACTTAAAGGGCCTATGTACTCCATTTGGGGAGGAAAAATGGAAAGATCAGTAAGGTGACAGTTAAAACAATGCAGTTTCATGTGTGCACTGTACTATAAAGTGTCAAAAAAAAGGGACACTTATTGGTGGAACAGTATATAAAAATGATTTTAAATGTACTTGTATTTTAAAATTGTCAAGACAATAAAATAAGGGTAGCTTTTCCTGTCAGCAAATATTTTTCTGCCTGATAGTAAATGTGAATACATCACATTTTTGCATTAAGCAATTTATAATGATATATATCTCTCATATCTTTTACGTTCACAATTGTAGTTCTTGAATTGGCATTTGGGGGGTAATTTCTGTCATTATTTGAATAGCTGTGATGGAATAGAATAGTAACAGTTCAGGAGTTTGGGGGGTTTTTTTAATATCCTTAGTAGAAACACCAATTTTCCTTGAAAATAGAGCACTATTTTTTTGAACACTGCAACTATATTAAATATACATTCGTTAATATTAAAAATATATTAAAAAACAGAACAAAAAACCTAAAAATCATGTGGAGATGAGATACAGTATATAAATTATATGGTATCCACACAGTCCTGCATAAGTGACAGGGGTGCTTATCTACTGAAAACATCTTTTTGCATGTTTAAAATGTATGACAGTGGTCTTGCTTCAATGATACGGCTAAGCACAGGTGTTACTTGGATTCTGCTCTGCATTAGCAGATTAAAACAGTGACAGTGTTTTATAACATAAGATATTTTCTCAGAGACTGTTTTGTCTAACCTATATTCCCCTTCTTCCCAATTCTCTTGCAGATAGCGGTTCTGTGGATGAAAAGGTTTAAAATCACATATTTACTACAGGGATCATGTATTTTGTTGATGTCTGTTTGTGACTTATTTGACCTGTTTGGTTCCTTCATTTTAGTTGTGAAATTTGCATGTTTTTCCCAGCTTTCCACTCTTTTGTTCTCCTTTGAGTGTATTGCAAATGTGTTGCATTTATAAACAGGATAACCCTCACTGTTGTGCTTATCATAATTGCCAACACAGGGGTCTGCTACTGTCAAACATGATATCTGGGATTTTTGCCTCTAATTATCATCTACACTGCATACACTATAGGACTTAAAGCACAACAATATTTGGGAAGTAATATCTTATCTTCCCACGGGTTCTTCCAGTGTGTTTTGCTAAATGCTGAATGCTACAAAAATGTATTCCAAAGCAATAGTTACTTTAGCTTTGGCCTGGAGCTGACCCTGCTAAACATTTTCATATTAGGTGTTATATGTTTGATGCAGTTAAATTCCGTCCAAGACTTACTAAGAGCAACTGAGTAACTGTACTTTTTTTGGTCTTTATTAAAGGTTCAGATAGTAAGTGGAAGTTCCTTGGATACTTCCAAGCTTTATGCAGTCCAGGCATTTAGTGGGTAAGTACCAATATGACTGTGAATTTTGTTATTTATATCTGCAAATTAGTCTTATAACGTTATAGTATTTTTTCTAAGTTTTGTTCTTATAAGAAATTGAATTATTTTAAAAGGAAGATAGTGAGTTTCATTGTGTATGTCTTCTCCTTTTAATTTTTTTAAGTTCTTAATTTTTAAGAAATTAATACAACAATTCAGTTGCACAAGTCAACTGGATGACAAAATTTTTTACCTTTTTGCGTACAAAATAAATGCCTTTTGAAGTTGTAATATGATTTTATGTCTTCATTTTAGTAAATGTGTAGTAATATAATAATATCTGTCTAATGTTTGAAAACTAAAAGGTCAAAGGAAAAAGATCTTCCAGTTGCTGAGAGTGAATGTGGCAGAAACCTGTACATTTTGTTTGGTTGTCTCCAGACAGAGTTATCTTACATCCAGTTCTAGGGATTCCTTCCTTTGAGGAAAATATCTCTTTCCTATTTTGAATCCCTTTTTATTATTCAGTTTGGAAAGGAAAAAAAGTAAAAGCCATTGGTAAAATTTATTAGTTATATTAGTTAACTATTTAAAAGGGATATTATCCTCTTGGTGGTGTACTATATAAGCACTGTTTGCTATAGTTATGCTTTGTTACAAAGCCCAGATGATGAGATCAAATTATCTAATTTATCTTCCATCTCCTCATTTGTACATCTTAAAGGCTATACAACAGAATCTTGACACTATGAAGTTTTTCCATTTAGATTGCGATGTTTTGGTGTTTTTTTTTCCCTAAAAGGTACTAATGGTATTAATTTGCTTAATATAATTCACATGCTGCTGTGGAAGGTATAGTTAGGGTGACGTTTGTACTTATTGCTAAATCTTAAACAAATTTAAGAGCACTCTCCAGCTTTACAGAGGCTTAGGTAGTTTCTGTATAGTTTCTCATACCTTGAAGTATTGTATTTCATCCTTTTACAGCTCTCAGAAACTTCAGAGTTGCTGTAAAAATGTGAGGCCATATGTGACATTGTGCAGGATTAGTTGCTGAATGCAACATGAAACATTTTAAATATTGTAAGAGATAATTGATGTGGGTTTTTTATTAACTTGTTCTTTGGCATTAGAATAAAATTATAGTATACTTCTCTTGGCTCGCAAACGACACATTGCTTTCACTTTGATCAGTTGCAGTTTTCTCATAAGGTCAAAAAGGTCGAAAATATATCTCATTACTAAAATTATAAAAACTTTTGCCGTGTATGTTGATCAGCACTAGTTCTTACTATGCCAAAATAACTACTCCTTCTTTGAATTGGATTTTCTAAGTACTGTATCTCTCTACATTTTAAAAATAGAACAATATAAGTGCTGTGAATTTTCTTTCCTGACTTCCAAATGCAAAACATCAGTATTTCTGTTTGAATTATATTGTTTGTCAACATGAAACTAGCACATCTGAAGCAACTTTGTTTCTCTTGATTAGATTACTGATTTGAATATTTTTTCAGTAATGTATTAGCCACGAAAACATTTACTAAAACTCTCTATGCTGATGTTCACATTATTCTTCTAATGGAATCATGGAAGGCTTTCATCAGAACATTGCAACTGTGCCAGCAAATCATGACAATAGCCTTTTGATTTGATGTATGACAATTTGATGTATGATTTGGTGGCTTCTTTGTTGAAAAAAATAATGCATATTGGAACCAGAAGGCATGACAGAGGCAGCTTCTGATATTTGCCTCAAATTCTCTTTGTCGTATTCGCAAAGAAGGTATATCCTTCTTTTCTCTTTAGTGCTACGCAATGTCAATTCATTTTTACTCATAGGCTTTGATGGTCTTAGATTTGAGAAATTTATGATTTGAGGCACCACAAGTAGTAATGTACCTCACCACTGAGAAGCAGAAATCTGACATCTTAAAAACTACACAGTAAGCTGTGGTCTACTGAAAATTAGAACGATCATACTCAGAAGCATTAGTGTGTAAGCCTGGCACAAAACTGTGGGGTTTGTGTATTAAAAAAAAAAAAAAAAAAGAAAGCTGTTCATACCTTTCAACAACTATTTTTAGAAGTTTGGTGTATAGGTCACTGCATAGTTTTCATAACTAGTAAGAGAACAATATTTAATATCAAAATGAGTTCAAATTCTTGAAATGCAGTGTAGAAATTGACATTCTTAGATAATTTTATAGGAGCTGAGTGTAGGAGTTGAGTGCAGAATTGTATATTACATTTAATGCTGTATTCTTAGAATAAGAAGAAATGTTTTTCTTTCCTCTAGAAAAATCAGAAATCCGAGACTGAAAATAAAGATAGTCAAAAACTGTCTTGGATTTATCATCTGTGGTTTTTAATGACCCAATTTTGATCACTGCATGTGGTTGGGTTTTCATTGCTTAAGCTAGAGAATTGTTTCTTAACATAACCAAAATCTTAAGGAAAATTTTCAATTTCATATTTTTCTTTTTTTCCTTATTTCCCCTCCTGTAAGTAACCTTCTTCTTGTTGCTTTGTTACCTTTTATTGTTTGCCCCCGCCATACGAGTAAGCTTAATAAGAGAGAGCTCATTCTGTCATGTTGCTTGCAGTCTGCAAAACCAGAAGAGAAACTGTTTAACATCTAGTTAATGTGTAGTTTAGGGATAGCATTTTGTAAGCAGACTCTGTGAGTGTAGGTACTGACAATCAAGTATTAATATCTATGCATGCAGGAAGCTGCATGTGACCATACAGTTTTGCTGTATGCACTACTTTCTATAGCCAATTACTTAATTACAGTTTCCTAATAAGTGTAGGACTTAGAAAAGTAGTGTACAAGAGTGCATAGAATTCTTATTTTTTGTGGGTTGCACACAAAAATGATCTCATAGAAGTAAGGAGACCTTTTGCCACTGACAAGGACTATACAGACGGAAGTTGCTCTTTTTATGCCCTCTCTTCCATTCACAGGTGAATAGATTCAAATATTGAATCCTCTGAGAATAAGGTGTGTCAATCCCTTGTACAGACATCCTGTAACCACTGCATAGGACTACTTCAAATGACTGACAGTAGGTCAATACTAGCTCATGTTTTTAGATTAAACCTTACTTCTTTTGCTGAGAAAGTTTAGACTGGGCCTCTAATCCCTTTGCTGTCTGCAACACCTTTGTGCAAGCTTCTGTATCACTAGGCCTCCCTGAAAACAGTGATGCAATTTTAATTTAACTTCTCATTCGGCTGAAGAACCCTGACATTTCAAAGACTGTTGTGGCTCTGTTTTAATTACACTTTCCACTCCTGCATGCAAAAACTAATCCTAAATTCTAGAATCCCTCTGCCTCTTCACTGCCAGCATAACTGGCTGCAGCCTTAGCTATGACTCCTTTTCGCTCTTACTCTCCCCAAAAGGTGTTGCCATTTGAAGTGAGGGGAGAGTCTTTCCCTCACAACCCTCGATACCTTGCTTTATCTATATAGAAATATCTCAGTTGCCTCTCTTCTGCCTTACTCTTCCCTCTCTCTCGTAGCACAATGCTGTGAACCCACCTCACATGCACCAGCACATCCCAAGTCCATGGCACAGACTGCAACTCTCCATTCTCTGCGATGATCTCCACTTGGCTTCAGGAAATCAGAGAAAAGCCAGGATGAGAAAGAAAAGGCAAAGACCAAATACAGTTTTCCTGGGGCTTCTCATGCTACTTCTCTGTTAAAAGGCAAAAGCTCCGTCTTTCCTGTTCTTTCCATGCCAGTATCAAATAATATCTTCTTAATTTTATTTTTTTTCTTCATTTTATTGAAGATGAGAGACTTTAGAATTCATTCTTTCAGTATTTTTGAAAAATACATGGAGGTCAGCTGGGTTTTTCATCATGTATATGAATCTAGGATAGTACTGGTTTACTTTTTCCAGGGACTTGCTCTATATTAATTCACTGCCTGCCTGATGGCAGTGATGTCAGAGACTGATAATTTTACTACATGGCCTAATCCATTCTGAAATTTACTAATGGTACACAGATGGTGCTGCATGCACCTTTCCTTCAGTGGCATGTTCTCAATGGTAAAACAAATTTATTTTTCTTGAATTCTCTGACAAATTCAAATAGACGATTGTTATGCAGAATATTTTCAGAAGCACACAAAAAATAGTCAACATTACAGGTTTTTTTTCTTGCCTTGAATGATAACTAGTGTGCCTTCAACTTCATCATTTTCTATGTCAGGGTGTTGTTGGGTTGTTATTATTGGAGGTGGGGAGGGGAGTATAGAATTTAATGTATAACCTATATAACATGAACAGTTTGTTTATGACTGTAGTGTTTAATGTTCCAAAGACTATGTACACAATGTACACAAAGACTAATATTTCACTGTCGATACAGTATTGCCCAATTTGTTAGTTCTGGTAATGTAGCTATTCTCCTGTTTTTCAACAAAATTTGATCTCACAATCCGGATCACTATATTAATCTTTACTTCCAGCTGGTAGCCAACAATCCTTGCGTACTTACGGTCCTCTTAAATGTTATTAGAAGGATCGAATTTGTTCTTGTATGGAGAATTTGTGCATAGGAGAATTTCCAGTTCATATCCCCAAAGTCAGCACTGTTTCAGTAAAGATGCAAGAAAAAGTACTAAACATGCAGTTGTCCAAAAATAAGATTGAAATGTGTGGGTTTAGCACACATATATATTAGTGGAACTGTATTGTCGCACTGGATCTCCCAGTGGATTCTCCTACTCTCTACTTAAAACTGAAATGGATCTTCCCAGGCAGGTGTACATTTACTGTTTATCTGTCTGTGAGATATGAGAGTTTGGTGGGTCAGCCTTTCCATGTCTCTATTGGTTATTGTTGACCTTATTGTGCACCAGTCCCCTTTTGTGCGGTTACCTTTTAGTTTTGTCTGTATCCTTGAAATGATTTTTTGTTTTATTTAGTTCTGTAATTTCTTTCCTTTATGTAGTGCTTCTAACTAATGTTAGTGCTTCTAACATTATTTTTTGGGAAAAAAATAATTAACAGCATTTGAAAATGTTTTTAAAAGAATATAAAATGCTATACCTGCTGGAATAACATGGAAATAACTTGCCTACAGACCCCCCAATTGCTTCCCTTCCACCCCTCAATATATGCGGGAGTCCAGTGGCTATTACCTTTATCCTTCTATATGTGCCTGTATCCACAGACTACCAGTCTTCAGCCTAAATGGCAGTGATCAGAATTTCTGATGTAGCCCTTCTTTAGCATATTACCTTGCTTGTGCACTTTCCCTCTGTCTTCCCACCAAACCCAAAACATAGATACACCGGCTCATATCTGCTCCAAGCTCCTTCATTCCAGTCTTTCACACTATTAGCTCCTCCCAAGTTTAAAAATATGATCTTTGTTGTTGTTGTCATTCTCTTCCTTTGAACCCCACCTCTCAAACAATCCTGACATTTCAAACCACTGCAAGGCCACCGCTACCTGCTCCAGCCAAACCTTTTCCAAAGCTGCTCGTCTCCCTGTTTCCCTTTAATCTTCAAAAAGAAAGGAAGAGTTGCAGTTTATCCCAAATTATGCAAAGAGGCAGCTGTTGGACCCAGAAGAATTCAAATTTTCATAAAAGGTTCACAAGTCCCTCATAAAGTGAGAATTCATGTAGCCTTGGTGGAGTATAGGTGGAGAACAATTCTGAAAAATGAAAGCAGTGCTGCAGTTGTGGAAAGAAATATTCTTTCCCTCAGAAAAATTAAAATGTGGATTTGAGATTTTGGGGGGGGGTTGGATGTTTGGGATTGTTAGTTGTTTTGCTGGTTGAATTTTTTTTTCTTTTTCTTCTTTTTCTTTCTTCTTGAGAACTGTTTTGCCTGTAACTAAGCATAATCACATAAGGAATACAAGGAGAGCAATTAATGATGCTCCAGGGTCCACATAAGTTAGTAAAGAAGTAGGAGACGAGTATAGTTTTTCTTCTAGAAAGATAATTCAGGAACATGTTCATTCATGTCAAAATACAGAACACTGACTACTAAACAATACAAGCCTCAATGTCCTGCAGGTAAAGCAATTGCTTCAGATAATTCTTTGGATTCTAGTTGACTATTGCCATAAGGAACACATTAATTTCTCATGCAGAAAACAGGATTTATTATAATTTCACTAGATTCTTACAGAAAAGGGTACCCCTTTATGATCAAAGCAACTGGAAACATCTTGCCTTGTGCTTTCTTCCTCTATCATTTATAAGCTGATCTGTTAAAATATCTGCTGGTAATCAAAAGGCAATTGGAAGTGGATTTTGAAGCATACTAACCTAGAATGATTGTTAAACTTGTGGATGCCAAGCGCCAACAATATAAAGAAATTTTTAGAACATAGCTAACTAGAAACTAACTCTAGACACTAGACCACATCTAGCAGGTTTTCCACAGTTCTTATTTCTCTAGAGAGTATGTATTCTATCAGTATTACTGAAGTGACGGAGTGCATTCAGATACTAATTTATTCCTAGTTTTTTGCGATTGAAATATTAGCCAGTAACTAGTCTTAGCGTGGCTTCAAACTTCCCCCAGTTGACATATCTCTGATACTAGGAACTTCTCTTGTTTCAGCAAAGATTTTAATGTGGTATTCATATTTCAAAATAGTTACAGACTAAGAGTGACAAGTTTGGGGTTTGTTTCTTTCTTTTTGGTAATGCTTCTACATATAATCATATATACCAATATACCTCTATATGGTATTCATGTTTGGTTTTCCTCCCATTTTTTCAGTCCAGGTAAGAGTTCTTGTCTAGTTCAGCTGGAATTTAATTTTTTCAAACAGCAAAATGAGTTTTTTCAGCACAGTGTGCTGGTGGATTACATAGCTGCTTTTCCATTCCCTGACCAAGCATTTTGTACTTCATCTGACAAGGTATGAGTAAGGAAATCACATCTCACTTTCCAGCAGTTTGTATACTGAGATTTCTAGACATTCTTCACTAAAATGACTCATGATAATAAAACAGAAAAATATGCTTACATTTGATGATAATAATAAAGAAAAAACATTCTGGAATGATTCAGTGAGGGACTTAGCCCTGATTAACTGTGTGTTTGAGGGAAAAGTCACGTACTTTTCTTCAATTTGTGATAGAGCTGCCTCAAATACATAAAGGAGGTAAAACTTAGACTTCGTTTATGTTGGCATTTTGCCGCAGTTACGGCAATTAAAGACCAACAAGGTACTTCAGTGGAATTAATATAAACTCCAAGTATAATCGAGTTTAAATACAGTGTAACAAGTAACAGCTATGAAGCAACAATCATCTTTTCTATGGTAGGAACTGAAATCAGTGAAGACATAAGAAGTCCTTAGAGTCTCAAATTTTTTCTGTGATCTTTACTATGGACTGATTGAATGCTCGGCAAAGAAGAGTCAGGAAGTATTATTGTCTTATATGAGCTCATCTGGTCATTGATTCATTGCACAAAAGAAAGGAGATAGTTTCCTTTATATGCTGCAGTTTCAAAATCGCAGTACTTCCCTGAAGTCTGGTTAGTTTCTTTAATCTCGTAAAAGTATTCAGGTGAATAAGTACGTATGTGTAAGAACTCTCTGACATTGCCATACTTCAGCAATTAAAAAAGTTGCAGACAAGTTGCAGAACCAGCTGATAGAATATATAAACTTCTTGATAGTAGCTATGGTACTGCCCTAGTATTGTTAGAAGAGATGGTGAAGCTCACTTGAAAACAAAATCGTTAATATTTTGCAGATGCAAATTGGAATGAGTTTTAGTAATACTTTTTTTTAAATAACAAAATGGGCACTTCTTGACCATATATAACTTTTAAGCAAATATTTGTGATTTGTACAGACACAGAGAAAAAATCAGATCTAGACACTTCTGCTAAGCTGAACTTGAGCTTGAAATTGTAATGAAAAGATTGCAGGGGGAAGCACAGATTGAGTAGAAAATGAAGTTATTTAAAGAGACAGAGGTGTGAGTTATGGCAAATTACTGACTGAGCATAAATTACACCACTAATGTCATAATAAAATGTCTTCATATTATGTACTCATCTGTCTTGATTCTGTCGTTCTTGCTGTTCCCTCAAAAGCCATGTTGTCTTTTTCTTTTTTTGGTACCAGCATCAGCATTCTTAATTCAGACATAATGTTTTTCTCTCAAGGAAAAGACTATTAGTCATTCTTGAATTTGGATTTTTTTTTTCCTTGCTATATGCTACTCCTTAGTGATCAGTAAAAGGAGTCCAGTAAGAACCTCAATTTTAATCATATTTTGTGTTATAGAGCAGAATAATAGATGGAAGTAATTTTAAAGACATTGCTTGTCAGAAGTAGCTCTTTGTGGCATAAGAATGCCTTATACACGTGATGAGTTTTATTCACTGCTGATGGAACAGCTCCTGAGTAAGAAAGAGCCTTGAGAATCAGAGTTTGAGTTTATCTCTTAGTCTCTGTATCTTTACTTTAGGACACAAGTAAATGTTATTTTATTTCTTACAACCTTAGAAATGTTATTTTATTTCTACCATGCTTTTGCTGAGATTTGTAGATGTGTCTGGAGGTTGCAATTTGGGTCTACTTTGTTTTTTATGTTCCTGAAAAGAAAATTCTCATATCAAAACCCCATACCAAAGACTGCCTATGTGAAAATATAAAGGAAATGCATAATCAGCCTATGAGTCCCTTTCTCTTTCTTACAGAATGGTGCAGGTGCATCAGAAGGAAGTATGGGAGAAACAGATTATCTCCTAAATTTATAGGATAAGAGTTAGGGTAGGGCTTGGAAAGTGGTAATGCTCTTAAGGGTTAAAGTAAACTCTCCTATACTCTAGGTAAGTACTTTACCCACTCAACTAAGATATGAAAGGGTTTACCATTTTTTTCTCTTGTAACTAGAAGGAACTCTACAAACAGAAACAGGGGGATGCCTTTGAGGATTTTAATATGGCCAACAGGCAAGTTGGGAATTTTCTGTGTAAAAAATTGTGTCAATATGGACTTCATGCTTTAGAAGAATTAGATGAAATTCCTGAAGATTGTACTTTTTAAAAAAGCATCCAAATTACACAAATGGATTTGAACTAGACTCTTATCTGTCCTTGTATATCTGTCAAACTTCAGCAATACCTTGAAGTCAGGAGAACTGCTTGCTCCTTGCTTGGCTTTTCAAGAATCCCTGTTTGAAATTTTACAAGTCAAGAATGATGTGTCTAGATTTGCTCTGAGAGGTTCACGACTCTCTTCACCTGCTTACTAGCTACTACCAAGTCCAATTAAAGTTGTCTTCTTCATTTTCAAGTTTTTGTTCTTGTTTCTCATGTTTCAGATCTGCTGTCTCTTTTGCTGATTTCTCTACTACTTCCATTTCATCCTTCCTCTTAGCTCTCAGGTGAAGTGTGCTCTAGTTGTCATCCATGCCCATAAGGAACTCGCAGCCTCCCAGATTCCAAGTCTTTTCTGCACTTTTCGTATTGACTTAACTCTCCTTGTTTTATGTTCAACTGTTTTATGAAAGACTTTCTGATCCAGCATATGGTGCAGAAATAAATTGTTTTGACTGCCATTGAAGAAGTTTTAATTTGGATGCTACCCAGACTAAAACATGTATAGGCTGGGAACAGTCAGTTATGTATTCCTGTGGATATATTTCTAAATCCATGTGATATCATGTCTGCAGAAATCATTAATTAATCAGAGGTGGAAATGTAGTAAAGCTGTTGGGCCATGATTCCATGATGATACAGCATGCTGAAAGTTCACAGCTACGTAAATATCTGGATTTAAAAGAGAAATTAAGGTTTTGGGGTTTTTTTTGTAAGATACAGTCTCACCACCTTCATTAGGGTGTTGTTGTCGTTTAACCCCAGCCGGCAACTAAGCCCCACACAGCCGCTCGCTCACTCCCCTCACGGTGGGATGGGGGAGAGAAGTGGAAGAGTAAAAGTGAGAAAACTCATGGGTTGAGATAAAGACAGTTTAATAGGTAAAGCACAAACAAAGCAAATCAAGGAATTCATTCACTGCTTCCCATCAGCAGGCAGGTGTTCAGCCATCTCCAGGAAAGCAGGGCTCCATCACACGTAATGGTTACTTGAGAAGACAAACGCCATCACTCCAAACATACCCCCCTTCCTCCTTCTTCCCCCAGCTTTATATGCTGAGCATGACATCATATGGTGTGGAATATCCCTTTGGTCAGTTGGGGTCAGCTGTCCCAGCCGTGTCCCCTCCTAGCTTCTTGTGCACCCCCAGCCCACTTACTGGTGGGGTGGGGTGAGGAGCAGAAAAGGCCTCGACTCTGTGTAAGCCCTGCTCAGCAGGAGCTAAAACATCCCTGTGTTATCAACACTGTTTCCAGCACAAATCCAAAACACAGCCCCATACCAGCTGCTATGAGGAAAATTAACTCTATCCCAGCCAAAACCAGCACAGGTGTCACTGATGTTTCAGTATTGCTTTTAATCTATTTTATCTCTTTCTGCTCCAGGAGGTTTATATTCTTATTTTGATTAGATGCTATGATCCGATGATAATGACAACCAGAGAGATGCATACTGTCAAAGGTAAACTAAGTGTAGCATGTTATTACCTCATCTGGTTCTAGGAAGGTCTCCATCCTGCTTTTGCAAATTAATTTGTCTTGTAGAACTTCCTATCTCCACCTTATAAATTCTCACAAGCTTTATGCAAATTGGTTTTTTCTTTCCCTTGTTGGTCTCTTTTCATTATGGTCATGTTGATACTAAGGAAACCATTTACATAGACTTCAAGGATAGCAGGGGGAATTCAAAATGAGTCCTTGGTTTTATGGTATTGCAACAGTTCTGCTAAGGGAGCGTTAATTTTGAGAAGGATGTTCAGATTTTTCTCTTCCCTGTAAATGTTGAGACCAGATTTTCCTTCTAGACAATTTTTGCAGCACTGTGAATACTCTGTCATTAGAGTTACTACTGATTTGCTCTGATGTGTAAGGGTCAAGAATATCAGCAAATGTAGTTTTAATGCTGTTTCGCCGATGCTTGGTTTTTAATAACTTTTTTTAATTTGGGCCTTGGGAAATAATTTAAGTGTTTTGGGGGGGGTTGTGTGGGTTTTTGGTTTTGTTTTGTTTTTTTTTCAAAATATTGAAAAAAATAAAGGAAAAAAGTTTACATGTTGAAATGGTAGCGCTTTGAGGCCACATCGCCCGAGGCTAGCATAAAGTCATTTAGTTGGCTAGCATCATCTCCCTGTAATGTGACAAGAAGCATGACAGGAAAGAGAAATGAGGTCAGAACTTCTTTGCAAGCAACTTTATTTTTTCAAAAAGCTGAGATGGCCCCAAAGGCCTGTTAGAACAATTTAAAGTATCTGTTCGTCTGCTTTGGCTTACACCTGGCGATGAAGCATTCAACAGATTTGTGATCAGAAGGCAGAAGAGGGAAGCTCCAAGCTGTAGTCACAAAGTCTGTTTTGCTGCCTCAGCCAGAATCTGAGCATGTCAATATATCCTAATGTGAGATTCATTCATATCTTTACTATAGAAATATGATTAACAAACATAATTTCAAAATTTTCATGACCTTAATATGCATACTCAGTTGAGCACACAGTCTGTCAAAATTTGAGTGGATATAGTCCTTTAGTATAGCCTACCCCCAAATTTTCTGACAGCTTCTTGAACTGGCCAGGATAACAGGTTTTCTTCTATGGAGGGATTTGGCGCTCTTTTTTTTTTATTTATTTCTTAATATAGTTTTTTTAGCTCATATTAAGACTCTTTTAATCCAACTTTCATTTTCAGAGAAAGTGCTAGGTATTTTTGGTGGCATTTTAATATCCCAAGGACCAGGAAAAGCTGTAAATCCAGTCCTATAATTACTTTTATAATGCTGGTATTTTCTCCCAGTATTCATATATAATTTTAGATCTCCAATTTCAGTTTTCCACTCCAGCAAAAATTATGTGTTGCTACCCACGTGTGGATTTGTGGGTCTTCAGACAGTGTGGCTGTCTCATAATTATTTTCATTAACTTGCATGGTTCCATTTTTATGTTTTTACAAAAGCCACTGGCTACGTTTTCTGATTATAATATGCAGCAATGATACATTTCTTCATCCCTTCCTCATCCCCTAGTTCAATCTTCAAAAAATTCATCTCAACTTTCATGAGATCAGACCAGCATTATAAGTTATTAAAGCTGTTTAGGTGTTTTATTTATCACATTTAACTACATAAATTTAATTATGCTATAAAACAGACTCCTCTAATCTGAAATATTATGTAATCCTAAGAACTTCAAGAAAATGAAGTATCACAGTAACTTAAAATGTATGTTCAATACTGAGTGATTTAAAAAACAAAACAGTGAAACTTCACCTCTTCATTTTCGTCATTATTTTCATCTGGAAATGAACTCACTTATACAGACCTTAAAGAGTGGCTGTGATTCTTTCCAAATTCTTAATGCCTAGGAATGAAAAAAAAAAGAAGAAAAAGAAGAAACCTCTTTATATTAAATAGTGAGATGTTTCTTTTTTTAATGACAAAAATATCAACATTTTTTGCAATTATTTATTTTGACACAGGTATTGTGTCATAAGATGGATGCCTTTCATAAAATTACAATTGTTAAATATTTGTAATGTTACTATAACTTAAACTATAATTTTCTGAGAACCACTAGTGAATACGTACAGTGCCACAACTCTCAATTTGTAATTCAGTCCTCTAAAACTAAGGACTGAATTGGAGGGGAAAAGGTTGGAAGTTTTTTGACAGTTAAATATATCAAGTATACAGCAAAGAATACCACACTAAGAATCGCAATTTCCAAATAGAGTTTTGAATACTTTAGTAGAGGAACTGTCTACTTATATGGGCTGAACAGAAAACATAGTTGATCAAGTCCTCATCTGCAAAAAAATGGTACGTGTGTATATAATATATGCATACATATAGATCATCTGTCATGTTCTTCACCATACAGGCTACCAGTCAGTTACAGTAGAGAAATTATTACATATTTTACTCTTGGGAGTTGCATCTGAATTGCTACACTGAACTGCCAGTCTAAAAAAAAATCAGATTTTATTGGAAGATATTATTGTTTTCATCAGAGTTAATTTTGAGTGTTTTGATTATAGCTTTCAAGTCCTATGTTTGTCTCTAATAAAGAAGAAAGAATAATTTAACTTGAATGAACAGTGTGGGCCTGATGAACACTAGCAGGATCAGACTAAATAGGGTATTATTGTTGCTGTTGTGACTAAGCAGAAATGATTTATTGTAATGTTTTAAAGCTATTCATGTGACTTATTTTAACTTTCTTCAGAAATTATTGACAGCCCAAATATTTGGGAATCTCTACAAAGAATTTTTCTTGATAACTAAAGTACAGACAGGTGCAATCCAAATTATCTTAAAATCTCATGTGACACTGAAAGTCAGTATAAGGCAGATCCAATTCTCTCTGGAAAATTGCACCAGAACTGCATTCTCCTTGCACTGAAAATGGATTTATGCTTTTCTCCCCTCCATATCCTGTTGGGTTTTGGCTGACATTTTGAACTAATGAATTTATCCGCTCCCAGTTTAGTTACAAATAAATAAATAAAAAAAAATCAGTTCCCTAGCAAGTGAGTCCTGACTTCTTAAAACTCTGGAATAATTAGTTTTCTGTTGTCTAGTCGCTGACAGAGATGGAGTGAAGCCAATTGATTGTGTAGGGTGACAGCTTATCTGATTAAGTATTTGTGTGTGAACCTAACACATCACTGTATTCTGTACTATATTTAAAGAGAGTCACGGAAAATGGGTCCATATAAGCCCTACTCAAGACTGTGAAGCAGAATTGATCAGCTGTAGGGAGAAACTTCTTGTTGCTGCCTTAGCCAGCTTGTTCACGCTACAGGCAGTTACAATATTTCAGGCATAGTGTATTATACGTGCCCTGAGCTCTCATTTGAGTATAGAGAAAAATGTCCGAATGAGCAAAAGGTAAGAAATGTCATTTCACCAAAACTGGACGGTTCCAGAAAGTGTAGGAATATTTGTACCATTGCTTTTAAATTCTTTGCAGTAATTAGAAAAATTAATTATTCTTATGTGACAAGTTTATATCTTTTATACATTATTTTGTCCTTTTGCCTGCAAATATCCTTTGGACCAACAGGTCTCTATGCTGTACAGGAAATCTTTACTGGGTCAGTCATGGCTGTTAACATATCTTTTATCCAATGCAGTGAATAGCTCAGAAATTTTTAATTCAGTGCAAGGCCGTTGATATGAAGGCAGCTTGTAGTCCTCCATTCCTTAGTGTGCTGGTAAACAATACCATGATCTTCTATCGCTGAAAGATGATAAAAAAAAGTAACTTCAAACTTAGCTCCTTTGTTAGTCAACTACTTACATTTTTTTAATGACCGTGACTACTTTAATGTCAAAACTAAGTTCCTGTACAGAAGTATTAGCAATAATATCAACAATTTAGAGCAGGATCATTCTGAAAGAACATTCTGAATTCTTTTCTGGTTAAAGGATTTTCAAGAAGAAGAATACCTAATACTGTTGTCACATATTTATTAGTATTGAGGAATTTATTGATATCTCTCTTTTAGAGACTGCAGGTTAAGCGTTAGTTTTTCAAAATCTTGGAAATAATCCCCTTTGTACATCAGGGGGAGGGGGGGTTCAGAACCCAGAACAAGGAATGCATTCTTCCTATATACTGTTTTTATATCTTTAATTAGGTTTGGTCAATATGGATCAAAATGAAAATGCAAACTCTTTTCTTAAGTCTCCAAAATTACTTCCAACTTTTGCAGAATAAGAACTTGTCTGTGAAACAATAGGTGATCATACAATAAAGTAGAACTTAGACCTTGTCCATTAGCTAAATGTGATACACGTTCTGGGGAGTATATAAAGGTCACGTTTATTTCAAGATTTTGCTTTGGAAACTAGTACCTTAATAGCAACTCACATCCCTTAAAACAACTTTAATTAAACCGCTATAATAGGAAATTATTACCTGTATTCAGAGTATTACCCACAATACACCCCATAAGAATAATGCCAATTAATGACATACAACTTAAGAAACTTCCTGCAAGAGCTTATCTATTAACCATGAAGCGCCTCATAACTTGAAGGCATCACAAAGAACACCTAAACGCATTTTCACCTTACTCAACTTCTAAAGAACTTGAATTTTTTTTGCTGTAGTCTCTTAAGAAAGCAATATTTTGAATCAATTTATACCCTTATTCTTCACTTTATTCCGAGTGTCATCTGTGACTCAATCCTGCACAGTGCCAAGAGACTTTATGCAAAATACTGAGTGCCATGTTGAATAAAAGGGTTTGAGGAGGTATGGCATCTCTCAGGACCAAGCAATTTAATCCTGCTTCTTTTAACAACAATATACAACTTAAGGATGAAAGCATCACTTCATTTCTGAACCATGTTATGAGTGTAAAATATATGTGTTATTTTCTTTGCAAGAGAAAGGGTGAAAATTCATTGTCAAGCAGGATTTCCCTGAAGGACATCAATGCTTGAGGAGCTCAGAAGTTCTACTAGGAAATAAAATTTACTCTCCTACCAGCTTTACCCCTACCGGCTATGTGAAACTAGTGCTTTGTGATATGATAGTGAAATGTGATTTTTTTTTTTTTTTTTTAACTGATGGGAAAAGAGATTAAATTTATGGAAAAACTTTAATAGTTATAATTTATTTGGGAAAAAAAAGCATTGCATTTTCATCATCTAACTTTGGCACCATATGAAAAATAATACTAAGTTATTAAGATAGAGGAAAGCTCTCTGAAGTCTAAGTGGTTGATGGTGTTGGGAGGGCTGAGCATGGGGCTTTTAGAATTTAATCTCAGTCCTATTTGAATTTGTGGAAAAAGATTATTGACTCTTTAACTTTTTAAAAGTTAAACCCATCAATTTTGGGGATTGAATCTTGTGTATATCAGTGTAAATATTAGGAGACCTTTATCAAGGTCTTTGCAGGTATGTTGAACTACAAGATTAAATGAATGTGTAGATGATCCTGAACATTATATTTAATCTTTTAAAAGCTATGTGAGAAACAGTGTTCAGAGTGTCTTTGTTTATTACAAGGTACGAGAAACGGGCTTTGTTCGCTCTGTGGGATTTATCTGTGTATCAACAGCTCTCAATGTATAACATCTAACTTACTTTTGAGCTTTAATATTTGGTGGCTGTGATGAGTGCTTCACAGTCTGCGGGACTGAAGTGTGCAGCAGTATTTTCTGACTCATTATTTCTAGTATTAGCTTTAACAGTTCCTTGATGCTAATTGACCTCTGCATCCAAAGCACAGATTTCAGTGTAACCCACACCACAATACCTGTTAGTTTTGCCCAAAATATTTGTTTCCACCTTCTGATTTTGTAAGTCTATTTTTGATTCCATCTTAGAGATTTGTCCTGTGCTATGTAAAAGTACTCTTTGACCTTAAGGGTAGCTTCTTAAATTCCTTTTGCAATTTATTCTACTTGGACAGCTGCCCACTAAGTAGTCTATTAGCCCAGATTTGTTCTATTCATTTCATCACTCTCTTATGGTGTAACTGTGCTTGTGTCTCACATGTCTTGGAGACAGGACTTTGGGCAAGAAAACACTCCCATTTCTCTGCAGAATAGAAGCTGGACCTGTCCATAGTACTGATACTGCTAAAAGTAGTATGAAAGTATGGGAGAGTAGTACTTCAAAGTATGGGAATTATTGAACAGAAGTTGAACAAATACCTCCAACAATATAGATACCATTATGCTGTTTTACCTTTCCTCTCCTCTGATTTTAGTTCAGTTAAGCTTCACCCAAGCTGAACTTTTCAAGTCCCCTATCAAGCACACTCCAAGAAAGTAAATTTGCTGCTCTGCATCTGTTGAAAGTAAAGCATGGAAATAAATACTGCTAGTCTATTGCTGTGTCCATTTCTTCCAGAAGCCTGTGGAATAGTAAGGGGACCAATTAGAGCCCCATTTTATTCCAAGTGAGAGATAAAAATTATTGTAGGCTTTGCCTTAAAAACAAACAAACAAAAAAAACCAAACAAACAAAAAACCCCAACAACAACAAATCAACAAAAAAAAAAAAATCAAACCCCAAAAAACCTCCAGTGATACAGAGTCTGACCAAAGGTCCACCTAGCCCAGCATCATGCTGCTCCTGGCGGTGGCCAAAAGCCAGATACCTAGGAAATTGTCAGAAAAGAGCAAGCATAGCATAAAATGATATTTCCTTAGGGTACTCTCCTAGCCTTCTAGTCTTCTAATAGTTTGTAATTCAGAGATTGCTTAAACCAGGGTTGGTGTCCTTTTTTGTAACACCTATTAATGTATTTCACTTCTCTTAAATCATTTGGAGTTCTGATTTATGAGTTCTGTTGGCTTGCGTTGATTCACATTGAAGATATTAGCAGTGGAGGTATCAGAGTAGAGGGATATGTCTGTCCCTGAACTGCTTACAGTCTGGCATATTAGCATAATCCAGCGTTGATTTCAGTTTATATCAATATGCCAGGCTGTAAATTGTGGCAGCTGAGGTCTCTGATTCATAATTCCTTTTAGATTTAGCTGCAGCTGTGGAACTGTAACATCTATATCCAACAGGAATCATCAGCCAGAGTCTTGGCCTAAATAAATATGGAATTTGTCAACTCTACTAGTGGCGAGAGGTTGTAATCCTCAAGTCAGCAGAGGAGTATTTGGGACAAAGTATAGACCCTTTGGAAAGAAGTGAAAATTCTGTCACTAATTTCAGTTAAATCTCTCTTCACCCAATAATTGTGATGTGTATAAATAAAGTGAGGGCTTTCAGATGAGAAACTGTTTGCTGTGACATGTACTTTTTTTTATACATAGAGATGGAGTGATAGAAATATAAGAGCAACTGAAAAGGGTATTTGAGACAGTGCCAAACAGAGGAGCATGGAGGGGAAAATGTTGGGTCTTGAAAAATATGGTATCCCAGCTTCTCTGAGAATCTCAAAGTATCTCTGAATTAGATCTGACAAGGTATATAGCAATCTTACAACATCCACCGTGAAAAAAAAAAAGCAAGAGGATACCACCTGTATTACCTATTCTGAAGAGTCAGGGAGAATGAGGCATAGTGTTACTGGATCAGTATGTATTCTTTTAAATCCTATTGGTGTGTCAGCCTTTTATTCTTTGAAGTGGCTCCAAGTTGTTCTTTGCTGTTTTTTCCAAGTTTTATGTGGTATCTAATATGGGGTTTAAATGTGTGCTTAATGAAAAAGCTTAAACCAGGCAAGAGAAAATAATGATGGTCACCATGGAATTATCTTAAAATGTGACAAGTTCTGCTTTCCACATTCACATGGACTCATATGAGAGAAGTGATTATGTATTTAGTTAGATATTTTACTCTTTGTATCAAATTTATGACAGCAATGATATAATGTTTGGCTCCATCTCAACTAGCAGATATACAAGTCCTTTTGATGGAAAGCTACTGTTATAACTTCTAATCCATGGTAAAATGTTTTAGGAGGTCTTAAGCAACCTTTCAGCTACTCTTTGCTTTGTCTGAATGCCAGAAGAAAAAGTCAGCCATGAACATTCTTGTTAATTTTTCATAAGAATTAGAACACTTACCTTCTTTTGCTGATAACTGCTAATTTTGATTTTAACTGTAAATACAGATATTATAAGCAGTTCTTAAGGATGCAAACTGTAAGTTCCAGGTTTTTATTTTCTTTGCCTTTTCATATCCTACAGTGCTGGCCGGGGGCTATATGGAATTGATAGCATGCCAGACCTGCGTAGAAAGAAATCTTTTCCCATTGTTCGAGATGTGGTAAGTAACTCCTGATGCCGTGAAACTGTTGATTGATTTGTCAGTTGTCTAGATCTTTCTTGTAATTACTATTGTGCATGTGAATGATAGTTCAACAATTGTTTTATGGGAAAAAAAGATAAATTGAGGGAATGGATTGAGGCCAGTAAAAGTCAATGATGCAGTTGTTATAATGTACTAGATAAGTCTGAATATCTCATTGAATATTTAGATATGACTTGTGGAATCAAGTAATGTGCATTTCATACAATAATAAACTATTCAATTTCATGTTGAATTAGCTTACAAAGACAGCTGTTATTGAGTGCTCAGGATACCGATTGACTTGATTTATTATGATACTGAAAGAGGAAGAAAGTTCCTTTTAAAAAGCAACCCTGTTTCAGTATGAATGTTTTAAAGATTTATGCATACTTCTGGTACAAGATGAGTTATATTATTTTAGCAGTCATTTTAGACAATAATAATCTAGGCAAATAAATTTCAGAAAGGTGAAAAGAATGGCAGTTCCTTTGAGATTTATTCTGACTTCCAGTCTAAACAAGATTAAGTAGAATCTCTCTGCTCTGAAGAATTTTAAGTGCCATTCACATTTCTCTTTTTCTTTTCCTGAAGTATAGAATTCATAATTCAATAAAATACATATTCAGTCTCTGGTGGTGGTGAGCCCCCAAACCAATTTCTCATTGTAAAGAAAGGGAGTCAGCCAAAGTAAATTATTACTATAGTTCTCTTTAAAAGATCAGTCTTTGCCAAATTATTGTTCAATGTGTTCTCAGCTACTCTGTTCAGTTACTCTACAGTGATATACTGTACTATCTGAAGGCTCACGAAGAGAAAGCGCAGCAACCATTTTAGAGTAGAATTGCTTCTGAAATCAATGAAAAGTTGCAATTTATGACATAGTAGGGCCTGCATTCATTGAAACCATCTTTTTGACAGTAGCCACTCCACTGTAAGTTGTATTACACATGAGTATAATTTACAGCCACATTATGATAATTTATGCATATTAAATAGCACTTTGCTTTATTCTTAATTGTTGGAACTGTTTATAGAAGGTGTTGCTCAGAACGAGTTAAGACATCAGAATCTTAATTATTCACTTTGAAAAACATAATAATTATCAAAGTGAAACAAAAAAGAAAATTCACGTTTTGAATGGTGGAATTAAACTTTCATTATATTATTCTATTGTGTCAATGATTACTATGTAACGATTACTACTTTGCTGTCCAGTCATTGAAGCATAACTCCTCTTGAAGGAATTCTGCCTTTAATAAGCGGAAGTTACAGAGTTTTAAAACTGAAATTTATTCTGGAATTTAATCATTATGGACTTACAGTATAGCTCTTAACTATATGTTCGTTAACTATATACTTCTTTAAAATAGTAAATTATATTACAGTTCAGTTCTGCAGCTGTAAACCTAAAACAATTTTACCAATTTATTTCAGACTTAATGTAGGTCATCTTAATCTTTGAAAAATTATTTGTGTTTGAAGGTATGTGCATTTTAAGCAATCTCTTGGGAGCTCTGAGCTTATATGTTGATTCCAAAATACCTCATTTAAATCAGTAACTTAATTCTCAAGTCCTTGTAAGATCTGATACATTGTAAATGATCTTTTTCGTGTTTACTTATATGATGGTTTCAGAAATATAGAAATAATATTGCTAGAAATGAGTGCTAGACTTTTTTGATACTGACTGAAATAGATATCATTTGATATCTTTATTTTTGTTGCAATAAATCTGACAAATTGTTAACATTCTTTATAATTTCTTTCTTATCTCGGCTGGATTTTTCAGGCTATGGTAAGTGCTTTTATACTGATAAATGTTCTAAAATGTTCATAGTAACTCTTGGGGATTTCATGAATGTCATTTTATGCTGACCTTTTATTGGAAAATAGAAAAACTATTTTATGACTAAGAATTTAATCCTGAGTGAAGTTGTGTCTTATGTGAATGTCTTGTCCTGTGCATTATATATGCCAAAAATATTAGAAAAAGTTTATGTTAAAAAGTTATCTATGTATTCCAAATATCCTTTCTAATGATACAAGCAGATTGTTTAGGACTCAATCATGATGCTTCCCCTGTGGAACTGAACAGCCTTAGATACCTAGATAAAGAGAAGTTGAAAGTGTTCCCTACTTTTAAATCCTCTTGTATCAATAAACTAAATTCTTTGATCTCTCTTGTAAAAGGTGAATTTCCCAAAGCAAATAAAGACGCCTTAGGTACTATGGTGTCATTTTTTCTAATAACTAAATTAAAGACTCATGGAAATATTTTCTTTTTCCACCAACTTTGGCACTTGTAAAGGTCCCTCCTTATTTTCCTAGTCCCTTTGCACTTCCAGTTTCTCTGCATTAGTTTTCATGCTTTCAGCATGGTATCTCAATATAAGGTTTCAAAATTATGTACATCTTAAAATTATATCTTTGACTCCCATTTGTTTCCATAAATTCACATTTTGAAAAATCCAGTTTTCAACAGCAGCTTTACTGATTCTCTTTCTCCTAAATCTCTGAGATAAGTTTTTTCACTAGTGCACTGGGACTCTCTTCTTTCCCTGCTTATTTTGGATTGAGTCATTAGAGAAGTTAAGGCAGTCAAAATCCACCTACAGGAACTGTTCTCTTTGCTGCAGTCATGAGTTTCACTGTGGGTCATTATTAGAGTTCTAGCAGAATATATCTGTATAGGAGGGAAAGGCAATGAAAGGAGAAGTGATCATTCAAGTGGAGTAACAATAAAGAGAGCTGTTTGAATAACAATACAGAGAGCTTGAACAGACCTCTGTTTAATGTGGAGCCAGAGAAAAGGCTCGAGTGCACTTGCTGATGTAATCGCTGTAACTTCTACTTTTAAACAAACCTGTTCTCTTTTCTGTGTGATTTAGAGCTTTTATTTGAGGTGGGACTACAACGAGGAAGAGGAATAGCAATAGTTACAGTGGAGGTTAGAAGTGCTTAATCATGATGGCCAAATAGGTGCGGTGATCTGCCCAGTCATAGGCAAAGGCAGCTAGCTCTGTTTTTCCGTCTCACTATGCTTTAGTCTTTGCTTCTGTTAACGCAAGTCATCATTTCAAATGTTATGAAAACTCTAGAAAATTCCTGGTTTCATTTGATTTAAAGGTCACTTTATACTGTACAATCACTGTAATCAGGCAAATTTCCTCTTTTGATCATTCAAGAATGTATTATTACTTAGCTTTATCATTTGATTATAAGAACGCAGGAATAATTTGTGAATCCTTGCTGCTGTTGTAAAACGGACTGCTTGGTTCATACTGTTGAAGTGAATACACCAGCTGAAACAACTGCCCATTTCACCTGAAAGAATAATCCACTGATACTTCTTTTTATCTAAGTGTCTCCACAACAAAAGCGTTTATAGAGGCTAGAACTTAATTATGGTAGTTTTAACTCTTAAGATTGAAGACATTCATGTAAATTGCAGCTGCCACATTCTCAGTTTTTGTACGTTGTCAGAGTAATCATTAGATAAAAGCTAAATATCTGGAATATTTTACATTAAATCTGCTATTTGCAGTCCATTTTATTAACTCTTTTAATCATTAATAGACACATTGGATTAAATATTTTAATATTCATACATTAAATAGATAAACCATAAAAATAATCAAACAGTATTTGTATATTTGTGGGGGTTTTTTAAATTCTACTAAATGGAAAACATAATAATATGATTACATTCCTTTATTTCACACCTGTGTGTTTCAGGAATTAAGAATTAGTTGTGGGGAAATTAAGAAATTATTGATGAACTTATTTGTTTTTGTTGTTTTCCATGCCATTTCTGACTAACCCTGATATTCAGAATGATCTCAGAGGCTAGATGGGGCATGCTCTTGAGTCTGTGCTATGAAAACAAATATGAAGAAAAAGTAAATGTATTACAGTGTAGTAATGATTGTGTAGTTAAGCTGAGTTGCCATTTCCTTTCTAAATCTGTTTTCTGGGCTTAATACTGCAGTTCTGTTGAACATTTCAGGATCAGACATCAAGGTTTTTAATAGAAAAATTATGGGAAGGGGGTAAATAATTTCAGACAATAGCTTGTTTCCTTTTGAGTTTTCCTTTCTTCCTTCTTCCCCTTGCCCCAAGCAACAGAGTACAAATCTGTCTTTCAAAATAATAAAGTTGAGATCCCTAGAGTGATAAATTACCTGTAGTTGCTCAAAAAGAAACAGTCCTGAAATCATGCAGCTTTTAAATGCTGAAAACAATATTTTTTGTCAGATTCACCTCTAGTGGGTAACTTTTACATTGCATTAAAAATACAAGAGTATTTGTAAAGTGGTAACAAATATTTTGTCTTCAACTTTTTTTTTTCCTGGTGATAGCAGTCTATAGATTCTTTTAATGAAAAAATTTGTGAAGGAAAAGATGATCAGGAAAACAGAAACCCTCTGTAAAAACGGAGGAATGAGTATTGCATGGCACAGCCAGCATTCATGAACAGTTGCAAAATGTTAGCTTGACTGCTTCTTCCTCCCTGCTACTTTAGCTGCTCAAAACACAGCTTTCTTTTATTTCATCATGGCAGGTGGCTCTTGTTTCACCCACACAATTTTTCATTTAACATTTAATTGTAGCTTGAATTTAATTCTCTTTTACTTATGGTTACTACTTTTCAATGTTTTTGCTAGAATGACTTCTAATTATATTAATTTATTTATTTAAGCTGCTGAGGCAAATTTGGAGGTAATATAAAAGATAGTGTAGATAGAAGTTATTAGGGGTCTAAAAGGACTTGAGCACAAAGGAGACTAAGTTATTTTAAATTCTGTATGAGGGATTTGGAAAATTTATTTAAAAATTAAATAGATGTTCTGCTTTATCATCTTCTCTTTTTTTAATAAATTTGTTCATATGTTCATGATACAATAGTACCTACATAGAGGTCTTTACACTCTGCAGGTCAAATTCTCACATAAGGAAAGACATGAGGTAGTACCTGAAAGTCAGTTTGAGAGGGTAAGCAAGTGTAAACTGCTGAACAAGTCTTGTGTCCTGTTAACGGAGAGTGGTGAAGGGCTTCAGGTTCCTGTTGCTCACCCTGTTCGTTTGCTGCTCTGGCAATTCGGACTTCCTTCCTGGAGGCTCCACCTGATGAGCTGCACTTACCTTTCTTCCTTGCTACTATTTAAAAACAGAAGGGCAGTATGGGGAAAAGTTTTCTTGCTACATTCATAACCTGTCACCTTGTTTCCCATAAATGAGTCTGGCAGCATTTTTCCCTTCCTCTTTCCAAAATACTCCTCCTTGCTTCATTCCATCCTTAAGAACAGACACTGTTCTGTGTTTGTTCAGTGCTTCAAACTATTGATCTATCACCAATTACAGTATTTCAGAACAGAAACATTTTATTTATGGGTTTCTTTTGAAGATGCAGTTTATTCTGACAGTGGTACATAAATGGAAATAATCCTTGTGAGTTTTTTCACTAAAATCCGTGTAAATTTAATCCATAATGACTGTTAACTTTACTGGTTTATCACAAATCCCTCTAGATATCGCTTTCTTCTATTATCCTTCCAACATGACAAGCACTTTATTAAGAACAAGCCTAATTATCTGTTTCCTATTAGACTTTGTTACTTTATATAGGACAGTGTACTATGATTTTAAACACATTTCTGATTAAGGAGCAGAATGGTTAAGCAACATGATTCCAGGACTAACCCTTGGAAGAATTGGGCCTCAAGGACACATGACAGGGTCAAAATTGCTTCCCTACTTTCCTGTTTTCTCACAGGAAATAGTATCTGTTTATTGATTTATACTGAATGCATGAAACTGCAGTTCTCCTGCTGGCTCCGGTACTTTGACTGATATATTGCTGGAGGACAGAACACAGTATCATTCACTCCCCTGTATTCAAGGTTAATGTTATTATGTCCTTTGTATTCCTGTCCTGACAAGTAGTCCACATTGCTCTATAGCCTGGAATGGCTAGGATTGTGTATTTTAGACCTAAAAGGATCAAATCAATTTCTAAGTATAAGGG
Source organism: Calonectris borealis (assembly GCF_964195595.1). Lineage (NCBI taxonomy): Eukaryota > Metazoa > Chordata > Aves > Procellariiformes > Procellariidae > Calonectris > Calonectris borealis. The sequence continues at coordinate 14,849,325 of NC_134322.1, forward strand.
ACATGAAGATAAGAGGTCAAAACTATAAAACTAACATACAGCAGGCTAGTAAATGTAAATGGCTACTTTCCAAGACTTTGAGAAGAAACCTATGCTTCAAGAGCGATCAGAAGCTGGGTGATTTTAAAATGAATCTTTTTAAACCTAAAACTCTACTGATGATGAAAATTATTTCTTTTCTTCTTAATGTTCCCAATGCACTTTTGCTTGACATTTCTCACTTTGATGTGTGGGTCCTCTAGCATTAAGTTTTGTCACAAAAAGTTTGAAAAAACAAAGCCTGGGCTCTGTTTAATCTTTCCTGTCACTTTGTCAATCTCACTTGCACACACCAATGTAATTTCCCATATTCACAGAAATAGAAGGAAAAGATGGTCACAGAGAAGCAAACAGAATTATTTACTTATTAATAAGAAAACTGATGGCAAATTAATGGCATTAATGGTATAGGCTTGGTAAACTGCTGAGAGTTTAAAAGAAAAAAGAAGACGGGTTCTTTGCATCCCATATTAAGTGTAATAGGACAGTGATGAATCAAATCAAATATTTCTGTGCCAAGGATGACTTCTTACCCTATAATTGGTTTCACAAGATTAATAATCTTCTGTCTCTCTGCAAGTTTAATTATTATCAAGGGAAACTTATTGGAAATTGAAAGGGTATGTTATCAGGGGAAAGTAAACATTTAAAATTAAAAGTCTTAATATCTCTACGTTAAAAAAAATCCATTTAAATTATGTCAGTGTTTAAAATTATAAAATGGGAAGAAATTGGAATTGTGTCTCCATCCAAAGATTAATGATGCTGTTCCTCTGCTGATGTAAGCCTAAATTGCTTCTGACCTAATATGTATTTCACAAAAATAAGAATGTCATATGCAAAATATCATTGAAACTTTTGCTGTAATAGCTCTATAATGGTGGACTACAGAAGACCTAGTTCACAGTAAGGTGAAAATCTGCATCCTCACAACAAAGGCAACGACAGACTTATGGTTAATGGGTGGTATAATTGATCATCCTCACACTGCTAGACACTCAGGGCAGCAATGTATGACAAAGCAGATGCTGGATTACGGAACAGAGATAAAGCACAAGTATACAGGCATACTTGGAATGATTTAGAATAGGGGGAAGGATGCATGAGCCCAATTTTGCAGGTAAAATACAGCAATATAGCAGTGCTAATATTTTGTACAGTAGAATAAATCTTATCTGTTTCTGTCAGGCCAAAAGGACTACTGATAGCAGAAGTGATATTCAGAGTTGAAATATTATTTGGAAAACACACGGAACTCGTTTCCCCAGGGTCTTTTCTGATCATTATACTCTCTAATTAATTCTCAAGGACCCATTTAAATTACAGGGATATTGCAGTAAGGAAAATAAAATTTCCTTGTTTATTGCATGTTAAAAATACTTTGAGTGCCTTTGTGTGTACTATACTAGAGAAAATGAGATTTTCTTTACAACCAAGGACGTAGTCTTCAGAACTGGGAGGTGTTCATATACCCTTAACATCATGTGGGCAAAAGAGGACAGACTGAGACAGAGTTCCAGCATTTCTTCTCCCTTCAAGAACCAGAGTATTTCTCCATATAGTTATTCATAGTATTAAATAAACATTGTCTTTAAGGAAAAAATTACTTTTAGGTTCCCCAAAGACTTTTTATTTAAGACAAGTAGCATTTTATATACATATACACAGTTTAAAAATGCTCAGTGAGTTATGAAAAATCATCCACACTGACAACTTGAACCGTAAGACTATTGCAAAATGATCTCCCATGTTGCTGCAGGCACAGACAGCTTCCAAATTAGGGCAGGATGCCTATCTTTGTACCACATTAATTTGGTTGGCAAAGCAGAAAAACAGTGACAGCCTGTGGTTTAAAAAAACTGAATCATAAACCTCTGAATAACAGGTTTTATATTAGAAATGGCAGCTCAGCTAGGCACTGCTGAAAGAAACAGTAATGATGATGGAAAGTGTGCTTGCATTACGTACTGAAACCTGAAAAGTTGTGTGCTGCAAACATTAACTAAAAGTTTTTGTAACTCCTACACTTTTGCTTAAATCCAATAGCATAATCAAGTACAACTTGCCTTCCATTAGATTCAACAATTGGAGTTACTAGTATAATTTTTAACAGTTTTGCATTTGCTTTAAACAGACACTTGCAGCTCGAAAATCTGGTATTTCCACGGCCATGCTCACCCGGACCTCCATAAACAATGATGAAATGGTAAGTGTTTTCAATGGCAGGTTTAAATCATTTAAATAATAGAGAAATTTTTGTTCAGAGCTCTTTAGAAATTATTTCAGTTTTAGATACTCCAAACTGGATAAAACTGAGTGTATAAGCATTCCGTTTATTTTGATAGGAAGTTTCAGGGATCTTGAGCAGAATTTGCTGCCTGATCCACAGTGACAAGACCAGGTTTGCTTCTGCTGACTGACATCCATGACAGTCAGAAGAGAATAAGCAAGAAACCTTTGCTTTACAAACTAGTTACTTGGGGAAACCTTTTATTTTAAATTATCCAGCTGCACCATGCTTTACCTACAGTCTTTCAGCATCTGTCTCTCTTCATCACACCATGAGTACAATAAGAATGACAGGACTCTGCAAGAAGGTTTCTGTGTGATTATTATTCTTTTCCCAGTCCTTATAGGTGGCTGGGACATTATTTGATTTTGTAACTCCTGTAATGTAACTCCTTTGATGATGTAACTCCTGCTAATAATACATGTGATTCTAGATGAAGAAATATTTAATTTGTACAAGAAGTGACCAGGAAAATCTTTTGAAAAATCATATTCTCATAGCTAGTAAAACCTGTGTGTTGTGGTTTTCCATTATTGACTTCACTTACATTTTGCAAAAGAAATTTATTTTAAACAAAAACACAACAGGTGCCGTTTTCTTCAGGAATACTTAAAGTATGACGCAAGCAGACTTACATGGCTGAACTAAGCAAAAGGACTAATTTGAAGGAATAAAAGCCCCTTTTGTGTTCCTTAAATTGCTAGTGCAAACATAGCCTTCTAGAATATATCCTACATTGAAAAAAAAGGAAGTGTTGAATTTTTTTTATGCTGTTGTTAAGCTCCATAGTAGAAGAATGGAAGAGCAGAATATGTTGACTGATATTCTGGGAACTGAAACCCATAGCACAAGTGTACACACATCCATCACTCTTCTCTGATTTATTGTGAATTTCTATGCTTATATGGTAATCATAAAGGAACAATTTGGTAGCGCTCAGGGATGGATTGATGAGGTAGGAAACAGCTGGTGTTTTAAATGATCTTTCAGTAGGAGCAGTAGTTATTTTGTTCTGCTACCTCAAAATAGCAACAAAGGTTGATAGAATGAAGGAGAACTATGGAATCTTAAAAAGAAGTTCAAGGCTGAGGGAAAATTATAGAGAACAAACTTATGCCATGCAATTGGTGCAAAATAAAGACTTTTTCCATCTATGTTATAGCTGCTACAAAAATATCTAAGTTCAGTAAAAGACCCTAAGATACTCCATATGTTTTACTAGAAGATGTCTACTAAACAAACAAATAAAACCATTTATAAGTATTACTACCTTTTATGACAATAAATACAGGTTCAACTATTCGTTTACATGCCTCCCCTCATGCAAAAGCTACCAGGCTGTGACTTTGGAGGGCTAAAGGTGCAAGTTTTGGAGATAATATTAATTGCCAACAAATGCAGGACAAGAAAGAATAATTTAGACTGCACTTATAGATTCTGACTGAAGTGGTACTATTCAGGAGGAAAAAAGAAGGCAGCAAATCCCAGTACACAGCTCAATGCAAACAGTTCTCCAATGCTTGCTGTCAATCAGGAGAAACTAATGAGCTACAGTTCAGGAGAAATGGAAAGGGAAAGATAAGTTGAATGTATTTTTATGCCATTATACTCTTTGGCCTCCATTTGAACCAGGCCATATGAAAAATTGTGTACCAGAAATAGATATTTCTTTAGAAATCTTTAAATGAAAACATAAGTCCAAAGGCAGACAACAAATATCATTTAGATACATAAAAGTTCATTTGATGAGAAAATGTAAAAAGCTAATTCAGAGAAGAGGTGAATAAGAGGAGCCTGTCTTATGCCAGCCATCACTAAACATACTAAAGGGAAGTGGTTACCCTTTTGAGGATAAAGATAATGGTACAGCCAGTAAAACCACTTGCAAGATATTTAAAACAAGTGAAAGGTAATACTTTTCTACTTGGTCTGTAAGTAGCCAGTCCTGAGGCATCATCAAAACTGAGTAGAACAAGATTTGAAAACAAAAAGAACAGACATTTTCAGGCATAAAAGAATTCTCCAGATACTCTCCACAAAACCAGATGAAGAAGTGCAGTCACCGATGAGAGTTAAGGAAGAAAATCCCCTTTAGGCAAGTTATTCCTCTGATTAAGGCTTTTCTGGGTTTTACTCTCCCTCAACTTTTTCTGGAGGGAATATTAGTGACTCTGATGGAAGCAGGTTATTTGGCTGATTAGATTCAGTATGGAAATTCTTTGAACTAATGCCTTTTATTAAAAATCAGATGCCACTTACTCCAAAAATTAAAACCTGAGGTTAAATGCTTTGAGCTTTGCCACCCAACATTGTTATCCCTCTGGTATAACACATTCATGACACAGTGAGTTTGTATGTTCCCAGGCACTGATCCAAAGACATTTTAAGCAGTGTCAAAGTATTAACTTCAGTGACACTTAAACATACGCTTTCAGCATTCATTTAATTGCTTTGCTGAACAAAGAGACAGAGCTGCAAGTTTGTGAAAATAATACATCAATGACATTGAAAAAGTATCTCAAGTAGTATATGACAGAAATAAACCTCACTTTGGAGGATAAGCAGATAACTAAATAATCCTCCTATATATTAACAGTGCTAAATGTTGCCATGCCCAGAGCTTAGTGAATGCATATAATAGATACATTTAAACAGAGAAGAGTATTGGGAATGAAAGCCTCTAGACAGTAAGATAAATAAAATTCTCCTTTACGATTGTAGTTTGCTTTATTAACAACAGGGGAAAGATCATGTTCAGCAGCAAAACAATCTACAAATTATGTCTTTCAGCTGAAAACTTCATTTACCCTCAGATGTTTATTTCAAGGCCTGTTGAGCTGTGCCATTTCATTACCTACTGCCATTTCAGAAATAGATAAGTTACTGGCAAAATTCTAAAATTATTTATACTGTGAAAAAATAGTGAAGCTGAAAGGGTGAAAGGGCAGGATTTGTACTGATCCTACTAGAGTTCAGGAGTGCGAGAGTGTAACCTGCAAAGGAATCTTCAAAGACCTGGTGGTTTCTGAGAAACAGGATGCCTCAACAAGCTGCATAAATTCACTTTAGGTTGTTTTTGAAGTTTTCTTTCTGATCCCTGTAGCTGGTAAGCTGTGACATGGGAGGCAGAGGATGGATAAATGCACAAAGATGAAGTTTGCCAAGTTAGGTGGCCATGACTAGCCCAGTCCCTCTTAGGGTCTGCCAAACCAAGGTCTGCAGACCTTTGCTTGCTTTCAGGCAAGTTACTAGATGGCCGATTGTCATGGATAGGCTAAGAAAGCACCCCGGAGAGCAATTCAATATTTGTTTTAGTCATTTCTGCTATATCACCTTCTTTTCTTAGTTCAGTTCTACAGTGTTCTCAGAGGTGCTAGGTTCAAATGTCCATGAAATATCTGACCACATTTGTTTGGCCAGACTTCACAGGACAGATGTTGTTTTTAGCATGTAACTATGAACTTCAATAAGAGCTACTGCAGGCTAAGCTGCTTAACATTTTTTGTGTTATTTGTAGTGCTTGAACCTATGAATGAGTAGATTTATGGCTACATGGTAATGGTTTTCCTGTGATAGCAAAAGTCCTTTAATTGGTGGCTCTGATTGTGCAACATTATTCAGATATGCACACAAAAAATATTTTGTTTTTATCAGACTATTTATTATTAGCAGAATAGCTCACATGTTTGAGTGGAGATGCAGATATGTAAAATCAAGAGCATGTCAGCGTGCTGTTAGAGAGGCTAATATCTTGCATTGGGCATATACTTACCACAGCTGAATGTTAAAATTAACTGAATAAGTTAGCCTTGCCTTCTGTGCTATCAGAACTGTGGCAGTGATGTTAAAGCTCATATGGACAAAACACACAAATTCCAAAATGTTGTTCCCCAGTTTGCTACAGCTACACAGCCAGCATTACAGCTACCTTGCATTATATGCACAGAAGATGAAGAGATGGCAGGACAGACAGACTTTCAGAAATATCCCACTTCCCACTGTTTAATATGGTTTCTTCTTTCTAAAAGAAACAACTTATTCATTTATAAGGGAAAAGGTCTAGAGCTAGTCCAATAAATGGGTGTGGATTTTTGAGAGTATGGAACATGCTTGTTTATATGTAAAAATCATCTTGGTTCTTAAAAAGAAAGTAGTGAGTATGCTATTATAGGAATACAGACAAAAGGGAACCATAAAATTGGCCCGCTTTTATTTGTTGAGGAGGTTATATAGACACAAAGTATTAAAGGATAGTGCTGTATATAATCAAAGTACATTTTGTGCAGTGTGTCTAAGTTCCTGTAGGAAGTATTTAAATATTCAGAAGTAATGTGTTAGGTAGTTACTTAAAATGCATCAGTGAATGTAATACTAGTGAATTTTTTACTTCTGCCTCAAAACATAAAAAATACATAGGACTCTGTGTTAATTGACTGACCTGATTCCAACTTAGCTCTCCTGTTTCTGTTATCAGTCAAAACAGTCATCCAGGGTTCTTTTGTCTTCAAAGTGCAAGGCAAAATGAGTAAATCAGTATTTTGCAAATTAGTTCATATTTCTATGTATATTCTGATATTTTGTAACATTGTAAGTGTAATGACATATACTTTAGCTCCAGTTTGCTTGTATTAAACAAAACTTCAGCCGAAGTCTTGATTATGTTTTTTCTTACCCAACAGAAAATACATGTCTTCAAGAAGACGTTGCAGGCTTTGATCTATCCAATATCATCAACTACACCTCATAACTTTGAAGTTTGGACAGCTACAACTCCCACATACTGTTATGAATGCGAAGGTCTCCTTTGGGGCATAGCCAGACAAGGCATGAGATGCACCGAGTGTGGTGTCAAGTGCCATGAGAAGTGCCAAGACCTCCTAAATGCTGACTGTTTGCAGAGTGAGTATTTCCTGACAGCTAAAGCTTTGCAGTACTTCACACCTTTTGATTTTGTCTGTACAATAGGTATTTCTTGAAATGAAGGGCCAGATCATCAAAAATCAGTGAAGGCATGTTGATGTTGATTGACTGAGGAGTTAGCCAGCAACTTTATGAAATACCTACTGTTAATTTTGCTTTTGTCCTTGGAATTTGCCAAATGTTGCTAGTCAGTTACAAAATAATGTTTGGTAGCATCAGTATATTATTTACTTTCCACTGCCTATGGCAACACCCAGAGCAATTTGTTACATGACGTAAACCCTCTTTGTTTTATTTAACTCAGAACACAAGAAATGTCAAAGCAAAGATTAAAAAAATATTCCTAATACTTATTGTATTCATATTAATATGCTGTAGAATAGACAAGAATATGAAACAGTAAATAGGATCTTGTCCCTTCAAAATACCAAACCATGTATGTGTAAGGGAAAAAAAATATCAGTCAGGAAGTCCTTTGGGACTAGAATTAAGGTGAAACAACCTTTTTCTTTGCTTTTTCATTGACCAAATTGATTCCAGCCACCATGCATTCTCCTCCAAAAATATCTGAGGTGCATTTAAACCATACTTAAATTACAACACAATTACTACACAAGATTCTAAACAATAAAAAAATCAAGACCTGCAAACTTTCTGATATTCTGATTTTGGAATGGAAGGAGCTTTTATAACTCTGAACAACTCCTCATTGTTCACTCTTGATATCTTCCTGAGGGTTTACCTAGCTTTTACATTTAGGAAAAGTACATAGATATTCCAGTCAGGTCTTCCTTTCTTCCCACTGTGTTCTCTATGTGAGGAGCTGTCACAAGGGATGGATTCTCAAGATTCATATGGTTCAGGAACTAATTACAATTTCCCAGAGCAACTGACCCCATGGAGCATAAATCAATGACAAATTTCTAAATCAAACTGCTTAACTGTGCTTAATTGTGATTCTACACTGTGGTTGAAACTGGGCTGTGTTCGACAGCTAAGCTTTTGACACAGTTTCACAAGTGAGAAAAGAATGTTTGCTTTGAAAATCAAATATTATAAAAGTATATTGTGCAGCATTAATATGATTGGTGCTGAGTTTTCAAAAGTGTATAAAGTAACAAAGATACTTATGAATAGCTTTTTCAATAAGTGCAAATAACGTCTGTTACCTGGACAGTAACAAAAGAAGGTATGCTTTCATAATGTCAGTTCCTGTTCACTCTTACTGACCAATTGTCCCACTTCATTCTAGTTACGTTTTAAGACTAGCTAAAAATAATTAATTGCACATCAGCCCATTGATCTCTCTGTTTTAGGTAATCATTTGACACCCTAGTTCTGCTGGGAGTCACGTGGCTTATATTACCTGGACTTAGAGGCATAAAAATGAGTTAAAGAATGATGAGCTTCTGCTGGCAACAGGATATGAGCAAGTCACTTGCCAACTAACTGCTCATTAAGTTGATGGAGGAAGTCAGAAGTAGAAATAGCTTTTCTAAATTTAATCTCTCCCTTATGCACGTCTTGTTTAGCACTATTTATGTACAGGAGGAAAAAAAGACGGAGGAGGGCCACTGAATTGATTCTGATATTCTCAAAATGGAATGTGGGATTCATCTTGTAGGAGGGCCTCGCAACGAATCTGTATGGATCGCAGTGGATCTAATTGAAGCTTACTCTCTGCACATTCTTCAAGGAATTGGGCTATTGCTGAATTTGGAGCTACTCCAAATCAGCTGCTCCCTGAAAATGCTGATTGTATTCTGTGGCAAAGAAATAACTATCAACCGTTCTATACAGTATTGTGGGAATTCCCCTATCATAATTACATACGTAACGGTCTAGAAATAAAGCATAGCTGAAACTTTCTCCATCAGAAGGGGACATTTTCTTTCTGAGGATTTAACAGAATTAGCATATCATGTTCTAACACATTGTTTCAGAAATATTTTTAATTTAAGAAATCGAGATTAATTGACTCCATAAGTGAGGCACATACAAGACATCTTGTTTTAACAGTAGTGTAATGAAATATTGCAAAGATCAAATGTTTATGAGCATCGTAACTGTGGCTTTCTGTTTGGAGCAACCTTTCTGTTGCTGTTAGTTGGGTTCTTCTTGTCTCACCAAACATCTGTGAAAACCCTTCTCTATTCCACCAGGCTTCCCAACCTAGTTACTGCATGCCATTCAGTCCGTTTTTGAATTACATTAGAGGGATTTGGGGGTTTTTTTGCATTGGAAGTTTGATATGGCAAGGGCATTTATTTCTGTCTCATGGATCATCTGTCCTGTAGTGCACCCTGTTAAGTACAGCACATCATAGATCAATGGCGCATTCTAAAGAGATACCTCACATCCAATCACCCCTGATTTTAAGAATATTTAGACCTGACCTTTAGGATTTGGATTCATTTTTATCAGAGAAAATAGCAGCTTAGTCTTTCTGTTCTCATTCCTGCAGAAGTTTGTAGAGTGAAAAATAAAAACTTCCTGAAATGCCTGTGGGAACAAGCATATATAGAGGATAGCATTTTAATCTATTTCTGCTATTTGAGAGAGTCACAGTTCAAACAGGAATTCTTACTAAAGCTATTTCTGCTCATTTATAAAAGCATTGCGAGAAAAGCAAGATCCAAGATTATGTCCCTGACAATATCAGGGTTATAAGTTTCTTGCAACCCTCATCTAGTCCATGATTTCTCATAATAGAGGATGGTTAGAGAGATTGTTCTTTCTGAGGCTTCTTAAAAGTGACAAAATCTCTTGTCACTGTACACACTGGAAAAGAACATTCAAGCCAGCTAGGCCCAAGTGTAATACCTTTGTATTTCTGTTTGCATGACCTCCAATTTGGTCGCAGTTCACTTCCTTCCAAGCAAGAGTACAGGAGCTGATTCCAAGCGTTTATGTTGCCGTGCCTCCATGGAAGGGCTGAGCTGTTATTACCACTCAAAATTAGTAATCCTTTCCCTATGTGGTGAAACACCTTCACATGATATTTACATGCTGACCACGCTTCTTCCTGTTCCACCCTTCCCACTATCAAGGAACTAAGCTGCTGCTAACTTTCTAAGAGCTGAGCTGCTTTTCAGGGTGCCACAACCATGCAGGTGGCATGAGAGATGTATCCATCCCTGTAATAGTTGAATCTTGGCTAAAACTGAAAAGCTACAAAAGACATAGAGAGTAAAAGTATCCTTTTTATCTTCCTTCTCACTTCTCTGATGAAAAACTTAGCCCAGAGGTTCCCTGGCCCATATCACCAGCGCAAAAAAAACCATAACAAACGGTTCAGAGCACCATATTGCCTTTGAAGAATTTTTACAAATATATAAATTATAAGATTGAGAGAGAACCTGCAAAAAATAAATAGGATTGGCAGTCATCTGTGGTGTAAACAGTTTGGAAACATTGAACAACTGAGTCTTGAAAGAGTAAACTTCTAGTAGGGAAACTGCAGATAAAAAAATATTTAACACAGCCAAGGGATCCTGATCTTTCCATTAGTACACAAATCTTTTTGAGATCCTGTCATATTTTTTGCAACAGATTAATTGTTCAGTGAGTTTGAATATTATACTACTTTGACAATGAGGTTCATGTACTTTGTTTCATTTATGTTAAAAATATTTAACGTCCCATTGAAAAAATGAATTGACCAGTGCAGTTGGTTAAATCTCTACTTCTAAGAAAGCTGATGCTAACAGTATGCTAAAATGAAATTAATGTGGTTCACTGTGGTTATTTTTATCACAATCATCCTTTTGGCCATCTCATAATCACTAGGACATATGACCTCCAAGGTTTTTTTTTATATGTAATGATTGCTAATGTAGACTGTAGAAATGAATTAACATCTCAAGATCTTTAAGGTCAATATCTAAGCTTGTTCTAAATTAGGTTTTAAAAAAATCACTAGTACATTCATTAGACCTCTCATCTTCAACAAGATACCGCTTTCTAGTAGTAGGTGCAACATTAAATCAGAATTGATTTCAATCATGTTGAGTTTGTATCAGTCCCTAGGGTAGCAGGGCCTTGTTAACTTCCTGTGCAATATAAGTTACAATATTGTCTTAATTAGCCTGATCAATACTGCATGAAAAGAGCTGTTGATAGACTGTCACCGATAGAGGATGTAAAAATAGCTGCAATAAATAATTTAGTATAAATAGAAGGCTATGCTGATTTTTCAGTAAAACTTTAAGGAAGTTGCATTTTAACGCATACTCCAATTTTATCTGTACTGTCTCAAAATCAGCAAGGTTTTCAACAGGAATACGTTATTGCCATTCAGATTGTGTCCATGGTTTATCTTTTGGTTATGATGTTGTATCTGTACTTTTTAAGGAAGGGCAGAAAATAAGAGAAAATGAAAAATATTGCTTTCCTGCATCTTGCAAGAACCACTTGTCACGCTTTCCAGGCAGCTCACCAATCATCTCTCTTGTGATAAAATCACTAGAGAATTCTTTTAACTGGTATTTGGTTTCATGGTAACATTTAATTCTTTTTTTACTAATTCCTAATTTTTCAGTGTGAAAAATCTTTTATCACTAGAACTTTGGTCTTCCCCATTCAAAAAAATTAGCTACACAGACCAAGAGATTTTCAGGATTTCTCAAGATTTAGTAGCCATGGAAAACATCTTGAAGAAGCCATATAATTCAGCCTTTTGACAATCTGGAATCACTGGTATCTGGTATCTCATACCACACTTTTCTAATCTTAAGACATTATGCCTTCCTACTTTACTATATGTATCTCTCTTTTTTTCATCCTCCAGTGTACTAAGAAACCTTCAGATACAATGAAAATAGTAAAGAAAACAAAGCATAAAATATTTGTTCTGTAAGAATTCACTGAGATGAATTTTTTTTTTTTTTTTTAAACCAGTAAAAGCTGTAGTGGTTTTGATGTCCCAGACAAATCAGCAAATCACCCGTTTTCTTTGTTTTCTGGACTTATTATATAGTTTTCTGGACTTATAGTATAGACCTGACATACCACCGCAGGTTAATGCAGTCTAGAAGTTATTCTCACACAGATAATATCCTTTGATCTCTTCTACCATCCTCATATAATTACTTACTTCGCTTCCCTTTCCCCCCCCTCCCTTCCCCCCCCTCCCTTCCCCCCCCTCCCTTCCCCCCCCTCCCTTCCCCCCCCTCCCTTCCCCCCCCTCCCTTTCCCCCCCCTCCCTTCCCCCCCCTCCCTTTCCCCCCCCCTTTCCCCCCCCTCCCTTTCCCCCCCCTCCCTTTCCCCCCTCCCCCTTTCCCCCGCCTCCCTTCCCCCCCCTCCCTTCCCCCCCTCCCTTTCCCCCCCCTCCCTTCCCCCCCCTCCCTTTCCCCCCCCCTTTCCCCCCCCTCCCTTTCCCCCCCCCCTTTCCCCCCCCTCCCTTTCCCCCCCCTCCCTTTCCCCCCTCCCCCTTTCCCCCGCCTCCCTTCCCTCCCCCGCCCCATTCCAGGAAGGAATTAAAAACTTTCCATGAGTGCAGGCAGCATCAGCAAATACTGAGATGTATCTGCAAGCAGTCAAGAAAGCATCTGAAGCTGCTATGCCTGTTTCTTTCTACTGTTCATTAGGTTTCCACTGTGGGAGAGCATAACAGGAGTCTAGATTAATCTCCTTACTGTCAAACTAAAAATTATCTGAAAAATTAGGTGGAAACATTACCTGGTTTAAATACTGTTTCTCTTAATTTGGGGGGGGGTTGTCCTAATGAACCAAGTATGGTTTCTTGTACCATCCTACTCCAACAGGAGAGAGAGAAAGGAATGAAAATACTGTTATATCATGCTGATTCAGAAAAAAAATTAAGAAATTATTTGAAGAATTATTCACGTATGCATTATTGAAGTTTAGCTAGTAACAGAAGCAAAAGGCAGAGCAGACAGACCCAGATACTGAACACTTCTACACACCTTTCTGGAAGAATCGGTATGGCTGATTATGTAAGGAAAGTTACTTACATGTTCGGATGTTTTCGCAGTGCTGATCAGTACTGAATAGTACTGACTCAATATATATTTCTAGGTATAACACATGTGATTGAAGTTGAATATTAACCTGTCATGTTAAACTAAATCAATTGATAATTTTAGGTATCACAAAGAATAAATATAAGAGGCTTGATATTATCCAGATGAATCACCTATCTCCTTTGAGTACTGCAGTACCAAGAATTGGCTGGAGACTCTAGCGGAGAAAAAGAACTAAGATAGCAACTTTTTAATAAAAGTATTGACCTTTTCTCTCATTTCAGGGGCTGCTGAGAAAAGTTCCAAGCATGGCGCAGAAGATAAAACACAGAATATTATTAGTGCTATGAAGGAAAGAATGAAGATTAGAGAGAAAAATAGGCCAGAGGTGTTTGAAGTGATCCAGGAAATGTTTAGTATTTCCAGAGAAGATTTTGTACAATATACAAAAGCAGCAAAACAAAGTGTTTTGGATGGAACATCCAAATGGTCGGCAAAAATAACCATCACAGGTAAATTTTCTTCTGAACTGTTTGCTCTAAGAGCTCTTTCTTTTCTGGTCCCCTGGTTCTCAAATAAGATTTATTATAATTAGAGCTGGAACTGTGTGTTCAATTGCGTACTTGGTGCATCTATAAATGGTTGAATTTATAGCATGCTAACTGGAAGAGTTTTAAGTTACAGCTGTTAGCAAATCTACTTTATATTCCACTGCTCTAGGAAGGAAGATAAGTAAATGGTCTTGTGCTAGTGCTGAACTTTTTGCCGCCAGTTGCAAGAGTTAAAGTTCACAATTGTATGTTTTAATGACTGTAATGCTAAAAACACTGCAGCTTGCAATTCCAGACCCCCAGACTCATCATCCATTCTTGTTGCTTGTCTAAGGGTGTGCTCCAGTCTAGTGACGCTGAGCCAGGGAAACCTGTGCACCCGCAACATACTCAAGATTGCTTCCAACTGCATTAAGCTGGTTGCTCACAAAGATTTCCAGGTCCTCTGACTTTGACATTTCAGTTTTTGAATTAAAATCTCAGCATAGAAAATCTAAATAAAAGCTCAGCTGACTACACAGGTCAACCTGACTTTATGTGATATTGGATTAGAGACAAATAGAGATTTAACTGAAAGACCAAAGAATTGAAAGGCAATGATGTGAAACATTAAAGGACTTTGGCTAGATTTCACATGTAAATTAGCCTCAATTTCATTTTAATGTAATGAAAAATAATAAGCCCTTTTCTGATAGCAAATGTAAATTAAATATTTTCTCTTTCTCCAGGGTTTGCATTATTCCTGTTAGGGGGGGATAAGGAGATAAACTTTAGGAATTTATTTTTAGCTCTTATGAGTCAGTTTTCATAAAAATGAGTGAAACAAAAACTATATTTTTAAAATAAATAGTAGTGTATACTTAAGTAATGCACATATTTTTCTCGCTACTTAACAGCAACTTTCATAAAAGGTATGTTTAAGTCAGTTCTTGGTGCCTGATGTTTCACACCTGTAGATATGGTGATTTTCCTAACGTATTTTACAAGATATTTTCCATATATCCTCTGTAAGATCAAACACATGCACTCTGTTAAAAAAATACAGGAGTCTCCTTTACTACTCTTTTCTTTATGAAATAAGTGACTAGGATACCCTGAGCAGCTAGATGGCATTATTATTTTAGCAAGTTACTCAGTAAATGTGAAAACGTTTTCAGACTCTCTATCTGCTGGCTAAACATCACTTTACCAGTGTTGGTACAAAACTCACTTATATTGCTGAATGGCTTGGTTCTTCTCCTTTAGAAGTAAAACTCATACTGACTTGAGTTCTGCAGAATCATGACCTAATAAATGAATCATAGAATAATTTAGGAAGTGATGTTGGAAGGGATTTCTACAGTATATTCAAACCTTCTGCTAAAAGCAGGGCTAACTTCAAAGTTAGATTAATTTGCTCAGGGCTTTGTCCAGACTAGAATTGAAACTCTCCAAGGATGGAGAATTCGACATTCTCTCTGGAAAACCTGTCCTGCTTAGTGGACAAGCTGTTTCAGTTATTAACTACTCACATTGTAAAACTCTTTTCCTTATATCCAGCTGGGATTTCTCTTGCTGCAGCTTGCAGCTGTTAGATCTTCTTATTTCACTGTGTGCCTTTGAGAAGAGTCCAGCTTCATAGAATCATAGGATAGTTTGGGTTGGAAGGCACCTTTAAAGGTTATCTAGTCCAACCCCCCTACAATGAGCAGGGACACACTCAAATAGATGAGCTCATCCGGGAGCTCATCATCTCTGTGACTGCTCTTCAGGTAGTTGAGAACTGCAGCTTGATCTCCTCTTAGCCTTCCTCTTCTCCAGGATAAGCAAACCCAACACCCTTAGCCCTTTCTCAGATATCATGTGCCTCAATCCCCCAGCCAAATTGGCAACCCTCCATTGGACTTTCTCCAGTTTGTCAGTCTCTTTTACTGGGGAACTTCAAAGTGCAGAAACAATATTTCATCTGGGTGTGGCCTCACAGGTGTCAAATAGATGCAAGTAAACACTTTCTTCAGTTTGCTGCCTATGCCCTGAAGAGCAAATGCAAGATTCTTCATGAGAGAATTCCCACACCAAGTGAAGAAACTTAGGGGCAAACCATTTAAAAAAAAAAAAAAAAAAAAAAATCAAAAAAGTCAGAGTTTTGCTCTCCATTTACCCTTTACCCCAAACTTCCCAAGCCAGGTTGCAAGGTATTTGCTACAGTCAAAGTCATTCTTCTTTACAGTCCTTACAATACTTAGTAATGAGATGGGGAGTGACCATGAAAATCCTCTGTACTGCACAGAGGTTTGCTGGTTATCTCCTGGCAAAGTGTTAAAAGAGTTGTCAAACTTAAAGATGAGTAACACATTTTTCTCTTACAAAAAGATAAGTGTGTCAAATTTGCTGACTTTTTCTGTAATGACAAGTGGTTGTCAGTAGTATGCTACCTAGCAGATATTTTTGAAAAAATAAACACATTTAAACTGTCCTTTCAAGGTAAAGGTGATGTTTTAACAATGAGTGAGAAAGTAACTGCTTTTCGAAAGAAACTCATGCTATGATGAGAGCATTATGAAAACAGATGTTTGGAAATGTTTCCATCGTTATGTGATTTTGCTGCCAAAAACAATGTGTCACCTACAAAAACTGTAATCTGTACACTTAAAAAACTTGGAAATGGAATTTTATACCTTGTTTGAAAATCTTCCAAATGAGGAGTTCCAGTGGGTTTTGAACCTATTTGTTAAAAATATAAAAATGCAACACTTTCCAATTCATTTGCAAGAACAACTGGTTGACATTAGGCAAGATGGAAATTTACCAGCTGAATTTCCACAAAAACCTTTGCATAATTGGTAGATGGGACTGAAAAATCAGTGTAGTGATTTACTAAGTGCAGCCAATGATGCACTTCTTCCATTTGGATCTACGTATCTTTGTGAGGTAGCTTTTTCAGCTATGGCAGCCATTAAAACGAGTACAAAAATAAATTGGGTTTAGACTCAGATCTTCAAATCACTGTATCACAAAGTGTTAAAACAATATTTTCAAAAATAATGAAGCATATTCAATCACATACTCTCACTAAAAATGTTATTATTAGTAATATTTTTTTCTGAGAGCCAAAAGGTTTTTGTGGCATTAATAAAATTTTTAAAAATATTTTTTAAATATTGATTATTTCATCTTTACCTCATTTTTTTTTTAATTTCTGGTTTTGTGTATGTTTTATAATGTACATAATGTATTAGTACAGTAGTACATGTATATAATTTGTAAATAAATAAATGTGTTTGGGTTGCATGCTGAAAAAATTTTATTATAGTACTTTTAGATCCCATAGCAATTTTTTTTATATATTGGAGAAGGGTCCTTGAGAGACAGAATTGCCATTTCCATTGCTGAAATCTGGCATTCAGGAGCGGAAGGAGAAAAGATTTGTCAAATGGACCACGAATTAATTAGTCTGTTTAGTTTCATAATCCACAGTGCAGATTTTTGAAAATTGGAGGTTTTATTTTGGAAATATTTTGGAAATCATTATTTAATTATTTATTTGGGGGGTGAAACAGAAATTTTAGGGAACTATTAGCCTGAAGCCAAGTTATACAACAATATTATATTACTTGCCATGCTGATGAAACCAAAGTTTGAGAAGAGTATCTGAATTATGATGCATGACAAGAAAAGTATTTGGTTTGTGCTCTGTAGTGAATCTTTAAATTTATTACTCTATTAAACCATATTTGTAAATTTTATACAGTCCAGAAGGGTAGTTGCTGTTGTCATGGTCTCATTTATTTCTTGGCAATGAAGGCTATGAAGGCTAAAGCACATTTCTCTCCTTTTGCTGCAGTTCTTTGTGCTCAGGGCTTACAGGCTAAGGACAAAACTGGCTCAAGTGACCCATATGTTACTGTGCAAGTTGGCAAAACCAAGCGGAGAACAAAGACTATTTTTGGAAACTTAAATCCAGTATGGGATGAAAAATTCTATTTGTAAGTATAGAAGATACTCTTTCTTGCTTTTTTAATTTACATTTAGCTAGTATAATGCTACTAAGTGAAATAATTACTTAATTTGAAAATGCTTGTTGTCTATTCATAGCATTAATAAATTAGCAAGTTCTGAATGGAGAGAGCATAGAAGTTTATTGTGACTTTATCATATAGTAGTCAAACAGCTCATAATTATGTCTTTTGGGGGACCTATTGGTGGTGTCTGTTTATCTTAATTTTTTAGGGAACTGAAATAACAGTTTTCAGACTTTGACCTTACATGCCAAATGTTGACATTATAAATGCCTTCCTATATCTCAGATACTGACCGTGCAAGTCAAATGTGTTTTTATTCAATGTTACAATTCTTCTACGTGAAGCTGGGGAATTTGATTGTAACTGGTATGCTTCAGGCTCTGGGCTGGGATGTTTCCAAGACTGAGTGTTGTCCAGAAGTCTGATGGTACGATCCTCCCGTCTCCTTTCTTTGGCCACAGCCTCTGAACTGAATATGGTAGAGTTTGTTGTCAGCATATCACAGAAGTTCAACCCTGACTGCAAAGTAGATGTTTCAGTCTGTAATATGTTGACTCAGGTTTGAACATGATTTCATGCCAGTTCTAGTTCTGGCAACATTCCTAGAACTTGTTTCAGAAAGATGTGTTACAGTACAGGAAATTCCAATTCACAGGTACTATACTGTTCCTTTCCTGAAAATATTGTCTTAGGATACAACACGTTCCTGACCGAGAATGTGGCCAATCTGATAATAGTATCAATTTGCTCAGTGTTATTCGTCTACATGTAGCAAAAGTATTTCAGCATTTATTCTTTCCTCAGCTTGATTGCTATGTGCCACAGTATATGATGTGTGCTTAACTACTATTGTTAAAGCCAATTAAGGATTCTGAAAGGCTAATATAAACCCTAGATTTTCTTTGGAAAATTTTACGTGAAAGAGAACCGTTTATTTAGGCAGATTTTTTAAATTGTTCAGAAGATTTCCAGTCTACCCTGAAAGCACCTACCACAGTGTTATATGAAGTTGGTAGGTGTTTTATGGAAGCTGTGTGAAAACACTAGTATAGTAAATGATGAAAAGAAGAAATTATAGTAATAAAAAAGGATATACAATTTTAGTGTTTGTTAAATACAACAGTTTTATTTGCATTTTTACTGAGAATATATGCAAACTGTTGACACATTATAATAGTCTAACCTTTTGGTACTACATTGTAAAAGTCTAATATATTTATGCCTAATAGTGGTATTCAAAACTGGATGTTAATTTGGTACAACTTGATGAAACCCTGTATCAGTGATGATAAAAATGATGTGTCATTTTTATAAGCAACCCTGAATTTACAAAGCAGCAGAAGAAGAACAGCTCAGGGTCCTGCAGACTGCTCAGTCAAGATTCAGAATCTCTAGTTAGTCATTGCGTGCAACAGACAATTTCAAAATAACCACTCACCACAATGTAAAATAATTGTCTTCAGGTTATATCATTGTTTAGTTTCTTCTTATATTCTTTTTCTCCTATAAAGAAGACAGCAGTTGTCATTACTCCTGTCTACATAAACCATGGAAACAATTTCTGTTAGGGTTCAGGCAGTTGAAATAGAGCTCTGTTTTCTTCAAGAAGGTGCAGTGTCCTAACACAAGAAGTTACCTTCTTATCATGTAGCTATTTTCTCTTTCCTGTTTTTGACTAAAATCTGCTACCTGTTGTGGAGGAGGTTATCATTTCACTAGTGAGTTTGAAAGAAGTATGACCCAAGATACCGCTTCTATTTGTCTGGAAAAGGTACTAGATAATCCAACTATATTAAACAATGCGTGCCCATTCCTTTCACAGGTTCAAAGGCCAGTACTAGAAATAAATAGTTAATTCAGAGAAGATACACACTCAGAAACTTTTTACAGGCTTCCCCTATACAGATCATGTTTTCTTTTTGAGTTATTTATGTTACTCCAGTAACAGTTGAAGTGTCATACTTCATTGAATGACTGTGAGTAACCAAAGGAGATTAATTACTTTCTTGCATTTAATCGTATGAGTTGCATAGTGTCAAAAGTTGGATGAGCAATTCAGCAAATTTGGTATGAAGTTTTAAATGTATTTTCTCAAAGATGTGAGCAGGGCTACCATAAAATCCCTGGAAACTTGAAAATGTTACATTTTTTTTTTCAGCCAGCACTAAGTATTACTATCATCTGCTGCTATAGCAGTAACAGATTAAAAAAACCTCAAACCCTACTATAGCATAAATCTCCTGAGTAACTGCTTTGAACTGAATACGTTTTCCATCATTTTTATAGTACTTGTACTTTCTAAAATAAAGTTATCTCACTGACCTATTTAATGCATTGGATTTCAATTGAAAGTATATGAGAATTTCTGAAGTGTATTAAATAAACTATAAACGTTTAACCACAAGATTAAATCTGAAGAAGATCAATATAACTATTTCATTGACTCAGGAAGTTTCATTTAAATTAAGCTCCCCTAGTGATATTTGATAGTCCTATTTAAAATCAAATACTAATCACCATTATAACTCCTAAATGATAAATTGCAGAAATAAAATATATTTCAGAATCTTACAATCATGTATTTACTCGTAATACCAAAACATTCATTTGAATCTCCCCATCTGTTCCAAAACAAGGACTTGGAAAAAACATTGGCTCCCCACTGTGCATTTGCTCTGTCATAGCAAGTAGAGTAAGGGCAGTGTTCTAGTTTGCAGAATCATACATAACCCTAATATGATTGTAGAGTAAGCAGAATGTTTCTAACAAAACATGATGTAACCCTCTGTTAAATAACCATAGGGTACTGCCATAGATTTTAACATGGGAACTCATAAACCATAACTAAAGTAGAGCTTACATACAGCTGCATGCATCTCAGTAAAAAACCAAGACTATCAGAGGAAGAATACATCTTTCCTTGAAATGTATATTCTTTGTACACAAGATAGAGAAGTAAATAGGCCAGCAGATGCACCTTTAATTAATGTAATATAGGTGGTAAAGGCTTTGATCCTTTCTATTGGCATTATTAGAAAGGAGATAATAGAGCAGTTTTTATTTTTTCAATAAAACATCAGTGATAGGAGAGTTTTTTCAATGCCAGAGCAAAGGAAGAGTCTTGCAGCGATCTGTCACCTTCCCTCTTCTGGTTGAGTGTGGCATCTGATATGGGAAAAGAGACTGCATTTTTATTTTTTAGTTACAAGGAAGAGATATTTTGGCTGTATAGTTTTCAGCTTTGTACAAACTTTTAGATCTATACACTGTAATAAAACTCTTCTCCAGTCTCATTCTTTTCTTGACTATTTTCAACAGTTGATTGTTGAAATATGGAAATCTGCTTTTTTCTGGCAGTGTTTTCTAGCAAGCACACATCTCCAGATTGCCTTGCAGACTTTACAGGGATCATGTTTCCTCTGACCACCCATTAATACCTCAGATACAGTTGTATAATACAGAAGTTTTTCATATAACTGGATGATTATTTTACATTACTTATTCTTTCTATTTTGGCTGTCACTAGGCCACCGTATGGCTCTGATAAATAGCTTCATTGGACATCTATTACTCCTTTCAGTGCATAAAAACATTTGATCTAATTTTTAGATTAAATCTAATTGATTTAAATTAGACCAATGAGAAGGGTTTTTCTGAAGACTATGATTGCCACCTGGCCAATATAACGGTCATCACTAAACTGTTAGAGTTTGACTGATTTCTGACATTCTTGATGATTTTCTGGTGATATACTGAAAATATCAATGCAGACATAAAATTCAATAAGGAGAAGATTTGCAACTTACAGAAAAAAAAACCAACAAACCTGTTTGTTCAAACAAACTAGAATGTTGCTGAGAATTCTTACTGCTGTATATTTTAGCAGATAATACTGGGGAAAAGTATCTTCTAGCACCAAACAGCATTGATGTAGATTAGAGACCATGACAGTTAAAGTCTCTGTGTTGGTCAGAGAAGCTGTTCAGCTGCTTCATATTTCAGATATTTCATTCTAGAGTTTCTGATGAAGTGAGAATTTCTGGCAGCTATTTCAGGCATCCAGCTATGGATGTTCTTTCCTTAGAATTACCTTAAAGAGCAACACTCGCACAGTTTATTTATACTGTAAAGAAGTGATTTGTGGATTCATTTAAAGCAATACTTACTATAAGCAGCCATGTACAGGAAATAAATACAACAAGAGGACCTTACCAAAGTCCTTTCCTACTGTCATTTCATACATTCTTGATCAACTGAACTGACTTGTAAAAAGTATAATCTTCACTGTACCTGAAGACAACAGAAGTGGTTAACTGTCTAAATGGTGTTCCAGTTTCCAGTGATATCTAAACACAGTCTTGTAAGAATTGTTGAAACAGCTTAAGGATTGTTTCATAAGCAAGAGTATATAACAGAGAATTATATGACACAAAATCAATCGGATAATAGAAACCTGCAAATTAGTTTACTGGTTTTATCCATTCTAAAAATTCTTCAATAAGCAGCCAAGTCTCTGAAAGACATCCTACTAATTAAAATAGCTGTATCTCACAGCCTCAGCCCAAAACAAGAGAGCAGAACACCTCTAAGAACCAATTCAAATGATAAATTGTTTGTTCAGCAACAATGTTTTTTGGTTTCATGGTACAGCATGTTTGGTCTGAGTCTTTTTTTCAAACTGCTGTCAATCCAGGTTAATTTTATACAACTCTCTTTTTGTTATGACAGAGTAAACTAATGCAAGAAAAGGCATAATTAGTCTCATTCTACTTTATCAGAAAGCATGGCCCGTGACAACACTGTTAAAGAATTGGGACTGTCCAGACTAGAGAAGAGACAAGTAGTGGAGGTAAGGATGTCTTTAAACACATCCTTTCTCCTGCAAAGAGGAAAGGAATAATCTATTTTCCATGCTTACTATTATAGTAGGACAAGAAGTAATAGGCACAAATTCCATTTAGAGAGGCTTAAATCAGACTGCAGAAAAAGTTTGCCAACAGTGGGGCTAGTGAAGTACTGGAATAGATAGATTTCCTGAGACTAGGGAGCTATCTCTGAACACTTAAAAACAGAGTGGACAGACTTCTCATAGCAATGCCATGGATGTATCTGGTTCTGGCTTGCAGTAATGGCAATAATAATAAACATTAGGGTGATAAGAGCAATAAATGGCTTCCTGAACTTCATTCTACTACTATCTTCCATGACCGTGTGGTATCTTTATACTTTTAGAACAAAATCTCTGTTATCACCTTACGTTTCCCATCTAGACCATATGGCATCCAAGATATTTTAGTATAAGGGAATAAAATTGAGAAAGAATTTAGAAAGGTTCAACTCTTGGATTGTTTTACGTGCATCACCTGCTATACAAAATGTATTCCTTATGCTTGTTTGTAAGGGGGTTTACAAAAAACAATGATCTGTTATTTGCTATCGTTTTTTTTTAAATCTGTGCTACGTTTTGAACTACTTTTTCACATACATTGTTCATGCAGCCAAGCAGCACCTTGATTTTTATCTGTTTTCCAATTAAGTCAATGTTGACTCACTGAATGAATATAGCACATAAAAGAACAAAATATTGTCTTCCAAAATCTGTTCCTTTAGTTTGTGGAAGACATCTAAGGTATATGTAATGGTCTACAACTAAAGCAATATCCATCTGAAATAGTGATATAAATAATAAGTGTATGTATGGTTACTATCACGAAGTAGTACGTATCATGTTTTCTTTACATGCCTTAATGAGTGTATGTCCAAAAATAATTCAGGTACTTTTGTAACAGGCTAAACAGAAATAGAAGCTATCAGAGAAAGAAACTGAAAACAAAATACAGCAAAAAACAAAGGTTGTGTATTTCAATTGCAGTAGACCACAGTGATTCTTCAGCAAGTGCTCTTACGTAGGCAGGCTGGCAGTCTTCAGCTGAAGTAGCCTATTGAAAACAAATTAAAAGATCTTCAGGTTTGCCCATAAACAACCAGAGTGACTTCTCTGGAACTTTGACAAGTCATGTTGGCTCTGGATTTGACGTTTGTGGAAAGTTATGTAGGTGAATATTATTTGGATCTTTGAAATCCTCATTGGAGAGCAGAGAGAAAGTTTATAGAAGAAACTTATCTCACACTTCCCTATTTTTTGTATAACCACTGTTGGGAATAAAAATGCATGCTAGTGCTTCAGGAAGAAAAAAAGGCTAAATACATTTTGAAAAGGAGGAATGGGCACTATGAGAGAGAAGTAAGGAAGATACTTGTAGAGTGATTTAATCTGTCTGTGAATCATTATCCTAGCTGTAAAATTGGAGTAAGAATAGTATAATGCTTCCCTTTTTGACATTTCTTTGTTCTGTCACTTTTGAGGATATTTTTTAAAAAGAACCTGGTCATTAGCTGTGGCATTGAAAAGTTTCCTGTTAGACTACAAGTTCTTCAAAGCTTTTCTACCACTAGCTGTCTACTCTTGAACTAGTTTGCTCAGTGCTCAGGGAATACAAGACCAGTTCTAAACAGATTTGTCTATCTTATTATGACAGGAAAGATTTTTTTCCACTTCTTTGGAGCTCTGATTAAAAATAGTGTTTGATTTTTGTGACTCATTAGTGAAATGATTGGTTAAAAGTTGGTTTACAAAAAAAATGGTAAGCTATAAAATGTGCAAAACTGGAAGTGAGCAGGCAAAGGTGTTGCAAAGGCTTGTCAGTCAAGTTCATTTTCTACATCTCAGATATAGCCTAATTTGTCTGCTGATTGCTTACAGAATTTCACCAAGATAGTGTATTTTATTGGAAAAATTATTTTCTTTAAGTTATAGAACTAACACTTCTTTAGAGTAGGGGAAAAAAAACCTCTCCACCTAGGCTAACTATTCAGAGTATGCAAATTTGTTAGTGGATGTGAGAGGTTTTAGTGAAGACTACAAGGAAAGAATGCTGTTATGATTAATATATTTCATTTTGACAGAATGAGAAATTAGTCTCCATACATTCTTTACCAGCTTCTTCATTCATTTGCATTTATTTCTTCACTGAAAGTAACATAGTATCAATTAGTTGTTATTTTAACACTGGATGCAGATCTCTTAGATGAGGTATATAATCAGGTCCTGCCAGTGCACCTAATAATAAATTTACATGGGGCTACTATAGTAAAGACAGTTTATTATTACATTTTTTACTACTCTAGCCATTAGAATAAGCAGGAATGCTGTGAGGATTATTTAATGTCTGTGTGGCATGCTGTAAACGCAGAAGTAATGTAGTGTCACCAGATGGTTGATAAATTATTGAAACGATTTCTCCTGTCTAGCATCTCTGAATATACTGCAGCTTTTCCAGCTTTCAAAAGCATCAGTATCTTCATTCTCTGTGTGCTAAAGAATAATTCACTTCTCATCTTCCTGTGTCACACCTTAGTGAACACTTTTACTGAGCATGTAAAGCGGAGTGCCTAGAAGAGCATATGTTGTCTTTGCCTTGAATTCCCTGGGCTGATTCTCCTGGACAGAGTAAGCAGAAGTAGGAATCCTACCCAATGCTTTTTGCAAAGCCACAGAGCTTCTGCACAGATGTTACCAGTGACTAAAGCAGAATGTGCATGTCACTATATAGTGCTGTTTCTGAGAGGCTGGGCAGGTAAGTAGAATCATGCAAAGACAGCTCTGTAACTTTAATAATCTCCTTGCAGTCTCACTGCCACAGGGCAGGCCAGTAGAAATACATGTTCATCCACCCTTCTGTTCTTGCATCGCAAATCTATGCTAGTTTTGGGGTCTTGCACAGGAACATTACAAACATGTAGCAGAGCTAAAGGTTTAGACACGAAGATGAACATGTGAGTAAACCCATTGGTTGTGATAGGTCTTACCATGTTTCACTGACCTAAGATTAAAGGAGAAAAAGATGTGGGAGAGACAAATGAGGATACTGGGGAAAAGTGCTGTCGTCCTGACCATCTGAATAAATATTCTTTAATCAGCTAAGTGTACATCAGAGGGAAATTGATGTTGTCTCAGGAGAATAAAAATATGGTATTTGTACTGAAGTACCATTTAATGAATTTTATATGCAGCATCTCCCTGAGAAGCAAAGCAGGAACAAGATTTCTACTAATAACACATATATGGTGATGAGGGTCACATAAATGCCTCACCAGTGATGGATCTCCCTACACCACTGTAGAAATCCACTGTTTAATATTTCTATTAGGTGCACACCTAAATGCAGTTCAGGACTTTAGCAACGCTAAGCAACAATTCAAGGCTACGTTTTAGGAAAATGAAATGGTTTCTGGGTTTAGCCTAGTTCCTTAAGGCAAAGATGTTTATCTGATCCACCTGTGTCTTCCTACATTTTATATGTCCTTGCCAATAGCTTTTGAATTTTGTGGTCAGTCAGAGAAATTTCACAGAGTGCCTAATACTACGTCCATTGTGTTCTATGAAGATAGGTGGTCAGACAGAGGTGAGATCCTAACAGTGTCCTCAGTATGCGCTCACCCCGTAATAGACACCAGGGAGTCCATATGAAGGGGTAATTTATTAAAATCCCAATTATGGGAAAAGATTCAATAGGTGATTGCGGTTTGTTAGATATCAGGGAAGCCAGTCATAAGACAGAAGTAAACTAGGCTTCATTAGTTTTGCTAATCACAGGACAATGTGGTTTTTAATTACCAGAATTATCTGCAATGTTAAAATTTGGAATACAGAGAGACACAAGCATTTCTGTCATACTGAATGATGTCACAGCGAGGCAGAGTAAAAGCTGTGCATGCCATTTTTAGTGACTGATTGACCTTGACAGTAATAATACCATTTAAAGCACTTTATACTTCCAAAGCCCATTACCACTACTAATTAATTCTTAGAACACCCCTGAGGGGTGCCAGTTGGGAGATAAGTTATAGTATTACTGTTTTAATGCTGGAAACGCTGAGACAGATCACTGATAGTGCTTGGAATAGAATTCAAGAGCTCTTAAGCTAGTGTCAAACTAAGACCTTGCTGAAGATGAAAATTTTCTGCTACACTTTAAAGCTATATTTAAAGATAACTAAGGATTCATAATATTTAAAATATTTTTGTAGTATTACTGAATGGATATAAAAAACCCCTGTTTTGGGGGTGCATGAGTATGACATGGCTTATAACAGATGCCAGGTCTGTACTAGCCATTAAATGTCATCAGAAAGTTTTTCACTACCACAGACTTCTGCGGTCAATGTTAGGATATTCCAATGAAGTCATCAAAAGCCAACACTGACCACAAGTAAAGTCCTCATTGTGGCTTATAAGAATAAGTAGCGGTAGAGTTTCTTTTCCATTTCTATGCAAATATATTCAGGATGGAGCTGGGAGTAAAAAATTTTCTCCACTGGGAACTCTGCAGATTGCAGGTGAAGCCGCCTCACACTCTCATGCATCCAGTAGTTTTTCAAATCCACTCAACTCACAGGGGGCTCGTAAGACACTTAAATTTGCAAGGAATTTTCTAGTGTATGGCAGTCTGTCTCTACTCATTCCCCTTACCAGGGAATGGAGGTCTTGGAGAAAAGTAATATATCTTTTAAAGAAAGCAGCTATTTATTTCCCTAGAATTTTCTGATTGCCTGTCTTGTTGTGCTGTGACGTTTGTGCATACTTGTTGGGTTTTTTTCAAAAACTTCCTGCTGCGTACTGGAAATGCTTTTTAAGATTTTCTTACTTTTTGTATTATAACACTCTAGGCTCCTATTTTGTGGTCTACTGTATGTACTACATAGCATTCCTAAATGAATAAATCTGTTCTAACTGTATCTTTCCTAAGATATTTGTTAAATAATAGCATCAAGAAGTACACGTTGTAAATTAATTAATAATTCTAATGAGGTGTTCATGACATTCCTAAATACAATCCATATGTATGTATACTTCACTCAAGTTAATCTCTTTATTTGCTCTTATATATAGTAATTGTAGTTTTGTCCCTGGCAATGTGGTGTGGCCTTTTATTCCACTGAATGTCGCAGGTTGTTTGTATTCTGTCACTTTATGCAATTAAGCAGTGTACAGAAATCGAGGACAATGAATTAGACAGCAGTACAAATGTATGTAGCTTATGTATCATTTGCATTTTGTATTTTATTATTATTTTTACAGTGAATGCCATAACTCTACAGATAGAATAAAAGTGAGAGTATGGGATGAGGATGATGACATCAAATCTAGAGTAAAACAACATTTCAAAAAGGAATCAGATGACTTCCTCGGGCAAACAATCATTGAAGTAAGAACACTGAGTGGAGAAATGGATGTATGGTATAATTTAGGTATGATTCTTACTGATTTTTTAAAAACAAATTTAGGTAGAATCTCAGCATCTGTAGATTTGGGGCTTCAAAATATATAGCTTTAGTGCCAACATACAACTTTTAAAATCTTAAATATTACAGGTTGATTTGAAAATGAAAGATACTTTCTTGGTTTTGATCCAGAGTTATGACAATTACAGAAAGCAGACTAATCACAACAATATCAAATAAAAATATTTTATTTTAATGCAAAATTAAAAATATGTAAGAAAACCCAACATTTCAGACTAGTCCATTCAAAAGTAGCATTCTGTAGGAAATACAACTACAAAGATATATAGAAAAATCTAGCAAATATTTTGCTTGTTGTCCACATTCATTTTGTCACATATTTTAAAAAATTATTTATATACTATTCTGGGCCTAATCATCTTTGTTTTTCATTGTGTTTACACCTGTGGTTCTTCATGAAACTTGCTTGCTTGAGTTTTCTGTTCTGTACATGTCAAATGTGTTTACATGCAGAGTCATAAACTGAAGACAGCCTGCTGAAGCTCAAAATGCTCTTTATTGTCCTTAATGACTGCACTTTCTTGTCTGGACAGGCCTTAAGAAGTATCATTCTTTAAACCAGAAATAAATCAATGAAAGTGTGTCTCAGAATATATTTCCTTTATCTAAATCTAAGCATACAACTGCTCTTTAATTCTAAAAAAGTCTTTGGGTGCACTGAATGTTCTGGAATAGCCCTTTAAAAATTGATCTCCTACATTTGATAATAAAAATGTGACATTTTTATCTAGGTTGTCTGCTCTGTGAAAACTTCAGGTGAATTATGTGACATCATCTTCTGAAATTAGAGAGCATTTGTTTCCTAATCAACAGTCCTTTTTTCCCTGTCTAGTGTTTCATTTCCCGCTGACATATATAGATGTGTCAGGGAACTATTTGGTTTCTCACTGACAAAGAAAAGTAAGCCTTGCTTTATTTCCTATTTATAATGAGATTTTTTAAAGGTAAGATAATTGGGTCATTATGAATTCTGGATTTTATTCCTTAAAAAATTTCAGTGACTTAAACTGATAAAAATACTGATATAAATTATTATTAAATGGATTTTTAAAACAAAGCTTGCTGAACTGATTTGACTGGAAGCAGTTTAATAATAACATTGAAAATCTATGTGCTTTGAAAAAGGAAGAATCTAGAATGAAAACCTTTCAATCAGCATCTAAAAAGAAATACTGATAAATGGCTCGTGATAATTCTGATATTCTAAAAAGAATGGCGTATTTTATTCTGATACATACACACATTGACACAACTGCAGCATGTCACATCATACAGAGGAAAGAGGAGTGAAACACTCAAACAAAACAATTGGATTTGTGGAATACCAATTCTTATTAATTGTACTGTTCGTCACCACTCACATCACAGCACTTTGTGAAAGAATCCTAAGAATTGTATTACCTATTGACTCAGTTATACTGCTAGAGTGGATTGGAAAAGTCAAAATTGGAGTCAAAGAAGATCAGTAACCTCCACAATGAGTGACAGCAACTAAACAGACTAGTACAGATAGTGTAAACAAAGTTCTTCATATAATTTCTTCTGTGAGTTTCAGCTTAGCGCTGTAATGAAGTTCTGCTCAGAACATTTTGTGTTTCTCTCAGACATAGTAGTTCAGGTTGTTGCTAAAGTCTTCATAACTGAAGGAAAATATCAATAATGAAAATAGTAATAATTAGTACAGATACCAGATAGAAAATGAAAATAATTTCTGTTGAAAAGGGAAGAGTGTTAAATAAAGCACTGCGCAGCCTGGTTTGAATTTGGCAGATAAAATAAGAAAGATTCTTTACTTCATAGTTTGATATTCTGCTTCATGGCCTGAACCATATGTGAGGTATTAAAAAAATTCTCTTGTTCTCAACAGCAGGACTTCTTATTAAGCTAGAATGATTTATGAAAGCTTTTCATATGACTTGGTAGTTACTAATATGTTATTTTTCTGCTCTTCAGAAAAGCGAACAGATAAATCAGCTGTCTCTGGTGCCATTAGATTGAAAATCAATGTTGAAATAAAAGGAGAAGAGAAAGTTGCTCCCTACCATGTGCAGTACACCTGTCTACATGAGGTATGTTAGAGAAGTTAAAGAAAGCATACTATACAGAAATTACTATTCAGTTGTTGCATGGATAAGGAAAAAAGGCTACAGAATGTTAGAACACCAAAACAAATAACTGCTGCTACACCTCAGGACAAGTTTATTTTAGATTTCCCACTTTGTATTGCTGATGGCATATCAGTTTCAGAGTCAAAGGCAGAACAATGTAACACCAACAGATCATTCCTGCCAGTAGGAGTTAAAAAAAAGAAGAGGTGGAGTCAGCTAAGTTCTCCCCGTACCGTATTTTGTTTTAGCATTTTGATGCTCCATACATGCTTGCTAACATCAAGAAGACACAACCATTTCTGTATATTAGAGAAATATAGCTATTAATTGTAAAGGACTTCTTTCCTGCTACATTAATTCATATTTTGGAGAGAGTGAGAAAAAGCAGGGGAAGCACAGACAATATAAAATTTGGTTCTCCTATCGTTTAGATTGCTTTTGCAACACAGAAAAAAAATCATCACTGATAAACCTGTGTGTCTTTCAAAAGATTTTCTTCGTATTTGATTCCTCTTCCCTCAAACAGTGATCCACATTGAAGTTCTATTCTAAAAATACAAGTACTTTCTGAAAGCTGATAGATAATATATGGTTGAAAGTTCAGCACTAGTATGTATCCACAAAATCCCATTGTTCACCATTTGTAAAATTCAATGTTCAGGGCATTTGTGCTCATACATTTTGACCTGATATTGCAAATGTTTTGACCTGTGAAGTAAATGGCAAAATTCTGTTGCTTCAAGATAATCCACAAGACAGTTATGGACTAATTAGAAAAACTGAAGTTATTTCAAAGTTTTGGGGTTTTTTTGGTCACTGAAAATAGGAGAACAAATCTGCTGCTGAGTTTGTGGATACATATGGAGCTAGGTAGTCTGAGAAGCATTCTATGACATTAACATCAAATTAAATATACTAGCTTTGGTCCCAAGGTTGCTAAACCTAAACTTTATTGCATGCCTTTCTCTACTTGAGAGGTTTCTGTAATGTTTTTGATAGGCTTTTTGTAACTTACAGTTCTTAAATAATGAATTTGAAATTTATTGGTCACAGATCCAATTAAAGTTGAAGCACTATGTAGCGAGTATTACAACATCATGGTTTCATTCATTAGCAAGGGCATATAATAGAGAAGAGAAAGTTTCTGCACGATTTTGTGTTGCAGTCTCTCTGTGCCAGACAACTGACGTGACCTTGCATGAAGGAGATAGATCAATGTGCTGAATCACAAGCCTACGCTACCAGAGTTCCATTACAAAAAACGTGTTTAGTGTCTTGGGGTTTTTTGTTTACCAAATGATGACTAGTTAAAGCCAGTCTTCAGAAAAATCTAAAAAAAAACCCAAAAACTAACAATGAACATATTGATGACCATTATATAGGATATACTTTCAGAATGCCACTTAAAAGCTGAAAATTCCTATTTGAAACATTTCTTACATTTAGAATCTATTCCATTACTTGACGGAAGTTAAATCTAATGGTGTTGTAAAAATCCCTGAAGTGAGAGGTGATGAAGCCTGGAAGGTGTACTTTGATGATGCTGCACAAGAAATTGTAGATGAATTTGCAATGCGCTATGGAATTGAATATATTTATCAAGCTATGACGTAAGTATTATTATGTCTGGTTTTCTACTCTACTGTCACGAATGTGTTTGAGGGAAGTGATGAGTTCTAAGCCTTCATGCTTTCATTCTCCACTCCTGTTCCTGTTTTAAAATTCTTGTTATCATTTTTCTTCATCTGATTCTCACTGAAGTGCTTCTCATCTGCAATGGAATTAAGATGTATTATAAGCATTTTATAAACTGTTACTGGTATTACGACTAATGCACTTCTTAATCCTTATGATACTCATGTGGCAAGGATCAGAAAGACTTCCACTGTTCTAGTGGGATTGGGATGGTAGAACAGGATTTCACAAGCTCTGTACTCCTTTCCAGTACAGAAATCATCATTGAACACCAGCAATGGCTATAGTAAACATCCATAGTATATGTAAATAATTCATGCAAACCATTTTTAAGGTATTAAAGGTATTAGAACCTGTTACTACATTGTCCATACTAAAGTAGCTGTCTGATCACTTCAGGACACAGCACCACTAAGCTTAGAGGACTGGGGATACAAGAGCTCCATCATGTATTCTTAATTTGTCCAGTGAAAAGTTTGCCAGTGAAAAGGACTGTATTCTGCTCCTACTGCAGCTGTAGGAAAGCAGAGGACTCCAAATGAATCTGCTAAAGAAGAAATATGGAAAATTTTTCCTATAGAAAGCTGATATTATGAAATTTTTAATCAGAACATGTATCTCTCTTCTTCCATCTCTTTACAGTACATCCTAAAAAATTATCTTAAAATAAGTATGAAGGCACATAAACATGTGAAGTTTTCTTTTTATTGCAGGATATAATGACACTATCTGCTATTGCAATGAACGTGTCTTTCACTTTATATAGCTATTGTGAATTATTGTACTGTACATCTAATAGAAAGGTAGAGGATGTATTCATAATATATATGTTTTTAATGCTCTTCCTCCAAGGACCTTAAATAACATTGCACAGAAGAATTAATTAAGCTTGACAGTTCCCCTGTGGTATTGTATATCTGTACTACATATGGAGGAACTCATGCACTGAGTTTCATTAATATTTGGGTTTTCATGTTTAGCTTCTCTTTAGCCATGTATGTCTTTACATCTTGATTAAGAGTTATGTTACTTATTAACTAGCATAATATTATAGTTTTATAACTTGATTTAAATTGGTATGCCATTTTTACCAAAATGTTAATCTCGAAAATGATAGCGTTGTTCCTGCTGTATGTATCAAAATGAATTCAAGGTTTTATATTAGATGAATTGGCAAGTAATGCCAAGGGAGGGCTGTTATTACTGTTTTGCTTAGGAAATAAAGCAGGACTGATTTAGCAGTAGTGTTTCCTCTTAACTATAGCCCCCGTAGTTGATTATCTCAATACAACATGGCTGTATTTTTGATGGACAACCTCAACTGAAAAATTATTTTGAAGTTTCTTTTCCTTCATGTCTTGATGAACGCCAGTACTCTGAAATTTTCCAGAGAAAGTTTGAAACTGATTTTAGAAATTCAAATGTAGCAAAAGTCAGCATTGCAAAAATAGCAATATAATTGACATGTGAATACTTAAAAAGCTTTTTCATTTAACAGTGTTAGAAATGGACTGGTTATATTTTCATATAAAGGAAATGCTTTAATTTTATATCAGTAAATAACATAACATAGAGTTATTCTTGAAAAGGAAGTAGATTTAGTCTGAACATCTAACATGGAGCTGGGCAAGTACTGCAGCATATTTTTCAGGAATCCTTACTCAAAAATTCTAACCAAGCCATTTTAAGTTAAATAATCTACTTTGGCTTGTCGTTTTTTTGTTCTTGCTTTCTTCTGTACTTTTTCCACGAAATTTCCTTGCTGTTGATGACTGCAAACCAGGCATTTGAAGGCAGGTGTAATAAGAAAGTGAATTTGATATTGGTAGTCACAGGTAATTTACACAGGAAATAAAATCCAAGATTTCATTGCCCCCATGTCCATTTACATTTTAAAATGTTGCATGTGAATAATGAGCAATCCCTATTTGAGGGGTAGGCCACATACTGTTTAAGGCTACATCCTGTTTAAGTTAGGAATAAAATCAATAATTAATGTAATCTGAAATAATGCTTGGAGAGGAATATATATTCATAAACATTGCTTTGCTGATTCATCTGCAGACATTTCTCTCAGTAAGAGCATTCAGACTTTGGGGTGATGAGTAGTGAAGATACTAGATCTGTCATGGGGAATTTTCTTTTGGACTATTACCTGTTGTTTTTATTTGTGTTTATGAAATCACCTTTTTCTCCTGGAACAACTTTAATGGCTGGGAGAAAATGTACAACTTCTTGATTTGGAAAATGGAATGATTAGATTCCATTTGGTAACAATATGCTCCTACTAAAAGAAAAGCAATTTTCTACCATACAACAGAGAGAGAATTTGAAGGTAATCACTTGGCCCGAAGGAATATTGTTTAAGCATTTTATGCTCGAGAATCTATTCTACAGAATATTTCTATTGCATGTCTAATGGTAACATTATAAATTAAAATGTTTGCATTTGTAAATGCAAAACTGACTATGCTTTCATAGCCCATGATCCAGACCCCAGAGAGCATCCACATGCTTCTTAGGCACTGTATCAGACTCAAGTGAGTTTTAGGGTGTTGCTAATGAGGTGCTCTTTTTGTCTGAATGTAATTTTTAAAATTTGTATTTGTTTGCAGTTTTAAAATAACCTATTATATAAAGTTTCAGTGCTGCTTAATGATAGGCAGTCTTGACCCTTTGAGGTATGGGTAGACAGCATATGCTGGAGTAGCAACATGTGCCATTCTGCATTTCTGAACACAATGTAAATCTAATTAAGTCTCCCAAAAATACCACTTCCTAGAAGAATTTGGCATCCTGTTCTGCTATGGTAACAAACAACCCCACTTGTCTATCATTTCGGGTTCATGCTGGTGGCTTTGTCATCTATAATCCTCTTAGTAGACCCTGATGATTTATTTCTGGCTCTCAAATTAATATTTATTTATATTATTCCTTTAAAGCACAGAAATAATATTTCAAAAGGACAGCCTTGATTTTTCCAAATACAGAGTATACTCATCAACCACAATTGTGGTAGCTTAGCAAAGATAAACAAGAATTTAGATTGGTTCATTGTTTCAGTGCCTGAATGCTTCATGGAAAATCAGTCTAATAGGTGACCAACTAAAAGTCCTGAAAACATAAAGCTCCAGCTCTTTTCCTCTCTCGACCAGCATCAGCAAAGAAATTCTGCATTTTCTGCAATTTAAAACATGTTAATTCTAGATCAGAAGGAGATTACCTGTGCACCACTGAAGACTTACTGGAATGTGGATATCAACCCAAAAGATGTCACATAGATGGTTACTTACCTGCCTTAGTCATTGTCCCCAATGAGACCTTTTTCATTAAAGTTATAAAGAGAATAAATTCAAGTACGATTGCACCTGTTGTTGGAGACAGAGACATCCACATTTTTATGAGACTGAATATAGACAGTTCTTCCCTAAAGGATGCCCACTTAGAAGGAGTGTCTTACTCTCAAGATACTGCCCAGTTCCTAAGCAAGGAAATCTGCTTTTAAGTTACCAGATGTGGAATTCACGTGAATAGAAAATCAACCATTGACCCAAAACCAGAATACAACAAAAAGCCTGCTTGTGTTGCAGTAACTGCAGCAATTTGAAAAGTCTTGACTGTATAGATTCCATAATCCACTCTTCTTTCTTATAATTATTATGTTCCTCCACTTCTCATGGAGTCTGTATTGGGAAAAGAAATGAAAGACAATTACAGCCATTCTTATAAGGGTCAGAAGAGATTTTTTGTGTGTGTGTGATGGATAGCAGCCAAATAGACACTCTTAGCTACATGAATGATATGCATATACTCCCAGAAGTCAAAGCACATATGTGTGAGAGAATAGGAAAGAAAATAGTTATGGAAGAAAACAGATTAACAAAAGCAGAACAGCTCAGTGATCCAGCTGGCCTTTATTTTGATGCTGCAGTGATGGATGATGATTTATGCAGTAAATTCAATGTCTTGAAAGAATCATACTGGAAGTTTATTTACCTACATATATTAAGCCACCTCTCCACCACCAAGAAAAAAAATCATTTTCCTCCTCTCATTCATCTTTCAACATAATTTATTTCTCTTTAGAAGGCAAAAAGCAGAGCATGTATTGAAACAGTGTTTGACTAGACACTGAAATTAACGTCAGCATCCTGGATTTATGTGTAGTGGAGTCAAGTGCAATAAAAACTCTATTAAGATTTTTGCTTCTTACTGGCAAGAGTCACCACAGGTAGAACCTAATGCTTCTAAATCAGCAACATAGTTCTCATTCCAACAGGTTAATGGGCATTAAGTATGCCATCTTCTTCTGCTAGTCTTCAATTAATGTGGCTGCACTGCAAAAAGCACACAAATCACCCATTAAAGTAATTTTCATTGATAGCGTTTGCTTACCGAGTACAGCACATTAATTAGCCTTCTTTCTTTGCCGATTCACGCTAGCGGAAATATTGGAAGAGTCACAGGCATGTTGGTCAGGAAATTGCATAGTAAGAAAGTTGAAGCAAGCAGGCCTGGGTTTAGACATGTGGCTCTAGCTTAAACAATGTAATACTACTCTAAAATATGTGAGACTTAGCAATGGTTGCTGTGACATCAGGTGCCCACTAGAAATTGTTAATAACTCATGCTGTTGGCTGCTGTTTTCAGAGACCTACAAAAACAAGGAAGTAAGTTTCCTTTTAGCAAGCAGAAGGAAGCCAGGTGGCTTGCAGTTTTCTTACCTGGGTTATCAGCACTCTCAGAGTCATGACCCATATTGCATGTGATAAACTTAATAAGTTCTGTGAACTTTACAGATTTTAATTAAATGAAGGAGAGAAGCAAAAATTCACATAACCTGTCACTTGACACAGATGCTTTGTCATCGATTTCACTAACCAAATTACATGTGGAATGGTGTAGTAATATAATAAGAACATAAATTACATCAATAGGTTTAAGTTTTCCTCACAAAATTTAGTACAGTTTGGGTTTATTTTCAAGATAAGAGCTCAGTTGAGGCCTTGGGTAGCTCAATGTGAAATCATTAGAAGAACCTGCGGAAGACACTGCGCTGAACTTAAAAGGTTGACCCAAACTATTTTTCTACGCTGTGTCATGTTCCCTGCAGACAATTGATACAATCTCGATGGCTTTTCACATAGTGACTGCTGCTGAACTGCCCCTTTTGTCTGCCTCCTCCCCTTACTGGAGCATATGTTATAGGTATAACTCCAAGGCCAGTGGGGTTATTAGTGCCTTCTTATCTCCAGCTTGGGGTTCCTCATGCACTAAGGATCTTTAGGTCCACTAGAAGATTTCTGGAAAGTAAAGGTCAGTGGTAAAAGTATATGTTAATTATTTTGGTGTCAATTTTTAAAAAAATAGTTCTGATCATCTCTACATATATTTCTCAAAATGCATGTGATGAATAGATCAGGTGAGATTACCATTAACTTTAAATGTTACTGAAACTGGTGAGAGTCACCTGACATCACTATTGTATTTTATACAAAGGAAATTATTGTCCTTCTGGTTGATAGGAAACATGTGACATACAATGAAAGATTTTCCTAAGGAGTAGGTAGCCATGTTGCACTTTTGTCAGATTCATGTTGCAGTGTTTAAAGCACTTCTGAAAAATACTGGCAATGAATGAAAGGTTTGGTAGTATTATCCCTATGAGCCACGTAGCTGGGAATGCTGAGTTCTAGTTCTGGCCCATGTTATTGATTCGCTGTGTAAATTTGAGCAGTTTCCCTCAATTTTGTAAAATGGAGATAATAGCACTTAATGATCTACCTTACAGGAACGCTGAGAAATATTTGCAAAGCACTTTTAGTATGACTACCATGATACAAGTTTTAAGTATCGATATATATCACCACATCGGTGCAAGACTATGTGATATATAAACCCAGCATGAAAATACTTTAAAAAGAGTCTAATGCTAGAGAAAGCCCACAAAGTGGGTTGGCTTGAAAAGGTTGCAAATACAGCAGGACGGCACTTATGAAGACTGTAGCCCTAGATTCTCTTTAATATGAGCCTGCCTCTCTTGCCTCCCATCCCCACTTGGATCCCTTCTTTTCCAGTCTCTTTGCCCAGCCAGGTAAACTAGAAAATCCAGCAATTATTCAGCTCCTCAGCCTAGCTTTGGAGTGGGATTAAGGGCTTGATTCATCCCAGTATCCACTCCTGTTGAAGTCTTATGTCCTTCAGAGACTTTGGATGATGCTTTAAAGTAGCAAAATTTGAATGTGTGCTGAGATTTTCTTTAGGTATTTGTACATGAGTAATTAATGACTTGGTTTTTTCTTGCGAATTATGACTTAAATTATAAGAGGATTTATCTTGAGTGAGATGTAAAAGAGTTAGAAAATTACAATTTTAGAATTTTTCCAGCCAATTGCTTTCCAATTACAGGGTCGGTTAGTATACATCTCTTGTGCTTTTTTTTTTAGAAAAAAATAGAAAAATACTTTAATTTATGGATTACATGCATGTTTTGAGCACTCACTGGTAATTAAAACACACTTTACATCTGGGATGAGTCCAAAACTTTTGTCCTGTATGACAATAGTGATCATGTAACTGTAGTGGTAGGTGGATGTGTTTAGCATCATATTTACCTTACTGCAAGTAGCTGATTCTATTTCAAATATCTTACCAGGTTCTGTAGCCTGTTTCATTGACTAAGGCTGTTGAGGAGAGCAGTTTGGTCAATAATTTTATGGTGTCCATTTCTGATATCTAGGTACTGAATGGATATCAGGTACATTAATGAGGACTGATTCCTGAGCCTGGACACTTGGGGAGTTTTGGAATTTTCTTCTTTTTTAACATATCTGTGACCTGACACAGATTTCTGAAGTAAACGTTACAATTTAGATGTCTCATTTGCAAAGTAAATGAAAGTGTTGGAGAGGGCTTGGTTTGGAATGATGTGAGGTACTGACAGCCTGGAGCATTTTTTAGGCCCATTTCTGAATCTGTAGATGAGCATCTGTAGTAAGAGTCTGCGCACTGAGAGGGGAGTACTGAAAAGCAGAAGCAAGAGAGACTTCATGTGCTGCCTTCTGCTGACTCACTCCATATTCCCCCAATTTCGCCTTTAAAAATATAGGCTAACAGAAGAAGGAAGAGTTGTTTGGCAGATGTGAAATCGCAGATTACCACAAAGGGTTACGAAAAAGGCATCTGCAAATATACTAAGTCAGTGGCGTGGGAGACCTGAGAAAAGATACTGTCTCTTCAGCAGAAACAAGTTTCTGCAGCACTGGAAGATCAGGAAGCAGGAATATGATGAACAGAGTCAGTCACAAGAGCATGAGGCAGGCCTCAGAGTGAAGGAATTTAGAGGACCACTGAGACAATAAGAGGGTGTCAGAAAGCATAATGTACATAGAGTGAGTTTATGTGCAGGCTTGCAAGAAAGTATAAAGACCTCATTTTTTTATATCTTTAGGAACAGGAATCCAAATACAAGATGCAAATAATCTTGAATGACGTGTTTGGAAGATTACTTGGGCAGTGACAGCAGTTAAGGGTGCTTGGCTTACGTTCAGCACGACGAAGTTCAGTTGTACCTTGTGTTAGTTTTTTTTCTTGGATGGGCACTGGGGCCCAGGTGGTTCAGGCCCGGCACGCTGCTCCGCCTTATGCTCCTAAGGAGAAAGAGTAGAGAGGAGCCAGAGACTCCAGCTAAGAGGAGCATGCTGCCAAACCAGGACCTTCACACATACAGAGAGCTCCAGAGTGATTGGAGTTTCTTCATCTTCTTCTGTATACTCATTTTCACCATCACTTTCTCTGCCTAATCCCCCTCACTCTCTTTCCTATCACTATACATTTACTCTTTATCCCTTTATTATCTTCCTCCCAGTCCTGCCTAACTATAAATCTTGAAACTAAGATTTTATGTTTTGCAATGATGTTATTCACTCTCCTCATGTGTTAGATCTTTCATCCGTCTTGTATCTCTCATGTTTTCTTACGTTATAAGCTCTTTGTACGTTATAGGCAGGCATCTCCTGTTGTTTTGAACAAGTAAACAGGGCTGCTACATTGCAACTCTGGGTTTGGCTGGTGCAGTACAGCAAGTTGTTTAGGCTTTTAATTTCTATAGGCTCAATTTTCATTTCAATTTAAGAATTTGAGTCTGACTAAAGTTAGAAGTCTAAATGCTTTGCTGATTCTGAGCTTTAAGAACTAGCAAAATAATAAAACATACGACCTACTCTAATTCATATATTCTTTGCATTTTTTTAGTATTCTAAAAAAACAAAGCGAATACATAACATATTTCTGACTTTTTTTTTTAATTTAGTGTCAATTACTTGTACATGACTTCCCACTTCGAATACTGTATATTGACAACAGGTTTACCTTTTTTTTAAATGACCTGACGTTATGTTCTCACTATTCAGCAGTGTTAAAAGTTCACCTAATAAATTCTAGTTGCCCATGAAGCAGCTTAAAAAGCAGAGCTGATTTAATACACTCAGACCTGGGTGGAAGTCAGTGTTGGGGTTTTCTTACATTTGCTTGCACGAGGTT
Source organism: Calonectris borealis (assembly GCF_964195595.1). Taxonomy (NCBI): domain Eukaryota; kingdom Metazoa; phylum Chordata; class Aves; order Procellariiformes; family Procellariidae; genus Calonectris; species Calonectris borealis. The sequence continues at coordinate 14,889,819 of NC_134322.1, forward strand.
CTCTGAGCAGTAATGGTCTTTGGTTTCTTTAAGAAAAGCGAAACAGAACGGTTACTAGCAAGTCAGGGAGTCAAAAGTATTCAAAACCAAACAGAAAACCACTTCACACTGTTATTTTGTCTGTGATCAGCACTCAGCCCAAATTCTTACTTTCAAGATTCTGTTGAATACAAGCTGGAACTCCATCCAAAAAAATACTTCCAGTTAGAAGTTCCAAAGATTGGAATGGCTAAATGCTGGTGTCCTGCGGGAGATGGTGTTCAGCCTGGGGACTGGCTGTACTCACATTCTGCAGTGCAACGTTGTGTTGCAGTTTCTTCCTTTCCCCTCTTCCTTTCCTTACTGTAGAATTCAACATTATGTGAGCATAAGTATTTGTACTCTGACCTATTCAGCTCTACGTACTGCAGAAGGAAACTGCTCAGTGCCAGATCTTCTCACAAGTGCCTTAAAACAGCTCTAACTGAACTGTTCCTAATGGGAGTACAAGGCTCACCCAACCTTTTCCCCTTCTTCTCCTACTGCTGCTGCCAGCTTCAGCCTTCAATAACCAACTGAGTTCATCACTCTGAGCTTCCCCCCCAATTCCAGTAGTGTACCTCGCTGTATAAATGCCCATATTTCTATGCTGTGTGCGTGCAGCCCAAAGATATGCTGTGGCTTCAATCTCCCTTGTTAGTCCAAGCACCATGCCACAGGACTGGCAGTGCTGTAGCTTCTCTCTGGGGTCAAAACAGTCCAGATCAGGGAGCTGGACAGTGGTTACAGGCTTGTGAGAGAATGTAAATCTCCTCAGACTCTGCAGAAAATGGGGGATAAAGCCTTTTCTCTCCTCAAGCCCCAAATGGGCTCAGTGACAGACTTTCTCTTTTCTTAAACATTGTTTCCCAATATGCAGCTGGTTCAGGTTTAACAGACTGGTTACCTAAACTTTACTGGCCTGAATCAAAGTGGAATTGTTTCAGTTATGGCCTAAATCAAATCAAGGTGAACCTAGAAGTTGCTTGATGCCTCATGTTTCATTAACAATGTAGCCTAAAATACAAGCCAAAATGAAATGCTGGTTTGAGTCTTTTTGTTGGCATCAATTAAATTCTTCTCCACTTATAGATCTCTTGTGGCCTTTTATGATGATAAGTTCGTGTTTGATTTTAAGTTTGTGTTTAATAATGAATGTTTTGCTCAATAGCAATTAAGATAGTTAAATCATGGTTTTGTATTTAGGATTAACAGAGTAAGAAGCAAATGTGAATCTGATGTGTTCCATTTGAAAATATCAGTGTGCCATAAGTGGCAATTATATCAAATGTCTGGATTTTCCTCATGTGTATCTGGACAATTGTCCATGAGGTAGCTTGAAAGTTACATCAATGGAGCTGAAAAGAAATTGTGGTGAGAGAAAGGGCAGAATCTTTGCCATCTTTAATAACTGTCAGTTTGTTTGAATTGTAGGCACTTTTCCTGTCTATCTTCTAAATATATGTGCCCTGGTGTTCCAGCAGTTATGAGTACATTGTTGGCCAACATAAATGCTTTCTATGCTCATACTACAGCAGCAACTAATGTATCTGCCTCAGATCGGTTTGCAGCTACTAACTTTGGGGTAAGTAGATTTTCTTTTTTAATAGAATACTATCCTCATTGTTGTTTTTTTTTTCTAATATATAATACCATATTAACTTATAAATTCAACCATTTTTAAAAAGTTGGTCATTTTAAAGAATAAGAGTTGCTATTAGTTTTTGAAAATTTTTCCCTGAGTCTTTACAATCGATCACTATAAAAGCTAGAGAAGATACTATTCAGTTCCTTATATAGTGATATGTAAGGCATATAGGGTAGAAAGCACTGGCACACATGCATAGTACTAAAATTTTCAACAATCAGTTTTTGTTTTTATTGCAGTGGGGCTTGCAAACTACTAAATGCTCTAGACTAAGTATCGGTTGCAATTGCTTTCTTGGGCTATGTGTCATCAGCGAACTCATATTAACCTAATGGATCTAGCCATAAATACTATTCTTTTTCTCACAAGAGCCTATAATGATGGACTTTTATTTTTGCTGAAATAATGGTATATTGTCCAAGTCCTGGATTTAGGTATCAGAACTTTTAGGAGGAATACCAGCATCTCAGGATGTGGTAGTACTTTTTTTGTTGTCGCTAACTTTTCTTCTGTAGATAAGTATCTCAGAGTGCGGACTTCCTAGTCTTTGAACATGATAAAAAATAAAGATACATTCACTTTGTATTCTAATTTGTTTAACTACCCTCACTGGGGAGATGAAAGCAGGAAGGGAGAGCAATAATTCAAAGAGGTTGTTTTCATATCTCTACTATTACACCTTACATAATCAGAGATAGAGTAGAAACACAATTTGATGCTGAAAAATGCATTCATTCCTTCCTCTTTTCTTTGTATGGCTGTTATTTGTATGGCTGATATCAAAGCTATTTTTCATTTAACAGTAGCTATGAAAACATGATAATGTTTTCTAAAATACTATTTACTGACATGAAATAAAATATTAAACATAATTAAAATTTATTCAATATAAATTATATTTGTTTGAAGTAGCGTTAGAGGTACTCATGCTCTTCTCCAGTATTAAGAATAATAGAAACATTATGAATTTAAGGATTTTCAAGATAACATTATGAAATTATACATTTGGACTAGTAAACCAAGGAAGACTTAATTCTGGTTTTGCTTTTGTCTTCCCATCAGAAGTCAGAAACACAATTATCAGACTATGCTCAGTAAAGTAATTCAATACATGCCTGGAAAAAAGTGTAAATGTTTAGTTTTGTAAAGAAAATTTGCTCTGGATGCTAAAACAAATTTTGATTTGTAGCAAACAGTGTATTAAGTATAGCATTCCTGCATAATTTTTTCATACAGGGCCTCAAATAGTTGAAACTAAATATTAGTTTGTATTTCATGCACAAGTACCTTTGAGATAGAACTTATATCTATAAAACTCACTTTGTGTAGTGGTAATACTAAGGATAGATTTTTCTTATTATTGCTGAATCTTGAACGTTCTTAGGATCTGATGCTACTGCTTACAGCCGTAAATAGTCAACAGTTAGTTCTAAATACTCCTAAAGTAGTACTAACATTAATATATTTTCAAAATAAGGGATGTCATAAGTCTGTTAAAAAAAAAAAAAATCCATTAAGACATTATTTTCAGGTCCATTCAGTAATATTTTTTGAGACAAATTTACTCTAAATATCAATTTATTTTTCTTTTAAATGTTAAGTCTGGTGGAAGTCCTCAGATATAAATGGTACCCAGTGTTGGATCTTTAGTTTGGAGACAGCATGTTCTTGAACTGGAACTTTATCTCCTGCTGCTAGAGGTTTGCTTTGAAAGAGGAATATTAACATTGCTCCATTACTATAAAGTAAAAAAGTTTTATAGATGAAAAGCACTATCAGAATATTTATGATTTAATTATTGTATTACCATGACAGCACAATATTGCTCTGTTCTTATTCAGGTTTTCTTTTATAAGCTAATCGATAGTTTATTATGGAATGACTCTACATCTTTGTTGAAACAAGGCTACTCTTTCAATGTTCAAGTTCTACTAGACTTTTGAGTTTGATCCAGCTTTTGAAATTTAGAATGTTCTTGCTGGATTTTCTGGGTTTTGTTCCATTTTTCTAATGATCAGAACTAACTAATGATCATCCTCAGATCGGATGGAGATTAAGTCCTCTCTCTGATGTTAATGCCAGTTTACCATTGACGCAAATCCCAATCCAATTCACAGTTCAACAGATGGATGGAAAGACAGTAGTAAACACCACTAATAAAGATTCGGAGCTCTTTTTTCAAACAATTGACTTATAGGCAAAATATGAGATTATTTTTCTCTCTTGGGTCAAAAGGCATTTGTTAGTGGGTAGCTGCACATCATTCATCAAAAAGAACATCTCAAATTCAAGTCCTCAGGCTACAACCGGGAAGGATTTGACAGACTGAGTATTTCAGTACAGATTTATAACCTGACAAAAAAGTTCCCTTTTGATGATCCCTTAAGAGAACTGTGCCAAATTAGTGGCTTTTGGTGTAGGTTAGTGCTCCACTGATGAGAGACAGTGCACAAAGAACTCTATTTTCGTATTAGTGCTGATCATATTTCAGGGATGGTGTGTCAATCATGCATTCTGAGAGCTATAAGATCTTGCTACTTCCACCAGCCTGCTGCTTTCACGTAGGCTGGCAAGGATTTCTACACTAATTTTGTGCAGTGGACTATGGAATATGTTCTAACATGAAGATTGGTAATTAAAGCTCTCATTAGTATTACTTGAGAATGGCACAACTCAGCTGACTATCTCACAGCAAAATGTTTTCACTGCACCTTCAACTATCAAGATAACAAGTTAATCTCCACATTTGAAGGGGAAAACTATAACTGCATGGTATTACTTAGCTTATTCTTACAAAAGCCACTGTTTCTGAAGTATAAGTTTCCATCATAATTTTACACCAAATTCTGTTGTAGATGAGCATCATTTCTTACACATTAAAGAGAAGGGGGCAAGTGCTTTCTTCAAGAGTGTAAGCAAGTACAAGGCAAATATAGAAATTTAACAAGCTTATCTGTTTTTAATAAGCCTTGCTAACATAACTTAAAACTTTGGATTTTATACTGAATTGATGCTGTTATCGCATTTTTGGTCAGTGACATCAGGCAATGCTTTTCAATTTCTAGATATTTTGAGTTATTTAACAATGCACCAGTCATTAAGAAAGGAAAACGCTGCATAGGAAAGTATGTCACCTCGCTAATGTATTGCACAGGTGCACAGTGTTGAATGCATACCAGGTAAATCACAATATAGGACAGAAAGGGAAAATAAAGTGAATAAAAAATACATTGCCTGGCCTTGAAACACAGGTATCTCATACCAGCACTTTTATATGAAACAATGGAAAACAATCTATTTTTCAAATAAGAATGGAAAGCAGCTTTCTAAAAATCCACCAATTACAGGAACTGCAAATTCTTATGCAACATATTCTTGTTTTCTTTTTACAGAGGGAAAAGTTCATAAAACTGCTGGATCAATTGCACAATTCTCTGAGGATTGATTTATCTAAATACAGGGTATGTGCAACGTATTCTATCTGGAGGAAAACTCAAATGTTTTTTTGTGTAAATATCCTTGTGTGCTTTATCTGCTTAAAGAAGTTTTAGAGATTAATCCCTCTTGTGGCATAGAAGTTGAAAATATTGAGTGCTGACATAAGACCCCGATCCTTTGGAACAAAAACTTTCAGAATTTAAGCAGTTTAACAACAATGTTTTTCCAATTTGAAAAAAGTTATTATTTTCTTTCCAAAAGCTAGGAATAGGTCAAGGGATGAGCAGACATGCAAGAAAGAGTAGGAGTCAATAACTTTGGTTAACTTAATCCATAACTTGATTAAGTTAATTCATCTGGGAATTACCTTCACTGACTTATGTAGTGAAAATTGCAGTTACTGCTGTATTTATTCTGAGAAGCTAACATCTTTGCTACAACTTTCATGCTAAGATCCTAGCAATGTTGAAAGAGACTTGACTCCTCCTTTTTCTACATGGCAGGAATTCCAGTTTCATTTCTGCCTCATGGAAGCTCTTTCCACTGAGGTACGCTCCAAACCCAGCCTTTCAGGAAAGAAGCATGCACTGAATACCTGCCAGTTATCATACTGTTCTGAACTCCTTTTCCATTCCACTGGATCATGAAACTTTTGGATGATACATAAGCAATTAGGGCTCGATCAGCTATGGCTCTCCTTTCAGCTTCTAGGAGTGGCAGCCTCCCCTCTCCAAAGAACAGGGACTTCTCTGTTCATCTGACCTGATTTCTAAAACTGAAGGAGAAAGGGAGTATTTAAAAGAACCCCAAGGCATTAGAGGTAGTAGAAGTTGCACATACTCCGTTTTTAAGACCATATTCTTCATGCAGCAGATATGTTCATTCTAGGATCTTTTAATTTTGAAGAATGTTATCCAGATAATATTGGATAACATTGGATATTGAGGATATTTGGCTGATGTTTCGTTAGTATGAAGCCATTTAAATAACACTACTTCCCATCAGTCTTCCCATTTACCTAGACATCATAGCAAAAATTTCATTTATGATTTCTTCATTAAGCTTACTACTGCATTTATGCCTACAAGTGATTTATGTACCATGGAGAACCCATAAATGATTTTCATTAGCAACATTTTCCAGTCTTTTTGTAGTATTTTTTACTCCATTAGTGTTTTGAAAATATCACAATATTTTAAATCATTCATGTTACAAATACAGGAGCATTATCAGAAGTGTTCCTATTCATGTCAAAGGGATACTCATCACTGTCTTCAGGTAACACGTGAACCTTTCTAATCCTTCCAAGAAGCATCTTCGTTTTGCTAGAGGGTTTTTTTCCTAGCAGTTCAAGGATCTTACCTGTAACTCCAATTTCACATGATTCCTCTCTTCCTGATTCACCAGGATAATTTTCCTGCCAGCAATTCTGAAAGACTCCAAGATCTGAAATCAACTGTGGACCTGCTTACCAGCATTACTTTTTTTCGAATGAAGGTATTGTCCTTTATTTGCACAATGACTCTAAAAAAAAAAAGTGCTGTTGCCTTTTATTTTCCAGGAAAATCATACTCTATTTAATACTCTTAATCAATTAATCTTCTTCAGTTTTAAATTAAATCTCTCAATTTACTGAAGATCATTGAAGCAAAGTCATCTTATTCATACTTTGTATTAGCAATGTGGTAAAAGCCATTATCTTTGGAAAATAAACAACTATCTTTTCCTCTTTTAACAATTATTTTTACATCTCCTGAAGGAAACAAAAAATTTACCTTTTTAGTTCATTTAAAGTCAAGTCATATAAAGCAAACTCAATTGAACTCCTTAGAAACATGTATATAGGCATATAGAATAACGTTTTCCTAGTAGTATCGTAATATCACATGTCAAACAGCAAAATAAGTCTGATAACTCTACTTGCTTTAGTCACTCCAGATGTTGATATCTACATGGTCAAGTTCTGAAATATTTTTAGAATGGAATGGTAGACACTGATACTACTGGATGAAAATACAGAAGCACAAAACAATGTTTGTCGCAATAGCATGTGATTTCACTGTTAGGCACTTCATAAAGATAATTAAAATAATCCATTAAGTTGAAATTCAAATTAATGTATCCTAAAGTGGGGTAAAAAGCTGAACCCTTTGCTTTAAAAAATGAAGAGCTATTTGGCTGATAATCTTATTCAGAGGAAAGCACATAATTATATGCTTTAATTATTTCCTAAATAATGGAAAAACCCTTTGGTAAACCCTTGGGCATGTATGCTTCTTTAATCATATGAATAATCTCATTCAAATAAAACTTAGTGATACAATCTACTTGCTTAACTTAAGTATGTGTTTTAGTGCATCTTTAAACTAAAATCACCTTAAGTCAACACAATTTTAAATATTTTTATCATTGTTATATTTCAACCCTTTTCATTCTGTCTTACAGAAACACATTCATTGCAACACTTGGATTTTTTGTGTTCAATCTAATTCTGACATTCTACCATTTATTAAATATTTTATTAGGTCCTTGAATTGCAGAGCCCACCTCGAGCCAGTACTGTAGTGAAAGACTGTGTAAGAGCCTGTCTGGACTCAACATATAAATATATTTTTGACAATTGCTATGACCTCTACTCCCAGTTAGTGGATCAGGTAAGGCCAATATGAACTTGTTTCATGCTATTGTTCATTCATTATTGTTAGTTTACCATAAGTAAATACAAAGCATTCCAGTGTTCCTTCATATCAAAGCACTCGGGTTGTTTTCATTTTATTTATGTGAGAAGGAGCAATATATTATAAATAAACCCACAGATGGCTATGAACTCTAAAATGTTTAACAAGATGAGTTTCAAAATGAAAATGTTAACTCATAACTTAGTCATCACATTAGACATGACTGTAAACTTGTCCAGTGGCTTTAGGGAAGATGCCATTAGATTGATTACTGCTCATTTAAGATCCATAATTGGAAAATAATTTTTAAAAATCTAATCTTTCACTTCAGTAGCTTTAGAAAAGAAGCATTATCATTTGCTGAAAATTATATACTATCTTTCCAGCCTTATATTTTAATACCTATGATACATGCTTGGATCCAAGCTTTAGTAACTGCTTCAGGAAAGCAGGGGATAATTCTATAACATTCTTAATAATTATTATAGAATAATAATTCTATAACATTTCTTAATATTAGTTCGTCAGGCTGAACTGTCAATACAAAATAATTATAGCATTTGTCATATTCCAAATGCCATGCAAAAGCCTTGAGAATGCTTTTTTTTCTATAATATGGCCAGAGTTTATTCTATAAGTAATGCTAAAATTAAGAAATTTGTATCTGCAGAATTATACAACTGTTTAAAAGGAGCATCACTGCTTTATCACATTACCTCTTGTTCCTTACTTTTGCCTTCTGGGTGGTACACTGGAAAAATGGTATTTAAGTAACTATTCCTGCCTTGAAAAGGATGAATTAAGTTGTTTGGCAAATGCACATTTGCTGTGTAGTACATAATAGGTAAGAACAGTCATGCTACATGATATAAGACATCAAAATTTATCTGAAAGCACGTTTCACTTGAATCCAAAATACGAATTCTTGTATTTCAGGAGAGGCAGTACATGCTATATATTCAACTTTTCTGAAATGAGAATTATTTTCTAATGTTGGATTCCTGTTACATGAGAAAACTTATCTCTAGCTCCCAAGCTTTGAACATAAGATTTTCTCACCAGCACCCATAGGCACCCCACACTCTGAATGCTTGTGTATGTGTTTACTCTCCAACAGATTATATTGTAAGTTGAGTAGCAGTATAAACTAGTAGAAGGAGCAGCTGCAGACATCACATCTATTTGCCTTATAAACTGTTCTGTTTTCTTGCTAACATTTACTCTGCAGCAATTTGATCTTGTCTGTTAAATATAATATGAGCTGTTGCTAGACTGGGTATTGCATAAGTCTGCAGAGTTTATCAGCAGATGCTAGCCATTTTAGTAAACAGCTAAAAGTGAAGTAATCTTACTTCTGCAAAGCATTGTGATACCTGCAAAAGCTTATCTGTATTTTAAAATTTTCACTACTTTTTTCTGTGAATTCATAAAATAGTTTAGCCTGAGTATTTTAGTAGATGGTTTAAAAATGCAGGGATATTATAGCCTTTCTGTTTGGTGGAGAATGTAAAACAAGTTTAAAGTGACGCCTCTCTCCAAATTTTTTTTTTTTGATCAGAAGGATGGGCACTGTCATTGTATTATTTTTCACTTACACAACTCTACTTAATGATAGAGCAATATGAAGTCCTGAAATAAACATTAAAAAAAAAAAAAACAACAAATATTCACTCAGCTGGAAAACTGAATTAACTGCATTTCACTGTATTTATATGCCTCTTCTATTCTCTTTCAGCAAGGTTTCCAACAGGTGAGTTTATATGTAGAAACTTTAAGCAGACAAGTGTCTATAGAGTTACAGTCACTAGCAAGTACAAGAAATTTTAGTGAAAATGTTCTAAAAGCAAAATTTAAAATTAAGATAAATAGACCACATTCAAAATAACTCATCGCTACCAGTAATCAAACAACAATCACATATAATCTTAATAACAGATACTAAAACTTTCTGTTTTACAACAGGTGGAAGGCAATTCTGAGAAATATAATCTAACTAATCTTGCTTTAATAGAAAGATGAATAAAGTAATTCAAATTACTACCTAAATTTTGTATCAGCTCTAGAGTTGTACAAGGAAACTGCCTTCTGCATTATCCTCATATAGTTTACTACCAATATATCTGCACGTGCATTTAATTTTAGGAACAGCTAAGTAAACATCTTGCTGGAACCTATAACTCTGGACGTTTTCCAGTGAATCCAGGTGCACTGCAGACTGGCTTGTGGTATCACTGTTATAATAATGAAGCAGTAACCAATATTGTAATTAACGTTTCATTAGCTTTGTGTCCAAACCCCTTACTCCGATTACACCAGATTCCCACCTTAGGCCTTCTTCATTAACCGCTCTCTTCTCTCTGCTTCCCTCCCCATCAGATGAGGCCTCCTCCTCGCAGAGGGAGGAAAGGAGTTCATCCTAGCATGGTGGTGCAGCACAGGAGGTTCATGTTTTAGCTGCACAGCTGAGATTTGGGCTGTGAGTAGTGAAAACTGAAATCGATGAACCCCAAAGCCACAAGAAACGGTTCACGTGTAGGTCACCACCTGCCCTCACTCAGGGGAAAGACTGGCAGCTGTTGTCCTGCCAAGGCCCACTGCAGGCTCAGGGTTTTACCATGGTTCGTTTCTTGCCTGAATCATATTGTGGATGATGTTACGAAAAAGTGGAGTCTAGACAGTCTACTTAAACAGTAGCATTGCCATCTGGCCAGAAGTGGTGGGTTCCTCATGTTATATATACTAGCTCTGTGTGTAATTCATGTTAACCACCACCTGCGTTTGCTTTTGTCTACAACCTAAAATTCTCAAAGATGCCTGGCACAGTATTCTAGAAAATACATTTAATGACTGAATGTGTGTAATTGTCTGATTTTGGGGTGAAAATATAACAATGAATGATGAAATTGAGGGTGCTCAAGCTGCAGTTTGGGGAAATTTATCACTATAAGAAGAGTAACACGTAAATCACGAAATATGCTCAGCAATCCCTGCTTCCTCTTTTTATTAATCTCTACCTTTGTCAGAGAGGCAATCACTGTTATAAAGCAAATATCTTGCAGCAAAATATCACCCTGGGGAACAGCAATATCTCTAGGGTGTAGCATGGTGAATGCTAACAGTATGCAAAAATGCCATACTACAGTTTCATACCAGAATACAAACAGCTGATGACAAAGCAAATGACTACTACAGATAATAAAACACGACACCTTGACAGTCTTACTGCCATGTATATTACTGTCCTCATTATTTGAGACAAAGAACTCTGATGAGCAACTACCTAATTCCTTATGCAGCGGATGTAGTATTTTCTCTTTTTAAGTAACACTGATCTGAGTGAAGACCTAGGTGCCTTATGTTGAAAAAAATAATGTCTTTAAAAAGTCATTTAGGAAGCACTTTGATAATTTTCTGACTCAATTTACAAATATGTCACTGTTTCTGTTTTCTTAAAAAAACAAAATATTTTGAAATTTTGGCTGATGCTCACAATGAATGAAGTCCCTTCAATAATTCTTTTTGCAGTCTTCTCCACTGAGTGAAACCAATAAAATGCAAACCAAACTCTTCCTCTTCTCTGAAGAGCTTTTGATCAGTACAAATCATTTCATGACTGATAGCATCAGTATACTGGAAAGAAACACTGGGATATTCTATATTTGACACCTGCTCAGCAGAATAGTATTGAAATTCTACCTGATTTTGGAGAGCTTTTCTTTGTTACTCAGCTCCGTGTGTTGTCACAGTGAAGCATGGTGCAGAAAACCAGGAGCTAGCAACAAATTAATGAGTTCTGGAGCCAGATTTTACACAGCTGTAGCAGCACAGTGCTCTTCCCTTGCGATTTATCTCTGCTTAGAGGTATAGCACCTTAGGTCAGGTTGATAATGTACTAATAATATCCTAGCTTTTGGGAATCAGAGTTTCTGTATTAACAAGTTGCTGTAGACTAACATGTGGATGGACCTATGCTTTGAGAGCTGGCTCAGTTTTGCTGACCAGGGTCTCTGGTCACTTTTCCAGTTGGGATTTGGGAACCCAAGCCACTTAGTTGCTTTTGAAGGTGTACCTCTTTTTCTTTAGTAGAAATGACAAAAAAGTGGTAGATTATTAATTTCTTATAGAAGTAGTATAAGAATTGAATCATGAAGCATGTGATCTGTGTTCTCCAAACACATTCAAAAGTATGACGCGGGAAATAAAGTTGTACGGTAGTGAAAGCTGTTTACCCCAGGGAGTCCTATTTTTCAGGCTTGCAAATTTCTGTGCCAAGTAATACTTGTTGTGAGGCACTTTGTTATATTTACATACTGCTTCAGTTGCACTGAAAAGGTTCTAACTTCTTCAAATCTGGCATGCAGAGGGTACTTAGAGACCCCTCCTTATGTTGTAGCATTGTGTTTGGTGGGCAGCGCGTTAGCCACGGTAACAGAAAAACCTTTGATAAAGTACTTCAGAACAGCAGAAGGATGCATTTTTTGCACACACAGGTTTCTGCATCTAGGTTTGTGACATACTTCCTGTAGGTTGATGATTATGGTGTAATTAGTAGTTCAGCAATCACAGGACAGGCATCAATTCAGGTACACAAAACCATCTGGCATCCCAATTACATACTTGAGCTGAGGCCAAAGTACTTCAGCCTCCTTTCTACCTAGATTAACATGGTAGTTACCATGCCTGTATTTATCCATGCTGTAAACAGACTTCTATTTCCAAATAAAATATGCTCATAGCAAATGTCCTCACTACTGCATTTCAGTTCTGTCCTCCCCCTGTTTCACCTCATATTTCTGACCACTTTGTGGCCAGAAGATTAAGAGCATAAGACTGGCCATGCCACATCAGACAAAAGATTCATCTGGCTCAGTATCCTGTCTCTGATTGTGAGCAAAGCAGACAGCTAAGGAAAAGCTTTATAAACTATATAAACTTTAGCTCATATATTCATTCCCTTAATGGAACTCATTCTGTATCCTTCATAAACCTTGCTGTCCTTTTCTGAGCATTTTCCAGTTCTGCTATATTATTTTCAGGGTGAGAAGGGGAGAGGCCAGATTTGTATGCAACATTCAAAATATGATCACCCCATGGAGAGAGGAAGGAGAATAAGGATGTTCTTTGTGGTGTGCTCTGTCCTGACAATTCTTCACGGTTGATTTGCTCTCTTTGCTGCTTTATCACTGCACTGATGTTTTTATGGAAATATCTGTCATAACCTTAAGATGTCTCTCCTGTGGCGGTGGTGAGCTCAGAGTCCCAGTGTAATATGCAGGAGACAGTGTGTGGGACGTACAGTGGTCTTGACTGCTGTGTCCTTAGATTAGGAAACAGAGCTTGTGAGACAGTCTTAGGGAGAACTACCCTTCTGCCCATTGGGTCAGAAAACTTCTGATTTACCTTGCTGGAGCTGTACATGACTGGTCTAAAACATCATTGTTTCTTCTTTCTTTAGCAAGTAGATTTGCATTTAAAACCTTGTAAGCAATAGCGTTTGAGCCGTAGTCCTTTGTAGACTGTTTTGTATGTTATAACCTTCAGAGTGTTAAGTATGCACATTACACATCAAAAAGCAAGGGACCTACAGGGGTTGATAGATTTTCTTAAAAGTTGAAATGCTGTGTTTTACAGTTTTCCAAAGTAAAGGCAACATTTCTATCCTTTCAATTTGTAATATATATTATATAACGTATCATATATAAAATATATGATATATAGTATATAATTTATAATAAATTTTAAAAGATGCATGATGTTATTGTTATGAAGGAAAGAATCCTTCTTTCTTTACCACAGTTGTCCTTTAATGTAGATATGTTGCAGAGAGCAGGATATTATTACAACTAGACTTCCACATTCTTAAAAATATTGCAGTGTAGATCTTTCAGGGCAGTATGAAGGTTATGCTGATTGCTGCAAAGAGCTTTCAATAAGTGAGGGGCTCATTTGGGTCTTTCTCCACCTATTCCCTGCGTAAGCATAGTGCTTTTGGGAAGGTGGGGCAAATCAAACCACAGCAGCACTTGTCTTGCCACTCCAGAGGAGCTATACGTGTTATGCTGCCCTGAATGGGTAGAACAATTACATCGTCTCCTTTCATGTGCCAGTCCTCAAAGAAAAAGAAAGAATCTGTATTAGAATTTATCCAAAAGGATTCCATTCCATTTCAGTTGGTACTGGAGAAGGATACATGGAATATGGTTTCTGTTTCAAATACAAAAACAGTTTAGGAGTTACTATGCAACAGCACTGCTCAGGGGGTACTGGTTCAGTGAAATCCCTCACATGTTTTGAATGCATTTTGAGTGTCTGCAAACAGTTTCTGGCTTTAGTCTCTCTAAGTAAATGCTGTAAAGCCAAATTTTCATTCTTTACATACATAAAAATTAAAAAAAAAAAAAAATTATAAGAATAGGTGTGTGTAATACCTATAAATGTCTATATGTGTGTATTTTATACATATATATATATTCCCTGATGATTCTTAACGTCTTCCAAATTAAATAATATTAACTGAGCAGTTTAAAAATACAGAAACACCATTGAAAGTAATGTTTCATCATCTAAGACTGATCTATAAAATTGCACTCTGTAGCCTCACACTAATCAGGGCTACTGCCCTTGGTTTCCATTCAGCTTCCATTCTATCATTTTTATATAGAAAATATGATATTCTGAAAGTTAGGTTGGGGCTTGCATCAGACATAGTCTTCATGCAGATTAGTTTCTGAAATCATAGGATTAGATTTGTCAAAGTTACACCATACAGATGTTGTGTATTGATTGCACAGAACATAACAAAATAAAAACATAGCAAAATAAAACTAGAAATTTGTCCTACAAACCGGTAAAATCAATGATGAGAGAAGTTGAAAGCCCTTTATTTGTCTCAGGTCTAGAGGTGTAGATTTTAATCCTGCTTCACACTGTGCCCGAGATTTCTTTTTCCACCCTCAGCCATATTTTCCAGAGTGCAAAATATGTTTGCTTGTCAATAGTTTAGCCTTTTTTATCTTAAACTCAGAAGAATGCCTCTACGTTTTATCTTTTTCTTTAAGAGAATATCAAAATTCCAGCAACAGGTTTTGGTGCCTCTGTGCCACATGATCCATTGTTTGCATATGAACTCAGGTGACTAGGAAATTGATAGTAAAAGGAAATCGAGAAAAACATGATTTAGTGCAGGTAAAGAACTTATTTTGATACATATCATATGAAAAGTTCCTCTTACTTTCTCTTTCTGATTTTGATGTATTCTGTGGCAAAAGACACACAGTTATAAATCACCTAGTTTAAATCTTGTATTAAAAAAAAAGCCATAGAATCTGCAGTATTTCCTTTGTTTGTAAATCTTAAGTGAATTATATGACTTCTCTTTAAAGATACTTTACTTATAAGGTGTTTGCAATTATCTAGTTTTCCAAATTAATTACAGTACTCTCAATAAAATTAAATATCCTGTAACAAAATATATTGCGAAATACACGAGGAAACATCCATCAGGTTATCTCTCAGTTGGATTCCTAAAATGATGAAAACTGAATTAAGACAGCTTTGCCCAGGCAAGCACATCTAAGTGTAGCTCTACAAAATAATTGAAACTTCTTTTCTCTGAAACTGACTGAAATTTTATCCAAAACAGCTTAGTACGCTTGATACAACATGAGGAACTAATTGTATTTTACATGTCCTATGATGCTCTTTGGGATTTTCTTTTCCAACAGATGTGGGATCACCGCTGAAGCGAGTGTTATTCTTGGCATTGGCTGCTGTTTGAATTTTACCCTGTTTCATGTGTTCCAAATAAGTTTTCAAATGTCTTTAACTAGTGTTAATATACTGTTGTAGGAATTTACTTAGAACTGTCTATTAGCAGTAAAGACAGCATCCCCTGTGACAAAGAATTAATAAAAAGGCACACAGTTTAAGAATGCATCATAAAATCTAATGCCTGACAATCAGATTTATGATCCACTAAGTAAATTCACGGGACATAACTTCTGTATTAAGTCAAGGGCGTTGGCTGAGATCAAAACCAAAGAGATTTTAATTAAAGGAATATTTGGAATCTAGGATCCTTAGCAATATATTCCTAATCTAAATCTAATTACATGTCTACAATTGCAACAGATTGCTTTGTAAACTTTTCTAAGTGATAGGAAATAATAGTGAACTTCAGTATAATGATCAAAAATTTCTCATTCTGGCAGTCCTGAGCTGTGTCATCTTGGAGAAACATGATGAGAACATACAATTTTTAAAAGCAGAATCAGGCAAACAACTATATTCATTAGAACCCAGGCAATCCCATTTACTCCTCATGCCTGTTTCATGTAGTCCATTTTTCTAAAATATTTCATTATTTAAGTTTGCCACTTCCATGTTGTTGCTTGACATTTTTGTATGGTGAAGGATGTATGGTATGCTACAACTTTAGAGTCATCCTAAAGACAAGAAGTAGCCAAGTAACGTGAGCATATAAAAACCTGTGTTGTCATGTCTTGATAGTGAGACATCATCTGGTATTATTGTTTGTTTGATCTGCCAGCAGATGCCTTTTAGGAATATTACTATTCTGCCTTTGGCCAGTTAGTTATTGAGCTTTTAAGTATAGGATCTACTACGGTATCTTCTTATGGCATTTCATGGTTCTGTGCATGTGATCAGCATTCCAGCCCAAGTGACGTTACAGGGAGTCAAGGTATTTTAAGTAGTCTTTCCTAAGTGAAGAGGCTAGTGGAAAAGAAAGTGATTCTGCTAATTGGCAGACTTTCATTTGTATCAATGCTTCCTGAAAGTTCTCTTGGTTACTATAAGAGCAATCTGTGATTATAGCTCGTTCAGTGAATTATGTATCCACCAAAAATGAAAGACAGGCAACTTCAGAAAATCGTTCCTTTAAAAAGTCATGAATCATGAACAGTATCAGTTAACTAGTGATTTTGTTGTCTTGATATATTGAGAATTTATGCTCCTCCTGATCTTTTCAGATGTATTTTTTTAAAATCTCATTATCAGTATTATCCTCTATAATGATAAGCAGTATTCAGCGGCTCATTTATCTTATCACTGTATTTGTGCCAATGTGGCACTAATTGGGTATATCAGATATTTAATTCATGTTTTTATACTGGCAGTTTCTTTCTAATGGATATAACTTGAGTGAAAAAAGAAAGTTACTATTATCAAGATAAGCTTTTTCCACTGAAAGACCATATAGTTAACCATGTTTATACTCCAGAAATTTTGTGTGTGTAAATTGTTGTAAGCATATACTTTGCTTATGTACAAGCTAATCTAATCTTGACATTTTAAAAGGCCTTTCCGCAACTTCTGCACAGACTGTAAATACACCGTACCATGTAAGTACATATGGTATTATTTCTTAAAGTGAAAGGATGCATACTATTGAGAACTGGTTGGATATGAGACCAAATCACAAAATGGAGACATGAGCTATTACCATCACACTTACAAAATTAGAGCAGATAAATTTCTTTTGAGACCACAGAGAAAGAAAAACTTAACTTATATTTTCATTTAATAAGAGGGCATTCTTACTGACTGTTCACAACAGACTGATGGTGAACCCATGTCACCAAAGCAGACTTCAACAAAGCAATACAGAAATTAAACTTCAATGCCTCTAAAAGGGTGTTTCATTTCATTACGAAAATGTTAAAATATAATTGTATGATGCTGTCCTCTCACTTTTTCTACACTGTACTGCAGTTTACTGTGCCTCTCAGTTATGCCAATGCAAACATTTTCAAGCCAAACAAATAGACACTGAAGCCGTAGCATTTGTAGGTCAGCTGGGTATGTAACAGTGTGATTAATTATACTTTTCTAAAATATTCCACAGTGACCACAAAAACAATTTCAATTAAATGTTGTTGAAATTCCCTTTCTGCCATTCTAAATGCTCTTAATAGATAAAAGTAAATTGAGGTTAAGATAACATTTAATTAATTCACTATGACACTAATATAGTGTCATATCTATTCAAAGAGATACAGGGTCCATCGAAGTGGTCATATTTGGATTACAAATGAGAAGTACATGGAATATGTGTTTAAACTTGCAAGATAATAGGCATGTATATTTTCTCTGACTTACTAGTTGCCTGAAAAGACCCCTTTCTGTCTCTGACAGCTTGTAGAAGAGACCTAGCATGTGCAGATGTACCTCTGTGTGGCAGAAATCATGTGTGTATGTATGCGTGTGTCCATAGAGAGATAAAAATATTTCTTTTCATATTTGGTTCTCTGCAATGAAGTTATTTATTGAACATTGATAAGGAATCTGATCCTTCTGTCAAGCAAAGAACTGAAAAATACTTTTGTCTAGGAAACTGTAAACTAAGAATTCATAAATCAAAACTGTAGAGACAAAATCTAGCTGTAAATGCACATTTTGGTGAAATTAAAAAGTATAAAATTTTCAATAAAAGTTTGTAAGTGGTGAATATTAATACATACTTTGAACTACATAAAAAGGAGCAAAAGGCAGGCTTTTAGTCAAGAGGAATAAAAAACACTGCTTTACTTACCAACTTTTAATTAATGTCTGGAGAGTCATGTTGGTAATCCATCGGATATATCAGTGTGTCATGTCCTTCCTTGTGATTACTACAAAAATGTAATGGGGCATCTCAGGTTCTCTGCTTTGGATGTGAAACTGGTTGCAGTCCTCTTCAGTTACAAGAAGTATACAAAAATCCCATTTTCCTGGATAAAAAAGGAATCAAGTAGCAGATTGGTTTTGCTCACAACTTTAAAATGCTCGACAAGGCAATGTCTTCACAAGCCTCTCTTTTGGATTTTCCTAATATCTTTTCCTAGCATTTTTATGTGTCCAGGGATTTTTTTTTTCCCCTCCTACTTCGTGGTGTTTTCCTCTGCCTCTCTTAAACGCACACTTTGTGGTTCTGCCAGTCAATCTATGAGTCCCTGGAAAATCTCTGTGCAGAATACTTTGGGCAATAGCCTTTTTTATTTTGGCTTCTTTATTTAGAACGAACAGCGTAGCAGCTGTTAGGCCAAATAACTTCAGCATATAATCCAAAACAAAACAAGAAATGTTCCTTATCGTTGATTTGTTCAGTATTTATTGTGCAGGGTATAAAAGTTCTGCCTCAGCAGACAATTTTATTTGTGCTTAGTTTCAGCACAACAAAGAATTTAAGAATGTATTTAATTAAAGCGTAGACATGCACTAAAAATCAAGTCTCTATTGATCTTTGTTGACCTGGCTGTCTTTGCACTGTGTATGTTTTTTGATATATGTCCACAGCCAGGTACAGTTGTCATACAATCTACTCTAAGTTGGATAGACAGCCTTTGTCCAAAATTTCTGAAGATTCTTAATAGGTCACTCTTTCCAACCAAATAATAATCTCTAGGTGGATAATATGTTCTCTAATTTCTCTAATATAAAATATATTCAATCTTGTTTTAACAGGGTAAGAAACCAGAAGTTCCTAAAGAAGAACAGGGACCGACAACAAAGAATTTGGATTTCTGGGCACAGCTTATTACTCTGATGGTCACCATCATAGATGAAGATAAAACAGCGTATACGCCTGTCTTGAACCAGTAAGTAATTACTTTCCCTATAAAAATTAAGAATCATGGATTTATTAAAATAAGGACAGGAAATACACCTGAATCAGTTATTATTGATTCGATTATGAATCAATTATTTTAAATATAATCTAGCTAGAGATTTTTTAAAATACAGAATATAACATTGACATAGTTTGATAAAGACTTAGCCCTCTGATCATGGAAAGATCCTTTATTCCTTTTATTTTAGGAACACTAAAGACATAGTATATGAACCATCCCAAAAATTTAAGTAGTATTTAAAAATATTATGCAAGAGAACTAAATGGATAGACAGAGGGGAAAGTTCAGTGAAATAGTTGATGGTAGTAATGTTATGATAGTACGCAAAGTGTTCAAATCATGCTGAGACTTTTTTAGGCATTATAATAGAGTTTTAGGGATGTATTTGTAAAAGAATAATGAACTTCACAAAAAGACCCTCTCCAAATTTACGATTGGCTAGAGAAAAAGTCTAGCCAGGCTGACTTGAAAATTTATAAAATGGAGAGCAATATCCTGGACTTACCAGAGATGGAAGTTGACTTCTCAGAATTGAAGATGTAACAGATGAGGGAGGTACAATCAATAACCAAGACAAGTTGAATAACTTATGGTTGATACACTAGTAGTGAAGAGAGAGCCAATCGATAAACACAGAAGGAGGAGATAGAGTGCTGGGTTTTGAAAATGAAATATACAGAAGGAGTGCAAAGGAACATTTCACATATTAGGGCTGGAGAAATGGATGTGGCACTAATTGAAATGTGACATGATGATGGCCTAGGGAAAAGTTTTAGCTCTTTTAGCTCTTTGGAGCTATTTTACAGAGAGATTCTAGAAAATCTGGGTGTAATCTAGCTGTGATGATTAACGCAAAAGTTAAAATTGAAACTTATATCCGTATTATGGCTAAACAATTAATAGAGGTGTCTGCAGTGGCATTTAATGGAATGGTCTGAAGGGGAGCAAGAACAAGTCTCTCTCTTTCAGCCAAAATAGGGTAGATACGGAAAGGCACTCTGTACATGGAGTTGTTGGCATGTCTGTATGACTCTGTACACTTGTCTGTTGATAAAAGGTACCATGCTTTTTATGGACCCACAGTATAATTACCAAAGAAACCTCCTGGTGATAGTCAGAAGTTGGAAGATATTTCATTGCCTTCTGATTCCTTCCTTTCCTTTAAATAAATGAAGGATTGTTTCAGTCCTGGATAATAAGCTTCTCTTTGTTCAATCATTTCCTGCACTGACCTTATTAAGGAACAAGTTCTTACCCAACAGAGGAAAGAAAACTCTTTTCCTGTTTACTCCATTTATACAACTTAGTGTGAAGTTCCTCTATTAATGAAAACTCAATTTTTTCTCTGACTGTATAACAAATATACTTATCATAAATATATATAAACTGGAACAAATATATACATATGTTTCATTTCAGTCTTTTCATTGAAATTAAATAAAAGTTATTGAGGGTTAATTATCCTAAAAATTGTTCTAGCTATATTCTTACACAAACATCAGAGAGGAAAGAAAGGGATCAAGAACAGAGTTCCTCTGAGGGGATTAGGAGATTCCCTAAAGTGCAGCTGAGCGATTTTGTAAGATGTGAAAAGAGAATCAGGAGTTGGACGGAGTTGGGACGGATTAAGGGAGAGAGTTTGCGTGTGACTTCTCTCCCATTTTCACTATTTTGGAAATGGAAGGCTGAACACAGGGAATAAAGCATCTTTGAGAAATTGGAGACATAAGGAGCAAGAGATGAAGAGGCTGTGGGTGGAAACACTTGAAAAACTGTTCAGAGTGGTTTTGGATACATTTTTTTTAACAGAAAAGCTTCTCCTAACACAAAAGCAGCATGTAAAAACTTGAGAAAAATGACAGACAGCTTCTTCCCCCTTGCTTACCCCAGAAAAGAAAATGGATGAAAGGAAAATATAAGTCGAATGCATAAGAATATTGCAAAACTATGACTCCTTATCAGAAATATACGGCCATGCAGTGTTGCAGTGGAATACTCGGGCCTACGTCCATCTAAATCCTGTTGTAGAAATGAGGTTACTGAAGATGCCCAGGATAGCTCCAACATTCTGATAGGAGTTTTCACAATGGTATAATATTGCTCAGAATTTTTTTTCTCAACCAGTTTTGGAAACCCTATTTTTATATCTACCTTGGAGGCAAAAAAGATGCTGTGGTAGAGCAGTTTGAACTGTATCAGATGGTAAACCCAGATGAAACATGACATGATTGCCTCAGCAAGCATTGCAGCAACTGAAAGACCATACCAGACCATTCAGTGGGAGTTGTGTGGGCAACCTGCAGATCTTATATGACACAAGAAACTTGACAAGTTTGAGGGCAAAACATGAAGTCTGGTATTTAAGTTGTGAAATTCTCTTTCTACTGGTGAAAACAATGTAAAATGTGATTGGAACCTGATTCACAAGCAAATCTAGGACTTGCTGGCACTTGTCAAATATGCATTGTACACACTGTGCGACAGCAGAAATTGCTATCAAAATAAAACATCTGTTCAATTAAAAGGAACAACAGATCAAGAACAAAATCTTCAACTGAAATATGCTTGTGCATTTGAAAATCAAAATCTAAACTTGTGCCTCTGCGCATCTTTAGTAAAAAGCTTTCTATTTAATTGTATAGCACATATACTCGGAACAGTCATGTGTGGTGTTGTAATACAAATCTAAGAAACAAGACAGCTCTGGTGGGACTTCTAAATTTGTTATTTACTGATTCTTACATCTTTGCAATGTAAGGATCTGTTTTCTTTCCTCTGTGAACACTATGTGTTTCATGCGCTAGTACTTTAGTACTTCTTTAGTTCTTTTTAGTACTGTGTTTTAGTGGCTCCTGCAGAGCATATTGAAATACTGGCTTAGCTAGCCCTTGAAATTTTTAGTCTCTATCTGATAGCTAAAAATCACATTTTGAAAGGAAAATAAAAAT
Organism: Calonectris borealis; assembly: GCF_964195595.1. Classification (NCBI taxonomy): domain Eukaryota; kingdom Metazoa; phylum Chordata; class Aves; order Procellariiformes; family Procellariidae; genus Calonectris; species Calonectris borealis. The sequence continues at coordinate 14,912,179 of NC_134322.1, forward strand.
CATAGTTACCCTTCAAGAACGAATGCTATTAATGTTGTCTGAGATTACCAGGGTTGGATACCCACAAAATTATCCGATTTACTGAAGAACCAAGAAGTGATACCATTTATTATTTGGGTAAAGAAAGCATAAATGGTGTTTCAGAAGAGCTGATCAAAGATACTTAGAGAAAGTACTCAAATGTGAAATAGTATTGCAAAATCTGTTAGGAACTTGCTTTTGGAGTTAGAGATAAGAACTTGGAGCAATGTCAGCACTATGTTCTTGGAGAAGACATAGTGAATAACCAACCCAAAAAGAATATTAGGCTAAAAATCAGAGCCTACAAGAGACGAAAAAAAAAGTTATATGATTAGCAAAGTTAAAATTTGGAAGTCAGAAAGCATTAGCTTAAAATTTAAAAGGTCAAGTTAGATTAAATATTGCAAAAGAAAATAAAAGAGAGCCAAGAAAAATTGAATAAAATGGGACAGAGTTCTCTTTGCAATGAACATGGTATTTAGTTGAAATATGATCTGGGCATTCAGAAATTAAAGGACAGTAACACAGAAAAGGAACCTAACTGAAGAATGCTGATGCCAACACAGAATGGCAAATGATACTGAGTGTTTGGAAATGGAAATGATCAGAGCTGCTGTAAAAGCAAGCCTCCAAGAGGCTTCACACAATCCCTCCCTATTCCACAGTGTGGAAAGAACTGGCACGTGAAATCTGCAGGAGCAGATTTCCTCATGCTTCAGGAGCTAGAATATTTAATAAATCTGTGAAGTCAAGGATAGTAACTTATATTGAAGAAACAGCATAACTGTAACTTATGAGTCAGTGAGTTATGAAATATACATCAATGTAAAAAAAAAAAAAAAACAAAACAACAAAAGCATGGAAGGAAGTGAAAAAAATCAGGTAAAATATATCATGAATTGGACTATGTCAGGCTAACTCTAGAATGCTTCTTTGATAATGGAAAGTGTATCTGATGTGTTTTGTGTCTTGATTCAGTGATATTTCCCATTATCAATTATACTTCATTCTGTGGAAGCATATGAATATCACTTATTTCATTAAACTTGTGAACATTATCATGTTTAACAAAGAGATATTCTGTTCTTTCATAAGACCCGCTGTCATTTTCTCATATAGCAATGTATCATATGCTCTAAGATGAGATTAATTACATAGACTGTATAAGGTATCTGTCTTGACCATTATATTTTCTTCAGGAAAAGGAACATTGCTTTGGTTAAAAGTAAAAACTTTGGATAGGTGGAGGATAGGGCACAAAAAGTGAGAATAAATTAACTCTTTGCTCACAGTTTAAATAGAATACATATTTTCCAAAATCAGATAGAACTTTTGTCTTAAGAACTAGTGAAGCAGTGATCATGCCCAGCTCTCCACAGATAGTGCAATCTAACCTGTTGCTGCATGCACAGCACAAAAATGAGTGTATTCTCACACCCAGACCAGACTCTCTTTAGCACCTGAATGAGACTGAACCTACCAAGTTCAGGAACACGAGTTATTCTGAGAATGTGCATCTGAGGTTCAGGGACTTCGATATTCTTAAAATGTAGCAGACTGCAGATTTGACAGCACAAATTAATTGTCATGATAGGAATTTCTTAGTTTAGGATTGAACTAGAGACATGCAGTACTATCTAGGAGAAATGCTTTTGAGGTTTATTTGTGTTTTGCTTCATACATTGATTCTTCTTGTTTTCTTTCAAGCTGAGTTCAGTTTGATTCCACTGATTTGTGGATTTATATGTAGCACTTTGTTAGAACTAGCCAGTGTAAACAGTTTTCATTAAAGTTTTGCTTAATTAAAATCAATAGAGAGAAGACATTTGTAAGTGGCTACCTTTTATATGCATTTTAGTATTTTTGGAAATACATGGAAATGATAATGTACGGTCAACCTAATGGTTAATTTATTTCCCATGAAAACCTAGCATATTCTGTTTATTACAAAGTTCCACCAAACAGTATTGTACGGTTGACATATGAGTTGATGATTAAAGACTGTCATGCAAGTGAGGAAGGTGATTTTAATAGCAATGTTTTGGATAAACTGAGATTTTATAGTATTGCTCTAAGAATGACAGAGAAATTGGGAAAATTATGGCCTATGAAACAGAAATAATTGTAGCAAGAGGAAACAAAATTACTAATAGAGCACTCTCCTAGTCATCCTCTTGCTTCACTGAGAAATGTGAAAATGTGTGGCTTTTACAAAGGTTAGAAAATGTAATATGTAGGGGTTTGCATGGGAAATTTCTCTGATATTTTGCTGCTTAGGGACCAAATTCTGAAATAGTTTGCAAAAGAAAAGTCTTTTTACCTAAAAATGAGGTGATAAAATACAAATAATACAAAATTCCTTACTTACATAGATGCTCTAGAATTTGACCTTTGATTGTCACTTCCCTTTAATAAGTCAGCTGCTGCTGTTACCATTTATGTTTAGCATGCGGAAAATTTTATATGCTTCTGTTGTGTCGTAAGCTTTGTTAGCTTCTCACATACAACAACACTGCAACAATAATTGTGGCAGTTGCATAATACCCATAACTATGATAGCTGCATAATACCCATCGGTCTCTGATGGTTATAAGTATGGAAACTAGCATGAGTTTTAGAAAGGAAGTTCAGAAACAACTTGTAATTAAATATACACATAGCCCACAAACACTACATTAAACTATACAAATAATGGAAACACATACTTTACTAAATGCTTAGACATAGGGAACCGAGAAAAGACTGACTCCACAACAACAGAAAATGCAAATCCTTGTGTGGATTCACACACAGGAAAGAAACCCAAATTTTCCATTATGTGTCATTCTTAGAGCACAGACTTAATGCACAAAAGGACAGCATGTGTAGATTGATACAATTGTGCTTCATTACTGTGATGATGAGGAATTAACCAAATTGTAGAATAATGAGCTTAATAATGACTATTCGGCAGATACTCATCATGCAGCAGACTGGAAGGAGGCTACCTCCTTTCTGTGCTGCTTTACAGCTTTCAGAGTTACAGCACTTCTACTTTTGAGAGCAGATCATGGCTACCCCCATCCTTTTAGAACAAATGATCTCAAAAGGAAAAGGTCTTTGTATAAACTAGTTCATATATGAATGCCGTTAACTGTTCTTCCTCCAACTTGGTGAGGAAATTCTAGGATGCATACTTCTTTTCTGACAAATGTGTGTCTCGTATATTCTTTCAAATATATCTCCTTCCTCTGAGTAGGGTAAAAGATTTTGCAAAATACAATGAAGTCCCTAATTCCTTTCTTGGGTTTCTTTCAAAGAATTTTATCTAAGAGAGGACTTGGGATTTACTCCAGTAATTGCATTTCTGGAGTACAGTTAAGATAGAGCTTAGGAAAAAGAGAAATAACTTTGCTTTTTTTGCCCAGAACTTTATCTGAAATCCAGGAACATAAAATGCTGTTTCCATTAGAGTAAGAAATATGTGATAGGAGTCAGTGCTTATTTACTTATTTACATAAAGATGTACCTAGATTCTTGGTTCCATCTACTTGCTCAGAATGACCAGATGAGCCATTGCACTGAAGTATGTGTCCTGGTTTCTGCTGGGATAGAGTTAATTTTCTTCCTAGTAGCTGGTGTAGTGCTGTGGTTTGGATTTAGTATGAGAATAATGTTGATAACACACTGATGTTTTAGTTGTTGCTAAGTAGTGCTTATGCTAGTCAAGGACTTTTCAGCTTCCCATGCTCTGCCAGGTGCACGAGAAGCTGGGAGGGGGCAGAGCCAAGACACCAAACCCAACTGACCAAAGGGGTATTCCACACCATATGACATCATGCTCAGTATATAACGCTGGGGGGAGTTGGCCAGGGGGCAGCAATTGCTGCTCGGGGACGGGCTGGGTGTCAATCAGCGAGTGGTAAGCGGTTGCATCACTTGCTTTTCCTGGATTTTGTTCCTCTCTCTCTTGTTGTTTTCCTTTTCATTACAATTTATTGTTGTTGTTGTTGTTTTTATTATCACTACTCTATTTCAAGTATTAAAGTGCTCTTATCTCAACCCATGAGTTTTCTCACTTCTGCCCTTCTGATTCTCTCCCCCACCCCAGCGGGGGGAGGGTTAGCAAGCAGCTGCGTAGTGCTTAGTTGCCGACTGGGGTTAAAGCATGACAGTATGGCACCCAGTGAGCTCCTTTTAAGCTCCTTCACTGTCCATTTTAAAAGTTCTTTCAGCTTTTTCTGCCTGCAGCTCACACAACTTAGAGATGGTATCTCAGTCTTTGATTTGCAGAAATAAACCCTAGACTATCCAACTTAGTTCTGACTAACCATTTGAATAGTTTCTTATGCAGTCCAGCTCTTTTTACAATATGAGGAGACTTGATCTCTTTCTCTTAGCTTGTTGGAGTGCTTGGCATACCCTTTGGCTTTATTTGGATTAGGTTTTGAATCCAAGCCCCAGCTTTAGCATCCATTAACATCTTGTGCGCAGCAATAAATCATGCTATGAAATCCCTGAGCTGTCTGTAACTTGTTTGGAATTCAGTAATAATTTCAGTCCTTTAGTGAGGGATGGTTTCTCACTGAGCTCGTTCATCTGAAGTTTCTCTTACATCAAATCTTAGTAAGAAAAGGAGAATCAGCCCTGTTTGTGACTCCAGTCGTTGTGTATTTTGTCAGAGAACCAGAGAACTTCTACACTAATCTACCTACATGGCTCTGTGAAGAATTTGACTATGAATTTTTTAAATACGGTGAATTTAAAAGATTCTTCTTGGGGACTCATTTCTTCTTTATATTTTAATACTTTGTCTAATTTTTGCTTTCAGTTGTGTGTGTATTTTCATATATGTCAGAGTTGGCCCCAAATGCACATAAGTCAGTGGCGACTGCTGCGAACTGTGACATATGACTTTCTTTAGCAGTGTCTGAGTATTCTATGTGAAGGTCACTTTTAGGGAAAACAAACAGAATTCTATAGCTTTTTCTGTCATTATTCTTAGCCAGGAAGATATATTACAGTTGAAAAAACATTACTGCTGCTTCTGACATTTGGAACCAAACTTAAGATGTGCCAGAACTATTTATAGCACAAATTAAAAGTTGTACTTACAGTTGTCAAGTACTGATTTTAGCATTATAACATGATGTCAGGAAGGAATGTAATATAACGGGATTTATAAGAAGCTGTCTTCCTTTTACAATACTATTTTTAGGGTCCTCCAAGCAGTTTTAACGGTGGCCGCAAATGTCAAGCCTAGGCTCTTTTTCTTCTTCTTTACCTATAGGTGTATAGATGTTAGAATTAGAAAATTAAGAGAGTGTTGAAAGTATTAAATGTACATAATATACTTAGAAGCAAAATCATCTGAAGAGATTAATACTGAAGAATAACAGGCATAATAAAATCTCAGTCAAGTTCTGCTTTGCAGTTTACATTACTGTTTATTGTATATATTCCTAACATGAGCATTTTTCATAATGCTGATAATTCAGCCTGTCAGTTTAGTCAGACAGTGAAATATGGCTGACGATACTAAGTACATCTCTGACAAATGCAAGCTGGGAACAAGGGAAGAGTAAGCTTTTTGGGAGTCACGTACTTGGAGATAAATATCAAATGTTAATTGATCACCTGGAATTTTCTATTCTTACTTATTGCACATTTTCTCTGAATATTCATGTAATAGTATGTGTATATATATTTATATGTATGTACATTAAAGCAAACTAGAGCCCTGTCCTGGTTGGGAAGAGGGCTCAGAAGGATGATTCAAAAGCTTAAGTTCTCTTGCTGACTGACATTCCCCTGTCATAGCATCTTGAGCAAGTCACTTCTACTTTGTCTTCTTCCCTGTTCTCTGTCTTGTCTTCTTAAACTGTGAGTTTTGAAGGTCAATGATTTTCTCTTATTACATATTTTAAAGTTCCTGCATATTAATTTCTTAAACTACCAGAAGCCTCTAAGTGCTACTGTAATGCAAATAGTAAATTATATATTATTATTACATGAGTAATCTTAGAAACATGAGTAACCAAATTAAACATGACTACTCATGCATAAAGCTATCTCTGAGGAAAATTCTGGCAGGAGTGGTGCATACCGTAGCCATAACAATTACACTTCCCCACAGGAAAAAAGGCTCGCACTTGTACATAGTATGTCCCGGTTTTGGCTGGGATAGGGTTAAATTTCTTCCTAGTGCTGTGTTTTGGATTTAGTACGAGGAGAATGTTGATAACACACTGATGTTTTCAGTTGTTGCTAAGTGCCCTCCTAGTCCAAGGACAGCTCCCGTGCCTACTGACTGAGCTAGGTACACGAGATGGGAGGGAACATAATCAGGACAGCCAGCCCAGCTGGCTAATGGGGTATTCCATACCATGTGACGTCATGCTCAGTATATAAATGGTAGGCGCGATCCAGGAAGTACCGATCGCTACTTGGTTATTAGTCAGTGCGGGTGGTGAGCAATTGCATTGCGCATCACTCATTTTGTATATTCTATCATTATCATTATTATTTTCCCTTTTTCTGTTCTATTAAACTGTCTTTATCTCAACCCACGAGTTTTTCTCACTCTTACCCTTCCGATTCTCTCCCCGTCCCACTGAGGGGGCGGGGGGAGTGAGTGAGCGGCTGCGTGGTATTTGGCTGCCTGCCAGGTTAAACCACGACAAGTACATATATACATAAAGTCTTCATCAGTATTCTGCAGTCTCAAGTTGTGCATGTGCCCTTATATTCTTAATCAAAAGCACAAATGGTATTATAACAATGGGGTAGATTGTTTAAAATACATAGTAAAAGTTAGGGAGATTAAAAATAGATATGTTAGTATAAATTGTGAAGTAGACATGACACAATTTTTAGCCTTTCCCTTAGATAAGGCAGGTACAAACCACTCAGCAAGTAACGGAGACTAGAAGCATATTGTGAAAATTGCCAATATTGTCCGGTAACTCCTGGCAGATGGTAAGCCTCTAGAAACATTCCTGAGTCTTTCCTAGAAGAATAAAGACTGGAAAAACGTCCTGCAGACATTAACCAGCTTGTCACTGTATGACAGATTGCTTCATAACAATCAAATCAACAAAAATGAACATAATATTCATTGAAATAATACAGACATTTCCCACATTGTTCAAACAGTCCTACTGGTGGAGTTAATGGAACATTCCTTTCAAGCTTGTCATTTTACAGCTGGTTTCTCTACTTGCTCTGGTAGGACCTACTTGTATTGGCATTTGTTCTTGCCATAGAGATGCTGATGTATGTTTGACATTAGACTTCAAGGACAGTGAAAGTCAGCCTGCCCTCATCACGCCTGTGTTGGAATCAGTAATGCTGCTCCTCTAAATAAGATCTGCAAAGGCATCATCTGTGTGACACAGTGCAGAAGATGCAGTTCATAGTGTCTAATGAGATTTACTTCATTGGCTTGCACCTTAAGTCCTAACAGTAATGTAGCTGAAAGAGGATGATATCTTGCATTATTAGCAGCACAGAGGTCAATGGACTTTTGTTCCATGCCCATCAACACCAGGTCTGGGATGTAGTATAAGAAATATCTAAAACATTGTCTGCTTGAAAGTACTATCTCTGCTACAGTTAATGAAGCTGAACGAGCTTCACTGATACTGTGGGGTTTAACTGAATGAAGAACCTCATTTCTGACACATTTGGGAGAAGCGTGGAAGACAGCTTCTGTTTCTGATGCGCTACATTTAATAAAGTACATAAAAATTTTGCCTATTTGAAGTTCTACAAGGCTTTAACTTATTTTCTTGAGATCTATTTTTAGTATGCCCACACTTGCATAAGAACCCTATCAAATGGAAATGAAGTGGATAATAGAGACTTTTGTGGATAATTTGACATGTTTTAAAATGCCTGTTTCAATGGCATTCTCTTGGGTTTATATTTAAAATACATAAGTGATTGTTTGATTTGAATAAGAAATTAGGAGGTCATCTGGATTTCAATTTTTTTTTTTTTATATATGGAGATCTCAGATTTTTTTTTTTTATTCTGGGGTGGTTTTAATTGCCTCTTTTCAGGCTTTGATAAAGGAGCTCTTATAAACCATGACATTTGTTACTAAAACAAATTTCATACAACGGAGGAATGTTAATCAAAACACAATACTATGAAAAGCTCAGCTACCGTTTTAGTAATTTAAGAACTGTAAGAAGAGACCAAATCCTGCTACCCTCATGAATAAAGCTGCTAGTGCAGTGCGTTGTATTTTGCATAATAACATATTGGGTGGCATTAAGACGACAGCCCACAGGTTGAAGGAAGTGATTGCGTCCTTCTGGTCGGAACCTGCGACACTGCATTTGGGTGGTTATTTCCAGTTTTGATTTCCCAGTACAAGACAGACATTGTCAAACTGGAGAACTACAGTGGAGGACAACCAAGAAGGAGGATGGAACGCATGATGTGTGAGGAGAAGCTGAGGGAGCAGCTTGTACAATCTGAGGAAAACACAGCTAAGGGCAGTGCTGATTGCATTCTTCAATTTTCTAATGAGATGTTAGAAGCAAAAGACAGAGCCAAACCACTTCCAGGAGTGCACAGTAAAAGGCACGAGCACAATTTTCAGGTAGGGGAACTCGTATTAGCTATACAGGAGCAACTCCACAGTGAAGAGCGGTCAAACACCGAAATACGTTGCCCAGAAAGGTGGTGTCATTTTAATGTTTGGAGGTAGTCAGAATTCAGATGTACAGGCCCTGAGTAATCTGATATAACTTTGAGATTCTCTCTGCTTTGAGCTAGGTGACCCTCAGATGTCCATTCCAACTTAAATTGTTCAAAAATTCTATAAAAATAGCTGCATTAGCTTAAAACAACGTCCAATCTGCTGTGCATGTGGTTAATACTGGATGCCTAGAGAAAAAGCGTATCACAGTCATCATTGCTACCCTGGCCAGCTAACGGTTGAAATAGTAGCCACAATATTATAGTCTTTCTAGTTAAGGACAAAATTTTACTCCATCACAATTCTATGATACTTGTTGACACAGGTCTTAACTTTATTTCCTTTTCATTGACATTCAGAGCAAATCTTTTGAATATATGATGTATTCTGTCAATCTGTACACTTTGTACAATATTCATTAAAAGAATAGCTAACTGAAATTACGCATCAATATTACTTAGATAAACATAAATATATATACAAGGGGGAAAATCTAACCCCAGGATTTTGATGTTAGCAAATGCAGAAATTGGTTGGAAAATTTAAAATTATTTAGATCTTACATTCCATTTAAGAAAAGTAATTAATGCAGAAATGCTGTATCAGTTACACTCTGATAATCTCAATCCTCTGTAAACTAATAATACTTGAAAAATTTAAAATCAAATTGTCTACACCATACAGCTTTAAAGTCTCCATGCAATTCATTTTTCAACCATTATAGTTAGCATGTTAATGCCTGGAGAAGTGTATTTTATGGCTAATATCTCAACACAATGACATCTACAGGCATATTAGGTACCTAGTTCATTAGCACGTTAAATCAATTTCACTGGCTGAAAATATTGATTAGGTTAACTGTCCTCATTACATTGCTAACCTACTTTGGACAACTTAAAAATCTATTCTTCGAGTCTCTGATGAATACCCCTACAGGTACCATAGTTGTCATGAAGCAAATTAATTACATGTGAAAAGTAAAAGTTTTATACTAAACACAGTAGGGTTTCTGTTGTATGATCGTTTTTGTCGCAGTAATCTCCTGCTAAGAGGTCACTATTTTGGATAAAATGTATACAGGATGTATGGGAATGACAGTCAATCCTGCAGGGCTGTATACAAAAATGTATCCATGTAATGATAAAATTGCAAATGTCCATACCCTAGGCATTGGATGGAAGATTTCATTGGTATGTCCAGTTGATGGTTATTTATTAAGTTTATATTTCTCAGGGACAGAGAGGTTGGGGCATCAACTTTAGGTACCTAACTGAAGTCAGGTGGGATGAATCGAGGATACTGTGTAGAGCTACAGTACTTTAAGCAACACAGTGAAAAGATAATTGTAGTTTGTGTGTGCATGTGTTTTCACAAGTTAAAATGTATACACATATATACCACTAATCAAACAAATGCATTTTTATCAGACTCAGCCTTGCATTATGGCCAGCTTTGCATTATGGTCAGTATCAATGTTAAATCAACTTTTAAATGTTTCCTCAGAGCAACTTTGTCAAAGTTCAAGTGTGGTGCTAAGAAAGCACTCAGACTGGACTGAAGGTAAAGAAATTAAGACAGTTATAGTTAAAATACATTTGAGCTTTTGAACAACAATTAATTTTGTGTTAACAGAATTAATACTCTGTAATTGAGTAGCCATTAGCATAATGAAGGCATATCAGTGATCTGAGCTAGCAATTGTTTCATATTAAAGTGACAGAGCTAATGAACTGTTTAAGTACTTTTGCTTTGCAGAAATGATCAGGGTCAAATATGTCCCTGGAAAAAATACATTACTGAGATTATATTGCTATCACCTTAAAGTTGCACATCGTTCTCATTCTTTCTTTGGCAATAAGAATTTTAAAAATTCTTACATTATTACAAAAAATATTACAGAGTATTTTCTGAATTTGATTAGTGCTTCAATAAAAGGTCAAAATACTTTGAATCAAATTCTCTGCTAGTGTAAAGTGGTGTCATAAACTCAAGACAAAAGCCACGCAGCTCTGTGTGTTTCCTCATGAATATAGTCTTTCATGATTTTATGTATTCATGGTGAGTTGATAGTGTATTCGTACGGCACGCTCTGCACTGCTGTGGTATAAACAAGTGCTTTCCCACTGGGAGGTTCTGGGCATACCTCCTGCTCTTTAGCTGTGTGACCTGCTTTGGGCTGCTGCTGTGCCCTGAGAACTCCTCATATTAATGTCAGTCCCACACCTGCAGTAAGGACAGACTTTTTTCTAAAAAAAAAAAGACAGACAAATAGCTCTCCTTTTAAATATAATGTGTAACATGCAGTATCTGTCACTAAAATGTCAGCTTTTGCCAGTAGCCTACAGTGAAGATGGTAACTGAAAGATTAAACCTTTTTTTTTTTACATAGAATAAGAAGCAGCTGGAATCTATGAAAAAGTTGTGGAAAAATATTTTCTTCATAACAGCAAAAAATATCTAAAAAAGACTGTTTTTCAAAGATGACATGAAGCATGAGACCAAAACTAAAATTTTTAATCAAAAATATGCATTTTTCTTCCTTTGATATTCTTTACTGGTTTATCCATACTTCAAGGTGAAAGTCTTCAAACGGTGAATTGGATTCAGCTAGTATAAACCAATATAGCTTCACAGACAACTTCACTATTTTCCAGTGTAATAAGGGAATTAAGGAAAACTTGTAGCTGCTAAACATCTGAGCCAACTGTTTCAGGTTTTTCGTAAGCCATCTGATTTATCTAAAGTTGAGGAATTATCTGCAAGATAGATGGATGCCTCTTGGTTTAAAATGTCACGTGAGGGAATTGGTGCAACATTCAACTAATTACTTAGTTAGGTCCCTGACATTACACTAAGGGAAGTCTTTATTTGAAGATTGGATGGTTCATATAATTGTACAAAACACAAAATACAGTAAATGCATACTAGGGGAATTATTTTGTGGAAATATTTGCCTTTCTGCTGTGCAGCTGTAAGCGTAATTTCTAGCAGCAGGTGAACTGATGTAATGTGGTTGATTGCAGGTTCCCTCAAGAGCTGAACATGGGAAAAATCAGTGCTGAAATCATGTGGACTCTGTTTGCCCAGGACATGAAATATGCTCTGGAAGGTAATTAGAACAAACTATTAATTACACTACTGAGTTCACCAAGACTGATTACCACTGCAAATCACACCTGGCATCAGATTTCTGTGAGTGGTCAGAGTTTTCTGACATAACTTGTTTAAGATGTTTCATAGGTTAGTGAAAAAGAAGTATTTTAAAGGAAGAAAATTGTTGCACTGCGACTAGATGAAGTTATCTGTGGAAGAAGGAGACAAAAGAACTGCAACTTGAAATGCTACTTCTTATTACCTAAATCTGACAAAATCATCAATGTCCAAAGAACCACAAATATGCTTGCTAGAGAGCATTGTAGGCATTCCATATTTTCTTAGTAGCTGAAAATTGCTAACTTGCCCATGAGAAACATTCATAGAATGAAGTTATGAAGAAAACACACACAGATAATTAAACCTTTTTGTGTTCAAAAGGCAGGTTGTACTCATTCTAGTTCCAACAGAATCAAATGCAGTTTCCTTTTATTCTTTAAGATAGCACTGTGTTAACCATAGATAAAATATACTTTTTTTCTCTATAGCAGATAATCCCCAACTAATAGTTTCAAACCCACTCATTAAAATATGGTTATTGCAGAAAACCAAGAAAAAATACCTGCATGAAACTTTTTTAAAAATATTGAAGAGATAGAATTAAGGAAATAGTTTTAATTAATGATAGAAATATTTCCAGCCCATATACATGTATTCACACGAACTTTTAGATCATTATTAAAATCATGACTCTTGAAAATAACTTCATCAAACTCTCCCTAACTAGTATTTATTTTTGCAGAACAAAAAATGATGGCATTAGCTGAACTTCACTGATTTTCTTTACCTATTAAGCAGATTTCAGGTTTAAATGTGAGAGAAATGCAACAGGATATTCGTTTCCATCTGACATTAAGGGTATAGCTAAGATGAATTGGAAACTAAATGGATCAAACCTGAATTTGATCAGTAAATTAGTTTTTTGCATTTTAAGATACGTAATAAAATGCATTCTGTTGGTTTTGTACATATACAATCTTTACAGAGTTTCTCTCCAGGAAAGAAAAAAAAAAAAAAAAACAAAACAAGTGAAAAAAGAAAGTAAAGAAAAAGTATATCAGAAATCAATTGTCAAGCAGTCAGTGCAGTTTATAATCTCATGGTCAACCCCAACATGATGTGAACGGAATTATAATATAAAGCACTGTTTTTTAAAAACAAAAGAAAATAAAATTTTTCTCATCCTTTTATAAAAAATTGTTATTCAGAGAAAGAAAGGATTTATTGTGCTAGCCAATTTTTTTTACTTCCACAGTAGCAGAACTAGCTAATTGTGATTTTTAGGTAAGCAAAACTCACATTGTCTTCAGTCAAGCCTGCTACTAACTACAGAGCAAGTCTGCCAGTGGTGAAAATAAGTATGATGTTGGATTTAAACAACAATGCAACTCAACAGGCATAAAGGATAAAAAAAAAAGGAATATTTGAAGATTAATTTCTGTATTATTTGCTCCAGAATGTCTAACGTGATAATATCAGTGTGGTGGTACTTAGATAATACTGTAGATTTTTATGATGATAAAGAAAAAGAGAGAAAAGATGAGTGATTAGAACGGCTATTAATGGAAGAATTATTTTGTTCATCTGCTGTTGTGTTACTTTATTTTGTTAATTGTATTATTTGAACATGGAATTTGCACTCTAAGCACAGCAGAAGAAAAAGATAGGAAGAAAGGTAGGAGTGAGTTACAGGAGTGGTGATTACAATATGTAGAATGACAACAGAAGACATGAGAAATCAAATCTAAGATGTGGGTAGGAGAAGAGATGTTCAAACTAATATTTGAAGGTGATGTTCTGTAATCATGTCAGAGTGAATTGAAAGTACAAGTTTGAGAAAGCTAATGTCAGGCAGGAGATCATTCTTTGAGAGTGATCAATGAAGTCAAAAGCTACCAAGAGGTGAGAAGCATGAAGACCAAATGAAAGCCACTGTTTTGGGTTAGAACATATTCCTGGTTACATCGGTGAGAACACCCTTATATCTGGAGAGGCTGTAAATCAGGAACAGGTATCAGAAGATGGCTGCTCAGCAACTCAATCTTGTGATTGCACTTATAGATAGCTAGCACAGATTAATAAGAATTTCTAATAACCGTTATATTGTCATGCTCTCATAACTTCGAATGTATAGTTATACTCTGCACACAAATATCCCTGAGCACCCAGTGCTTGTAGTGTTTTAGCCATTGAACTATAAACATTCTGTACTGCAACAATATAATTCATGAGAGATAATTCACTCTATTTGCTAAGTAGAGCGTACTGATCACTCAAAAGGCAGCTTCAGATCAAGCCATGGTTTGTTTCTTGGTTGTAAGGAATAGAACTTGTTGTAAGGAAGCTCTTGAGGAAGAATTAATTATACAATATATGAAGTGTGGACAGTTGGGCTGGATCAAAAACAAATATTAATGTTAATATCCTAATTTTGCAGAGAGCTACATAGAGGACTCATTAGGAGGCATTTGACTTTATATGTCTATTCCAAACCACTCCCTGCATATGGTGTCATCTCTGTGTCGCTGTGGATGCTGTCTTTCTGAGAAGAGTAAATGCCATTTTTGTCATTAGAAATTCTAAGTCGCTCCCAGAATCAGTAGTGAAACAGTTCCTGTGTATAAATAATAACTAAAGGAAATTGAAATTAATTATAAATTATTATAAATATACATAATTTCACATTCTATGGTTTCATTCCTAAACAGGAACTTCAATAAATCTAGTCACAAAATATAGATCAGTATGCTGTTTCTCTCTCCAGCTTTGCTGTTTTTTAAATCATTAATTCTTGCCATGGTTATTCTACAAACTGAGTTTGATTCTCCAGTTGTTAATGGCAATAAAATTTTTTTGCTTCAAATTCTAGGTGCAAGCTTCGATTAGGAGCAAGCCCTTAAATATGGTCACACTCAATTCTCATGGTTTTAATGGAGTTCATTAAAATGCATTGCATTCTGCTGTGCCAGTCTCGCCTTCCAAGTTACTAACATAGGCTACCATCTGTTCATATGTAGTGTCCAGGGCTGTGATTGCAATCTTTGCCTGATTCAATCTAGTATTAATCTCCTGAAGCAGCATTTTTTGTGTTATAAAGTTGATTCCTTTCTGCATCCAATCAAGAAGCAATGAAATAGTCCAACATCATTTGCAAAAGGATTGCTGATGTGATAAAAAAGATAAATTAGCTCATCCAAGATCCTGTTTCTGTTTTTTCACACCTTATATATTCCCCGAATATGTCGAACCACTCCCATCAGCTTAAATTCAGGAAATGAGCATGTCATAACTCCATTCTCTAATGGAAGACCAATATTGGAACATCCAGTTCACATTCCTTTTTCCCTTTTTCCTGAGAGCGGTTCAGAATGGCTGTTCAGACTCCGTCCTCTCACTGTACAGCTGAATGCCTCCCGTACCTGCTCAGGGGACGTATGGAGCTGCAGGTGCTGCTGGGGAGATTTGCTGCTCTTCAGCAGTGCTGCCACCTCCTTTGCAACTGGGGCCAAGAGGCCCTGTGAGCCAGGCACCAGTCTTGTCTTCTCTCTTCATCCTTGCCTGGGACAGTCTAGCAGGAGGGTGCTGTGGTGGCATGGAGAAGACAGAGGGAACAGCAGCTTCCATAGCAGTGGCCTTTTGCTAGAGAAGAGTATAGCAGCTGCATGTCTGTATGAATACCAAAGCAGCGTATTTGCGTGTGGCAGGGTAGATGGCTGCTGTTGGGGGAAACAGCTCGCTTTTTGGGTGAGGGAGGAGAGGACATCCCAAAGCACAGTTCAAGTCTCCACAGCTCCCAAGATCAGGGCTACACTGTGCCAAGCCGACATGCCTTGCGCATAAAACTGTACTAAAATCTGGTATCGAGTTCATCATTTCATTCTAGATTTTCTTCCATTTTAAATTAATAACAATGTTTAGCCTTTACATAGTATTAAAAGCTTTTTGCAAACTTTAACAAATTAAGTCCACACCAGTTCTAATTTTTTTCTGATCCTAAGGAGCTTGGGAGTATTTTCATGTATAGATTTTGCATGGAGAGATATCACGTTTCTCTTTGAGAACTGACTTCATTAGATTTGGCCCTTTTTTTTTTCTTCTTTGCAGGTTATTCATGAAGCAACAGTGATTTGCGTGATAGATTATACATTGTTATTTGGCATTTAGTTTACACAAGCATATCTGAGCTTATAGGATGTTAATATTTTTGTACTGTCCGGTCCTCAAATTATTCTGTATTTATGGTACAAACAAATGAGAACAGAGAGAGAATTTCACCAGCAGTGCAAGTGATTTGTGACTGACTTCATATGGTAAGAAATCTTTTCCTTTCCAAGTATGAAGATGTGAAGGTTAAAAGATGATGAAATTAGACATGCAGTTACTAAAGTGTCTTTTTTATTCTGTGTCCTCAGAAATGTCTTTTTCAGATCTTTTGTATCTCTAACTTTTGAATAGGTCAGATCAAATGTCCAAAGCCATCCAGTCTGTTAGAAAGAGAATGTTCTAATTGCTGTTACTATGATAATCTAATTCTGGCAGTGGCCAAAAATCAAGACCAGGATCAGGCCAGAAATGAATTAGCTGCTGTGTAAATACAGCAATAGTCTCAATCCTGCAGAGCTAAGATTTTGAAATGTCAGGCCTTATAAAAATAGAAGAACAAGAAAGTCATTACACCATTTTACACATTTAATGTAGGTTGGCTTTTTAAGTTTGCTGTTGTCCTCAATACATAAGCAGATATCATCTTCCTGTTTCTCTGACAGATTCCTCTTTCATGACAGAAACTGATAAAGTGATTTGAAAGAGAAGAGGCAGGTCTGGGAGTTGATGCTAAGCACAGAGACAGCATAAAAAAAAACCAAAAAGGCTAATGCTGCCCAGAGAAAGGTCACGCCATTTGGTGACAGATTTCAAGGCTATTTGCACTCCAACTTTACAATTTACAAAGTTCCCCTTAAGACAGAATATAGCCGTGGCTTAGAGAGAGACTACAGAGCAGATTTGGGGAGGTGGGGCTGAGGTTATGGAAGGGAGAACAGGGCAGCATCTGCCAGAATGCAGGGTTTCATCAGGATATCAAAATATGAAACCTTTTTATTTTAGTGAATCTCATTCTGTATTCACACATTTCAACAAATGTATTCCATCCTCATCTTTGCAGAGACCTGAGGGATAGAGAGCCATATGTAGTCTCATGGGGGATTCAAGGAGACTGTAAAGGCAAAGACAAGGAGATTCTGGTTGGGGTTAATAATAAACTTTCCTTTGGCAGATAATCAATAAGATTGAATGTGACAGTATTGGAGGGAGAGGGGAATTAGAAATGTTCTTTGGTCAGCATAACAGCCAATGATGTTAAAAACAGCAGCTACATAGTGTATGTACTGGAGGGCTGAGCTTTGTGAGTATGAGAATCCAGCTGAGTACCTATCATGCAACATAGAGATCACTAGGCTTGCCTAAAAAGCACGTACCAAATGGCACTATTTTGTTGAAGTTAATTAGACCTGCTAATTAAGACAGATAAAGTGGACAGTAGTGTTCCCAGGAGCTAAGTTAATATTTCTTCATGGCATCATATTGTGCTGTATCAACGTGTCATCTTGCTTGGAACACCTCAGAGATCTCTAGTATGGCACGACCTTGCAGTTGGGGGCATGCCCACTATATCATTTGGTCATTCCCTAACCCATTTTCTTTGATTTTACATACTGAATCATAATCAGAACAGTAAATGCTACTGAGTGTTTATACTGCAGTACAAATCTACAGTAATCTTAATATTTTAAAGCTTCTTTATGTCTGATTGCAGGTGTATTCATGGTGCCAGATGTTACTAGAGAAAATGTAGTGCATCAGTGAATGCCTGACTTCATTATTTAGATTTAAAGTTGTCACTCAATAATAGCAGTGTATATTGCCCCATATATTTAATAATGAAAGCTCTGGCCTTGTTTAATCTTCTTTTAACCACTGAATATTAATCTTGTTCTGAAACATTGTTATTAGCTCTTACCCAGGCAGTCACTGATTGTAAAACATTTGTGTATAAACTTTTCCAGTGTTGCCTAATTGGGAGCAAGACAATTTTGCTAGTCAACGTATACTAGTACTACCAAGCTAGATACGTTATTAGATTGTAAATGATGTTTTAAATGAACCCTACATTGATTAATAATTAGGGGTTATTTATAGCTCACATGGCCCTGTCCTTTCTACAAACCAATGAGTTGAGCATGCAAGTAAGGGAGAAGTGTTCTGTTCAGCTGAAGGGGCTGTATGTCACTTATAGGAGCAGGAAGAGAGCTCTGCCTTCCTGCTACCAAGGGGCAGTCAAGACTTCCTCTGTAGTTTATTAGGTATCTCAGCCCAGAAGAATAATTTGCCTCTTCTTTCTTCTTGTCCTTGATTACTGTTCTTCACCAGTAAGATCATACAACTTCATTGCAGCTGTTGTGGTTTAACCCTAGCCAGCAACTAAATACCACGCAGCCGCTCACTCACACCCCCCCTCTCGTAGACTCACATTTTTATGAAAACTAGAGTTATGTCTTTTGTCTGAAATGATTTTATGGCTGGGGAAAAAAAAATCAAGCAAAATTGTGACTTTATCCCCACAGAAAGTCACTTAAAGGACCTGCATTGTTTAGTGCAGTTCTGCCTCTGCTGGTTGGAGAAAAGGTTCATCCTTTTCCTCCGACAGGACATTCCCCTAATGCAGTCATGTAGTCCAGCAGCTAGGGCTTGAATTTCTCTGTCCTATTTCTTGAGGGTTTATTCTCCTTATCTCTGTCAGAGTGGAGCTGCATAATGCTCACACAGTAGGAGTGGAACCTAGCTGCTGCATCTCTTCAAGAATTCTGTGAGCTAACCACCCTGTAAATCCACTTATATTTTGGATTTCTTTCCTCTTAGCAACAGTAACCAACGACAGCTTTTTTAAAACAAAATCTTTTTCTTTATCAACTAGAATAAAACATTTGAGTAAAAGAAAGTTTAAAATAACAAGCAACCTGCATGCTAATTTTAATCCTGCCTAATCTTAAACTTCACACTAAGACACGTTGTAAAAGCTTTCCTCATACAGCAAACAACTGTTGTTCTCCGAGCCTCTGTTTTATTAAGTTGAAGGCTCAGTCTTTTACTTTCAGGACTTTTCCACATATGGAGATTCTCTACTGTCTTTTTTCTCCTATAGATACACAGGTAAATTTCCCCTTACAGGCAATCGCATTAGTTCTAAACTAAACATTTGATACTGGTCCCAGCACCCCCAGGAGAATAGGATAAATCCACTAAAACTGCTTGTTTCCGCATTATCTTTTAATAAGCCTTAAGTGCAATTTGCTGGGTAACAATTAGAGAACACCTCTGTGTTTTTGCCTTTGCTGATGCTTTACAGGCAGATCCAGATACAACACAGGTAATTATTAAAGTGCAGCCTCACATTTATCTTGCTGCCTGATTATTCCTGTTTTGTACTTCATTCTACTAATTGCTTATAAAATGCTACCATGCCTATTTGGTAATGTTTTATGCTCACTTTGGCTCAAGCCAAAGAGCAGAGATTCGAGTCTAGATCTTTCCTTCATGGAAAGATACATTTTTTAAAAATGAAGCAATAAGTAAATATAAGTAACCTGTCATAAAAATAACATTGAAGATGCAAAGCTGATATTCAGCAGTTAAGACCCAATACAATGAAGGCTGCCTTTATTACCTTTATTCTCTTTTTCCTCCTAGATTCAAGCATTACAATATAGCATTTAATTATGCGATAAAATTTTCCGAGAAGCAGTGGTTTCCAAGAAGCATGTATATTCTTTTTTATTTTGCTATTTTTATACATATTAGAGATTTATGAAAGCCAAACTCAATGTAAACTGGATTCGTACACCAGCATTACTTTTCCTCTCTTATTACTTTCTGATTATGTGATTACTTTGCACAAATGTTGAAACTTCCATCATATTCTTCAGAACCAGGGCTTTAATCGTCATCATAGATATCATATCAGATAGGATGGACCATTTCTTCTGTTCCATTCATAGCTTGCATTTCCTTAGGCTTTCCATGGTCAATTCAGGTACAAAGCAAGAATTCCACTAACGGTAAAAAAGCACAGTTCGGATTATTTCAGACCTTGGAAGCAAGTGCTTATTTCCTTCTGTAATCAATAGTAGGCTGTGTATATCCAAGGACAGAATTTTGTCTCTGAGTGTTTGTTCTTTGAATATTATTGATCTGTTTAGCTTGGATGGTACATGAATTTCACTCTGATGTGATATTGGAGGGTAAAAGCTAATACTGAGGTTGATCTTACTAAATTATTTGCTGTACTGACATTTTTCTTTGTCTTTGTTACAAGCAGGACAGAGCAAGTTTATGCTTCATCAAACTGCATATCTTGCATCTTGAGTTGTCCTGTTGGTGATATACCCATCTACTTTTCTGGAACTTTTCTGGAAGTATTTGGCTGTGAAGTAATAATTAATTGATGAGACTAACATGCTAAATTTTCAATGAGGAGTAAAAGAAGCAACTCAGTAATGTTAAGTTATCAAAGTTACTTTGCCTAAAGTAATTTGAAATGTTTAGGCTGTATAACACAGTAGGTAAAAAATGGCAAATGGAATGTTTTGTAGTAGGAAATAGGGTTGTTTGCAGCAGATTCACACATCTTTTATGATATTACATGTTGCATCCCTTAGATAGCATGTAATATTGGTATGTGATGCCCTTGAAGTTCCCATAAGCAGTTTACCTCTCCCAGAAAGTAATGTACAGCTCTGCCTTTTCAGATGCTAAGCGGGTGGCCTTGAACTCACTTGTACCTGCTGTGAAACGTGAAGCAAAGCAGAGCACTCTGAGCAAACGGCCTCTTGCTTTGAGAGCTCCTCCTTGAATATAAAGGGCAATGTCATATCAGCTTTTAAAGTGCACGGCACTAAGTCAAGGACTGATTAACCCACTTCCACTGCAGGCAAGAAGACAAAAAAGAACAGTAAATCCATTTTTTCTCACAATTCAGAATGAGACAGTCTGCCTTCCTTCCCTGGTCTCTGTTCAGTGAGGAAATAGGACTCTCTGGTTAAGAAATCTTTGAACGCTAGATCTACACTGCCTTTCATAATTTATGTATGTTCCCTTAGTAAATTCATTTGATCTCCCTACACCTCAGTTTCTCATTTGTAAAATGTGAATATAATCACCTCATAGAGATGTTCAAGGTGTAATCCATTATGTTTGTGAAGTGTTCAAAGATATTTTGATGAAAATTTCCAAGCAAATGCAGAGAAAAGATTGAATATGTAGAAGTCTTTTATGAAAAACACAATTTATTTTTAAAAAGATAATTAGAGGGTTTTTTAGTTGTAAAATCAGTTGTAAGTGCAATCCAAAAAAGGAGGTAATGACAGAAGTTTTTCAGTTTTCAGTTTATTATATTTATCTTGACACAAAGAGCCCTTTCAGAAAGACCAGGAGTATTTCACATTATCAAAATCAATGTAAATTATACATAATTATCAATTAGTTGTGTCCTGCTCTGTATTTCAGTTAATAACCAGCGACTTCCATTGCCTTTAGCAAAGTACAAGAACCCTGGGATGAGATGTCTAGTAGAATGTAATGTTTCCTTCTAAATCGGTTATGAACTTTGTTTAAGTTTACATTTTTCTTCATTTGTGGCCTGATCCAGTATGTTACATTCAATTAGAGTCTTCCAGTTCATTTCAGCGGTACAGGGATTAAGTCTAGAGCACTATAAGCATACTACCCACATTAAAAGAGTCAATGGCACAGCAACCAACTTCTGTACTGTAGGGAAATTGCATTGGGATCGAGTTCCCAAACCACAGGTGCATCATACTGGTGTAACGTTTCCACAGTGATTCAGAGGGAGGAGTACCAATTCATACGGAGTCAATATCATTCCTCATAGGACTTCCTTAAGAGCTCTTCTTCCACTAGCCATGCTCAGTTTGTGCCATGCATACACTTCCCGATTATACGACTGAAAGTTTGGAAATAGCTTTTCTGAAACAGCAGTTCTGAAAGAAACAGATAAAATATGCAGCTGGTAGTCTCTAGAATGATTGGTAAGTAATTATTGCAAATAATATGGAATTATGTCACAATGGTTACAAATAGCATCTGAGTTTTGATGGGAAATTTTGCAGTTAATCCAAACACAATTCCCTTGTGGTTAGTCTCAATCATTTCCATTTTAATAAGCTGTAGTACAATAGCATTTATGTAACTGTCAAACCAACTGATTGTGATATAATTAATTTGCTACACATAAATATTCTTTGTGGTAGTTATTCATCTCTGAAACATTACCTTTAAAGCCTAGAAACTGGACAAGATTTTTTTGTTAGAAATTCATATGTATTCATGTATATCTAGTCAATTTGTTCATTTTTACAGAAAAATTTCTTTCCTGCAGTTCTTGTTCGTAAGGATTTGAAATATTCTTTAAAACCACCTCATTAGAATCCTTCAAGCAGCTTAACTGTATGTTGTTACAAAAAACAGTGGCTAGGAAACTGCTGTAGAAAAAAGAAAATTGCTTTCTGCTTTTGTACCCAAATAATGCAAAATTAGAGTGGAACAAAATATCAGATTGATTACTTGAATATATAAAATGTTCATCTTTTATGAAGATTGTCAGATTACCCTTTTTTCCTTTTTTAGCAACTAATGCTTATCAAAAATTACATGGATACTCAGAATGATGTTTTTGCCTCAAAAAGGAAGAAGGATCCTGTAGTGAACAGGATTCTATTCCAGTTTGTTAAATGGCATTATGTCTTTAGTGTCATGTAGATGTTTCTGCTTAATAAGTCATCATTATGACTTTATTGACAAAATACTATGACACTACAAACATCAGACCAAAACATAATAGTTGTATTGCAGTTTCTTTTTGTTTGCTGCCTTAAGAAAATCATCTCAGCTTTCTTTAGCAATTGCTGGGAAAATGAGCAAGAAATCAAACATGATTCCGAAGTATTGCTGTTTGGTCACAGGCCTGTGAGGAAAGTACGTTGGATTATAGTCCTTCCTACAATGTCTCTTTATACATTTTTCTGTAAAAGAACAATTTTCTGCGATTGGATTATTTGCTAGATACATTGTCACCAGGTCAGTGGCTGACTTCATCACACACTAAACACATTTGCATATATTAATGCATTCCACATAATAGTCTTTTTAAAAAATCTCTCTTCTTTCTTGGTTAACAAACAGCACCTGAACAGAAGATTTATTTCTTTTTCTCAGTGCTTTTGCTTACTGGAAGTCTTCTTAAAGGTGTTACTGTAATTGTAATTTGTACAACTGAGGTGGAACAACTCTTTATACAGTTTTCATTGTAGTTGCAGGTACAATGTCTACTACTGCAAACCTGTGGAAAGCATATGTGCATTAGAGCATTACCCCTAAGGAGATATTAAAAAAAACCCACAGTGTAATCAATACTGTAAAAAAGATGCTCTTACTGGAACTGCGATAGTTTTAAAAGTAGCTAATGTGCCCCATACACACAGATTACAGTTTACAGATTTTACAGTTTACAGAAATCTTATCAGTATTTTTTCATTGATTCATGATACAGTAATATAGAATAATGTGCCATTATCACTAATGGGAACTGCAAATGTCCTTGTGATGAAACTCAGCAGATTAATAGATGTTTATAAAAATATGCTGCACTACAAGGAACGTTTCATAGAAGTAGCAGCACAAAAAAAAGATTAATAATATTAGGTTTACTATACTGGAGATTCTGTTTATCTAGAATCAATTATGGGAAAGGTCTAGTATTTCTATCATAATCTCTGCTGAGCACGTTTGCACAGCTTACAATTGGCAGGTTTAGTTCAATGCTGACTCAGTATTATAATAATTTTGCAAAGCAAGAGTGGGCTTTTTTAGAAAGAGTTGTATTGTGCCACTACTACATCTGTCTTCCAGAAAGTCCAAAATGGATGTATCAGTATAGGAAAATACAGTGCCAGCTTTCCTTCCAGGAAAAAAGACACAGATCTCCAAATTGCATACATATGTCCTGTGTTGTCTCACATTTACATTAACTTGTGCAAGTTTTTCAGAAATTAAGAAAGCAATCCATGGGTCTTAATCTAAATTTAGAATGCCTACAGTGCTGTTCCTATGCTTTCTAACTGAAATCCATGGTTACTGTGGATAAACCCATCTAATATCATCAGTTAAAATTGTCATGGGCTGACTGATACGGGCACCTGCTTTCTCTGTTCATTGGTTTATATAAACTGAAGGGGTAATATACATGGATACAAAATGACTTTGTAGATCATGTGAAGTATTTTCTGATGTTCTCATAGGTTAATATTAGGAATTGAGGATTTTTCACTTATATGTAGCTACAAGTAATATCCTAGGAGACTCTTTTGAAATATTCTTTCCAAGGTATAACAGCCTGAAGAAAAAACCTCAATTATTCATGAATGACTTCTGTGCTCATTTCTAATGTATTACAATTTAAATCTTAACTTAAAAGAGGAAATATAAATGAATGGTATTGTATAAGTCGTACCCTCCTGGACAAGTTTGCCCATCGTTGGCAGCAGCTCATTTCTAAAATTGAAATAAGCATTTGTTTGGTTTGTGATACTATAGCAACATTCTTAAGTTGCATTGTATAATCTAATAACCTATTAATGCAACACTTGAATGAAAAAATGCTATTCGTTTCAGAAATTCCACTCTATTGAGATTCAATATAAGACAAATTATTCTTAATAATGACTTGAGCAGTAGATGTGCAGTGAATTTGATAGTACTAAGATAATTGTTCTCAGTCAAAGACTGGTATCACTTGTAAGAAGTACCTTTTATTGAGCAAATGTTTGGTCATCTAGCTGTCTACAATAATAGATTGTGGAAAAACTCCTACCAGAATAAAAAAGTAAGATTCCTCAGCTGTGTAGAAAGTAAGAACCATGAGAATATGCATACATCTTATACATCTTTCTCTCTGTGGTTCTGTTTAAGGCTAGTAACCAATGATACTATGCTAGGGAGAATTTGTAGTACCCTCAAGTAGCAATTGGGCAAGAACAAATGCAATATTTAGGCAGAAACTGATTTACTGATTTTTCTGGAGTGTGATGAAAAGGCACTGAAAGTGAAAATGCTAACACAATGCTAAAAAGGCAATAAAAGCTCAGAGGGGCACTTCATAAGCAGATTCCCACAAAACTTAGTAACTCACTGCATAATAATATGCTTCTGAAACACTTATTTCTTGGATGGCATGGTGATATTACTAGAGTGCTGATTTGGCATAATAATAAAACTAAAAATTTCCTATTAATGTACCAGGTCAGATCTGAAAAACCCAGAATGTGTATTTCACAGTGCATTTGCACTGGCAGAGAACCGAGGGCTATATTCATGTGTGTGTATGACAGAGGATGGGATGCTCCCACTGTTACATAAAATCAGGTTCACATCCAAATATATATGAAAAATTTGTGTAATACAATGTTATGATGCAAGCAGAAGTAAGGAGCACAAAGGAGGTTTGAATGAGGTGAGTTCTTAACACATACTATTTACACAAGAACGTCATTCCTGCCGAGCACCTGTATTAGATCACTTTTTAAGGGAGCTGGGAAAAGAGGTTAGTCTTTTGCTTAAGGAAGAATAGGCAAGTGACATGACACCTCAAACAGATAAGATCTGTGGAAATTTTAGGAAGCTGTGAGCAGTAAGTGAAGGAAGAATTACTCTGCCCAAGATTTGTGGATCCATGGTTTCCTGCTGCGGGAGAAGGAAATGAAAGATTTGAGCAAGGACTAAGGCCCGATAGCTAATGGAGTGAAACAGTGGAGCTGTCCAGGGTCTGAAGTGGCTGGGTGAGAGAGACTTGTGGATAAGCTAAAATAAGGATCATAATCCTGGAGGAAAGATGGACATTTGTTCCAAATTGCATCATACTTTAAAAATGCAGAAAGTGGTTACAGGTGGCTCCATGACTCCTGCCATCCATGATAATTTGCATATCCATTGTGTTGAAAACAGGAGGACACTGAGAAGGTGGAGAAGCCCATCTGAAAAACTTCAAAAACACCTTATTAAACTAGCTTTTCTACTTGTGCCGTGTATAAATCAGATAGCTGTAGAGCTGCGGCGTTGTCTCCTCTTTCTTTTTCTTAACTATATGTGATAAATGCAGCCCATTTACTAATGCAGGTTTCACAGATTCATATAGGACTGACATTTATAGTTGTTACTTTGGCTACTACAGAGCTACAGTTGTCTTTTCTAACTTGACACCTGACACAGCTTCTTAACCATTTTGTAACAACCAAAGAAGCATCTAAAGAATAGGAAGTCAGCAAGTTTGTGGGTTTTCCTCACTGCAGTGAAGAGAGTTGAAAAGCTTAACTTGTGGTCTGGTCTTTGTTTTGTTTTGTTTTTCCTAAGGGCACTCAGAACCTGAAGATTGAAATTGCAGGTACTACTACCTCTAAAAAAATCAAACCAATTGTGCTTTAAAATGCAAGTACTGTATTATTATGTCACTAGTGCATTGAGGCACAATAATGTTATTTGCTGTTAGAATGTTATTAAATGCTTTTATTTCAACTCATTCCATTACAGAACATGAAAAACAGCGGTTATGCAAAAGCACAGATTATATGAATTTGCACTTCAAAGTGAAATGGTTTTATAATGAGTATGTGCGAGAACTCTCTGCTTTCAAGGATGCAGTGCCTGAATACTCTCTGTAAGTAGTGTATAGGGAAGTGTCCCACGAGTTTAGGCTTGGTGTAAGGTTTATTTTGGTCAAATATTTATGCTCAAGTTTGTGCAAGATCTCAAGGTGCATAGCACTGACAACTCTTTACTTTTTGCACTTTCTCCTCTTTAATCTTCATTCTATCAAAGTAAATTGTCCAGGTATTAAAAGTGTTATTAGCTATTTCATAGGACTTTTCGTCCAACTGCTGTAACTGCAGCTTGTCATAGATGACAAAATATTTTGGTCAGAAAATGCCTGGGGAAGCTATGAAATGTGGGAACAGCAGCAGTATTAGATATTGGATAAAGATACAATGCTAATGGGATATACTACTGAAATTACTCTTACTGCATTGGGTTAATATTCAACTGCTGTTTTCATTTTCGCCTTTCCTCCCGCAATTGGTACATTCAATCTTGTCCTTTTACGTGAGCCATCCTTAATCTCATTCCTTAATCTTCTGCAAGTCTGCTGATTTGCCGATGGTTTGGGGCCTGTTATTGCTTTAAATTTCTTTTTAAAGAAAAAAGCTGATGTTTTATTAAAGCAAAGTTTTCTCCAAGTTGTTTCACATACAAATAAAAAATAAATGTTAACAAAGAACCAATATTGATAAAAGACACATTCTAAATTAAAAAAAATTGTGCAGAATATGATCCCCTGCAAAACACGGAAACATTTCTCTGATGGCTACTGCTAATTTTACATCACTGGGGTAGACCAGTTTAGAGTATTGTGAAACTGAAGCCTGAAAGACATTTTGGTAGCCACAGTGTCTTTTGTGACAAAAATTTTTCTAGGATGATAGACTTTTTAGCAGCTAGAACAGATGTGAAGACACAAGACGCCAAACTGCTGGGTGGTATGGCATCTCTCCTCTCAGGATCTTTATGAAATACTTACTTTATTTTACAAAATTGTTTTTAATTTTCAGGTGGTTTGAACCATTTGTCATTCAGTGGCTGGATGAAAATGAGGATGTCTCAATGGAATTTCTTCATGGAGCCCTAGAAAGGGACAAAAAAGACGGGGTGAGCCTTTACTTTTTAAAGAAAAGAATAAAGAAAGTATGAAGACCGTTATTTGGTATTGCAAAACCAGAAGTACATTTGGTCCCACAGTATCCTTCTTAGACCTCACAAGATACGCAGTCAGTAACTGTCCTTGGAAGATAACCCTATGGACAAATTCCTGCTCTAATTCTATTTGCCTAAATTCCCCATATGTTTCACTAAACTCTGATGTGATACTGATGTCATGAAAGAGAATTTTGGTTTTATTTTTAAGAGTTTTGAAAGTAATAGAAATGTGAAAAGCCACATTTCTCAGTATTATCAGTGAGAGGTTTTTTTTCAAATTTATTTTTTATTTATTACTTTTTATGACTCTAGGAAGAATTTCACGTGTAAGAAAATCAGTTAATACAGTTTTGATCTCTGAACAAGTTAACTCACTTGAATGTTTCTCTTTAGTTTCAGCAAACATCAGATCATGCCCTCTTTTCTTGTTCTGTGGTTGATGTCTTCACACAGCTCAATCAAAGCTTTGAGATTATTAGGAAACTGGAGTGTCCTAATCCAGAATCGCTATCTCATTTAATGAGAAGATTTGCAAAGGTAAATTAAAATCAATGCATCTCAACTAAGTTTCAGAGAGTGACATTGTGTTGCCACGTACTTAAAAGCAAATTCCAATGTTGTTTAAAATCAATCTCTTATATCTTTGACCGGGATCCTTAGAAAGACACGCTGTCTGTGTCTTAAGACTGTGTTTCATCTACTTTGTCAAAATCGTTTACCAGTTTGAGAAGTTCTATCCTCTCTGAGATCTCATATTTATATATGTTATGCAATCTATTATTATTCTTGCTAAGCACTGATTACAATTCCATTAATGGAGCAATTCAGTGAAATGCAATTATCTAATTAGTCAGTGCAAGGGAAGGAAAAATTCAAGGTATGGCAATAAAGTGTTGGTGGTTGAAGCCCTGAGGTGGTAGTTCTTATTCATCTGGGGTTTAGAATCATAGAATCATAGAATCATACAGGTTGGAAAAGACCTCTAAGATCATCGTGTCCAACCGTCAACCCAACACACCATGTCCAAAGAGGATGTGGGTTTTTTATTATTTTTGTTTTACATGATGGAATTTACCATTTAAAAGATTCTTCTCCTCTCCTAGACTATCAACAAAGTTCTTCTTCAGTATGCTGTAATTATTTCAAATTACTTCAGCTCATATTGTGATAAAGAAAATGTGGTGAGTAAAAAGGTCTGTTTTGTTTCTGCCTTAGAAATTACCTTTAAATGACTTACTGTACTTTTAGGAAATGTAATCACTTTTGTGTATGAGAAGAAGCATGAACGGAGGAAGGGATTTTTGTTTTGCTTTATTTTTTAGTAAGGTCAGCATGTTTTCATAGCTGCTTACATTGCTGTGTAAAAGCTGGAATAGGTGGCATTAGTTAAGAATCCTAGTTAATAATTTCAGTATTAAAGTAGAAAAAAACTTACAAGATGGCCAGAAACACTCACTGAATAACAGCCTTATACAATGGTGAATACGGTGAATATATCTTCATCTTTTTTTCCAAACAGAAGAAAATATTTTGTTTGCATTTTCATTTTGCATTCGCTTGCTTCTCTTTATCAATTTATCATGAGAGAGTTTATAAGATCATTGTTCCCTGTGCAGGGAGTGTGTGCAGACTTTTCTGCTACTACCACTCACTCTCTGTGCTTTATCCACGCAGCAGTGAGAAGAAAATCATGTGCTATTTTGTTGCCTCACTGCTTATAAGGGACTCCCTGATGAAGGACCAGAAATAAAGGGGATATGGACACTAAAGATGTGGTTAAGCAAATCAAGACATTATCAATAGCTTAACATGACCAAGGAAAACTGTTCTTGTAAACTGACTTTTCAGTATCATTGATATTCAATCAAAACTAGTACTCCCGAGGCAGGCAACTTTTAGTGCTATGTTAATATGAAATAAAGCTTACTGCTTTCTAGATGAAATGAGTTTTAATACATAGTGTTGAGTCATCGAGTCAAACTGTTTGTGTATGTTTTTGGCCTGTCCAATGCGATTTTTTTAATTGTTGGAGTGATTGATTTCTGAAGTCACCCTGGTATGCCAATCTTTACTAAAGCTTTAGATGGAATTAATCTCATTATGATATAAAGTATTATATCAAATGCCTTTGAGGGACATAATTTATTTTTAACAGAAGCTACCTTTTTGAAATATATACTTTTAGCTTAATAAAAGACCATTTGACCAATGACCTCTATTACATTAAAAGTCCATCTTCTGCATTAGAGTTGATAGAAGAGATTAAAACAAATACTTTTTATGATTAAAGTTAGATTTTGGCATTCTTTTTCAAGTCAATACTTCTAATATTTTTATTAAACACTATAAAATGTGCACATAAATTGTTCAAATAAAAGCATACCAAAGGTGCTTTTCATAAAGCCATGTATTTAATGTAAAAACATCCTCTTATCTTCTACCTCCTGTCAGGGTTTACAAACACACCTGGTTTTATGTATTTACTTGCCACTCACTTTTATGTGTTGTTACATCTGGCTGTCTGATTCCTGTAAATTGCTGCAAAGACAAGATGATAATGAAATAATCAGATGAGAATGTTTTTAAGCTCTGGTTCTGTTGTTTACTGACAGCAATAGAAATTTTTCCATTGAGGCTTAGGCTCTGAAAGAGCAACCTTAGCTAGCCTCAAAGGAAACCTTGAAAACTGCCTCAGTATGAAGTATTTATCTCACAGCTTCAGTATATCGCCAAAGGCATTTGCACTTGTTTAGAATGAAAGAACCAAGACGTTATATTCAGCTACTTATTCCCCCATCAGAAATCATAATAATTGATTTGTGATATTGCAGATAATTTCCAGAATAATGAATATGTCAGAAGAGAGGAGATAACACAGGAGAGGAGGACGCAGTCTTAGTGATCATAAATTAATAGAAGGTAGATAAACAAATAGAAGAAGTGGGGTTTGTGGATTTTTCAAGAGACAGGAAGAGAGGTGATATTTCAACCATTATACAAAGCCAGCTGTCTTTTGTAGGAGGCCAAATAGCATGCTTTACTGGGAAGCAGTAATGTAAGTATTAAGACGACAGATAAAATTCCTTTTTTTTTTCCTTCAGTTGAGAAGGATGCTGACACCAAATTCCTTTGAGAGTAATGTAGAACTAATTAAAGCTAAATTATGTTATTGATCTTTTGAATACCAAAATCTAATCCCACCATGTTTCAGCACTACATTGGAACATGTTGTTAACTAGAAAGGTAAAAATGAGTATCAATCACTGTAATCATTCCACCACCTTCTTGTTTTCTGAAAAAAGTATACGTGTTTTATTGAAATGCATTACTTCAGTGTCTAAATTAATCCAATCATGCACTAGAACACACTGACCTTGGCCAACCAAAGCTACTATTTTAGCAAGTATTGTTTTATTGCTTCCCACGCGCCATATCAAACTAGCATATAATGTCATCTGAATACACAAAATTCTAGTAATAGATCCTTTCTTCAATAATTTTGTAATAAGCTGCTTAATTTTATCCATGTTTTACTTTTTACTTTATATTTATCCAGCAATTGTTGTCTTTTACACTGTGGCTGTGTGTTCTGCGTTAAAGAAATGAGCTTAAACAGCAATATTTTTAGGCTAAAATAATATGTTTACCAAATTCTATCACCTAATTCATTCACCAACTTTTCAAGCAATGCAAAGTGTACATTTCTGAAATATTATTCTGTTATTAACAGAACTGCCTGTTGATTTATTAAAATACTTAAACATGAGCCATTATCTGGGTTGCAGTGCTGTCACAGTTTTCTGCAAAGACCGGCTCTAGAAAGCAATCTGGCATTCCCTTTCCCCCAGTCTATTTTCACTCCCAAAGTACTTTGGTCATTATTGTGTCTACTCTCAAAGAGACGATAATGTACTAC
Organism: Calonectris borealis; assembly: GCF_964195595.1. Lineage (NCBI taxonomy): Eukaryota > Metazoa > Chordata > Aves > Procellariiformes > Procellariidae > Calonectris > Calonectris borealis. Next base: position 14,943,834 of record NC_134322.1, read on the forward strand.
TTGCATTAATCCACTAGATGTAACTGTATTAAATATGACGAGCAACTACAGGAGATAGAAGGTTCAGGACGTGAAATACTGGGCTCTGAAAGCTGCCCAGCTGGTTGGGAGAAGGTGTTCAGGTTCCTGTGGGGCAACACTGTCCTAAGGGCATAATGGGCAGTCAGTGGCTGAGTGGGTTTGCTGGCTAGGCAAAGAGGAGTGTGAATTAAAGAAGGAAGGGGAGGCAGCAGTGGTCAGGGACCTGAGATCCTCCTCTAAGAAACACAATTGCATGAATGTAGGGCTGCTGAAGAACTGGTCTTCAGCCCAGAAGCTGTGAAAACACATATTCATACATAAAAGGAACAAAACATGCACATTCTCAATTTGGTGCTCTCTTTATAGCCCTGTATCTTGATGAACAACATTCAACAATTAAGAGTCCAGCTTGAGAAAATGTTTGAGTCCATGGGAGGAAAGGAGGTGAGTCATATTTGTTTCCTTCTCTATAAGTTCCTTAGAGATCATTAGCATCACGTTTTCAACCTCGTCACAGCCTTCACCTCTGCTTACAAAGAAAATCAAAATGTTTTAAAAAAAAAAGTCTACAAGAACTATTTAATGTCCTGACAATACTAGAAAGACCTAACACTATTTCACAGAAACATGCTAATGATCTGTAAAGTTCAGCTAGCACTGGGTGTTTTGTGTTGTGATCTGTAGTGCCAGCTTTATTTTAATGTTTGTATTGGACTATACTTTGCTTTTTTTATGTATTTACGTTTTGCCTGTATCTGAAAATTTTGTAGAATACGTGCTTTGTGCTTTGTCTGTAATGTGTCATGTCTTTGTCTAATGCCTTTGACTTGCAATCCACTGAGCAGAAGAAAGAAGGAGAGAGATTCTCTTATGAGGTTTGTGATAGTAAGCATCTTTTATTATTCCTGACCATATTTTCTAAGGCTAAGAACAGTCACATTTCCTACTAATCTCCATTGATGCATTTGTGTAATTCCCTATGATCTAAAATCAAAAAGAGCTATGCTTGGGCATTCAGCTGACACTCTAAATTGAAAAGTTTTACCAGGCAAATAGTGTGAAGTCTTTCAGAATTTCTAAAAAATCTATAAAACATTTTTTAAGTGCACTTTTCAGTAGCTGAGGGCCTGCTGCTTGTATTCAAGATTTGACACCATTTCACCAAAAGCTGCTACTCAACAGTCTAGAACTAAGGCCTAGCCTTACCTTCTTTTATATTTCAGAAGACTTAAAAGTGCCTGAAGTCCTGTCAACAGTAAAAGGATATAAACATGTGCTTCAATACTTTACTGATTGTAGTCTCTGACTGTTTTGAAAGCTAATGAAGAAATTAACATCTTTTCAAGCTACAGAATCCTGTCTCCTTGTTAAAAAGCAATGTTTAGATCATGAATATACTACACTTATTCTCAGTAGCTGGCTTTAAAAAAGAAGTTACGCATACATCAGCTTTTTCTTGTTGAGACTCTTGTTTGATAGTTTCACAAAACTTTGATCTAATGTAACCACACTATAGAGAGAATTGGAAAATACATTATTTCATATTTCCACATCCACAGTGGGACGCTGCAGAGGTAAGATAGTCCCCTGTGTCATGCAATGAATAACACTTTCCAGATGAACGTACAGATTAACTCCATGGTGAGGAGGTTTTGTTGAGCTAGCAATAGCTTCTTGAAGCTGCCATGGCAAAAATACTTCCTGCTCCAGAGAACGTGAAATAAACTTCTGCAGCCTTGTCGTCATTGAAAATTTCGTATCAAACTTTAAAAATACGTATTTATCGTCCAGACATGGCTATGTTTTTTGTGGTTACTATTAATCCCCTTTCACTCTCCAAATATTACAAATAATCTTGTTTTCCATGCTGTTATGTTCTGTGCAAAGTACTTTTGTATTAAGGTCTTGGATCCAATCCTACATGTTGAATGTCATGAATCATAAAAACATCTAAGTTTCCATAAATCCTGATGAAGACAAGGGCAGAAGAAAGCTGAGAAGCACTTTAAGTCTATATTTATCAAATTATTTTCAAATCAGAATATTTTCTTGAATCTCCAAAACGTTCCGTTTTACTCAAGAAAATATTCGTTTTCCTTTTGCTCCCAATAGCTTATATAATAATAAAAAAAAACCTAAAAAAATAACTAGGGTTTTTCATAGCAGTTTTTTTTCAAAATCTCTCATCACTTCTTATCCTTTTTGCTTTCCCTTTTGATGTTAATAAGGATGAATTATTAAGGGTGTTACAGTATCAAAGCAATATTTCCTACAAATGTGGTGCAACATGCAACCCTTGGAAAGAATTCGGAGACATTTTTCTAAAATCACTTTGTTAGGTACCTTAAGTGCATCTCTGATTCATGGTCTAAGAAAAAAAGACTAAAAAATACATTCAAAGTTTTGGTTTTTCCTCATTAGGGGAATTTCTTGAAGAAAAGTACATTCATGTTCAATTTTTTGTCACCCATATCAAAGTGCCCCTAAAATGTTTGTCCTCAAACTGGAATACTTATTCCTCTAGCTATTTCAAGAGCATAAACGCTAATGGCCAGTTTGCCTTATTGAACTGGTACTTATAAGAAACAAAGCCAGCAATAAAATCTGTAAGCAGTTTCCTTGCAGGGAGAAAATAGTCTAATATTTTGCTTGTGGAGGGCATAAAAAGTCAGATGATCTTCAGCCGAATAATGAGACCTATTTCAGTTGAAGCAAAACTAATTCTGAGAAAAATTAAATGCTGTTAATCTCCTCAGTGTCACATTGTGAGCAGTATGTCTTTCAAACTACGCAGTCAAAATACCACAACCAAGCAGCAGTCCCTATGTTCAGAGTAGGCCTATTGCATGTTGCGGGGCAGGGAGATCTATAAATAGAGAAAAAACTGGGCTCTCAGTGCTCCTGCCATTAAAATATAATAGTCTGAACAATATGAGTTTCTTTATTAACTCTCCTCTTCTGCTGTAGCCAAGCAGGAAGGGTACTTAAAAAATTATATAAGTGAGATCAGTATGCCATAATAAAGAGTAGTAAAGTGGAATCCAACCCACTGTCTGTTTTTTTTAAATCAAGTCCAAAGTCATGGGAACAGATTATCATAATGTAGAATTTTTGTTTAGCTCCTGTTTGTTTCATCCAAAAGGAGTGCATATATTTGCACTAAATCATTTTTTCATGTCTGACAAGTTGGAAGCTGATAAAAGGAAACAAACAAAAAAAAAAAGTTAATGCTTGTGTTGCTTTTCACCAGATGGCAGAACATGGCAGAAATGAGTTACAGCAATTAAGATCAAAAAAAAGGTGGAGAAGAAAAGCAGGTTGTTTATGTACAACAGTATTATATTGACTGTAGGCCGCACCTCGAATACTGTGTTCGGTTTTGGGCCCCAAAGTACAAGAAGGACATTGAGGTGCTGGAGGGTGTCCAGAGAAGGGCAACAAAGCTGGTGAAGGGCCTGGAGCACAAGTCTGATGAGGAGCAGCTGAGGGAACTGGGACTGTTTAGCCTGGAGAAGAGGAGGCTGAGGGGAGACCTCATCGCGGTCTACAACTACCTGAAAGGAGGTTGTAGTGAGGTGGGCGTTGGTCTCCCAAGTAACAGCGATAGGACGGGAGGAAATGGCCTCAAGTTGCGCCAGGGGAGGTTTAGATTGGACATTAGGAGAAATTTCTTTACTGAAAGAGTGGTCAGGACTTGGAACAGGCTGCCCAGGGGAGTGGTTGAGTCACCATCCCTGGAAGTATTTAAAAGACGTGCAGATGAGGCACTTAGGGACATGGTGTAGTGGGTATGGTGGTGTTGGGTTGACGGTTGGACTCGATGATCTTGGAGGTCTTTTCCAACCTTGATGATTCTATGATTCTGAATCATATTTCCTCTCAGGTAAGTTCAGTTCCAACTTTACATGTAATGCTTAGGAATTCCTGTAGGAATCTATATGTGGTCCTAAAGACTTTGATGGGATAACAGAGGCCTAGACTTAAGCAGAATAGTTCTGAAGTGTCCATCTTTAAATCTATTAATTCAGAGGCCTAAGTATTTAGAGCAGTGGCAGCCAAACATCTCAAAATGGGATTCACTGTATCTAGATAGTGGGGCGGGGCAGGGGGGAAGGAAGGATGATGTCTGTCAGAGACAAAAAGAACCACTAAAGGGACAGATCTGATAAACACCTGTATCTTCCCTAGATGTACATACAATGTGCAAAACTATTTTCTGAGCGAAGTAACCGGATGGTCCCACTAGGAAACCATAAGCAATTAGACTAGTGAAATTGCAGACAAATGGAATTCCGATTAGAGGTTCCCTTTAACTCATGCAAAAGTAATTTGCATCTCTGTAGTTTCCTATAGAAACACTACCAAATTTGCAGTTAACAAGGTTGTGTCCATACTAGCACACATTAAATTACAGCATGGAATAGCTCAATTTAACACATTATGTTGAAAGCAGCCAAATTCATCAGATCTTTAACTCTTTTCCAAGGCTTGTATGTATAAAAAATTTCACAGTTTTAGACAGGCAGCATTTGGAAACAATGATGTTCAAATATTTCTTATTTCTTATTTTTTCAGCTCTTCAGCAAAAGTATTCTCTGCTTTTAATAAGCATTCAGAAAAAGTCAAACCTCTAATTATCTATTTAATAATCCATAATTAACAGATCTTATGAAGTGTGCCAACAAATATATGAGTATGTTCTGTTGTGGGTAAAAATTAACTCTATTATTTAAGAAGATGGTAAAATAACAGAAATATTTAGGAACCTAAGAAAGCCAAGCAAATGAAGAATTGGTAGAAAAGTATGATTTACACATTAACAGATTAATAACATTTTCACTACCAAAATAAGTTTGCTCTTTAAAAAAATCCAGATTTTGATACCCGAGCAACCTACAAATTATTTTAAGACCAGCCCACACCTGCTGTGAACTGTAAATGGAACCCAAGAAGCTAAGGGATACATGGTCTTTTCTCCCTTTCGATTCTTAAATTAGATATGGCACATTAATGACACTCATCTTTTTGTCCCCCAACAATAATCTGCTCAGTTAGGGCTTTTTTTCTTTTATTTTCCTGAAAAATTGCTCAGGTATGGTTTTTTTTCCTTCTTCACCAAACTCTATGGAGCAGATGAGACTTAAGGCAAAAAAGTCCCCCATACTGTAGATACTTCATTTTCATATCTGTATATCCCTATATGACATCTTCTCAGATGCCGATCAGCATTGCCTTTTGCCTCACTTTCATGCTTTCTGTCCGGTTGATTGCAAAGTAGGGTGACATTAGGGCTAGGTTAGCCCTGTAATTCTTCATTTAACCACATCTGGGTGGCTGAGATTTCTGCAGCTGAGCGTGTTTGTATCTATTTGCTTAAACTGCTACTAGTAGCAACTAGTATGAAGAATTACAGATTGCATTTACCTGAGTTCTTACACACTTCCCTTCCCATAATAACTCTGCACTATCCAGAAACAGATTGGCTCATGAAACAGAGATGGTTATTTTTATCGTTATTCCCTTGCTAGTAAATAATCTCAGCCAAGTCAAGAATGCTGAGGACTTCTTCTCTTGGTCACTGGAAAGCCTTAGATAAATGAATTAATCTCTCCATCGCTGATTTGCCTCGCTGGGAAACTTACCTCCTTCACACAGCGATTTTGAGAGCTATGTGTTACTGCCTCAAGTAGTGAGTGTTGTGATGTCAACCTGCATAAGTCTTGCAGCTTGTTAACTTCATTAAGCCAAACTATTTGCACAGTGCTATAGTGCATTTCCCACACGATACTTTCCTGAGAACAAGAAAACTTGGTATAAAATGCATTTGCAGTTGTTCAAACCATTGCTGAAAGAATAGATCCTTCTAAAGCACAAACAAAATTCCTTTTTGAGCTTATTGTTGCAAAACTGTGGTATTTTTGCACAGTGTAGTCATGTTGTGAACTACAGCCTTTTAGAATATTTAAGAGTAAGACAGTAACCCTTCCTACTTCCACTGAATTTTTTTTTTCCCAAAGATTTTTTTTTTAAGTAAGGCATCATAGCTGAGCATATTTTTCATATTAAAAAGTCAGTGGATTAATTTATGCATAAAAGACAAGTTATACAGAAGATAATCCACAATAGTTAGTGTGTGCGATTTACCTTATTTCCACTGCACAAGGCCATCCTAAAACCATCTTTACCAGCTGTGAAGTCGCCCCAGAATTTCATAGTACAGAACCATCATAATAGTTCCCATCTTAGCTGTACCATATCAGAAAAAAAAGCAGCTCATGGCTGTGGTGTATTTGAATGATGCCAGTCAAGGGCTGATGCCTTTGGACCCTCCAATTTGCCCTGGGAACTCACTAGCACATAGAGGGGAAGTGGAAAAATAAATGAAAAGTGCACATTTTAGTCCTGGTGAGACACTCAAATTGCCATATTTTCCAGTAGTTAAACAAAAATAACAATAGCCTTAAAAAATCTTGCTAACATATTCTTAGTCACCACATCACCAGGTGTCTGGCACCTGGATGGTCAGCCCGCATACCTCTTTGTATTCCACTCCTCCTTATGACACTGCATTAATAAGTGCGAGCATGTATACGCAAGGCTGGATGTCCTGCCCAATGCCTCCAGCTGTGCGCACACAAACTTGTGCATGCAATTTGTGAGCACAAAGCCCTCTAAAACGTCTAGCACTTGCATGCACCTTTCTATAATGTGTGTTATGTCCACAATCTGATATTAGTATTTAATCCAATTTTGGACAAACTAAGTCCAATTCCAGGTGAATTTAGCAAAAATATTGTGTTTTCTGGTTATCACAACAACCTCTGATAGAAAGTAACTACATTGGCCTTTTTTAACAAGATGATTCTCTAGTTTGTGCATGATCTGGTAAGAAATTTTGAGTCTTATGCCTGCCTGGTATTTTTGTGCTTTCTCTGATATGTACCATGTTCAGTGTGAATGCTTGTGTGTTCAGTATTTGTTAAATGTTAATATTCTAGTGGTCTTAAATTTGTGTTCTATATGTATCCCACCAAAGGAGGGAGTATAATTCCCTAGTGAAATGCATTTCCCGGAAAAATCTTTGCCTTTGTTAGTAAACGCTATCTTTGTTAACTAATATAGACATTTCAGTAAAATTAGCTTTTTTATCCCTGCTTTTCATGTGAAGGAAAATAATCACTTTAAGTGTATGACCTGTCAGAGTGTATCTGCCAGGGAAACTACTAAGAGATGAAGTGGAGAAGCCACAGAACTTCTCTCAATGCAAAGTAATTAAAAACTAAATCAGCAAGCAGTCACAGTGTTAAAATATAAGCTTCTCAGTTTAGAAAGGTTTTATACATCCCTGAATATCTTCTAAGGGATGTATGGCAATTCCCCTTGTCACCTATTTCAGATTTTTGTCAAAAACTTTAATGAAAATCTTGGATTGTTCTCTGCTTTTAAAGCACACATAACTTCTAAGGAGAAAAGGGATGGTGTAAGATTAGAACACAGTAGATCTCTGAGGGTGTTTCAGAGTTTGTTTTTTCTTTGCTTTGCCATAGAGTTCCTGTGTCTCATGTAAGTTATCCAACGTGCTGTGACAGCTTCCCTGTGTCGCTAAAGTGTGATTAAAAGAGCTGACCTGCTGCACCATAGTACTCTGAAGCATCAAATGAAGGATAAGCACGAAACGCTACTCATGCAGTTGAAAGATATGAAAGTGCAAATAGAGACAGACCTGATTATGTATTCTAAATGCGCAATTTCCTTTGTCAGAAGATCTGTGTCTGACCTTACTGCAGAACAGAGCCCAGAATTTGAGGATTATAATTGAAAATCATTCCCCAACATTGTGATATAAATAGCTGAAAGTCCTGGAACATCAGCTATTAATTCACATTCAGCTGTTGATCCTGATGATCATCAATCATATCCCACAACGGACTGTAACTATTTTTCCTAAATGCTAAAAGCTCAAGGAGACAAAAAGTCAATTTTTTTTTAATTTGAAAAAGAATGCATAGCAAATAAACAAGGTGCTGATCAATATCAACAGAGTACCTTTTTGATTAAATATCATCCCTGTAAATGTAAAACTATATTTCTCCCCCGTATTCTCTTTTTTCCTATGTTTAGAAAGCCTGTATCAGAGGTACAGGAGCTGTTCTCCCTGTGCACCAGAATGTGTTGCACTGTGCTTGAATTATGTATGTCCTAATGGCTTTTAGAAACAGAAGGACTGAAACTCAATAGATTCCCTTGCCTCATACTATATCAGTAGAAGCAGCATGGATAGTCTTCAAGCCATCTTTCCCAGTGCTGGCTGTTCTACTTTTATGCTGCATTGATGGGAATATGGAAACATCTTCCACGCAAATCACAAAAAAATTACCGATGATGGTGAAATGTACAAAAAAAATTAAAAGACAAAAACATCTGCAGTATTATTAACACAAACACTACATTCTTATGCATCCTTCTCTTGGGATGCCTTGTAAATACCATTTGCCTGATAATGGTAGTTCTATTCTTGTGACTGCCAACAAAATTTGCACCATCCCATAGAAAGCCATTGTTTAATGGCACAGTTTTGATTTCTAACAATGTAATTCTTCACTATTACGATCAAATATTTTCCTTTAAATAGTAATTGGATTTTTAGGCCTACTAAAGCAATCCTGTGTTGTTAGAGGTGTTTCCACATTTGGTTGTCCATGGTGCCGTGTATCATTGCATATAATTCCTAATTCGTTAATTGCAATGGAAAACCCAAAACCATAGTGTATAAGTAAAATATAACATTACTTATCTCTTTGCAGTTGGATCCTGAAGCTAGTGTTGTTCTAAAAGAACTTCAGGTGAAACTTAGCAATGTATTGGATGAACTCAGCGTAATGTATGCTACAAGGTAACAAGCCTATTTTACTGCCAACCTCAGAGAAATATTCCTGTTCAAAAATCTACCTTGTCTGGGTGGTTGTTTGGATGTCCTGAGGTACAGCTTGCTTCTGCCCTGATGAAGTAATGTGCATTTGTGTGTGTGTATGTGTTTAGACTCTGAAACATATAGCAGTAACCTCACTGTAAAGAAAACTGAAAATGGTCTGTGGGCATGAACGTGTTACAGAGGTGAGGCTGATGACATTTATTCTGCTTTTTGGAAAACAAAAATTGCTGCTTTGTTCTTGCCTGATGCTGTGTTAAACTTTTCTCTCTGACCATGTTTATGTTACTTCCTGAGACTGACAGCTTTTTCCAAGTGGCCTGCTTCAACCAGGCACGTCTGCCTGTGTTTAGCCTGCTTCAAATGGCCACTGTGAATGGCTTTCTTGGGTCATTTGCTTGCCTGTGGCTCTGCAAAAAATGTCTACTGAGCCTTACTCTCAAAATCTTACATTAATCAGAGTGCACACTGCAGTCTTGAATGAGTATGGCGCTGCGCCAGCAGTGCCTGTGCTATAAGAAGCTGCAAATTATTTCTGTTTCAAATTAGAAAGGAATCTAAGAAAGAGGGATTAGTGCTGTATTGGTATTCATTAAGCAAAGTCTGCAGTTGCTTATTTAATTCATCGATGAACAATCTGGGTGGACAGTGTTCGCTTTTTCTCAGTGTGCTTAATTTTTCATATTGTCTTGCTTTATTTTTGCTCCCAGGCTCTGGTTCTCTGATCATTGACAGTGCATGAATATTATTTCTTTCCAGGGCTTCTTTCTGAATGAGCCAACTAGGTTTCGGCCAAAGAAAGCCCAGGAATAGCTCAATCTAGGGTATGCTCCAGATAGCTAGAACAGTTTATTGCTGGGGTTTGTGAAGTTAACAATGTTAGAAAGATGGCTAATGTCAAGAAAAGCCAATGCATTATTTTGGCTTTTATTGGAGGGACTGGTCCCAAGGATTTACATGAGCAGCTTCAATAGCAGCTTCATGGTGATTTTACCTAGGGCTTTGAAGTGTGTAGGTTCATCCACACACATCCAAGTGTACTTGGAAAAGTTTCCAATTTTTCCAGTGTTTTCACATGGAGATTTGTGTTCTTTTTTTATGATTAGCCATGTAGCTGGAACAGCTTACTGCCTAATTACAATGGGGTTTTTTCCCTCATAGTAAATTCTCTTTCACTTTCCTCAAGTTAGTCTTTGCCATTTTTCTTTTCACATTAATAGGCCTGGTATATTTATGGCCTCTGTTTTGCATTTCTGTTCATAAACTAATCCTAAACCAATTCAATTCATCATAAATCAATTTATAAAGCAAATTACCATGTGTGCGGAGCCTTATTCTGCCTCTGAACTGTTGACTCTGATTAACTGCTGTTCTGCATTGTTTAAGTATATTGACCGAAGACTGTATCACATCAGTGACACTACAAGACTGTCAGACACATTGCTCAACCAGATCAGTTAGGAAACAGAACAGTTTTCAGAAAAACTGACCAGATACAACTTGAGGAGCAAGAATTTGTTCACACTCACCTTGAAGTGGAAAAAGATTCCTTCCAGGAGGAAGAGTCTAACTACTTCTTAGTGGGTTTGTTTTTTTTTTTTTGCGAAAGAATATTTTAAACAGTCCAAATGTTTTAGCTCTGCCTAGTTGCAAAGAAGTAAGCAAAGCTTTTGATGGCACTGACTCTGTGTGAAACCCGGCAAAAAGTCAAATTGAGCCAAACAAGGCAAAATCAGTAGAAGTTTTCTATTTGTCCTCAAGAAGATGGTTCATATTAACCATCAAGAGAAAAATAATTTTTAGTCTCCTGTTCCTGTTGTCCTTTCACACCAAAAAAAAAATCTCGAGAAGTTGTTGCTAGCTGGGAGTCAATCATACCCTAAACTACAGATTCTGATACATCTATTGCTTTCAGAAAATAATTAATTGGGCATGAAAAGCATAACGACAGAACGGAAACAAGGCGGGGGGGAAATCAAAACAGTACATGAATTAGTTACCTAAGCTATAATCCTTAGGAAGAGTTATTTTCAGTCTGTAACACCTGCAGTATCTTGCGTTTGTGAATTTTCCATCTTTGCAGAAAAGATTTAAGTCTTGTTGAAGAACCTGATGCAAAATGATAAATGTTGTTTTCTATGCTAGAATTCTTTCATTCTCTTTTTTGGGGTTGTTTTTTTTTTTTCATCCTGTAGTTTCCAATTTATTATTGAAGATTGTGTAAGACAAATGAGCAATGAACTGAATCAAATGAGAGGAAATGGGAATGCAGCAGCCAATAAGAACAGTGCGGCCATTGATGCGGAGATTGTGCTTCGGCCTCTCATGGATTTCCTGGACAAAACGTAAGCGTGGCACACTGGTTTGTGTGGCAGATTAGGAACTGGATGCTACAGTCAGGCATACTTCGTTTTACCCTGAAGCATCATTAATACCTAGAAACAATCTGTAGTATTTTTAATATTTGTAGTATTCATATGTGTGCAGAATACTATGCTTAAAGTGTTAACTTATACTAAGCAATTTCTATGTAAGCTACATATTTACCTTTCTATTTCTTGTTGTGTCTTGAGTCATTACAAAGGAGCTAGCGTATGGTCTCTCCTCCAGAAGCTGTGGTATAAAGAAGATTGTACTGAACAAGAGCAAAAGTAAATTCCTTATACTGAAATTGTCTGGCATTTGTTCTAGGCTGGCACCCAGTGTCCCCCTGCTTATTAATATGCACTTCTGTGTCCCCAAAAACCTGGTCACCATTTGAAGATTTACAGAGCAGCTTGATCTTTTTCAGTCAGTAAGAAGCTAAATTTTGAAATAGTCCTGCAAACTCACTCCGGGCCCTGAAAGTAAGGGCAGAGACGGGATCAGCTGTTCTGAAAGGTCATGTGCAGCACGGGCACATCTATAAGCACCTCACTGTCCTTGGTCATGTCATTACTGGTACTTGTGAAACACCAGTGGCCTTTTACTGGAAGTGACTGTGAGAACAAGCAGCATGACGCTGATCCCGTGCTTCAGGTCTCCAGTCACATATACGTGAGTTACATACCATTGAACCTTTTGGTTCCTTATGCCTATTTCTCTGAGCCAGACATTTTCAAAATGAGGGTGGAAAAGGTGTGCTGAGGGAGAATCCTAAGGGAGAAGCATAACCAGGAGGAAGTGGCTGGGCAGGACTGGGGTTAAGGCTGGAGCTGTGCTGGGAAGATATGAGGAAGAGACTGAGCCAGGCAGAGAGCAGGCTCAGGGAAGCTTGTGGCTTCCAGAAGCCATTATGTTTGATGCAGAGCCCTTGTTTGCAGGATGCCTGCTATGCCTGTCTTGCAAAGCCCCTGTCTGGAGAGTTTAAGAGGCAGCAGAATAGGTTCAGTTTTTCCAGTGTCCTCTGAGGTCTGTTTCCTCCCAGCTCTGCCCTCTTTCTCATCCCTGGACAAACATTTTCAGCCCTGACCAAACCCCCACAGATTCTTTCCCCGTTAAACAGAACATACTCTGGGCAGTGCCAAGGGGCCTTTCTTTGTCTTCTGCATTGTAAAGTTGTACAGATCACGTTACTCCACACTTCGCTGTATGATTATCTGGTGTTACTGGTGGTGGCCTGCAGTCCCAAATGAAACTTCCTCAGAGTCATGGATCTCCATGAAGGTTTGTTTTTATGCTTTTGACAAACTGCTGTGCATCTATGATCAGTAAGACTCTATTTTGAAGTTAGTGACTGGAGGTGCAGAATACTTCTCTGGGCTTCTGATGTTGGGACTAGTAAGACCCAAGTCAAAGGCTGATTTAAAGAATTGATTTATAGCTGCCTTTTCTTTATCCAGGGCATTACTTCACATTCTTATTGTTTCTAAAAATGGGACTGATGCGCGTGCTATCCTAGAAACATGACTAGAATCACCGCTCCCAAATGTACATATGCATAGCCAAAGTCTAAAAGTCATTGGTATAAAGGGTGGGGGAGGGAATTGAAGGGGATTTTGGTTTTTCTTTGAGGGTTTAATTTTGCTAGGCTTCATTTTTTGGGGGCTTTGCCAATTACATGAATTTCAATGACAGCTGGCAATGGGAAAATGCTTATTTAATGTACTTGATAAGATTTGACTATTTTTGCAACACTGTCAAGTGCAGTGCCTGGATTCCTAGCCTGGAAAAAAATTTTAGCTGCTTTGTCTATATGTCAGCCTTTTATTTTTAGCAATCTACCTAGTCCTATGCGTTAAGTTACAAGAGGGGTATGTGTTGCTTTCAAGCAGTATGGTTTTAAATTTTAATTATCTTTGAGTTAAGACGTTTACTCCTAGCACAAGTCTTGAAGAAAAGCCAAAAGTGTTTATACACTTACAAGTGCTATCCTAAGCTCATCGTTTAAAAAACTGGGTAAGCTGACTTTTGCCTGTCAAGTTCGATTCCAAATTGCCATTTCTCAAAGCCGTCTTCATAGCTTCTTTGAGATTTAATTGAATAATGACATAATGGAAATAAAAAAGGGTTTTAAATTACTGTCCAAGTAGAAAATATTCCTCACCACAGGAGTGTTAAATGGAATTTTAGCGGATTTAAACCCATGCACAGAAAATAAAGATGTGAAATTTAAAAAAAAAAAAACCACTGCTAGGAAGTATCACCTTTCTTACAAATATATATTTATAATAGGATTATAAACATGTCATATTAATATGGTTTGGGTTTTAGTTATTTCTTAATTATGCTTTTATTTATGTGCTTACTAAAAGTAGTAAAAAATGCTAGAAATATTAATTGGCATATTTATGATGTGATATGTATGACGACTTTACAATAATCTTTTTTTACATTAATAGATTAGACATAATTCTGTAAAATTCCCCACATATGCATTTGTGTGATATTATTTTGAAATATTTTTTCCTGTGCCTGAAAACTGCAGCACTTTATTCACGACGCTACTTATTCATGATGATACATACAAGATGGTTTATGAATATACTCTTAAATAAAGAAAAAAATCTAAGTATATAGATCCTCCAAAAATCTAATTTTACCGTTAGTTAATAGATAGTATGATTGCACAGATATGCCAGTATATAGAAATAAATGCTTCCAAATGGTATCCCTGAATTTGCATTAGCTATCAACACCTAGTTCTACATCACAGTAGAAATATAAGACAACAAGGGAGACATTTGGTTTTTATTTTTAAGACATAAAAAAATTACATACCAAAACTTTAATTTAGGGGCTTTGAGAGTGCTAAATTGTATTCATCCATCAAACTTTATAAGTCATCATCATTTTGCATTTTCGATTAAATATACATCAATAATATATTAAGCAATAAATTGGATAGTGGAGATTTACACGATTTTGTGATCTGCAAGTCTTTTTTTTACCAAAGATATCTACTGATAATATTGCGAAATAACTCAGCCATTGAGAAATCCTTATTGGTAGAAAAAAGCTAAACCATAATGGCCATTAATCGGAGCATATAGTGATACAGCACCTCTGAAGTTTTAATGCTAGTTTTGGAGACTGGTTTGTGTTTTGTTTTATTCCAGTTTAAGTGTCTCTGCGAAAATCTGTGAGAAGACAGTTCTGAAACGGGTTTTAAAAGAGCTATGGAAGTTAGTCTTGAACAAAATAGAAAAACAAATTGTGCTTCCACCACTGACGGACCAAACCGTAAGTGTCCTAGCAGTAGTTCACACCCATCATAAAGGATTGTAATAATGTGCTTAATCAGGTGTTTGCCAAAGGGTCTGATACTATCCTTTTCTGTACCTTGACCAGAAGGAACAATATATTGACTGTATGCAGTATGTTGCTCTCTAGTGTTTCAAAGTAGTGTAGCTAGGTTGCTTTTCTGTAGCTGGTGAGGAAGACCTTGCTCTTTCATATACTGCCTGCCCCGACTCAGAGCAGTTTTTATGAATGCAGTATAAAAAAAGCCGAATCACTGACTTTGTAGTGTGTTTTCATATAAGGGCTTTTAAGTTTGATTTCTCTTGACTTCATCATGCATGGTAACACCAAGAGTGTTTCTTGCCCTTCCCAGTTGCACCAGGAATTCAATCGCTTCCATTTTTGCAGCTCCCAGAAAGCCAGGAATGCCCCATCCCATTCTCCAGTCCTGCCTACTGTGCCATTCCTCATCTTGAGGCAGCACTTAACATCAGGAAGCTTAAGCCAATTTTAGCTCTAAAATTTTTGGCTATTTTAATAGCAGACTTGATAGGCAGGACTGCATTTACAGCCTGACAAGAAGAGGGAAAGAAACTATAAGTTAATACAGAAAGTAGTGCTGCTACACACAAGGCCAGTGCGGGTGATGGCCTGACATGAATCCTGAATGGTGACAGAGCTAAGGACACTGGTAAAATCTGATTCTGTCTAAGGATGGAAGAAAAAAAGCCTGGCTTGGAGTGCCTTTTTTTAATTGCTTTTTGCTTTTTTGTGGGACTGGGATAACATAAATGTTAATTCTTCTCATTTTCAATCTTGTCTAGAATAAATTCACTATCTTTATGACAAGCTAATCATGACATTGCCATTGTGTGCCTTTGGGCAACTTTACTGTATACATCCTATGATATCAGTTAAGCTGCTAAAAATCTATTGGTCAGTGTCCATACATTAAAGGCATATCATTAAATCATATTATAATATATTAAAGATACATGAAAGAATATTGCTGGAGAGGCAAGAGGAAATCTAACAGAACATTTATAAATGGTGTTAAGGTAGTAATGAAATAACCTGAGCGATTAAAAATTATAGACTAGAGCTGATCACAAGCTCATAGCCAGGACTCCATTCACTGAATTTGTTCATATTTACTATAATGCTCTTGTTTACTATGCATAATTAGAAACAGCCCCTCTTTCAATGAGTGACTGTGTCAAATTTATATTTCTGAGATTTTTAATTTGCTTTTCAAACATTTTGGTGCAAATTTTATCTGCAAATACATAAGTAGCATTTAAATTGGGTAACTGCATTTCCCATCAGGCACTAGGAGCATTTATTAGCTTTATGCAGGATCAGTTGTTACACTCTGAATCATAGAACAGCATGGTTCAGAGTTAAGGTGTTTTTCTGTTGCTTTTTTTAATTGGTTGCCAAGAATACAGAATTACCAATCAAAGACTTAGTAAGCCCACCTGGACAATAGCACAATATGTTTCAATTAGTTAGGATAGTAAAACATTTGTTGAAACATTTGCCCCCAAGAGTTTGAATATAGACCTTTATTTAAAAAAATAACAAGATTTTAGGCTTTCAACCATAGTGAAAATAACCTTTGACTGCCAACTGAACACAGATTTCGGTTCATCTGCCTGAATCTGCAAGCATCTCTGTTGTCCTTACTGATGCTCAGAAATCACACCAAGCAATAAGCTGTGACATTGATGTTATAGCCCATTTCAAAAAAGCTTATTCTGATTGTTAATTTAGCAAGTTGATACTTCATTAAGCTATGGGTGTACATCTGGAATGCAAAACTTCCACATTTCAGGCAGAACACAGAAAGGGTGGTAAAGAAGCAGAGAAAAGGAGCCTTCCTTCCCCCTCACCCAGAATGAAGAGTCTTCTGGATAGACGTTAGATTAGTTAGTGGCCAAAGGTAAGAAGGCTTCTGTTTATCAGCCAGTTACTGATTAAAGACAGAGACTGTGCTTATCATTCAAGACTCTTTAAGATCATTTTAAATGGTGACAGTTGGGATTTCCACAAGTGCTTTGCCCCCCTTCTTCATAGAACAAACAACCCTTGCTTCTCCACACACACTTAAGAAACATGAACCCTTGACTAGAAATCGTCTGCAGCATATTTTTTTCCAAATTTTGCTCAACATTTGTATAGTAGAAGATACAATATCTTAAATATATAGTCTGTAAAGATTAAGGAACATGAAAAATAGGTACAAAGATTACTGGGTTAGGCTTTCAGAGTGCTTGCAGTATCACATGTGTATGCTACACTTCACCAACTGTTGGGTTTTACTAGTGGTAGCCTCTATATAAAGTGTCCCAGTTGGCAGGCATGGTGAAAGGTGTATAGCTAGTTGCATTTATTTTGCTACTTCTATTTACTTTTGAACACACAATTAAACAAAATCAATGAAAAGTAGGGTACTGTAAGAGAGATGTTTCCCTTTTATAGCCTTGAATATTACTTTCTCTGTGAGGGTGAGAGGCACAGACATTCAGAAGCAGAGTTTATTTTCTAATTTTCATATTTATCTTACCATTCTCACTACTAATAAATAATGAAAATTTAAGCTGCAGTTGCAGCTGCAATCTTTTGCAATTGAACCATACAGAAGCAAAATTATTTCTGGAAACTGAAACCTTTTGGAACAGAAAGACTAGTGAAAAATTGTTCTGTATTGTGCTATGTAAATTGGACTGACTTCCCCCCCCCCCGCCCCCCCCGAAATCCAGACATTCAGAACTATGTGAACTGCCAAGTAACTGCACTAGTAATTATATTTCTTGGATTAATTGTGATAAAATTACATTGTGAGCATGGAATTATAGTAGGATTCTTTTGTCGAAGACAAACATGTAGGCATTGGCCTTTGGTATCATGCCAGGATTTGGCTACTGTAAAATATTGGTTTAACTTCATAACACTTTGGTATCTTTTCTTAAAAAAATGGCTTCGGCTTAACAGTACACTGTTATGCTATGTGTTACTCAACTGAGGATTTCACTATAGACAGTTAAGCTTTTGCAGGTTCCTCAGGGCTGCTCACTTTCCGATTATGATTATTTACATTAACATAGCACCTGAGAACTATGCTTATGGACAAATATCTCATTGACACACTGTATAGGAACAATCCCAGCCTTAGCTTAAAAATATTAAATACAAAATGAGATAGCAGACAGAAGCACATGAAACCACTGTCAACAGAATACGCAATATTTGTATCAAGTATCAGATACTGGAGGGAATCATGCTGCAGGCATTCAACTACTTGGTCTTATCAACTGAATGAAAATAGGGCTCATGTGTAATTGAAATTTTCATTTAGCTTTGCAAAACAGTAACTTTGGCTAATGTCCTAGCAGAAAATAAGATCATGTTGACATAAAAAGCAAATATGCTGTAGTGAGTCTGTTTCCTGAATTTTCAATGTGATTACAGGGGCCCCAGATGATATTCAGTGCAGCCAAAGATCTTGGACAACTGTCAAAACTCAAGGTAATGGAGCCAAATGAAGCTGTGAATGGCTTGCTCTAATGAAAAAAATAGATGAAATATTAGTGACTGTGAGGCCAAGCCTCATGCCTCATTCTTGTGCTTATTTACTGTAATAAGATTGAATATGGCAGTAATTATTCATAGGTGAGTAATGATTTTACAGTCTCATCAAAACCAAATTAAGAATAAAAGACTGTATGCTTATATGGTAAAGTGATCACTAGATGGGTCAAGAAGATGTCATTCCTATGTTGCACAACTAGGCCTTATAAGCATTAAATATCACCAAAAAAAGAAATTATGAGATCTTTTGTTCCCTTCTGGAACCAGTTCTGAAGAAACTCTAAGACGGGAATACTAGTAATTTTGTTCTGTGTATTGTTTATGGTATGTATTGAAACATATACCTCTACAATAAACTCATCAGCAGTACATCACTGAAGTCCATAATACACTTGATGGAGAGCTCAGATGTTTGATACTGATGTCAGTTGTTTGCCGATCAGGATTTCAGATTTGGGCAGAAATGTGGTAATTCATGCTTCTATGAATAATTGCGCAGTTTGCTAGAAGAGTTAAAATGTTGCCTAAGTAAATCACAGGATGTTTATTTTAGACAAAGCTTTCACAGGAGTATAGTCACTTTATGACTCTGTTTAACTTATGTTCTAATAGGAAACCTTTTTTTTAAAACATGGGGCATTAAGAAACATTAGTCAGGTTCATTAATAAAGTGAACTATTTCAGTATCATCTAATTACTTAAACTTAAAATTTACCCTTTTCCCCACCCCCCCAGAACAGAGAAATAATATGTTCTAGGAAAACCTTTTGGAACAGAAAGACTAATGAAAAATTGTTCTGTATTGTGCTATGTAAGTTGAACTGACCTTTTCCCCCCCCCCCCGAAATCCAGACATTCAGAACTATGTGAACTGCCAAAGTAACTGCACTAGTAATTATATTCCTAATATAAATATGTACTAGGAAAAGAAATAAAGCCACACAGATGCTCAGTATTAAACATTAGTTCTTTTTCCCTATAATCTATGTTTTCAAGAAACAACATGATTGCTCTAAGTTTTAATTTGTTGTAAAAGAAGTCTGAAGTTGAATTAATCCCTGTTAATCATAGGGGCTTGGGGGGCATTTGGCAGTTTTGTTTGTTTATTTGTTTTTTTCAAAGAATAGACAGGCTACAATGCTGTCTCTCTTTCAAAATCAACTGCAGTCAACTTGCTTTGCAGGACCACGTGATTCGAGAGGAAGCCAGAAGCTTGACCCTGAGGCAGTGTGCAATAATGGAAGTAGCACTAGCTACTATAAAGGTACAGCTTTACGTGTTTTTTCTGTTCTGTGCTGGAATGACCGAGAACATGATTGACATAAACAACAGATTCTACTATAGAATGGTCCCTTAGAATCATAAAGATCCCTTTAATATGTCAAGAACCATTTGATCCTAAGCTCCTTGTATGACTTGAAAGCAAATATCCAACAGTCTGCTTGCAGAAAAGTTAGAAAAATTATTCTACCAGTTGCAGAAAGAACATGTTCCGTTAAAGGAATTGGTGGCCAAAGCTTATCTATCTGATTTTTCTGTTCCTTTACAGTTTAGAGTTAGTGCAGCTGAAGCAGCTGGGCTAAATATTCTGTTGCAGCATAGCCTCTTTTTCTCCCACAAAGGAGACACTGAGCCTGAAAAGTGTGGTTATTCCTAGCCGCACTCTCCTGTGAACATGTATGACACGTTTTTTTATAGCATACCAGGAAACAAGGCTTTTAATACCATACATTACTGTGCACTATTTTAAATTCAATGTCCAGTTGAATTTATCAACTATTTACAGTTTGGAATTCACCGCCTAATTTACTGTTAGTCCTAAATAATTTTATTTAATTTAAAGATGCCATTTAATTATTCTACACTTTGGTCCCTTTTCAGTGAAAACAAAAAATCATATTCATCACACACCTGTTAAAAACACTTCTGAATGAATTAATTTTTATGCATTACCAACATCTTTTTGATGCAGATGTTGCTAATGCATAAAACTACTTTACAAAAATCTTAGCATTGCAGTAAATGTTTTACATTAGATCTTTAAAGCAGCCATATTAGAGACAATCCATCCAACCTTACCTGGTGCTAATCTCATTACTAGAAATACAAATTAATTTATCGGTAATTGAGAAAGTAACTCTAGGCTTTGACATAGTCATACAGTCCTCACAGGTTTCTGAAGTCAAGAGCAACCATTAAGGAATATTATTTAATGTACTTTGATATCAGTCTTTTTCACATTGGCCTGGCTCTTCATTTGGGGTAACTAACTTGAAAGCAATCAATTTATAGAATAACAGAGTATTTTCATGTCTGCTGCTGCAGAGACAGCACGTCAGGAAGGTAAGGAGGCAGTTAAGTATAAAATTGAAGATATAAATAAGAGGACATATTCATGATCAAGTCTTGTGCAACAAAATAGCGTCTCAAAAGAAAGAATTATCAGAGAGGGCTCCCAGTTGCCATCTTTTGTATTTGCAGTGGAACTGGCATTTCTTTCAGAAATAAAAATAATATTTGGGGTTACTGATACTGTGCAATCAGAAATGGAACAAAATGCTGAAGTACTGTGTACTCCCAAAGTAAGCCCTGTGCAGTCTTCAGTTCAATATGGGAATCTAATTATTTTCCTTTCAAAGCATTTGTTCTAAATAAATAAAAGTTGGGAAAAATGTAAATTCTAACCTTGTCTGATTTTCCGATGCTTAAACTCTTAAGCGTCATAGATAGATAGATATTAATCATTTTACTAAACAAAAGTCTAGAATTGGAGGGAAAATGTTAGAAATAGGGAAAATCCTCTATTAATTCAATAATCTCTGTGTGCTACATTTATAACAGAGGAGTAAAATAATGCTTTCTGAAAAACCTATTTTCAAACTGTAAGGAAATGACATGACATTAGAACCTGCTTACTGTACTTGGTACATGATATGGGCAAAATCTTTTTTTTTTTCCAAAATACTAAGAAAATACTCTTGATCATGCAGAGATTGGTCTTATGCTATTAGAAAGTGAACAAAGACAAACCGTATGAGTTTTAACTCAAGAAAAAAGACTGCTATGTTGATTTAGGAATGCGGTTCATAAGTTTAATGATCAAAATATACAATTTTTTGGTAATGTTAGGTAAATACGGTGTGTTTAAAAGCAAAAAAAAATGGCTGCCCAAATAAGAATAGAAGAATGGTAAAAATGGCATATGGTATCTGTTCAAAAAATAGGTAACTGATTATTGTAAGGAAGGGATTTGCGGGGAGGAGTATCTACAAGCTTGCACAGTCTTTTTATTTTTCCTTTCATTAGTCTAATTTTTAGTACCAAAAATTATTTCACTGAGCAACTTACAATTATAATTTAATAGATGATGCTCTTATTAGTGCTTTGAAGAGCATAAAATAAAGCAATAATCTTTCATCTTAAATATATATAGCATATCATCAGTCTTTGTATGTTGTAAAACGACCCTTAGCAATTTTTTTTTTTTTTTTTTTAGCTTAATTTGCAATTTACTGTTAGGAGAAGTGGCTTTCTGGCCTCAGTTATCTCAAATTGAATTATCTCAGCTATCTCATTATCTCAGCCCAGAGATAATGTTCATTGATAATATTGTTCTAGTTTCCATTTTTGTCTTTGCAAGCACCATAAACCCACAGGCACTCTACAGAGTTAAACTGCCACCCAATACGACTTGAGTGGCATTTGTCAAGTTTTGGCTGAGACTGCAGTGGCTACAGCATTGATTTCCACATACTTGACATTATGCACTTGTGTCTGCATCTTTCATTTGTCAATATGACTTTCAAGTCTCTTTTGTCACCTATGAACCTTGAAACCCTTCAGACTGGAGCATGAGTAGCAGGTGAACTATTTTAAAAGTTTACACCTCTAAAGAACAGGGTATTCGGTGTCCAACTGAATCTGTAAAACCCTGTTTACTCGTTATTTTTCTACATTTGATTCCATACAGTAATGGTATGGTCACGTTAGTGGTTTTGCATGCAAACTTTACCATTTACGGGCAAAAGCAAAAAAATGTAAAAACGCAGGAAGATTAAGGTCAGGTGTCCTTGTTTCTTTAAATGTCTGTAGCTTTCATGGAGCTTTTAGTCCTTTGTAGCTGCTGCTGCAGATAACATTTTATTTGGAGACACAACTAAAAAAAAAAAAGATCACAATAATTGTCATAATAGCAGGAAATATTAACAGATTTTAGCACTTGCTTATAAATTGATTAAGATACTTGGTGAAACCATGAATATACTTACAATACAAATTTCTTTGGAACACATAGTATGAAATAATTTGCTTGGAAAGATACAAATTTCATGTAAGTATGCAATGATGAGAAGATAAAGGTGATTTAGTCAGAACCTCTTAAATTGACACAATGATTCTATGTTTAGACTGGACATTAGGAGAAATTTCTTTACTGAAAGAGTGGTCAGGCCTTGGAACAGGCTGCCCAGGGACGTGGTTGAGTCACCATCCCTGGAAGTATTTAAAAGACATGCAGATGAGGCGCTTAGGGACATGGTGTAGTGGGGATGGTGGTGTTGGGCTGACGGTTGGACTCGATGATCTTAGAGGTCTTTTCCAACCTGTATGATTCTATGACACTAACTGCACACATAGGATTAAAAAAAATATAAAACTTTTGAAACCTGATGACTTCAAATCCTTTGTTTTGCTCCTACAGATATTTTTTCCCTGTAACAATCAGTAGCCATCAACACAGAAATGTAAATAATGACTTTGTTATGAAAAGTACATTTATGTTTCATCTCCTGCAAAAATCTTAATAATTGGAAGGTGAAATGTGTCCCCCCTCTTAAGTTTGCAGGAAGCACTACTGGTGTAGTGGTTTACTGCTGCATCATTCATAGGAGTGCATAAAGAGAACTGTGGGTACAGCTGTTCTGCCCCAAAGGAAATCCTCTTTTGAAGAATGAAATTTACTCCCCATCTTCAAGGGCAGTACCAACTGATGAGCTCCTTTTCTCTTCCAGCCTCTTCCTTTCACAGTCCAGGAAACCCTAATGTGGTCACTCATGGATGACACACATGTTTTCTGGATACCCACAGTAAAATATCCACAGGTCAAAATTGGAATCAAAAAAGATAATCATCATGGAAAATTCCATAATCTCCCAATGCATAATCATAATTTCAGGCACAATTACAATGCAATGCTAATCCAAAACTTCATATTTTAGGATCCTTTCTTTTAAAATTTTAACAAAATTCCCCTTTCCCTCAGAAATAATATATTTTTTACTCATGCTGTAAACCATGCCTTGATTTTAGAGATTTTTTTTTAGATAGAGAATTAAAAACGATTCCACTCTCCACAACCTAAAAGAACCCTGCAAATAGATAGATAGGTAGATAGATAGATAGGTATAGCCAGTTTTGACATATAAATACTTGAGATCATGAAGACCAAAATTAAAATTTTGTATTTTTTTTTCTCCCACAAGGCTTAAATTTTTACTTTGGAAAGAAGCTCTGTAGTAGAGATGATAACAGTTATCTCAACTGCTATAATCATAAATCTAGCTATACATGCCAGGTGTTATTTTTAAAAGTTTGTGTAAGAATTTTACTTAAAATTGTATGTCTGTAACTGAGGCCTTTCAGATATTTGTTTTTCATTTTAGCAATACTTCCATGCTGGAGGAAGTGGGCTGAAAAAGAATTTCCTGGAAAAGAGCCCGGACCTACAGTCCCTGAGATATGCTCTTAGCCTTTACACACAAACTACTGACACCTTGATAAAGAAGTTTATAGACACTCAGACATCTCAAAGTAAGTGATCTGTAAGAGAGATTATAAGTATGTCAAATTATATTTTTAAATGTTTTAAATAATGGGTTGCCAATCATATTCTCCAAACACTGTGGTATTTTAGAGTTTATTGTCACAGATTTGCCCATGTGATGTTATCCCACATCAACTGCTGTTGTCAATCAATGGCGCTTATCTGAGGGCAGTGCATTTATCAGCTTGTCACTTTACATGAAGAATAGGTCCCATAGCTCTATACGGACATTGAATGTCAGGGTTATTTATAGGAGCACTCCACACACAAACAGGGTTGTAGAGGCCATACCAGAGTGCATATTAGATTTGGAGAAACAGAGTAAATTCGTAGAGTACATTGGCAACTGTAGATACTTTCAGAGCTGGAGGATATTAATTACTAATCACAAATAACTGCAAAAAGCATAACGTATCCCTTAAGGTTTCCTTTTGGGATTAAGAACAATAAATTTTGAGCAACATGTCCTTAATGTGTAGCACACTGATTCCACACTACAGAACCCAAACTTCTCCTTCTAGCACGTCATCTGGGGATTCAAAAGCAATAGAAGATTTCTGTAGGCTAAAATACTGCATTATTTTCCCTGTCTGGATTTTTTTACTTTGTGCATTTTAGAATTCCGATTCAAAACCATCCTGCTGAAAATGTCACATCATTTTTTATGCCTGCTTATCAAAATTCAAAATTTTTATACTTTCCCAAAAGCAAACCAAAACAGAGAACATGCAAGAATATGATATTAGGTGTACTTTGAATCTGGACATCAGCAACACTGAAGCCACTTTTTCCTGCTCTAGAATTTTGGTGTAGTGCACCAAAAATATCAAAACGCAAAGTCCTTTTCATTTAAAATATATATACCATTCATTAATGGTGTATTTCAGAAGAGAACTTTCCGTGGTTTCAATAAGAGGGCAAGAGTTCATGGTTATACTTTTAGGCAAAGATTCCTTCTATTTTCAAAAAGAAGCTATTGCTTTCCATTTTTCTTATTGATCTAGGACAGTGTTTTCATACTTCTACAGTACATACAGGAACTGCTTTTATATAGCTAATGTGCATTATATTCCAAGCTGAACGGTTTCTTCATTCTAGAAACTGCAAATTTTTGCATAATACTAATCTTTACTAGATTTCTTTTGAATGTAATGGGCATTTGTAAAAATGGCCTGTCTGCCACTTAATATCTTTGGGAAGGAATACAATTTGCTGATCTATAATTAGAATTTCTCTGCTCCCACTCATGAGAATCAGAGAAGTTTTAATTGAACAGTTAAGCTGGAAATCAATTGCTTTTACCTCTGAAGTACAGTATGTTACTCATAGTATAAAAAGCATGAAACATTAGTTTTGCAGCTTGCCCCAAGATTAATTCCAAGGAATGATTTCCTAGGCAGCTTCCATATTAGACTGAAGATCTCTCTTAATAATTCATACATTACAAGAGAGAAAATTGCTGTAAAACTGTAATATATAAGGAATAGATTCTTTTTCCCCCCCTCTCAAAAAAGATTAACCATATGGATTTAGGTAGAAAATTATTAATTACTAGTATATTTTGCTTTTCCTTATGCATGCTTTCATTGCAACTTCAGAGAAAAAAAAATTATCCAGGTTGTAGCCATAAGCAGAGATCTTTTATAAATCCTGAACCACAAACTTGAATATTCTGATTTTCATCATGATTTCAGTCTGAGGTCTGTGTTCATTTCTGTGCACACATTAGCATGCCTATATTTGCACACCAGTATTATAAGAAATGTAGCCACTGGGAATGAAAGTTAAGGAAAAGTAACTCAGAGCTTTTTATCATCCTTTAATGTCTCATTTACAAGAACTAAAAAACTCATCTATTGCAACATCCAGCCTCACAACTGTAGCTGTATCATTAGCATTTAGTTAAAATGATCCTGTTCGCAAATCAGAATCTTTCTCTGAAGTATAATTAGATTTATATCTGCCCTCATATTTGTGCAGTTAACCAATCCATAATCAATAGACAGTTGGATATAATTAAACTCAAAGTAAGGGAAAAAAAAAAATACTTCAAATCTAAAGAAAACAGCATATTGAATAGTAACCATGACTGTACATAAAAATGGATGCTGTTTTCCTGTAATGACTACTAGACTCAGACAATAATCAGGCTTACTTTTAACCACAGGTGAAGATACTTTTTCATTTGCCATGATTAAACTGCTGTGTTTCTAAGAAACTGAAGGGCAAAAATTTGTTTGATTGGTGTGAGGAGGGGGATTTACTTTCCCTCCCCTAGAAAGCATAATAGCTATGTAAAAGTGTATGTTATTGTCCTTGATACTTCCTGTATTCATGTATATGCAGGGTCAAGTTCAGTAGGAGTAACCAAATTATCCAAAATAGCTTTTGCACCATTTCTAAACAAGGATGATTGCTTGAACCAGAGTTTTGATTTCCAGCCTTTGTGCCTACTCATTCCTAAAGAGCTTCCTGGAAACAAAGCAATTTGCATAGGCAATATTAATAAAAACATTCCTAACTTTTAAAATTATGACTTAATCTCAGGGATTCATAGGTTTTCTTGTGGTGGCTTCAATACACTAAGTACTTGAAAGCTAAACTTTTATCGCCGTTTTCAAATACATCAGGAGACTATATTGTTGTGGACATAGACTTTAAAAGCAAATTATCGCACAGTCAAGGACTAATGAAGTTAACAGCCATAATCTTACTCTGATGATTTTTCCTTTTCAAGGCACTGCTACAGACTCTCAAGACTGTTTTCAAAACAGACAATTGTTTGAATAAGTAAACAACAACACTGAGCAAAAACCAGCAGTAACTTTATGAATAACTGACAACATTGCTTTTTTTTTTTTGCTTTTTTTTTTCTCTCCATATAATGATTTGCCATTTAAAAGGAATATGATGATTAAAGTTATAAATTCAATCCTCACTAAATGTTGTGAAAGCAAATCTGTAACCACACTATGAAAATGAAAGATAAAAGAAAAATGTTGTCTGTATCTACTTTATTTATTAGACAACACAGATATCAGATTAGCATACTTACTTAGTGACATAGCTTAAGTTCTGTCATATGCTATCATATTAAATACTTGTCTTTCTGCCTCGTACAGGAGGGGAGAGAGGTTTCTCTTCTCCGATTACATCCCTACTGCTATCCCAGATCTACCACAGAATTTCAGCTTGTTTGGAAATTAAATACTGCTGAGACTCTGATTGTTACAGATTTTAACATTGGTATCAATATGATAGTAATGGGGAAGATTATCTATGTTTGTCCCTTAGTATAAAAAAGGAATTTTATTTCAGAAAAATAAGCAAAACCTGCCAGTACTTGATCTATTTTAATCCCAACCCACAAACATAAAACTTGTAGAGCCGCATTCTCTTTTGCAAATAATCGATATTGTTTGGTAGGAAAACTTTTATAATTTCACATACAATGAATTATAAACTGCTAATGAAATTTAGTTCCAATTATCTGAAGTTCACATTTAATATTAACCAGACGGTGTCCAGGTAATTCTTCAGTGCCTGTTGTAAGCACATTCTTCTGGAACAGTGTTTTCTTCTTATTCAACCATACAGTAGCGTTAGCGCTGCCAAGAACATTTTCACAGAGCAGGTCACTTTTAGAGTCTCTAAAATGGACATTGATACAGACCTAAAGGATTTTGAAAAAACTGAAGGCAGTTTAGTGAAGAGAACTGTATTTCAAAGCCTGGATGACTAGTATCTTACACGCTATATGATCATTGATACCTCTGCAAAGAGCATATAAAACACAGCCAAGTGAGAATCTCATAGCATCAATACGCCATTACCAAGCAGATCCCCTGAGGTTCAGATCTCTGATTGATTCTGTTTCCTTCAGACTTCCGTCAGCTGTAAATTGTCACTTTTAGATTGGGCGTTACTAATAATATACATTAGCTTGTACTGTAAAAGTGATTTTTTTCTCCTCTAAATTCAGCTGCAGGATAACATTTTTGCATAAATTCAGACTATAATATGGGTTGTTTTCAACATATTTGTGACCAAACAATTGTTTGTGCACATTACACTTGTGCCAAGCATGAATCAGCTGTAAAATAGTAGCACACTGCCAAGCCTAACCTATAAAACCCTGCTCAGTTGCAGGGACTTGGGGGTTCAGTGCTGTATGTCTAAAACACACCATGGCTGGCTAACAGCTGGATGGCAGCCAACAAGCCAGCACAGAATATCATCAAGGAAAGCTCAAAGGTTTCTGCAAAAGACCATGTATTTGTACATTGATGTATTTATACAAGTTATCAACCTACATCAACTCTAGACAAAAAGGTCAAATTTCAGTTCAGGCAGGACAAGCAAATTTTAACTAACCTTGAGCTAAATTCAACCACGTTTTCACAATCAAGACAAAACTATAAAAAAGGCAAAAAGACAAACTCTTACTGTACTTTTCTATTTCAGAAGAGAAGGAACAGGCTCAGAACACTGAAGTAAAACTACACCTGTATCTATTGGCCTATCATACAAACTTTCCTACTCTATAGTATATTTGACTTACTGTTAGTCAAAGCTCAGACCAGTCCCGGTGATGCTTCTCAAAATTTGTTCCTAAAAAAAGAGAGAATTTTCAGCCTGGCAGTCACCTTTTTATTGAATTAAGTTAAGTTATACCTTCACCTTTTAGACTACTTAATTTAAAGGATAGCAAAATTAAAAGGAGATTTATGGCTGTGGTTTAGTCTAGCAACTGTCTTAAATCTTCAGTAATATCATAAACTATAGCCTGTGTTGTGAATGTTTACATTTGGTTATCATCAACTCTAATAACTTTTGGACAAATATAATTTTAGTTTTAGCAAACTACATAAAAAGACAGCACCTCAAACATTACAGTGTCCTGAATTTGCTCTCATTTATCATGACTAATTTCTCCAAAGTAAATGCCACTGTTGCATCTATAAATGGTTACTTATCGGAAATAGTCAGAGAAATATTTTTCCTTATAAATTTACAGCAGCTTAGTTCTATAAACCTCATTAGAGAATGCTACTGTTATTGTAAGGTATACGACATAGCAATCCATAGCGGCAGGACTGCAATATATTTTTTAGCTTGACTTTAAAGAGCTTGTATTACTTAAGCAGAAAAATCAATACTCATCTAGCAACATGGAGCTCATACCACAATCCCTACTTGTGCGTTTAAATGGCTGGAGAAAAGGCTATTCTTTCATGTCAGCTGATTTGTATCGGATTTCTTCGTTCTTATGCTGGACAATTGAAAGCTAAAAAGGGAAGAAGCATCTGAAAACAAGAAAAGATAATAAGCAGAATTAAAAATATTTACCTAAGTAACTCCATACTTGTCTTGTGAAGCCACCCATGTAGGGAAGGAAATTACATGATCAAAAATGAAGAGAAATTCTTTTCAACTGCCAAGCCAAAATTCAATTCTGTGTTCCTTTGCAACTTGTAATGGTACAAGGCAAAGCAGAACCTCACTATCTTCTATCTTCTTAAATATATGGAACCAGATTCAAATACTAAACTGATAGTGAACTTAGAAAACAGCAAACATACTATAGTTTAGGTAAGCAGATAGATGACATCCAACTATAGAAAATAAAAATCATTTAGCAACTCTTATAAGTGAAAAAGGAAAGATTTTTTTTTCTGTTCTTTTGTGTGTCAAAACTGTTGTATTATTAACTGTCATATTTTGAAAGCTATACCTTTATTCTATCATGAACTTTAAGTCCTACAGAGCATTTCCAGTTCTCTCATAACCTATACTTCAGACAGAATTTAACTCAAGAAATAATCCCTGCTTCATCCACTGTAGTTTCAAATTGAGGTCACAATCACATGTTATACAACCTTATCTCATGAGAGAAGAAAATAGACCTGCATTATAAGCTGCAGAAATCAGCGTACAATTGCAAGGAATTGTTGTTTGTATAGTAACAAACAACAGAAAACATAAGAACAATGAAGAAACTTGCAGAATTACAACTAATATAAGTATTCTAGCATATGCTAATATCAAAAAAATGCATTCAGAATAGTGCCAGAAAATAAATATTTTAAAAGTTCACATATTAAAAAACCAGACTGCTGGTGAAGCATAAAGGTTTTTACAGAACATTCACTTAAGAGGCTGTCACAATAGAAAATTTCTTTGGTTACTCCTTAAATGAAATAGTAAAGCACCTAAATTAGAAATAAATTGTATGTTAGAGTTTCTCTTAAGTCTTCAAGAAAATGAACACAAGCTACTGGTATCCATCAGTTATATGACATTAGTTTTAAAAAATAACTTCTTAATGTATCAGTGGAGCATGCACTACATATATAAACCTCAACTTCAGAGGCTATACTTGCCTGTGTGTTGCCTGGTTGAAACACTGGACAGTATGTCCAGTATGTCCACACATATGGGTGGACGGATGATGCTAATTAGATACTCACCTCCCAGATCTAAGCTGGCTCATCCCTGGTTTCTTAACATGCGGACATACAAGCAGCTACAGAGAGCAGAGGGTCACAATGGGGTTGTGTAATTGCCAGCTCTCATCATGTGAAGCATGGCTTACACTAGGTAGAGGTGAAGGGGAAAGCCTTAACTGGGGATTCCACCCTGGCACTCAAAACCAATACTTTCTACTCATACCATAATATTCTGCTTTTATATTATGCTGTCCAAATCCCTCATATCACTCTGTCTGACATTACAGAAATTCAAATAGGAGAGCATGTATTTTGATACTGTGGCTTTGTACAATTGAGAGGCTTACAGATGCTGCAGAATCTTCTGTCAACCTTAATACCTTCACATCAAGTGATCCTTAAGACAAGTGATTTATGTTTTCTAATCAAATACAAACCTTCTAAATCTTTTCAATCTTTTCATGGCAGCCTGGTGAAAGAATGGTTGCTGAAAGTCCGCCATCAAGTAACTGAACTTTGTTCTCAGAATCCCCCAAAACAAACAATTATCAACAGTTTGTATAGCAACTTCTTAAAGCAAAGCACGTGTTGCAGTTAGCATGGTTATCATTACTACAAACAGGTTTCCCTGCTTGCCTTCCTTTTATCTAAACACACATACAGAAGAGATCATTTAGCTTACTACATCCAGCTCTTAACAATTTAGCTTTAATTTACTCTTTATATTAAATGAAAATGTTAAAACATGCACTCAAGATTTTCCTCTAAATTATAAAGCCTCAGGATCCTGTAAAAAAACAACTTGATCACCCTGATCTTTTGTCTTCTAATAAATTAGCAGATGAACCCCAGACAAATATATGTATTTTATTGGCATCGTTAATCAGAAGATGACAAATGTTTGTCTGAATTAAAATGTTGATTTCATAGCTTGTGTAATTCCTGGAGCATTGGGCACTGTGAACGCTTGAAAATATTTGTTCAACTTTTTCATTCTTATGTCCTATAAGGTCAAAGCATGGTCTGGTATTTAAATGGTCAGGTTTATGCTGAAGAAGCTAGCTAGCAAATGGGATAGGATAGGGTTACCACAGGGCAACATTGCCAGTTCAGCTGGTTTTATTGCCTGGCTCACAGTGCTTAGTGAGCTTTTCTAAGTCTCAGGTCCTAAATCATGTAATGCATGATGATTAGTTTGCAGGTAGTTGTTTTCTTTTAAACTAGATTTCTAATCTTCAGAGAGGTAAAGAAGGTCTTGAAATCCTGAATCCTAAAAGCCAGAGTAAAAAAAAAGAAAGCAAAAAAAATTTAGGATCTAGGAATTAGGAACTTTTAATAGAGCTGTAAAGATTATATCAGAGCCTAGCTTATTATCTTTGACTACTTTGGGGCAAAAATACTGCAAAAGTCATCACTTGCAACAACTTCATGAGTGCCTGGGTGAGAGGAGGAGAAAGTCAAGAAGCTACAAAAGTCCAGGACGGAGACGGTCTTTGAAAGAGCATCTAGCCCCAGAAGTATAAAAATACAAGAACCGTAGACATTAGAAGGAGGCAGTGTAGACATACAGAGATACTTGATCAAATAAGTATAAAGGGAAAGGCTGAAAAAACTCAGTAAGAAAGAATCACTTCCATTTACTATGGAAGTTGGGGAAATCAGAGAGCTCAAGTAGGGCAGAAAGGAACAATGTGAATAATCTAAAGTTGATTATAGATCCATGCCAACTGGAAGAAGAGAAATACCAAATACCAGCATGGTAATATGAATCCAAGGAATGAGAAAATTACAAAATTCCAAGATGAACAAAAGAAAAAAAAAAAAACAAACGGACAAATTTTTGTCAAATCTCATCTTACCTTCTTCTTATTATTATTATATAAGCACTGATTGGTTCAGTACAAAACACATTAGTATTTAAAGTCAGATGGGTGTCTGGTAAATGACAGATTCTTTTTCTGTTTAATGAAGCACTCCCTTTGCATAAAGTAAAATATTTAATTCATGTTTACCTTCTCAACCTAGGGGTCATTTCAGCCCTTCAGTAAATGTAAGGAACCATGAATGTATGGAAAACTGGAATATAACTGTGTGAAGAAAAATCAACATAGTAAATTCAAGTAAAGGTCTTCTGACAATATAATTATTTTTCTGTATTCAATAAATTCGGATATTCAGTGCTCTCTTTTCAAAGCAAATAATAGATTATTATGTTGTAACAACTGCAGATAGTAAAAAAGCCTTTCAAATACAAATAGGAGCTCTGTTTTCAAACACCTCTTTTGGACACTGTAGACTGCTTAATAGATCCCAGCCTCCAGAAGTTGAATCAATTCTCTCCTCAGAGATACATAACTTCTCACATTAGGAAGGGATGTAGTACATTTCTGAGTTCTCTGGAACCTGAGCTGAAAAAGACCATGAATCTAGATCCACATCAGGTTTTGGACACCCAGATGCTGGTTTTGGTGACAGAGTCCAACCCTTATTTTTCTACTGGATTTTGCCTGACTTTCCAAAAAGCTCTAGTTTGGACTATGCCTCGTTGTCTCATATCTCAACTCTCTTATGCACACACTCTGACAACTTAGCCATATACTTAAGGCTCAGCAGATCTATAAACTGAATAGCAGGTACAGGAAAAAAATGATCCACCTTGTTAACTGCCAAGATTTTTTTTTTTTTTAATAAAACAGAATTTTTTGAATAATTTTGAATAAAACAATTTTCTAAACAAGTCCTATGAACTTTGCAAATGCAACGCAAGTTTGGGGAGAGGCTCATAGAGACAGGCGTAAGAACATCTGCATATTGTCCTCATAAATATTTTGCAAAAATTGAGTCTTACTTTTACAATATGACTGTATAGTTAGAATTGTCCTTGCAAGCACCACGAAACAAGAACGGACACCAACAGACCACAAACCCTTTAAAAATTAATGCTTCTGGAGTTCAACAGTAAAAAAAAAATCAAATAGAAAAAGACAAGAAAAAATAATTAAATCTGTTGTTATTGAAAGCTGTAATTGTTATTGGATAAAACAAGAAGAATATGTCCCTAGCTGAAGAACAATAAAAACATTCATTATTCTTCTCTTTTGCTACTAGATGACTTTATAGCATAAAAAGAATCCTTGTTTTGCAAGCATGCCCTTAAAATCTCTCTCTTTCTCTCTGACACAAATTTGGTACTGTCTTTTATTCTTTATGTTGTGAGAAGCAGACCC
Organism: Calonectris borealis; assembly: GCF_964195595.1. Classification (NCBI taxonomy): domain Eukaryota; kingdom Metazoa; phylum Chordata; class Aves; order Procellariiformes; family Procellariidae; genus Calonectris; species Calonectris borealis. Next base: position 14,977,533 of record NC_134322.1, read on the forward strand.
TCAAATAAAACCTCCTCCAGATTTAAGGATTTTACACAAAACTACCAGCAGGAAGATATGATGAATACTAAAAGATCTTAAAGCAGTTTCAAAAGAAAGAATTGCTATCATAAGGTAGAACATAAGGTAGTTGATGTAGTCTGAGCAACCTGATCTAGTTGAAGATGTCCCTGCCCACGGCAGGGGGGTTGGACTAGATGACCTTTAAAGGTCCCTTTCAACCCAAACTATTCTATGATTCTATGTTCCATATCACAAAATGATATGTTAACCTAGGATTATACAACCATTTTCAAACTCTGTACTACAGGCACAGAGCTGATGAAAGAGAAGGCTTGCATGGCTGAGTGCACGGACAGATTTTTCTCTTAGGGTTCAGTACTATGTATTTCTGTCTGACTTTTTTACACCATCAAATTATTGGTTTTTCACTGCTCAGTTTTCAAGGCTGCTGTGTTTCACTTTCGTATAGCTACCAAATTTTGCCATACTGAACTGTAAATAGAAGAGATTGCAAGATTGATGATAATATTTGTCTAAATACAATACCAGATAAAAACTAACTTTGTTAACAGATAGGCAATACCTTTTCAGACACAGCAATTTTATTGTCCATAAATACTTCTGTATGAGAATTTGCATCATCATGTAAACTTTCCTAAGTTTGTATTAGAATATATAAATAGTGCAAACTTTGGGCATAGTTACAGTGCTGGTTTTAGTAATTACGTACACAAACTCTGCTATCTTAAATACTCATAGCAGTGTAACTGTGGTAGTTGGAGAGTCAGAGCTGAGACCTATGAACAGTCCAATGATTAGATCAGCTTCTCAGATGTGTTTTGCCACTCTTATTGAGGTCCATGCTGCATACCAGTGATCCTGGTAGCCCCCAAAACAAACTACTCTTAACATTTTCCATTTTTTTTTTCAAGAAATTATGAAAGCATCCCAGTTTCCATGCTCCAACTTCCAGAGCAGCTGGAAAGTACCCTCCATTAGAGGTACTGCTCCTGCTATTTCAAGGTCTTAAATTCTATTCTTAAATTTTATGCTAGCTCATTTTCTGTGAATCCCATTTATTTCTGCTGTGCTCTTTTTTCATGCAAACCTGTAAGTTAGTTTCCAAAGACCTCCTGATAAGAAAACTTGTTTAAAACTTTTTGCTACTAAAGGATTCAAGCAGGACAAAGAACCCCTTTCACAGAAATGCACTGTTGTGCACAACCACAGACCGATTCAGTAGGAGTCTCTTGCATTTAGCAGGAATATTATTCTAGAAAATATAGGGAGTTTCTGCTTTATTTTTACAAAATATACATAACTCATTTTCCACTTGTATTTTCTGCTATTTTCTCTACCAGAGTCCACAAGTTCACACTTCTGCAAAGGTACCTACTAAGGAATAGAAGACAGAAGAATTAGTCTCTGTGTGCATATAGCCAATATGACTATCATGACTAAGAAAGATTTGACTAGGTCCTTGGTCCAAAATGGATCTCTTCTGTCCAGATCATTAGGGCTATAACAACTATCACATTGATGACATTCCAGGTGCTAAATAATCAAATCCTGACAGTTTTGGACTTTTTGTCCTCTGAGGTGCAAGCGTCTTTGGTCAGAGGGAATATTTTTTCTCCTTTACAGTTTGTTTGCTGCAACAGAATGACTGCAGTTTAAATGCAGGTGATCACTTTAAAACCCACCTATGAGAGGATGCTGTATTTTGATTCATTTAAATAACCTAACAAATAAAAGCTAAAGCGGAGTTTAGAGTGGAAGCAGTAACAGTTAAACAACCATAAGGTTTTCAAACATAAAGCAGAATTATTTGTAAGTTTGTTAAGCTTCTAATGAGCTATATTACAGTACTAAAGGAAGAAAAGTGCAATCATCCTCTGCAGTGCAGGGCTAGATATTTGTTGTCAGTTAAATTAACTTGTTAAATGTGGTACGATAAACGGATCTTTCTATAGTGCAATCAGAATCACTAATTCCTGCTGTGACTTTACAAGAACTGGTAGCAAGAAATAAAACAAAACAGCAGAAATAGACAGATCAGAGACTTTAAAATGAAGTGCCATAGTTCTCGAATGTCAACAAAAGCTGCTACAAGCAAATACTGAATGTCCTAGAATTGCATCTGTAGTTTGTTCAGCAGGTCAGAGAGAGAGAGAGAGAGAGAAAGCAAATACAAGATGGATGGGGTGGTAACTGAAAGAAACCAAGCTTATATTCTAGACTCCACTAGAAATTGTCTCTGCTGGCTGAGACGTTCTGTTGCAGGAAGTTTTCTCAGCAATAGTGAAATGTAGAGTCATTTTAATGTCAGCTGTTTTCAGTATTATCTCATATTCTCTCTCAGTACATTCAGTTTATCCTATCCATTCAGTGTCCCTGTGATTTAGATGTTGCAAATTCCTGGTTCTCTTCTCCTGTCCAGCTTAGCAATGAAAGCTTTTTAATCAGAACAAAAGATTAATGACTTAGAGTTACAGTACGTTCAACTCAAACTTCATAATCAAAGATGGCTATATGTGGAATCAGAAGCATCATTCATAAAAAGGTCCACCACCACAAAAAGAACCTGTTAAGGTTGAATTCCATGCAGTATGTAACAATTTGAAAAGATGGAATTTCACAGTATGAAAGAACAAGACAGATTAATGCTCTAGAAGCTCCGGTCTCTACTCTCTTTGATTTACTTTACAGCATCAGAAAGCTAATGAGAATAACCTATATATAAATATAAATTATATATAATATTGGAGTATTAGCCCAGATAAGCTGCCTTCTGAATTTTAGGTGTAAAAAAAAAAAAAGGTGTTGTCTTCATTTAATTCAAGTTAAGTAATCCATATAAATATAAGGGAAGGTGTTTTCACACAAGTCAGCACACTAGGTTAAATAGAACTCCATTAAAAACACCACATTTTGCATAATGAAAATAAGGCCTTTTTAAAAATCTTTATTTTCTGTACAGAATAATTTTACATAGCCCTTTGCACTCCAAATATTTTTTTTTAAATTCATAAATATTTTTTTTTTCCAACAGCAGAAACTCAATGTCAATATTATGCTACTCACTGATACATGGTCTGCAGATACTGTGTTTGCAAGAGAAAAGGAAATCAGCTTTAACTTTATGACCTTGACCAAAAGAGAATTTCCTTTCTCTTCCTAAATAAAAACTAATTTTACTGTACAGTCAGATGATACATTATTTTACTCTTCTAAATAAAGCTGTTCTACTGATTTTATTTAGCTTTTCTAGTCCATTTCATTCCTATCTCTTTATACATATTCTTAAAAAAAAAATATGTATTATTTATTGTGAACAAGATGTAGCATGATTCCGCAACTTAATTAGAGATCCCGTATGGTGCAGCTTTAATTATCCAAATCCAACAAGAAGTTTAATGGCTGCCACTGAAACTAAACTTTTTGTCATTAAAAATCTGCTGTCTAACAAATTGCCTATTTACATGTGGTCCAAACCCTCTGGCTGGTACTGAAATACATCTAAGCAGAAAAACTTGTACAGGTACTCTGCGATTCAGAAGTAGCAGCTATAACCAGATTAAGATATTGAGGCTGTGTATCTTTGCTAAAACACTGTTGACTGCGGTTCAAAAGTGGACTCATGACAATTCCGAGCCAAACTCACCTGGAAGTTGGAAAATGCAGAACAGTGTTCAAGGGTTCTGAACAAGTTAATTGAGCACTGAATTTCCACATTTTGATGTATCCAGAAAAAAACTTGTTCTCTGAAGCAGTACTGCTTGGGGTAAGAGCGTTTAATTGACCTTGCAATGTTCAACCAGTACAGAGAATGTAGTTACAGATTACGACAATGCAACGAATAAGCATCACTGTAGAACACATTTCTAGGAAGCCACTGATGGTGAAATCCAGAAAAAACTATGCATGATAAGGCAAAAAAAATATATTCTGGGTATAAACTAACTCAGGGGAAAAAAAAAAATCATTTTCCCCAGTATGATTACACAAGACTTCCCTCTTCTCTGTACTCCTTCCTTAATTCCTGCATGAGCTGCTGGAAAACTTCTAAAGGCATGTTTGTTTCTCCTCAAATATAGATGGATGGGGAACCACTGGATAAGGAATGTCTGTATAAATAGAAGATAGAATCTCTCCTCTGCTAACCCACAGAAATATTAGCCAGTTATAAAGGGGTACTAATTTGGTTTAGTATATGGTTCACAGAGATTAGACTGGGGAGCAAGTGCGCAGTTCACAGTCATCCAATTAAAGAACAAGTAAACATATCCAATTTTATTTATATTGTACTGTTATAATCTGATATATTAAAGGACCTTTCAATACATACTGAGAGTCCTTTTAAGGAATCATTATGTGCAAATTGACTTAGAACCTGCACTGGTGCACTTTCAAAATTAAGTTCCTGGCTCCTCTGCTATCCCTACAACCTTCCCTTTTTTCTTTAAGCTCCTGTGGCTGTGCTAGTGCAGAACTTTGGTAGTTTGCTTAGACATAATCCCCAGCAAAGGATTCAATTATTGTCAATAACAATACAGAAATAACTTTCCAAATGCGTACTTGCAATAAGATTTTTGGGGTGCACATACAAACAAAGTTTGACAAAACCACTAATTTCTGCATTTCAAGATGCAAACACACCTACTGACAAGAAGAGTGGAAGGTTCCAGGTGAAAGGGTTTTTTTTTTTTACTAAGGCACTTTACACGGACGTTTGCAATTGCTAGGTACTTTTGTGGCAAAATCACTTATGAATCGTAACTGATTCCCACTTAAATGTGAAATACATGTCAGAAATTTCTAAGTGTTTCTGACAGAAAATATCGCTCACCTTCTTTCACTGTCTATTTCTCTTGATGTATTGGGAAGCCAAGTGTACTAATCTACTAATTATTATTTCAGGTCAAACCACTAATAATTCAGTGGGTGAGATATCTATACAGGTGGATGTCTCTACACATCCTGGAACTGGTGAGCATAAAGTCACTGTAAAAGGTAAGTTTCCAATAGCTGATTTTAAAAAGAAAGCAACTACAAAGTCCAAAACCCCCAAGCACTACATGCTAAGTAAAACATATCAATAATGAAATAACAAATGTTAAGTATTACAGTACTTGCAAAGCTATGAGTATGCTTCAGGTGATTAGGATCATACTTTTTCCTTGCTCAACATCAACAGAAGTTAAGATTATGCAGGTAAGTAATGTCTGTGCTTCTCTGCATAGACAGTTAAAATTTATTATACGAAGTTATGGAGTTATAAATTCAAATGTCCAAATTAGAATTCTGAATTGCTTGCATATAATTTAATTTTCCAAAAGCTGTAGCAAAGCTGGGTAGTGAATGACTGCACCAAGACTTAAAAAGTTCCATTTTTAACAAAATGCCTTTGTTCTGCCCAACCAGAATTCCAGAGGAAAAGCAGTATCATTTAGATTAGTTTAAGCTGATTTTCTAATTACAGTGAAGGTAGCAGACAAAAGAGCTGTTAATGTAAAGCATTGGTAAAATATATGTTTATATTTGCTCCTGTTGTAACTGAAAGTAGTCAGACAACTTACTTGGCAGAGAACAGGCAAAACTCCACCTTGCCAGGTATTGGTATCCTATAGGAAAGCTCTCGGGTCACCCTTCATTAGCTATACAAAGTCATATTGGGTAATTAATTGGAGCTCTTCCAATGGAATTTTATTTAAATTGATTTCTTTTATTTCTTTATAGTTGTGGCAATTAATAACCTAAACTGGCAAACGACGGCTATGTTCCGGCCATTTGTGGAAGTTTGCATATTAGGTCCTAACCTAAGTGACAAGAAAAGAAAACATGGAACCAAGACAAAGAGCAACACCTGGTCACCAAAATACAATGAAACTTTCCAATTGTAAGTTTTTTTTGTCTGTTAATAGCGTATTTTATGCAAATTTTATTATAATTTCTTGCAGTTAAAGCAGTAAGAACATAAAAAAACATCCTAAGGCAGCTATACACATCAGAGTCCATAGATATAGACAGCGCTTCAAAATTATTTAGTAATTTGTATCTTTGTTTTATACGAAGACGAATGACAACCACTAAGCTTTCAGTCTTACAAAAGCTGGTTAAAATGTACAATTCATTTCCCTACACAAGAATAACTATTTATACACCTAGGAACCTATTTGTCTAAGTAGTTATCTGGACTGAAGCATTAATATCTGCTAAATATCTGAGCCTTTATGACTGTTGAGATATCTAAATATGTAAAGGGTTGTACATGCATTAATAGTATTATTTATCTCTATTATTTAATTCTTAAAGCAATAAGAAACTTCCACCTAACCTGGAGTTTTAAATTTAGTACTTTTCAGAGCAACTCTCACCTGTGTACTCCTCCTCCCCTTTCATAACTGAGACCAATTCATTTTCCTCCCCTCACCCCCCGACCCTGACTAGGACAGAGTTCACTTTCTCAGTGTCTGACCACAAAGCTCCTTTTGAAGCTTGCTGCCAGTGATTTTCTTTATTTTTTGCAGTAGATTTAAAGATGCGGTTATGATAGTTGTGGAACTAGTTGAACATTTTAGGTACTTTCTAGGGAAAGGTAACAGTATTTATTTCAGATATTGAGGGAATAATGAATTCATTGTTCAGGTCAGTGAGAACAGAGGCTACATCTTCAGTAGCATCTGAAAAGTTAACTGTGTAGGAAGTTTAAAACTGAATGATATTCTGTTGCAACAAAATGGAACTACAAAAATTAAACTATCGCTATCACTTTAATTTTTACAAGGTTTCTAGAGTACGTTCATTTCTTAGGGGAATTAAACTGAACTCCTTGTTCTAAATTCATATTTTTAATCCATGCAGCATTTTGAGTAACGAAGATAAACCAGGAGCCTACGAACTTCACCTCTCAGTGAAAGATTACTGCTTTGCTAGGGAAGATCGCATTATAGGAATGACAGTTATTCAGCTGCAAAACATAGCAGAGAAAGGTAGCTGTGCATCTTGGTACCCCTTGTTGAGAAACATCTCTGTAGATGAAACTGGGTTAACAATTCTTAGAATACTTTCTCAGAGGACCAATGATGAAGTTGCTAAAGAATTTGTAAGACTTAAATCAGAAATAAGATCTGCTGAAGAAATGGCCTAAAATACCTAAGTAATGCAAGATTGTCACCGCCAAGAACATAGATACAATGCTGTTGTCTGAATAGTGCATGCATGTGCAAATCTGTGGGAATGTTTAACTAACTACATTTTCAGTGTTTGCCAGTACTTATGTACTATATTTGCAAGGTATGTCAAGGAGCTCTATATCTTTTATACATATTTTGGTCTTTGGTAAAGTAATTGTTCCAATGAAGTGCCAAAACTAAGATTAAGAGTAAATGTTACATCATGTCTTTTTAAATGTTGATTTCATCTCATCAAAATTCCTTTATTTTTAAACATTTATGAATAAATAATGAGCTTTTTTAATTGATTATTAGGTTGTCTCTGTTAAACTACCGTGTTGCTTATTCTAAATTAAGTTACCTCCCTTACTATTATTTTAAAAAAAATGCACCTAGTTGTCTTCAAACTATCATTTTATGCAAGCCTCATTTTAGGTATCTTACTGATAACTTTTTCTATCATTACTACAGATGCAGTTACTTATAGAAAGTGTTTGTAATTTTATAATTACCAATATAAAGTAATGATTTTTGCATAAAAACTGAAAAAGGATGGAAATATTTTATGCTAATCTTTTTCCAACCTTTCATAAATATCACTGTGAAGAAATGCTGTTAAAGCAAGTTCTCAAGAAGCTGTGCTTATCAGAGTTTGTTACTGATGTTTGATATCTTGAGATAACTTTGTTCTTCAAAACTGCCAAGGTAATATCATATTTGTATTAAAAGAGTAAGTCAGTATCTGTAGAAAAAGACTGCCATACAGTACAGTATATGTGCTTTTAAAAAAATCATTTTTTTAAATGATATGGTACTGTACAAGGGTTAGTAGTTTGGAATATGTAATGCCAGTTTGTGGTTTGTTTCTAGAAATTGTTTATGAAAAGAAAAGATGCTGTTAGCATTTTCACTCAGAGTTATTACCGTTGCTTTACATACTTAGCTGTAACATCAGTTAAGTGCTTTATTTCTTTATTTTTTTTAGAAAAGTTCAACAGTTTGTACTTATGCAACATTACTATGTATTGCACTGAAGCAAACTTCGTGTCCTGTAAATATATTTAGTGAGAAACTGTAAAATAAAGTATGAAGAAACTGCTTTCTAGTTTTGTCATTTGACATTATTTATGTACCTATAGGTTTTATGTGCATGTGAAGCCCATGCAGTGGGCTTACAATATAGCTTTATAATATATCAAAGTACGATTTCCAGTGTCTGGCATCTGGCTCTTTTATAAGTGTAAGATTTGATATGCCAGTGTCCTAAAAAACTATAATAAATGAGGTAGGCATATATATAAAATATAATGTTCTGTAATAATACACATATTTGTCATTGTTTTGGGTTACAAGTGTTTCTAATAACACAGATTGGAGTTTTCAGCTTTGTTTAGGGAAAAAATAAATAAGAGGAAGGGAGGACATATAGCTAGTATCTTGATGCCAGTCTTAAAAATTTAGTATGTGACTCCATATAGGTAAACCAGATTCCTCCGAAGATATCCTTTTGTGGGATATTTAGATGAGATTTTAAGGATGTCTTTCAACACCCTCAATCCTCTTGCTTGAATACTAGAAAAGTATTCAAGAAAATGAATTCTAGTATTACTAGAAAAGTAAAAGTAGATTTGCCATAAGTATATTTAGACATTTAGAGAAGATCTGCACAGCCTTTAGAGAGTTAACAATACTTCACTAAGATCATAGCAGGGGGGAATGGGGCCCAAGTTATCTTATTAGTGTATATCCTGCTGATAGTTATGCATTGCAGAATACACTATGGCAGAGGGAGATTTTTTTAACTCATCACTTCAGAAAGCCATTTTTCTTCATGTGAAAAGTTATGCTGATTTTACATTTCAAAAAGTAGTTCAATTAATTTAGACATTAAGTGACTCCTTAAACAATTCTGAGAATGTAACTTTAATAATACCTACTAAATATAGATTGCATGTAATCACAAATACTTGCAAAATTGTCCCAAGGATTTAGAAACCAAAAATTAATCTTGAAACTAATCCAAGCCTTTAATGTTTCAGGTGTATTTTGTGTGTTATGGTATACTTAGAAGTAAAATCCAGGTGTAGCTCCAGTAACTTCAACAAATTAAAGAGGGTTTTATCTGAGTCTGTATAATACTGCCTCCTGAGAAATTTCCGTTTATATGTGCAAGGCAAACTGCTTCCTAACTGTATTTCTGCAAGGTATAGCCCAAAATGTCTACAGTGCATGACACTTATAACACAGAATCTATTAACAGTTAACAAGATTTAATGTAAGAAAACATCAGCAGACTCAGTCTTAAATAAAAAGGGGGAATAATCAAGAGATGAGGCAGTTCCTGCAATATAGAACATTATTGTGGATAAAATGCAAAGAGAATTCCACAATAAATCATTTGTGGCTCTGTGAATTAAAACAGAAAGGCTGGGGTAGACACCTTCTGTTTTTTCACCTGGAGCACTTTTATCATATTTTTCTGTAGCTGTTTATTCTACTGTAAAATGTCACGCATTTTGGTGCATAATGTATTCACCACCCACTCAACTATTAATCCCTGAGATTCACCTATAAAGGAATAATAGCTGAACTTGTCAAGGAAGTCAATTACTGCTCTTAGTGGTCTCCCTCAGTCGCACACATGAGAAGTAATCAGGCAATCTGGTAAAGTAAACTCTTATAATCTACAGCTTTAAACAGTACACTTTAATGTTTCACTATTTTTAACAGGGAAATATTTACTTTCTGCATGAAAATTTGTCATGTGGAAGATAAGAGGAAAATATGTTAACTCTACATCACAGGGCTATTTTAAACATTGTTATGAATCAAAATGCAAGTATATGCAATGGTGTATGCAAGCAGGTGGAACTCATACATGATTGATATGGAAAAGGTTTCAGTGCTATTTTAAAAGCTGTAATATTCTCTTTTATGGAAGCAAATATTGCATTAAAAAAAATTGAATTTCAATTTATGAGAAAATTTTCTTAATTCAACTGAACTAACCGTAGTGAACTGACAGCTGTTTCTGCAGTTTCACTTCTCAGTGACAAAATTCTAGTTGGAATTCCATTTGTATTGGTTTGTTAAGATAACAAATACAAAAACATTCAGTTAGAGGAATAAAGGAGAAAAAAGACAGGGGAGAACAGCAAAATTAATTTGAGAACAAGTTTTCCATTCTCCAAGGAACAGTTACTACATGGAAACCATTTGAGGTGCACCTGGAAAAAACAAATACATTTAGAGAAACTTGTGATATAACAGCACAAATTAACCAGTATACTTGGAACTGACAATTTTATATAATGCTGTTCAATAAGTGTTAAGAGGGAGATTTTTGTCCTTTTTCTTTTGTTTTCTAGGATGGAAGTGTAATAGCCAAATATACGAAATCGAATTAAATTTTCCTCGATGTGCTTCATAGCTAATATCTGACAAAAAAAGGAAGTAGTAATGTGTGAATTAAATACATAAATATAAGATGAAGCTAATACTAGCAGACATTCTGAAATCTAAAACAACTTATCTAAAATAATTTTTTGTCTAATGCCATATTTAAATGCCACCTGCATTAAGACACAGCAATTGAACTGGCCTTTAGCCTTTTCAATATGGGACTCTGAACCCAGGAAACTGCTAAAATACCAATGGAAACATCTATCAGATGGAACTAGATCTGCATAGTTCGTCATGCACTTTATCTCTTGGAGAGTTAAATTTGCATCAAAAAAATAAATACATAGGTGTCGGGCCATCACCAAGAGACTCAACAAGTCCTACCAACAAACTATGAAAATATTTTTCAAATTATTTGCTCGTTATTGGCTGTTATCTATAATATTTTCTATGCAAGTAAATCTAGACTTCAGTAAGATTTCAATCTTTTCTTATGTCGCACATGTTCCGTCACTGAAAATCCCCCTAAGATGTATTTTACTGGATTGTAAATAATTGTAAACATTTTTTCTGTACCCTGGAAGGATCAAGAGATCCTTTATGAAGAATGCAAGAAATGCCTGTGCAAATGCCACCATTTGGCTTAGTTATCACTCCAGTTGTATTCCCCATACACGTTTTAGCATATTCTACTATAACTACTATTTTCTTTGTGCAGCTTCTTCACAGGCATTTTCATTTAAAAAGAGATCATTTACACAAGCTTACTTAATACAAGTATTCCACACTTAAAAGGAGAGTTAATTCCAAGAAGCTTTATAAGTTATTACATTTGTTTCCCCTATGATTACTGAAGTGATTTACACAACTTGTTCACATTAATTGTTAATAGGAATTGTTGGCCACTATAAATCTCATGTTTAAAGAAGAAGGTGAACTGCTTTATTTTACTATCATTGTTATTTAGAACCATAGAATAGAATCATAGAATCATTAAAGTTGGAAAAGACCTCTAAGATCATTGTGTCCAACCGTCAACCCAACGCTACCATGCCCACTACACCATGTCCCTAAGGGCCTCATCTCCACGTCTTTTAAATACTTCCAGGGATGGTGACTCAACCACTTCCCTGGGCAGCCTGTTCCAAGGCCTGACCACTCTTTCAGTAAAGAAATTTTTCCTAATGTCCAATCTAAACCTCCCTTGGTGCAACTTGAGGCCATTTGATGTACCTTCAGGTTTCGCACCTTAAGATAGATGCAATTAGGACAATAGACTAAGACAAGTCTAATAAATAGCTTAATCATAGCTGTGACGTATGGCAAACAGTGCATATAAACAGTAGCTTCCATGGCTGTATGGCTAACTTGAAGTTGAGTGGGCTTCTAACAAAATTAGCATCATTGCCTTTTAATAGCAATAATTACAAAATCTGTACAGAGTCTCTGTATGAAGATCTTTCATTATGAAAACAAGATGTAACAAAATTAGAACATGACTGAGTTTATGGATTTAATCATTACAGTTAATGCTAATCAAGAATATAATTATTATTTTGGTTTTAAGCTCTCCATTAATTCACAGCTGTCCAAAGGGAGCTGTAAATGGTACATCTAATTTCTAACACTTACTATTTTATTTTATGGTAAGAAAGAGACTGCACAGAATTTGCTTGTAGATACCTTTCATCCTTTCTGCATGCCCTTCGCTCTCTGTGATTAAATGAGTGCTGATTTGCAAGGTGTAATCAGCTGGAAAGTTATTGCATTAACGTATTTAAAAGAAAGGCTTATGTCTAAGTTCTTCTCTCTTATACAAATTGAGGAAAAAATGTTACATATCAAATGTGCACAACAGGAAAATAAAATCCGAATATTTGAAACTGCAGATTTTGGTAGATGATAATCCAGTGTATTTAAACCAAGAAAAGAGTATTTTCTCTGAGCAAGAGAAATCTGACTTGAACTTTTGGAGTCAACATCAACAAGAGTCTCTAGACCACATACACCCTGTACATACAGGACAGCCCCATATGAAAAACTATTCTGTCAATTAGTGTGGAAAACATGCCAACTAATGTCAAATAGGAAAATATCTTCAACTCCAACAGATTATCAACAGAATTACTTGAGAAGCTTACAGAACAAAAATAATAAAACAATAATTTTCATTGTTTTTCTCTAATCTATTTCACTAGTTTTCATTGATATCCTCGTGCTAGTGACTGTAGAAATCATATTTGTAGGCAAATAATGCAAACAGAAGAATAATTTACCATTACCGCATTAGTCTGAATTAAATGCGCATTTCTTAAAAATCCCTTGAAAACTAAAGAAAAGAGCTGAACAAATATGTAGAAAACATTAAATTATTGTATTAAATTGAATTCAGCTAGCAGGCATAAAATTAACATAAATGGATTCAGTGTTATTTGTAAAATACAGCTAGGCAGTGTTGGAAAGTATTCAGTTGTTTACACATGCTTATTTTGATGGCATTTTCGTATCATTTGTGTTTGCCTTTGGCATCATATTTACATGATTGACTTGTACTACCAAATATTCATAGAAATGAATTTTCAGGAAACAAATTTAAATTATTTTAGAAATTATAATGAAGAGATGGGAGACAAACATTAGACTGACTAATGAGCAGAATTGGGATATTATAAAAAGGTGTCACTATAAGTATTTGTTGAAATAAAGAAAAATTTAAGCATGTATCTGGAAAATATCCGCTTCTCTTTTGTGTGCTACTCTGAGTGAGATTTATACTACAGAGTATAAATCAATTTGTAAATGATAAATCTACAAAACCTAATTTGAAGAAAAACCCAATCAAGAAGAAAATGAACAAAAGGACCTTTCCAAACATAATCTATAGCTGAAAATCAGCTTACCTAAAACCATTCGTAAATGACTCATGGCCTATGACCATTTTGCTATGAGAATTCATGTTCAGACTTCAAAGACTACAGCAATTAAAGCTGAAACCTTTCCCTGTGAATTTACCTAAATAATCACTGCAGAATAAGAAATAACAAGCGGGCATACTGTATACTTTGTAGTGAAAGCCATTAAAATGTCAGAGATTAATTTTCAACTAAATAATTACAAGATAATCAGAAAAGTTAATCCAAGGAAGAAAGAGAAGTCTGCTCTTTAATATTTTTCTGTTATTTATTTCTACTACAGTACTGACAGTACAGTAATAGACTACCGTACAGTCCCAGGATCCAATCTGCATTGACCTGCAGTCTCACATAAGCTAACAACTATTTCTCTAGTTTTTCGGAATAGTATTAGGAGTTCCAGGCAAAGAGGAACCCAGAGAGCACTGTGGGCCATAGAACCAGCTTACTGGGCAGTTTACAGCTCTGGTCTGTAAACTGGACTTTGACTATATACATAATGGATATTGGTAAGCACAATTGACTTTATTGAAGTTGTAACAGCATACTGAGGCAAAAATCAGAGATCTCCATCTTCCCTTGCCTTTGATATACAAGAGCTAGCTGACAATTACCGCTCTTGGTTCACTGCAGTTCTTCTGATAGTTACTGAGGCAGCCCTAACTTTCATTCCTTTGAAGTCTAAGAGGTCCCACACATTTTGTTCAATAATGTTTACCCATTTAAGCAGGAAGTTTTTTGTTGCTGAGTGATGGTAGTTGACTGCAATGTGAGTTAAGCCTCCAGGCCTGAGGTCATGACACTAAGAAAACAAATGTCAATTACTGACTAGCAGAATCAAAAAATGAAAAGGAATTGCCAAAATATGCACTGAAAAGTAGAACACTAATGGAAAACTACAGTGTAGTGAATATGTTCCCCTCCTCTAGATAACAATCTCCTAGATTTCTTGAGTAGAGAAGGCACTATGTATACACAATGCCTGCTAGCTTGATTTTAGTTTACAACACATGGCAGGGCTTTATCCATAAAAACCACAGAGAGTTTATATGCATTACACAGTCATACATAAAAAGCACTACATACAAGTAAACTGGATACACAGAATAGCTGCACTGTTATGTTTTAAAATTCTTAGTGACCAAAATTTTGACATTTGAAAGATATATAAAAAAAGAAACAGAAATGCAAACCATGACCTTGCCTTGCTGTTACAATTGAAGTGACACAGTATGGATGCTTTGAATGAATAGCTGCGATCATTGATCTTGGGGTAGAAGAAAAGACCCTGGAAGGCAAGGACGTAGTTGCTAAGAAAGAGAGAGGAATCTCAGCAGGGGTGGCAGGAAGAGAAGACTGCATTACAGGTGAAGGGTAAAATGGCCTGAGTACTGGGATATTTTACAGAGATAAGGAAGGGAAACATAATCATCCTCATAACATAATCAGCCAGTGAAGTATCTTTTTACATAGTCGCCTTCACTGTATTTTTCCAGTGGTATGGTGAGACACTCAGAGGAAAAGGTGGAGAGGAAGAAAAGAGAGGGATGGACATGGAAGAGGGCTGACAGACAGTTCTGGCTTCAGATTGCATTCCTTAACTCACAGCAGAACCAGAAGACACTAGGTGTAACTTTGATATAACAGACACAGAAAGGTAGATCTGTCTCTGTATTTTTGTCACATTCCAGTCTAGTCCAAGAGTTACTTCCGTTGATTGTGATTTCAGTGGAGGTACAAGACAGAATTTGATCTCCAAGAGGGTCTCCCCACTCCTTTTGTACTAAGTGGAGTCTGAATACACGAGTTCTGCATTTCACTACCTTCTGTTACAAAAAGATAAACATATTCCCAGCCTGGAGGCCATCACAAACAAGTTCAAGCTAAAGAGTCTGTAGAGATTATTTCCCTGAATAATATATATCCAAGACACAACAGCATTAACTAGGTGGAATATTCGCTTGAGGAGCTTGAGAAACAATAGCAATTTGCATCTAATGATGCATCAATGTATCAACATGCTAATTTGCACCTAGGTGACAATATTAAATCAATATGCTCTTAAAATGCTATCCTCTTTTCCTATGTAATTTGTGAGAAACTCATGTGCCAGACTGAGCTTCCTCAGCACAATGACCACTATGAAATTAGGTCAAGTCCCTCATTCTCCCCTACTGAGCTTGACATAGAGACAAAACATTGCAGGAGCCACTGAAGTGAGCTGGAGTCAGTAGCAGCAGTGAACTTAACTCCTATCAAATATGCTCTATAATGTTCAATAGCCCATATAATTGCAGCACATCTTCTCTCTACTGCAGAGAATTTCATTTCTGATCAGGGAGAAATTCCACAGCAGAAAAAAAAAAATAGAAACCAGGAATACTGTTTACATTTAACATTTGCTTACTGCATTTTTATTAGATGGAAACAATGAAGAATATAACTCTGAATATATACCCTTCACTGTCACATAGACAACAAAGCTTATATACAAAATTTATTGCATGAATTGAATCTTTTTTCTATTTACAAAGTGTTTATAAACAGCTTGCAATTTTGGCAAATGCTATTATTTAGATTGGCTGGTTAAATAATCTGTGAGAAGGGGTTAAATCTTTGTTGAATGTTCTGAGTTAGCTGGTGCTAGCCTCAATAGCTGAGAGAGTCCTATCTGGCTGAATGCAACAGCTAGAGTCAGGTTGAAACACAGAACTGGTTTAAAATCCAGTGCTTCATACATTGTTTCTATTAGCAACCGCAATTAACTAGAATACTTACAGAATAACATCTGTCTTTACGCAGAGAGAAAAGTGAGCACATACATCTTGCCAAACAGAGGAGGAAAGTTTGGAAGAACATCATTATTTACAGTAGCAGTTTGCATACGGATGACAGTATCAAATAAGGTATCACTGAAAAAAAGATACCCAAAACAAGATACATTGCAATAAAACAGAGAAGGAAGGGCAGAATTGAAAGAAAAAGACCTTATTGTGTAACAAAGACTGCACAATTCTAAATCAGACCTGTCAGCTAGAGAGTCCTTTGAGACTTTTACACTGTAAATTATTTAGACAACTGACCAAAACACACAAAACCATTAGTGCGAGTTGGACTCTGTCCAGTCAGAGCTAAAGGTGTACAGTGTGAGTGAGGAGACCTGTTAAAGACTGCAGGAGCACTGGGTCACTACTTCCGTAAAGTTTTGAGTTTATGTGACTTTTCAACCTGGGAATCCAAATAGTTGTGCCCTTGCCCTTGCTTCTGGGCCTGCTTGAGGCAGAGTTCTTAATCTCTCCCTCAATATTAATGCACAGAAAATGCTATAGCTGTTGAGGCTAACAACAATTCACTGCACAGCAGGACTTTGTAGTGGCCCGAAGATTTGAGCAGTAACCAGTATAGTATGGCAATCCAGGAGCTTGCTGGTAGATTCTTTGTCTCAAAGTCAAAATTAACTCTTTGTATTTAGCCTGCCCATCCACATTAGAGAAAGACAAGTTGGGAGAGGGCAGTTTTTCTCCAGTGTTAAAACTTCAATGATTTGTGATAATATCCATGCCAATTCAGTAGTATGGAGCAATTATGATCAGGTAAGCAGTTCCATAAGCACTGTGAACAAAAACTACCTGAAACAGAATTTGTATTCCAAAGGAACATATAAATGGATGCATAAACTACATCAGAAAGATAATCTCAATACTACAACATGTAAAAGAAATCTAGGGAAGTTGTTCAAGATTAAATCTCTAGTAAGGATATTTGTCCATTTTTTGTCATTGAAAGTAACCCTGCACATAATTCTGCATTATTTAAAGAACCATCCAAAAAGGCATGTCTCAATAGTAGCAATATTGACCTAGTAGCAATATAAACACCTGTTTTTCAAAACAGTCTAGTAAGAGCAGATTTACGTCCTGCAAAATCAGGACCATTAAAACAAGAAGAAAAAAAAAAGCACTTGATGAAATTAACTATGAATATGGTGTTTGTCACCAGCATAATTTCATTCACAAATGTGATTTACAGGAAGAAAGCATTCTCAATGAGATTTGTAACCTGTGCAATAGAGGAATGAGCTTTGTGAAACTCTGTTCTTGAGATAAGGGCATGACTGGATGCTAAAAGATTCAAAAAGAAGAATCAGAATCCATAAAACTTGAAGGGTCAAAGTCACCTTTGGCTGCTAGCTTATCAGACAATTTTAAATTTTTTTTATATTACATTTTGGCATCAACTTCTTTATTAAAAGTAAATTCTACTTTATTTGGCCAAAGAAAGAGCGTTATAATCATGAAAATGAAAGCTATTCTCATTTTTAAATGAAGTATCATTAGAAATTTTTTTATATTGAATAAGATTACTTTGATACCCAACAGACTCAGTACATAGAAAGTAATTCAACTTCAGTGAATTAATTTTCTCCTTTGAAAGCCACCAGATTTCAGAATTTACCTTTTTTTTTTTTCCTTCCTCTTCTCTGAGGCCTGATTCATATCCCACTGAAAACAACGGGAGTTTTTCCTGTTGAATTCAATGTACTTTGCATTTCTCCCTAAGAAAAAGATGTGCCAAGCACGATGTGCAAGCATGTTTGTATAAAAGCAGATGTGTCTAGAGAACAAGATAATATGCAGTCCAATGTGTAGATTAATTGATTGATAGTCTTTGCTACAGATGTGTACATTGCTCTAACATGCAGCCTCACTTTTTAATTTATATTTCTTGATGGTATTCTAAGAACAGACCTCTGATTAAACAGACCTCTGATTAAACAGACCTCTGATTAGGCCATCAGTGAGCCAAAGGTCAGAAGTCAGGATTTCAAGCACAGTGAGTACCTCTCAGCATTCATCCTGTGCTGCTAACCTATCCACAACCATATTCTTCTGAGGGAAGCAATGTCCCATCATAATTATTCATACACAGAGAAACTAAGGGAGTAAGATTAAATGACTTGTCAAAACTATAGAGGGCCAGTGACAAAATCAGAATTGACACTCAGGCAGCCTTAGCTTCCAAATGTACTTTCTAACCATTGCACCTTGTTTTTTTCCTGAAGCCCAATATGGGGTATGTCACGATCTCTGCCTATAATTATGGGTGTTTACTGTTTGATATGCTTCAATGATTTTATTAGACCAAGTAGGAAGACTTCAACTGACTTTTCAAGCAAACCTGCCCTCTGGTAATTGTAAATAGTAAGCAAAAAAAAGCACATGAATAATCCGACTCTTTGAAATTTCTAAAGAAATATGAAAATATGAAAAGTAAATCCATTTTCACTGTAGTGAGGGTATCAATATTCAGAGGCAAACAAATCATTAATTCACAATTTAAGTGTCATCACTGGAGAATATCTCATAATGCTTCTTTACCTATATAGTCAATATTTGCTTTAAAAAAACACCAACTTTTGAAGATCTAAAGAGATCACAATCAGCTACAGCTATATTGTGCAACTAACAAACACCTTAAGTCAAATTCCTATTAACCCTTTCCGTGTGATATGGGCAAATGGTTACTGTAAGAAATATAACTTCTGGGATCCTGATTACAATGAGAGCAAAAGCATGAGGCACTTGAGAACACTATTTACACAGACTATTGAAGTGGAACATAAATATGCAGCTCAACCTAGTGGCTCATAGGTAACCCTTAATGAAAAAAAAAAGTCTGGGGAAACCACACAACTGAACAGGCAGATGAATTAGAAAAGTAAAATCTGAAACTCTGCCTCAGTTCAGAACCTTTTACAACTATCACTTATACCCAGTATCATCTTTACTAAGAGAAAGCTAGTAGGTTTCACTTAAAAACTAAAGCTAGGATGCCATACACCCACAGAAAATTACCATCAATAAAATTTTCTTTGTTATCAACTGGTAAAGCTGTCTGAGATTTGACCATAATACAAGGATTGATAATAAGAAATGACAGTAGGAATCGGGCATTAGTGCTGTTTAAACTCATGTAAATTAATTCTCCTTTTTATCGATTTTCCTGTTGACTCAATTCATATATGACCAGTTCATCTGTTTCTTTTCACTATTCATCAGTAAGGGATTAACAGGACTTCTGCTTGAGTTTTCACCATTAAAAGCAGACATCCTGTTTTCTGAAATACTAAATTTTTATTCCGTATGAGAAATACATCACATCATCTGCAATTATTGGAATTCTCTCACAAAACCCAGAGAGATAACTTCTTTTTTTGAAAGAGGTTATTAATAATTGTATGCCCTTTCCCAGCTAAAAATGCAAGAGTAATTCCTGCAAGACAATTAGCAATTTTTCTGCTAAACTGCGAAAAACAAGATTACAGAAGTACTTCATTATTTCACAGCCTCACTAATACATTTAAAAATACCCCTATTAAAAAAAGAAGTAAATCTATACACATGCATAGTATTTTTTAAACTTTTTATGTAGACTTCACCTAGAAGTTATAGAGTCATCTAGTTCTACAACCATTCCCCCGGCTATTTTAAAGGTGCCTAACCGAAACTGTACTACGGCAAAAACAAAATCTCATGACACCATAGCAACTAGGAGTTGTTCCCAGAAACAAAGCGGTTCACAAATAAAATATGGAATTATTAAAAAAAACCTACGAGGTTTTAGGTCATTTTCACACATTACTTCATTTGGCAAAATTCTAATATGTCTATATTTGCTGTCGCTAGATATCAAAAAGGCAAGTCCAAAGCAAAAAATCAAATATCCCCAAAGGCTGAGTATTCTTCAAATTTAAGGAACTTCTTAAATTCATTAAGCTACAAGGGCAAATTGAGATCCAAATTTAAAATTCAAAGCTGTCAAGGTTTTAATTCAGACTTAGCATGCTGTCTGATCTATGACCATACAAAATTTTAAATTAAGTTACAGACAACTATGTAAAATACTTTCCTCTAGGAAAAAGTCGGGAAGAAAGAGTTATCTGCTTACATTTGTGTTTTAGTAGAACATGTTTTATAGCCTATCTGGTACAGATACACTTTATATATTTTCTGTAAAAATGCAACTAGAAGTAGATATTTTTGCTGCAAAGGGATTCTCAAAATAGATAAGGCACACTAGAATAAGAAAGGGAAACAGAAGCAGAGACAGGTGCCTAAGGTCATACAATAAATCTGTGCCAGAACAAGGAACAGAGCCAGGCTTCTGAATGTCAATTCATCTATCTGCAGGTTTTGTGCTTCACAATTAATTATTCTGCAGTATTATTCTGACCATAACATTTGTGAACTATAACTATAACTATGACTATTGCTAAAAATTACTCAGAAATATAAAAAGGCAGAGAACTGAGGGTCATTTGGAAATATCACTATGAACATTTCTACGAGCCCACACACAATCATATAGCTATTTGATAAATTTGTGCCTGTGTTCAAACTGGAAAAATAGGGACTTTAAGTCTTATTAGCCTGAGCTCTTCCCAAACCAATTTCATATTTCTTAATGTGAGAGAACTGAACTGGAAACCAGTCTCCCCTACATCTCTAAAATCCCCTTAGTTCAGTCAGGACAATTTTTATTACAAATCTTGAATTTGCCCAGTAATTAAAAGATAAGGAAGTATTAAACATTATATGGCAAAGATCTTCTGCTATGATTGTTGGAAAGAGAGAGAGGCATGTCTGCTGGACGCTGAGGATTCAAGGCAATCCTTTTTCATTAAAAATATATAATTTTTAGTTATTAGCCAGGAGCTGCTTTTATATTATGAATTAAACTTCACAGAAAATGGCTTAGGTTAAAAATAAGACTTCTTCAATCATTGCTGAAGTAATTAATTCCCATTGGATGGTCCTAGGATAGCAGAATAAATATGTATGAAAAAGAAGCAAAGGCTAACACCTATAGTCTTATCAAGGTTATTCTGTCAGCTGGCAAGAGTTACACAGCACAAAAAACACACCTTTGTTAGAGAGATGTGTTTTTGAACTTTAGACGTGTATTTGAACTTTAACTTTCCTTTAACTTAAACTATCGAAGAAGTAAACTTCTACACTTGAAAAACTGACACAACTACTATTTAAGTAGTTTAGCTTTTCTCACAAAATATATTTGAAATATAACTTGTAAGTCTTTACACAGACAAAGTGGATCAAGTCCATTTTAAAAAGGATGCATGTATAATGTGTGTCCATGTACAGTTCTTATAGATGAAAAACTTGAAGAATAAATAAATTTTAAGTAAAGGTCAATCCAAGGACTTGAGAAAGAAAAAGAACAAGAAACGAAGAAAGTTCAATTTGAAGTTTGTCAGCAAGGTTACTATACAGAACACATTAATTAAAGATATTTTATTTCTAAAGATATTTAATTATTTAGTATATGGTTAGCTTTTAAGTCTTGACTACACCTCAATTTTTTCTAAATAATAATTCAGAATAATTACTTAGGGATACGGTTTCAAAACGTGCTCAAGAATAGCCCTTAAGGAACTCTCCGCATCTCCATGAAGAAGTTAGTAATCTGAAATAAAAAAGAGCTCTGTTTTGAACGTGTACACATTATACCTCTCCTCCACAAACTTATTAATTATCAAGAGTCAGAAACACATGGAAAAGTGCTCCTACCAGATCATGCAAAATTATCACGCGAATCGTAAATCTAACAGATCTCATTTGATCAGAATGAAGGTCACAAGTGCTAGGTTCCACTGTTTGATAAAGCCTCTCTCTCTCATGTGCATTTGCAGTTGCTCATGCAATTTGGCAGATAACACTCATAAGCATTCCTAACAGCTGAGCCTACAGTACTGTTACATAGAAAACCAAAGTAATTAAGAGTATGTAACATTCCTGAATGCCTATAGGACTTGGAAAATCAAGACCACCATCATATACGCACAGAAAAATACATTGTGAAAACCAAGTTCAGACAAGAAGGAATTCATGCAAACATTTTAGAGAAAAAAAAAAAGTAACAACAAAATTGTCAGAAACACATGACAAAACGCAAACACCACCCTCACTGCCTTGATGGACATTTAATAATTCTGCTTAATTTTATAATTTTTAATACATATTACATATCCATATAGAGAGAAATATTTGCTAAGTATGCTACCTGATTCTAATAATACTAATTCAAAGAAAAAAAAAATCTCTATTAGCTTATAATGTTCAAATGAGCAACTTGTGTTGCGTTTAGTCAGGGTGGAATAACACTGACATTTCTAATGATTAATAGGAACGCCTTTCAAAAGTAGGAAAAAATCTTTTCTTCAAATTAGATATAAAATATGCTCTAAATATAGGGCGATTTATTTTTCTTCAGTAAATACTATGTTTAATTAATATTACTATAGAAAGCCATGTTTTAATTTCCCTGACCCTTTCAAAATATTCAGCAATACACACACTTACTTCCTGATTGTTTAGAAAATACCTAAACCGCACATCAACCACTATACCCTCTAGCCACGAAGTTCTCCTTTTGTTGGATTTTAGCTTAGTAAAAGAAATGGTTCATCATTTCTTCGTACTAGCTAAGCTGCCATTAAGTCACGCATCAGTTTCCTTTAATCACAACAACACAGCATTCCCATGTTTTCACAAGGGTTTTAGATTCTGGCTCAGCTGCACAAAAGCACTTTACATACACTTAAAAACTAGAAATGAGTCAATACAGGCTGTCAGTCTCATAAGTAATTATGCATGACATCCTTCTGTTAACAGTTGGAATTTACAGAGCTTAGCAGTGCTAACCAAGACCCCATCTACACCAGGAAACACATTCATACTTCTCTCACTACTGCTGACACAATTTCACCTCTGTTGACTTTGATATCAATGTGTAGATTTTGCATTTCCAAGTATAAAGCAGGCATATATGAAGTGCTGTTGTGCAGTTATGTTCTGAATTCACACTTTCCAGAACAGATTTCACTGAAAAATCTGCATAGAAAACACAAACATGTTCAGAATCAAGACACTAATTTTAGAATTTTTACACGTATAGCAAGTAAACATGAAAAGGAAACATCTATGTATGAAGTTTACAGGTCACAATCAAGTTCAGTTGAAAAAAAACACCACCTGAGGAACTTATAAACATTTGTACACCATTGAGAGGTTGTTCTGAAACTGCATGCCAAATTCTCTGAGGAGCACAGAGAAGCTCTTGTGCACAGATACTAAATGTTCATGGCAATTGCTTAGTGAAGGTTGACTGGACGTTACCATCTCCATCTGGTTAGGGAAAAGACCATACAGAAAGAATTTTTTAAATATACAGGGCCTTGCCTGTTGCTAGTAATACATAACAATCTTTTTCAAGAAGCTTTTTTTCATTTGTATTTCATTTGTTTGCCTTTAAACTCTCTACTCCAAGGAAAACATTTACCCAGGTAAACATTTCCCAAGGAAAGAAACTAAACATTTATGGAATTAAGGCAAATTTTGTCAATCATAAAGACAGATGATTTATGAAGTGAAAGAGGGAAAGATGATACCTATAAGATACAAAATACAAAGACTGTCACCTTTTTTTTTTCTCCTATTTCCTGGCTGAGGATGCAGTGAATGGTGTTCAATTAAAACCACACAATGGAGAATGACTTTGCAGTACTTCTCCTCAAGCTTGTAGCACTTCCATAAAGGCAATCTCTGCATAATGGAGCCCTTAGAGAGAACAACAGCTATTTATAGAGAAAAATTGATCCAAAAAGGTGGATCAGCATCTTGCACTGAAGTTTGGGGCACATAAGAAACCAACTCTCAAATTCAAATTCTCAAATTCAGACTCTCTAAAACAAAATTATGATCCCTGTCATCACAAACTGCTCTCTCCTGTCAGACTGTTTCTAGATACCTAACACTTCTCAAGGCCTGATTCTTCCCCATTCTGAACTCTAACACCAGTATGAAGAACGTAGAAGAGCATCTTACCTTACCAAATTTTTACACTTCTTTTGCAGTCTTCTGCACTGGTATGAAAAACTGTATAAGGTGCAAAGCAACAGAGAATTATATCCACATCACACTGTTATCATAAGGCAAAGATGACTTTCCAACTTTGACTTTAGCAGCCAGTTGTCAGCAAATCCGTCAATGACATGTTCCTGTTTATTGCATTTTGAACAAGTACTTTCTTACCCTACACTGTGCAAATGGAACTTTTATACTTTGTCTTTCCACAGACTCAAGAGATGTTGCTTCCTTATTGAACCTTCCACTGATACGGTTTCACTCCCCACAACCCTGGAAGGCAAATGCATTCATCAGGGAACAACTACATAGGCTAAGCCAAAAACAGCATGTTCACAGTACTGTTGATCATCCTGCAAACTGGGTGCAGCCTTCAGATGAAAACATGGCGCAGTCTAATTACTGCCAGAAGCTAACGTCACATTCTGCCTACAACAATGTAGTTAGAAAGATAATAGAAACCT
The DNA here is from genome assembly GCF_964195595.1 of Calonectris borealis. Taxonomy (NCBI): domain Eukaryota; kingdom Metazoa; phylum Chordata; class Aves; order Procellariiformes; family Procellariidae; genus Calonectris; species Calonectris borealis. The sequence continues at coordinate 15,002,432 of NC_134322.1, forward strand.
GAGTTCAAGTAATTAAACCACATGAAGATGAAAGGATCTTATATAGGTTTGAAAGCAGTGATCTTTGTTTTATTGAATTAATTCTAAGACGTGTTTTAGCTAGCTCTCCTTGAACCTCTCCCTGTGTGTTGCTGAAGTTTCCCATTCGGAAACACCCTGAATTTCAGCCCTGAGATTAAAATACATTCTGAGACCAGAGTTTCACATTACAAATTCTTCACTGTTAATGCTGTTGTGGAGTTCCTAGCTGGGAAAGGAAGGAACTGTGTGAATAAGGAGAGAAAGCGTGGGTGTCTCCCTTTCAATAAGCCACTCGTATACGTTGTGAGCCCATTTAGTCCCTCTTTGTCTTTTCATGATCAGTCCCTACCATATCACTACAGAGCAGCCCCTGAAATGGTGCATAATGCTTCTAGGTTCAATCAACTGCCTTAAAGTGAATGTGCAGTCATTACCTTAGCTTCCTATCCTCAACCAGGCTCTATCTCTGGAAAATTGGGTCACATTTCTCCTGCAGCACAGTGGAAATACTGTGTAGTTATACACAAGGTAATAATGCAGAGATGACGGAGTTGGACATCATTGCTGAGATTAGCTGCAGTGCTAGTGACAAAAGTAATATCCAGAAAATATTGCTTTGTGCTGCAACACAAAATCCCTGCAAAAAGCAAGCTATCTTTTGGCATATAAGTGAAAAACTTTCACATCAAGTGCTTGGGTTTGGGTGTTGTGCTTTAACCCAGCAGGCAGCCAAACACCACACAGCAGCTTGCTCACTCCCTCCCCACCTCAGTGGGATGGGGGAGAGAATCAAAAAAAAAAAAAAAAAAAAGGTAAAATTCATGGATTGAGATAAAGACAGTTTAATAGAACAGAAAAGGAAGGGAAAATAATAACAATAATAGAATATACACAATGCAAGTGCTCACCACCTGCCGACGGATGCCCAGTCTGTCCCCAAGCAGCGATTGCCCCTCCCCGACCAACCCCCAATTTATGTACTGAGCATGACGTCATATGGTGTGGAATATCCCTTTGGTCAGTTTGGGTCAGCTGTCCTGACTATGCTCACTCCCAGCTTCTTCTGCACCCGGCAGAGCATGGGAAGCTGAAAAGTCCTTGACTATGTAAACACTACTTAGCAACAACTAAAACATCAGTGTGTTATCAACATTATTCTTGTACTAAATCCAAAACACAGCACTATACCAACTACTAGGAAGAAAATTAACTCTATCCCAGCCGAAACCAGGACATTGGGTTTTTATGATGCTGCACGATAACGCATTCTGCTTTCATTACCATTCATTGGTGTATAATTGCCCTGATGTTCACAGAAAGTCTGAGGATAAATGGAAGACATACTCATATCATCTGACTCAGTTTACCCTTGCTTTCTCATAGTGTACTCTATTATATGCCCTAAAAAAACAGCTCCAACCAGACAGTACAGACAATTTGTCACTTACTGCTGTGACAATAAACAATCCTTATCTCCACAGAACCAATGTGCTAAGAGAACATTTGTTTTCAGGAGGAGTTCTGAACTGCATCAATCTGAAAATCTCCCGAGAAAAGACACCTGCAAGTCTTCTGAGATTTGTGATTCTCCTTGTTTAAACAGTGGGTCAGGAACACAGCAAGATCAACCATCTTGTGCCTTTTGAGATTTCTCATTACAATGTTTGTAGATGTCAAGGACAATGGAAACTTACGCAAGAAGTTTTATTGTGCATTTTCCAACTCAAAAAAACCAACCACAAAAAGAAAAACCAACCACAAAAAGAAAAGAAAAACCAACCACAAAAAGAAAAGAAAAACCAACCACAAAAAGAAAAGAAAAACCAACCACAAAAAGAAAAACCACACACACACACACCCACAAAAGAAAAAAAAAATCAAACCCAAAAAAACCCACAACTGGCTTCTGGTAGAAACAGTCCTAAGCCATACACCTGCCAGCCAAGACAAATAAAAGCTGGAATCATTTGGATGCAGGAGCCTATTATCAAAGATATCATCAACAAATTTGCTTTATAACTAGATCCCACAGGGAAGCCAAGGGATCAGGAGTTTAGGACTGTCCTTCTGCTTGTCCCTTTCATCATTTGATTTATGATCTAACCAATCCTGGCAAATATTTGCCATTAGAGATTAATTATATCAGGTGTTCTTAAAATCACAGTAATAGAACCAATTCTTAATTAGACTCATTACAATTTGAGAATTTCACTATCATTTGATATTCTTTCAGCCTTGAAGCTTCTCCATAAAGAACAAAATTTTCAGCACCAGATTAAGCCACCTGCTTGGAAGAGACCTAGAATACACAGCACCTTCCCCCCCACCCCCTTCTTTCAATCTTATTTTGCGTGATTAATCAGATGCATGGCTTTCTACAGACTGCAAAGCAAAGCCATTGCTGTCATAAAAAGCTATTTTTGCATAATCAGATAACAAGATTTAACATGCCATTTGTCTTTATTATACAGCTGATGAGCAACTCCCAAGTTGCATGGTTTAGTTCTCCTGCATGCTGATTGGCTATTATAAAAATAAACAAGTTTTGGAGCATCCAAATATCTTGATATAAATAAACAAAAATTGAAGTATAAAGAGGAAGATACATAACTCTATTTCAGTACAGTATATACCCTGAAAGCGCATATATATATACACCAGAAGCAGCAGAAGTTTTCTTTTTTTTTTTTCCCCCTCCAAAATATACCTTCATTTGAACTTCCCTTCACCTGTACATATAGCAGTTCTGATCAATATGCATTTCAAAAGATGAAATGTGTGCAGATAGACTGCAAATACTTCCTGGAAATATGTGAAACATAAAATTGCAAGATTCACCATAAATATCTACAGAAATAGAAGAGGCAGCCTTAATATTCTAGAACCTATTGACCCTAAATCCTCTTCAAAGGCTGTTCCAGGGTTGCAGAAGGAAGAATGAAAGTAAATATTTCTGATAAACAGAACCTTACATATTGATGATGAGGCAATCTATTCACTACTACTAACACCTGCTGTAAATACAGCCAACATAAAGCTGAGTATTGAATATTCTTAAAAGATCTGTTTCTCTGCAGACACACAAATGTGTGGAGTTTTCATCTGTGTGAACCAAACCCATTAGATATACGAACCCAAAGTTAAGGAATTCCTTGCTTGATTGCTTTATTTCATTTTTTGCCATGTAAGATTTGCATCACTACATATAAGATAACACACAAGTGGTTCCTGGAATATCTGGTGGCATCTTTATCATTCAGGCATATTTGTACACACTTTCTCCATAAAAGGAGGTGTTTGAAAACCTTTTCTTTCTACTTCCATTTCCATATATACCTGTTCATCTCTTTTTACCTTCTCTGATTTGCTTCGTGTTTTGCCAATATCCTCTCAAGAAAACCCTTCCAATGTTCAGTGTGGCAACTCAGCAGAGGCAGATTTAATCATTGCTGTACACGTAAGTTTGTGCAAACTAGCATATCTAAAATTATTTCATTTGTTCATACACCTAAACTATACAACAGGATAATTTACACTTAAACCAACAATCTGAATAGGACTTTCAAGACTATAATTAAAAAAAAAAAATGCAAAGTATCACTAAGAAGCAATTATCTCTACCAGCTTTAGTAAAACCTCCTTTATCAGAATGTGAAGTAGTTACTACTGACGACTGCCTGTTCTGGGGCTCCCTAGAATCCATCACCAAAAAGAGAATTGCAGAGCCGAAAGGAACATTGCTTTTCTCAAAAAAGCTTTTCTCTTGTTTTCAGCATAATAGATGAATGAATATTTTTCTCTCACTTCATGCAGTTCTGAATTATAACATGCTCCTGGTCAAACTTTTCCCTCACAGCACCTGTGAACATTCATTTCATCTCCCCAGAGACCTGTTACCACCCTTCCAAGCTTTCCTTCCTGAGCTTTATTCTTCTGCATACTTTGCAATTTAGCCTGAGGAGCTAGGCAAACTTAAATACGCTCTCACTCTTTTCTCAGTGGCTTTCAGCCTGTAAGTATGTGCTCCAGGTGGAGGTTATTTTTAACCTCAATTAGTTTGCTGTATTAGCACAAACAAGGACATGCCATAAGGTTGAATAAGCAGCCAAGTGCAGGGGAAATTCATAAACCAGCATTGTTCAAAATAAAAAAAAAAAAAAAAAAAGAGAGAAGATATATATATGCTTCATCCATTTGTCTCAGCATTCTCCTGCATTACCTTTCTTCCTTCCCAGGCTGATTTTCTGATCCAGTCCCTGGCTCAGGCTTCATGTTCTCAGAGTGTCTTATGTTTGTGAGCCTGGTTTTATCCAGCAAGTCCCCCAAAGTGAGAGATCATGTGGCATCCACAGGCAGAACTCTGTGTTTCACAAGGAGGGCTAAGGGTGACTTATGTGTACAGAATAGTGGCCAATGTAAGACAAGAGGACATCAGCTTACCTTTCAGAGCTACTCCAGCTGGCCAACTGGTGATCATTCTTAATATCTTTTTTTATTCAGGAAAAGACTATCAAAGACCAAGTTTTTCTCTCTGCAACAGTTGAGGTACGTTACAAAGAAAGAGAAAGACAATAACAGCATACTTCATAAATTGAACTGGAATTCATATATTAACAGCTACATGCACTTATCAGACTTTCCCCAACCTGTGGAATAATAGTATTTCTTACAAAAAAATTTTAATTTTCTTCTTTACATTCTAACAATACCAGAACAATGGGCATGACAGTACAATGGATATGACTAACAAAAGGACGACTGTTAGGCTGCACAAGTACAGGTGAACACAGAGCATGATTTCCACGCACTTTAAACATCAAAACATGTTTTCTTCCTTCACTAATATCTATACCTCTTAACCAAAGAATGTATTTACCTGTATTGCCAAGCCATTCTGTATCTATGGCCAATGATGAAATTAAATTTGCTTGCCAGAACACATGTATACTCAGTTGCTTATTTTTTCTTTGCTGTCTCCCTTAATAGAGGTAGAGTCCATGGAATTTGTCAAACAGATCGTTTGAATGAAATACCATACACACTGTGTATGATATTGTGAAATATTTCTTTTCTTGTTTCCCTTTCTTCCCACAGCAGCTGGGAGAAGAATTGACACTGCTCTTCCAAATGATGGCAGATATATACATGCAGGTCAGCTTCCTAATTGAAGAGAAACCAGTGACGTCAAGTCTGGGTATAATTTAAGTGTAACTTGTTCTATTTATGCAGGACCTCTGTTCAAGGCTTGCAACAGAAATTACCAAATTGCCTCTAGGCAATCTTTTCCTTCAATAATAAGCCCACCAGCAGTGGGCAGTTCTCAAAGAGCAGCTCTGCCTCAAGAAACCAGGGTAGAGAGCAAATTCTCCTGCTGCTCTCACACGCCCTCTCCAAAAGACCTGTCACTGTACCGAGACTTGCATAACCGAAGCTCACAGCAACACAACATGTCTTCCCAAGACTGAACATATGCTCATAGGCTAAGGAAAAAACCTACTTGAAAGACTGCATGTAATAATACTATCTGTTGACACCTACCATAGTTCTGTTATTTTTTGTTGTGCTAGACTTCCTGCAAATATAAAAGACATGACAGTCAGCCTCTCTAAATGTTTATGTATAACACAGAAGCACCAGCAGTTACTTACAAATGACTAGCAAAATAAGGGTACTTTTACAAGTTTTGCATGGAACAGCTCTTCAGATGTCGTAGTGGTGCATTTCCCCCCCTCCTAGGCCACTCGTTGATCTCAGAAATTTCCATGAAACCTCGGCCTTGGTGTACTGAGTCTGGCGGTCGAGCGCTCCTTGACTGTATCAGAAACTCTGCAGAGCTGAGGCTGGAAACCTACTCCTACTGCCTGGCCAAAGTGTCAAGTAGAACAACACTGAAACCTTGAGAATTTTTAGTAATTACCTCCTGGGACTATGGCCAGGATGGAAATTTACAGATGACTAAAGCCAATCATCTTGCGAACCTATAAATGGTGGTCCTAATGAGACCCTTTGAGCTCTCTGGGACCACAGCGGGCTGCACCCATTATCTCCCTCTGAGTGGGACACCTCTCAGAGCTTGCAACATCTTGAGCTAACAATATTTGGAGGTCCAACGGGACCTGGGCTGAAACTCTTCACTTCTCGAAGCTCAACCCTCGCCCGTTCAGAAATGCTGAGACATTTTACGTGAAGGTTTCTTCACCAAACTCGAGAGGAATTTTTAACAGGTACCTTTTGTACATTTATATATGTATATTTCTGTCTGTGTGTGTGTGAACTAATAGTAAGCATAATCTGTAATTAAGTCGTGATTGTAGTAGACTCTACCAACACTTACTTCGTAAATATTAAATTAATGATTAAGTGCTGCTAAAGTTTGTTAATGATTAGTTAATGATTAAGTGCTGCTAAAACTGTGAATGAACCTTAGACTGCTGCTACACATATAATCCGTAAGACATAAACCCTTAGACATAACATGATTTTTCTTTATATGTTTCATCCGTGCACTAAGTAATAGAGTGAACCTTGCCATAGAACTCCTAAGTTGCACCTTTATAAATTTCTATTAAAATCAGTTTCTGCTAACACCTTTGACAGTGATTCTTTGGGCGGCCTCTAAACCACTCATTCACGACAGATGTATTTTTCGAAGTGGGATTTTATGTTTCTAAACACCTAATGTACAACATCCAGGTTAAAATTCCAGATTTGTGTGAAATAATAATTTCTCTCATTTATTACGAGCTTGTCTAAAGAGGGAGGTTATATTTATAGCCAAGATTACCAGCCAGTGGCTGAGCTGAAACCTTGGCACACATCCAGCGAAGGTGACAAAGCACAGAAAAAAGATGTGGCCACAGAGGCAGAAATACAGTTGAGGAACAATTCTGACAACACCAGAAAATCAAAGAGGCAGAAGAAAAAATGACTGGCAAAGCAGCATAGAAAGAGTAGTAGTCACAAAAAGACTGTGAAGTCAAAGATAGCAATAGACACCTGCCCAGGCACGTGACTAAACTCACTGCTTGCTAATATAGGCTCCACTATTTTAGGAGCTCCACGGTAGGGGCTGGAATATTGGGAGCAACTGCTAATGAAGGGACAATATACGGTTTAACTTTTAGGTTGCCCTGTGTGGAGTCAGGAGTTGTATTCATTGATCCTCATAGTCCCTTCTGAATCAGGATATTCTGTTTCTGTGAAAATGGTCGTTTTTTGCCTCTCCTGCCTCACCAACACAGCACTTTCTGTCCCCATCTGACTCTCCAGCTGCTTCCCCCACATTCCTTTCCAGTTCAACTCCTTTCCTTTTATGCCAAGAATGGCCCAGCACCTTCACCCTCAGACAACAAAATTCAGTTTTGAAAAGCATAAACCAGTTCTAAGAGGACACTTGGAAGGTGATAAGAGAAAACAGAAGACAGAATGACATTTGCACAGCAGGAAGATTAGAAAAGGAGAGGTCAAACATCTCTAGGAGACATACTGACGTATTAATGCAAATGTACAAGGCAATAACAAAGTTTTTGGCATATCTTATATAATTCTGATAACATGTTCAATAAAGACAGTGTTCCCAATTCATATTAGGTAAAATGTAGAGACGGACTAGAGAGACAGTCAAAGAAGGAAAGACTAAAAAGCTTTTCATCCAGCAAGACTGTGGCTGAAGTGTAAAGAACCTTCTGTGTCCATACCCAAAAGACAGAGAAAGAATTTCTTCAAACTACATGCCAATAATAGCATTCGTACACAAATGTACATGAGCAAGCTATCAACACAGCAGGAAATTCTAAGGTTTCAAACCACGGTAACAGTGAGGTTTTGGAAGAGCTTTGGAATTAATACAGTGAAGGGAAAAACAAACAAACAGGAAAAAAAAAAAAACAAATTAACAACGTTTAGAGTAGAGCAAAAGGAGTTTATGATAGAGATTAGTGCTTAGCAGTGGAGCAGAGAAGAACTTCATGTCATTTTCCTCCTCTCCTCCACCCTTCCAGCACATTCTCCATGAGTGTTACCCACCATGCTAGCTGAATTGTTTGTCACATAATCAATCACTCAGTGCTCCCCAATATGGATCAGTGCTTCAAGCCATAACAACTTTTGTAAATATATGTTATAATTATAAGGAAAAAAGACCATACAAAACTGATTTAAATTTCCTGGGGTTTTTTTGTTTGCTCTCTGGAACAAGAATTCCACTTTGAAGCTCATTATGCAAAAAGATTTACTTAGAACTAGTTTATACTAGGGCCTGTCACACCAAGTACCTCCCATGTAAGTCAACACCACACTGAAAAATTGATTTTTCTCTGCAAAATGGAAGCATCAGGCAGGAGCTTTATGCTTACCAGAGCAGTTCCTATCATGAAACAATCAAGCAAAAACTGATTTGAGCCTATGTGAAAAAAAGTTAAAATAAACAAAGCTACTGGACTTTGCTAATGCGATTATATCAAACAGCATGTTATAACATGCTCTTTTCAAAACCTTAAAAAGCATAAAAATAATTCTTCATGAAGACATGTCACTGCAAAAATTTTGCCAATTGTAGTCAAATAGATCAAGTCCAGAAGGGAAAATCCAAGACATTTCCATCTTTCCATGTCTTCATTAATTGGATTTCAAATTTTAAATGCAATTATTATGTTTAGTGCCCCAAAGTAATCTGCAGACTAAATGTGGTCCATGAAAAGTGATCAGTGAATATATTTATGTTTTTAACCGCTGCATTTTCCAGCATAATACAACCCTATTTCCTCGGGTGTTAAATAATGTTTAACATCTTGTATTATTATGGAACCAGTAGAGAAATAGGATTGCACTAAAAGGAATAACAGGATGCTAACCTATACATCATTAAAGACCTGCCTTTGAAAGTACCATTGTTTAAAAAAAAGTTACATGTGAAAACATCACAAAGAAGAGGGGTATGGGAAAAAATATCTTCCCAGTCATTCCAGTGATAATTAGAACTGTCTGCACTAAAACTAGTAATGCCAGATATATAGGCAAAAAAAAACTAGAATCCGATTTTCTAGTTTCATTCACAGGACTTACATAAACATTTGGCATTAACTTGAACATTACATGAGCCTCCAGAGTTATCAGTCATCCCGTATTTCAATGGAAATACACACACAAATAACAAGGACAAAGGACAAATAAAGACATAGGCTAGAATCACACAGAGAATTCCTCATGAATAAGTTGACCCCAAGGTTTGCAGCTTTTTCTAGGCACATCTGCATTAGAGTAAGTTCCCTTCGTGGACAAAAATCAGTTGTCTACAGACAAACGACATTAAATTAAAAAAATAAAGATTAAATCTTAAACTGAGCTGTTTTCTCTTTTCTTACTTTGCTATAGAACACATCATCTCCACTATTGCTAAAATGATTAACTGAAACCCTCATTAGCTGTGCAGCTGCTTTAGATTCAAAGCACTCAGACATATAAATAAAGCATGATCCAATGTCTTTTTATACGTTATTAAAAAAAAATTTTAAAACCCTGAGGGAAAAAAAAAACCAAAACCGAAAACCACACCTCAATTTATATTCAGGATTTGACTCTGAACTATTAAAATCTAAATCACTAGTGCTAAAATTAGGAATACAATTTATTAAAATAATAGCAATATGCTTAAACATTTCACTTAGTTGTGTTCACTCAGTTCCTATTTGAGACTCTTCCAAAGAAAACAACCAGGTTTTACTGAATCAACTATATGATAGAAACAAGTGACAGATGGAGAACAAGACTGTTTCAGTGCACTCACAGATGGAGGAGATTGCAAACGATATATTCAAGACATTTTACACCACTCTGTATTTTGAGTAAACAATGACATAATATACCAAAAGGCTATCACTGTTGTTGGTAGAAGTGACAGTTCCTATTTGCAAAACTATGCTAGCATGCTATACTTCAAACACTTCACCTTAAAACAGTTTTAATTTCTGAAATGCCCTCATTCCTCACTTCCAAGAGATTGGTTTCAGTAACTACTGGGTACAGTAGCTTAATCTAAACCAATGCCAGGTGAATTAGCGATAGATTCCTAGCAATTCTCTAATCTGATTGCTCTCAAATGGAGGAATGTCAACAGTACTGGCCAAATAATCGGACGGACAGTCTCAAGAAGTTACATAAACAAAGATTTACTACTTTAAATTAAGAAGTCATGTGATCCTACATGAGATGAATCATAGTAAATGAGTTTAGCTCAGCTACAAAAAACAAAACTAAACTTTTGAGTTGCACCAGCCATAGATTTTAATGTAATATTTCTCTATGTCATATTGCTAACCATGCCCGAGGTATTTATTGGGAAAGGGTATGCAGAAGTTCTTTCACAAATCATCATAGAGAAAAAAAATTACCAAAAGTGAATGCAGCTCAAATGAGGTTAGTAATAATGGTTCTTTCCAGACAAAATTTGTAATATTAACTTCTTTTTTCATAAAAGACAGTATAGTAGTTGTATAAATATGAATGCTTAATACTCGGTCTACAATGAAGCATTATTTCCAAGGCATTGTCATTAACGTTCATCCTAAGCACCTCCTAAGTCTTCAGATTATACAGTATCTTTATTTTAAGGAAAAAAATCTATTGGCTTTACTAACTAAAAATGCAAAATGCTGGAGCCTTGAATGAAGATTAATTAAGTTTAATTAAGCAAACAGTTGTAATCTATACAGATTTAATAGGTTTAATTTAAAGTTAAAGCAATACTACTCAGGTTCATGATGAAGTGTGCTATAAATATATGGTACAAATCAATACTGAAAATTCTGTGGTCCTTTTAATTTCTTTTCCTCTAACAGAATAGAGGGCTACCACCTGCTTATACATTCATTACAGAAATCAGTTCCTGTAACTAACTGTTCAGCTATGTGCCACAGAACTGAGGTGGTAACTGGTCCCATTTAGTGTGGAATTTTGTTGGCAGCGTTATAAAATTCACTTTTGGCATTTTTCAGCATTTAGGAAGTTTTTTCCCAAGAAATTATAACATAGACCTAGGAGAACAACTGGCAAAGGAAAGACCTTCCCCTACATATGTTTTACTTAGGCTTTTACCAGTTTTTCTCCATCTCCTCCAATCTCCAATAGCCTAATTTAGAGGTTAGTATCTTAAACATTCATTTACAAATACAACTTTCTTGTCTGAATTTGATTTTTTTGAAAAAGTTATCTAGTTTTCCCATAGCATAGGTACCAGTTTGAGACTTTACTAGGCAGAGGGCAAGCACCTGTTTTTGCTCCAGTAGCAGTATTACCCATCTTCTGTTGCACTCCCTGGAGTTCTACCCAGGAGGTCTCTATGCTTATGTAATGCCAGCTGCCTCTACACTATGCACCAATAGCTCTGCAGTAGTACCAGATTTTATGTTTTACCTCCCCCTAGAAGGGCATCGTTATTTGCTGCGATGTCTATTGGCCGGTTTTTATCTTTACCAACCTGCATTATTTAGTACTTAGTCTAAGTGCTACTCTCCTGTCCTTGATTGCATTGTCCTTTACCCATCAGGGATGAATGTCAGATTTTAAATATTTACAGAGGTTTACAGCAAGGATCTAACTCCTACTGAAAGAGCAGAGAAAAGGGAATTCCATCCCATCGACTCTGCATCACGCTGGATTACATGTTGGATCGTGCTGACTCTATTGCAAGAAAAAACAAATTAGAGCACCTCAGGTGGCTTTCACTGGTTGTACTGAGAGCCATACAGGCTTTATATGTGCTATATGAAAAGCACAAAGGAGCCTAAAGACAATTCCCTTTTCCTCACACAATTTCTAAAGACAGTGTTATGCCCTTCTCCTTCCTCATAAAATCTGACAACACTGGCATTTGAACAGCCAGTAAGTATTAACTCCTACTCCTGTGAAATATGCCATGGTATCTTAACAACATTCTTAAGACAAGTTTCTCTGTGGGAGAGCATCTCTGGAGGGTAACACTGCTCATGCCACATCATGATTTCAGTTTGATACCAGGTCTGATGAAACCATAACCCAACTTTGGCTGTGTCTACTTGACCAAGTAGTGAGGACTAATAGCAGCAGATCTGCAGAGCAAACCCAAAGACGCTAAGGTCCTGAGATCCACAAAATACACACTTCATAACATTTGATTTTGTAGTTTAGTCTTGTGGACCATCATCCAAAATGATGAAAATTGCATGCTCTACTTCTTGATGTGGAGCAAAGAATGGTAGATGGGAACGATCAGGAGATTCATTTTGAAAGCATAACCAGTCCAAATGAAAACACTATTGTAGGCACACCCTTTTACTTCTTATTCAGAAAAATCTAGGCTTAGCATTCTGTGCACTCTTAACATTTGCCTCCTGAAGAACTTGCATAGTTAAAAAAATTTCAGATTACATTTCCTCTTCTCGTTCCTCTTGTTTGGCTTGCCATAGATCCTCAAGATCTGCTATGATAAATGAAGTGTAATATTTATTTTAATGGATTTCACACGTTTTCTTAAATCATATTTGCTTTGGTTTAGGGAATGAAATATAAATATCGTGTTAAAAGACACTGTGCATCTTTTAGTGTAATTGACTAGAGGTAGTTAATTTTTGGTTCATATGTTGAGGTGCAGAGTAAAGTTCTCCAAAATTTATATAGTAGTCAATGAGATGAAGTAACAATATGATATCATGTAATTTTAATTGATTTATGCTGCAGAGTTATACAGAATCACCTTCACTCAAGATTAGAAACAAAATAAACATTAAACAAATAACTGCAGTGGCACTACCTCTCTAACAACTGTTATTGTATCAATTGAGTTTTTTGTGTTAAATAAAGCTAATAACTGTCACTGATATTAGTACAGTAGATCCATTATTTGAGAAAGATCAATGTTGCAAACTGAAAAAAAGTACTAATGTGAGGGGGAGGCACAGGAAAGGACACATAGAACAGGAAAAGGCTTGTTACTTTTCATTACTTACTGAGCAACCCATAAAATGGAGAAAGTAACACAAACAGCTGGATAAATATACCATTGTTTTGTCCTTTAATTTAAGCCTCATATAAATTTGACTCATTTCTAAGCTGCCTTTCAGTGTTAATTTTTTCCACAGTTGTGTCCTCTGATAGCCACTCTCTCTACAATAATCTATTTTGATTATCTAATGCAACAGGTTTTCCCACAATTGCAAATTATGTCAGTATAATGTAATTCATTTTTATTATTTCTTGCTCAAAAGATATAATCCCAGGAGACAGTCAGATACTTGCAGCTTTAATCACCAATATATATGGTAAGAATTAAGGTTTCAATTAATTATATTTCAATAATAATTATATTTCAATTAATTATAAAAATATTTGCCTAAAAAGTCTTTAAAATTCAACTGTTATTTTTAAATTAAATGTGATGTAATTTCTTGATTTATATTATGAAAGCAGTAACTAATTTTCTGTGACAATAAATGGAGTTTGTCATGTACAATTTGGGCCCAATGGATCATTAAAAATAGGCAATGAAAATTCACAAATATTCATGAACCAACTGAAAAACTGAAATCTTGATCAACTGTTCTGGTGAAACCCACACACAGTTATTCTCACAGCTAAACAGACCATTCTTCTGATATCTATGTGCATTTAATGGCTTTAAAACATTCTGTAATCACATTTCCTGCAACAGAATTTGTCTGTTTAATCCTAGACATCATAAACTATAATTAGTCAGCAGCTAATATTTTGGCAAGTGGGGAACGATATGTCATTTAGTTAAACCTCACATCAGAGAAGGAACCGATTCTGAAAATAAAACAGATAAATTTAATAAACATAATATTAAAATGTATTAGCAATTAGCAAATAAAAGCAATAGACCCTTCAGGCTTAGAGGTACTCCGGATCCTCCAGCTGAAGTCCTGGGGCTTAAATATAAGTAATAAAGATGAGAAGCAAAAACATACCAATTGACATTTTACCTTATACACTTGTTAGTATTACTGTGGAATAATCAAATGTCTAATCTCCAAGTAGTCATGTTTCTATGTGCCAAGTAAAGAGCTTAGTCCCTTAGTTTATTCATCCTGCGTAAAAGAACAGCTGTCTCCCAAGATTGAACTCAATGCAGAAACATTTGCAAGCATTTGGAAGTTAAAACAGAAGAGTGAGAGCAGTTAAACATCTTCAGAACTTACCCTTATTTTAATGTTTTCATAAATTTGAAGATATAAGAAAAACAGTCTGTTTGCAAGTTTCAGTAAGTTCCATTAAAGCCTACTTGACCTGCAGTCAGGAATGGGCACAACTTTCATTCAAGAAGAAACAGCAAGGGGGGGGGGGTTGTTGGGTGGGGTTTTTTTGTCTGTTTTGTTTTGGTTTTTTGTTTTGTGGGTTGTTGTTGGGGTTTTTTTTAATCAAACAACTATTAAAAAAACAAACCACAAAAAGAGAGCACTATTACTGGCTATTTCCCTGTAAACTCTTCCCAATTACTAAGGTAAGAGATGACTGTTGGCAACTGCCTGATAGCTTATTTCTGTAACCCTCCCTCAGTCAGGCAAAAATTACAGAGAACATGTTAAGAGAGTCCTAAAAGATATTTTTAAAAAATACATTTGAACACCAGCGGTTACAGACATTCAAGAGGAAGAGAGAATATTTACATAAATATAACCAAAATTCAATTGGATAAAATCCTGACGGTTTCCTATAAAGATAGATGACTTCCCCTTTCCCACTGAGTAGTCTGTGTAACTCAGGTTTATGGTGGTGAAAAGTTCAATACAGTAAAGACTTCCCTGCATGATTAACAGACTTAGCTTAAGCTAACGTAAAAATATGTTTATGTAACACAGCTATTCCTATTGAATCTATTTCAGTTTCAGACTTCTGTCATTTTTTGAACATCTCCTTATTACAACTCTAAGAACTTGCTGTTTGGAGTCCAAAACATGCAAACATTAACAACATTGGTTCCCTTAAACAATTAGGTATATACAAACATTGTATATCTCATGTTGCTACATATCAAATGGATCAACTACCTCATCTAATGTACCTTGACAAACTAAAAACTGACCTTGTATATTTGCAGGTCACATATCCATTTATTTGAGGCGTAAAATGCTTACTGGTTTGAATGATCTATCAGTAACATGAGGGAAGATGCACTGTTTTGCAAGACTAAATAGGAGTTCAGAAAGCAGTAGCTCCTAAGCATTTTCTCATCTCTTTTGTTGACTCACTGTAAGTGAACTTCATCAAGATTTTAACATAAAGCTTCCAAATGAAATCAATTATTTTGGGTTCTTCACACCCTGAGTTCCCAAATGGAAAAGTCAAAACAAAATGGCCATCCTCTAAACATTAGCTTGTAGGTCACATATAGTTTATAGAAAAACTATTTAATGTGGTACCATTCCCTACTAGTGTGTAGTGATTAACTGCATATCAAATACGTTAACTATGCATCAGGAGTTAGCTACAACATTGATCTTATAACGCCACTATCTTGATAGAACAACTTTTCCTGTTACGCTAAGAATTCTAATACTGCAATTAATAAACCTAGGTATAATGTTTAAAATAAGTAAATAAATAAGCCCCTGTAATATCATAGAAGGGAAAGCATTTATGTGCTGATGAGGTACAATAGAGTAATCTGCTCATATGTTTTTGTGTAATTCCTCCACTCCTCCATGCAATTACTTCTGCCTCAGAAGTACAATGTAAAACCCCCAAATTAAATACAATTATATTCAGTGGATTAACTTCACACCAATGACATGTTAATACTACCAGAGGACTACAATACCCTCTCTTACTAGTGTTCACATAGTTCTATAAATCCTTTGAACTAGATCACTCTGTCCTCCTCTCCTGTGCTATGCCCATTTATTCTTGCACTAGAACATCTTCTCGATCTTCTGTTTGAATTCTGGGACTCTGAGTTGCATTGTGGCTATAAACCAGTCACTGTCGAGTGTATGTAGGGAAGGACAATGAGTAAGTCAATCCAGGGCCAGACCACTGTATAGGTTTAAGTGGCACAGCTGCTCCTAGGATAACTGTATCCCACAATCAGATGAGAACCCCAGGGGATAACCCTAAGTTTTCAAGTCTCCCACCTCATACGTGCATAGTTTCCTCACCAGTATGGGTGATACAAAGAGAGTGATATTATAAAACCACTACCATATGCTTCCGATTCAGGATGTAGAACACTCTAGGGTATGTCTGAAAGCAGATGGACCTCTGCACAGATCATCTAAACCCATGGCACCCTGGGCACACTCCAAGGATGGCACTATACCACAAGACTCTGTATCTCCTTGAAAACGTATGGGGCGAAAGATCTGCCAAAGTACCCTCCATGGCAGACCAGGCTAAATTTAAACATTCCATGATACAAATAGGGAAGTGGTCACTTTCTATACATGATAAGCTCTCAGCTGAGACTTCCTTCACTTGGATTTCAGATCTGGGGTTATAATAGTTAATTTCATGAGGCCACCAGATTACTGTTCAATGGCGGTCAAAAAAGTCAATTGAATCTTAGGCAGTATCAAGAAAGAAACAAAGACCAAAACACCATTATGCAGTTCATGGTGGACTCTTATCTTAAATGTCATCAACTTTTGGCCTCCCTGTCCTCAAAAAGAATAAAATAGAACAATAGAAAGTGACCAAAGAGAGCTGACAAAGATGAGAAAAGCTATTAATAGTTCTGTATTAGAATCAACAAGGATTCCTCAGTCTGTAAGACTGAGGGAGAATTTTGATAGAAGTCTATAAAATCAAGGGTTGCATGGAAAATAAAGCATACCAAATGACACAGGCAGATCGCGGGTTCAAACAAACAAAAGATGCGGTCCATCACAATATTCAGGAATTACACTAAGGAAGAAAAAAAAATAGATGCTTTCTTCATTTATAAGAATTCCTTTTTGTTCAACATCTTGAGTAAATCTCAGAGAAAGCCAAATCAATTAAGGTGTGAGTGAATTCAACAGGGAAACATAAATCAGTAAAATGAGAAGGATTCCTTTAAAAAAAGGTCAGGTTACATTGCAATATTAATCCTCTTCTACGTACAGGTTGCTTTATCTACGTTCTGTTTTCTTATATTGCAAATGCCTTCAAGTATCATTAATTATTTTATGCAGAATAAGTATCATATTAGTGTCTAAGCAGTTCAAACAGCACAGAACTCTTGTTCAGTATTGGAAGGTTTTCTCATATTTTCTCAAACAATGAAAAAAGATATATAGATACACACATACAGATACACACTACGTAGTTACCAATGAAGCAGAATAAATGGGTCACACAGTGTTTTTAAAAGTCTAGTACTGTGAAAATGCATGCACACTAATGGGATGTAAAACCAGGTTCTCAGTAAGTAGGTCATGCAGCATTTTTATAGTCTATTAGAATATACACATGCATACTAATGGAATACAAAACTGGATTCTGTAAAAGTAAGAAGATTAGAGAGACAAAAAAATCCTATGACATGGACAGGGTCTGAGGAGGTTGCTCTATTGGACAGCTGTATATATTTGTCAGGGATAATCTGTTTCCTGAAATATTTCTGTCTCTTTTCTTACGAAGCTTTTTGGAACAACCTCTAGGAGAATCTTACTTTTCTGTTAGCTCATAGCAATAAAAATATACTTCTAAAACTGGATGTTAGAAAGTAATTCTGCCTCTAGAGAGCATTACTTTAAGCAGTCCAAAGTTTGAGAAAAGGAAGCTAGAAGATGACAGAAACAAAACTAAGCATAAAGTCATAGTTAATATATAATTTGTTGACAGACTAATTAAGCTTACTTATAAAATAAAAAACACATTGATTTGGCATAATGTATATCTATAATAAATAAAACTACAGCTATATTATATAAAGGATGTAAAAAGATGTGACTAACATAAACATCTATCTTCTGTACTTTAAGAATACAAAGTATTTATACTTAAAAGCTCATTTTAGTTTATTTTATATTCAAATATATTTGAAACCTACCAGACAAGTTCATCATCTCTACTCCTAAGAGTGATTTGTCACAACAAAATCAAGAGATATTGAAACAAGAGATTTCTGAGGAATGAAAATACAACTTCACTTTAAGAAGCATATTATACATCTCGAAAGTGAAAATGTATTGGTCTGACTAGTTGCAACTTTACATACCAGATGATGGCTGCACTGAGATCTAACTACCCAAGAACCTAAATACACTCACAGCTTAAGTGCAGATGCAGTATTTTAGTGCAAGTTTTGTGTCTTGGCCTTGCACAAGTAATTTTTTTTTGAAAGGAGGTTGCCCTGAATGGAAGAATTAGTACATCACATTCTTCATCCTTCAACACAGGAGGCTTGCTGAGGCCCCCCACCTTTCCTTAATTTGAGAAGCACAAATTCCTTTAAGAATGACAGTACATTATAACCTGTCATTCATACGATGTTAATGCCTGCAAGATAACACATCTGCATCTTGCCAGACACTTGACAGCCTAACTACTGATTTGAATTGTATGCATTTGTAAATACACTCTGCATAGATTCCATGATGTCTGCGTGACTGCACTGACAGACAACAACTAATAAAGGACTTTTAAAACTGTCGGTTAGAGATGGATGCAAATGGATTTTTTGGAGTTGCCTCTTACAGAATCAAAAAAAAAAAAAAATCGGAGAACAAATTTTGAGGAAAAAGCAGCTAAATTTCCCATCATTATTGCTTTGGGGTTTGGTTTTTTTTGATCAAATATTGTTTCAGATTATTCTCTCATCCTGACACTCTTGCATTACAATTAACCATACAACACACCCATGCAACTGGAACCTAACATAGAAAGTACATACTTAATATTTCAATTACTTATCAGTGACATCAATTAGGGAGAGCACCTTAGCAGCAGAAGGAGTAGAAGGTAATAATAGTTTTCAACCCCAGAAGCCACTTCAGATTTCCAGGAAAAAAAAGAAAATTAACTTTTTAGAAATGAAAGTTAAGATCAGCTAAAAGCTATGGGGTGACAAATCTAATCACAAGCATCTAAGGTTGATACTCTCCCAATAGACCATAACAACCTTCATTCATTCAGTATCCTTTCATTTCTTTTGTTGGCTAATGGAAAATATAGCTAGGATGCAGCACAAAGCAGGCATTAACCCAGCACTAATTATAATGAAGAAATCCAATTAAGCCCCTCACTGAAAGAATTCAGATGAGAAAGATTGAGAGGGTAGAAGCTAAGTTTTACTGCTTCCAGGGAGAGAAAGTTGGAAAGTGGTAATATTTCCAAATCAGTATGTTGATGAACAGAGCCATTAGAGTGAGAAGTGGTAGCTTTGCTTTCTCATTGAAATGAATAAATTAGCACACTATCTGAAAAATTAAGCTGGCAGTTACATTTTTCTACTGTTTCTACTCATCTTGTTTAGGTTAAATAATCCCATATTTCCAAGAAATTTTGAGAAAATAGTCGATTCAATCAACAGGTGCCAAAACAAATGTCTACTTTTGATGACAGAAAAATATTTCATAAATGCTTGTCCCAGACTAATTGCAATGGTTAGACATTATAATGAAATTAAAGATTTACCACTATCTTTGCCAAATTTATTTCTAGATGAGAACTTAGAACTAAAAAAGTTACTCTGATGAGTCTGGTGAGACTTCTGTTCCTTGCTATCCCACAGTTTACAAGCATTCATGGCATTTTGAGTCACAAGCTAGGACTCAAGCTAGAAAATGTAGCTCTCTAAATAAATAATTCCATCAGTAAACTACTGAATCTTACACAATTCCCTCAAGAGGTTTAATTTGTACAGTAACACCAACCTTTTGGTGGGTATGGGATGCATTTTGTTTCATGCCACCCACTCTCCCTGAGAACAAGGGGGCTCGCTCCCACCAGGTTAACCCAGCAAAGGATGACTCACACCTCAAAAACAGGTCCCGTTTCCTTTATCTCCTAGAACTCTCCTCTTCTGCGTGGAAAATAGAAATAAGGAAATCTTTGGCTTACCAGGGTCCAAAAGATACAGTGGACAGCTGCCTCTTCCCCTCTGCCACCATCTTCGTCAGCTGCTCGCCATCTTCCTGCTGGCAGTTCCTCCCCTGACACCATTTTCCCCCTCTCTCAAGGCACATCCTAGTTCTATTGGACACATCCCTGGTTTATGGGACGTCCCAAGCCAGACCCAGTTTGGGGGTGGGCCTGCTGATACCTTCTCCTGCATCAAATCCCTAATAAGACAGAAAAGATTTCACATTTTAAGCAGAGAAGGCTCAAAAAGACTAGGGACAGAACTCAGAAGTTTTACTGAGAGCCAGCCCAGGAACTGACCTGCTGCCCTGAAGATCCAGACACCACCACCTTCTTCTCTGGCAGATGCTGCTCCGCCCAGGGAGGCTCCCCTCAGCCCTCCACCCGCTCTCACCTGCCACCCCTCAGCTGGGCTCCCCTCACCCCAGCGCCCCTCAGCAGGGCTCACCACAGCTCACAGCCCCTCAGCTGGGCTCCCCTTGCCCCTCAGCAGTGCTCACCACAGCTCACAGCCCCTCAGCTGGGCTCCCCTCACCCCAGCGCCCCTCGGCAGGGCTCACCACAGCTCACAGCCCCTCAGCTGGGCTCCCCTCACCCCAGCACCCCTCGGCAGGGCTCACCACAGCTCACAGCCCCTCAGCTGGGCTCCCCTTGCCCCTCAGCAGTGCTCACCACAGCTCACCGCCCCTCAGCTGGGCTCCCCTCACCCCAGCACCCCTCAGCAGGGCTCACCACAGCTCACCGCCACTCAGCTGGGCTCCCCTCACCCCAGCACCCCTCGGCAGGGCTCACCACAGCTCACCGCCACTCAGCTGGGCTCCCCTCACCCCAGCGCCCCTCGGCAGGGCTCACCACAGCTCACAGCCCCTCAGCTGGGCTCCCCTCACCCCAGCGCCCCTCGGCAGGGCTCACCACAGCTCACAGCCCCTCAGCTGGGCTCCCCTTGCCCCTCAGCAGTGCTCACCACAGCTCACAGCCCCTCAGCTGGGCTCCCCTCACCCCAGCACCCCTCGGCAGGGCTCACCACAGCTCACAGCCCCTCAGCTGGGCTCCCCTCACCCCAGCACCCCTCGGCAGGGCTCACCACAGCTCACAGCCCCTCAGCTGGGCTCCCCTTGCCCCTCAGCAGTGCTCACCACAGCTCACCGCCCCTCAGCTGGGCTCCCCTCACCCCAGCACCCCTCGGCAGGGCTCACCACAGCTCACAGCCCCTCAGCTGGGCTCCCCTCACCCCAGCACCCCTCGGCAGGGCTCACCACAGCTCACAGCCCCTCAGCTGGGCTCCCCTTGCCCCTCAGCAGTGCTCACCACAGCTCACCGCCCCTCAGCTGGGCTCCCCTCACCCCAGCGCCCCTCAGCAGTGCTCACCACAGCTCACCGCCCCTCAGCTGGGCTCCCCTCACCCCAGCGCCCCTCAGCAGTGCTCACCACAGCTCACCGCCCCTCAGCTGGGCTCCCCTCACCCCAGCACCCCTCAGGCAGGGCTCACCACAGCTCACAGCCCCTCAGCTGGGCTCCCCTCACCTCAGCGCCCCTCGGCAGGGCTCACCACAGCTCACCGCCCCTCAGCTGGGCTCCCCTCACCCCAGCACCCCTCAGGCAGGGCTCACCACAGCTCACTGGGCTCCCCTCAGCTGGGCTCCCCTCAGCTGGGCTCCCCTCAGCAAGTGCCCCTCCCCAGCCCCCCGGGCACAGGTGTTTCCCATTTTTTCCTCGTTTTAGCCCAGCTGTGGACAGTAATTAGACCATCCACCCTCCCTGTCTGAGCTGCACATACTTATCACAACTTCAAGTCCAGAGCTGAAGAAAGAAGATCCAGATACATTTGGTTTGGGGCAGGGAATTATGGTTTTTGGTTTTTTATATTCAGAATTTTAGTAAGCTTGATAATATTCTTTACTGCTTTGCTGTGATGTAATTATGCTACATGAACATCACAACTACAATTAATCACTTGTATTTCTTTAAACTGAAAGAATAGGTCTTGTTTCCTATATAAACTATGTCTCCTTGTTCTGATTCGTACTTTCTCCCCGGTCACATGAAAACCATCATTTCTAGTTTGCAACATCAGCTGGGGAGTTTTTTTGCTTCTCCCCCCCCCCCCCCCTTCCTTTTTTTTAAAGTCTGGAAATGAGAGCAAAGATAATACAATGCAATTGCAAAAGCTCAGTATATGAAGACAAGCAGAAAACACTGAAAACAAAAACACTCAGGTGATACAGAAAGATTTATATGAAGAATATATACGCATATTATCAAATAATATTGATTTTGTGATGTAACTTGCAAGATTATATTGTTTATATTCTAGAATTAGAAAGCACAGCTTTTAAAAACAAAGGTTTTTTGGCACCTAGGAACTTTAAAATAAGTTTTAAAAGCCCTATGGGCCATTCAGGCACCTATACAATAGTCACCATAAGTAAGTAATTGCCTGTCACTTCATTTTTTTTCCACCATAATCAAAGGCCCAGCAGTGTTGAGGGAGCAACAGGCTCTAGAGGGAGGAAATTTATAGACTACATCCAACATGCAAATTATATTGCCAGAATTTGCTGACGTGCACCCAGGTTTAGGTTCATTTTGAGCTGTTCTCACCACCCATGGGGAAGACTTGCAACATGCCACTCGTTAAAAGTAAGGCAAATGTATTCTGTTCTGCCCCTGGATGTGCAGGAGATGGTTTCACTTACTTCTTGTCAGCCTATACCCTTACAATTTCCCCTGTAAGTTTGATTTCAATAGAATTCCCAAAGTAAACCACTTCACAAGGGTTCTTGACTTTCAGCAGCTATAAAAAATAACTCCTAGTGTTGGCAGAAACAGAACAGATTGTTTTCATCTAAAATGACCTTCTTATTTCTGATGCCTTCACCCTAAGCAGCTTGCCTTATGAATCAAAGGATATGAATGTCCATTCAAATATCTCTTTTTAATTTATACTTTGGGTTTGGTCTGACACAAAGGTTTTGACATGCCAAGAAACACCAATTTTTATGTTACTTCTAGCTGTAAGGAATCCAGAAATAACCAAGAATAATACTCAATCAACATGGGAAAAAAAAAAATTAAAAATTCACACTAAGCTGTCTGCATGGGCTGCTGCTAAACAGGAGCTAAGGTAATATATATGCAGCATGTCAAATAATGTTAAAATTGCAGCTGTTGATCAGAAATAAAATTAAGGTTGTCTGAAACCACCACCAAGCTTTTTGCATGGTATTCTGTAGTAACGTGGTTTCCCACTCACTCACTCTACAGAATTATCTTTTAGTGTGAATTGTGCTGTGAAAGAACAGTAAGTACTCTAGAGCCTGGATGAACAAATTCTTTTTCACACTGGCGGATTGGAGCAAATTCCTCTAAGAAATAATTTGTATTGAAATCCCACTAGGTCACCTTTATGTAGTCATCTTACCCACACCATATGAGTTTTCCTGCAAAGTCTGGACAATTTAAAGCAGATAATTACAAAGGGCTTTGTTTTTCTTTCTGAATTGTAGGGTTTCTTTCCAGCCTTACACATGCACTGCCTGAAGGTGACCCTGAGGCTCAGTGGCAACAGATGAACAGCACTTAATTCTCACGGGTGCATTTTAGAAACAGCAGAAATGTAGCTTGTGTGGAAAACTTCTGTCAAACTCATTAAGCAATTACAGTGATTTCTCAGAGGAATATAATAACTCTTCATGTAATAGCACCCTTAAAAACAAGAACTATTCTTATAGATGCACTGCGTTACTCCATAATTCCCCATTGCATAGGCTACCTCAATGGAAAATAGTTTAAAAGCTATTACATGTTAACTTCTGATTAGGTTCTCTCAACATCAAGTAGCATTTCCCAGATCTCACCATAACTTATCCTCTACCTCAAAAGTTGTTTCATTAAAGACATTTTCGGTTTAGTTTTGTTTTGCTTTTTTGGTCTGTCCTGAAAACAATCATGGTTTTTTGGGCAAATGCCATTATTTAAGCACATATAATGCTAAAACCCTTGCCAAGAGCAAGATACAAGGTAAACACATAAAATAAAAGTTAGGTCTGAGAGGAGAACAAAACAACATACTATACAAAATGCAAAGAGAAAAAAACAACGGTTTTCATCTCATGCATTTTTTCCAAATTCCCATTCATGGGATAAGTACCAACCAAACTTCTAAGTAGTACCATACTAGATTTTTTGGGATGTCAGAATGGGGGGAGAGAGGAAATGGGGTTTGATTTGAGGAAAGGAGCTGGGCTACTTGTTTATTTTGTATTAAATAACACCTGAGAAACACAAAGTTAAATTCCCGAAAATACTCAGTTGGCCTGTGAATCTAAAACAACAAGCTGAGTTATTGCAAAACTATGAATTCCAGAAAGACTTACTGTATCATCACAAATACTCATTTCAACATTTAAATCTCTGAAGTTCTTAGACAGGAATGATTACATTGCTCTTAAATTCAGAATAAATGATTATAAGAATGCGAAATTATGCAAAAGCCAAAATTACTCTTAATAACAAGATCTCACTGACCTCACTAATTCAATCAACAAGAAATGGTATCCAGTTCATGTAATTTTAAACAAGGAGGTATTCTACTCAGGTGCCTGTCCATCTGGTTCCTCAGCATGAAAATACTTGCCAAAGAGCCCAGTTCACAACAGTCACTCTGTCATGGGAAAATTCCACACACATTATGTGAAATAGAAATATAACAAATTTGGAATGTGACAACTCACATTCACTTTAATATGTGCAAATGCAAAGTACAAAACTTGACACATTGTATAAACAAAGCAGATTTCACGCTATGTGTGGCATTGAAAGAACATTCGTATTTTACATAACACACTAAGAAATAAATTAAAAAGAAAACATGTAGACTGACTGCAAGGGGAATAGGTCATAGTCCTAACACAGAACTGCATCACCTTTTGCTCAAATGAAGAATGAAAGTATTTTCATGCTGACTTGCCTATAATGTCAAAGAATATATGGAGAAAGTTAGTAGGAATAATTGCTCTACTCTTCTGGTTACTTCCAGTAGAAATGTTTACAAGTGTATGTGATTAATGGTAATCTGTCACCATCACCACCTCTCAAAAGACGAAAAGACTAATATACAGCACTTCTACCACCATATATGACATTGTCAGAAGAAAACAGAAAATCTAAAGCTAGCCATTACATCTTACAGAGGCAGAAGCTGCCAAATACTAGAGCAACTGTCTGAGAGGTCCCAGAAGAAAAGCTGGCTGGCTGGCCAATTGGAAAAGATTAGCCCAAAGCAAAAACCGTTCCGCAAAATATGTATAAACAAAAGAGTTCATCTCATATTCATTTTCTTCTCAATGATGCTGAGGAGTGCAGAGCAGGAAGAAGGCAGAAGGAAAGCTTTTCTCTGAAACAGACAGGAAGGACATACAAGTCTCCATGTTGACTGGATTGTACCTACAGATGTTTCAGTGGATATGGCAAAATCATTTATTTTAATAGGAAACCAGAAAAATCTAAAAGATCTCACAAATTTGGAAAAAAATTCCAGCAGCACTTCTTACCATATTTATCCCTCTAGCGTGCACGTGGGCAATCTCAGGACACAGTCCTTTTTTTCTGCTCTATTCACAAATATGCAAGACTATCTATTTTCCAATAAAGTGGAAATTTAAAC
The DNA here is from genome assembly GCF_964195595.1 of Calonectris borealis. NCBI lineage: Eukaryota > Metazoa > Chordata > Aves > Procellariiformes > Procellariidae > Calonectris > Calonectris borealis. The sequence continues at coordinate 15,028,170 of NC_134322.1, forward strand.
AGCACTCTGAAAGCACAAGCTGCATTTTAATATGCCTACTGTGAGCAATACAATAAGGTCAATCATCATGCAAATGTAGGGCTTTTTAAGCAATGAATATAATACAGTGAGATATTCAGATAGGTGACATAGTGCTCTTCACATTCAATCACCTATACATTAATCTACAGGAAAGAGTATGGCCTTATAAGATGCAATGTAACAGCACAACTCTCATTATTGGCAGAGAACATCCCAGTAAGCTGAATTCAGACACATGCAGCACACTTCTGGAGACAGCATTACCTGACACTGCCCTTAATCACTATTTCTAAACCTAAATACAATTCATTATAAGGGTATATAAAGTTTCTGACTCTTTGGCAGATTCAATTCTAGGCAAAAGCAGAATATGAACACAATAAGGAACCTAGTAGATGTCCTTTTTTGGGGTCCTTACATCTAAATAAAGAACACAGATTTCAGAAACACCACAAAACGGAAAAGAAAAACAATTTTCAGTATTTCCTCATTTGTTGATTTTTCATTAGTAATATTTAAGACCCAAATCATTTAAATATGAATTGCAAGGAAGTGGGATGTGCCAAGAAGTGGAGCTTTTGCTTTCATGCTTTAAGATCTGTTTAAAAATTAATTTATTTTTCCTGAGTAGATTTAACAGATAGGACTCTCCAAAGATTTTCTTGTGGCAGCACAAGGAAGGTGTTGAAAACAGTTTGTAGTGCTTCATATGGTCTCCAACTACATGTGCATAGCTTGTTTCTGCTTTTCCACAGATTCAATGAAAGTCTTTAAAAGATGCATTCAGAACTTTTTTCTTAGCCTCTTTATGTTTTCACCAGTTATCAGTAGAAACAGCTATGCCTTTTGTAAGATTTATATATTACTCTCTGGAAATATTTAAAGCCCTTACATAGCTTCGAAATTTTTTTCTCATTCTAGCCTGCTACTATGCTACAGAGATTGATAAGAGCATATTTAGATACTTACAGTATGTTAGTAATAGTATAGTGGCATGCAGAACTATCCAGTCTAGTTCTAATAACCTCATTTTGGCAACAGAAGTATATCAGTATTTTCCTGGCTATTTACATCCTTCTCCACTTGTAGACCTTATATGACTTTCCACCCTGAGAAGCATGTAAAACCTTAGCAACAAAATGAAAAAAAAAATCACTATGTGTTTATGTTTTAGTCCAGGGAGAAATTTTATATGTTAGCTATATAGTAAGATTGTATTGGAAAAAGTGGAAAAATATGTTCCTCCTTTATCCTTAGCCTTGCCTTAAAAATAAATCAATCAATCAGAACAACTTCAAGTGAGTTATTGAATTGCTTTAAAGTAATTTAAAGAGAGTTAACACTCAATACAAAAGAAAAAAACCTAATGCTTTGGTCCAACCATTTCCACAGCTCAGTACACTAGCTATATGTCAGTTAATGTTTACGTGAAGGAGAAATAATAGGCATAAACACACACGGCATAGATATACATAGAAGGTTGGCAATTAGTGCTGAAGAATTACAGAGAGGTAATAGCTCACTGTAGATCAGGTTTTCCATAAGCTGCAAGGCACAGTCTTGGTTTGACCCTTTTTATCTCAATTCCTTCTCCCAAATTTTACTTAACATACAGTCCTTCAGTTGTGCTAAGACCAAGATGAGGTTCTGCTGTGATGCAGTTAGAAACTCGTGGGGATTCAGCTTACAGTAACAGGCATCAGCAGGAACTAGGTACACGCTTAGCTGTACCACCACTCCAACTCCTCCTGCTTTCTCTCTCAGTCCTTATCCTTGGTCATTGGATCCTCCTCCTTTGTTTCTAATCTCGGATATATACCTTAAAAATACATTTTGGACTATATTCTCCTTTCTTTCTCACTCTTAAGCTTTATATTTAATCTCCAATTTTTCTTCACCTTTCTGTGTAAAAGGACACTTCTACATGAAAACAAGATTTTGCTCTAGTTGGTACATTTATTTATTGCTTTAGGAGCCAGTGAATTTACTGATCTTCAGGAGTGCTCAAAGATTCCTACATCTGTCATTATTATAAACTTGGAGACTTCATTTTACTTCTCCCCCAGTTTATCTCAATGAAAAAAAATCTTAATACACTTGCAATATTTCTCAATGCTAGAAGAAATATTTCCGCATCTTAAAAAAAAAAAAAAAACCCAAACACCAAACACAGAGAGAGTAAGATAAAGAGAGAAAGTTAGCTAATAGCTGCACTATCAAAAAATAAAAGCGTATTTCCAGAAGGTAGCAAGGTAGCATAGCAAACAGCATTAGCTAGAAAGTACGAGCAAGGCAAGTGCAGTCTATTATTTGCTGCAAATCAACCAGCTGTCCCTCATAAGCAGATTTAGGACTTAATCAAAACTCCCTGAACCACTTTTAATCTAGGGGGAAGTCCAAAGGAAGACTGGAACTGTGTATTTGACTTCTATCTCTGTAGATTGAATCAAAACCTCTGATACGAAAGATCACTAAATTAGGAGTTCCCTCAGAGCTAGGGAAGGTGATTGTTCCCGAGTATGAATAGGCCAGATCAACCAGCATAGCTGTACTGACGCTCCTGCAGAGAAGCTGGCTGCATTCATTCAAAAAGATAATCAGAGTTCAAAAGTGACTTCAGCTCCCTTTTACAAAGTATTAGAAGGAGAATTTAGTCAGATCCTGTCAACTTGAATATTTATCCCTGAAGTATCCCAAAACGTTTGTTTTAAATAAATTGATCTAAACTTCTATTTCCTTATTGACACGAATCTTTGTAAATACTGAGACACGAAGCATTTTTGCAGGAAAGTTATTGGACACCTTAGCCTTCTCTGAATCAGGGAATTTATGCTTCTTCTGTTTAGTAGTGGAAATATACCTCCTTTGTTTCCTTAGTTCTAGTCCTGTTGCCTGTTTTCTTGCGTGTCTCTTCTTAACAGAAATTCCTATCCAACTTTATCCCTACAGATTTTTTCTATTCCTTTGCATTCACCCTTAGTTACATGCTCTTTTTCCCCACTGATGATGATTTCTATTTGATCTTCAAGTCAGTGAAGAGCTCCTGATACAGCCATTATGGTCTGTTTCTCATTCCTATTTCACCTCCACATTGTATAACATGTACAAAGCAAACTCAATCTCCCCCAGCAGCTGCACTCTTTTATCCCTCACCTTGTCTTCCCAAGAAATCTTACATATCAATTCCCTGAATTTGTGGAAGTCTGTTTCTCTGAAAAGTATTATTCTGCTGCTCCAATATCTTCTTTTCCTTAAAATGTGAGTTCTGTCCTTTATGATTTTTTTTTTACCTTGTGCTTTCTACTTAGCTTCTTAGTTCCCCCCTATTAATCAGAAGCTAATCTAAAATGGCTGCTCCAATAGCTTTTCACAGCTTCTGAAACAAATTGCCCAGCACATTTGAGGACCTTTTTTTTACTGTTAGTACTTGTATGATCTTACTAAAAACTGGAAAGGCTATTGATACCACAGTTCTAATAACAGTATCATCTGCATTTCTACAGATATTATATTAATAATAATTACTATATTATTGTAAACAATAATAGTCAATAAATATAACATATAATTATGTGTAATATAATACATAATACAACATGCATAATTATAGTATTATTATGTGATTGGTATTATACAATGCAATATACTTAATATAATGTATTACTATTACCATATTATTTACAATATCTTGCTTGATTAACCCCAAACACAGTGATATCTCTCCTCATAGTCCAGGGACATTATTTTCAGTGTTTATGTTTTTCCTACTAATGTGTTACCTCTACTGTGGCTCATCAAAGAGCTCAGAAAAAGCATATCCAGAATATCAGAACATAATATACACACCCAAATTTCCATAAGCTAAATCATTCCTCAGAGAAACAATATGAGTATATGCTTTGATTAGAATATTTTTATCAATACTCTAGGATAAAATCATTCTTCTCTAAAAATGGATGAATAATTAAACTAAAGTAAGAATTCATGCTTCGCAACACAATAATCTTTGCAATTTTGGAAATGTTTCAAGTACTGTGCTATATAATCACTTTACTAATTATTGTTATTTAAAGCTTCTGTGTTCCCCTGTAACATTTTTATATAGCTCTCACTTGCAGACTATTATCAAAACATGCTGAAATAAATAATAAACTTTGTATTTTACTTCCTTCCAGCCAAGGAACTCTAGGAGGTGAATTATTAATGCATTACTTTAGACTCACAACAACTCTACAGTTTCTCTTTATGCAGCTTCAAATACACCAGCTAGAGATTAACAGAAATGAGAAGAATCTAGTCTATTCAGTATGAGCTCTAATTCTACTAACCATTATGTTAAAAATTAAATGTTCTTTTTACTTGCTATGGACAGCAATTATCCTAAAAACAAGTGCACATCCACTGCCTTGATTTTTCCTAGGGGAAAAAAGAAAAAAAAAAAGCACCTTAAGCCATTAAACTCTATTAACCTGTGAATTTCCCCCAGCATTTTTTTTTAAAAACTTTTGGCCAATTCCAAGCAAATCTGATAGCTCAGTGAATATTTCAAACTGAGTTTTTTGAAGTTTTATGAGAAGCAGTGACCAATAAAGAGCCAGTTGCCCACTGCAGGAAAGGAAAGAAGTAGAGGTCAGTATTATGTGAAGCAAGGGCAACCAGTTGGCCAAATACCACGTGCACAGCTCTATACCTGCCACAGCAAATATTCTGTCTCTTGGCCAGACATGTAAGTGACATGGGAGGGAGCTAAAGGCAGATCAAAGGATACCAGGGACATATTAAGCAGATGCATAAAGCTCTGGGGTAATGAGAAAGTCCTCCAATTATTGTATTGGGGAGTCATATTATGTGCTGATAATGTACTAGAAGCTTTGTGTTATGTTTGTGAAAAGAAATCAACATAAATAAAAAATAATTTTAAAACACTGCATTGGTTCTCCTGCTCAGGGAACCCTTTGGAAATTTGCTGATTTTGTGTAAATATGCATCTATTGCTCTTGTCACTCCTAGAAGTAATGAGAACAGCATTCCAAATAATCCAGCTATTTCTGCCAGCAATGACTATTTCCTTAGAAAAAATACCTTTCTGTTTAATATGGATAACATGTAGGTTAACAAAAAAATAGTCTTTGACAACATCAGCATTAGCAATATTGCTCAAGACTAATGCTGATTTGCAGCTTACAGCTATTTAACCATTACTCAACATCTATCCTGCTCTACAGATGGGAGATTAGTTTTCTTAAAAACACTTTATTTTCCATTACTTTAAACATTGGAAAAAATCAAGGTTCAAAAATCTGGAGTTTTTTCAAACATAGCAAAAATTGACACTCGCATCTAGTGAGCATTCATTCTCTCATATTAAAATTTCCCTCTTGAACACAACATTAGCCAGAAGTTTATCTTCCTTCAAAACATTGAAGAACTGAGAATTAGGCTAGCAATGCACAATAAATATCTTTCTAGAAAAACTTCATCCGTTCTTCCATTTCCATTACTGTAAAAAAAAATTGGGAATTTATCCTTTTTTTTTCACTATTCAATGATACTATGAATTATTTCCTGGTAACTAATTGCAGTTTATGAACCATTTGAGAACTGATCACTATTTGTGCTTGTGATTTGCTATTCAGTCATATAAATGGTAATTTTTATTCTCCAATCGAGTTGGCTTAAAGGTAGGGAAAGAATTCTTGATAATAAAAATGGGTAGGAAATATTTTTTGAATATTTAAAAATAATTTCTTCCCTCCTCATATACCTAGCTATGTATGTTGATCTAACAAATAAGTACTAGTGTTTATAATAATAATAAAAAGACATTCCTTCCATTAAAGGAATTGCAATACAAATATATAGCAAAATACGTCAGATAGACACATACAGCATGATGTAGGAAAGCAATGAGTTATTGTCATGGTTTAACCTGGCAGGCAGCCAAATACCACGCAGTCGCTCGCTCACTCCCCCCACCCTCCCAGTGTGACGGGGAGAGAAACGGAAGGGTAAGAGTGAGAAAAATCATGGGTTGAGATAAAGACAGTTTAATAGAACAGGAAAGGGAAAATAATAATGATAATGATAGAATATACAAAATGAGTGACGCACAATGCAATTGCTCACCACCCGCGCTGTCCGATAACCAAGTAGCGATCGCTACTTCCTGGAACATGCCTACCATTTATATACTGAGCATGATGTCACATGGTATGGAATACCCCATTGGCCAGCTGGGCTAGCTGTCCTTGCTGTGCTCCCTCCCAAGGCTTGTTTTGTTTTGTTTTCATTGAATCATAGAATCATTAAGGTTGGAAAAGACCTCTAAGATCATCGAGTCCAACCATCAACCCAACACCACCATGCCCACTAAACCACGTCCCTAAGCACCTCGTCTACACATCTTTTAAATACCTCCAGAGCTGGTGACTCAACCACTCCCCTGGGCAGCCTGTTCCAAGGCCTGACCACTCTTTCAGTAAAGAAATTTCTCCTAATGTCCAGTCTAAACCTCCCTTGGCGCAACTTGAGGCCATTTCCTCCCGTCCTATCACTAGTTACCTGGCAGAAGAGACCAACACCCACCTCACTACAACCTCCTTTCAGGTAGTTGTAGAGCGTGATGAGGTCTCCCCTGAGCCTCCTCTTCTCCAGGCTAAACAGTCCCAGTTCCCTCAGCCGCTCCTCATCAGACTTGTGCTCTAGACCCTTCACCAGCTTCGTTGCCCTTCTCTGGACACGCTCCAGCACCTCAATGTCCTTCTTGTAGTGAGGGGCCCAAAACTGAACACAGTATTCGAGGTGCGGCCTCACCAGTGCCGAGTACAGGGGCACGATCACCTCCCTACTCCTGCTGGCCACACTATTTCTGATACAGGCCAGGATGCCATTGGCCTTCTTGGCCACCTGGGCACACTGCCAGCTCATGTTCAGCCGGCTGTCAACCAGCACCCCCAGGTCCTTTTCCTCCGGGCAGCTTCCCAGCCACTCTTCCCCAAGCCTGTAGCGTTGCCTGGGGTTGTTGTGGCTGAAGTGCAGGACCCAGCACTTGGCCTTGTTGAACCTCATACAGTTGGCCTCGGCCCATCGATCCAGCCTGTCCAGGTCCCTCTGCAGAGCCTTCTGCTCGAGCAGATCAACACTCCCACCCAGCTTGGTGTCGTCTGCAAACTTACTGAGGGAGCACTCGATCCCCTCGTCCAGATCGTTGATAAAGATATTGAACAGGACCGGCCCCAGTACTGAGCCCTGGGGAACACCGCTCGTGACCGGCCGCCAACTGGATTTAACTCCGTTGACCACAACTCTCTGGGCTTGGCCATCCAGCCAGTTTTTTACCCAGTGAAGAGTGGACCTGTCTAAGCCGTGAGCCGCCAGCTTCTCTAGGAGAATGCCATGGGAGACAGTGTCAGAGGCTTTACTGAAGTCCAGGTAGACCACACCCACAGCCTTTCCCTCATCCACTAGGCGGGTCACCTGGTCATAGAAGGAGATCAGGTTGGTCAAGCAGGACCTGCCTTCCATGAACCTGTGCTGGCTGGGCCTGATCCTCTGGTTGTCCCACACATAGCTTGTAAGCGCCCTCAAAACGAACCGCTCCATAATCTTCCCCAGCACCAAGGTCAGGCTGACCAGCCTGTAGTTCCCTGGATCCTCCTTCCAGCCCTTCTTGTAGATGGGCGTCACATTGGCAAGCCCCCAGTCGTCCAGGACCTCCCCAGTTAACCAGGACTGCTGGTAAATGTTGGAGAGTGGCTTGGCAAGCTCCTCCGCCAGCTCCCTCAGTACCCTCGGGTGGATCCCATCCGGCCCCACAGACTTGTGAGAAAACTTTGTTTTCTTGAGCTGAATGTCCTTGACTAGCAGGGTGTTTAGCAACAACTGAAAACATCGGTATGTTATCAACATTCTTCTCATACTAAATCCAAAACACAGCACTAGGAAAAAATTTAACTCTATCCCAGGCGAAACCAGGACAGTTTTCTCGACATGGAAGGGTGTACTTTAAGCACCATAAAACCCCAATCATTTCGAGTTTTCCTGGAGAAAACTTGAAGCAGGATGATGTTACAGTTGTTAAATTTGCTGTGTCTTACTGAACGTGGAAGAGTTTTCTCTGCTGTCAATGAGGAAAGTAGAGGACAGTAGAATCCAGGTGCCACAACATACAGCAGAGACCTTTGGACATTCCTGTTCAGAACTTCAAAGCAACACATCTGTATTCAAATTCAAACTTTCACTCTGCAGAATACACTGAAATCCCTCAGGAGAGCTGTAAAACGTTTTCTGCAACAGTTCCTAGTATCTTAGAAAACATCCCTTGAATCTTTCTACAGAAACATCTAAACCTCGGTGAAACAAGTCAAACAGCAAAGAAAATAACAATGATGACATTATCATTGCAGGTGAAAAACTTTCATACTTTGGCAAGCATGATTATGACCAAGTATTTTGTTTGTACATTTAAAAACACCACAGAACTTTTTCGTCTTCTCTGAGGAACAGAAACACATAAACCCAGGGGTCAAATAGAATACAAACCTATGTGATGGTCCCTCTTTTCTCTGAGTATGGCAAGTTCTAGCAGAAATGAACGAGACTTGAAGACAGATGTGGAGGAGACCACATAGGATCACAGAGAGACACAAATGCAAGTTCAGCAAACAATAGAACCAGGTTAACTGGCCAACCTGAATTAACTCCCTTGAGCAGAGCTTCAGTTTCAAGGTAACTTTTACTGAACTAACCCAGGGATGTTTCACCACACTGCAAAGAAATTATGCCCTTAGGGCAAAAATGACTATGTTTTCCAAAATGGGCTCGTGACTGAACACCTGCATAGCCACAATGAATATGTTCATGCTTTTACAAAGAATACAGTTCTTGGAAAACATTTGGCATCTTACAGACAGAATGAGCATGATCTCACAGAATGAGCCTATATATTTGGGAGTTAATATTCAGAGACACAAGAAAATCTAGCACTGGTTAATGTTCACAACTTTAACCATAAGCAAAACAATTGAATACAAATATTGTTGTGATCTACAATCACATCATCCTTTTTGAAGTTTCATAGGGTTACACCAAAGTAATGTTTGACAACTGATTATGAAGCTTATATTTTACACCATAATAAAAAAATATATATACCAAAAGTTTTTTGGAACAGAGCTACAGAGTTTAAAGCTTCCCTAGATGAGCAATAAAACCACGGTAGAGTCAGCTACAATGCCAATATTCATGCGGTTTAAAAAAGCCATACAGAAGAAAAGAATATACAGGATTCAAGGTCAAGCACAATTATTTCAGAAGTTAATAGAAACAGTGACCCTGAGGTGGCCAGGGCTTTGCAGTGCCTCTGTAGCAAGTTCTCGAAAGAATACTGAAAGGCTTTTAAACTCCAAAGAGACAAGTTTCACTGGAATTAAACTAAAGGAGTTGCCTTCTGAAACAGAGAAGGCACAAAAGGAAAATGAAAGCAGAACACAATAAAAATAAAGTATACACAATTCTTCACAGTCTACTGTCCATGCAGGCACATCTTTGGTTCTAGAGATGATTTTACCCAGCTCATTAATTTTCTGAGTTGCAGAAAAATCTACCCAGTCTCCTCTGGTCCTTACGAAGTTCCTTCCACCCCCTCGAAGGCCAGACTGGCTGCTCCCAATTCAAGCCTTCTCACTTGCTGCCAATGCAGTCTTCATAACCTCCTCTCCAGGCAGGCTCAATTCCACCCAATCTTCTTAGAGAAACTTGATGCCATTACAAGCAGAAAAAACATAAAAGGAATAAAATATTGTCCATAAGAGGCAGCAACAGAAAAATAACAAGATCAAATGTAAAAACCTCTCTATAAAGTATATGTTATCACCTTGTGGCTTTTTATTTATTCTTACAAATTCAGAATAAACTGCTTTGCCTTCAGAATATTGCACAATTCAAGCACACATTCCTACACTGAAGTTCTTAGTTAGTAGGTAGCCTAAAAACTTGTGCTTATCAAAGAGAAGGCGCATCTTCTTCATTGCTAGAAGAGCTCCACAGAAGAATAAACAATTGTTTTATTCTGAAGTGCTAATAGTGGTAATTTAAAGAAAAGGTATTTCAATTATTATCTTTTAGAGAAAATGTCTCTTTCCTCCTTTCTAGGAGGAAAAACTAAGATAAAATTAAAACAGCTTTTGCACCATCCTAAAAGTATAATAAATTAGTACATACACTGGAATAAATATAAACTTGCAAAGCTCGTTTGGCTCACAGAATTTGGCTCACTAGACTTTTTGTGATTTCTGCTACAGCTTTACAAAATAATGAACATGTTCAGCAAGGTCCTGAAATCCTTTTGGATCAAACTGCAAGTGTAAAGCAAGTTACCAGAAAGTTTTCTCATCTACTGTATTCTGTTCTCTGCCCCACAGAGACTCACATCACTTCTGTCACCCCTACCATGAGAAATGCCACCAATCAAGAATTGTAAAATCTTTCCTGACACTAGTTACGATAATTTGAGAGTTGGTCTTTTTTTTTTTTTAATTTGGCGTATAATATCTTCTGTCAAAATAATTACAGTCTTTTTGGAACGGTTTTCCTGTTCTGTCTGGATTTCTTTGTGCAAGGTTGTCGCTTTGTCATTTGGAACCACATCCATAACATTTTAATGGCAATTGCTGGACCTTCCACTTTCCTGCTGAGCTTTCTCAAATAACTTTGACATTTTTCATTCCCCAGACTAAGCCTGATGAACAGTTTGGGTTGACAAACCATCCCAACCCGCCATATCTGTGACTGCCAAAAGCAGCTCAATCTTAGCTATTAAAGCCACTAAAATGTTTCAAATTCAGAAGCTTATTAAATATGTTTCAGGACTCCAACTACATCTCTGAACAAAACTAAGTTACGAGTTTTTAAAACAAAACACAATCATAAATGGGTATCCTCTTTGGCAGTGATTTTATAAGTACTTTCCAGTTCTCTTCCACACTATGCGTTGCTGTCTTCCTGCTGCATCTTCAGCTAATTGAGCTTCAGGCTAAAAATATACAATAATTATTCTAATGCATTATGAGAATTGACATCAGTATTTGCTTGCATTTATAGATCATATAAATACTAGTAAATAAGAATAGCGAAAATCACCAAAATAGCTCACCTGATGACATCTCAATCAATTAAAAGAAAATCTCTCTAGTAAGGAATATATACAATGAAAAATCAGTTTTCCTTTTGACTTTCTTTCAACTGTACTTCACACTACAAATATTATAACTGTCTTCCAATTGAATTACAGAATTCTAGGAGCTAAATCTTCCCTGTGGTCAGGCTTTAAACCCGGCTTTAAAGGCTGGATAGGTGTTTCATAAAAACATCAATTTAATTCTGATTTGGCATCAATCTCTCTCTTAATTCTCGGTGAACCAGAAATTCTGAGAATATTTTGCCCTAAAAACACTGAAGTGCAGTATTCCTGAAACAAAAGGTCCTGGGGTCATGTCAAATTAACTCGACAATTTGCTCATAGGACCAGTGAAGCACAGCAGACCCTGAGAGCAGGGCAGGGCTCCTCCCACACTGCTCCCGGGGCAGAGCAACCATGCTTCACACAAGCTGAACCCCAGGACCGCAAGGAGCCAGGAACTTCACAGCCCTAACCTTAACACAATTTCACTCTGAAGTATAGCATGATTCAGGACAGAGTCACCTTGGTCACTTCATTCCCTGAGGACTGAATTCAACACATTCAGGGCCCACATCTCTGGACCCAACTTGTTAGGGGAAACCCCTACGGGCTTTGACCCAGAGTTTCTACTGTCCATTAATGGGACTGACCCACTAGTCTCATCCGGCAAAGGAAATTACTAACTTTCAATATCTGCTGGGTATTTTATTTTGTCAGAAAATTTCCTACCAGCTCTTGTTGCCAATTACATCCTGAGCAATAGGTAAATTCAAAGAAAAACAACTCCATGACTGCAAGCAGCTGCAGCACTTCTAGTTAATGCACAGTCTGTCCAAGCCACGGCAGCGCCTGCACCATTCATTAGCTCCGTCTGGGTACTCACGGCTGTGACACAGCTGAACACCATCTATGAGGCTGCCCCAGGCAGAACATTTGGATATTTTCTTGAGCAGAGGATATCTGTAATCAGCTTTTTGTCAGAACCCAGTGGTGCATCAGGCATGGAAATCAATAACAATTTCCTTCTGTTGCCCAAGTCTTTATTATATTTATATTTCAAATTAAATAGACCTTCATCTAAACTGCTGCCTATGACTATGTTTTGGTATAACACATCATTTGAGAATCTGTCTTTTGCATTTCTATGGGGTGACATATATACGCTTACATCTAAAATGCTTTAGTTATACAAAGAGGGGAAAGAAAAAAAAAACAAAAACAAAAACAAAACACGACTTTGTTTGTGTATAAAACTTCGTGGAAATCAAATCACAATTTGAATTTTTGGTTTTCTGTAATCAGCGGAAAACAAGTTGAGCTTAATCATCCGTTTCCAAAGGGAGTCTTCAAGCATTTTAAATTAATTGGGAATAGTCTACTACCAAGACCTTTGGCTTGGCCTTAATCTGCTTCTTGGGGTCTGAAAACACAACAGAGGATGTCAATTGGAATGTCACCTGGAAGAATTACTGGGCCCACTAAACAGTCATTCTTTTGGCCATTACACCGAGCTGTCAGAATAAAAATATTTTCTCTTCCTATCCTCTCATTTCAGTAGGGATCAATTTACATTGCACACATAAATCTATGAAAGACAGATTGTACAAGAGATTACCTAAAAATAAAGCTTCTAATGTATTTTTAAACTTAAAAGTACATCAAAAATATGTATTTATCTTAAGCTGAAAGACATGTAATCTTTTTAAGTGTTTCTGTTAATCTGTCCTATGAAAACAGACTGGATTTTTTTTAATTCTCTGGTCTGTGAAGGTTTCTATGAGTCCACTTCAGTCAAAATGGAAAAGGAGTTTTCCTCAAATTATTTTCTTAGAAACAACTTCAGTGTGTCTTCCGCAGGTCAAGTTTCAAAGGCCTGAACATTGACCCAAAGACAGCAAGAAATACAATGATTATTCTGGAGCACACATAGCTTCAGAAGATGTCTTTTTGGTCAAACATTTTCAAAATAATCAAGAATCAACCATTAGCAAGAAAGTATTTCTAACAATTCACTGTAACTATAGACGGAAGAGGTCCTTTGTACAAGACAACAAACAGAATACCGGTGCGAAATGCATGCCCTATATGTCTGGACACCATCATGTTTATACACTAAAAAAAGCTGAAAAGAAAAAAGAAATTAACAGAAAGTCTCCCTGTACGTTCCCTTCACTTTACCTTCTTTGTATGCACACACGAAATCCAGTATTATGTCTGCAGCAAATAATCCATTTATTGCTTTTGGGTCTTATCTACAACATTAACATCCATCAGCAGCAAGTTTTATATCTGCGTTATAAAAATGTTCTGAAATAACATCAACCCTTCATACATACTGCAAATTAATGTCATCATTTTTGCTGTATGTAACACATACATCACACATTCATTTTATTCTACATTTTGTTTGCAACTTACGTTCTGATATAATGCTTTCGACATCTAAATAGACTCATGCTGATGGTGACGGAAAGTTGAAATAAAGCAATAAATATTCTATATACTTTCACCAGAAAGACATGGATCATCAACACTTATGATACAGATACATAGTAAGGTAGAGGACTGAAAGTTGAAATATTTTAAGGAAATTAAACTGAGATATACACAGTAGGGTTTTGATAAGGAAATATTCAGATGAAACAACAACAAGAATTTTTTGAGGTTTTTTGTATAGTGAAGCCACTTAGGCAATGAAATCATATCACCATCACTCCTTTTTGAACGCTGTCGCATTGACTACTTCTCACTACAATGCATTAAAAATGTCTGATTAGGAACAACTTTGTGCCAGAGGGAGATGAGATGAGACAACTTTCCAGTTTGAATCTGTACTTTAAAAATGATGGGCATGTTTTTAGTTTAATGCTGAAGACTGGAATTGCACCAAATTGCTCTTACATTATCTATATCTAAAGTATTTAGGTGGCTCAGCTGAGAAAATACTTTTCTTGCTTTATGAAATACTGAGCTCTGTATGTACCCTACCAAGGCAGGATTACAGAGGATTAAACCACCAGACGTGGGTCCAGTGCTTTTTAAATTTTAAATATAATTTCTCAATTTGGGGCTTCAATACAGCAGTTATACACATTTGCATATTTTTAAACACAATTTTCTTAATGAAACTTGATACCTGTGTACCTATCCTACTGAGATGGGTTGACAACTCAGAGCCAAGGAGCCAACAGTTCTACTTAAAAGGTTGTAAAACAGTCATTCTACAATACTGCACTTTATTATCAACCACTGTATAATATATATTCCAGAATAAAACACAAATATCTCTATCAGAAAAACAATATGTCACAAAGACTACTTTTACACTAAATGTTCCTGTAATCCCTTTCAATTTCAGTAAGTGTTTTTATCCCAACTTTCTTTTCAAATTGGTTAGGCTATCAATCAGACCTTTATTCAGTATCATGTAACTCTTATCTGAAGGTAGTTTTCAAATGTAAGGTTATATTTCTTCCTTTACACATATTAGTTTCTTTAAATTAGGGAATTTCACTGAAAAAATATCATGGTGTAGCATAATTAGGGATATACTTAATCCCAATTTGATTGATGAAGAAAGTTGTAGACATTTCGTAACATAATATTAATAACGGCTTCAGGTGCCTCAATTTTATATTGCATCATAAAATTACAGTGTATTTTCTGATACATGAAGAGGACATAAATTAGTCTTGTAGTATTTCATGACACTCATTGTAGAACTATAAATACAATTCCCTTTCATTTACAGAATTTGAATAAAAGCATAGAGAAGTTCTATCTATAGAAAAGACGTATTTTCACATCTCATGTTGTTGCTCAAAATTACAAAATTATGTCTGAAGAACTACTAAATATTTCAAGCAAGTCCCAGAAAAGTCTGAAAATGCTTTCCAAAAGATTAAACATTCAGTAAGTTAAATTTTATTAAATCTCAGTGTCCTATATATTGCAGAACAGATTGTAAAATTATTAGACTGCAGCTGGCATATTCTTAAATGAATGTTTTCCAGGAGGAAACTATTTATTGTTATGATTTCAGTCACTGACACTGTAAAATTATTTGAATTCTTTAAAAGATGACTTTTAAAAGTGCTTTAAACATATTTGATTCTTTGTATTTTTTCACACATAATAATGAAGTTAAGATTTAGGAAGAAAAATGTATTTCTTTTAAAAAAATGTTCAGTATAAAGAGTAATATAACAACTTTAAAAAAAAAATCAATAATGCATGTTTCGATGTGCAGAGCTATCTGTGATCAAAGCAACATGTTAACATGATCAATGGCTACAGTATTAATCAATATTAACATTACCTTTTTATTACTTTTTTAACATTAAAACAATACTTGGGCTAGAAAATGAGCTCCCCAATTCACCTTTTTACCTGAACATTTACATTTTTAATAGAAAATCTTCCCTTCTCCATGCCTAAAGCAGATCAGAAACTTCTACTCCAAACAAGGGTTCGACTTGCTGTCTCCTTCCACCCACAGATTTCCAACCATCACTCTAATGAAAAGAGCCCGTGTGGTACTACTAGTCTGATACTGAGTCTGACCATGAATCCAGAATAGAAATTTCTCAGACTGGACAGCCTTGCCCTAAAATTCTTGTGGGAACTGTTAATTTATAGAATCCTTCTCACTTAGGGAAATCAATATAAGCATTTTTAAAATTCTGGGCTCTGTATTTACTACAGATCCACAACTCCTTAGGCTAGTGTTCTCAAAGCAGTGAATCATCAGTTCCCCCATGAACTTACGATTCCTTTTTATGAAGAACCCAGCTCATGTATTTATCCTGGGCCTGATCCTACATGCATTGAACACACAACCTGGAGGAAGGCACTGAGCATCCCTCAGGTGCAAGCCTAAACACCGTTATCAAGTCCACACACTGAGCTGAGGGAGATACACAGGAGAGAAAACTACAACCACACAGTACTACTCTAGTTACTGCTATAGACTGTAATAGATATACAGCCACTATTTGGAATATTAAAGAATAAATAGAGGGAATTTAGCTTTTTGAGGAAAATAATGAAGAAAGGAAAAAATAAAAAAGGCTCTGCTATCAAATGTGCCTGAAACATATGGACACAAATGTTATTATACAGCTTAAAGGACCTCCATAAGTTGCATGTACTTTAGAAGGTAATGGATACCAATGACATTATGCACTAAAAACTTATATTACATTGTCTATGGTAAAATGAGTGGGAAAAATCATTACAAAAGCAAAGTATGTTGGATAATTGATGCAAAAAGCTCATTCTACAAGCTACAAGTCTGCTACTTTATTATCAAGAGTGCAAATATGAAGCTTTTCAACTTTTATCTATTATGGCCAGGATTTTTGCAAAGGTACAGGCATTCAACTAACTAATTACAATGAAGCCAAAATTACAACATACCCATCAGTCTTTTGCAGATCTAGGTCTAGAGATCTTGTACTACAGAAATAAAAATAATAATAATAATTAAAAAATCTATGTTACTACATCTGAATCTAGAAACTTAACATTGAATGCATCAGGT
The DNA here is from genome assembly GCF_964195595.1 of Calonectris borealis. Lineage (NCBI taxonomy): Eukaryota > Metazoa > Chordata > Aves > Procellariiformes > Procellariidae > Calonectris > Calonectris borealis. Next base: position 15,044,912 of record NC_134322.1, read on the forward strand.
TTTAAAGATAGAATTGGTTATCATCATAATATTTACTGACTATCATCATAATACTTACTGATTTCATACATCATTGCACAGCCATTTACATTTTATATTTGAACATAGCTACCAGGAAAAGCTACTGTCACCTTGTTACAAGGGGAAGTCTCAGACATGGTTCTAAATGAAAAATAGTTTTCAGCATCGTTACAGGTTTTTGCATTTTATCCTTCATTTTCACTTAGCAATTAAAATGTGCTTGGTTACTTTATAACATAAAATTAACATGTCTCATAACATAATGCAGCTTGCATTACTGTGTAATTTATGTGTTTGCACTTGCATGTGCTTTCACATCTTTTGTTAAATTAAGCAGCACCAATTTCTATGTATTTTTATTGCAGAAGTGTCAGTGTGACAGCAGGCTAGTCAGCAGTTAGTCAAATTAATCACAAAATACTTTTACTCACATTCAGAAACTGTGAACTAGCGAGGAGGGAAAATTTTAGATACAAGCAGCTCATGAGATGTAAAAGGTTAAAGAAGCTAAAATGGGAATAAAAACAGAACATTTTTCTATCTTGTGGGATGGCATCAGGAAAAGAAAAATAGAGACATTTCTGAATCTCAGGCATGGAGCTCAGTCAGTGTTAATCATAGTTTGGTTCCAGGTGAGATAGGTATGCAATTAATTCTTACAGCATTTAGTCACCAAGTGAGACTTTGTAACTTTTCCCTTGCTATGCTCTTAAATTCATGTTTCAAATTCTACATTCTTTGGTAGCTACTTACAGAGTGTGTTTGGAGGAGAGGTATTTTAAAAGCTGAAACTAACTGAATTTCAACCCTGGATCTAAATAAAACATACTATAACCTAAAATTAAAGAAACCAGTAAGTTAATTGAAATTAATGTGTTTGTTCCTTGTGACAAGCCCAGAATGCAGCTAACCTGTCCAAATAGTAGCCAGGTAGACAATATTTCAGCCCAAATTTGTTGCTCAAAGCTTCTAAAAGTTAACCCTTCAAAGATTCATTTTCAGTTATGCAGTTAAAAAAAGAAAAGTCTTCAATTTAACCCTTAAGATAGAAATACATTCGTTTGAAAAGGGCTGGAGTCATTCCAGGAAATTCAGATAATCTGAAACTCGGGCTAGTTCTACCTGGGTGCTCTCAAGAGAAGTAAAGTGCTCAACTCTCGGGGACACATTTTTGAAAATGCTGACAAATTTTGTAAATGCACTTGTGGTACAGATATCAATCTAAAGCATATCGGGTAATTTGGAGGCCTGCAGAGAAAAGTCTCAGACATTTTGCTGAGAGATTGAAAAAAAGGTTGGAAACGGAGGAGGGAAATAGGATTGATTTTAAAATCAAGTAAAACGCAAAGAACATTCAGGTAAAATTGGTAGAATTTTGAACTACTACTCACACATCCAAACAGCTATAGCCCTGATGCCATACGGCATGTCTGCTAGTGAAATTTGATGTCCAGATTGATTTGTATCCAGTCACTATTAGACATAATTAGCATTTCTACTTGATCACTTGTATACACAAAGGCTGGTGGGAGAGATGGCATTTCAAGTGTCTAACTGCTAGGAAGTGTTAACGTTAAACAAATAGAATAGAATAATAAAGTAAGAACAATGATTTTAAATTATACAGGTGTCAGTAACTCTATTGTTATCTTGATATGCAGCTGTCCTCAGAAAATGACACCGAATTGTGTCCTTGGTTAAAGTCACACAACTGCCCTGAACTATATTGTTCAATTAACATGAGTGCAGAATTTGGCCCTAACAGAATGTTTTAGTCTTTTTCTGAAAGGACAAGTCTCTGAAAGCATGGGTACAGAACAAGAAAGGAAATAAGGCAATTTAAATGTGACACTATTTGTAGCTACCCAGGTGAAGTTTGAATCAAGGACAGTTTTAAATACATCTCTGTTGTAAATCCAAGATAGCATGTCTAATCTAGTGCTACTTCTTATACAGGAAAAAGCTGCTCTGCACAAAACAGACTTAATATATCTAAGGATGTCTTATCACAAACACACCTCAATGTGAAAAAGAACCTCACCTTACTTTTCTTTTTCTTTTTTTTTAAATAGTAGCTTTTCCGAGCAAACACAAATCAAGAATATTATACTTAAAGGCCATGATTATACTTTCAGGTCACAATCACTACAGAAATTCTAAAACTATAATAAAAGCCATACAGTGTGATAAGTGTAATTACTAAATATGAAAATATTAATGAGTCAGATTTTTAAGATGTAACCTTACATGTCCATCACATTAGGTTTTAAATCTGAGATTGGCTTCAACACCATCGCAATTTCCATTAGAATCAATGTAAATCACTTCTATTGTAAAAGTGTGTTTATTTTGGAGCTGAATGAGTAATTAATAAACTTTTTCAACTAATTAAGATTCTCTCTGCAAGCAGATAGCAAATTACTTAATACATTTTAGCTTAAAACATTACAACACTGTTTTCAAACAATTGATTGCAAATATTCTGAATATGGTCTGTTGTTCCTGGGCAGGGAAAAGTACAATTATCAAAGGGCTTCATTACACAAACATTAAGTATATCCATTGATGACATTCATACATTTAAAAAATTAATTTGTTCAGATACCCATCTATTTAGGTATCAAATATTACAGTTATTGTTTTTGATGAAATTTGGTATTGTGCTACCAAATTTAAATGTACAAACATCTGCAGCGTGAGCACAAAAGAAACATTAGCAAGGGCTAAGGAAAGTCACATCAAAATTACAGTATGCGCAGGTTCTTTCAGCTGTGATATTCCTACCTTATTCACCTGGATCTAGTTGTGAAGGTATACGTGCATATTCATCTATGTGCATAACAAAGCAAGCAACTATTCCAAACATATGCTAATGCATTTACAGCTCTTCACAGGGCCTGTGCTGAAAAGTTCACACTTACTGAAGCTTTAAACATTAATTAAAACAGATTGTTTTCACCTCTGCTTCAATGCTCTTTCCACCCTGTAGGAGAGATACAGGTGAGACCTATTGTTAGCTTTAACATCTTTTTAAAAAAGTGAAAGAGTGAAATCCTGACTACCCTGACCTAACAAAATCTGTATCACTGTTCCTATATGGAGCAGGAACACACACCGTCAGCTTTGTTGCATCCTGAATCTTAATTGCCACGTTACTACTTAAACTGAAAATGCTAATATTTGGGAGAGAGGGGAGGTTAAACGGTAAACAGCAGGAAGTGCAATGGAAAATAATTCAATAAGAAATACAGATAATAACTTCTCTGAATTTTGCATGAGCATAGTATTAAAATTGCATTCTATTCCTGTTAACATCAGGAATTTTAGAATGATCCCTCTGAGCAAATATGCTTAATCAGGGTCTATCAATACAATTTTATACCAATTGCCACTGTATGTTGTTCACTCGGGTTTCAGGTACACATACGTGTCATAATCCCATGAAATCCCAATATGTAAAATAATTTCTTTCCTTACCCAGTTCTTGCTGTGTGTAGATACCCAGCTGAGAAGGGTTCCATCTTCTCTGGTGTGATCACACAATCTCTGAGCAAACATGGTGTGCTGATTTTGGCTGGGATAGGGTCAATTTTGTTCATAGTAGCTAGTATGGGGCTATGTTTTGGATTTGTGCTGAAAACAGTGTTGATAATATAGAGTTGTTTTCCTTAGGCTGAGAAATGCTTACACAGTCAAGGTCTTTTCAGCTTCTCATGCTCTATCGACTGAGAAGGCTGGAGATACACAAGAAGCTGGGAGGGGGCACAGCAAGACGGCTGACCCAAACTGGCCAACGGGATATTCCATACTGTATGACGTCATGCTCAATATATAAACTAGGGGAAAGCTGGCCAGGAGCCGCTGCTCGGGCACTGGCTGGGTATCAGTCAGTTGGTGAGCAATTGGGTTTTCTTCATTTGCATCACTTGTCTTTCTTGGGTTTTATTTCTCTCTCTTTTTGTTTTCCTCCTTTTTATTACATATTAGTATTACTATATTATTTTATTTCAATTATTAAACTGTTCTTATCTCAACCCATAAGTGTTCTTATTTTTACTCTTTCGATTCTCTCCCCTATCCCACTGCAGGGGAGAGTGAGCGAGTGGCTGTGTGGTGTTTAGCTGCCTGCCGGGTTAAACCACAACACATGGTACATTAACACCTTTTTTAACATTACTTTTCACTATGAGAAACAATTGCAGATGCCTTAAGGAGAATAATGCAGCTGTACAAACACATGGAAGAGGCATTGAAATGAAAAGGGCCGTGTCATGCATCTGCAATGACAAAGGTAACCAATAAAAATGCAATTACTTTGATCAGCTTCATTAAAAAAAAAATGCAATTGGCTTAGGATACCCCTCCAAAATTTCAAACTTTATTCCCACATGCTGGCTCCCTTGCGCTTTTTCTAAATGAGATATAGAAAAGAATTAGCTTTTGGGAATGGTGTAAATTCTGTCATCTTTAGTACCAGTATTGCTATCATACTGAACATGACTCTATGATTAGTCATAGTGATTCCATTCGCACTAGAATATATCTGTGTGTAAAAAAACACACACATTCAGATTACAGTTATATATACAAAAACAATTGACCAAAGTTAACTACTGCTATGTGAAAGAAAAATCCACCCATTGCAAGATACCCAAACAGAGATTTCTGGAAGCAGCCATATTATAAATGACACTCTAATCACAAAATTATACTATTTCCCATTTCAAGTTTCCTGTCATGGGATATAACTTGGGAGGACATTTTAAATTTGGCAAGCTTCAGCTTTGACATAAATATGCAAATAATAGACCAAACATTTTGTCACTGTCTGCAGCTTCACAGTCCTTCACAGCTCAGACAGGTGAACTGCCCTGAAATACAATCTCCCTCTGCCACACTGATGGATTTTCATCAGATTTCATCTCAAAGAGCATCTTTGTCATTTCCAGATAAGTTTCAATTTCATTACTCATCTTGACGGACTATGGAAACAACATTTCTTGGTGGGGCTTTTTTGGAATCAGGAAGACCAAACTAACAGTGCTTGTTTAGCCAGTTGGTGATTCTTTTGCTTTGTTTGTTGTTCTAAATAAACATATAGCACTTCTCAAATATCAAGTTGAAATACAAGTTAAAAGCCTCCTCAAAATATTTATACTAAAGCTATTCATACAGGCAGTGAAGCTATTTTGTAATAGGAAAGTCACAAAGACTTAAAATTAACTGAATTCACATCTTGTTTATTTAAAAGCACCAATGCTGCATACAGAGGAATAGAAAAGAGACAAATACATATAAAATAAAGAGGTTTTAAAGGAAACATTATGAATCTACATCCAAAAGGGATCTAGGCAACAGAAGTAAAAACTGAAATATTCAAAACCACGACCCAGCCCTCAGGTACCTCCAGGGGGTACGTGAAGTTCATACATAGCTAACTTTTCAATGTGGAATTTCTGTACATGCCACAATTCTGCAAAATGTTTCCAGTCTGGGTAGAGTAGTGCATACCTTCACATGAATCAATCTCAGCCATTCTCTGAAGTGATGGAATTGTGTCTCTCTTATTGTGTCAACCCACAGGCAATCCAGAGGGGCTGGTTATTTCAGGGCTGATAATTAGAAAATATGGTCAGAAAAGTAATGGGCTGGTACCACTGTTAGGACCCTTCCCTCTTAAAAAAAGAAAAAGTAATTCGGTGGGTCGGGCACTTGTACAGTTCAGTTCCCTCCTTTGTATGAGAATTTTGGAGTCTAGGATTCCCAGCCCCAAGGAAGTGCTCTACCAGACTGCCTGGTAGTCTGGAGAGAAGGCACTGACAACTCACCTGGTAGAAGGGACTCCACTCCACATGCTGTCATCCAGTATCAGGTCAGAAACTCCCCAGCCTGTGAGCAGGAATTTCTAGTTTCTTTGTTTCCATAAATTTGCCATTACTTTCTATAAAGTATAAAGTATGATTTCAGACCTTCTCCTGCATTCTTTATTGAACAGTGAACAAGAATTTGTATGTGTTGTTCTGGTTTTCTGAATCTTCTGAAGAACAAGCACCTACTTTGAATGTTGTGAACCTTGTGGATTACTGCAAAGCTCAGTATTACCAAAAATAAGCCTAAATTAATGCAAATGAAACTGTACACTAGGAATGTTCCACTTGTATAGAAACAGTGGGGCTCTGTCATGAAAAAAATCCCAGAGACATTCTAGGCTCGCAGCAGGAGCAACTAGCACGGGCATGATGACAGTGGTAAGACACGCAGCTTCCAGAACTGGAATTAGCTTGGAGATTTTTCTGCTGTCCTCACCTGTAAAATGTTAGAGCTATAGGTGAAGAAAGCTGAAGAATGACCCTTACTCACGATGGAGAATTTTTTTTTCTTCCTCAGTTGTATAGGCCAAAAAAGGCTGGAGAGACCCCTGCCCTGCCGGCTGTGGAATTTCTCCCTGACCTTAGGGATCAGCCAGTCTTCCTTGCACCCTGAAAAACATTCCTAAACCCCCAGGCCTTCCTCTCCTCCCACTGCCATCATGACACATGCAAGGCTGCTGACAAGTTGCTTTCCCTTCTATTCAGCTACAAATATTCTCTCTTCCACTTTCAAACCTGAAGCCTAGCCCACTGTAGCTAGTGGTGGCTGTAGTCAGCTTCATTCATTAACCCCTTTCTGGAGCATACATGGTTTGCATTAAAGAACAAAGATGCTTAATACTAACTTCAGAAAGTGCTACTTTTTTAGCTGATGCTGTCTATTCCAAGGGGTTTAAGGTAATTCTTCTCTATAATGAGTGTAGTCCCTGAAATTATAGGTTACACACTGTAAACTACTCAGAAAATATGTTTTCTCACTATTAAGCTTAATCCTCAGAAAAAAAAAATGTGTTAATGTAGCTGGTAAATCACTAACATGTATAAGCCCACATGAAAGACATTGCAATGGGACAAATAAATAAAGGGCTAATTATTATTATTCTGTCTTCAATACGCCTGACAAGCATTCTCTGTATCCCATAGAGCAAATCATAAGAGATTTGACTTTGGAGACTCATACAGAGAGGCAGGAAATACATAAAACGGGCAGTGTTATCCATCAGTGACAATCATAAAGCTTCATGAATATGTAAGCCATTCAATTTTAAAACTAGTGAAGTTCATAGTTGGTTTTGCTTATTCATAGCCTGCACAGAAACAAAATATTAAATAATTGTCATTTTCACTCGAAAAATATTTTCCCAAATAAAAAACAAACACAATAAGCACTAAAAGGTTTCAATTATTACTGATTAATTGAGTCTGACTCTCCTAAGGTCTCAGTGGAGTACTTGAATTATTTGCATAATTAACTTTCGATATCCATATTTTTTAAGGATTTGCTGTGTAACTTGAACTCTACTAGAAAGTAAAACTTTGTTTTATTAGGAGTGTGGATAAAATAAAATAACAACCTATAAAATGAAAGAAGATAATCCTAGGGAATTGCATCAGCTGAGGAGTTACAAGTCTTGCACAAAGCAAGGTTAAGTATAATCTCTAATTTGTGAATACAGAAGCTGAACCAGAAGACAAGGAAACCTCTCTTCTCCATTTCCAGAGCATGGATAACTTGCATCTTTTGCAATTATGCAAAATCCTATAAATCTGCTCAGTTTCACTGACAGATGATACATCAAATTAAAATACCACCATCCCAATTTAGACAGCAAAAAAGCAAAGGTGTGCAGCACTGACACCTTGAAACACAACTGCAAGCATGTTAATGAAGGTTGCTTATTGAGTCAGTGGCAGAACTGTATGGAGAGACCTTATGCCACAACACCCATGGGAAGCCATCTAATATGGAGCAGGTAATTCTGTGGTAGGTAGTTCTTATACAATCTGTTCTTTATAGTTCATGACTTAGAAAAGAAACAAACTAACTAGCTGTACATGAAGCTAGCCTATATTCATAGACACTGTAATTGTCATTTTCTTTTGCTCCTTCCCAAAATGTGTTTGAACCTGCAGCTCTTTCTTACAGACACAAACACGCACACGCAACCTTATATTGAGAACAGTTTCTTACAAAGAACTATTCAAGCAGCACTTGTAGCCCTGAAACTTTAGGCAAGGACTTACATGTGTTCAGTTAATACATGACAAACATTACTTTTAATACGACAGGAACTGTATATGCTGTATAAAATGAGCCACATAAGTGCCTTTTCACAAGACCAAGTAGCAGATGGTAGAACCAGATTGTCCTTTTCCTTCACATTTCCATAGCATCTAATATAGGGCTTTGACTCCAAGCAAAATATTTAAGTGTGAATGGAATACAAATTAAGTAACTGATTAAACAAACACAGGGTAAATGCTAAGTTTCATGAAGGATTATACAGAACAGCATATAAAAATAAACCAAAAAAAATCCAAATAAAATAGTAAGCTCAATGTACTTTTCCATTGTTTTTCATTTTAATAAAAGCCAGTAAATGTCTTGAGCCAAAACAAAACAACAGAACAATTGAAGACTCTTCTAGTTGCACACATAGATTTTATTAGAGAATAACATTTACAGCAGAATAAGTAGATATACCCCTCATGTAAAATTAGTCCAACAGGCCTTAAAAACCTGTACTGAAGTCCCAAAAGTTTGTAGTAAAATAGGTGATTTATGACCTCTGCTTTCAGACAGATGCTAAAAATTGATTTGTTCAGCACAAGTCTCATGGTGAAAAAAAAATCAATTATGGATTTCAGTGAATGCAGCAGTTTGGTAAAGATTCATGAGCTTTATATATAATGATCTAAAAATCAAAGTTGTGTGAATGAGGATCCATTCCCTTAACTATCCTTCATACACTGAATGATGCCATTTGATACTTATTTAGTGGTTTTAATATTCTGGAAAAGAGGAGTTACTTCAAAAGATTGCACTTCTGGGAACAATGCCGTATAAATCAGCATAGGCCACTGCATTGTCATCTTGGGATGGACTGCACCAAGTTTAAGGATTCCATTTTAGATCCCAGTGCCTCCATGCTGCTTCAGAGTGAAAAATGCATGTGGGTTGGCCAGTGACTTGATCTCCCTTTCTTACACCACCACCATTTTTTTTTGCTTTAGTAATATGCAAAACATGCAGTTTCCCAATAGCAATGAGTGCAATAAGACAGGCATTGCAATTTTGAATTACCTCCATTTGTAAGTACCATGCTGGTCCAGGGCTGAACTAACCCATGAGAGTTCCCTTGGGTTGTCTTTAATAGGGAAACTCTGCTTGCAAAATGGTTTGCAGGCATGCAAGGCAGTGCCCTGGTCTGAAGGACCTTCTTATGTAAACTGTTCCCATCTGGAAATGTGAAAATTTTTGTGTTCCAATAGCAGCATTTCTATGAAAAAGTACTTAAAAGAAAAACTTGGGATCTAAGACTATAAATTCAGTATAATTGCTTTTAGATATTTAGTGATCTCCAAAGTACTGGTGAAGATAAGAATGGCTCAAACTATGTAGTTATTTTTTATTCTCACCGGCTCACATACCTAGTGCCACACAGAGTGAAAGCTCCTTTCTACTCTGCTTATCACGTACAATCAGTAACCAGGTTTGGTCTCCAGCACCTTTCAGTTACAACTGCCAGGCAAAATCTCAAGGCAATGAGGCTGCACAGATGAAGTGCAAACTTTGCATCAAGACAGTGGAGTCAAGGGCCATAACTTGGACTAAATCACCATTCAGAGTGATTTAACCCAGAAAGTAAAACAAGATTTTTAACCGTCTGACTGACTTGTCTATTTGTAAAATGAATACATTTGCCTGAAAGACATTAAAACATACAGCAGGTCCCCAGATGTATAAATTATTCATACAATAATGAATACACCACAGTCAGCACGCTATTTACGCAGAAAAATCTTTGAGTTTTTTCCAGATCTGAACCTTCTAGGCAAACAACTTCAGTAAATTTTGTCCGCAAAATAGAGACAAAGTTTATCTTACTACTGCAAAGGAATCTCTCTGTAAAGATCTTTCAGACCATCTTTCCCCTAACATCTAAATATTTATATGCAATATATCTTTCATGTAAATATTCAGAGATTCATCCCAGGCAGAAATGAAGAAAAACATCTAGAAAATGTCTTTTGTGACTAATATTTGGGATGAGAAAGATGTGTAAAAGAAGAAAAAGAAAAGACATCTCTAAAGCATCAAAATAGCCTGCAAGTATTCACTCTTTTGTAGGTCTTTATCCCCCTACCTGTTTCTTATAAGATAGCTGACTACTGCAATTGCTCGCTAAAGCCATTCCTTTAATTCAGACCTCTCCCATTTTTAGTACCCTTAAACAAGCTTGACTGGCAGACTAAGCAGAAGGTCATTTTCAATAGGTTCTGTCATTTGTAATATTTCCTGAATAAGTACTTGAGTTGCAACTGGTGACATTCTTTCACCACCTTACTTGGCAAGACAGATCTCCCTGGCACAGATTTCTTATATGAGGATGCTCTTATTCTATACTTGCTTTTGTTTTGGCTTTTTCTACTTATAAAATGCAAAGCTCCATGCAGATTTCACTGGATATAAAATTTCCTGCCTAAACTCAGAATGACCTTTCTACATGCTGATAATTGCAGATGGAATAAACCAGACACTGACCCATCATAACTTTTTTTTTTAAATTAGTCGCTACCTTTGAACTACAGTCCTAAAATTAAAAAGAAAAAAAAAGGTTTTTTACTCATCTAAACCAGAAGTAATCCTTAAAAAATTGTGGTGTTATTGTTTCATCCATTTGCATCTTATCTGGGGGAAGAACAGCACAATAAGCAACTCAGAACATAGTCTTGCTATTTCTGTGTTACAAAAATGCTGTATGACTATTTCTTTATTCTTTGCCTGAGAAATACACTTGCAGACCAATCACGCTGTTGTCATTGCTTTTCAGAGGCCCACAGGTTATTAAAAAAGAAAGTCATATTCATGAGTGAAGCTGTTTGGGAGCATCTTTAACTGCCTATAAAATGCAATATTAAAAAATCTGTCTGTTTTTTCTAACTGGTACTACCATTATGACCTTGGGCCACTTACAGTGTCTCTGTTTCCACGTTATATTGTCCCTGAAATAACTCTAATATCATGGAAACATAAAAAATGAGTAAGTGCTGTAATATCAGTAGATTTGCTGCTGCTACTGGGTATGCACCTAACTAAGCTTTAAAATGGAAATAGATGGTGCTAGACTTTGATCCAAATATATATCTGAAATTCAGCATTGTTTTCCCCAGATTAGGAATTATACCATTCTATTTCATGATGGACAAATAGATTTTTTTGGTTTTATGAAATCAGATGTTATTAAAATAACAGTCCTCTTTCAACGAGCACAGTTTCATTACTGAGAGGCCAAAGGCACAACCGCTTAATTGTGTCCTTCTGCTGGAGGGGTTTTCACATCTCTAATTATCATGTCTCTAATTATCTGTTTTGTATCTCCAATTATAGTCAGACTTGGCATGTACAGCTCCACCACCCCACTAGAGCTCATTTACCCCAACATGCGTAAGCAGGATCAAGCATATAATCTTTCCATTTGTATCCCAGTTGCAGCACATCTGTTCTCAACAGTGCTAGGTTCATGAAATTTAGTAGGAAATTAATAAACAACCTCATAGAGAATGACTAAGCAAGACATTTTGCAAGGAAGAATTATCACAGTCACCTGCAAATGTATGTGTGTGTGGGTGGTTATCTTGTATAAGCCCAAGGAATAGATACACTAAACATAAATGTACTTCACACTGTACGTAAGAGGGTAAACGTGTAAAACTGCCATTGATATTGCTCTGTTATTGATCTGATTTTCCAGGCAATAACACAAAGAGTTAAACAGGTAATATAAAAGAAGACAACTACTTTCACTGTTCAATTCAATTTTTTTTCTATTTATCAAATTATTATACTCTTCTTTCAAATAGAATGAGTAAGATAAATAAATTAGTCAGAACCTTACTTAGGAAAAAAAATAGATCAAATTGTTTTTAGGTTTGTTTTACCTTTTCTATCTTAATCCTATCTTAGAAGTGGAAAATTTTCCCCACGCAGTTTCCTAGCATAGCTTGTGAAATTCAGAAATTTGAAATTCAGACTATTTTAGCCACTAAAAATTCAAACCTGTCAATCAGAAATTCTTAATGATAGAAAACCCTACAAATATTATTGTGAGACTTTGAACAGATATATTACCAAGAACGTAATACTTCTGAGAGATCTGAGACTGACCAATCAAGGATTTGAAAACCTAATCTTTCATAAATGGAGTTTCATATAAATTAAAATAACTCCATATAAAAGTTAGCAAAGAATGGGTCACTGCTACCTGCAGCACAGGTACACTGAAGGAAATGCGTTGGAAGCTGTCCAGTATTGCACAACAATCTGCCTCAGTCTGCAGTTTCCAGCAATGATTGTGAGCTGCTCTGGTGTGCAGACAAGGTGCCTTTCATACGTATCATCAAAATCTCCACAAAGTTTTAACTGGTGAGCAAAGAGAAAGTTTTATTCAAAAACAGGTGTGCTCAGGCTGGTCAGCTAAACAATTTTACCTTTTGTCAGGCTCACTCCTTTATCAAAGCTCAGGGAGAAAATTATGTAAAATTCAATGCCTATTTGATGTTCAAATTATTTAAATTTCAACATACAAAAGATAACTTTTAAAATGAGAACTCCCTGCATTTAACAGAGAATTAAGCATTGGTACGTAGCTATTGAAACCTGAGGCCTGAATGACCAACCTCACAGGGAGTTAATTAGACACTGCAAAGGTAAATATAGACCCAGGATTTTACTATTCAATGCAAGCATTTCAATTAGAATTGTATTGAACAGTGTCCTGGTTTCAGCTGGGATAGAGTTAAATTTCTTCCTAGTGCTGTGTTTTGGATTTAGTATGAGAAGAATGTTAATAACACACTGATGGTTTTAGTTGTTGCTAAGTACCCTATAGTCAAGGACTTTCAGCTTCCATGCTCTGCCAAGTGCACAAGAGGCTGGGAGGGAGCATAGCCGGGACAGCTAGCCCAGCTGGCCAACATGGTATTCCATACCATGTGACATCATGCTCAGTATATAAATGGTAGGCATGTTCCAGGAAGTAGCGATTGCTACTTGGTTATCGGTCAGCACAGGTGGTGAGCAATTGCATTGTGCGTCACTCATTTTGTATATTCTATCATTATTATTATTATTATTATTATTATTATTATTATTATTATCCCTTCCTTTTCTGTTCTATTAAACTGTCTTAATCTCAACCCACGAATTTTCTTACTCTTACCTGATTTTCTCCCCGTCCCATTGTGGGGGAGGGGAGGGGCCGTGAGCGAGTGGCTGTGCGGTGTTTGGCTGCCTGCCACGTTAAATAACAACAAACAGCCAGCCCAGCAAGTTCACAGTTGGACTTTTTTTGTATATACGTAGACATTACGTGGTCAACATCACAACCGTTTTGTACGGGACAGATATAGGCCTACAAAAGCTCCCCAGAGAAGCCCCAATTATGTGTATTTGAGTAGAGTCCACTCTACTAAAACATATTCCTCACTTTCTGCAGACATACTGATGGATGGGAATAAAAGGATGGAGAAGTACAGCGTGAGCAGATATTCATCATTTCCACTGGATCGGACAGCACTGATCCCTTAAGATTGTGCTGACAAGATTTACAGAGTTACCGGTGGCGCATAACTGCCATGGAGATTCAGAGTTTCTGTATAGGGCCCAATATCCGTGAGATTTAGAAGCAAGTCCATTGAAGGGCAACAGAAATTCAGTCTTCCCCCTGACAGAGCAGCAAGGAAAAAGCTCCATGGTGGAAAGGGAATTACCATGGACTTCTCCTCTCCTGAGTTTTTATAGTGCAATCTGAGAACAATACTAATGACTTCCCTCCAGTTTACTGCTAAGCTGACAAGCCTCCTCAACATCCAGCTGGGATGGCCATTGTACAGATGGGGACACTGAAGTGCAGGAAATTAAAAGTCATATTTCAAAACTGTCTCAAATTTCATTACTTGATTTTCAGAGGGGCTTTTTTTCTACAAATCTAGAGTGTACTTTAAGTAGCAGCTAATAGAAAAAGCAGGTGTTCAATCCTCTTGAATTCAGAAAAAGCAGATGGCTAATATTACATACCTGTAAAGTGTGGAGGATCTAAAAATTAAGGTCACATTTGAAAGTAGGAACTTCACTCATTTGCCCAGAGTCCAGTATTAAATTAATAAGTGAAAACAGTTTTGTTTGTTTCCCATATTTTCTGTATGTACAGCTGAAATTTGTCAGTAATGTAAATGGCAGAGAAGGATTCAGTAACACACTTTCCTGGTCACAAACGCATCATCCAGGTAGGACTAGCTGAAGTAATTGGTATGTTCTTTTTGCTTAAAGTTCATCGCCTGTTTCTGAAAGAGGCAGACACACATTCACCAGGCTAAGTTAAAAGCTACCAGCCTCGCACTGTAAAATGATAACCATTTTCTAATCTCTTCCAAACCATCCAGGCATTTCTTGTTCACATCAGAGCACAAAAGCTTTCCCACGGCTGCAAATGATCAGTATGGTTATCAGGCTCTACAGGTGATGTGACACAAATTCATTTTGTACAGCTTGTGATATATGCATTGCTGTCACAGTCAATATTTTGATATCTCCAGAGATGAATACAGGGTTCTTTAAGTGCCAAGAGAAACACCAGCTATCTAAGGAACAGAACATTGAAAATCTGTAGGAGGTTTTACTTTTGCAGCTGCAGACACACATTTCCATCACAAGGGAGGCTGGAATGGTAATTCAGCACCAGCTTTGCATTGCTAACAGTCTTGCATCAGCTAAGGAGTTTATCTAAATTGGTGACCAGGGGCCATAAATGACAGAAGAATTTTGTTCCTCTCACAATGGAGAATTTTCTTGCTCTAACAAATCCTTGGTTTTGCCATCCTATTTAAAGTGATAGCAATGATATTCATTACACTGCTAAATGTTAGTAAACTGTTTTCTTTAATACCATAATCATTTCAGTGGCATATTTTCGTGGGCCAGATGGCATTCCTTATGCTTTTATTTCTCAGAGATTATATCTACTCCAAACAAACAGCCCAAGCTCTCCTTATTTCAGCTATCCCGTACTAGCTTTCAAAAAAAAAAATTTCTTTTCCTGAGCCCATTGCAAACATGCCATTCTATTACTAGATTGCATGAAGTTATTGAAGAATATTACATTTGGAAAGTTTCTAGCAAACGGGATTATTTTCCTTTGAACCTTGGTAAGCATATTTTGAAACGGCAACTCTCAGCAATGAAGCTGTTATTCACAATAGCAGAATGAGCAGTGTTTCTGTCACACGGTAAACCTTTATACTACTTAGTAATTGAAGATGGTTTGCATGTGATTTGTTTACAAAATCAGCCAAAAAAAAAAAAAAACACAAAAAAAAAACCCAACAGAAAAACCAAGTATCCAGCTTTACACAATTTAAGAGTGAAGTTGGAAGGTAATTTAGTCACAAACATTTCCATTTTTCTATTCCCAGGACAATTCATAGTTTATCCTAGAGTATAATTCATGATCAGAAGAATGCTGCAACCATGTATTTTACAATTAGATATTTCATTTGCATTGTATTAATTTAGACTGACACTATTTAAACTATTTAGGTGTAGCTCTAATATGCAAGGCTTAAGTGACTTGAGAAGCCTACATTTTCAGAACCATTCAGACCTTTTGTATTTATGGTTCATACTGTGTCTACCTTGAACCATGCAGATGCTCCAGGTCAAGTGGATGGGAGGCAGCTTTAGTCCACTCAGGATGTAATGCAGCTAATGCGGTTGCATTAGCAGGGCATTGAGATAATTGACAGCGCCTTACATTAGCTTAGGAACAACATTACTCTAACGAGGCTAGCTGGCTTCTAGACCAGACTTGATTCACATCTGGCTAGGCCAGAGAAGGGCAGGAGTGAGCGACCAGTCTATACTCCTTTTTACAGTAAGTTTCAGAGTCCTTAATCGTGTAAGCCACATAGCAAATGGGGTTGTTCTTTTTTTCTCTGAACATGTTTATGAGAACAAGTGTTTGCCTCCCTGAGTTTCAGAAGACACACAATACTATTTCTGCTTCTAGATTGGAGCACCGCTGTAACTGTGTATATTCAAGTATATAAACTCCACAAAATGTGGTTGCATAATTTCATTTATGTCTTTTCAGGGGCAAGATATCTGTCTCAGTTTCAAGATCCCTGTGACACTGCAGCAGTGATTTGCAGCTTTTTTACATTTGCAGTGTACAGTGGATGCAGTCTCATCCCTTCTTACAAGGATAGGGTAGTGGCTGATCAGAAGCAAAACCAGCAAGCTAGATGAACTCTCAGTTAGCAGAGAAATTAAATGAATTATCAGTTTTGCTGTTCACTGCAGTGAACATCTGGAGGGTTCCTATAACAGTTCAATTCTTTGAAAAGGAAGAACATGAGAAACTGCATCAGAATTAATGCACAGAAAAGGAAACAAATGATAAAAAGGAGGGGAAAAAATCTCTAGGACCAGAAAATTTTCCTCTAAAAGATCAAAAAGTGCAACTTACCATGAGGATTTCAATCTGTCTTCCTGTCAGAACAGCAGAGATGAGGATGACCAGTCCACAGAGCACAATTTCAATTCTAGAAAGAGATGACAGAGG
This sequence comes from Calonectris borealis, assembly GCF_964195595.1. Taxonomy (NCBI): domain Eukaryota; kingdom Metazoa; phylum Chordata; class Aves; order Procellariiformes; family Procellariidae; genus Calonectris; species Calonectris borealis. The sequence goes on from NC_134322.1 coordinate 15,061,644, forward strand.
GGAGGTATGGGGTAAAACTTAAGGACAGCCATTCTGGTGCAGAGAAAGCTACAAACATAGTACTGAGAAGGTTTACAGGGAATGACTTGCCAATGCAAGCCAAAAGGCAACTACCTTTCTTTACGCAGTGCACAGTTAAACTGTAGTCCAGTTTAAACATGGCCAGGTACATTCTAGAGACATAAGACCAAAAAGAGTAATTACATAAATTTATAGGAAGTGGGTCCGTTAATTGCTGTTACACACTAGTCCATATAAAACTGTCGGCTCAGGAAGACCAGATTGTTTTCCAGAAGCCTAACTAACCACAGTGGGTTAATGTTGGGAAGAACAAACTGAGCTTTCAGTCTGACTAATCCATTACTTGTGTTCCTACCTCATATTGGTAAGTTCTTTGCATTGCCATCTAGGCCACACATATGCAATGAAAGCTTGCTGATAGCGCATAATATCTTATGATTCAAACTAAATCTGCTTTTTGTAAAACTTCAGCTGGTATTTCTGGTAAAAGTTTTACGAATATTTCTTTCCAATCTAAATCAAGATATATAATTAGCAAGTCCTGCTCTCCACAGATCTCGAAACACAAGACGGCAATCCATGTAATAAATCCACCCTGGTCAGCTCTTTATCAGGTGACATTGCCTTTACAGTCTCTAAGCTGAATCACAATGTCATAAATAGAGTAAATAGTTTTATTTAACTATCAGCTAGAACTAGTGCAAGTTCAGAAATTGAGAAACCCTATTTAATAAACTTGAAAGACACTATATTAACTAGTTTATTGAATTCCCTCCTGATTCTAAGATGAGACATACTGTTTCACTTTCAAAGGACTCAGTTGCTTCACCTTTCCTCATTTGCATGACTTCTTTGCTCAGCTAGGAAGTTGAAACTTAAAATAAAAAATAAAAAAAAAAAATCTTGACTTTGCTCTTTTCCTCCTGAATAAAACCTCTCTTGTATAATCAGCCCATTTTTCAGAGATTTTTTTTATATAGAAGTTGTTTCTTTTTGGTTTTGTATCTCTTTGCATTATTTTTATTTGATGCTATATCTAATGTACTTTATAACTTCTTTATTTAGGAAAAAAGCTTAAAAAAAAAAAAAGAGAGAACAAGAATTATAAAGTATCCATCTCCCAAAACCTTTTCTTCTTTCACATCCTATGTATGTGTAATAGCAAAAACATCCCTGCTAAGAATACTACATTTCAAATTGAAAACACTGGCAAAAATCCTACTGGATGCCAGCAACCCACACTTTCACAAACCTGAAAAATGCAGCAGATTTAAAAACAAGGGAAACAAAACAGAATTGCAGTTTAATCATCAATAAATCATACTAGCATAAAAAGAAAAGTACAAAGCAAAAGGTTAATACCCATGTTACAAGATTTATAATACAAATGGCTGATAATAGACACTGAAGGAATCAATCAAATAGCCAGTGGGGTCACAGACATCAAGAACATGCTCTTAAAACCAAATTCGGAAAAAAAGAACTTGTAAGCAAGGCACATACTCAGGTAGTACATGCTTTATGCAGGTAGTACAACCAAATATCAATTCATAAAAGGAAGACATGATTCTTAATTCTTTATGCTATGTTTAAAATGAGCACTAAAAGATATGTTCATTATACCTGACTGTGAACAAAACAGAATTCCATGACCTGTAATAAAAGAAGATGTAAGGCAGCATCTGGAAAAAATTAAGTGTTTCAAATAACCAGGTCCAGATAATTAGCTGAGAAGCTCTCTGAACTACTGACAATTTTTTAACAAACCTAAAAACCTAAGGAAATCTTCAAGTACAAAATGTTCCCAATGTTATTGCAGTGTTGCAAGCAGTAAAAGTGGCTGGGGAGCTGGAAACTGGTAAGCCTTATGCAAAGCCTGGAACAGTTAACTTGTAACTGGCAACACAGATTCAAATATCATCAACGCCAGTCAACAGTCAAAATATAATAATTGATGTTTTCCTAGCAATTTGGTCCTGTGAAAACCATCTGTTCTCTTTTTAGAAAGGTGTGTAGTAGTTTGATAGAGACAGCTGTGTCAGTGCAGTCCACTTGGGCTTCTTTGAGGTACTTGACTTAAAACAAAAAGCTTGCACGTGGAGGATTGAAAAGAATCTATTTCATATTCTTAAAACTTGCTTAAGAGATCTCCCAGTGTATAGGTAAGGGCAGACCACCAGTGTAGCTCACATCATGTCTTACTAGCATGAAACCCAACTGTAAATCCTATAGTGATTGAGCAGGTGGCCTGCCATCTTCAGACAGCCTCTATTCAGGGACGTTTCCAGTCACTGCCAAAAATTCTACAGCGCTTTTAACAGATAGAAGAAATGACCCAAAGCTTCCTATAGGACAGTGTGAAATGAAAATAATACTTCTTCAGTTGTTATAGTGATTTCCATGGCAAAAATGCTCTGTATGTCAACTTATAACTTTTCTAGTGAAGCAAAAGTCATCCTGATTGAAAACTTTTTTTCCTGTTTTTTTTTTCCTTCTGTGGATATAAATCGCATTTAACAACAAATACAACAGAATGTAATCTACTGTAATCCAATCTCTAACTTCAGCAGCCTGGGGCAAGTCCTCAAATGCTCATCAGAAGATCTAAGGGAGTTGGGAATAATATTATTACAGCTGTTTTCATTCCTCTCATTCCTGGAGAAACCCAGTTTGGCTTGTTCCTGCTCTAAGTGTAAATTAGAGCAATTCCAAGGCCATTTAAGATCTGCACTAGCTTCACATCACTCTTTGAATGGCTTTTGCCAACAAAACGTAAGATGAATAAACTTCACAACATCTCTTCTTCCCATACCATGGGGAAGGCACTCAAAAACAAAACAAAATCCAATATATCAAGAACGTAAAAGAAGGTGGTATTGAGCTGGCTGTACTAGCTATGCCCCTGTCACAGATTCCTCCCAAAGGGGAAAGACTCCTTCTGCCTATTTCCAGCAGTTATCCTGCTCTTTAGCACCACACAAGGGCTGGATCAAGAGTTGAGAGTTTGTCCAAAATACTGGAAGTAAGCTATATTTAGATAGCAAATAATCATCCAGAGGTCCATGCTCAGGTCAGCATGTTGACTGGCTTTAAAATCAAAAGAATGGATTTTTTTCTGACTATGTGGAAATGTTATTTTTTAAAAAAATACTATAGAAGTGATTCTCATTCCTCAAAAGCCTTTGTCAGAAGATGGTACCACTACATCAAACACTAATGTCAAGCCCCAAACATTAATAGACAGTCATTCCAAGAGAAATCATCTTATAAAAAGTGTTTGGAGATACACTACACAAAAATGTAGTAATGATAAAACACTAAAGGAAATTGCAGAAGCTGCCTACGCACCCAGGAAAATTATTTCTTTTACAGGAAAAATGTGTTGTTTTCCTATTTAATTTGATGTCCTCTTACATTAACAAAGGCATCCCTGGATATCCATATTCATAGGAACACTCTGTCTGCTGTTGAATATGAAACACAAATCATTTTGCCTTCCTAGCTAGACCTGTCTTTGTAAACTTCAACTTTCATCTATTTTGTTGACCTGCTTGTGTTATTCAAATACCAGGCATAAAGATAGTTTAATATTGCCACATAATTTGCAGTGTCAGACTGCAGAAACTACATTACTGTTATAGAACAGTCTAGGAACTCAGCTATAATGGAAAAATAATAACCCACCAGGCTCAAGAACTAGACATATTCAGCAGATGTTTAGGAATATTATCACCTTCTAAAAGCCAGCATCTGAACATAAGCAGCAAAAGATCCATGTACTCTTTTCAGTTGCTCTAAATATTATTTTAGATGCTTGTGGTTTTTCTCCCCCCACATTTTCTTAGAGTCTTTCTGCACTCTCATATTATACATTAATATTTCAATAAAAATATGATAAAAACCCAGAAGGTGTGAACTTGGTGGATCAGATGCAAAGAAAGATGAAAAAGTGAATGTAAATGTGCGTGTTTCTGCTAATCTGCTGCTGAACTACCAATTTAAAGCAGTATAGTTCAAAATTGTGGAAAGAATTGAATTTTAATAGAACTAAGTATATGTCTCTGATACTTTAGAAAATATATTCTTTAATGCAAATGGGAAAAATAGGTATTTCCTGCTTAATGTAACTGTCCAAAATATACCATTCATTAATCCCATTACAACATGATAATGGCAAGTTGATGAGCTATTTATTCAAATAAGATTTGGACCACTTGTCTTTTAAAAATTCAGTATGTGTTTTGGTGCTCTTAGGAGCAAAATTTGTTGCCAGATCAGTATGTTGGAAAAGGTGTTTCATTCCAAAAATCTCTATCATTATTTAAACAGCTTTCGAATCCACTGAATCCATCTTAGACTTGCAGCCCAAGTTCTACAGTCTATTATTTTGAATACATTGAAATTGCAATGCTATAAATTTTAATGCAAAATGAAAAAATATGGTCACATTACATTAACTTACCAGCTTTAGTATTCAGACTTCTTGCACTGTTTTTTTTACAACACACTTTCAGTATGTAATTCAAGGCATTTAATTTTCTACTTACACCTAAATAATTTCCATCAACTCATTCCCTCACACAAAAAGTGTTGTAGTATAAAAATTGATAGACATATATTTAGTTTGAATAGGAAGTTATTTCATGTTATCAATAAACCTGATATCCTCAGATTATTGAAGATTATTGTAACATATATAAGCAAAGCATAAAAGTAATTTAAACATAACATCATTATTTTCTTCTGATCTCTCAAGATGTAAATGTGCAATTAACCTGCACTGCATTTTTGAAAGAAAAAATACTACTTCTGGGCTGTAATCTGTTGGATAAGAGGGTATTTGGGTCAAGCTGGAAGCTGTGCATTTGAAGCACCATGCACAGAACTGCTAGACACCAGAAAGTGCAATGGGAGGCCTGTAATTCTGCTGCAGCTGCTGTGGACACAAAGGTGATGCACAGGAAACTGTCAATAAATCTGAGAGCTGATCATGCATTTGCAGATTAATATTCATAGAATATATACTGTTAAAAGGAACATAAATATCTCTTGACTCCTAATACATTTTGCCATCCCCCCAAATTTGGTTTGCTTTCCCCCAAATACATGCCCACAATTTAAATCCTTCAAATGCTTTGAATGTGATTTATATCAATTAAAATCTCTTAAACTGAACACAGCAGACTGTGCAGAATATTCCAAAAAGACAATACAAAGAGTTTTCATAAAGCTCGAGAAACTGAAGAAATCCGAGAATGATAAAATTAAGAGACAATGGTTGAACATGGATAGAATGAGATCTGAAAAAGCATTATTAAAATTATATCAGTTTACAATTCATTTTGTTAAATGCAAATAACTTTAGAACTAAAATGGTATTTTTTCTTCAGTTTAGATTTGCTTTGTAGATTTCTTCAGGAGTCAGTACAAGTCTAAGTCTGAAGAAAATCAGTTTGCTAATTTCAAGTTAAAAACATTTAAAGCAGCAAATCCTGGGTCTGATTCATGTCAGAGTGGATAAATTCAAAGCTAGAGGCTCCAAATCTCCCAGCATGGCTTTAACTTTGACCAATTCTAACAATGTTACACATACGTTAATCTGAAAGGGATGTAGTCTGAAAACACTGGCTAATTTTTACTGTTTGGACAGCTAAGATTCAAAGTACAGTATGTGCCAAATAAGCTAATCTTTAAGGTAGATAGCTATTACTTTTTGAAAATGTTTAAGTATTTAAAACCAGCAAGCAGGTCAAGTAAAAAGACAGACACACAACAGTACAACTAAATGGTCAAAAACAAATCACTGCCTTATACACCCATGGTATTATTTTATTTTAATTAAAACTAAATTAAAATCAAACTTTTTTCTCAGCCGAACAATACTAGTAGTCCTCAGCCCGTCTATTTTTACAATAGTTTTTCCCAGAAGAAAATGGGTTTGGGTTTTTTTCTAATAAGAAATAAGATATTCTTTCACCTCAAATTAATTCAGAATTGATTGATGGGAAAATTAAACCTTGGACAGAAAGCAATTGTAGATTTTTTTAGCCAATAGGGAAACGCTCTATAAAATTATGGTGTGCAGAGACCACTGTTGCTATGGAAACTGTTTTGCAACCTTAAATGTGACAGCAAGTACCAGGTGTCTGCTGTAACGAGACCTTAAGGTAATTATGAAATGTAAATAAAGTTTGCTGCCAAAGTGATTTAGCAATAAGGATGGACTGAAACCAGGTATCACCTCCAGGCCTGAAGGACAAACCCCTCTCTGGATAACATGCTGGGGAGAAGGTGCAGTGCGGCGGTGGCCAACGCACAGCTCACAAGCCACACGGGCCTCCAAAGAGGCCAAGCCCTGTTGAACAGCCCCCCGCTCCCAGCCCCAGTGCCCGAGGGAAGGCTCCAAGCTGGGCTGTATGGCGGGAGTTACAGAGTATAAGTGCATGGTCAGCAAAGAAGGAGATGTTTCTGGGAGAAACAAGACACAGAACAGCCACCAGACTTCACCTTTGGTCACTTGCTTTCTGCAGCACCCAGGAAAATTTCTGTTTCTCTCTTCACTGGCTGCAGTTTGGGGATCCCATGCACATTGCTGGCTGGTGGTCAGAGATTGTGCCCCCTTGCACCAAGGTTCACAGGAAGTGAGGCAGAGGCTGAGGACCTGCAATCTGTTTAGATGCGGTTCTTGCTACACTGGTTTCTGCAGTATTGCATAGCTTCGAGCTGGATGTGGTTGACACCAATTCTGGGAAGCCCGTACAGAGAATCCAAAAGCACTGGGTCCTTTGACAGCGCTGTGAGTTAGGGGATTATCCTAAAGAGGGTACATCTCATACGTCAGGACATGGGAGTGCAGAAGTTTGGGTAAATAAGGAGCAGGGTGATACTCTGGCAGAGGAAGAATGGAGACAGCACTAGGGCTTGGCTTTATAAGGGAGGGACAACTTACATAGGGATAGTGGGTTCTTGGTTAGGGGAGAAGTTCAAAGTGTAGTGGGGACATACATGAATGAGTAGATTTCAATATGTGAAGAAATATATGAAAGTCTACAGAGCCCTCTGTCTGGCTGTGTTGAAGAAAGTGGTTCTCTGTCCCTGAGCTCAATCACTTAGCAGAGAACACACATGCCCTTTCGAAAGTTTTCACGGCAGAGGCAGTGTGAAGCTCACACAGCTAACTCACTTCTACCTTTTCCCACAGATACCCACAGGGCCCCAGCCTTTCCAGTCCTGCATGGCAGGTCTGCAAGCAGCTAACTGGCACATCAGGCATATAGGATCCATAAGCAGGAGAAACCACAGATCTACGCTGTAGCTAAAGGGGAAGGGAAGCACCAGTAAGGAGGGCCCCACATTCAAAGGAGCCCAGCTGCAAGAACCATTTCCCAGCTAAAAGTACGCATTTCCTTTCATTACTGACTCAACTTCTTTAGGATGCTGAGAAATAGTAACAGATAGTTTCCCCCTATGCCCTGCCAGTATTACATATCAAAATTAACCTGTTGCTTTTCCGAGTTATTTTAGAAGACCATGATTTATTTTTGCATTTAAGTGATGGACTTCAATTTCCAAGGCTCCAGTTCTTAAAACACACTTCAGAAAGTGGCACTATGGAAGTTACACACATGAGCATTGCTGAGTCAGAGCCCAAATCTGGCATTGTTGAGAAGTCAATTGAATTTTCTCTAAATCAGGTCATTTTGGTAGATAAACCTTTCCTTGAAGAAGACTCTAAAATGTTCCTCTTGTGAAATTTAGCTGTGTTCCTATCAGACACTTTTGGATTTCTTAGCTATTCAAACCAGTGCTTAAAAATCCTGAACAGGTACATGTTCACAGAGCCATCTCAGAGCCACCTCTGTCACTCCAGGGGAAGAAAAGGGTTGCCTGTAACACTGACTTCATCTCTGTCAAGGGCATCCCACTCCAGGAAATCAGCATAATGGGAAGCTCAGTCCCATCTGCCTTCACCCCCCTGCAGCACAAACTGACCACTGTAACAAGCCTGGAGACTACATTAAGGGATGACTTCTCAGATGCCAGCAGTTACAATCTCCTGGTTTTGCTCAGACATTTCTAAACCAAGCCTCATAACATTAATGAACTGACATTGAAAGAGATCCTTTATAAAAAACAAACCCACTTAAAACTTATGCAAGAGAAAATTATATTCTTCAATACAAAGTTTCCCAGCATTCCCACTTGCTGTAGAGAATCTCTGGTTGCTGCCTGCAGAAATTTGTTTCTCATCACAATGACATGAACTCCAAATCACTCAAATAATTGCATTTTTTTAAATGCATGCGACTGCTTCCAGTCGGTTAGTGCATGTTTCTAAGAGAAGCCCTAGAAGTCATGCCTTGTATTCCAGGCACGACATCAAAGGAATTTGACTAGAGCTTTACAACACAGTATCAGAAAGTCAAATAATGGTAACCTTGACAAAGAGCCAACACTAAAAAAAGCAAAAGCACATTCATATGTCCCTGTAGTGCTGCGGGGGAAAGGGAGGGAGGAAGAGGTGCAATGGAGCATAGTCATTTATCTCAATTATTGTCTGCTTTTCCTAAATCAGTTTTGACAAGAATTGCATTTCTTAATATCCATTATTCTCTCAGCCTTGTTGGGTTTGGTTCTCTCTCTCCATATTAGTTCATCGATGTCTCTCTAAACCATGTATCCTGCTACCACTGACAAAGAACAAAACCCTGGGCTGGCTGGACCATCAACACCCACACGTGGTGTTCTCATAAAAGAGCAACAAGTGGTCCTTTTCCCATTGAGCACAGGAGTGCTCCAAAGGGAAGGTGTTTTTTCCTTGGGAAGTTCACAGGTGTGGGGAGCAAAGCCAGGAGGCCTTATCTGCAAGTGATCACATGATTTTAACACTGCATAAACATACAGCAATAGAAAAAGCAGTAATAGGGCAGAGATCATTTCTGCCTAAGCAGTTTTCTTTAAAGCGAAAAAAAACTGTTTTCAAATTGCTATTGTAAATTGTTACAAATTTTGTCTTACATCAAATACATGGTGACCCTTTGTTATCTTTGTCCTTAGCATAGTTACAGGACTTACAAGATATTGCATATTTGATTGCTTCCATATACAAAGAAATAAAACATTTTATGTTTTCATTATCTGTAAGTGATAGAATCCTAACCTAAAGAGAATTACTCATTAATTAGGCTATTTTGCTAAATGAAGGAACATACCTTTCTACTGCATGCTGTCAAGAACACAGCAATAGATAAGCTTTGATTTCACACTAAAAAAAAAAAAGGGGGCTTTAAAATTTTGTTGCAAAAAGGGAAAGATATCACAGCACACTGTATATTATAGCACCACCTTGAAGATACCATTTGGTTTAATGCAGCTATTAGGTTTGTTCTCCTCTTTCTCTGTCTTTCAATTTCTAACCTTGTGAAGGTCCATTCTGAAGTAAAAATATTAACAGCAACAATCATTCCTCAAATTGCTTTGCCTTTAACATGACATTTTTCAACTTAGCTTTTCTATGCCTTAAATATTCAAGCATTGCCGTGATCACAACATCTTCAATGACAATTTTTTTGGTTTATTTAATTTAATTTTAGCGCCTACAGGGAAGAAACTTTTTCCTGCCATTGGGTTTTTCATTTGTAGAGGCTAGAACAGGAGAACAAAATACATACGTCCAGCTACTGGTAGGAACGCCGATTTCTCCTTTTAACCACATCAGTTATCATGTTCCAATGAATGAGAGTGAAAATACTTCTCACTTATTTGACAGTTTTCCATTTGTTTTATTATCTACATCTTGATAATTCAATAGATCTCCAATGTTTTAGAAGAACAAGTTCCAAAATATTGTCACTGAAGAAGAATGAATTATGGCCATTCCTGCCTTTGTTTCAATGTTTTTCAGAGCCTGTTTAATATTTGATTTTCATAACCAGTGTCACCCAATCTCAAAATATACTCTGCTTTAAAAGAGTTTAGTTATCCAATTAACTCACTTTGGGCATTAAATGTTAAATGGCAGTGAGACATGAGAGTTTTATTCAACAATAGAGAGTGAGAAAATATTTTTAAACGTTATTCAGTGCACGAAGAGTTTTATGACAGAATCATTTTGATCAAAATTATTTGTATGGTATAATTAAGTTCAGCAAGTCATCAAGAAGGCAGGTCATTATTGGTGCATTAGCCAATCCTGAAAGGGAAAGCAGAAAATTGAATAATACAGAATAACCATGACAAACTATGAGATGGCCAGCTGAGTGACCAAACCTGATAGCAAGTAACATATTGGAAGCACTAAAGTAACAAAAGATCACAAAGTTGAAATGCATGAGGAAGATTAAAACTGGATCTACAGAGGGAAGATTATGACCTTATTTTTTTTCCTCTTCAGTGCTGAAGTGGTAAGTATAAAACTACAACAGAAAAGTACCAGAATCTCTGGATGGAAAGCATCTGGTGCTGTTCTACCCAACAAATTCATTTATAAGGGCAGAGGTCATCAGCCAGAAGAAGAACTTTGGAGGCGCACAAAGTATAACATAAGGACAGAAATTTTCACATAGCAGAAAACAAACAAAACAATGAACTGGATCTGTGTTGGACATGGCTAACATGACACCAAATATATTTTCCTTTATAAGTGGATAAAAATGATACCATGTAGTTCTGCAAAAGAAACAGATTTGTTATTTAGAAGACATATCTTCTATATAGTTCATAGACCATATTTCAACATTTTCTTAATGTGAATTAGACACTCAAAGTTATCACAGCACTAATAAATGGAGATGACAAATTTCTCTGTTGTTTGTAGTCATGCTTTCCTGCGTCCTCATTAGCTCTTTTGAGCCTGTGCAAGATACTTTTGGAAAGATCACATAGTTCAATATCTAATCTTTCCCTTGGGACATTTCTGCCACTTAGTTTTGAGACAATTCTCATATTTAATTAAATTCACCAGAAGACATTTAGATTTGTGCATCTCAACCCATATAAATTAAAAATATAAATAGAAAGACATTGCAGCATTCTGTGTGTCCTCCAGCCTCTTATCCCTCTTGGTTGCCTTTCTGTAATTCAGTGTTCTCTGCTAGTGTTAAAGTTTCCCATATGGACTGCAGTTTTCCTCCTAAATATTCCAGCATCACCTAATATCCTTGACTTTCAATGGTTCATCAGGTGGAGCTTGAATTAAATTTAATTTTAGTATAGCTTATGTTTCTTAAAACCACTTGCTCCATAGAAACATTTTTCTTCTATCATTTCCAACACAGAAAGAAAAGCCAGTTCAAGGAAAAACTTGCAAAGTACAAAAAGCAAAATCTATTTGGAAAGACAAAACTGCTTTTTGTACACAATCTGACAATAAAAATCTAAAATCTAAATATGAAATATAAATAGCATCTATTTCAGTAGTACTGCACCCTTGACAAGAAACCTTGTATAAAGCAGTACATTTCACAGCATGCCCTTGCCATACTTCCTACATCATTATGTCACATTACTTAGACTTTCTGAGTTTTATTATAGAAGAAAATGTCCAAAAAACATACGCATATGCATTATGAATTTCTCTCACATGGACTACGTTCTTATTATTGTTATTCATGATTCCCAGACAGGAACTATTACAGCAGTCAGATATCAAGACGTGTGTAAAAATCCATGTCCATATTTGCCAATCACAGCAAAATAAACAGAAATTATAATGAATTGATTTTGATAAATCAACAAATTGGTAACATTTCATGCAGCAGAAAATTCTGGTTCACTGGTTATTGGCATATATTCCTGAACTAGGAAGCTGGAAAGACAACTAAAGGTAACCTCGAAACTCCAGATAAACCAGACAAATACTTTCAATTATGTGTTTGACTTCTAGTTTGCTTACTGTCTCCAGAACTGGAAGCTAATGCCAGTGGCATAGGTGAAATAAAAAGTGTCTTATATTAGCTGCTAATCTAACTCCATTGAAGCCAATTAGTTAAACTAATCTGAATTTGCTCCAAGGCTTTATCGCTTCAGCCTTGTCTTTTTCAATAAATCAAACATTATTAAAAAGAGAATTCAATAAAGTTACAGTGGGGTTATTTGGAATATATTAAAAAGAAATTCATGTGATACCAACAGATGGCAGCTCACAAGTTTGTTCTTTCACTTAAAAAATGCATAACATCCTCCAAACAATGAAATAGAGCAAAAGAAAATTCAAGGAAGATCATTTGAACTCATAGATTTGCTAAGTTTATAAAGTAGATTTTATGCACATAGCACTACACAGACTGAAAATTCTTGGATTACTTCAATTAATTCACACAGCAAAAAAAAAATACAAGGTTATGATTCTGAAAAACTTTAAAGTATAACTGAAAATATATTAGCGAAATTATTTTTTTTGTTCACTCGGTTAAAGACTGATCATGAAGATATAAACTAATCTACTCTTCTCCCATAAATTAAATAGGGAAAAAAACAATCCACCTGAAAAAAAATCACTATGAAAAAGACACAAACATTCAAATAGGTAGAATCTGCTGCAATTATAGTTATCCCAGACTGCCAGGTGCTGGGCAGAGAGAGGCCCCCCTGCAATTACTTCATATGCTTACCACTGGCAAATTTGTGGGGATGGGGGAGTGTTCAAAGACTATTTTGCAGATTCTATGTATCAATAAAAAATCTCCTTACGTGCCATATCACCAATGATACAAACTGGTATTTCAGTTCGGCAGTTTGGTTTATTGATTCTGGAAACCTCACACCCACAAAATGGATAACTAAAGAAGAAATGTTTGTCTCTTCTCTGCTTCTTTTGCATGTCTCTGCCAGTAATGTGATCACAGTCAGATAGTGTGGACACAAAAGGAAATCCTACCCAATGGTCATGAAAAGATTAAATGCCTTCAACTGTTATTTCTAAGTTTTAGCAAGATTTTCCAGTTCAGTTCTTATTACTGTTCTTAAACTGTAAGGGATCAATTAAAAAAGGAAAACTCAAACATGAGGTCTTGACCCAAATTGCTTGGAGCTAATTAGGATATCAAAAGTCCACAATAATGGGTACAGTACTATTCCTTTCAAAGAGTACCTAACAATGAATGTTTGATGATACTCGCAGAGCTAACAGAAAAGTTCAGTATGAGGACTCTAATTCTGCTTTTAAGACTGCCATAGTTAGTACTATCATGGGGGCAGGCAGGGAGGGGAGAGCTTAAATAAGCTTTTTGTTGCAGCGAATAGCAATGAGTTTGGTACCTCCTACAGACAGACAAGCTCATTAGTCAGCAAAGCAATGCTATTTTAAAGTTCAGTGACTCTGAGCAATGGTCCAAATAATGTGGAATCACCGCAATAACAAAGAAAGATTACCTGATTCAAGCATGCCTGGACAACCTCTTGAAGTTCAGAACCTCTTCTAGCTCACCTACCTGGACAAGGTAATTGCTCTGCCAAGTGGCCCAGAGCTAGCCAAGTGCCTTTCCCGCAGAGGGGCTGTATTAGATCTCTGCAGGTCTGAGCATCTTAGCCCAAGCTTTACTGATATTTGTAAATCAACCTTAATTTCTTCCGAGAACAACTGGAAGTCGGATTTGCTTTGCTCATTATTGTATAACTTCTAATGCCTTCAATTAAGTTTTTTTGTTTATAATCATTGTAATTCATGCCCTTAACCCAGAGCATAAAATCGAGATTTCTTCAGAGTAATTTTCATCTCCATATTTTCATTAACAACCTCCGTTGGGAGCATAGAGTTTTCAGTAGTTCTGCTCTGCAGACAGGGTATGGACTTACATATCCAAAACATTTCCATGCAGGAGTCAAAATTAATATTATTAAAAGTATAATAATGTCTTTATCTGAATACTTTCTATGTTTCCTACAGCTATTTGCTCCACATACAGAAATGGTTTTCCCACCCCAAAAATTCCGCAAAATCCAGTTAATGCCATTCAGCAATGACTATCTCCCTGACCTTTCTTACCTGCATTAACTTCTCCTGGTTTAGTCTGCATTTTCATGTGCTGAAACACCTAGGAGGTATGCAGTAGTGGCTATAAATAGCCATTTCCAATTATTCTTTCTCTGACCTTTCTGTCTCTCATTCTTGGCAATGTTCCCTCTCAGGGCAGCCAAATGACAATTTTGTCAGTAGTTTTTTGGATGTACTCTCTTCTCTCATTTATACTCTTCTTTTTTTTCCTATGCAAATAATCTCAGCAAACCTTTCCAATTAAATTATACATCTTCTTTTTGTTAATGAATAACTAGTGCTCCACATGCAGCTTCCAAATTATAGCTTAAATATATACCTACTGTACACAGCCTCATACAGTTCCTCCGTCTTTGCTCTTTTTCCACCCTGCTACACTCTTTAGATCATATCTTTCTGACCCTGTTTTGTATGGCCAGAAAGAAATTCAAGACTCTCCTGTAATATTTTTAAAGTTTCTATTTATTAACGACTATTAGTGTATGCTGATTTGTTTCAATGATGTCCCCTACTTTGTTTTCTAAGAAAAAAATATTTTACAGTTAAACATACAAGTGCATAGAACCTGAAGTGCATAGAGAAATTAGTGCAAATCACTATCCTTCCAGATCTTGCAAGAGGATCTTGAGTGAGAAAAAGACCTGGAAGCCATAGCTTGCAATTAGAAGCATACTAATCTAAAAAATTCAATACATATAAAACCTTGAAATAAACCAACGTTTTCCGCAGCAAGCACTGCCTGATCTGTTTTCTGACTTCAGCACAATAAAAAGTAACAATGCAGTATTCTCGAATAAGATCTTAAAAACAGAGGAGTAAAGTTATTTGCAAATGTTTATACACAGAGCTATAAAGCGTAACTCTTACAAACTTAACCATCAAAATACATCCCTACTATAAAACTATACTACACACAGTCATCTTTTTTAGTGGAAAGCTTATTCAACATTTGAAGCATGAAGGAAACATCAATTTTGAACCACTTAACATGTTTGGAACAGTCTATGGAAGCAGAAGTCAGAAATATGCACTGTAGATAATACTGGGTGGAGAGAACTGATGTGAGGATGAGGAAGCTTACGGGTTTAACTTGAAAAAGTTGAGTGAGGATTTTCTTGCTGATTCTTTTGTTCTTTTATGAATCCATTAATGCTGCACACACACACACAAACAGCTGTTAAACATTTATATCCACCCAACCAAGGATGACATCCATCCAACAGAGGTTTGTGTAAACCTGAGATTTTAATCTTGTGGTCTGTGGACTTCTGGCAGGGGCTCTGCAGTATTTATAAAAGGTCTGCAATATGTAACTAAGAGCAGGAAGCCCATTATCAGTAGGTTTAAACTTGCAATACAAGAAACCAAACTTTCACTTTAAAAACGTAAGTGGTCCACAAGTGGAAAAAGGTTGGAAGTCACCGATACATCAGGCAAGACTCACAACGTGAGTCACAATTCATCAAATATAACATTACACTTTTTCCGTTAATATTATGACAGTAGTCTGTGAGGAGATGATAGGTCAGAATTTGCCTATAAAATTGTCCTGATTCTTTGTCAATATGTACTGAGCAGTTCAAACGACATCATCCACATCCTAACCTCTATTACTTTTATTTAAATTTATATGTGCTCTGCAGGGTGAATATATGATGTAGTTACCATACTTGCCATGCTTCTTGGGGGGGGAAAAAAAGTTACAGAAAGTAAATAAGAGCTATAATATTCTTTTTTAAAGCTCTGGACAAAACTGTAGCTCACAGCTTAATCTTGACAAAAGTTACTGCACATGTTTGAATGTTCTGTAGTTTAATTTTACATCTCCAAATCCCTGACCTAAGTAAAAATCTATACACTCCGAAATTTTTTAAAGATTGCTTCTAGCATTCTTTAGAAAGCAAGTTTTTCCCCCTAGGACCATACAGGTTGATGGATGATGACCTTTTTTACAGTAAGACTGCACTATTGGTAGAAGATACAATAGGAAATTCAGATTTGGCTTCCCTTCTACGCTAATGAACAAATATAGCAGGATGACAGTTTACAGATCCAGATTCACTCTAAAGAACATCAGAAGGATTTAAGCTTTCTGTAAAACATTATAAAGGCTACTTTATAATGAAAGCAACTCCTATATTTCTTCAATTTTGCAGGACTTTTAAATTCACATATGTTTATTGTACAATTTTTTGAAATCTCTGAATTCAAGTCCTACAGTAGTCAAATAATCTGAATGGGAGATCTTCCACAAAACCAGAGGTGTTACATGGGTTTATGGTAGTGATTCATAGAAAAGGTTCCTTTTATTGGGAGAGCAAACAGCCCAACAAGACCTCAGGGAATACATACAGGAGATGACATTCTGCCCAAGGAGTAAAGCCTGAGGCCTTGACATTTTCTCATCATTAAGGTTTCGTAGAGCCATTTGGAAAAGTCAGGGACACCAGTCCTTGCATGCTGGCCCAGCTCCAATTTTTGTAATTACTTCCTGACAGCTTAAATTCCCCTTTGACTTTGAAATACCTTCCTGTTATTTGTACAAAATCCCTACCACTTTTTCTTTGCTTTTTGTGGAGGTTCAGACTTGTATACCTTGACTTCAAGATCAAAAATAAGCTTTATTGCTTTGTACCCCTCTCACTACTGGAAAGGCCATAATGTCTGTTGATACATAACCTGTTCTGGTTTCTCACTAAAGGATGGCCCATGGAGTGCCAGTGAAACCAAAAGGTGCTCTCAGTCACACTCAAATGATTTCCATTGAAGCAATGAGTTAAATTTACTTCTAATAGTTCAGGCCAGGGAAGCAGGACTATAAATTGCTGATGAAAGAAGCCGTAAGGAAAACAAAACTTCTGAAATCTTTGAAGCTTAATTCCCAGAGCAGGAAGGCATAGGAAGAAGGACTTGAGTTGGGCTCCAAAGCAGAGGGAGAAAGGATTGAGCTTCAGCTCAGTCCCTGTCCATGATGCTTCCAATGGGCTTGTAGGGAAAAAAAAAATCTTTTAATAAATGTTAATCGGTGAACTCAAATTAAGAATAACAGTTTACTAATGTAACCTAACCTGGTTATACGCTGTGAACTACAAGAAAAAAAATTGCTCTGTAACAACTGTTTTTTCTTCAAGTCTTATGCCTTCCTATCGTTCTTTTGAGACTTGTATTTCCTCTGTCCATCCTTCCAGCCTCCTTCATACAGTTGTTTTAAAAATCCATGTACAGAGACTGGCCTTGCTACTGGTACAGCAAGCTTTGGAATCAAAACTCCAAACTCTTCCAGACATAACTGCAACAAAAATACATGCAAGTTTGGACATAATTATATTTATTGCACTTGTGTTTTTGTTTGGTTTTTAACACCAAATTTAATGAAAATAGTATTTGCCATGCAAAATCCTGCAAGCAGAAAGAGAACTCCAGGAATTACCATGAAGTTCTGCTTTGCCCTTTGGCCCCACCACAGACAGGGTCTGGATAATCCCTATGTGCTGCTGGATTTCACTGTAAGATTTTGATTTGCAGATAGTGAATTTGGAGTTGTTTAGATTTGATGATTTGATGCAAAACACACTACTCCTGAAACACTTCTGCTGAGATCTGGAAGTCACCTTCTCCACACAGCAGTAACCCACTTTGCTACAACAACAGCCCTTACGCTTATGAGTATGAGATGTTCAGTTAATCTATAGCACCTCTGTGAAGGAAATGTCTTACAGACAAAAATATGGTAAAAATATTAAAGATCACACTCTACTGCTTTGCACAGTATCTCACAGTATGTAGAGTCTCTTCTGCAGTCATCAGAACTACTCCCAGCACAAGAGTCTGAGCTTGAGGCGGTCCTATACGGCTGGCCAAGGTCATACAGCACATCTGTGACCAAAACGGGCAGACAGCCCAAACCTCTTCCAACTCCTGCCTCCTATGCCTTAATTTTCAAACTATGCCTCCTCTCACTATGACATTCAAAGTATTCAGAGCTTTTTAAAATATTGATACAGTACATTAATTTCTAAAATATTTAGGGTAATGTATATTCTACAATGGTATGCATGCAAAATATGAGTCATAATAAGAAGACAGAAAGGCCATTCGTAAGGGGCACTGGAGTTAGAAGCAATAACACTGCTTAACAACCAGTAGCTCTGTGTCACAGTTATCTTAATACCAGAGTGCTCTGGCAAGGCCATTTGACCAAAGAAGAGAACTCCAGAAGGACTGCACAGCATATGGCAGGGGTCTGGGCAGCCCTCCCAGAAGCCTGGGAAACACACACACATTCAGAGAGACGGTGTTTGCAATACACGACTCAGGAGTCTCTGTACAGTCGCACATGATATTTAGAATGTCCTCATTGACTTACTATTTTCTCAGATGTATACAGTTACAAAGAGTTATAAAGAAAAATCCTTAATTTTTTTTTTTTTTGATCCTTCTTGAATACACACTTTGGGGCTATCTAATGTCAGAGACATACTAACTTGTTCCCCTTGAAATGCCAGTCTGTATCTATTGCAGACTGATGCTTTGGCTGGTGACCAGGACACTTCTGCCAGCTGCATCCACTGTTTGCATCTTAGCTTTTCACCTTTTAACTTCACTTCTTTCCCTGCACCAATAACCTCAAACAATGTTTTTCTATGACATCCAGTGCTGAAATAATCTTGGGATTTCTTGCAACTTCCTACCTGGGATAAGCCCCCCACCTTTGGTGCTCTTAGACAGCAACATCAAGTGAAGAACACTGCAGGCAGGAGCGTAACAGCCCAGATACCTGCCTCTGCTAACGGCAGGCAAGAGGGAAAGAGCTCACAAACAATGTGTGGCTGCTAAACCAAAATTATTGTGCAAAGTTTTTTATTCCCATTGTTGAAAGATGAAGGGTTCTAGACATTCTCTCTCAGAGAATATTAACAGCTAAAGAGCAACACCAAGAAACCTGTCAAAATAGCTGACTTAAACCATTTTTGCAGAGCAAGTCCCCCTCTTCACAGCTCCCTGTGTTGGTAGTGAGTGCAAAGGAGCTTTCACATTTTTGACACCTAAAATTGCTCCACGGTAAAGCACAAGGAACATTACTCAACATTTCTCTATAGACTGCCATACAGAGAGGGTACAGCTGATATCTTCCATTGGATTTCTAGTACCTACCATCTTTAATAAGAGATATGGGGGAGGGGAGGTCACCAAAAAGGAGCACCTGAGAGAATTAATTACCTGCCAGTAACCTCAGCTGTTTGGGGTGTGCTGCTCATGTGATTTCATGTCCTGTTCTCCCTGCCGACTCCATAAGCTGAAGACAGTACCATCCACCCCATTTCCATCCATCAGCACATAAGACTTCTTGCGTATTTTAAGACAGTCTCACTCAAGGACTTTGTTGCCAGAAGCTATTTTCTTCTGCAGCCTTACAGAGGTAACAAGTTTCTTTCAGCTGAAATACTATTAAAAGATACAGCCTGCCTCAGCCGTCAGTTTGTTTCTGTCTCCGACATTGCATTCTGCCATGCAAACCAGAATAAAAGACAGTATTTCCGTGGCACTGACCAGCAGTACTGATAGAGTGATGGGTAACTTAAAGAACATTGGTGTAGTCTTGTTAATTTGACTTATAAACATAATTGCAACTAATCAATTACACAGTGAATTAAATACCTCCACAACCAGGCTCAGTGAAGGCCCCCTAATTATCTTTGGCATATACAGCAAACAGCTCCTGCGCTACGTGTTCCTCATTCCCATCAGTGTAACTTTACATCCTTTTGGCTTTCATACAATGAAAGTTATCATGTCAGCATCTCTGGGAACAACAAAGTGAGCTAGCTTGCAGCACCAAGAGTTAAGAGCAAATCTTCCTGGAGACAGTGTAAGCAGAGCTCATATCAGCCACGCAGCCAGCTCACCAGGGTGTCTCCCTTGATCACAGCTGTTTTATTTCAGAAAATTGTCAATGGGAGATAACTCTACCTCACTTGTCAAAAGAAAGGGTATCTAAATAAAAAAAAAAAAAAAAGCAATGCTCTTATCTAAGTATGAAACTAAATTAAATGAGTAAAGGTACCTGTTTCAGCATTATTCAGAACACAAAAAGAATCAAGTGTTCATTAAATTAAAATTGAATCTGATTTCATTCTTTCATACAGAATGGCATGGTTGTTGGCTATGTTAAACATCATAATTCAATACATTAATTATTAATTTAATAAATTCAGAATAACAGTCTCAGAGCGGATAAAGATCAGTAATTTAGCAACTAAATTTGAGCGAAAATTAAGCAAAGCAATAAAATGCCACAATTCAGACAAAAAGTATGACTTTCTTGCACGGAAGTGAACTACGCTCCCAGGGCAGTACCAGACACTCTGCATTCTGAAAACGTCATTATATAACGATGCAGCTCGCTCACCTGCCGGGCAAAAATCCACCAGAAGGAACCTTTGGGGAAAATTCAGTCATGATGAATATACGCAACCACTAATTACATATTTTTTCTGTTGCATACTTCTGGACCTTTGGAACACAGCCACTGTTTTTGAATAGTCTGCAGTATGCTACAGCATATATAAGTTGAACTAATTGTCCTTGGAAAATAGGGCGGTTTATATTACTTTCACTTTCTTTTTGAATATTTATAACTATGCCACTAGTGCACTGTAGTGTAGATGAATGATCTGCATTTCATATTGATCTTAGGGAACTCAGCAAAGGCTTTCTTTAATCTATAATTAAAAATTAAAACCTTTAGGGGAGCTATTCATCTGACAGACAGTTTTCTTCCTGCTGCCCTCTGCCAGTAATTAAGTTCAGCTAGCACTTTCAATTTTTATAAGGACTTGGTTTATTATAATTTTCTTCAAATTTGTTGCCACAAAACACCAGAGGCTCATGTGACAACAACTTCCATTTTAAAAAACCCTGCACAGTAATACTGATAATATATTTAAAGTGTTTTTTATTACCAAGCTGTATTCTATGAAAATCTGCACTGCATATCCGTCTTTACACTGTACCTATTACAGGTAAAAGCTACAGTTTGCAGAAAGAAGAATGTAGATTTCACCATTCTGAATTCCATTTTGTTAGTTTAAAATTGTCTGGTTTTACCTAGTAAATTCAATCCACCTGACTGATAATAAGAAAAGATTGATACCACAAAACAACACCTAGTTATCACTTTGCAGTCAAAGACATGTGCTGATCAAGTCTCAGCATGTTTTGTGCAAGAGTATTTCTTCTGTGATGCCCCAATGGGACTAATGCTGATCTTTGTATTAACCACAACACTTTCCACCCAAAAGTTCAGAGCACTTCTCTAGGGCTGAGCATAATTATCGCCATTTCCCAGGTGGGTCAGGCACTCTCATGACTAGCCCAAGACCCAATTCTAAAGAAACAAATGTTTCTCTAGATTTTCACCAAAACTTTTCACATTAGACTAGTTAATATGCAGAAACACCACCAGCAAAATGCCTCAGTAATGTCAAACAAGCAGGGTATTGAACTCCCTTGCTGCTTAAAAAATAATTTGACTTACATCTCTGCTTGTCAAATCAGAAATCATTTGTTTACAACAGAGAAATCTGGCACTTGGCACTTTCCTTATTAGAATGGGAGCTCAGGAGGAAGACATGGTAAGAACAGCTCTGCAGCAGCGCTGCCCTGTGATTAGGATAGTGGCATGCGGTGCTTGACACTGCAGTCTTGCTAGAAGGAAACACTACAAAGCAGCTACCAGCCTTCCCCAAACCTGTCATTAATTGTAACCACAGGATTTAAAAAATTAATAGTAAAGATAGGTTCTGAATAACCTCCTGCTGTGTTACACAGTTTCTCCAAAAGGTGCTCGATCACTAGCCTGCAAAATGTTATAGGAGAGACAAAAATTATTTTAGTTAAACAGTCAGGGAAACACAAAGGATCACAGCTAAAGCAAGCAAATCACTGCGCTGCTGCATTTCAGTGAGCATTTAGAATTTCAGCCCACACTCCTTTTTTTTTTTTGTCAGTACAGATGAAGAAACATTGAAGAGTTTAGATTTTAGCCAGATTTAGAGTGTCAAACCCTGGAGCTAAAATGTTCAATGTCATCAACGTTCTTCCCACCTTTATAAAATTTATTCGAATGCAAAGCAAAGCTAAAGGCTCTAACAGGCACTCAAGCAAAATAAAGTAGGTATTTAGAAAAAGTCATTGGCAGGCCTTTTCATGCCATACTAAGAGGTTAAATATATGTCCATGGGTAACATAATTAGTCAAAACAGTTCTGATATGGAGGAGATAGATACATTTCTCTTTGGTCTTAACAAGAAGAACATGGAAGTTAATGTGTATTATCCAGGAGGGAAGGTTGTAAGTTTAAAATGTGGGTGCACGGGGTAAAATTGAAGTATCTGGTGAATCTGACGCCAGCATTACCTCCAACAGTTACTTTGCTTATCAGTTCCAATTTAAAAACACACAGCTGTGAAGATAGCTATTTTGAAAAACATTTGAGTTTCTTATGCAATGGAATGAGAAAATGAGAACAAAACAGCCAAGTAATCTCAGCACAAACCAAAATCCTGTGACATTGACAATGCCCTGAGGATCATAGCTGTAGCTTGAAAAAAAAATCTGCAGAGACAGTGCTTCTCTCTTTCGATTCATACCCTTACATATTTATGAAGCCCAAGAAGGAAGTGAGGAATCTACTTTGTAGGAGGGGAACATGTAAACTGGATGCTGGGCCTACTTCTTTTACCTGGGATAGGAGGATTACAGGAAAACATTCCTGTAATCTGACAGTCTGTGTTCACTGACTATCCCAGTTATAGTGTTTAGACATATTTAACTTTCAAAAAAGAAAATTACATATGCCAAAGCTTTGTTTCAATGTTTTTTCCCCTCTGAGATCTCTTGCATCGTGCTACTTCTTATTTTTCTGAACTGAAGCAATAAGACTGTCTTAGATCCTCCCACTAGCATATGCCAGAAGAACAAAATTAGAAAGGTGTTAGATATTTTGGCTGTTTGGGGCTTTTTACCGGAGGCTGTTTTTCTTCTTTATCATTCCTCTTTCAAGAGTGAATTTCTAAGTTGCTGGACATGTTAGGATATATATTCTTCTCCTCTGATTGCCACATATTACAAGACCTGAACTGGCCAGTACCTCAGGGTGGAACTGCTTTACCACATCAAAGCCAAAAGGCACCAAAGGCTTCCAATCTGCAAAGCCAGGTTTCATTAAAATGAAACATATGGAAAACTAGACCAAGGTAACCTTTTAAAGCAAGAAAATATAGACCTGCTGGGATGGACAGATTAAAATGAAATGACCTGAGAACAAACCTCTTTTTCCCTTCCTACCGTGTGCTTGCACAGTGCTTCTTTCTACTGCTCTTTGCTTTCTAATACAGCAATTTTCAGTTCTTCCTGCTTTACAACAAACTCCTCAGGCCCGTAAACAGCCCCTGTGGAGGTGTCCTCGCTCTCAGCCATAGGACTGGTTTTGGGCTGCGCTCCTTCTGCAGGTTTCGGCGGGCTGTGCCTCTCACCAGGGCTGCTTGCCCAACTGCCCTGTGTAAACGCAGTCTCCTCTCCCCCACAGCCCTACTTATCCTTCAAGCAAAAGGGAGCCACGATGGGGCAGACAGGTTGCCTTCCCCCTATAACCCAGCTGAAGCCACTTAAGCAGAACAAAGTACCACACCATAAAAGCAGTTCTGACATCCCTCACACCTACAAAAATATTATTTCTGGCTCTATAGCCCTTTGTGAACCAGCATATTCCCAAGTCATCCAGTGAAGGAGCCCTCTCTCCCAGCTACGATGCCAGTAGAAATGCTAAACTTACTCTCTGCATCTTTCATAGCTGTAGCCCAGGGATGAGGCCAGACCTGCACGGACACATGAAAACATGCCACAGTGAAATAAAAGAATGTAACACCCATTTCTGAACAGGCCACATGTTCACAGAGGAATTAACATAAGCTGTATAAAAGGCATTATTGCATGGAAAGCAGTACAGCCCCAGTCTCAATTTCAACAAGCATCATTCCACTATGCCAATTTACATTACATTTACTCATGACAAATGCATGTTTCCATAAGCAAAAATATTTTCATAGCATAGCTAATGCTGCTTTGTTTCACTGTACCTGACCAAGCAGCTCTCATAAAGAAATTACACTGAAGCAGCAGAGGAGAGCATGTGTGTTGACCTTGTGCATGGGAGGAAAGTAAATCTCTGTGGTTTTATTTTTCTTCTAGATAACATCTACATTCTGTTGCTTCAATGTCTCTTTGCATGACTCAATGATTCTTGATCCCAAAGGGACATAAAGTTTGGCAACTTTATTTTCTGTTGCTTCCTTGTTTTCTATTAGCTGTTAGTGTGAAGTTATTGGATTTTTTCTTTGATCCGTCAGAAGAAAATCAATCTTTCTGAAGAAAAACAAGCAGAGAATTGTCTACTGACAATCACTGTTCATTTGACTTTTTCCTATTATTTGGAAGGCAGCAAATGCCTCATTCTACTATACACTACTTGTATTAACATGAAGTATTCTCCAAGGTTTTCCATTTTACTACATAAGCTAGAAGATTTCCTTTTCTGTTAGCTCAGGCACTGCAGTGGTCACACCATATGTGAAAGCAAATATTGCAGATTTTCTGTCCAGTGATTAAGACATGACTAAGTTATAAATCAAACCTCAAAGGGACTGGAGCAGAAAATCTTTATTAGAGAAAAGGCTTAAAAAAATATAAACTTCGGAGTTGTACCTCATGTCCAAACTCAGCCATTTGCATATCCCCCAGAATGGAATCTGACCCAGGAACCTGCTGTGAATATGTGGCACAGGTGATCTGTGCACGGGCAGTAAATCCA
Organism: Calonectris borealis; assembly: GCF_964195595.1. Taxonomy (NCBI): domain Eukaryota; kingdom Metazoa; phylum Chordata; class Aves; order Procellariiformes; family Procellariidae; genus Calonectris; species Calonectris borealis. Next base: position 15,086,528 of record NC_134322.1, read on the forward strand.
ATGTTTCTGATACATACTGCGTTTGCTAGCTGGGCCCATATGGATGAGCAGCCCACTTTGGCATGGCAGTGGGTTGTACAGCCTGTTGTGGTGTTTGGAGCACAAATGGTTGAGAAATGAGCAGAGGAGACTCTCCTAACATCCTAGCCTTCTCCTGTTTTGTCCAAGCAAAGTTTTCAAATCTTATTTTTCTACCTGTTAGTTTGCTACTATCTGTTAGTATGTATTCTCAAATAAGTTAGAAAACATAGAAAAATATTTTCGTCTGGTTAATAACCCAACTTTCAATTAGAAAACTTGTAAAATGGTCTGAGGTAAAGTAAGCCATGACACAAAAAATAATTTGCACTGGAAAATTTGCAGAAACCAATATATTGTCTGTAAGTTTCCTCATATGAATATGCAAAGCTCTTATTAAATTAAGGAGGGAGAAACAAAATCAATAACAAAGTATTTGAAGATTAGTTATATTCAATCATCCTGGTATATATTGTTCTTTTTTCCCCTGGGGTCAAACAGGAAAGTTGATTTAAAAATTCTGTTCATCTGCCTATATTAAAAGTGATCATCAAAAAAACTTGATTTCCCTCAAATACAATCCCCTTTGGTAGTCTCTCTGAAGAGCAGAGGGAAGGCATTATAACTGACATGTCAACAATACTGTAAATGGCTTTCCATACTTCAGAGGTGATGAGGATGTAATCGAAATTCCATGCTTAAAAGGCAAGGCAAAAGAAGCAAGACAGCTGCTATAACTAGATCTGCTAAAAATAAATAAATAAATAGATAGATAAATAAACAGAAGCAACTTTTCTGAGAAATGGGATACAAGATCCCACAGGGCAAGAGATGGCTTCATTAATGGTGGCAACAGTGTCACAGAGAGTAAGAGTAAATACCTCTTGGGTACTTGCAAAACAAAAACAAGATGGGCATTTTTAGGGACCTTTCAATGTACACCCTGCAGGAATCTCACAGCATACTGTTAGATTGCAGTAAAAAATTTTTAATTCCTTAAAATCTGCTCACTTTATTCAGGCATTTTCAGAAAATAGGAGCTCAACAAAATGGACCAACAGACTAGTCTGTCTCTAGTCTAGTTTAGCTAAAAAACTGAGTGAGAGTAGTTCTAGATTTTATAGTCAGGAAATGCTGTGACTACCTCAGTTTCCTGGAGTGGACGCCCAGGGTCTCAGTGGAGGATACCAGCTGCCCTTTGCTGAGGAGTCCATGTCAGGTACCACCGTGCTGCCCCACTGAAGCAACCTGCTCTGGCCCTTCAACCCTACTCCAAGGAGCATGGAAAGGGAGGTGACAAATCCAGCCTGGCAGAGAAGGTGCTCTTTGTTCAAAAGCGGTATTGCTCCTCAACAGATATAGACAAAAATTTTCTATCAGAAAAATGCCAATCCAGCAAAATTCTGCAAGGACAAGTCAGTTTAGTCAACTCTAATGACTAAAGCTTTCTGGCTTCCTGCCCACTCGCCTGCCTCCTTGCCATCCCATCTGTCCCAGCTCTTCATAGCATGTCCCGGTTTCCTGCAACAAAACTGGCAGCCTAGAAGTGCCACCCTGAGCTGAGATTCCCAGGGCGTCATCCCTGCAAGGCTGCAAGGAGGGAAGGCATCAGGGGTCCCCATCTATTATTATTATTATCGTCGTTGTTGTTGTTTTAATGGAAACATACATTCAGAAGAGCCAATGAAGAGCATGCTGAGTATCCAGGTGTCTTCAGTAATGCTTCCATCTCCCATTACATTAAAGGCCAGAGCTCCAATATAAGCAGCAAAGGTGTCGTGGTTTAACCCCAGCCAGCCACTGAGCACCACGCAGCCACTCGATCACTCCCCCCACAGTGGGATGGGGGAGAAAATCAGAAGGGTAAAAGTGAGAAAACTCGTGGGTTGAGATAAAGACAGTTTAATAAGTAAAGCAAAAGCCGTGTGTGCAAGCAAAGCAAAACAAGGAATTCATTCACTGCTTCCCATTGGCAGGCGGGTGTTCAGCCATCTCCAGGGAAGCAGGACTCCATCACGCGTAACGGTTACCTGGGAAGACAAACGCCATCACTCCGAAGGTCCCCCCTTCTTCTTCTTCCCCCAGCCTTATATGCTGGTATGGAATAGCCCATTGGCCAACTGGGCCAGCCATCCCGGCCACGCTCCCTCCCAGCCCCCCGCGCACCTGGCAGGGCACGGGAAGATGAAAAGTCCTTGACTAGCATAAACATTACTTAGCAACAACTAAAACATCAGTGTGTTATCAACATTATTCTCATACTACATCCAAACACAGCACTATACCCAGTTAATAGGAAGAAAATCAACTCCATCCCCGCCGAAACCAGGACAGAAGGGAAGGGGTCCTCTCAAGAATATCATTAATTTCCTCACTAGACACATGTTTACAATTAGAAGACACATTTACAGCCTACTTAGCTACTGTCAGGACTTCATTAACCAGTGTCAAAAGCAACCAGAGAAAGTTAGAAGTGCTGATGTTTTGAATAGTGATTTCTAAATATTTTCTTTCATGGAAAAGAGACTCTTTTCCGGTAAGATGAGATGGAGAAACACGACTGAGAGAAGAGGAAGGGAGAGGAGAGAATTTAATTCCGAGAAAGAAATTAGAGCTTTTTCCCCCATAAATAAATGTGTTTTATTATTGTCACAAGACTTAGGGCATGGTTTACTGCACATACAATGTGTATGTTAACTTCAGTCTACTTTAACTAAGATTTTGACTAGCTATAGGAAATTAAGACTCTCACTGTGCCTCCTATAAGGAGCAGGGAATCAGGCTGCAATGCAACCAGAAGACAGTATTCAGGATGGCTGTGGCAGCTTATAGAACTCCTAAATAATTTTCAGGGGTCATTGTCTGATTAAAAGAAGAGTATTTTAAATGTGTAACAGAAAATATTTCCAAATGAATTTACTATTAGATAAGGTGCTGGCTTGACAGTGAGTCCCTGTTTCGCTGGTTTTCATTTTTACTCAGTTCATCACAAGCACAGCTCTTCAGGGTCAGTATATGCCTTTCTGCACTGATGAGATACACTGACAGCTGATATTCTGGCTTTGTATACATCTTGCAAAAAGTCAAAACTGAAGAATATTTGAATACCTCCCTGCAAAATGTAAGCCCTAATAATATTCAGTTCCTGTTAAATTCTAGCAGGAAAAGCCTTTGGGAATCTATGATTTTTTGTTACAGAAAAATGTATTTTGGAAGGAAGCTCTATAGGTCTAGTTCACTTTCTTGCTTAAAGCAGGGCTAAGATTAATGCTTTTTTTTTCCCTGGGATACTAACTTACGTTAAATCACATTGGCACGTTTAACAAGGATAAAGTTCCCAAAAATGTCAGAAATAGGGGCAGGGAATCAAACAGAACATACTTAAAGATCAGCCATTCCAGCGTGAACATCTATACTTCCATGCAAATGACATGATCCCAGTTTGCATAGCTTGCCCTTTGAATACTAAGTTTGTTCCCCACCCACACAGCTGTGAGTAGTTGCTTTCCCAAGAAGGATTCTTCCAGGAAAGGAGGGTCTTGCATTGGTATTCCTCCTGAAAAAAAGTCGCACAATATTATTAACTGTTCTCCTTCCAGTAGGTAGGTAGAGAGATTAAAGCATGCTTTTATACCCAACCTAATTAGATAACTACATTAACTGAGCCACTTACTATCTTATTTATTTGTGAAGCTGCTAACGTTTATAGCGATGGCTTCAGCGATGGCACAAAGTGTATAAAGAGGACCTAAGGATATTCTAGTGCAACTATTTATTTGCCTTGCTACAGACTTTCCATGACTTTGGGATATTGATTTATGTTGAAAGGGCTATTTTCATTGTAAGAACTGAAAACCCTTTGAGAGTAGCCAGGTTGTTTGTTCTGTGAATGAGATGCTGACAGCCTCACCAACATCAGCACCAACATTTCTCTAGGAGCGAGAGCAGAGTCCAGACGATTTAATCAAGAACAGTGCTATTATAATAGTGCAAGACAAACATTAATTTTAGTGATTTATAGAGCACCTATGCTGTCATCTTACCTCTCATGAAAAAGCTATCAATTACCCGATAGCAGTTTCATGAAAATAACTCCTAGCTTAATTGCAAATACATGTTAAACATTCTCTGAATCCAGCCACTTGAAGTTTATGGCATAAATTTTCACTTAGCTAGTTTTTCATCTGATGATGAGAAATCAGTTTACAAAGCTTAGCATTTTCCCAATGCTTCTGTAAGTTGAGTCTCATTATCATCTCAGAAACACGCACTACGAATTCATAAAAAATATCAGAAGTAGCAACAGAAAGGACTGAGGTCTAACACAGATCACCTGATTAAACACCAGTTTATTTGCAAACACTATTGCTTCAGCATAAAAGAAGGCTTTTCTCAAATTTTATTATTAGGTTTCTCTTACTGGTAGTAATTAAATATAATTTAAATTCTGCTTTTTAATAGCTATTAAATTATAACAAATAAGGAAAATAAAATTTACTGCATTTCTCTGTATTTTATACCTGAATCTGAATTTAAGCTCTTCATGTTCTCTCAGATAAGAAACAACCAAAAATTTATAAAAAGAAATGGCTAACTATAAAATATTCGGTGCAAATATTCAATTCAATCCTTAGTAGAAATGGAGGAAATCTCCATAAATGTTCCAACACTTTTTAAACTTTGTTCAGTCACAGCTCTTTGCAGTTACACAATTTCAGAAGTACAACAAAGAAGCTTCAGTGGCAGATGAAAAGCTAGTGTATGCTGCACAGACAGGGACAACTGAAATTTGTACAACATAGAGCTTAGCTCAGCAGATATGTATATACATATGTAAAACTCAAAAAAAAGACTCAAAACGGTAAGTTCTACAAGAGGTAGAGTCCTTTCTCAATTTTACCATCTGGATTTTATCTGTATCCTTTTAAAAAGTAAAACGTTTTTTTCTGCCATCTGGAATTGCACAAGACCATTCCCTAACAGGCTTTTTAGGCAAATGTGTCTCTCCTTGCCACAATAAACTTTTAAAAAAAAAAAAAAGAAGTGAGACTGGTTTTTTGTTGTATTTGTGTGGTCCCAATTTTGTCAATATGTCAATTTTTAATTGTTACTTGTTCCTCACAAAGTCCTTTCTTCTTGACCCTCACTCTCCCAAAATATAGCTCTTTTAATGTGGCAGTCACAAACTAGTGAGAATAGTTTGCAGCTAGAAAAAGAGTTAGATGGAAAATGACAGACCAACAGGGCACAGGTAAAGGAATTGGCCTTGCTGCTCTAAGGTGGTATTGATGGAAGTCAGAAAGCAAGGAAAATTACTGAAGGAGAACTCAGTGCTGCAGTAGGTCACAGAAAAGTATTGGATTTGTTTAAGCTAGCCTGGCCCAGAGCCACTCTGCTAATTGTTACTTGCTGTGAGCACCCACCCTTTCTCTTATTACTGCTGTTTAGGAGTAGACGACCAGGGCTGTGTGAATTGCAATCACAGCAGCTGCTCTGAGCATTCAGAAAATGACACTAAAATATTGACCAGGGATCTGTCACAAACACCGGCTTTTCCCTGAACGAGTTTTTATAACAGCGTACAATTGTCAGTGCTGAATCTTTATGTTTAGACAAGAATAATGTCAGATATTTAATATTAAAAAAATATAGCTTTCTGGAACCTTTCATTCAAAATCACCCCTCTGCCAAAGCTGAGTTTCGTCTTCCTTAAGGCACAAATCATACCACAGTACACAGCATTAATACAGCCTGCATTATTTATAACTGTCACTAGCTACATTTTAGCACTACTAGAGACAGTCATAAGCTCGAAAAATACTGTAGAGCGTTGTTTCAGAATTTAAATTTGAAGTGTTTGGGGTGGGGAAAAAAGCTCTCTCTTTGAGAGAGCTCTGTCTTTGAGTTAATCCAAACCCAAAACATATATCATCTTCTTTGATTCCATTTACTTTTATCTTCTACTTCACCAGAAAAATAATTTTAACTTCCTAACTGGTTTTATTTGTTTGAGTTATGGAGTCCCACAAGATCACTTAAAGTCAGATTATTTGTAACTGAAGTAATTTGGCAAAATTGCAAACTAATAGATGAAATCTGTATTGTAACTGAGCGTTAGGAACTCCCTGGAGTGCAAACTAAGTAAAAAGCATTTGTGATACAATACCTTTTCTGGAGTAGAAAATTTATTTTCATTGGAGCTCAGAACAGCTACAGAATAAAGGACAGCTCGCCAAAAAATCTCTATTTTTAAGGGAAAATATAAAACTTCCTTGCCTTTGTAGCATGAAGTTTCCTCTCTTTTGCAAAGGGGGGAAGGATGGAGGAGGAGAGTTCTAGAAAGACCTCAAGGTTTAAGACTTCAGCATTTAACAAAATGTGAACAAACATGTCACAACACATTGAAACTATGGAAAAATTTTATAAACTTCAGTTTGAGTGTCTCTGTCTCCCCCGTTTAGTTAAACTGCTGGACTGCCATAGCCATTTACATAGGAGCAGACTTTAATACACTGTTACTAACATAAAGTGCAAAATACTTCACCACTGAGGCTGTTTATCCAACCAGACTGATCTCACTTTCATGCATACAAGGCCCAGCTGGAGAAAAAGCACCTAAGAAAAATGAAGTATTAGTCCAAACTTAGTTCCAATGCTCCATCAGAGCATTGATGATTCACTGATTGCCTGCCTTCCAGGCAGTATAAAACATGTCTGTCCGCCACTATTCAAAAGCTCGAGGAGATGTTATAATTACTGCACGACTGGTCAAAACCCCATTTTTCACAGGCCAAATTAATTCCAGCACCAGTTTGGGCTGTCTTCTGCCATGACTTATTACTTCAATCCATTACAGTAACAGTGGAATGAAGACATTGTTTAAAAGTAACCAAAGGTTATAAGTAGGAGTATGGCATAAAACTGAGAGAAAACTTCAGCTGAGCTGAATATTGTCCCTAAAAATTGTTACACAGAGAGCAACTGCAGTTTACTGGGAAGTGAACAAAAAAAGACTTATCTAGGTGTTTGGCATGCTGACTTTCTATGCTTATATTATGTTTTATGTGGAATTTTTCTCAAATGCACACCTTGAACAGGTGAAAAAGAGCTTCCCAGGCACTGGGCTAGACAGAAATGAGAGACTGTAGAGAACTTGCAGGTGTCTACTGAGAAATTATAGATTATATGGCGTTAGCTTCCCTATTCTGATTATAAACTGAACTAAAAAGCAGATATTGGAAAAAGTACTTAATGACTTTTCTATGCATAGAATTGACAAAATAGAAGTACACCTGAGAAAATGTCAGGAACTTCTAAGAACGTGCAGCACGGTGTCTGAACTTGCTTTTAATATCATAACAGAAACACTGAAAAAAAAAATCTCAGAAGGTTATTGAGGCAGATCTCACTGTCCATAAAACTCTGGGGTTTAATATTTGCCCTAGTTATTCCCCATGATTTTTTTTTTTAATGAAATAGTGATACAAGCTTCATTCTCTTCAGATCAGACCTATATGGTTTCAGAAAAGCTTTCCTCCTGAATCTGAAGCTCTATTATATTCTTTAATCTTTCCTGGAGGTGGAAAGATTACTGGAGATGCATATGAATGTTGTCAGTCTTGAATAATTTTGGGTTTAGTGTGGAAATCCAAATGATGAATACACAGACCTCAGAAATACCTTGAATCTTTTAAAATGCAGCCACAGAAAGGAAGGGGAGAAGAAAGGTAAGCAAACAGCCTAACATTTTGTGTGGTTTTGAAAAGTTTTGATATGAGCAAGTAGAAGTCTTTTCCTACACCTTACCAAGTCACACTCTACAGTGAAAAGATTTCTTCTTAATAATGTGATCCAGCCTGCACCACGTAGTAGCCGAAAAAGCTTCAGTTAATTTTCATTTGTCTAATGCACAACAGAAGTGCAAAAGCAAACTACAGCCCTGAATGCATTCCTTTATATTATAGTATAGAGCAAATTACTAATTAGCTAACTATTAATATAGCTGAATATGGATGAATAAAGTGCCAGCCATTTTGTCTTCTCCAAAAAGCTGGCATCTCCCTAGCATAGGATTTGGGACAGCAGATATCAGTGAAGAAGCCCATTCTTGGCAGATCATTTCTTACTGTTGTTTCCATCCTCAAATACCTTTTTATAAGGCTATTCTTGATGCAGCTCCCAAGATCACCATTGTAAATACTTTTTTCAACATGAATTTCAATGTAAGACAAAGTTCTTTTCTCTCCAGTGAAAAGATTTATAAGCATCGGGAAATGTAGTAATACTCATGATAAACTACACACAGATTCTCTTTACCCTGATAGAAAAAGTTTTGCCCAAGGGACAGTAAAAGCTAAGAGTTACATATGCCACCATGGATTAAATGGTGTTAGGCAACTGAACCTTTCAAAGACTCTGACACTGTCCAGTTGATTGGACTTACAATTCAATATCCTTCAGAATAAAAGACATTAAACACTACAGAACACTGAAAGAAACTTCAGTATAATAGCATTAAGATTGGTACGAGAAAAAATTTGGAACTTGTATTGAGAGGAGATAGATAATTATATGCAAAAGTATCTGCTGCTTTGCACCTCTTAATGGTTTAAAAAAAAAAATCTAAACAAACAACCGAAGCTACAAGACTCCAAGACAGAGCTTTTTCTTTTCTACATTTTATGGATATAAAATCTCAAGGATGTCACACACTAGAAAATAGAATGTAGAAACAACTTCTCCACAGTAAAACGTGTCAGATGCACCAGTTACCAGTCCTGCCCAGATTGTCACTGCTTTGTAAATGCAGCAGTAACAACCTGTGCTGGGCATTTGGAAACAGAAGTCTGAGAAGAGATCAAGTTGGCCAGACCTTTCTATTGGATCTGGTTAGACCTTCAAAAAAGCAAAAAAGAAAAATAAAAACCCAGAAGACCCTTATACGAACAGATGGAACTCAACTCGGAAGAGAAGACAGAGACAAGATTTGCAGACAAGACTGCTCCTGTCCCTTGTCCTGGCAAGTGGTCTTTGTTTCCAGGCTTTCCACTTCACCAGTTTCTGAGCTGCAGCAAACTCTGCCCAGTTCCCTTTGGTCCCAGGCAGTTCTGTCTGTCCTTGCCTAGATCTGGCAGGTTGCTCCCTGCTCCTCCTGGCAGGTTCTTTACACAAGGTGCAGACGCCCAGCTCCCTGCTGTGCCTACTTCACCTGCTCAGCAGTCTCTAAAGCCACCTCTTCCCTAAGAGAAGGACCAACAAGCCTCCACAGCCTCAAAGGTTATCTTATGTCAGCTTCGAAAGAAATAAACAGAGGTGAGCAAAAAACAGATCAAAGACACAGGCCATTACAACAGAGCTGTTGAAATAGTCATTTTCTGATATTCTTTGTCAACACACGCAAATGACTAAGCCACTTAGAACTAGAATATTTTCTTCCTTTACTCCCCATTTACAACACATTGGTAATGTTTAAGTACCACTCCTTGAGGGTTTCGTTTATATACATACTCCAAGATATTTATGTGTCACTGATCAGACTGTGTTTCAATTTAGAAACAATGCAGTCACAATGTAAATGGCTTAAAATAGTTTTATTATTTGAGATGATTTGCAATCTTCAAACTGAGGCACTTTCCTCAAAAAATGAAAAGGAGTAATTGAAATGTCAATTATTGCAGCTATAAGGAAATTTATTCAAGTGGCTTGATTTCAAGACACATGACTAGAACAAAAATCCTTGATGAAATGCTTGTTTTAAAACAGTGACTAAAACTTCTGGAAAATGAAGTTGTTCTTGGTTCAATTTTTACAGTTGAAAATGAAGTTCCAGTTCCTCCTAGTTTTGTCTCAATGGTCATACCAGCACTGTCCATGCAAGCATCAGCCTACACACAGTGGTTTATAAAGCACATTCCAAATCATAGAATCCATGGAAGGACTGAAAGGGAAGCTGTCATCATATCAACCTGAAACTATTCAGAAAAATAAATTGTGAATATTTTTGTTGAATCAGTCTTAACTGAGCTATATGAAAATATTGGATAAATATAGTTTCTTTCTGTACTCTCCAGATACGATTATCAGTCAAAGCATTTGGAGTGACAGAACAAGCAAACACATGAGGAGGGAGTCAGAAGTGTGCATTTAAAGATAAAGATTTCTAATTTGTAATTATGGCCTCAGACAAGACTAAATGAGCAAAACCTCAGGGAGATAAAATAATATTTAAAGCAACATTGTAATAAGCTCAATATTTTTCCTATTCCGAGAAGAAAATGTGATCCCTGGTTACACATTCAGCTGGTTTAAGGGCAACCTGAGGAAGATGCAAACAGAACACAGAAAACCAGTGTTAAAGAATGTGGTTGCTCTGCATTTCTTCATATGTCAGTTAGCAGAAAAGTAGTTGACAGACTACTGCATACACCTCTAATTTGATGCTATTCCCAGCAGGTTTCTATACAGTTTGCTATTTCAAAGAGTCATGTTATATTGTCACTAGGTGAAATTTACTATATTAAAAGCCTTTTCAGTGAAATAATAATCACAGTTTGCTGACACAGTCTCCCACATGAATCAGCAGAGAAGAGACAAATATGTTCGTCTTCCTCTAATCTGCTTTAAATTGCCATGTAGTCAGCTACATAAATCAATACACCCAAACAGACAATAACTGTTTTTTTCTTTAACATATACATAAATAGATGCACAGTAGCCCCATTCCTACTTATTAGGAGCACTATTTGCAGTACTCCAGTTATGAATCTGTCAGCTAGTTCAGTAGAGAAACCTGTTTACAGAGGTTTATAACTACATGACAGAAATGGTCTTCAAGCCACAACATAGCACAAAAAGTTTCAGATGTGTTTTTTAGGGCCTTAAAATAAAATGTTAAAAAAAGAGGAAGGGGAAATAATCTTGCTTCATAATTCCCATAGCAGATGCCAAACAGAAACAGCATGGGAACAACTCAGTGTTCTGACTTTACGGACTGTACTGTCTCAGACAAGATCAGCAATCCAGAGTATTCGTGATCATTACAGATTCTGTGGCATGTTTTATTATGGTTAAGAGGTGTTCATGATGGTGACATGCCCTAGTTCTGATCAAAGAGATTATATCCTGCTCATACAATCTTTCTGGACAGTTTCATTTGGACAGAAAGCTCATCCTTGCTGTAATCCAATCTATAGTATTGTGGACTGTATTAATAAGCCACTGTGGTGCACTCCAGAGACAGCTGGTCATTAGCAAGTTAAATTATTTTTATATCTGATTATTTTTAGAAAGATCTATGGCAAATGGCTCTGTCCTTTCCTGTTTCTACATTCAGATAAGAACACCGCACGCAGAGGCTGTCCATACCACAGAGCAGCTGACTGCCATTCACCTGGAGTACGACCTCAGGGAAGAGGCGGGCAGGCAGAGACTTGTGCTAAGGTTTACAGGAGTCCTCAAGTGCTGCTAGATCTGGGGCACTGGCATAGGCTACCTATATCTCTGTTTATTTTGTGTATAGGAAAGTTTAATTAGAAAGTTTGCAAGAGCAGTTTTAGAAGAAATGCAAGTACTTTCTTTTCAAGCGAGTCTGATGCTCTTAAAACTTGCCTGGGTATCTCCACTTTAACCACAGTGTGTACCCAGAATTCCCAGTTCAAGGGAAAGAATATTCAAAAATAGGAGCACACCTGAACGTTGACTTGAGAGGGCCAAGAGCAGTACAGAGCGTCCAGTTAATTTAATCTTTAATATCTGTGCTGAATTTGTCAGCCAGGATAGCAAACCACAGCAACTATCAAACAGATTTTTTTTTTCAACTCCCCACTCAGCCTGCTATCAGGGTGACATGCTCTCCAGACTTTGCACAAGGCAAAACCAAATACACATTATTGCCATTTAGCTCTCAGAGAATCATTACTTTCAGGCAATAGTCAGTAGGGGCTTTCAAGAAAGGGCTATTGAAAGCTCTGGGTCATCTTCTGAGTGATCTGAACAAATCTATCTTCTCCAAGTACTTTAGTATTGCCTTGCCTTCTGTGGGATGTGAATTAAATGTGCTCTTTTGCAGGGGAAATATAAAACTGTGCAGAGTTCTTAGTCACCATTCTGCGGAGCTGCTAATACCTTTCCCTCTCACAATAACCAGCAGGAACTTGGAGACATAGGGCAGGCATCAAGGAGACAGGCTCCACAGGCAGGAACAAACAGATACAGGAGTTTTTTGCATTTTCTTTGCTGTCATACCTGCTACTTCTACAATGCCAAAAGGACATTTGGGTACTGCCAAGACTTTTAGCCTTTTCTATGACTTTACAGCTCACCCTGCTCTAACTTAATTCTACAGATCAAGACAAAGAGATAGATAACATTATTTTGCATCACAGGCAAAAATTGATTTTTCAGTTTTTCAAATTTGATTTTTGTGACAATTACCCCCTGTTCTGAGAGGTCTAGCCATGCGGTACTACAGAAACCACTAAAGTCCCAATACAGGTCCCAGTGGACATGGAAGCAGAGAACCAAACTACAGACTTGGTATCGAGTCTCCTTGTTGTTCAGTAAAAGCATTCAGACACAGGTGGCTCCCATATCTCTGCCATACAACAATTAACATGCTTTCTAACACAATTTTCAGGTGCCAACTTGCAGGTCCAGTCAGAAAAGCAAACTCCCCTTTCACCAGGAAGCGCCAGCCCAATGAACCTTAGAAGACTGTAACAGGAGCTATCCTCTGCCAAATAAATTTCCTGGACGGCTTGTCCTGGTTTCGGCTGGGATAGGGTTAATTTTCTTCCTAGTGCTGTGTTTTGGATTTAGTATGAGAAGAAATGTTGATAACACACTGATGTTTTCAGTTGTTGCTAAGTGCCCTCCTAATCCAAGGACAGCTCCCGTGCCTACTGACTGAGCTAGGTACACAAGATGGGAGGGAACATAATCAGGACAGCCAGCCCAGCTGGCCAATGGGGTATTCCATACCATGTGACGTCATGCTCAGTATATGAAGGGTAGGCGTGATCCAGGAAGTACCGATCGCTACTTGGTTATCGGTCAGCGCGGGTGGTGAGCAATTGCATTGTGCATCACTCATTTTGTATATTCTATCATTATTTATTATCATTATTCTCCCTTTTCTGTTCTATTAAACTGTCTTTATCTCAACCCACGAGTTTTTCTCACTCTTACCCTTCCGATTCTCTCCCCGTCCCATTGGGGGGGCGGGGGGAGTGAGTGAGCGGCTGCGTGGTATTTGGCTGCCTGCCAGGTTAAACCACGACAGTCCTTTTTTGGCGCCCAACGTGGGGCTCGAAGGGTTGAGATAACGATAGATCTGACCAAAGTGTGTTAAGGCAAAATTGTTATAAGCATCCATTATATTGATTGGTCACAATGTTGATGTATTGGCTGTCAAAGTTATGGGGCTGGCTCTCAATGTTGGGTCATGTAATACCTTGCTTGCAGTATATGTTCCCTTTTGTGCTGTTTATCATTATTCGGAACTGGGCCAAGATTATCATTTTGTTGCTGTTTTATGAGGTGATAAAATCATTGGTCGTAAGTCTAATCTGGTATCTGTACTCAGCGCTGCCGTCATTTCTGTACCTCGGGAACCACCTCTTAGAAATTATTAGTAATTGCACTTGTTTCTCCTCGGAGAATGAATTTAAGGGGGAGACGGGATGGGACACTCTCTCCCACTTGTTCATCTTCCCTTCCATATCGTCAGAAACTCCTTTTTCTTCTATCCTCTTTACAAAGATGTCCACAATATTCCCTGAGAATTTTGAATATCCTTGGGATGCTCAAACAAGCATGTTCATATTGCTATGTCTCCTGAATGTGGTTCAGGCCTTGTTTAGGGTTAAACAACTATTCAGGAATACTGTCCAGAGATCAACCCTCAGAAACAAGAAAAGAGGGAGGGCAAGCAGCGGTGCCTCATCAGGGCGGGCGGAGCGGCGAGTCTCGGGGGCGGCTACAGACACGGTGGCTACTCAAAACCCCGCGACAGGCACTGCTGCTACTCCAACCCCCACGACAACCCCTGTGGCTACTCAAACCCCGGCAACAGTCACCGTAGCTTCTCCAACCCCTGCGACAAGCACTGCAGCCACTCAAGCTCCGGCAACAGGCACTACAGTTACTCCAACCCCCATGACAAGCACTGCAGCTACCCAAACCCCAGCAACAGGCACTACAGCTGAACCAGAGGACCAACCCTTGCTGGTATCCGTTGCCCCTGTACAGAAGAGGAAATCTTGGAAGCGGAGATCAGGTCGTTTAGAAAGGGATGATGAAAGACCAGGGCCATCACGAGGAGGGGAGGAGGAAGAGGAAGAACTCATAAACGAGACGGAAACCACCCGATCCCTATCCCTGAGTGAGCTGCGAGATATGCGGAAAGATTTCGGCCGTCGTCCAGGCGAGCATATTGTTACCTGGCTGCTCCGATGCTGGGATAATGGGGCCAGTAGCCTGGAATTGGAGGGGAAGGAAGCCAAACAGCTGGGATCCCTTGCTAGGGAAGGAGGCATTGACAAAGCAATTGGAAAAGGGACACAGGTCCTCAGCCTCTGGAGGCGACTGCTGTCAGGCGTGAAGGAAAGGTATCCCTTCAAGGAAGATGTTATATATCGCCTAGGCAAATGGACCACTATGGAGAGAGGTATCCAGTACCTGAGAGAACTAGGTGTGCTGGAGGTGGTTTATAGTGACCTGAACGACGACCAAACGCCCAAAGATCCAGATGACGTCCAGTGCACGCGACCCATGTGGCGGAAGTTGGTACGGAGCGCACCAGCATCGTATGCCAGTTCGTTGGCAGTACTGTGCTGGAAAGAGGAAGAAGCACCAACGGTGGATGAGGTGGTTAGCAGACTTCGGGATTTTGAAGAAACTATCTCCTCCTCCCTTGTCTCGGCTGTAGAGAAACTGTCCCGAGAGGTCCAGCAACTCAAAGACAATAGGTCCTATTCTCCACCTGTACGGACCAGTATCTCAGCCGTTAGGAGTCAGCGTTTTACTCCTCAAGAGAGAGGATATCGAAAGTACACACCACGGGGCACCCTGTGGTTTTACCTGCGTGACCACGGAGAGGACATGAGGCAGTGGGATGGAAAACCTACCTTCATCCTAGAGGCACGTGTACGTGAGTTGCAAGGAAAAACAATCACACAAGGGGGTTCTCCCAGGAAAAATGCTGCTCCAGTTTTCAGGAAAACCCTGTCTCACGACGGTCCAGTTTCCAGTGAACAGTTCCCCAGACAGAGTAGAAGGGCTGATCTTACTTTGGACTGTAATGAAGGAATTCTTGACTCACGTTTGCAAGAAGTGAGAAGCGGATACTATGACCAGAACTAGAGGGGCCCTGCCTCCGGCCAGGTGGAGGAAAGGGACAACCGGGTTTACTGGACTGTGTGGATTCGATGGCCTGGCACATCAGAGCCACAGGAGTATAAGGCTCTCGTAGACACCGGTGCGCAGTGTACCCTGATGCCATCAGGCTATAAAGGGGCAGAACCCATTTGTATTTCTGGAGTGACAGGGGGATCCCAAGAGTTAACTGTATTGGAGGCCGAAGTGAGCCTGACCGGGAACGAGTGGCAGAAGCACCCCATTGTGACTGGCCCAGAGGCTCCGTGCATCCTTGGCATAGACTACCTCAGGAGAGGGTATTTTAAGGACCCAAAAGGGTATCGGTGGGCTTTTGGTATAGCTGCCCTGGAGACGGAGGAAATTAAGCAGCTGTCCACCTTGCCCGGTCTCTCAGAGGACCCTTCTGTTGTGGGGTTGTTGAGGGTTGAAGAACAACAAGTACCAATCGCTACCACAACAGTGCATCGGCGACAATACCGCACCAACCGAGATTCCCTGATCCCTATCCATGAGCTGATTCGTCGATTGGAGAGCCAAGGAGTGATCAGCAAGACTCGCTCACCCTTCAACAGTCCCATATGGCCAGTGCGAAAGTCTAATGGAGAGTGGAGACTAACAGTAGACTACCGTGGCCTGAACGAAGTCACGCCGCCACTGAGTGCTGCCGTGCCGGACATGCTAGAACTTCAATACGAACTGGA
Organism: Calonectris borealis; assembly: GCF_964195595.1. NCBI lineage: Eukaryota > Metazoa > Chordata > Aves > Procellariiformes > Procellariidae > Calonectris > Calonectris borealis. Next base: position 15,102,622 of record NC_134322.1, read on the forward strand.
GTCGAAGGCAGCCAAGTGGTACGCCACCATTGACATTGCTAATGCCTTCTTCTCCATCCCTTTGGCAGCAGAGTGCAGGCCACAGTTTGCTTTCACTTGGAGGGGCATCCAGTACACCTGGAACCGACTGCCCCAGGGGTGGAAACATAGCCCTACCATTTGCCATGGACTAATTCACACCGCACTGGAACAGGGTGAGGCTCCAGAACACCTGCAATACATTGATGACATCATCGTGTGGGGCAACACAGCAGAAGAAGTTTTTGAGAAAGGGGAGAGAATAATTCAAATCCTTCTGAAAGCCGGTTTTGCCATAAAACAAAGTAAGGTCAAGGGACCTGCACAGGAGATCCAGTTTTTAGGAATAAAATGGCAAGACGGGCGTCGTCAGATTCCAATGGATGTGATCAACAAAATAACAGCCATGTCCCCACCAACTAGCAAAAGGGAAACACAAGCTTTCTTAGGCGTTGTGGGCTTTTGGAGAATGCATATTCCAAATTACAGTCAGATCGTAAGCCCTCTCTATCAAGTGACCAGGAAGAAGAACGACTTTAGATGGGGCCCTGAGCAACAACAAGCCTTTGAACAAATTAAACAGGAGATAGTTCATGCAGTAGCCCTTGGGCCAGTCCGGGCAGGACAAGATGTGAAGAATGTGCTCTACACCGCAGCCGGGGAGAATGGTCCTACCTGGAGCCTCTGGCAGAAAGCACCAGGGGAGACTCGAGGTCGACCCTTAGGGTTCTGGAGTCGGGGATACAGAGGATCGGAGGCCCGCTACACTCCAACTGAGAAGGAGATATTGGCAGCATATGAAGGGGTTCGAGCTGCTTCGGAAGTGGTTGGCACTGAAGCACAGCTCCTCCTGGCACCCCGACTGCCGGTGCTGGGCTGGATGTTCAAAGGGAGTGTCCCCTCTACACATCATGCAACCGATGCTACGTGGAGTAAGTGGGTCGCGCTGATCACACAACGGGCCCGAATAGGAAACCCCAGTCGCCCAGGAATCTTGGAGGTGATCACGAACTGGCCAGAAGGCAAAGATTTTGGAATATCCCCAGAGGAGGAGGTGACACGTGCTGAAGAAGCCCCACTGTATAATAAACTACCAGAAAACGAGAAGCAATATGCCCTGTTCACTGATGGGTCCTGTCGCCTTGTGGGAAAGCATCGGAGGTGGAAAGCTGCTGTATGGAGTCCTATACGCCAAGTTGCAGAAACTGCTGAAGGAGAAGGTGAATCGAGCCAGTTTGCAGAGGTGAAAGCCATCCAGCTGGCCTTGGACATTGCTGAACGAGAAAAATGGCCAGTACTTTATCTCTATACTGACTCATGGATGGTGGCAAATGCCCTGTGGAGTTGGTTGCAACAGTGGAAGCAGAACAACTGGCAGCGCAGAGGTAAACCCATCTGGGCTGCCGCATTGTGGCAAGATATTGCTGCCCGAGTAGAGAACCTGGTTGTAAAAGTACGTCACGTAGATGCTCACGTACCCAAGAGTCGAGCCACTGAAGAACATCAAAACAACCAGCAGGTGGATCAGGCTGCTAAGATTGAAGTGGCTCAGGTGGATCTGGACTGGCAACATAAGGGTGAATTATTTATAGCTCGGTGGGCCCATGATGCCTCAGGCCATCAAGGAAGAGATGCAACATATAGATGGGCTCGTGATCGAGGGGTGGACTTAACCATGGACGCTATTGCACAGGTTATCCATGAATGTGAAACGTGCGCTGCAATCAAACAAGCCAAGCGAGTAAAGCCTCTTTGGTATGGGGGACGATGGTTGAAATACAAATATGGGGAGGCCTGGCAAATTGATTATATCACACTCCCACAAACCCGGCACGGCAAGCGCTATGTGCTCACCATGGTGGAAGCAACCACCGGCTGGCTAGAAACATACCCTGTGCCCCATGCCACTGCCCGGAACACCATCCTGGGCCTTGAAAAGCAAGTCCTATGGCGACATGGCACCCCAGAAAGAATCGAGTCAGACAACGGGACTCATTTCCGAAACGCCCTCATAGACACCTGGGCCAAAGAGCATGGCATTGAGTGGGTCTATCACATCCCCTACCATGCACCAGCCTCTGGGAAAATCGAACGATACAACGGGCTGCTAAAGACAACACTGAGGGCAATGGGTGGTGGGACATTCAAGCATTGGGACACACATTTAGCAAAAGCCACCTGGTTAGTCAACACTAGGGGGTCTGTTAATCGAGCTGGCCCTGCCCAATCAAGACTTTTACGTACTGTAGATGGAGATAAAGTCCCTGTCGTGCACATAAGAAATATGCTGGGGAAGACAGTCTGGGTTACTCCTGCCTCTGGCAAGGGAAAACCCATCCGTGGGATTGCTTTTGCTCAAGGACCTGGGTGCACTTGGTGGGTGATGCGAAAGGATGGGCAAGTCCGGTGTGTACCTCAAGGGGATTTGATTTTGGGTGAAAATAGCCAATGAACTGAATTTTATAATGTCAATTGTTATATGATATTGTATATCATTATTTATATGGTTGCTATCAATGGTATAGCAGTGAAAATCACCCAGATTAATGAAGAATGAACTAACTCCGATGAAACCGAGCAAAGTGCAACGATGATAGAACTGAACGAGGGCAGCAGTACCGAAATGAGAACTGGCTTCAGGATGCAACAGCCCAACACCACACACCATCCTTCTGGCCCTGAAAGACTGTTATGACAGATGGAGCCCAAAGTTGTGGACTAAAAGAACTCAATGGACATTTATATATATATTTATGTGTATATATGTATGTATATGTATTATATATGTATATATATAAAAAAGATAGTGATGATTAATTGAAAGGTATTGAAAAAGGTGAGACCTAAGCATAACGTAAATGGTATGGAATAAGGGGTGGATACTGTCCTGGTTTCGGCTGGGATAGGGTTAATTTTCTTCCTAGTGCTGTGTTTTGGATTTAGTATGAGAAGAAATGTTGATAACACACTGATGTTTTCAGTTGTTGCTAAGTGCCCTCCTAATCCAAGGACAGCTCCCGTGCCTACTGACTGAGCTAGGTACACAAGATGGGAGGGAACATAATCAGGACAGCCAGCCCAGCTGGCCAATGGGGTATTCCATACCATGTGACGTCATGCTCAGTATATGAAGGGTAGGCGTGATCCAGGAAGTACCGATCGCTACTTGGTTATCGGTCAGCGCGGGTGGTGAGCAATTGCATTGTGCATCACTCATTTTGTATATTCTATCATTATTTATTATCATTATTCTCCCTTTTCTGTTCTATTAAACTGTCTTTATCTCAACCCACGAGTTTTTCTCACTCTTACCCTTCCGATTCTCTCCCCGTCCCATTGGGGGGGCGGGGGGAGTGAGTGAGCGGCTGCGTGGTATTTGGCTGCCTGCCAGGTTAAACCACGACACGGCTGAATAATTCTACTTTATCAAGGAACAGGAATCTGTTCACCTGTCTTGAGTCCCCTTGACAGAAATGCATAAGTCAAAAACAGTAGTGTTTTCTAAATGCTGAGTTGCAGGAAGGCCTGATCACATGGCAAGTATCAGCTTTTCGCCTGCACACTAGGAGGGGTTGTCAGGGGGGTGCTAAGAAGCGAAGGATGAAAGTTTGGCCACAAGCCCGAAAGGTGAAGATCATTTGTAACCCGTTCTAAAGCAAGACCTGAATCAAGATTACTCAGCTCTTCTCACTCTGCTTTTTTTTTTTTCTTTCTGTAGGGCACTACCTTTGCCTGATTTTACAGGTAGAAAAAACTGCTGAACTGCAGTGGAAATACTAGGTGGCCAGATATAGAGCCTCTGGAATACCTATCTTGTATTATCACACAATATCCCCCAGTAACAGAACTAGAAGATAGATTGTTCAAAATAGGAAAAACTAGAAGACCCAAAACAGAAATCAAGGCAGATTATCATCTGTATTTTTTTAATTGTGGAAGTCTTTGTCATTGTTCACTGTTCTCTATAAAGCATCACTTTGTAACAAGGGCCGATCTTGAGGTCTGTTTTGTAATTCAGCTCTCAAAACAAAAAAGAAATAATCTTAAAGCAACAAGCTCTTTTGTAAATGGTGCAGGTGAAGGGACTAAAACCAGTTTGAGCATGCAATAATACCTAAAAGACATGACTATTCCAGACACAAATCTAAACACTAGTGAAAATGAAACTAGAAAGCAAATGTTACTATAATTACCTGCAGAAGAAAAACAAGGCAGACTGCAATGCTGGGGCACCAGCTGGCTCGCAGAGAAACCCTTAATCTAAACAAAGAGGTCAGGAAGACTTGAAAACATGTGCAGTAACTTGTGGTCTGCATTTTAAAATCACTAAAACTTAACTTAAATCCACTTTGCAAGCACACAGCGGGACACAACATTTTGATCACTTTCCTACAACCATCAAAAATGCTCTGTCTGTATAAATGGAGTTGAGCAATTTTTAATCTCTGGAAGACCACAATCAACAGAGATTTCCATTCGTGAATCGCTTTCTACAGAAGAGCTGTATTGTACTATCCTCCTGATGGGGAGGGTGAGCTCATATCTGAAATCTGAGCCCTACTTTAGATGGATGGAAGTGAATTTTACACACTTTGTATTGGTGTTTTTCAGATCTCCCGTTCTGACACATGGCAGTTTCAGAATTTACCCTATTAAGTTACAACATTAATTTCCCAAGCACTTACACAGCTGAAATGTTCAGACAATCATCGGTGAAGAAATGAAGGTGAGGGCAAGAACTACATTGAAAACATGGCATGATACTTCTGGTTTATATCCTTTCATCTCAAAGATATAAGAAACAGAGATTTTCATCCTTATGTCCAATCTGTAACTCCACTCATGACTACATATATGAAAAAAAATCTTCTGATTGTAATTTTACCAAAATGCAGAAACCTAGAAAATCCTACATCCTTACCGAGTCTGAAGCCTTTCAAATTCATCTAAGACAATACAGTGCCCTCTACAGGTTTTCCTTTTATATTACAACTCCAGGAAGTAGAGGTCTGGGTGTATCTTCACGCTAGAAAAATAAACTGAATTTTTATCATAAAATTCTGTCTGCTAATCTTTGAAATAACACTGTAAGTACTGTAAGCTGAAAGGAAGACATAAACTAAATAAAAATAGTCTCTTTTAAAAGTATTAATAATGCTGTTAATTTATCTAAAAAACTTGGAATTACAATAGATTATAATACGAAGTTTTAGATTATTCACTATTTAGGTGATGGAATTGAATGAAAGCATAGAAAATATGTAACTGTACCTAAGCATGCAGTCTCAAGAAAAGTCTGCTAATAGTTTTTACAGGAATTCCACTTGTTTTAATTGTTATTACTTTTAACAGGAGCAAGTACCATTACAAACTCGATTAGCACTTAGAAAGTCAGAAAGGAGATTAAATCCCACCGTACCAATTTGTACAAAGCTTTTCCTTCCCTAGCACCTGGACACATACAAGGTAAACACTTAAAGCCATAACCACTTCGGCCATAAACTCAGAGGTGGTAACGCATGAAGCAGTTCAGATATAGCATGACAAAACTTGTTCCTTGGTCTACTTTTGCACATAATAGAGAAGACAGAGATATGAATTATTTTTCATTAGCTGCATTACAAGGAAAAAAAAAGTATTCATGATAAGTTAATTCAGCATCTTTTTAAGGGATTTACAAAAGTACATCAAAGTCTACTCAGTGCAAAGGTAAAACTTACTGAACTTCAGTACCTATATTGAATTGAGCTGTGTTGCAGTAATATATCACACTAAATTTTGTCAGCAAACAGATTGATGACAGTAACAGGAGTTACTTTCTTTCCGAATGTGTAAAACCCAGACAGAAAAACAAAGGTTTTTATCTGAGGAAGCAAGGAAAAAGATTAATAATGTTGTCATTTTCCTTCCTTTGTATAAATATGATTCAGTCAATCAAAACCTCTTTTAAGTATATCGCTGAGCAAGGGGAAATGTCATTGCAATAAAAGTTAGTTTCAAGACTGCAAAAAGTATTTTTTGTTGAGATAGCTATGCTCTGCATCAGAAGCATGGCAAATACATATATGGATTTTATACATGTGTGTGCGTGCATGCATAATAAACAAATATGTGGTGGTCAGTTTGCTTTGTGTAGCAATTCTTTTTAAGCTACTGAAAAGGAAAGTTCTAGATATATACTCAAACCACTCCACCAGAATTTCACAACTGAGGAAGAGCACAGCAAACATCTGCTAGCTCATCAGATGTAACGACAAACAAAACAAAGACACCCTGACAAGCCACAGAGCACAAAGGAGTTAATAACCCAAGAGGCAGTGCTCCAAAAGCAAACCTAGTGAATCTGTTTATAACCTCCCAAGAATACCAGCAGACTCCGGCTTTGCAGACAAGATTAAAGGAAATACTGTCCTTTATTAATATTCAGCCTTTCGACAGTTTCAACACTAATAGGAGCAACATTCCATTAATATTTTAGCCATCTAGATTTTTTTCCTAATATGCAATAGCATTTTCTCCTAAGAGAAAACTTCTGATTTTTCAACCTTTTCACAAAATGCTTAATGCCACCTGCAATCCTGGGTCTCTAGCAATCCATGGTTTCTCTCCCTTGCCTTTGCTAATGTGATGGGAAGAACAAGCAAGAAACATTAAAGGCAAGAGACTGGATACGTGTTGTTATCCCAGCACATCTCATCACCAGCTGGGTGCTGCAAACTGCTCTGAGCATAAAAGTCCAAAAAATGTCAATGCTCCAAGTCTCCATGGTACACCAGCAGGTTATCACTGATAACTAGTAGGGAAGCTGCAATCTGACTATTCATTGTCTTTTAAGAGGACAGACAACCATGCAAGAGTGGGTTATGAGAACTGTACCATTTTTCTGACGGCTGTCCTCACACAGCCAGCGTCAGCATGAGAAGGATAAGTCATGTCCATGACTGCTATCTCCCCTAAGATTAAATCAGAGGGGCAACGGCACTCTGCTGCACAAAGCTAAGAAAAAAAGATTTGTTGAGAAAAAGCAGAATCAGCCTCATTGTCCCACTGGATAAAATTATGTCAGGAAGCGAGGAATGAGAAGCAAATTGCTAGCTCATGGGAGAGGATACATTGATCATGTGGTGTGTCCCCTTGAGAGGGGGCTGCAGCACAGACTGGCTCCTTGATTCTCAGAGGATTCGGCTCCAACAGCAAAACAAACACAGGTTACACAGAGTGACACATTGCAATGCTGCTGGAGCAGGCTTACACGCTGCATTACAGTAGAAAAGTGAGTGATGTTTCACCCAAAACCTATTGGTATAAAATGGCATGTTTTGATTTCAGATATTCATTAAGCAGGAGGTTATGCACTACATAAATGAAACACTGACACAGTTCAGCCTTCCCTCTGTGTTGCCATTGCTGCTTCCTGGCAATGGGAGCCTTCCCCAGGTTATTTCAGGGTAGTAGCTGTCTTCTGTGATTACAGTTTACTGCAGGGTTGATATCCTCCAGGGACTCTTGCCCTGTGACAAGGTGTAAGATCCAACAATTAGACGACTGCTTCAACTGCTTAGGTTGATGTTTATAGGGAAGGCAGATTTTCCTGTTTTACTTCAAAGCAGGCCTTTATTATTTTGTTAGCACAGCATGTATTGAGCCATGTGGCCTCAGGTCCTTGGCTTTCAGTTCATAATTTAATGTTAAAGAAAACCCAATATCTTCCCCTCTAGCTTTCAAAACCTGGACACAGCAATCCAGATATACCTCAGGGAATTGTATGATTATGTTCCCACAAATATGTGTCTATAATTAGGAGCACAGCCTGTCATTTACCAAGTGAACCGCTCAAAGTCGATTTCTCCATTGCAGCCGACTAATATTCCCAGCCAAGTCCCTGGTCACAGGAGGAATTCCAAAATGGGTGATCAGGCAGCAGCCAAAAAATTACAATTAGCTGGGTTCCAAGTGGAGAAGTTCATCAGGAATTAGCCATGGTGTTAAAAAAGAGATCCAAATGCATTTAGAAATGAAATACATACTTTCATTCCTGATAATTAGTGAAATATCCAGTATTCCGGTGGAACTGCACATTTAGATTTTTTTTTTTATACACATCTTTGATGATCTCTGCATTGTTACTTGGGCACAGAGATGCACAAGGTCAGTGCAGCTGCTACAGATACGACAAAGATGTTCGTGTTTGCTGGCCCACGCTGTACACAGACCCTGGGTGAAGGCAGGAGAGCTGCAGAGCATCTCGGTCCGTTTGTCACAGCGCTGACTTTGAGGGCCTGTCTCAGCATTGCCCTTCTCCTCCTTTTTCCTCCTCGCAATAGACAAGAGCTGAACACTTTCTCAAAACAAGCAGGACCTGACAGAGGAACGCAACAGCCAGCATTCACACACCAATGTCACACATTTAACAGAAACTCTTTTATCACAGTAAGGCCGGCTTTCACTGAGGCATCCTGACATACAAAAAAAAGCCACTTTTGTCTCCTTGAGAGCAAGATGAGTATTACCACTCCCATTTTACCAACTGGGAAAGAGATGATGACTTTCCTCCAGCACTGAGCACCGGGAGCAGGGTAGCATGCCGGGAAGAGATCCCAAGACTGCTCTACAGGTGCTGAAAACCTCATGGGCATGGTGACAAACGGTCCTGTCAATAATTCAGTCTGGACATCACACACAACACCACAATTTGGTTCAAAGCCTCCCTGGGGCTCTATTTGTTTCTTTTGTTTGTTTTGTTTTTAAGTTTTCTCCATCCTACTTAGCTTCCCCCCCTCCCCATGACTCTCAGCAAAATTCACACCAAATTTAAGCACCCAGATTACACGGTTTTCCTCCAGAATTTAGGATGAAAAAAGTGCTCATTAGAAAAGCCATATGGCCTGTTGACATGACTTCTGCAGTGCCCACCAGGATTAAGTTTATGATAAGTCATGCTGAGAACGTGATCATAAATTTAAGACCAGCTTTCGAAGAGAATATAATGGCTGATCCATTGTTGTGTGTAGATACATCTCATTAAAAATAATTTTTTAAAAAAATCAAAATAAATATGACATTAAAAAAGGCTTCAGTTACAGCTGCTTGTATTCTCCTTACTGGCTTCATAACTTAACCCCATTACATAGCAGCCAGTTGCTGGAAGTGTTCTTTGACTTTACAGGGACACAGACAGAATACAGCTGTGCATCATGCAAAACTTGTTGTTACCATGTACTAGATAAAGAGTTCAATTAACATGTTAAATAGGACTTGAGAAGCCAACCATTTAGTCTCGATGCTGAGACCCACATATCTAACTCACATATCCAAGTTTGTTTTACTCCAGTGTTGCTGTAACTCAAGAAGCATCTGTAAGTTTGAAAGGAAAAAATATTTCTCCTAGTTTTCACCTTGAAGTTTTGTGCAAACACAAGTATTTTCTACAAAGCCTACTTTATCTTTAGATGACATATTTAGTTATTTTCAGATATCCTTTCCCCCATCACAACAAACAACATTTTAAGCAAAAAAAAATATTGTGAATATGAAACAGTCACAAAACCAGAAAATGTGCCTGGTACCTGGAAATAAAAGGCAACACTACCTGGAATTTTGTAACTGATTTAAAACTATGTATTTCCTGACCCATTAGCTGTCCTCTAAATACACATGAGATCTCAGTGAAGTCATCAGGACTCCACTAGAGCTCAGATGTTTGCCCAAATAGCCCCCACAAGAACAAAGCCACCAGGCTTTAATCCTTACCTAATCATAACAGCAAGGCAGCTTCAGTGGATAGTCTGCAGCCTTCACAGCTATGAGTATATTTTTACTCGGGCAAAAAGCTAATTTCAAATTTTTTATATATATATACATGGTAGAGAGATACAGAAAATGCAACTGACATAATTACAAATCAGTTTATCTAAGAGATTATTCTTGTATAAGCAATACTCATGTTATGACAATCCCACCTATTTAAATGCCCTCACTTCCTCTGTCATCCCCAGCCTTCTCCAAATTATCTAACATATGCCAGCATAGTTTACACTAAAAAGAGAGGAGGGAAGAGGACTCTTGTAAGCCAGCTAATAAGTGAAATTGGTATTATGTTGGAAGGAAACAAATATGGCAAGGTTGGCTGAATAGAGTGAGGAGGATGCCTAAAATGGGAAGGGCAGAGGTAGCTATTACAAGGAGATGAAATCAAGAAAAGCAAAGGAAATTATGGTATCAGAGGAAAAGGGAGTATGGAGACTTTGATCTGGAGATTGTAGAAATGTGGGTAGGGAGAGAGAGAAGCTTCTTGCAATATGCTTGAACGCAGTGAGCTTTGGTGAGCAGTCTCTCCAAGGAGTACAGTAGGGATGAACAAACTACACCACGGTTATTAAAATCCAGCAAAATAATGACCACCAAAAAATACAGCAGCAAAGGATGTCAGTTGTGTCTTATTCACTAGAGAATATGGACATTATGGAATATTAGTTAAGCTCAATATTCACCTGCATAATGACCCTAAAATCTACACTACTCTAAGACAGAGCTGGATCTCATTTCTACAATCTCAGAAGCGAAGGAAAACCCAGGCTGAAGTATGGAACTTTTGAAATTTTTTTATGTATATGGAGATTTGCTGCCTCACGTGTGCCTGCTGAATCTGGATGTGGATAGGGACAACCATAAAAAGCTGATCTCTGAAATTACACTTTTGGTAAGTTAAATCACAGTTTCTCCTCCACGTCAGAATGCAACAGGCAGTCAGACAGCCACTGACATGCAAATACAAAAAGTAAATCACCGTAACTCAGAAAAGCTAGATGAAATAAAAGACAGCTTGCTTGTGTCTACAGCTCTAAGGAGACAGAAAATAGATAACTCACTCCCAGAATCCTGTCCTGCCATTCTGGGTTTTCATATGCCACAATTATTCATAACATTTCTGTGCCTCAAGGAGCCAAGGGCTGAATGTCTCCAGGCACTCAGTACTTAAAATACAGGAATCGCACAAATGCCAGCATAAAGCAACTGCTGCAGTTAACAGCCAAAACCAGTGGACTCTTCTTCAGAGTCTATGTTTATGTTTTCCTTTGGGTAGCCTAAACACCAGATTTTGAAGTGCAGTTGGATGCTGACAGCATCCACTGACAGGAAAGCAAATCCAAGTGCCCTCTTGAGAAGCACCATTTTTGTAGGTATTGATGAAAATCTGTTTTGCCCTGGCACAAAGTAATATTTTGCATGTACTGTTCACCACTAACCATCTCTGAGCCTAAATATGACTGATTATTCAGGCTAATGGTTTGTCCACAAAATGAGTCACATTATTCTAAAGTAAGTGTAATTATTTTTTAACCAAGTTAATTATTTCAGTACAGAAGGTTAAAAAGAGTTGAGTTTAATTCAGATGCAATTTGATTTTAGAATTCACTTAGGAATATGCTGATACTAAACTGAAAATCAGAGTATCAAACAAAGGAGTTTCAACCAAATGAAATAAATCAAAGCAAGTTTGTATATGGGTAGGCCTATAAAGGCCATACTTAGGGTAGTAATTTACTCCAATTATTTCAGCAAATATAGCAATTTCGCACTAGCTATAGTTTTGGAGATGCTTTAGAGGAACATGAATGGTTTATATTCAAATGTTATTTAACCTGCCTGAGACCTGAAGGTCAGTAAGTGTCTCATGAGAAGCTTATTTAAATATCTTTTTTCAGAAACTGACAATATTTTCTCACATACAAAACTTCCTTTAATCTAAAAAATCAGATTTCCTTCTGCAGCTTTAATTACAAATTAAACCCAAATTGTAAGCAAAGGCAAATCTAGTTTTAAGGCTAAGATCACTAGCACACAGAAGAGCCACTAGCCTGTCTTCCCCAGGCAGTTGAACACAATTTATACTCTGCCTGTGAAAAGTTGTTTCATAAACCCTTGATTTTCAGTATAATGTGTACCAATTAACATAGTCTCCTGACTTAATGAGAACAGCATTTAGAATTCAAATAAATCACTCTGTAGGGTGTTATCATGGACAAAACTCTGCTGCAACACCAAAGAGAAAAAAGAAACAAAAACAGACCTCAGCCAGTTTTTGCAGGCTCCTAGCTCTTTGAATGAGAAGACAGCCACTAAATCCAGATTTGAATACTTTTCAGATGAAAATACCTAGGTCTACATCAAGAGTTTACATCTAACTAAAAATATTTATTTTAATTTTTTTCATTTAATTTTAAATGCCACAGCTAATCTTCAAAGTAGGTATCTCACCAGCCAGTGAAAAAGGGCTAATGAAAATTGCACGTTCCCCTCCCAAAATTTAAAAAAAAAAAAAAAAGATATTTTAATCAGACAAGTAATTCCCTCTGCAGATTTCTGGTGTACTAACTAGCAAGAAGGGATAAACATATATGAATTGCTAATGGCTTCCATACAACAATAACAACTTCAAAATTTACATTTCACAAAATAGGAGAGCTTAAATCTTGAAGAGCCTAAGTCTTGCATCATAATGTTGTCCCTTGTGGTGACAACAGTCAGAATGTGATGGGACTCTTGCATGTTTTATTCAGCTTTCAGTAGAAAATGGCTTTAGTTTCTGTGTTATTCCTGTCACTTTAGCAGTTCCATATGTAGTCATTTTCACAAGATATTAAGTTATCAGAAATTAAAGGAAGCTTGAATTTCTGAATACCGAGTTAAAGGTAGGTAGCTTGATCTCTGGTTTCCACTGAGCATTAAATAAACATCAGCAAGAAATTTGTGGGAGGAAAATAAACTCTTGACTTGACAAGGAAACAAGTGAGAAAATTGAAATTTGCAAGATAGATGGAGACTTCATTGAATGACTAAAACCAGGAGTGACACAAGTGAGAAGAGTTAGGTATTAGTACCATGGCTATGGTCTGCAGTAGCCTTACATGCTTGATTTTATTGTTTGGTCATGAGAAAACGGAAGACTTCCCTACAAACAACTTACAGAGTATCTGTTTTTCTGCCACTAATTCCAAGAATGTCGCCAGCAGGCTGCTATAAAAGTAATCACAGGAAAATGTCTTCTCTCCTTGCCCAAGCAATTTTAGCTGCTGTGGCAACGGCATTTTAATGTTGCCTCTTTATTAAGAATGGTTGTAACAGTGACCCATCCCCAGGGGTCATAGGAGTACAGGCGCCCCTTGGTTGGGAAAGGCTTTAGCCAGTCGTGGTTTGCAGCGTAACCAAACACCATCCAAAGATGACCTTTTTCTCAGCTGTTTGTGTTATGTTATTGCTCAGCTGTTCAGCGAGATCACCTGTATTTTCCAATACATTCTGCACAATCATCAGATAATTCAGATGATTTGAATAACTGACCTTCACACAGCCTCACAAAGCATCACAAATTCAGAACAGAAAATTGGAAGTGTTTCTATGTTTTTTAATGATATTCTAATTTCAAAGTTCATCTTTAAGAAGGTGTTTAATTATTTTCCCCAGATTTTTTCTATATCCACTATGTCACAAAGAAAAATCATTACACTAACAGTACAAATTGTTGTTTCATGGTTACTTGTTGCTTCCTTCTTTCTCTCGTATTACATTTGTCGAGTCTGAGCTCACAAAAATGACCCTGAATAGTTTGCAAATGAAGTGCACAGGACTAAGGTGCTTCCTGATATCAACTCCAACAACTCGCTACCATGCCCACTTCAGATAATTATTTCTCAAACTAAAAGAGTTGCTCTTGAATTCCCCTTTTGCTTCTGCTATAGATACATTGTCCAGAGTTTTATTCTTCTGACAGTTAGGAACTTTACTTCCTATCCAAATTTATTGACTGCCAGTTTATGCCCATTACTTGTGCCAAGATTTATCTTGCAAAAATCTTTCCCTGAAGTTTGTTCTTTACGCATATTTATATAGTAACACATCCATTCTCAGGCTTTGCTTTCCAGAGCCAACCAAAACTTCCTCACAATATATATTCTCTGTTCCCTAATAAGCCTCGCAATTCCTCCTGCACCTGCTCCAGCCTGCAGCGAAAGGGCTGTGCATACTTGCACTCTTAAGGGCTTACCAGGGCCTTGAGCAATGGCCATCACAGTCACTTGCCCTCACCCAGGGTGAGAGGAAAAGCAGTAGCAGCAGCGTAATGCCAGCCTGCAGGGTGCTTGGGCAGCACAAGAGAAGCAGGCAAGTGTCCCACACCTGGGGCCCCACTAGCTCTGCAGACCTACCGCAGCACAGCCCCAGCATTGACATCAGCAGGGCCCTGCTGGCACTCCGTGCTGTTAGAGCATCCCACCCATACTAACACATCCATCCAGCACCAGCAGGGCTGACACCGGGCATAAAACTAAATCACTCACATCTGACTGGTTCACTTAGCTCAAACCTGCCACAGGAGCTGTACAGCCAAATCCCGGCAATGCAGGGCCATGGCTGACAGATCCTGCCAGAGCCAAGCTGGATCCATGCAGTCCTAAGCCACGTACCTCTGACAGTGTGACCCCATCCACCTGTAGCTGAGGTTATTCACCCACGAATGACAGAGGGTCTGTTGTGTGCCTCTCCAGAAACATCTCTGTATACATTTATGACTCCATCACAGTGATGTCTCATACTCACCCTGGGCTGCTACAGTGCAGAAATCAAAACCAGTCGTATTCTGTATTTCCTGTGGGACTTGGCCATTGGTTCATTTCTTCGTTGGTCTATCAACAGAAGAAAAATTGGCGTGGGTTACAATAATTAATTCCTTTCTAATCAACTATTGATTTTTCAAGATGGTTGTTTCTGGACAGCAGCCAGCCCCACAGGGCAGCAGCCAGAATGGTGTGAGGTAGGTGCCAGCAGGCACATCTTCCATGTCCCCCCAACGCTGGAAATGCAAGAGCAACACAGCTCAAATGGAAGGAGATCTTCTCACTGCAATCCAATTCTGCTAGACCCTGAAAGTCTAATACAGTTATTTCAGTTATGTTCTTATGCTGTATCCATCATTGTCTGCCATTTGCACTTTCACAAATACACATGATACATTATAAAAGCTGCAGTCTGCATGCCAGATTTTGAAATCCTTTAGCAGCTGTTTCAGTTGACAATAATGCCATAATGCATCAGGGTGTTGAAACAGCGGTGTGTACCTATATGTCCCTCTGGCGACACCCATCTGGTGTGACATTTGCCTGCTGCATCTTTCAGTCTAGGAGAAAAGCCATCCTCTCAGTCACATTGTGTTCAGTAAAAAGCTATGCTGCAGGAACTAAATCATCAGAGGCAAAAGGAGAGACAGAAAAGAAGCTGAGACTAGCTACATGCCACACACAGTTCCTGGCCTTAACAGAAGTCACGAATAGAGTCTGCCACTCTGTAGGCACAGATCAGTAGAAGGTATCCTGGGATAAAGGAAAGAGATAGCACTTCAGTGATGGAGAAGAGAAGAGAATAGGGGAAGAATGCAGAAAGGAAAAAGGAGAACTGGGACTCGTACAAATAACAATGGGGAAAAAATGAGGAGGAGGAAAGCAATAGAAGAGTAGCAAAGAAAAGAACATGGAAGACAAGGATGGGGACTTGAAAAGAAAGAAAAGTGACTTTATAAACAAAGAGGATGAGTCAGAAAAGACTCCTGATTTCATTTGCAGCCAGTTCATTTCCAGAATAATTGCTTACAAAGCTGAACTGGTTTTGGCAGCTGTGTAGCCTGAGATTGCAGGCCTCAGAGGTGGCAAAGAGAACAGGAAACTTTGCATGCTATTGAAACAAGCTGGGGGAGAATTGCAAAAGGAGAGTTGAGTCCTTCATTCCACAGAGCTACATGCACACTAATTTCCCTCTTTCCTGTGTGTAGTGGGGAAGAGACCCTTTGCAATGGCTAGAGAACAAGGCAATTTTTTTTTCAGGAAGAAAGTTGTATTTTAAGAGGTCTCAAAGTTCAGAAAATGAAAGTTTGTTTTGCAAAGACTTTAAGAGATTGGTTATCATTTTAAAAGGAATAAAAAGGAAGGTTCTATTACTGCATAGGTGCTGAGTATGATTACATTTCTTTCAGCGGCACCTCTAGCATAAGCAGCTTCTACCACCATTTCCATTCTGGCTGCTGCTCATCCCTATCCCAGGCTCCCTCTCCTGGTTTTTTGGGACAGCAGTCAGTGGGAGCCCTGTTGTGAAACAGGTCCAGAGAACAAACCTGCCCTCAAAATCATCACTGCTGTCAAAAGAAATGGACACATACCTCTGAATTCGGTTCAAATCCCAAAATCATACAAGAAAATTTAAAAAATGTTACTATGAAAATTAAGAATTTATTCCCTGATGCAGTGAGCAAAATGGCCTCATGGCTAAAACACAACTGAGTTCCTAGTTCTGCCAATGAATCGTCTGTGACCTTGTCACTCTCCCCTATGCCTCAGTTCATCATCTGCATGCTACAAACTTTGTAAGAAAGAACCCATTCAAGATTGTTTGAGACATTCACTCTCTAATCACAACACCCAGAGACAAGCACACCAAGCTTTCAAACAGAAGAAGGAAAAATTCTAGGAATGAAAAAAATCCAACTGCCAAGCACACAGACCAGAGAGGTTTTTCATTTTGTTAGAGCAGGAAACCAAGAGTGTGATGAGGAAAGGGAGGAAAGAGAAGAAAGACAACTGAATACATCAGAAGTGCCGAGTGTTCAACCATGGCAGGGGCCACCCGACACAGGAAAAAGAGCTGCATGCCCTGCAAAAGCAGTGCACACGTTTGGGAGTAAGTTTTTCCAGATCAGGACCCCCAGCTCTCTTATTGCAGTGCTGGCTGAGAAGAATTTGCTAGTGTCAGCTGAAATAACAGATATGCAGGTGAAACAGTGAGTTGGATTCAGATATAATAACAAGGTGCAGTAACAGAATCGTTGCCAGTGTGGTGGATAACATGGGAAACATGTTAACACTAAAAGTCACTTTAAAACAGAGGCTGCTATTTTCACTCACAAGAAAAACAAGCAATTTTTTCTCCGAATCACTAGCTGCTAATAGCATATAATATGAGCCAATTAACAGAAAAAAAGCATTCTGTAAAATACAGTTTACATCAGCTGGAGAACTACAACAAAATCATTACAAGTCTAGAGAAAATGGGACATATCCTTTCTGGTGTCAATTAATTCCCTTTGTTTCAAACCCAGTTTACACCAGTTAACTCTTGCAAGTGACACCACCAAACACGTTGTACTAACAATAACACCAGGCATGTGATCCACCAAAGGGCTGATGACAGGCACAGGAATCAATGAGAGCCACTTGTTCTAATAACTGCCGAGAACCTGAAAACAGGGAAACGTGGGGAACATTCATCTTGTAGAAGTCTGCACGAGAAATGTGGAATGGTACAAGTCTATAGGCATAGTCTGGAGGGGGTGGAATTAAGCCTAGTGCATTTTTTCCACTTCTGTTGGGGTGTCTGTGCAGGGCTAGAGTGTGAATCCTTGGGGGGTTATCCAGGAATTGATCTGTGAAGTGAGATGTAGGTGCCTCACTGGAGATTTCACCTTGCCTGACTTTTTCTGTCACGAACAAGTTGAGAGCAGACAAGAGGCTGTCTCTTGGCATCAAGGCCAATCTTTCCTTTTTTCCTACTGCTGGCATTTACCCTCTTGCTCTAATGAGATTTGCAAAGCAGTAAAAGAATTCTACTATAAAGTATCTTAACTTTAACCCGGAGAAAAGCAAAACAAAAGCACATGATGAAGTATATATTTGCTTCAACAGAGCTGCATCACTGCACAAAAGATGCAAACATCTTCCTATATATATATCACAATACTAAGTTCTGCTCTGCAATCAAACTTGCTTTAAAACTGTATTTCAGCTATACATGAGAATAAGACAGTTTGTACATGAAACTGCCCACAGAACTGCAGTTTCCATCACTTTTAAAGCCCTCTCCATGAAAATGCTCATTCCTCTCCCTTTATATTCTTCTGGTTGTGCTTTTAATTTTACTCCTCCTTCAACAAGATTATCGGCATTTTTTTCTAAGGCAAGATAAATGAGAAGGATTGCTCTGTCCTAGAGAAGGTACACCAGCAATCACACTATCTTTTTAATCATAATCACCAGTCAACCAATGTGTGTTTCTAATGAAATTGCACTTTTCTTTGATAAACCTCTTTCTACTACTTTTATTGAGGTTTTCCCCACAGCTGATTTTGGCTGATATGGTTGTAATTGACAACTTGACACAAGTCAGTACCTTTTCTGAATATTAATCATATGGTCTACTCTCTAGTCCTTAGAAATGTAATGCTAAAAGCTGAAAATATTATTTTTACCATCTCAAAACTCAGAGACATGGTGTCAAGATTTTTAGGCCTGATTTGCAGCAATATTAAAAGTAAAGGAGCTTTGCTAAGCCTCACCTTTAGGTAGGCAAATCACTCACCAATATAGTCATGAGGGGGTAACACTGGATAGTTTTGGCCAGCAGGATCAAGCTGCCAAAGATTACTGACTCACATTTTCCATATTTACCATCAAGTTACATCAATATTTTCTCTCAAGACACAGGAGAAATTGCTTTTTTCTCTAGCTACTTGCCTCCTTGGCAGGTGAGATCACTCCTTACGTGGGCAGAATTCCCAGGGTCAATGGAAGATTTTACAGAGCATATGAAACCAGGCATCACTAAAGACAAAATATCAATATGAGTGGTATTTCTTTATTGCACATTCCCAGTTCCCATTTATCAGAGGACTGGTTATCTCTTCTTATGCCCTAGCTGCAATATACTTTCAGCAGTGTATTGTAAACAACCAGCCAGGGCTTTTTTTAGCTGTGTAATTAGAAGCCATTGCGTCTCTATTTAATTTCTCCTTCTCTAAGTATAGCTTCCAGTCATTACCAGATGGCTATTGTTACTCTTATTACTGACCCTGCTGTCTAGATACCCACTTACACTTATTATCGACTCTTATTTTTCCAAATAAGGACCTTAATGAGGACAAGCATAGTCATTATCTCTACAATTGTATATTAAATATTTCAACTTTAAAATTCAGATTGTAAACAGTGAGAGAGCATATGTTCAGAAAAATTTTTTAGAAAGACCTCCTTTATTACATTGTCAAATGATTCAATACTAATGATATTTTTGCAGTCACTAGAATGCTGATGTTTTATAACCTCTACCTTATTTATTGTACAAGGTTTATTTCCTTGGATTTTCTCCAAAATAGCTTTGGGCTGTTCAACAAATTAAAAAGATGTTGTTAAAAAAAAAAGAAAGGAATCCTGGCTTAGCTCTAGAAATGTGTTCACATCTTAAGCTTTTTTCTTAAAGGTTGCTATTCCCCTTGATTAATTATAATTAAAATTCTATACAAACTGTATTTTTTTTCTCCTACAAGCTCCTCTTAATTATAAAGATTTCCTGATCTTCTTTCTGTCACTGTCATGGGGATGTAGAGGATCCCAAACAAAAAAAAAAAAAAAAAAAAATCACCTCATTACTTTCAGTATTCATTACTTGCATCCAAGTTGTCCCTGCTGTGTCAGCCAAAAGAAATGCATCATTTCTCCCCATCCACCAGCACCATCCATCAATGCCCTTTCTGCCACGCTTGCTTTGTTTGCCTATCCCTTTGGTAAACTTTGCACTTCAGCATTTTAACATCTGAAGGTAGCTCTGAAGAGTTTGGTACTGAGCAAAGCTACCAGGCACCATGGCAGGAGGGCAGGTAAAAGCGACTCCCCAGCGACCCCCAGTCACTGCTGGGGCTGGCCCCTTCTCTGGGATGGCCCTGGGAGGCCAGCCCAGTAGCTACACACACACATACCTGATGAACAGAAGCATCTGATCTTCCAGGGAAAAACCACTTCATGTAAGTGGATGATCTGCTTTTGTAGCAACTCGCTACAAGTTGTGATTTAACAAGTGCCAACATGAGCTGAAAGCTGTAATTCTGTGTGTATTCTTGAAGCTTGGGATACAAAGCTCAAGATTACAGAGCAAGAATTAGTGAGGTTCATAGGGAGCATACTCACAAACATAGGCAAGTTTTAGTGATATATAAAAGCATATCATTAATATGTTTATAGCTTGGATGAGTATGTTGTGCCAGTAATATTAATACTGTATATATCTAGGGAGGGGATTGAATATTTTTCTTCAATTTTTAAATCAGATATTCCTGGCAAAAAAACATTCACCATATGCTGGCCTTTCATATACAGGGGAACATAACAGTAATATGTTAAAATAACCAAGTTACATTCGTTACAGGTTTTAGTCAGCAAATACAAACAAGCACCATTTTCTGCTTTGCACACATTCAACTTACTTAAGAGATAATTGAATTTATTGTCCACCAGAGCCCACACTGAGAAGGTTCTAATTAGTTATGAAGACGAAAATGTCTAAGCCCTAGTATCATCTTCTACAGGCCACTGTACAAGAGAGTGAAATCTCTTGAAGACAGCTCATTTGAAACTTATTCACATTAGCAACACAGATGAAAGTACAGACAAGACTGTCAATGATACCTGGCATATTATTCCATGAAATTTATACCTCCACACTTCCATCAGTGCACTACTTGTTTTGGCTACAAGTCACAATTCATCAGAATTACAAATTATTTCAAGACACCCTTAAATTCTCCTCTCCCACCCTCATTTAACCTGAATTGTTTATACTGTACATCACTAGCAGCTACACAAATTCTACTTTTTTTTTTTTCTCAACAACAAAGGTATTTGCTAGCATCACACCAGGACATGGTATGAATACTTATGAAAAGATTTATTAGCTTAAACAGGTACATTTATAGATTCATTTGTTTTTGTCGAAACAATTTGTACCATTCATTCTAATTCCTAACCTGGATAGCTCTTTGCTAACTCAGGAGCTTGCATTTGCAATGTCTTTCCAACTGGTACCATGCTGAAAATATATCTGTCCTGCATTGAAAAATCAAAAAAAAGCCCCAAAACAATCACCCCTCCCAATTTTATTGAAATTTCTCCAACAAGCTACCCTTGGATCAGCCAAGAATGGTGCTTTCACTGAGAATTAGCAAGTAAATTCCTACCTCAGCAACATTGCAAAGATGCTCGCAGCTACACACTAAACATTATTCAGTAACGATCTGCGAATTTGAAGCACATGAAGCCTGGCTCTGACAACAGGGCTGTAATCAAGCAAGATTAGAGATCTGATGACTCAGCAAATTAAATTTCCATAAGGTTTTGATTTCATTGACTATATTTACATCAACAGAAGAGAAAATCTCAGAAGTCATAACACGGATTAGTGTAGTCTAATGAAGCGCACAGCAGAGGGGAAATCAAGTCAATAGCATACCTTCTATTTCCCTTATTTTAACCAGTCATTTGATCAATCAGCAAGTCAACAGCATTCTCGGTAAAAGCCTCTGGGATGAAGTATTTTGCATTGGGTGCACACACAGGAACTGCTATTGAGCAGGAAGGCCCACAACGCAGAAGCCAACACGTGGGCAGCACACAAGCCCTTTACAGGTTGCACTGGCAAATGCAGGGCCTCGATCATGCTTTGGGACTGGGGCCTATCCCCACACCCCCAGTAGCTGTCTCAGTGTGTGAGAAACCAGGCTTCTCCCTCCTCTTTGGGGGAGTCCCGGGGCAGGCAGCACCCACCAGGCATGCAGAGAGCACTTGCAGCCATCCTGCAGCCCAGGCAGTGGAGAAAGTCAATTTACAGCTTCATTCAGTACCAGAGCTGGCAGAAAGGCAGAACTGAGATGAAAGGGAAACACAAACTCAGACTTTCTTGCCATTTTTTAAATTTCTTCCATGATGTCAGGGTACACGTGCAAGTTCTTAAGGAAAAGAAACCCCTGATTAAAAACACTCCAGTTAGAGAGCCAAGGCTGAAATGAAAAACAGTAGTCAGGACAGTTTAGGAGTTGTGAAAGGCTCCAGCCCATAAATCTAATCTCTTGCTGTAATGTGAGCCCCAACTGAGTAATAGTCATGCTTCAAAAGCCAGAAGCAGAGCAATCCCTCTTCCCGAACCCCAGTGGATGATGGTAGGGATGTACCATCTTCCGGCAATTTAAGGCCCCGGGTCCTGTCCCAGTCCTAGGGTCCTGACAATGGGCAGCGTTAGCAGCACTCTCAGACCCAGCATGACTGCTTGCAGGCAGCCTTGTGGCCTAGAGATGGCATCCCCTCCTTCTTATATCCTAAATAAATTCATTCTACTCCCAGTTTGCCCTCAGTAATTCTAAGGGAACAGTAAGTCCCCCATCGTCTACCTCCAAACTAGCTTTTAATTATGCAGTTACAACCCCTGCAGACAGGCTCTGCTCTTTATCTTCAGTTCAGTGCTGCCATAGATGTTCTTAATCCCTTTTTCTTTCCAAGTACACTCGTAAAGGCATGGAAAGGAGAATAAAGCAGAACAAGTTCCTGTTAAAGCTTAGGGGATTTTTGTCCCAACCAAATAGCAGACCTGCTTGGAGCTGCTGGGGCCTCCTCCCTCCTGTCTCCTTTCACGAAATGGAGATCCAATGTGGAGACTGGCTGAGTGAGCACCCAGCAACCTGTTGGTGCAAAATGGTCTGAAGGTTGTATGCATCCAACAGGCAGAGGTTACATACACCAAATCTCTTCATTTTCAGTTCCAAAGTGGCCTATCCTGAATACTAACCAATAGAAAATAGAGGAAGCAATTATTTATACGGGCCTTCTCATTTATCAAAGCAAGAAGCTATAGATTCAGCACGCATTAGGTCAGAAGGGAGACTACACGGAGCTTTCAGCTTCTTCCAGCTACCAAACTTGCGATTAAATTAATTCTGTGCCCACTTTTCTCACACAGCTGGGCACCCATCAATCACAGCCCCCCTAGGAATTCCACTTCCCTCAGCTTATCTCCAAAGAGCAGTTACGCATGCACAACATTAGCCACTTCTGGTAGACTGCATGCTGTTAGCAGGCTGTTTGAGAGAGACAACCACTGCCCAAGCAATAATCACTCACTGTTCAGTCCCCCACCACTCCCATCCTGTCTGCCTAATTAAAAATCTGTTACCTTCTCTGACTTGGCTAGCAATTGGAAGCTCTCTCACAATAGTGCTCAGCAGACATAGGGCTTTAACAGATGGCAAGACAATGACGCAGTTCAAAATCTAAATGTGATGCCACAAGATCAGACTGGTGCAGATTTGGTAACAAACAAAATGAAAAGCATGACAACTGTGAGATCAATAAGACATAGATGAAAAAATAAATTAAATTCATCTCTCATACAGTAGGGAGTGGGTATAATTTGCGGAAGGATAAAAATAACAAGCTTGCTTCTCTGGTATGTTGCAGTACCTGTAGAACCTCCATTTCCCTACTAATGATGCTGCAAAGCAATATTAATCAATAAAATAGCTCTTCATACTAAACACCCAGACACTGAGAATTAAAAGATGTAGAACATAGACTTCATTCAAGTAGTTATGCTGTACGTACCATCAGCTGTTTCTTACAGAGGTAATGTACCACAACTGAAAATGAGGACTGAAACTATCTTAAACATGCTCTGATTTTGCACCTTGCTGCTTTGCTAAAAGTGAAGGCACGTGTAAAAAGATTAAGTAATTGGATCTTCTTTTTTTCATCTATCACTATCAATATTCAGAGAAGACAGGCTGAAACAAAGAGGCTAGGGAACATCTGAGATCAGATCAGGATAACTCAAAAGAAATGCTCAAAAATGGATGTGAAAAAGTGTCCAGAATTTCTTCTCTTATTTATGAGTTTGTTAACTTTTAGTGGAAAGTGTTTAAAATACCAGCATCTCACAAACACTTTGCTTCCTTCATATCAACCTATATGAAATTATGCCTTTGGTTCTTGAACTTTTTGATAAACAACCAGTATACCACATGACGGACGAGTACCTAAACACGATGTGAAAGATTCCCATGAAAACACTAAAAATGCATTACATATTTCAGCACTTAAACCATATGTAAGGTCTTCCCTCTGTCCGGAATTAGAGGCAAAGAGCACCACAGCAATTATTTCACATCCAGCCCTTGGGACCTAGTGTTTTCTGCTACTGTCTGTCACCATCTGAGAATGGCATTAAATCACCCAGATCATGCAACAACAGTAAGAAAGTAATCATGTAGGATTTATTCCCTATGTCCCCATGAAGACTTCTAGGCTGCTGCTATGTGAAGTAACCGAGTAAGACAGCAAATGTAGAGATACAGACAAGTAGAGCGCTGTGTCCTTGCCCGAGGGGAAAGCCACATCATGCCAGTTTAGGTCATTTTAGTTCATTCAGGAAATTAATATGCTTCCTTGGAACAAAAAATTCAGGTCAGGAATCATGGACTTGGGTTTCACTTGAATACTTTTTATATGGAGCTTTCAAAATGCAGCTGAAGTATTGATCGTGTGTTACTATTTCCCAAGACATGTTTATCATAACAGCGCCTATGGACTAAGAAAGGATAAGACACCACGACGCAAGGAGACAGAGGACAGGCATGGAAGGAGCTGCGAAGGAAGCTGTGAAGGACGATGGTGATGGAGCAAACAGCCACAGGGTAGGAAGAAAGCACAAGTGAAACTTCTTATTTATCGAACACTTGTTGCTCTAGCTGTTACACAGCCTGCACAAAAGCTGCTGTAGAGTCAGTCTCCCTTGAATAAGGGATGCCCTCAGATCCAGTTTGCTTCTTTCTAGCCCAAGGCATAACACACCCAAGACAGACTGGATGTTATCCTTGCAAAATATTTAGCTGGAATTTTACAGATAGAAAAATAACAGCAGCAAGGAATTCCCGTTGCACAGAAACCCTGCAGCTATAGTGCTCAAGGTATCAAACAGCGCTTCCTCCCCTCTCCGTGGCTCAGCCTCCACACAAGCTCACTGATTCCACCCAAGATTACTACTGATCTTCAGAATCTTGAAATTAGTTTCTGAAAACTGATGGTGCCCAAGGTATGGGATTAACCAGGCCACTCTGGCTCTCACCTTAGGTCCCACGCACTCTGAAGGATTTGTGTAAGTTACATTATATCTTCCCTGATCTCCCTGCCCACGTGTGCTCTGTGCTCCCAGGGCACTTGGACGCCCAGATTCCCTCCATTCCCTCCCCAGGAAAGATAACCTTCCCCAGAGGATCCTTCTAGAGTACTGTAAACTCAGTTAAACTGCAGGAGAACAAGTAATTGAAACAGATTCCGCACAGCGTTCAAAAATCAATCGTTAATTACAAATTGGCAACCTCAAAAAGGTCAAAGACTGAGGTAGGTGAAATAGCCTCACCAAAAAGCCAAAAAAATGGATTACAAAAGATTAGAGGGGTAAAAAAAAATGGTTTAGGTCTGTTTTGACACAACTTCTTCCACTCCCCCATCGCATAAAATCTAGGACAGTTGATGCTATAACTGTCTCAAGTTCCTCAGGTATTGATTTTACCTTTTGGAGCTCTTCATCCCTACATCCACCCGCACTGCCTCCAGAATCAAAATTTGCTCTGCAAACTCTAAATCCATAGAACAAAAGCTTTTTCAGGGCATTACCCCCAATGTATCATAAAGGTGTTTCGTAGCCTCTCCCCAGCAGAAGCTTTAGAATATTACAGAGGAAAACCTACAGCAAAAAATAAATGTTCATCTGACAAAAAAAAAAAGGAGTAGAGTTCTTTGTTAACTCCCAAATTCAACAAAGCACCTAAGTATGTGCCTAACTTCAGGGAGGAAGAGGGACTTGAGTAGTTATTTCAAGTCTTTGCTGAATTGAGATCCTACACACAGAGATTTCTTCTTTTTCCCTTTCAGAATGTTAAGTGATTTTTCTGAAGTTACATGAGCATCTTTAAATAAGTATTCAGCAGAAAAGATTCAGATAACAAGACAACCTGAAATAGCATCAAGTAAGTTCAAGCTTTTGATAATGTTTACCTCTATTTCAAAGTACACAGAATGACAAATCCTGCTTGCTTTTCTTATCCCACCAAAATCCTTTGGGACTACTTCTGAAAGTAAAACGAGCAGGGTTTAGTTTATAATCCAACACCAACAGGAAGGGAAAATATGATATAGTGTTTTATCCCTAGCAAAGAACCCTGGAACTAAATCCTTATGAGTAGAGCGTCAGTGCATATTCTGCAGCCAATCTGGCAATGGGGCAATTTCCTGTTTGTAATTTATATTTTTGCCCAAATTACTGTATAGAGACAGATGGGCACACCAAAGGAGGGCAGTTCTGGAAAGAAATCTCCTTCCCTCGGGAATACTTCACAAGATCAGTCTGCGGACTGCCAAAGCAAGATCTTCTGCCAGGCAGCCAAATCACAATACACTGAACACCTTATTCAGGTTCTGGCTTCTGTGTCAAATTCTTACCATCTAATAAATATAATGCTGAGGAAAGAAGAGCAAAAAGACGTTTCCGTGACTGGATAGGGCTTTGAATGCTAATGACTGGATGTTGAAACTCATTTCAAGTTTTTATCGTCCAAGAAAGGAAAGCTTTTCTGACTGCATTTTCTGCATCCTTAGGAGTACGCCCTAGGTTACTGATTATCTGGGATCCCATCATCAAGTTTTCAAGAAAGATACTTGTTTCCTTCAGGCTGCAATGGCTCAAGCAGATCAAGTTTCTAAAACACAGGCCATACAAATCTGATTTCAGCCAAGGGCTTTATTCTCCCTCATAATTTTCCACTGTTTTCTGACACCAATTAACGGGGCTTTCTTTGTTTTGTTTTAAAGAAAAAATGACGAATTTTAAGAGTTATCTATGAAAATACATGATATAGTTAGTATAGCAACCCATATATTCTTTACTTGAATGTTGAATTCACCTTTCTCTGAATTTTCAGTATGTTGGAAAGATTTTGATCATCAACAACTTTAGCTTAAAATCCTTCAGGGTTGTCAGGTAGTAAGAGTGATTTTTGGACAGCGAGATGAAATCAAATGCTGCTGTGATCAACAAGCTGAACAGTTGCAAGTTTTGATTTTGATTAACCCAAGTTTCAGAATTAAAACTGGATTTAGAATAGTGGGAATGTGTCTCACCTTTTATCTATCTGTTTTGCTTGTCTGCAGACTGTATAAGACATCATTTCTTTAAGGCATTCATACTTGGCTGAGATACATTCTTCATAAGCTCGAGGGCTAAGGAAAAAAGTTTTAAATTACATTTTAAAATACTGGATTACATTTCATGCTATAAATCAAAATCTGCAGCCTCGGAATCACAAAATACATGTGACTATATCCTCAGTGAATTGTTTAGGAATATTTCAGCTCTTTTGTCCCATCTCCCTAGTGATAATAAATACAGAGATTTCAGTGGTAAATTTGGTTGCTTACTAGACTTACACTGGTCTATTAGGATTTCCAAATTACATAAGCAAAGAGAGTTTCTGAAATGTGGCTTAAGGGAAAAATCGTATAGAATACAAAGTGTTACTAGATGTAAGAACTACTAGAATTTTCAATTATTTAACTTCAGCAGAAGCAGCTGAAATAAGTAAGATGCCCCATGCCCTAGGCATTCACCCAGTAAAACAACAGTTAATTTCTTGTTTGCATGGGAGCTTCTTTACTCCCAGTCAAGTGTTTGGGGTCAGGTCAACAGAGCCATTACTGAATGGCAACATTTCTGATTTATATTATACTGATTTGTATCAGGCAGACACAATAACAGTCCCTTCTAACTTCCACAGCAACCAGTAAAACTCTCTCATGACTGAATCTGGCCCTAGAGGCCCCAGTCAGTGACACAAACCTATCAAAAAAAAAGATGGAAAGGAGGAATGAAAGGAACTGGGAAAGTAAGATTGAAATGACATAAAAAATGTCCTGTAGGCTTCTAAAATAAAATTAAGATTACTTGCTGGGGTAAGTCCCACTTCAGTCCCTTACTATGCATGGAAAAGTTGGAAGAAAGGCAATGTACTCCTTGGGATCAGGTAGACCATTTTAGAAAGGACTCAGGAAAGCTGAGCAACTTGAATAAAATTACTGAGGAAAGCAGAGCCAGGAATAAAATTCAGGTCTGCTGACTTGTAGTTGTCTACTCTCTGCTCAAATATTGCATGTAATGTGTGGGAAGGGAAACGGCATAGTGTACTTAGGATGTCAGATTTACTTCTAGAAAGGTAAATGATTCATAAAACTCCATACCAGTGAACACTTCCCTGCATCTATGATCAACTATGCTCAAGCATTTAAGACAACAGTACCACTCACTTCCAAATCACAGTTCTCATGAACGAAGAGTATTCAAGGTGATATTCTTGGCTTGTTAAGAGCAGCAAATGCCCATCTGTTGAGATCTGTTTTGACAGAATTTAATCCCTTTGCAGTTCTTTTTTGTGTGTACCTGTTTATTTTTTTATAATGTTGTCTATCTCACTTCTCTTAAAAGCAAAATCCTAACCATGATGTCTGATGCGTTCAGGTAGCCATGGACTTGTCTGTTCACTAAAGATTTAGAAAGAGAAAACATAGTGAATGACCTGGCAAATTCTAAATCAGAAGAAATGTGAACAGTGAAAGTTATTTTCTTTCTGCAAAACATGCAGAAAAAAAACTATCGACTGAAAAGACAGTTAGTTACAAAAGAAACAAAGAACAAAGGGGAAACAGTGTAGACATCCAGGGCACATGCATATCTTGAATATTGCAAGAATTTCTCATCATTCCATCCCACAAACGAGACAAGAAGAGTAGATGTAAGAAAGAGCAACAAAGATGCTCAGAGGAGTATGCCTTCCTACAGAGCAGGATAACAGATTAGGACCCTTTGGTTTAGAAAATAGGTAACTGGAGGTCCACAACACTGCAAACGCTGCAGAGAGGGTGGCAAGAGAATGATTATTCAGCTTCTTGCAATACCAGAACTACAGAAAAACCAATGGTATCAAAGCAAAATCACAAGTTCTTCCTCACAATAAGAAATTAAACAGGAGTATTCATTACCACATTACATTTGAGAAATGAAAGTATAGAGGGGTTCAAAATTAGGTTAGGCACAGTCATAGAAGACTGGTTCACCAACAAATTTTGGACAAACAGATGAAATTCATGTAATTAAGACAGATTTAAATGACTGCCAAAAAAACTACACAGTCTGGGAGTAGTAGTTCAGCAAAAGTTGGCATATCCTTAGAAAATAGGGAGAGTATGGTTTAGATTTTCCTTATATGACCAGGTTCAGGTAGATCATTACATACGATACAACAAGAAAATAAATTGAACAGAGTGAAGTGCAGACCATGATGATCACTGGAAAAGCTTGCAGTATTGCTGCCTGCACACACTATTTTCCCATCAACAGAGGAAGTGGATAAATTTGTTATTAGAGGCCTACAGGTTTTTACCCCGCTCAAGCACCTTTAGTTTGATCTAAGAATACCTCTTGTGTTCACAGCTGTGTTTTTTTAAGCAGAACCTGAATTCTACGTATCTGCTGTAGAAAGCCTTCAACAGCCAGTAAAAGCAATTTTCAGAGACCCATCTCCTTCCCTTTCGAAACAAATGAATCTACATCGGCTGTGAAAAGTGAAGAATGCTTCCTGTCATCTTTGTATCACAGCTTTCTGACAGCGCCAGTGACAGAATCTGGCACACAATCTCCTCCCAAGTCAACATCAGACATGGAGGTAGACGTCTATGGAGAAACAACACAAGTTCTTTAAAAGCAGCATCACAGTATTCCCCAGATATCCTGAGGATCCTCTATATGAGGCATCCCAAGCAGTAGCAAGGCCACGCCCTAAAGAAATCTGGATTAGAGCATGCTTTGTGCATAGATCATTCTAAATTTATTCCTATCTCAAGGATAAATACTATTTCTTTCTAAATATCACACGTGAATTAGGATCACATTATGATATCTGTATCTTCCATTTCAAAAGAAAGATTTCCCCCCGAGATTATTCACAAGCTGGGTAGAGCTAATCAAATTAACCTTGAATGACTTTCCCCATGCCTGTCCCCAGGCACAACTAACCAAACAGAGAAGGTGGGAGCAGCCCAGGGGGGCTGGCCTGGCTGGTTCTTTCTGACTTCCAAACCCACCATCAGTTTGTTAGGCTTGTCAAAAGAAAAAGCTGTCTTCACAGCTGCGTCTTATGAATCAAGCTAAACCCGTATGGCCTGCACCACTCTGTCCCAGAGTTTTGTGTCAGGGAGTAGGTAAATCCCCAATACGTGGGGATTTGAAGTGCAATCTGAACTTGCTCAATGCTGGGAATGGCAGGCAATGGCTCTTGTATGAGAGCAAACCGTTTGGTCTTTCCACCACTCACCTTATCCCGAACTGCTTTGTAGAGTCAATTTCTGCAGTGAGGCTAAAAGGATGGAAACATTACCTTTGGCAACATCTTGCATAGGAGATACTGTAACCAATGCTAGCTTCAATACAGAGAGAATTTCTGACAGCTTTTATTTTGTTAAGTGCTAAGAAATCTCTCAAATTCTCCACTCAGGAAACACTTCAGTCAAAGTGGATTACCAAAGCGATTCTCTCATCAGCAAGTTTAGTGTACAGTGGAGCTTTACAGAAAAAAGCTTATATAACTGTAAACAAGAATTTCTTGTCAATTATGCAGAGACCCATGCCTTGATTCCAGGTGATAAGTTGTGGATGCACAATATTCTTGCCTTATAAATAACACATCTGTTTCCATTCAGGAGTCAGTTCCCTGTACTGAAACAATGTCACTAATAAATCATGCTCCTTGTAGAGCTAGAGCTGATATGCCCCTTTACTCAGCACATACCTTTACTGCCATATATATATGTGTAAGATAAAATGTTCTCTGAGTACTTTTTAAAGGTGAAGCAACAGCAGTTTAAGAAACAAAAGTGACTTTACCAAACTAACTACAATATTAAAAACGTAAGGGGGGAGTAACAAAATAAAACCAAACAACCAAAACCAGCAAAGAATGTCTTCCAACTCAGCTCTCTCCACAAATCCCTATTTCTCCCTCTGTTCCTACCCAGTGTCAAGTAATGCTGCTTTTTCAAAACACTATGGCTATAATCAGGTCAATTAGGTCACAATTAGAAAAAAAAAACTTCCTTGTATTTAGCAAACAACACCAAAGAGTAATTATTACTGATACCAATAAAAAAAAAATCCTAAGCATTTTTCTGCAAAAGGCCTTTTTAAATTAAGATCTAAAAATAGATAGACAGACAACAAGCAGATTTAAACAATTTTATCAGTGGTTCATTTATTTTGTTTTTCTGCTCTCCCTGGTCGCAGTTCAGTGCAACCCATAAATAAGTTAGGCTGGTGAAGGAGATTGAATTTTTGAGGCCAGAAGAGTAATTGAGGAATTGAACAGCCTGGAGGTTGAAATATCGTCTCCTGGGACATGAGCCTTTGGACCTATTAGCAGCTGTCTATATTGCTTTTCCAGCCATTGACACATGACCATGTAACATATTGAACTGATTTATGTTTCTTTGTGTCGCAAAAGGACAGATCTTGTACGTGTTCTGGGCTCCATCGCGCTGTAACTCTAAGAGTAAGAGCATCTCAAGTCAGCTTGCTACGTAAACTACTACACATGCCAACATTTTCCTGCAAAGTAAACGTTTCTAGTCACCATCAAGGTTCTCTCAGGAACTGTTTTTCAATATTTAAAAGGCATCCAACCAAATCTAATATTTAGGAGGTTAGGAAAAAAGGTTGAACAAAGCTTTTAAGCTATAAGCTTTTACAGTATAGTTACAGGTCCAAGATGCATTTACTGTATCTAACACCTTTTGCTTCTCAGCTAGTTTGCAAAATTACCGTTATCCACAGAATCTCAAAGATTTTTCCCTTGCCAAGTACAAAAAAGTCAGATCTTTCAAAAATACGGGAAGGCCCAATTTCCTGTGAAGAAAATCTGCCCCAGTTCAAAACAATTCAATTATGCAGAAAGCAGTAATTTTCACTTTTTCCACACCGTATTTCTCAGCACTTGCAAAGGAAAGACTGAAAGGAAAGCCTGAGAATGGTTTTGCCTTTTTTCTTAAAAACAAAACAAACAAGCAAAACAAAAAACCCCACCATCACCCACTTCATTTTTTCCACCTCAGGATCAAAATTTCACAAGAAAACAAGAGAATCCACAAACAACCGAAGCCACAAGCGATGGATTGCAAAACCAACCATGACCAAAGGCAAAAAGAAGTATCTCCACGTCTTACTTCGTAGGAAAACATGGAAACGACCTCAGCAGAAGCGCGGGCCCAGGGCGGACACCCGAGCTCTCCGTGGGGCACAGCAGCTGTTTCAGGGTGGCCTCGGGGGCTTTTTTACCTCAGGAACGCGCGCCGCCCCGCCTGCCCAGCGGCTCGCTTGGTGCGGCCACCGCATCGCTGCTCCTCCACCTCTGGCGATAGACGCGTGTTCCACAGCCCGATACGCGGAAATAAATACTTCCTTCCCTCCCTCCCTGACGTAGGTCCCACGAAACCTAAAGCAGATGGTATTTCTAAGATGGCGCCCCTGAGCGCGGGCCACAGGCTTCCCAGGCATGACATCCCCGTTCCCCACACAGCACCCCTGAGCAGTGGGGTTTTGGACAGTTATGATGATATTATGACAGTTATGATACCGAAAAAGAATGAAACTTGATAAAAGATCTAAAAAGCCTCTCTGGGCTCTCCGGGCAGTGCTGTAAACCCCACGCAGGCCTGCTCAGGGCCCTGCAGCACAAGGAGGCGGGGCAGTAGTCAAAATGTGTCAGCACGAGGTTAACCTTCTCCTGAAAACAAAGCCAGCGTTTAACTTGAAATCATTAAAGGGATGGATTAAAAAGGAAAAGGGGAAATATGAGAAAAAGTCACTTCATAAATCACTATTAAAATCCACATTTCCACCTTTTGCACAGCCAGGCTGTAAAAAGAAAGAAAAACATACATCTGTGTTTGTTTTGTAAGAAAAGATGACGGCAACTGAAACTGAAAAGAATGCCTTAAAATTACAGTATCACATTTGTTCTGATCAAGCCCATCATACTTTTCTTTGAAGAAAGGCTCCCGATGGCATCAAGTACGAACACAAAACAGCAAGTTTGTTTGATCTAGTAAATGCCAAGCAAGCTGGACTGTATACTGGAATTAAGCACTACCAGTTATACATAAATAAATAATTTTTCTGATTATATATTCAATCAAATGGACACATCACCATCACCTGTCTTGTAACAGACTGTACACAGCACCTTGTGCTCCAGTCCTACTAGATCTCAACACAGACAGGATCAGTGATTTGGCCGTGTGACACTAAAACACAGTTCTCTAATGAATAATGATGTGCTGCTCATAAAATACAGTCTCTCCAACTTGCTGTTAGAGGAACCGATGGCAGGTCCTGCCTCCCCAAAGGATTGGGCACTGCTCAGCCCCACAGGCAGGAGGCTGGCGAGCACTCCCCGTGCG
Source organism: Calonectris borealis (assembly GCF_964195595.1). Lineage (NCBI taxonomy): Eukaryota > Metazoa > Chordata > Aves > Procellariiformes > Procellariidae > Calonectris > Calonectris borealis. The sequence continues at coordinate 15,136,047 of NC_134322.1, forward strand.
CACGTCACCACGCTCCTCCACAAGCCGGCATCTGAGCTAGAGCTGTTCAAGTGGAAAGAGGAATGCATTTACTTCCTGGTATTTGGCAGTATTTCTCCACGACCACCAGAACACTGCTCAGTTGGACATCTTCTCTCCAAGTCTTGTACACAAAATACAAAATCTAAAGGAATTTTCAGTCAGCTTTGGCTTAGTTGAAAATTTTCATCCTAAGCAAGCAAAGAAAATAACAGCTCTTCACCAGAACGTCTTTGAATAAGAACAATTCCTATGAGAAATGTGGTTTGACAGCCAGCCCCCTAAATGAAAGTAAAAGAAAAACCACCACTCCTCCGCAGCTCAGCAGCTCCTCGGGAAGGTCTCTGCATGCAGTGGGTTATGCAGAGATGTGCAGGACAGAGGATCACCAGCCCCATGTTGTTCTTCAGCTGCAGTTGTTCCCCCTTACCATGTGCTGTCTCAGAAGCATCCTGCTCCACCTGACACAGACAAGAGAACAGGACACCACAGCAATTAAATTAAAAAAAAAAAAAAAAAATCACAAAGGCACCTTCAGAACGGGTGCTACAAGCATGTTACTCATGACAGATTTTTAAACTCAACTACCTGCTACATACTCACAAGATACACGCAGCAGGCTACAAGTCTCTGCTGCTCAGGGAAATAGCACACCTGCGCAACGATGGACAACTTCAGCATTGACTTTCAAAGCCCTTGCTTGCAATTATACTATTACACAGGCTGTAATGAGGTACACAGGTTAAGCAACTCAAACTGGCAGGATGCTTAGGCTTTATGGTTGTAGTGTACTCCCCAAATGGCTCTTCTCAGCTGCTGCACAATGACTACTTTGCTTACAGACCTTCATAGGAAAGGGTTAACAATCCCACAGAGACACTTTTATAGAGCACACAAACAAGTATTGCAGTTCATTTAAAGATATATAGGCAGAAAAACTACAGACATTATGTAATATAAATTATTAATGCTCAAAAAACTCATATGAAGTAAAAGACTGTATATAAATACTACAGAACATCCAATGGGATTCATCGCCTTTCTCTGCTTTGCACAGACTGACTATACTATTTTTGGAGAAAATTAAAACTTGGCACTCGCTGAATATCGTATTTTTAAAACTCAGTTAAAAAAAAAAATAATCTGTAATACGATTTTTAGATATCCCACTTCAAGGATTAAGGACATCAAATACTATGGTAAAACAGGCCATGCAAAAACCACATTTCCCGAGCTGAAATATTGAGTTAACTTGTGTAGTCACACATAAACATACTAATTAACATTCCTTGAAGGTCTCCCTTCACTATGTTCAAGGATTATACTGTAGCATCTTAGTGATTTCACCCCATTGACATATGTTTTCTGGCCAACTTACCATATGCTTTCGAGATGTTATTTATATTACAGTTCACAGGGGAATTACTAATATTGTACATTTAAAATATTTGTCAGTTATCACCTTGTCAGCAGATTTTAAATTATAGCAAAATTTTAATTTCAGGAAAATATGAAGGAATTACATCTTTTTATTACTAGAATTCAGTTATTTTTATCTCACTAAAATACGTTAGTTTTCTAAATATGTAAACACAACTCATAAATCAAGAGATGAAAAACTTGAGTACAATGTCTGTTACTTCACACACTCCTCATTGCCCCTTTTCATATGTTCACTTATGACTCTTTCCTGAACTACACAATACACATGTAGGTGCTAGGTATCAGGAACTTTTCCAGTGCTTGATATAGCACATACTCAAGCTTCGAATAGAACTAGAAATTACTATTTCTCAGGACAACTAGCACTGACAAGAAAGTAAATACTATTTTAAATGCCTTTGAAAGGCTTCTTTGATCATACTTCGTAGATAAACTGTTGACAGTTTAAAAAAGCAGAGTATTTATCTCAGTACGGATGACACACTGAATAAATACCACCACAATATGCAAAATACCTACACTTTAACATGATCTTCTTTTCTATCAAAATAATCCCCAGTGTTAGGTAAAAACAGTCAAAAGTGTGATTTATTGAGCATCTCAATCAGCCTAATTACATGTCAGATTTGAATTTCGGTAGGTCAGGAGGATGGCAGGTCCAACTTCACACTGGATGCTATCACCATTACTATTTTCCAAACAGCAGTAGGTTCTACATCAATGTTAGCTTTCCAGGCTTAGGTGTCAACTGCAATGTAATCCTGGGGAAGCTGATTTAAAAAGGACATAAAACAAACACTATATGCATTCATAACAAACTGAAAAATTTTCCAATGACGAGAGTGAAAATAAGTCTGGACTGAGGAAAAATAATACATCCTGCCTCACCTTGTAACCATTAAGACAGAGTTTTATCTGCTTTTACCACTACGAAAGAACAACAGACAAAATAAGAAAAGCGCAGGGCCAACATCTTTTATTCCTTGAATTATCAGCGAAAAGTTATCCAGAAAGAAAGTGTAACTTTCCAAGGAGCACATAGTATCTCAAACAACATGCCTTATTCTCCATCCTGCTGACAAGGTTTTCTCAAATTACATAATTGTAAGTACTGCCCAAACCAGTATCCATCTTATTATTTTTTATAAAACCAAAAATCATTCAAACTGTAAATGACCACTGTTCATTAAAATATATTTTTCTTTAACTGTAAACACAGTTCTGAATGATGTCAGGTGAGGCAGTAAGGAACTGTTAACTGCTGAAGAAATATAAATAGAAAATAAAAGCATTTTAAGAGTCTTCTTCCATAGCCACATCCTCTTGTAGCTTCTGCACCATTTTGTCCTCCAGCTGTTTTGGTGTGCCTTCAAAGCAAAGAAAAAATTAAATTCAAGATGTCTCTTTAAACCCAAATAACTGTTCTTCTTTGAACAATATATGTGTCTATTCTAGGTGAAACAGCCTAAATATTTTGCTTAAAGAGTTGTTTAGGAGTAAACCCATCAAGCTTACAAGTATTTATTGCTAACCTCCGTCACCACCTAAAACTACTGAAGAATTGTTTAAACAGAAAAGCTGATGCTGTTTTTATGCAAAATCTAAACTGCAGTCAAACATACATTTTCACCTAGTATGATAAACTTTGATATAGCTGGCAATACCTAGCAGAACCTTGCAAAGGACAATAAAAATGCATTGCTTTTAACAGATCAACAGCCTTCACACATTAGTTTTTATGTAAAGATTTAAGCCCTCCTGAATGCTATGTTGGATGTCAATAGCGTTACCTCTCAATAATACTACCAGAAAGAAAAAAAAAAAAATCCAGGACTGACATTTGATTCTGCTCTCTCTAAGGCCCAGCAGAAATTGCAAAACATTGAGAAAGTAGCTGTTGCTTGACAAACAGATGTACTACATGCTATTGTGCATATTCATTTAACATAAGCAAAGCCAAACAAAAGAAATAAACACTCAGGTTTATTCTTTTGAATTCAGATCTTTTTTCTTTTTCTTCCCTCAAAAAACAAGGGACAGATGAAACCAAATTTTAAATATATCCCGACAAAACCTTGTTTCACACATATACAATCTTAAGACTATAGTTGATGCAAACGAAGATAAAGCATAGAACAGACTTCTAGTTAATGTCTAACAATATGTCACATTTACATCCATGGAGACAAAACCACTGGTAATTTTTATAAAACAGTAACTAATGGAAACTTCTCTCCATTGCTCTACTCCATTAACTGTATTTTAAAAAATAAATCATCTTTACAATCCTTTTTTATCAACATCATCTAACATAAGCTAGTACTTGTAATAGTTTAGAAACCAGAAAATTGTTTAGGAGAAACAGGTTTCTCCAACTGAAAAACTCAGTTCACTAAGAATATATATTGTATCTCAACTAGGCACAGATTTTAGTTAAAATTTGTAAAATTACCACGATACTTAAAAAAACCAAAAATATTAGGCTTATACTGAAGAAACAGTATTTTCATGTAAGTTTCATTATACGCAGTGAACTACAAAAAAAACTACTCTCACAGTTAGCTAACAAATTCAAAAAGCAGAGTTTAACTACTGTATTTTATATCAATCAGTGGTATAAGTCTGTTGAGTTCAAATAATCAATTCAAAGGGAAGACTTAGATAAATGTATTGGCTAACAAACATGCAGTTCATAGAGTACCAGGTATTGAGTGCAGTTTAAAATACTCAAATAAGGAAAAGAAAGAATGAATGTAGGACTAGATAAATAAAAAGGTATGTTTGATTCAGAACAAAGATACTGCTTACATTTAGTGGCAAGAGCTATTCTCCATATTCAATAGACAAATTAATTGTAAGAAAAATGCACAGGATTATTGACCTGTAGAATTAGTCATACCAAAAAAAATCAATATTCATCATAAAATTGTATATACAACTTAACCTAAGCAAACCAGGCAAAGCAAGTTCTTACCTGCGTGTGGAGCACGAAGAAGGTGGATATTCTGTTTGACTTCTTTAATGTCTTCTGCCTTCTGCAACTCTTTGCTCTTCTTTAATCTGGAGAGGGGGAAAATCAAATTTAATTACCTTCAAAGAGGAGATGTATGTTTTCGTTTTATGCATGACACATCTTTAGCTAGAGGTATGTAAACTGTTAATAACTATGATTGTGAGGAAATAAAGGTAAAAAGTATTTGAAAACCAATTCAAGCATATACTAGATACAAAAACAGAAAAAAAGCCAGCACGGTATCCACTCTTCGCAGAAATTTGTTTAAATCTAAGAATCCATATTACAAACAAGGAAATATAGCTATTATCATCAAGTGTTCAAAAGCTACATTTCCTTGGACAGCCAATAAGACGTAGTAGTTTCGTAGCATAGTAAAGCCCACTCAAACTATTTTACCCCGTCGCTTGGATGACTGTGTATGTACAAAGCAAATAACCATTGAAAACTTTTGATCATCATTTCTCTGGAAAGACTGACTGTCTAATACAGACTTGCGAGAGCTCCCATAATACAAATACTTCTCCTCACCTGTTCATAATAAATCTAGCTTGGCGTTTTTGCTTTATTTCCTCCACTCTCTTCATTGCATCAACTGAAATAAAGCAGAAATTGTTTTAAATGTGCTTACATACCTACAGTTGAAAATACATGCTATTTTGCAGAGCAACACTACCAGTATTCCGTAATACCTCTATATCAGAGGCAACTCTTATACTATATGGAGAAAGTTATTCCTTCTTTCAAAGAGCAGGGAGGGGAATATTCTGTGTACCAACTATGATGAATTGTATTTTAAAACTTATTTATGCTTCCATTTTTGTGCCTACACATATTTTCTACAATTAACCACCACTACAAAAGAATCCTACTCGAAATCAGATGCAAGTTACCACCTTCTCCTTTGTGGCATTCATTCATGACATAAGTAACTCTTCCGTTTTATAGCAATTGATTTACTAAAGACAAACTGAAGTGGAATGAGCGGGAACAAAGAAACAACTGCATCGGTATAAAAGGCTTACATTGGGAGCCTCTTAAAAAGCTGGAGAACCACTATGGTTTTTTGAAGATAGTAATTCAAAATAGAGGAATGCCACACCTCATTTTCTAACCAGTGTCTGAAAAAAAATGAAATCAAGTGAAACTCCACATCTGTTCACAACTCAAACCTCCTCCGCACATAAGAATTTGGTCATGATTCCAGTAATTTCAAACGCAGTAATTACATAGTATCAATACTCTAAGAAGTCTTTTGAAAACATGCTCATGTAGAGTAAAAGTTCACTCCCCATAGTTCACCTTTTGTTTTTTTCTAAAATGACTCACCAGTTTTGTTCCACAACTCTCTCTGGTATTTCACTGGTTCATTTCTACGTTTTTCAAACTCAAATGAATTATCCTATATTAAAAAAAAGTAAATATAGATTATATACAGAAGCATATTTAGATCAATACATTGTTACTATAGCACTCATTCATATAACTTAATTTTATGTGATTTATTTTTCCCCTTTCAGAATCTCAGTTCCTATACTTTAACAACCTTTAGAGATTACTAAACTAGAAGGAAATAGAGTGGAGTGTTTGACCTCAAAGTGTCAGAAGCCACAGTGATTTGTCTGAAGAGAACTATTCACCAGAACATCTCCCTCAGCTATTTTCTTTTTAGCAAGACAAAAGAAACAGAGAAGACCATGTGGCGTAGGAAATACAGAGTAGACTAGACAGGTGGAAGGCGAAATTGAAAACATGTAGAGTCAAAAGCATTTAAGGCAGATCAAATAAGTTCTACTCAACAGCCTGTAATTTTGAAAAGATTCAAAAAAAAAAAAAAAAACCACCACCATTTCACTTTAAGAATATTGAAACAATATAAAATCATTTGAAATTGTGAAATATTTCAATTGATGACATTGTGGTGTTGTGGGGCAGCTGGGGGTTTTTCTTTTTGTTGTTTTGTTTTTTTCTTTTCCCTCAAGAGTTTAAGATGGAAAAATAGTTTCCTGATTTTTTTTTGCTAGCAATACTTAGCTTTATACCAACTTTATCTGAGGACTCTTCCCTGCCCAAAGGTTCTTTTTTGTAGTGGTAAAGCAGAGTTATTAAACCAGCTGCTAATCTTCACTTGAGCTGAAGACAGGTCCAATGACAGAAACTACACAGACTAGCAAGAAAAGGCAGGTACACACTCACAAGCCATGCTCCATTGGCAGACAAATGTTAGTTTTCACCTGGGATAGCATCAAGCAAAATATCCAACATACAAGCTGTAGAGGATACCATATGCTAACATCTACATGCCATTCTTAGTCTCAAAAAAATAAAAAAAATTACCTAAAATTAATTTTAGGCCAAGCATGACACAGCACCACATCAATTCACTGCAGTTCATCCTAAACTGTGTCAGCTTTTATGTATTTATAATATACAGCATTGTTTTGTATCACGAGAACACACCACAAACAGTGAAAAGAAGTCTCTCGTAAGAGTACAGATGTTCGAAGTGTCACCATCTTCTAACCTACATGCACAGAGAGAAACTACAGCTGCCTCATACTGGCCAATGGACGTTTCCAATTCAAACACAAGGGGACCGACTCCTCAGTCATTCTGAGTGAGAGAATAAGACAGTCCTTTGGAAATACCTTGGGAACAACCACCTGGCAAGATCATGTCCTTCTTAATTTTTTTGTTGTTTAATAAAAAAAAACTTGAAACCCAGGAAAACATGTAAATATATTTAACCTCTATTCAATGTACCTGTTTAAAGCAGTAAGAACCGTCACCTTCTTACAAACTACAGTATTTCCCATTGTCACAAGCCTATTTAGACACTCTCCCCAAAGCTGGCTTATGAAAGAATGGATACCAACCAAACTACAACAAAGCATTATGTTTATATATTGTTTTAATTCTTAGCATACACAGATATAACTCAAAATTGGAGCATATTGTCACCTATTTAGACATGTATAAAGGAATTTTATATTAAGTTTTTTTCAAAAAGAAACCAGAAACAATTTGAAAGCAAGAAATACAATTACAGAAGATGCTAATGAATCGTGGCTTTGCAGAGTCACATTAAAAAAATAAAATAAAATCACATTCTTCCCCTTGGAAGATCCACAGAAGGCAGCAAATCTCTGTGTCAAAATACTTACTAAATTGTTAGTATTCTGTCAAAAACCAGGTAATTAAGTCACAGTAATTCTTGAGTTATTTAAGGACTGTCCCACCACATATGAGTGTTTAGTATTTTTACCATCGAAGTAACTTTGTCTTGAAATTGTTTTTAAGATTTCATATGCTGTTTTTGAAACACTCCTATCTATGCAAGGACTTCTCCTATACATTGTATGCTTTAAGGAGACTTCAAAAGGTAACTTTCTTATGTGTCTACATAGAAAGACTTCCTGGGGTACCCAGGTAACCCAGATTATCTGATTGTGCAGAAATACAACCACCAAATGTATATGCACAGAGAGTAGGAGATCTATAGATGGAAAAAAAATGCCTTGGACTTGGGAACCACCACGTATTACCGACGTAGACACCTGATACACTAGCTTCCACACTGAAGCTGAAATGGGAAGTTCCAAGTTATAGTCAAGCTAAATGAACAGCTCACTCTCAAGAAAACTCTCACATCCTCTTCCACAATCCCTCTTTTGTCCACTTACTCCATCCCTCATGCTCATCTAAGTAAACGATAACGCATTAAGCTAGCTAAACTAACCTGTTTGCAACTGGAAGAGCCTAGATTTCTGCCATTTTAGTGAGCTAATGTAAAGTGTGAACCAGTTCAGCTTCTTACCACCGTCAATTCTTTGCCAGCTGCCTTCCGGAATGCTTTGGTCCATCTCATCTTTCTGGGATTTCGCTTCTTTTTAAAGTTTCTGTGGCATTTTGATTTGCAGAATCTAAATATCTTAAAGAAAAAGGGGGAAGAAACTTACAGTCAAATCATGTTATTCCTGCCCCATTGCAAGTGTGATACCAAACACTGAAGTTTCTCTAACAACACTGCTCATTGAAAACAACGTTCACCTTTTAAACATCAATATTTTTAGTTCAAATATAGCTATTGACAAAAAGAATTTCAAGTGCTATTCTTGTTTTTTTCATTATAAAGTCATTTTCACAGCTGTCAGGGACATGCACAAATACTTACAATTAGGCTGATTATAAATAAAATATACCAGAGTTGTGAGAATTATCATCTGCAAAAATAACTATAAAACCAAACCTGTACTATGAATAAACAATTTTCTATACCTGTCAGCACTTTTTAGATACAGTGCAATCCTGACAACAACAAAAAATCCTCACACCTCTCATGTAACATTTCTGAACGCAGTACACATACACACACACAAAAAAAAAGTCTATCTGCTCGAACGTAGCTTTAAGCCTTAAAGATCACCCTGCAGCAGGAGTCCTAAGCACATTAGTTAAGTCCTGGACTGAATTTACTGAAAGCTGCTAAATCATATGCCAACACATTCTAACTGACATTCCCCCCCCCGCCCCTTCCATTTTTCTACATATTCTACAGAATGCTAGACTCATTTTAAGCACCTGCCACTGCTCGCCATAGAAGCACCTTATGTTCATCCAGGTGATGTTTTCAGGCCCATTAAAGATGCATAAAAGAAACTTCATTATCCATACTTGAAACTTCCCTTTTATTAGTATTGAAATTATGTAACTAAGAGCCAAGCTAAAGAACAACCCTCTATCCCAAACTGTCCCAAATCCAACAGCAATTTTCCAGTCAGAAAGAATATGCAGCAATATGGCAGTAAGACGGGGGGGGAGGGAGGGGTGGAGAGAAGGGCCATAATCATACCCCTATTTCCAGTTCTTAATCTTCCCTAAATTTGTGCATCACTTTGAACTATCCCGGGTTGTCTAGTGTCCAGAGCAGAGCTGAAACTTTACTTAAGAATACTCAAAATTACGTTTGTTATTCATGACCCTATTTTTCTTCAACCATACTCTCCTTCCTATCTAATAGTTACTTCTAAAGAAAATTAATAGAAAATATGAAACCTCTACTGAAGGTAATCATCTTCAATTTTTTTTTTTTTTTACATTCTTCTACCACGTTTTTTCACCTAACTCAGGCAAATCTGCCATTATATTTTGCTATTTCATAGATTATATGTTCACGACTAACCTGCCATTGTGCTACTTTTTTTTTTTTTTTTACTAAAACACACACTTTGTGGCCATTTTCTAGTAAACGGAACTGTATCAATCTACATCTACCTTTAAATTCCCAAAAACTGTGACTGAGATGAGCAATACACTTAATCCAGTATTTGTTTTGACATCTGAGCATAGGAAGGAAGCTATTTGCATAAGCTTCATTTCACACTGGGGTCTCCAATGCCCTACAGGAGTGATAAGGAGTGCAGCAGAGGCTGCGAAATTATACACAACATTTTATGGACAAAATTGTCGCCACAACATAAAGCCCAAAGTGCTATGCACATCTTGTTATGACAGCCTCAACTGGGTAAGTCACATCAGATATCCGAGTGAGTTACAACTTTTAGTGGAGTACCATGAGAGAAACATAAACCATTAGCTTCAGCATACGGTGTCTGTAGCCTAGATTGTTCAAAGCTTTACAATCACCTGCTATTAATCTGAAGCCTCCACTTCTCCAAAATCGGAAAATTAAAGGATGAAGATTTTATATTGCTCTGCGAAGCATATAATTCCTTAGTAAAAACTGAAAACAAATAATTCAGTCCTCACTCTTCCTGACAGCCACAACAGTTGCCAAATTACAGTATCGCTCCACGTAACGGCTCCCACACCGCAAATAAATCCGTGCGGCGGACGGCGCCACCCAGCACCGCCTCGGGAACGCCACGTCCGGCGCCTCGGCTCCCCGCTGCCGTGGGCAGAGACTGCGGGGCCTCCAGCACGAGGAGGGAACCGCTGCCTGCCGCCCCCGCCGCCCCCCGGGACCTCCACGTGCCGGAGGAGGCTTGGCAGGGGCGTAAGCAGCTGCAGCCCGGGCCGGGACAGGGGCACCAGCCCCGGGGGGGCCTCGGGCCTTTGCAACGCCTGTTACCGAACCGCGTGAGAAGCGGACACCGCGTGTGGGGGGGCGAGAGCTTCCCCCCCGCAGGGCGGGTACCTTCGGGGCCCCCACGTGCGCACGGGGAAGCCCCCCCGGCACAGGCCCGGGCCGGCGCAGGAGAGGCCGAGAGCGCCCCGCCGCTGGGCCAGGCCCAGCCGGGCCCCGGCCGCGGCCGCTGACAGGCGCCGGCCGCGCCCTCCCCCCGGCGGGCGGTACCTTGCAGTCGTTGCGCACGAACATGACGCCGTGGCCCGGGTAGATGGGCCCCGAGCAGAAGTAGCACTTCTCGATCCGCATCGCCGGGCCCCCGCCGCGCCGCGCCGCTCCCCAGGCCCCGCCGGAAGGGCGCGCTCAGCTGACCGGAGGCGGCGGGGCGCCGCCCGGGAGAGCGGCCACGGCGCCCCCTGCCGGCCGCGGGGCGCCAAGGCGGCGCAGGCGCTCCCCGGCCGGCCCGCCCGCCGCAGCCCCGCCTCCCCGGGCCCCTCACAGGCCTTGTGGAGCCGGAACGGCGCTTCGTTTGCAGTGTTTTACTGCGGTCATTAAACCACGCAGCCCCTGCTAATCAGGAGCTTTAACAGCCCCGACACAGGCACCTGGCTGGAAACAAGCAAGTGCTCGCCCTGGGTCTCCGGCCGAGCCAACCCGACGGGCGTTACAGGGGGTGAGGGAGCGACAGCCAGCCTAACGCGGGCAGCGACAACCGTGAACTGCTTCCTCAGCAGGCACAGGCGCAACCCGCCGCAGAGCCGCCAGATCACTTCACATCCTATCGCTATCGAGCCAGCAGCACACGGGGTGCTAGAAAACTCGCTCTGCCGACGGGTATTGTGTGATGCGGCCCGAGAGCCGGCAGCCAGCCCAGCCCCAGGGCCCCGAACAGCTCATGTTGCACCAGGAGGCACAACACAACGGTGCCATATCACAAGCCACTCGCAGGAAAATGGCACTTCCAACTGTATCAGGGGCCGTGGAAGCCCCTCCTCACACCCACAGTGAACAGCCTTGCAACACGAGAGCGGTAATGCTCCTCTGTCACACGCTATAGGCATCTGAGCGACCTACCCTGTGAAGAAACCAGCAGCCCAAAATAAAGCAATACCCCCAAAAGTCCTGTAAACTGGATCACATAAAGCCTATCTGAAAAACAAAGAGCTCCTTTTCCTGAGCGTGACTGAAGAGACCAGACACAGCCACTGTTTCTGACGCGGTCTCTGCCAGACTGAATGGGAAATGGGAAAGACAGCTCCCGTTGGACCTAAACCGCTTTACAGCACAACATAGGACTGACCCTTCACCTCACCAAGATGAGCACTCTCCAGACCACGTTCTCTCCCAAGGAAACCAATTCTGGAAGAATATGTCATTTTTTAATTCGGGGATTTTGGTTTGGTTTTAACTCTGAGTAGTAGAGTAGCGTAAGCTTTTCAAATTGGACTTCATTTCTTTGGCAGGCTTCAACTGTCATGAAATACAAGGAGGACCATGAGACTTATTGCATGTCTTAGCAAGATCTCTTAATAAAAATAAAACAGATCAGTCATATATAAAATGTGGAAGAGATTATTGCTCCAAAAATCAGAAACTGGGCCACAAGGCCATGACATGAACAATGCTGAGACTATAGTTTGCGTGGAAGTTCTCTGTTGTGCTTTCTTTGAAGCTATAAGAAAGCTCCATTTATTGGGCAATTGGAGCCACAATTTCTAAATCATTACACAAACAGGTTACTGGGGGGAAAAGGGTGAGAAGAGTATCTGCAAAAGCAGTAATACGTCAAAAACCACACACACTACATTCACTCGCCGGATATACACATCACCCACATGCATGCTAACTGCAAATCATTGTATCAAGAGTGTGGTCCATCCTTTGATTTCACCAGAGAGAATCCTGTTGAAAGCTGAGAGATACTGGTGCTCATGAAAGCATTAAAAAAAAAAAAAAAAACCAACCAACCAACCCACACACAGAAACGAAGTTGGGATGAACTATTAGATAATACTGCATCTTCAAAAGTAAGCTGAATTTTCTCTTTCCCAGATGACTCCCTATTTCACTGAAACATACATTGATATCTTAAGATATGAAATCAAAAGATTTTGTGATCAGCTTCTGTTTGATCCCCTCTGGCTTCTCATTATAAACACAAAATTTTTTCTAAGTGTGAAAAATGAATGAAGCTGAAATGGCTCAGTATTAATGTAAGGATAGAGACAGTCACCCAAGGAAAGGAAAGGGAGTCAGACATAGATTTTTAAATCTACAGTTGATTTAATCTAGAATTCAGGCAAATCACTTTCTGCTCCATTCCCGTATTTGTAAGAGCCAAGTCTTCTACAGCAGAATTAATTTTTAAAGCAAAATTTGAAATACTGTCTAAAACCGATGGCTCTGCACGGGTTACTCTAAGGAACCTATTACTCCTTCTGTTACTCCCCTCCTACAGAGTTACCTGCTTATTGTGAAAGGACCCGAATGCCAGGCCCCGTACCTTCCTAAATTGCTTGGAATTGGAGAGGGTCTTCTCTGTTCTTCAATCTTAGGATGCTGTCCCAGCTCAGTCTGAAATCTTCCTCACCATGTAAGGCTTTACCACCACAATTCCTGCTTCTCCATTTAAAAGAAATTAACTATCTGAGTATTTGGTGAAAAATCCATGTGTTGAAGTGCATGTGCCTTTAGGGCAGTTTTTGCTTTCTGGTTTCTAGAACAACAAAGACGACAGTCAGCTTGGGGCTATATTAAGAAAGATGGAAGGAAGAAAAAAAAATTGGTTTAGCACAGTAGAGTCACTAACCTTATCAACACAGAACTTGTCTCCAATCTTTTTGAAAACCAGACCTCAGCCACATCCTATTGCAGGAGACACAGGCTGGTGACTTGTACTCTCCCCCAGCCCTAAGGAACCACAGCTCCGAACTGACTCAGAGACGGAGAGCAAGATAGGACTGTACAGGATATTAGTCTCACGCTGCACGCCGGAGGGAAGGCTCTGTGGCTGTGACAGAAGATGGCAACCCAGCTGATAAGAGGAAACGGTAGAGACACATACACAAAGCAATTTTATGAGGGAAGCTATGAAGACACCAAGCTTACAGCCAGAGGCAAAACCAAATAGTAAACAAGTTTGCTTAGGTCTAGGGCTGCTGTGCTTTGGCATATGCAACTGCAATCCTTCTTTTTCAGTTTGATTACTTTGAGTTTCCTGCCCATATGACTTTTTTTCCCCACGGGCTGTATTTATTTCACTGAAGACAGCTTTTTCCTGGCAGAGTACTGTATTGTGAAGTCTTTGGTGGCTTCTACAATTTAAACACTGTAGATTACAGACTGTCACCAACGCCTCCAGCAGACAGATGGGATGTGAGAGCACAGTGATACTACAAGCATTTACACTTGGATTTCCCTCCCCCCTCCTTTTTTCATATCAAGGTGCTAATCTCCTCTTCAAGTATAAGCCATTATGTTGTGGATTGGAAGTGCTTATTCCCGATCTAAAGATTGAAGGTTGCTGGAGGCAGAATCCAGATTAATTATCAAAAAAGAATATGTACTTCTACTCCATTAACAGTTATTCACAGACAGAATTAGGTATCCAGCTGAAAAACAGCCTCACTGGAAGAAGAGGTTCTGCAGCAAACTGAATGGCTTATTTGTTTGATTTTTGACACAGATTACCACAGCAAGAATTGTTTCCCCAAACATCTCAATTCAATACCTTAAACTCATAACAAAGCTCTGGTCTGCAAATACTTACGTACTTGTCCAAGTTTCCTAATAGAAGTAAAAGAACTGTCATATACAGTTCGTATAAATTGTCATATACAGTCATATGAAAGAACTGACAACTGGCAGGCATGTGCACTTGTAGGATCAGGTTCATAGAGCATATAATCACGTCAGTTGGCAGACACTTCTGGAGGTCATCTAGACGGAAGTCCTTCTCAAAGCAGGACAAATTACCAGGTGGCTCAGGGCCACATGCAGTTGGTTTTAGTGTCTTGAGGATGGAAATTCCATAACTTCCCTTGGTTCCTGTTCCGATTTCTGACTTCTTGTATGGTGACAATTTTTTCCTAATGTCTAATCAGAATTTTCTATACACCAACTTCTCTCTGTTGCCTCTTTCGTATCCCTGTGCCCTCTGAGAAGGGTCTGGCTCCATCTTCTGTATACCCTCCCATTAGATAGTTCAGGACAGCAGAAAGGTCTCCCTTAGCTTTCTCTTCTTAAAGCTAAGCAAACCCAGTTTTCTCTCTTACCCCTTGTGCTCCAGCTCCCGATCTTGGTGGCATCTGCTGGACTCACTTCAGTATGTCAATGTCTTTCTTCTACTAGGGTGTCCAAAACAGGACACAGAACTCCAGATGCGGTCTTATAATTACTGAATATAAGGGAACGCTTACTTCCTCAGCCCGCTGGCTTCATTTTACTAATGCAGCCCCAGATGCAGCTGGCGTTCTTTGCCACAAGGGCACACTTCTGGCTCCTGGTCAACCTGCTTTTGAACAGAACGTCCATCCCCTTTTCTGTGAAATGTTTTTTCAGCCAGTACTACTGCATGGGGTTATTCCAACCCAGATGGAATACCCAGCCACACTTGCCCTTGTTAAACTTAATGAGGTTTAGTTCAGCTCATTTCTCTTCCCTGTCAAGGAACCTCTGAATAGCAGCTGTGCCCTCCAGCATATCATAACCTACCTGGTAATCTACACTGCTCTTGATGGAAGCAGCTATTCTGAAAAAATCAGGCTCCTTACCTTTGTAGAAGCAGTAGATTTTACAAAATGTATTTATTGATTCCCTTTGCTCTGAACATGCTACACGCTCACATTAGCAGCTTTCTGAATGTCTTATGAATACAGAAGTGTTGCCTCTATTTTCTTCTATGGGTTTGAGCTCCTTCTGGCATCACCCAGGATGCATCAGCCCCCCATCCGACTGGTTTGGTCAGTGCCAGAGGGTAACATCAAGAAGTACCTAGGCCACAGAAGAGAACTTAGACGATTTGAACTAAAAAAACCATAACGCATAGGGACCGTGCAGAAGGACACAGACTGATACTGAACTGGGACAACAGGAAATGTTACAATTCAATTCTACAAATGCTGACAAGGTTCAGATCAGGAATGTTTAACTATTTTATATTAATAAGAAACCCTGGGACAAAGCATTATAATGGAAATCCTTTCCAAAACTTTGTTCCATTACAGATCAACATTTTCAGCTGACACTGGATAGAAACAACTTTTTTTGAAGTAAGCGTTTCTCATCACATGAGAATTCTTCATTTGTTTGTTTTTTTAAAACCAGTGCTAGACTAGTAAGAATAGTGTGATTCACTGTCAAGAAACATTTACCATGATTTCTCATGAGAGCTAAAAAGGGAACAAAAGTTTTGTCACAGAATAATTCAAACAGATAAATCTTATGCCACATTTCAAAGGCTGACATCAAAGCAATTTTATGTAGACTCTCTTTATACAGTAAATAGTTACATATAATATGCACGACAAAAATATGACAGTTTCAGTATTTATTATTTAATATCCAATTTAAACATAAGTATTCAAAAGGAAGTATTTTTATACCATTTCAGCAGTCACTTAGCTCAGTAGTTGGTTGCAATAATCCTTACTGTTTTCAGGAACTGGATGGAGCTATAAGCATAAAAACTCCCATTAAAGTTAATGCGTGACAAAATTCCACTGCAACCCTCTGAAAAGCAAAGAGTTACATTAAAAGAAATACAGACACTGAAGTACATTGAAATGTATCGTGTCCTACAGTAGCGTTTGATACTCTACTGGTCAGAAACATGATGGTAACTTTAAAAGGCACTCTGAGTTAAACTACAGTAACTCCGGTCCACAGGGATTTTAGAATCTTGGTATTGTATAGTAGAAAAACCCCTATATTTATTCAATATAAATTGCTTTAATCTCTGTTCTAGCCCCAGAGCAGTCAAATTATATTGCACTTTTAAAATATTCTGCGTAGGCTGTGATAAAAATCTAATATTTACATGTTGTGTTTGTTAAAGAACAATGCATTACTTTGTAAAGTATTTTAAGAACCAAGTTTTAACACTTATTCTTGCATTATTAATATAACCAGAGGCTACACCAAATATGGTTTTTTTTTTTATTAGCTCCTATTCTAGAAACAATTTTGGTCCTTCAAAAAAATTTGCTATGCTGCAATTCATGTTCACAGCTAGTATCAATGTTTGCCTGAAATTGCAGTAGTTAGAATATTTAAATAAATAAATATTTAATTTCTAAAGAAGTAATAGCTATGGAGTTTTGTAAACAAACTGCTGTGGAAAGTCTGTAAAAAGACTCAATTTGGCATGTTATGACTTTAATTGGCAATACTTTAGAGTTATACAATCTCTGCCAGTGTATAAAACAGTTTGGTAGGCACATCTTATAAATCAGTCTGGAAAAAAAGACCCAAAAAATACTTATTGTTCCTTAGGTTGTATGAATAAATAAAAATGATCAAAGTAACACGATCCACTGAAACCAAAATTGACATTTATGTGATCCGTAGGAGGAAAAAGAGAAAAGCAACTCTATTCTTTTTTAAATACAACCTAAAGGAATACAAGCCATAAATGAATATATGATAACCAAGATATACAAGACACAAAGGCTGGCAGAATAAAATGAGCATTATGAATTTATAGAAATACTGATCTAGACAGAACTGGTATTTTAGCTGCATTGCACCAGAAGACAATCATCATTCATTTTTCAAACCAAAGTTGAAGAAACATTCCAAATCTGTGTTTGGTAAAACAAATTCAGCGCAATGCACTAGCTCTGATGAACTTTTGCTGACATCTAGGTTGCCCTACATTCCGTTAAAATATGAGTGGTAACATAAACAAAACATAACAACAGATGTACAGTTATGCCATTTACATACAAATATATGTATATGCACGTTTTAGAAATTCAAATGATGTCAGGAGGTCTCACAGGCTGTGTTGGATATATTTTATATAGTACAGTTGTAGTTTACACGTTCAATTTCATGACATGTCCAAGTGCTCTACATATGCACCCCTGTGCTTCTCTATACTTTTTTATTCTATATAGAATAGCTTTCTTTTGGTTTTCATCACTAAAAACTGATGGTTTGAGAGAGCAAGGAAAAGCTACTCGCAGGCTTTTGTGGAAAACACAGGATTTACTCCTTAAGATTGTTATTGATTGATGAAATGATTAAACGTTTCTGTTCAAAACCAAGAACCATGTTGGTAAGCTTGCTGTTAGTAGAGATTAAGAGCTGTCAGAATATCTAATTTAAATGCCTAGTCTGTATAGTTAATGGAGCCTTCAAAGGGCAATTGAAAATCCTTCAGTTCAGTAACCTACCCTTTCTCATTGCCCATACAGAGAGATGTTTCTAAATTTGGTAATGAAAATTCCTCTCCTTCCCTTCCTTCCAAAGTAGAGAATTAGAGTAATATCCAGTGCTACATCAAATTAAACCTCTGTCCCATCACTAATAAACTGCATACCTTGCAAGCAAAGGTCAATGTAGTTTGAGAGGAAAAAAACAAAAACTCGTATCAAGAATTAATATAGCTCATTAAATACTACACAATGTGATTTGTCCATAAGTTAAACAGTTAAGCTGCAACTGTACTATACTTGAGCATATACATTAAACTTAATTGTAACTGAGTTAACAGCCACATTTGCCTTTTTCTTGCTCCTCATTCAGTTGTTCTGTAGAGCTGTGCCCATTGGAGCGCACCACCCCTTCTGGGATCCAGGATTTATCCACACACCGTTCCATGCGCTTCATTATGAGGTCAAGCAGGGTTTCAATGGCTTTGCTTACATTATTCCCATTAGCTGCACTCGTTTCAAAATACGGTATTCTGCAGAAGACAAAACCCACAAACTTACATCACACAGTTTATATTCATAGGACCAAAACCAATGCATGCCTACTGCCACATACTTAGAAATCACACAAACACGGTTATTGCTACTCAACAGCAGAAAGACACTAAGTGGTCAGTGGTCTGAAATGCAAAAGAAATTTAATGAAATGGCTGATTCTGCAGGTAGGGCAGAAGGATAAGCTTTAATTTATATCATGGAGTCCACAATTTACAGAGGCACTGTAACTGTAAATGTTACAGTGTATATGTAAAATAACTTCCCAAAGTTATGCTCCCGAGGTCCGTTTTTTTCAGCTCCGTTCCCCACAAGAGATGCAATTACTTTATATGGCCTTGTGTGCGTAAGTGTTCTCCTTACTGATTTCTATCTACATCAGCTAGGGTGTCATTGCAAGAGCGGGAATGCTAGTATGGACGTAACCCTGCAGGCAAGGCAGTAAAGACTCCTAATGTGGTACTCTTTTCACTACAAAAGGTGACTGTTTCTTCTGCTGACACCTCAACTATAGACTCTCTTACACACAAAAAAAAGCCCCACTGCTCAGACCACCTATGTCTTTGTTAAAAAAAGGTTTCTGGGCACCTTGGTATTGAAGGTATTGAAAATACACAGCTAGTTTTCATTATCGTTGTGGGTCAGGATGTTTCAATGGCGGGTCTGGAGGCTTTTGACCTGTGCTCAGCGCTCCCCACAGGGTCGTGCTGGCATGGCTACGGTAGTGTCACTCCCCAGTAACGACCGAAACAATCACTTCATAATTTTAAGTATTTCTTACTTAACTTGCAAGTTAAGCAAGACCGCATGAGCAGTCAAAAATATTATATTACTGTCTCAGTGTGTAGGTTTCCTGCAATCGTTTTCAAAATATATCACTTACCAGTACAAGGCCTTTCCAGAGAGAGAGCATATTCACTATCTCACACACTTGTTACCAGAAGACCGTTTGCTGCAGCAGGATTTATCTTGCTTCCCCTCAGGAGCATTTGGGAAACTAATTGACTCCTAGCAGCTATCCTGTCTCACTTCTACAGGGCAGAGAACTTTGTAACTGCCTACAGATTGAATGTGATCTACAACTTTGACTTTTAGTGACCTATTCCTAAATTAAGTTGGCATTTTCAGCCACAAAGATAAACATTTCATAAATTATTTCCAGAAGGTGAAGTCTCATGCAAAGAGATCTCTTTCAAATCTTTAAGAAATGGCTACATGCCATCTGCTGCTGTTCAGAAGTTTTTGCTCCTTCACAAGCAGCTGGTTAAAGTACCAAATGCACTTGCTGTTGTGTGTGTGACAGGGACTTCAACCACGCATTGTCACAGGTGAACAAAAAAGTAAGAAGGTAATACTGCACTAAACCCATTTGTCTTTAATAGACAGTTTGCTCCTGATTTGCCTCCAATGACTCTTCAAGGTCAAAGAAAGCTAATTTGTGACTATGTGATAGGAAACACAACAGGACTAGACCTGCAGAACTTAGCACTGAGGACCTAGTGTTCATACTATGCATGTTTTGTGGGCTTTATTTTGGACCAGCTCTAATCTAGTCCCTCAGACTGAATGCAGATTACTGGTCCAGTTTAGTTTTCAGCTGAGAAGGAATCCAGTTCGCATGCTAGAAAGCTGCTCCACTGTGTGAATCAAACCACAATAAATGGACCAGAAGATTTGCTGCAAAAGTGCACCTCTGATCCACACTGAAATGCAAATGTAATCCAGAGATGAGACCCATGGAAGAGTTAAGGGAGTGTAAGAGTACTATGGGATTAATTAGTATTTGATAGGAACAAAGATTTCACATAATTCCGTTAGGGATACATGACCTGTGCCTGTAGGGAAGGGGAAGGGCAAGGCTACCCTGTCTTCCTGCTGGTCTGACTTGGTTTTCAGACTCCTGGGAGTCTCTGAGAGTGCGATGCCTGCAAGAAAACACTGCTGACCCCTTTGAGGCTAAGTCACTAAGAATTCACCTAAGGTACAGTCCTAACAAAATGGCTTGAACAGTTGAAGGAAGATTGAATGGGGAGGGGCCAGAGAACCAGGGAACGTGGTCTGGGCCAGAACTGCTCTTCTGTGGGAACCCAGCACTCTGTAAGCAGACTGTCCAAATGCCGGTGAATGGGTCCCAAGGCTCTCCAAGAAACTGAGGCCGCATGCTTCCATGGCCCTGCCAGAGACAACGGCTACTCTACAACAAACTTTTGTAAAACAACTCAGCTTGTAAATTAGGATATCATTGCTTGGTATTATTTTTGTTTTCCCTAAAATCTGATGTGACACTCATCACCTCACCAAATGCTCTTTCGGATTTCACTTTTTAAGAGACCTGGGTTTTCTGTGCCCCATAGAAAGCCTCACCACAGGCAAGAGCAAAGAATTAGACCACCATCATTCCCTGCCTCTCCAGCTAAATTCTGTCTCTTTTCCAGAATGTTTGTGAAAATTTACTTTGTTTACTGCCAAGGAAAGAAGAAGTCTCCAGTGCAAGGTTATTGCCATACTAAGTATGAATTTTTAGGCAATGCAGAAAACATTAATCTCTGACAGAAAAAAATATACCATACTAGCCAGTTAAGCATTCTAAAATGCTTATTCTCACAATAACCTTTCAGTATACAGAAAAGGCATTATAGAAAACATTTCATTCTGCTTTAAACACAGCAATAACTGGAAGGAAGTTACTTACCCATATTTTTCTGCAAGTTCCTTAGCCTCTTCTTCTTTCACCATTCTTTGGTCTTCCAGATCACTCTTGTTTCCACATAATACAATGTCAGGGTTTTCACAATATGCATGCATTTGTAGCTGACCTAACAGCAACAACACGAATAGGGGTCACAACTTACTGTCACACATAAAGCTCACTAAAAACACTACCACATTTCAGGCGATACAAAGTTCTTCAGGAAAACGACTCTTTGAAAGACAGAAAACAAGCATGTTCTCTGTTATCTCACAGGACTTCTGCTATTGCACTAAGGAGCCAGAGAACAGGTGGACATCCACTATCATGTACCCTGTGAAAAAGCCAGGGAACAAGCCAGGGAAGTAGAAGACTGAAAAAGTTAGCACAGAAGCTGTGTATTTGTAGCTTAAAGAGTTACGCTCACCGAACATCTTCAGTGAGCTGCCAGGAAAGGATATGCTTCCATTTCCTGATGGATGATAAAGTTTTGGAACTCCTTCGCCTAGATACACCAGCCTAGTAACATTTGCCTTCCATTAAGTTTTATTGACAAAGCTTCAGGTGAGTCAAAATAGAGTTTTGCATAGGCTTTCCACACACTTAAATTACTGAATATCACCAGAGTCAGGGATATGATGTTCTCTCAGCTTGCTTTTATATAGGTTAAGATTCAAGTTCAGTAGACAAAGCTGAATTTCAGGTAAACGCTAGAAGCCACTACTAGCAGCTATTACAGTTTTGAATGCAACATTTACTTTCTTTTACTGAGAAAGCTATAAAAAAACCAGTATTTTCAGTTCTATTTCTCAGTGAGACTCCGTATTTACAAACATAACCCCCTCCCCGCCCATGCAAAGAAAGAAAGAAAAAAGAAAGAATAAAGAAATGCCATACTTATCCAGTTCCTGACATTCAGAAAGCTTTGCTCATTTGACAGATCAAAGAGTAGAAGAAACCCCATGGCATCTCTGAAGAAAGCTGTTGTCAAGCTACGAAACCTAGACCAGCAAAGTGAAATTAGTTGGCTCATCTGACAAGTTACTTTGAAAATATAACTGCATAGTCATAAAACTGAGGTAACTTAAGGCTGAATTACCTAGAATGAAATAGTCATCATAATTGTTTTGCTCACGTAGGGACTGGATAACAAGAATTGCTAACATTACTATGGCCTAATCAAGGCCTAAGGAAGTCAAGGAGCATGACAGCTTTAGATAGTGTCTTCTACTATAAAGCATGACTTGATCAAGATTCAGAAATTAAAATAAGAATGAAATTCAAACTTCTAACAGGAATTTGTCCCCTATACACATCAGTTCTTGATTTTAAGACTATGAACTACTAGGATGCTAGTCTTTTGATGAACAAATAGAAAAGAATCCTTTGAGGTGATTTCATCTGTTCCCAAGACCTCAACATATTTACAGAAATTTAAAGAAAACTGAAAAAAGAAAAGCTTTAAAAATACCTATATGCATTGGCCATGAAAAAATAAACTGAAAGTTTCCGAAAGACAAAAAGGAACAATTACAGTTTTAATGTTCTACAGTTATAAATTACAGTTGTAATGTAATGGGTATTCATAGGAAACTTTCCATCACTGTTAAAATTAAAGTAAGTGCACTTTCCCATCTCGAGTCATACAATTAAAATGTAACAATCAATAAAGAGAATTCATCTACTCAGTTCCATTTGCATCTAGCTTGATGACAACTGCCTTACTTGCTAGGTGGGGGGGTGGAACATACCTTTCCTGCCCTGCAGTATCCCAGAGCTGAAGATGTATCCTCTGTCCTCTGCCACCAACGCCATCTGGCCCATTGGGTCTATACACCTGTAAAAGGTAAATTTGCAAGACGGAGTGTTAGCAGTCCAGTCTCTACAGAACACAAAATAACTGACATTTAAAGTCATTAAATGCAGCAAAACTAGCATTGCCGATTCAAAGATCCCAACTACAACTCAATCCCTCTGCTTTATAAGACAAAGGTAATATAGGTTGCATTTTAATTTTGCATCCAACTGAATATTTAAAAATAAGGGTAAAAGTGAAACCGGAAAAAACAGTATCCAATAGATTACGGACCCCAAAAGATATTTAGAGCGGCCATTAAGTTTCATTAGGCAAACTTAATTTTAGTATTTTGATTTTTCTATTTTTTGCTATTATCTTGTATCATGTTCAAATTAAAATGTAATTGTAAGAAAGCAACAATCGGATCATACAATCTGGCAATAAATTTGTACCACTAACAGAACCTCATTAGCAAATAGAATATACTCATAAAGACATCTCTTATAAGCTGCCAAAAGATTGCTGAAAAAGAGCTGAGGGTAGATCTTATCATATCACATCTTAAAAAGCAGAAATTGGATGATGATAATAAAAGCTGAAGAGTTTACTCAGCGTGAAAATATAAATACGGGCATCAGTTAGCTTTGGAAGGATCAGATAAAAATAGACTCATTTCTTGTTTAGAACACTTCATGTTAGGTGTTGTTCTTTACCTTCAACTGTCATTATACCTGAGATTACCAGAGCTACAAACATTACCTTTAGAGACACATAAACTTGCTGATTTGTGGATTTTATGATTCAGGTTGAGAAACCTAAATCTTATCCTGAGTTATCAAATATGCTGTAAACCCACCATGTTTACTATCCTACAAAAGGAATACTAACTTATGCAAGAGACCGGGTTTGCATTTCACAAAGATATTTACTCCTTCCACTACTGTGGTAAATGTCATCCATCAAAATGGATGCACAATGCCCATTACCCCATCTGGACTTCTGGGCACTTGGCAAATCATCAGACTACACTGGAAGGCATTTAATACTTCTACATAAGAATGAAAAAAACTTGTGCCAACTCAATTTCTCAGTGCAGTAAGGACTAGCATCCAATTGGCTATCATGCTCAGCTTCATGTCAAAAGTACATTTGCCTAGTTTAATAACAATTCAGGGGTTACTACCATATTTTTCACAATTCTCTAGTAGTGGTAACGGCTTGGAAAGCCAGATCAGCTCCATTTATCATGCTATCCCATTTCATTCACATGTTTTAAAACTGTTTTAAAATCAACATTGCAGTCTTTGTTCATTAGCCATTTCAGTTCACAAACAGCAAAAACATTTTTACTACAGCCCAATCCTTCCTCATGAAGGGAGTTCAACAATAAAAGTGCTAATCCAGGTACTATGTGCACAACTCACAGAGTAGATACACTTGCTGAGCAGTAAGAAGTGGTCGCTTAGAATCAGCTCTTCTTACTTTAACTTTGGGGGAAATGGGGGGATGACAACACACAACAACAACAAAAATAACCAGGTAAAATGAGATTATTTCCTTGTCACAAGATTAAGTACACAACAACTACTGATTGCATGCCTACACATAAGGATCAGCAGGTTAGATTTTTAAAAAATAGATTCTAGCCATCACCAAGACAAATACCATTAAGTAGCACACGGTTTGTGAAAACTCACCACTCTCTTTTCCCGAAAGTCAATGCCCACCGTTGTGATAAATTTGGAATTAAATTTGCCATCCGTATATTGGTAAAGAAGGCTGGTCTTTCCTACTCCAGAATCACCGAGTGCTAGAAATTTTATGAGGTAATCATAGTCCCCATCAGACATAGTGAGAATTCAGGAGACACCTTAAAAAGCAAAGCAAAAAGGATTAGTTAGTAAACAACTCTGCCAAGGCTTCTTTTGACAAATGTTTAAAATAAAAATAATTATTTGAACCACAAAGTATCCAGCAGTGGGACCAGTTCTGTACTCTTATACACTGGTTTCACCTTAAACTCTCAATTATGCCAATTACCAATATCAAATTCAGCTGTGACTGAAAAACTGCATAGTTAATTTTACCACATTCCTCTTATTACAAAGAGAAGGCAACATAATTTTAACTTCTTCAGGAAAGACTGAAAAATCAAGGTCAAAGTATTCAAGATATCTGGAACATGAACTGCAGAACTGTTTTTAACCAGCATGGAAGCTGGCAAAAGCTACTTAAACGTACCAGCAATGCAATTCTGACCTCACATTCACTGTGACATTATTAACATATGCAAAAAAATTTTTTTTTCCAGACTGCCTACTATAGTTAAATAAAAATGACAAAAATTTTCTATTAATAGCTATTTTTCAGTCTTGAAAAAGTTTTTTCATACCAGGAGGAAAAATAACCAAGCAACATTTTGTGGTTGTTGTTGATTTTGTTGGGGGGTTGTTTTGTTTTGTTTAGAGGACCAATTTTCAAAGTTTTAAAAGTTTTTATCATGATGCTAGTTAATCATTTAAACTAAATCTTGATTCTGAATTGCCATTAAATAACACACACGTCTTCCCGTGGCCCATACACATTTAAGAAATTTCTCTCTATCCTTTTTGTGCCTTTGAAAAAATAACCATATTAGTTACAGTCTGATCAAAGTGCAGTAACAGCTAGAATGTATAACAAAAATCACTGGCAAATTTCATATATACTAGAAAATATGACGTAAGTGCACTAGTACTTTCCTGTTGAGTACTTACTAAGCCTCTCTTCCCCCAAAACAAACAGTAGAGAGTTGCCTTATGTTGTTTTCAAAGAAATGAACATGAAAAGATAAGCCTAAAATAACCATTCTAAAAGCAACTAAAAGTGGCATTAAATTGCCTTTTGTGAAGGAGGGAAATAGATACCAAAAGACAAAAAATAAGATATATGATGAAACAAAATACTAAAAAAAGGAAAATCTGCTGTTTTAGCTGTAAATAGTTATTTTTGGAACTATCTGTAGCTTGAACTAGATAAAATTATTAATTTTAAGTCAAACACTACAGTAGTTTGCATCAATGGCAAAACACCAATTCTTTTCTTGAACAGCAACTCACAGCTTGAGGTTTGGAACAAACTCCGTATCTCAAGTACGTGGGCATCAATCACCACCATTAAGCTAAAACCATAACTATCTTTAAAGCTTCAACTTTATGTTAGTACTGCTCCTGGTTACAAGACAGAACTGTGATTAGCTGACTTAGCCATGACTGGACTCACCGCGATCAAACGCAGATGACGGTCAGATTTACACCCAGATACTCTCCAACTGAAGAGTCAGTGGAAAGCATCTGACATTTTTTTGCCATTTGCAGTTTTGAAGTCTCCCTCTCCCCAGCCAAAGCATATTTTACAGTATGCCCTCACTGACAGTAAAACCTCGCAGGAAAGGGGTTTTAGGTGACAGAGCTCACACTCACTACCACACCACAGCCAGCTAATTCACTTTCCACTGTTGTGTTTTAATACAAAGTTTTGCAACAGAGCAAAAGATTGAAACAAAAAACCCCGCTATAATAGTTATCAGTGAGCTTTTTACATAAATACACCACAACTGCAGGCCTGCATCCACCACGCAGGTCTGTAGGAGCGGTATGTTCAAATGAGCAAGTGGAACAGGCAGCCACACACTGACATAAGAACATTTTTAGAAGAAATTAAAAGTCCTGATCCATTAGACACACTCACACATAGCAGCAAAAGGGGGTTTGGGGTTATTGTTTCGTTTTTTAAATCCTCCCCCCTGTTAGGGAAGGAAAAAAAAAAAACAGTAAAATCAGATCGCCTACCTTGTAGCTCTACAAAGGGTCTTTTCATTGAAATGCACTAGAAGAAAGGGAAAAAAATATTTTAAAAAGCAAACAAGGAGGTTTTTACTAAAGACTGGATTTGATTTAGACTTCCATCTCTTATATGGTGTTTTTTTTGCCCTCAGATTTCTCCAAGGGCAAAGGGCTGTGTAAGCTCCCTCTCTACTCAAGTACATGTTCTTTCAGCTTCAATACCCCTAAATTAATTGCTGCTTAAAAAGGCTTAAATGCATATCTTAGGGCCAGTATATTATACAAAAACAAGCTAGCTTCATGTCTTTCACTATGCAGTCCAACTTGTACAGAAGTGTTTGCCTTGTCTTGTTGGTATTTTGTTAGCTATTTTGTATATAGAACATACTTTTAATAAAAGATACAAATGATAGAGCCACCTAATCACTGCTAATTTATGTTGTAAGAAAGCTAATTTATCTTGTACCCTATGCAAGGCCTTATGGAGGAAGAAAGGGCGCTACAGCTCTTACTTGGAGCTGTAAGAAACTGTTACGGTTCAGCTGCACCCTTCCACTGGACAGAGCTAAGTGAAAGCTCTGGTTAAAACAGAAAGGTCAAGGCTAGACCTCGGGGAAGTACAACCTAAAGGTATTCCTAGTGTCATATCTGATTTGTAGCATATCTGTTTGGACAAACACACCACATCACTCGGACCACTTAAACCTTAATTCTCCATATGGTTGGTAACGAATGCAATTTGCAAATGACTGATAGAGGACTAGGAGCCCTTCACAGGAAGGGCATAAAAATGCCTCCTAAAGGATTTGCTTGAAAAGGAAATTTTCTCCTTAGGCTTTTGAAATGCCCACACCTTTCACTGCACCCATCATGTCAATTATTCAAGTATCTCCAGGGAGTGGTCCTTGTGAAACTCTGCACAGTTAACCTATCATTGGAGACATGCAAAGAGCTATTTTCATAGCAGTTTCAAGCCCTGTCCTCCTCCCTGTACAAATATTTAAAAAGTGATCTCCACCCTCTACTTCCGAGACCTGCAGTCCTAGGGCCAAGACACATCCAGCTCCACACAACAGAAATAAGAATATATTCACAGCAAAGTATATTCATAGCAAAAACTGCTGTGGATTTTTTAAATAACTGCTCTGTTACTATAAATCCATCCCATTTTTTCCTTCCCATTTTTCTTTTTTTAAAATTAGGCTTTATAGCTTCACACCTTCCAGTCTTTCCTTCCACATTTCTATACCTCGTATATCAGGACAGTGGGAGGTAGAAAAGGAAGAATCAGAAAAAATTGGTGATACAGTTAGAATTCATCAGGTCACCAAAAGAAAAAACAACTGAATTCATTTTAGAATAATCATTCCCAAATCTTGCTTCTAAGAGTAAGAACTCCTTGGCTGAAAAAATTCACTGATGGACAGAGTTTTAAGCTCCACATCAAGCCCTCCAGGGTTTTTGCCTTTTGTAAACCCCTCCTTGAATCCTTGCACTTCGCCTAGCATGCAGATGGACAGAGGCTATGAACAAGTGCTAGGAAAACTCCACTGGCCTTTTCCATTGCGGACAGGACCCCCACAGCCATCACTTAAGCTGTGCCTGTACAGCTGCCACTCCAAAGCCTCCACATACGCACACGTCCAGATCATGGCTTGCCAAGAAGGGATGCTCTGCAAAGCAAGTGCTGCTTTTGTTCAGTGGATTTCCTAGTCTAAGGTACTTTCACATTAACAGGCATCAACGTTAATAGGCTTGTATTTTTGCCTCCAGGACACAAATACCACAATCCTATTGTGTGATAAAACATTCAAGACTATGGCATTGTTGTTCCTGAATAAATTAAGGAAATTGGCTTGGCATGCAGGATTTCCCCTGTGCAGTATGGGGACAGGGAATATGATTTCTTAACAAACTGGCCTTGCACAAAACATGCAACTCCTGTGCTGCTACAGAGCTGATGGAGGGGAGGAAGAAGGAAGAAGGCACAAAGAGATGAATAAATGAAAACACAAGCCAAAAAAAAAAAAAAGCATTGAGCTGCAAATAAAAATGTGTACACACACACACAGTGTAAAATTCAGGAAATTTGAACATGCTCTTAATCAGACAGTCCTCAAGCACATCAATTTAAAGTAAAGTATACCACTTACCCCAAACTCTGCTAAAGGAATAGTTAGGGCACACTGGAGATACTACTTCCAGTAGGAATATTTTTCTAGCACCACCTCTTTAGCACACAACCAAGAGACTTACGCGTCACCTGTTTGCATTCATGTTGATGGGTGCTCAGAGATAAAGAGGTGTGCCTCATGTCTCCATGTCTATGGAAGGTGCTGCCTGACAGCACGGCTGGGAAGCAATTACACAGTTCACATGTCCCATTTATTCCTAGAGGCAAACAGCATTTCAGAAGAGATTTGTGCATGACCTACCTGGGAGCAGATGTAAAGTACCTGCTAAATCACCCACACACCTTACTACAATTACATCGTTCCTAGTAAGTGTTTTCATACAAAAATGTGTTAATGATGGAGTATATGGATCACAGGTGTCCAGTTCCATTCATAGCTTTACATTCTCTCTCACATGTAAGGAGGATACAGCAGTCTCAATGCAAATTGCTGTTTTCTTTCTTTCTCTCTTGTGCAGACTCAAGGACACTGCGCTGCCCCATAGGTACCATGGTCAAAGCCATCTTTACCAAAGAAGAGAAAAATTACTCTTTGGCAAAGACTGGAACATACGGTATTACATCTGACATGACTTCAGACCACACCTGCAACACCACCCCATTTCGCAGAGAAGCAATACATATTTAACAGAGGAAGCTTCTGTGGGGTTGGGGGGTCCTCCCCACACTACATCACCTAGCCAGCCCTCCCAAGAGCAAAAAAGCCACTATTCTGTATGAAACTACTCAAATAAAACCATTTGTTTGACTCAGCCCACTCTTCCCCCTCATACCAAATGAAATGACTCTCTGTACACGAACTCAGACATCACCCCAGCATCCCAGATCTGCAGTGCAGCCAGCCATAAAGCCAGTGACTAACATGGTAGGATATACCACACAACTATAAAGAGACAAACTAATTTGAATTTGCCAAAACACAGAGACTAGATCAATAATTAATTTATATTTTAAGGTACCACAGGATTTCATCACATTATCCTTTTGGGGATGGACAGCAGGCACTCAAGGGTTACAGTTAACTTTTAACAGTGTCCACCTTCTCCAAGTGTCACTCAGCTTTCAGTTAGATCTTATAGACAAAGACAGACAAGTTGTACCTTGGCCTTGCCTTCTTTGCTCGGGAGAACCAGACCCCCCTGGAATAGTGGGACATTCACTAGGCTGTGTCCTAGAGGTAGGAGCCAAACTGCAGTGAAGTCTGCACATTCCTCCTGCAACAGAGATCCAGCCCTCAATGGATGGAGGGAGCGCAGTGAAGGGTTACATCCCTTGGCATCTACAGGCAACAGGCATAGATGTGCAATAGGCAAAAAAGCTGGAGTCTGCTTAAGAAGGTTCCACTGCATTCATATATAATCGAGCCATATTTGTAAATATACTGTGAAACAGTCAATGCTGCTTAGTGTTCAAAAATGCTTTGCAAATGAAGGTTTCCCCAAATATGGCTTTATTCTTAAAAAGCAGTTGAGACTGCATGCTTATGATTAAAGAGTTGACATGGGCATCGGGGGAAGAGGGTCCAAATCCCACACAGACAGAAAAGGAAAATACTGCAGGTCTCTCAATGGACAATGTGTAAATACAAGTAGATGGTAATAATTTGTACTGGTTTGATCATTCTGCAAGTGCAAGTAAATTCATACTAAAAAAGCTTCTCACCAGGGCACTACACAGACTTAAATAGTTGTTTTATACGTCACCTGATCCGTTACAGAAGCAGCACTGAGAAAGCGATCTGGACCTCAAAGGAATACGTTCGCTAATCCTGTCATACCAGCACTCCCGTCACACTACAGCAAAGCAATAACCACATTCTTGCCTAGTGTGGGTGAAGCATAGCAAACATTCTCACCCTGCTCTAAGGCTTCAATAGCACCCTAACGCTTGCAAAACTCGTCACCATCAGATACTTGCCAGCTCTGTCAAAACAAGGGACAGAGAGTTAAACAGTGTTCCTACTTAGTCAACACTTTATTAGAAGTGCCTTTGGCTAAAAGATGCCAGATATGTACAAATGTTACATAAACAAATTATGACAACAATTTTCTATAAACTCAAGTAACTGCTATGCTGGGGGAAGAGAGTTAATAAATAAGCACTTCACCAAAATATTCTGAGCTGCACTCTTTTTTCCTCATGAAAATATATGACCTGGCTTGCTTTAATTTTGGCCAAAATGACACTTTCTGTGACTTCTGCGACTTTTCTGTAATGTAAATAACAAGAAGGAAAATACGCCTTCCTCTCACAAATGAGAGGAAGAGATGCAGTTGCTCTGAGCATTTATCTTTTGGTTACTCTCATTTGCTTTACTTGACATTTCACTGTTATGATTTTTTTCGTTTCAACTATAGAGGAATTCTAAGGAATTGTGGGATCAATGTCTAAGGATTGTCTCTTTCCTGGAAGGATCTAAGTCATTTTAAGGGTGATCAGGATACATACAGGAGTCTGCAAAAACACATGCGAACAAATAGACTGCAAGGCTTTAGCTTCCAAATGCTGATGTCACTTTTATCTCAGCTGAAAATGCTCTAGGACACTTTGTAAGCTGTCAGCATTGCTAAAACTGCAGAATTTTGCAGAGCAAGAAGAACTGACAGGCACACAAAGCACTCTGAGAATGAGTTATAATGGCAGATGCAAGGCATAAAATCATGATCCTACCCAGAAAGGGGGCACAAAAGGGGTAAGTGAAGCAACAGGTCTGCAGATGTGGCGAGAACCTTGCACAACAGGCCGAGCAAGGAAACAGCAGATTCTGGATTTCGTTTCCAGACAGCCAGGGGAAACTGGGAATGGAGAAGCCAGGAAAGGAAACAACAGTTAGTTTTGCAACTACAACTGCATTTCAGCATAACCAAACTACCGAAAAGGAGGCTGAATTTCAAAGAATGGCTCAGTTACATAAAGGAACGAAAGGCAGCATGGAACTGGAAAAAAATGGAAAATAAAACCAGGAATGTTGCAGGTGCTACTCCAACATCACCCATACTGAAGGATCTCTCTACAGTTTCAACTTCGCTGCAAAAAGCACAGCAGGATCTCTTTTACCTCATCAGTTTCTAACAGTTTCATGCTTCATGATAAGAAAATACTGTAGATAAATAAAGATTTGCAACAGTATCTGATGAAAACAGTTGAACTCCCTGAGAGGACCTGTCCCCCTCCTGGGATCTTTTGCCTCCCAAGTTACCTCTTTGAACTCTCATCAGAAGTTGCTTTCAAGTTGTAGCAGTGAAGCAAACGTCTGTACCATGTGAATAAACTCCAGAGTAGACTGGGAAAAACAAAGCAAAGATTTATTTTTTTTTTTAAAAAACAACTCCATACTACTTACTCCTTCCTCAACCATTCAATTGTTCCTCTAATAAATACATTAAGCCACAATGCCTTACAAGTTAACATGCCATGCTTTTTCACTAACTTATAAACACGAAATTCAGAGCGATGCCCAGCATCCTTCCTTGATGTGACAATTCTGACTGCTTTGGGACCCAGCTCATAGCTTACCCACAGCCTAACCTTAACATTTATAACACATCACTACACTGTACCTCTCTTGACAGTATCAAGGAATTATAAATGACAGTCTTACATAGATTTCCACAGTGTCCAACTCTTTCAGTCAACACAGGAGCCACCAGGATTTCACCCACAAAGCTGGTCGTATTCACAGAAGGAGGGAAATATCCAGAAGTTTGCCCACCCACCCATTCAGCAACACTTCCAACTCCAGAAGGGCACGGAAAAAGAGTACGCTTCTATTTCTGCCCTCAGAAATAGTCACTGAAAGATAAAGGAGAAGATAATAAGAATCACAAAGGGTCATAAGAATTGAGCATTTCTTTAATGAGTGTTTGGGTTTTCCTAGAGATTACAAAAATCTCCAGCAGACAGCTAGAATAAGCAGACACATGAAAAAGCAGAATAAAAGGAATAAGAAAAGGTAAAAATCTGAAAACTGAGAAAGGAAGCAATTTCATATATGCAGTTAGAATATGAATGAAACGACATCTCAGAGAAAACATGTGCATGTACTCATGCTAAAGAAAGTATTACATTTTATGCTCTGCCTATGTGGGCGATTCAGTAGGCTGCAATACACATTACTCAGGCCAGGTTCTTTGTTTAAGCCCGTTAAAGCACATACTGTGAAGAGCCAGCGGAAAATATTTGCGGCTTCTTTAAAAAAAATTTTTTTTTTTTCCTCCTCCAGGGCAGGAAAGTTCTCAGCTGCCTTTGTGGTGGTGCATTTCCCCCCGGCCTCTCCTGGGCCGCTCCACGACCTCAGGAATTCCCATTAGGCCTTGGCCTTTGTATAAAGAGTTGGGCCGTTAAGCATCCCTGGACCATCACTTGCATGGCGAAGATGGGGAGTGGCACTGACCATACCAGGAATTCCGTTGCCTGGCCAAGGTGGGGAATGAGAGTGGGAATAGTTCATCATCCCCTGACAGCCTTGGAACATCCCTTACCTGGATCGTAGCTCGAGTGGAACGGTACCAGCGTTACTGGAATTTGGAGAATTTCAGTAATTACCGACCCGCATTGTGGCCAGGATGGAAATTTACCGATGACTAAAGCCAACCATCTCGCGACCCTATAAACAGCGGTCCTAAGTGAGGCCCTTTGAGCTCTCCTGGACCACAGCGGGCTGCAACCAGCATCTCAGAGCTCACGAACTTTCAAGTTTGCGAAGTGTGGAGGACCGTTGCTGACAACAGGATCTGGGCCGAAACCCTTCACTCCTTGAGGCTCAACGCCTGCCCACTGAGAAATGCCAAGACATTTGAAGTGAATATTTTACCAAACTTGAGGGGAATTTTTAACAGGTATACCTTTGTACCTTTGTGCCTGTGTGTGTGCGTGTATGAATTGATTTAGGTACCTGATAATTATAGATTCGAGATGGTAATATTTAAATCACTGTTGTGATTGTAGTAAATTCTATTAACTCACTTGGTAAATGTTAAATCAGTCAATGATTAAGTGCTGCTAAAATCTTGTGATTCACCTTAAAACTGTGAATGAACCTTAAACAGCTGCTAAACACTGATATAAACCATTGACCAAGTCTGGGACTAGGAGTGGATCCAGCCGCACCCAAGCTCCATCAGGAGCTTAGAAAGCAAGAGTGTCTTCTCTGAACCTCTTGACTCAATGGAGAGTCTCCCTTACCCTTTGGATCTTCGGTCTCTGTATAAATCATTCTAGCTCAATTCTAACTCGATTTTTCCTTTGTATATTTCATGCATATAGTAAGTGATAGAGTGAACCTTGCTGTCGAACTTTTTTAAGTCACACTTTTATAAATTCCTATTAAAACCACTTTTTGCTAATACCTTTGACGGTGATTCTTTAAGCGGCCTCTAAACCACTCATTCGCGACAGCCTTCCACTTGTTTTGTAGGACACATACATGGAATACAGATAATGCTTCTCCAAAAGATCACAGCACCAAGCTTATGAAGGATACAAGATACATGCTGCATTAGAGGGAAATAATCTGGCAAAAATAAATTATCATGATTAGGTCAATTAAAAGTCTATGGAGAAGGTCAGGCAACAGACAACCTGAAGATACCTGCTAGTCACTGTTAGATAAAAGTGAAATTCACACAAATATGATACAAATGGGACTATAAAATAGAATGCATCATTCATCTAACATGATGTGGGCAAGCGTACAAAGGGGTGAGGCAGGAAAGAATTTCAGTGCAGAATTTAATCCATCTTTTCATCCTTTGGGTTGGGAAATATCTGCTTCTCTTGTTTTTCATAGAAGATAAACTCTTTTCCTTGCTAACTCTGGTTTTTGATCGGAAGATGCAACAAAAGTTACTTTTTTTTGCAGCTGCTGCCATTCTTTAGCATTATTGCTTTTCTGTAATATTGTGATCTGTCCTTATTTTTGGTGCAAGTTACTTGATTTAACTCAACAATAAATAACAGAGGGTCACAGTATATAGCATTTCCTACATTTGTTCTGGCTATTTATTCCTCAGGAAGTTAAAAGTTTTCTCATTACTTAGATGACCCAAAGATTTTTAAGTCCATCAGAAGTTAGTCTGTCTACATCTGCCAAATGAAAACAGTTAACCACAAGGCATCGCAGCCTTTTGGAGCAGGGCTGATGTGTCAGATCACACTTTCAGCCACCAGTGAAAACATCCTGTTCCTCAGAAAACTTCCTGGTTATCAAAGTTATTGACTGAACAACTGTCCTGGTTTCGGCTGGGATAGAGTTAAATTTCTTCCTAGTGCTGTGTTTTGGATTCAGTATGAGAAGAATGCTGATAACACACTGATATTTTCAGTTGTTCCTAAGTACCTTGTCAAGGACAACTACCCTCTGCTACCAAGCTAGACTGGGAGGAGGGAACACAGCCAGGACAGCCAGCCCAGCTGGCCAACGGGGTATTCCATACCATGTGACGTCATGCTCAGTATATGAATGGTAAGCGTGATCCAGGAAGTACTGGTCGTTACTTGGTTATCGGTCAGTGCGGGTGGCGAGCAATTGCATTGTGCATCACTCATTTTGTATATTCTATCATTATCATTATTATTTTCCCTTTTCTGTTCTATTAAACTGTCTTTATCTCAACCCACGAGTTTTTCTCACTCTTACCCTTCTGATTCTCTCCCCGTCCCACTGAGGGTGGGGGGAGTGAGCAAGCGGCTGCGTGGTATTTGGCTGCTTGCCAGGTTAAACCATGACAACAACTGATCAATATCCATTTCTAATGAGCTGGAAAATCCCTATTATTTATGAATATCGGGCATGACATTAGGAATAATAAGTTTTTTGTGGAAATATTTAATCAGAAGGGTTTCTTAAATGGATCTAGCAAAAAGGGCAAAATTAAATTTTTAGTTATCTGTGGCAAAACAAGGGAAACTGCCAGTTGAGAAAAACCCTGTCTAGTAACTAGAAAAGGTTATTCCTTCTACTCCTTAATCTCAAACCCAATGTGATTGGACTTGAAATACAAGGGACAGTCAGAGATGCTAAGCAGGGAAGTGGTGCACATGGACGGAGATGAAAGGATGTATCTAGATTGATAAAGCTGAGGCTCACAGCTAGCATTCACCTCTCCCAAACTTTTAGAAAATCATAAAACAATGACATAAGCATCCTTGCAGGTGCCAAGCTCACTGGGTCTGCTCCAGATCTTCTGGCAACCACTGAAATGTGGAGACAGTCAGAGCAGTGCAGGCTGGCAGCATGACACTTCAAAGAAATTGAGAGATGGGTCAGCTGTGAATGATCTGCTCTTAAGAGGTCTCAAAAAGAGACTGAGCCTTTGTTTTCAGAGTCTGTAATAGCTACAGACTGAGAGAGATATTTCCAGGCAGGATTTTTTAGTAAACATGTCTGGAAATAGTAAGCATATGTGATGCTTCCATGTTTCAAAAATGCTATGAAAAGGTTAGAAATAACTCGCTGAGAATACTCTGGGCATAATTTAACTTGTCCATTACATAATAAAATACCACTTCTGCCTGAAATAGAGCCAGGCAGTATTCAATAGGCCACGACCTGTTCGCTTCAAGAAGTTACTAACATGCAACAGCAAAGCAGAAATCTTGATCTGTGACAGCAAGACAGTCATTTTGGAGCATGCTTGTGGCTCAAAAGTTTCACTCTTAAACTCTTCTAACAAAGCAAAGCTAAAACTACAGGGTGGTTTTTTCCCCCCGCAAGAATTGAAAAACAAGCCCACACTTTCAACAAGTCACTGAATCTTCCATTTGAACAGCTCCAGAACTGCAGCATGTATTAACACTGTCCAAGCTTTCTATTGAGGCTCTGCAGTCTGCCAAAATATTCAGACAGTGCTTTGGCAAAATGTTTGCTTCAATTCGTATCCTAGCACGGCTTCTTTTCTAGAGCCTCAGGGAAGGGATAATTCAAAAGAAGCACCGATTAAGCGGGCTGAACCGCACAACACAAAGCTTCCATTCAAGCAGCCTGCTGTTTTTCAACCTTTATCTTGCTACTCTGATCAGAATCCCGTATTACAGTATGAATGATAGTTAAATCTTGATATACAGCAAAGACTGCTCAGATAAATGGCACAGCAAACTAGAATTTCTTACACTAATTCTTGTCATGGAGGTACGCCTGAGCCCTGCAAGGAAAGCAAAAAGAATCACAAGTCTAATGCCACAGTTTGCCTATACTACTTACTTTAGTTATTCCCGGATAGAGGGAGGGCCCCCAGATGGCTGCAGAGTAACACCCCTGGCTGAAACCTGGCAGCTGTTGCCACTTTTTCATGAATTCTTTCTTAACATTTCAGGCAGACATACAGTGTCCTCAAGTTTCACTTTAACTGACCTACAGTAACAGGCAACTTCCTACCTCTCCCCCCAGAAGTCTTCAATTAAAATTATTCTTCAGAATGTTTCTGCTATAGCTAAGAAACAGCTTAGCAGCACCGAGCTTACAGAACAACCACCTCTATAACCCAAGTTCCAGAAAAAATATGCAAAGTTATTCTAAGAAAGTAAATTGCCAGTCAGACTGCTCTAATTGATCCAAGCAGTGCAAGTTCCCTGTAGAAAACTGTGTCAGGAAAATGCATATGTAGTTGTCATACCACAGTGGATTCAGACTGCTTTCTTGACTTAACACTAAGTATAAAACTTTGCATACTTATGAAGAATTCAAAAATCTCACACAAACTGACAAATCAACTTCATAAAACGATTTGCAATTTTTTACGTTCTACATTATGACTGAGAAAGGCATCAAACCTCTGAAATGAAAAACGGGATATAAAGAGTAAGTAGATATGAAAGAATCAGTTCACCTACGCACTTCTGTGCACAAGTCACAAGAAACTGGGAGTATGCAACGGTACTGTCCAACAAGAGTTTCTATTTGAAAAGACTCATTAAAGTAAGCGCTGCTGTTTCACCTTCTGTTAGAAGACTGACTTTGGCTTGCAGTGTTTGGTTTGATTTTAAACCAGTGCATATGATTTCCTACAGAAAGAAATAAAAACCCAGTAATGTGATCCAGTAAAAACAAATTCAGTATGTGAAAAAAGAAAATCTCAGCACTAATCAGTACAGCTGCAGTGTCTATAGTGGACCTATGCTAACAAATATCAACCCACTCACTCCCAGAAAACTCTCACCTCACCAGGATCCCAGTTCTGCTTCTGTTGATAACAACAGTTGCACCTTAATGCATCAAAACTGAATTTTTGTAAAGAAACTTTATCCCTATGACACAGTGTTTAAACAAAATTCAGAAGCAGGAGGAGCTTTATTATTTCCTAGTTATGAAGCCAAACATTTTAGACCAAAGAAAAGTTACTCTTAACTTTTGCTCCTTAAAAAGTTATTTCTACTTCCCTTTGACTGGAGCTCATTTCCCTCATTCCACTAGGATATATTCCAGGTCTTTTTCCATTAACTGCTTTCAAGATTTTTTTAGTTAATTCTTTAAATTTTGTATAGTTTCAGAATTTTTGTGGTCTTCTTTTTTTCAATTTATATTCTTAAAGGCAAAAAAAAATTACAATTTTTCTTTGATGCCATTCTTTGTGACATGTTTAAAGAATTCCAGCTGAATTAGATTCCTAGTTTGTCTTTACCAGGCTTAATTACTAAGGGTGTTTTGTTTAAGAGAGTGTTGTAAACGAAAGGCATGCTGCCAAAGAGCAAATATACCGAAAACCACTGGGAGCAAGGTGAGGGAAAGTGGGGCAGCACCACATGCTAGAATATTGTTTTGCTCTATACAACAGAATCCCAACATTATCAAAATTTAATCCTCAAAGAACTTAGGCTATTAAAAATCACTACCCTAAAAAGTGCTGGAAATTGTTTCTGTAACACACATTCAACATGCACATGTAATGCAGTAATTGAAAAGCATTATATAAATTACAATGAAGCAACTATGACAACCAATCCATCTGGCACAGCACAGAAAAAAACCACTAAATCAAGCATCAATGCAAAAATCCTTCCTCCCAGTTATTTTATATAAGCTTTTTCACACACTGAGGATGTCTACAAGGAAACAGCAAGAAAACATATTTATTTAACTACATTTATGAATTTGTCACTTCTTTCTCATAAACACAAGTCAAGGGGTGATGATCAAGACTATAAAAATCATCTTAAGATACTCTATGCTAGACATCAGTTAAAACCCTGGGAAAGCCTTGTGACCTTCCCACAGAAGTGGAGGAGAATACTGTTTTCTGTTCTCTGAACAATTCCTCCTTGGTTACTTACAGTCCACAAAAACCGGAGTTTTGGTTCATGATTAGAAAAACACGGGCAAACACATGGGCTAGAAAGGATGCCTGATTGCAAATTCATGCTTGGGGTGGCAAGGAATGACCTAGTCAGATGGGCTCATACATTTTGAGTTTCTTCCAGAGAAGATACAAAACACAGTAATAACATCCCACCCCCATATTGCCTTTACCATAATTAATTTTAAGGTTGAAACCATTACTATATGATTGAACAAGGAATGTGAACTAGATGAGCTCTCATGGTTCCTTGCAGTCCAATTTCTTTTGCTAATTAAAAATAACACACTGTGCAACACACCATTTTTATTCCTTTTATCACCAATACATTTAGTATACATGAGAACAAACACGGTGCGCAACCCAGTTAAAAAAACCACCATTCTAAAGGACTGTTTTATTAAGTGTAATTTATCTTTATATGTTAATGAGAACACAGGAATAAATAGAGGGGGAAAAAGTTCAAGCAGTACAACATTTAAAAATACCTAGTTACTTTGTTCTGTATTATGAATCGTTATTTGTGCAGTACAGTTTACTATCAAAGGTCTAACTCCACCTTCTAACTGTAGAATAAGTTTGACTTAACACAGCAGGAAATGTAGGCTGATGACTTGGGCCCAGAAAGGGCATCTTATGGTTACTGAATCCAGACACTGGTCACTGCAATCATGTATTTTAATCTTATTGATAAGCTTATCCAGGTTTGTCTTTAAACCTGACCGATTTCCTTGCAAAAAGCAATGACCAAAGACATACCAAAAAGCTGCAGTTTTGTCATTTAAACCCAAAGCCTATGTTTTACATTAGGCAGTATACTTCCCAGTTTTAAGTTTACTTTTCCCTTTAGAACATGAGGATGCAGCAATGCTGAACTGTCTCTCAGAATCAAAATATTTCAGGCAGTTTGTCAAAAGTACAGCAACATTGTTTCACAGCTCCTAACAGAGGAACAGTTAGCATACAACAACTGTCAGCTCAAGGAAAACAATGTAATAAATCTTATGAAAATAAATAAAAAAGAGAAAGTGTTTACATACCTATGCTTAACAGCTGCAAATGGATCTGTAGTTTTCCAAGGGTACTTCAGTGACGAGTTTCCTGACACAGTTCAGATCTCTTGAATACCATAGTCAGGCAAAAAGAGACGTTTCTCATCTACAGCTAGTATCAGCAGAGAAAGAAAATAAAAACCAAACAGTATAGTTCAGAATAATAGCTCTAAAATTCGCACTGACATGCCAAGCTGCCAGCCCCACAGAACCACCCTACCCACCTAATTACATTCAGCTGCTTGTCATGTGGTCTTGCTGACTGATCAAGTGATCTCTTTTCCCCTTAAAACTAAGCAACGTAGTTAACTAGATCTCCCTAAACCAGGTAACAAACATTGAGCCTTTGCTCAAACTACTGACCCTCCCCCTTCTTGTCACAGGGAGAGGAAGTTGCAGTATGTTTCATTCCAAAAAAATAGAATAAAATACAGCAAACACAGTAGTCCACTATAATGAAATACAGTGAGCAGCAAATGCTTGCAAAACCTAATGGAGAATTTCAGTTTTGAGCCTGTTTTTATTTTATGCCTTTACAGACAGCAGAAAAAAGTTACCGATAACAAAATTGACGAAGACACCTGAGTGAGACCACTTGAGAAGGAGTTGGAAGGATTCGGGCGGGCAGTGGCAGCAGTACCCGGGGCTTTGTGGGCATCCATGTCCAGCCCCTACTGCTGGAACCACTTCTGATAGTAACAAGCTCCAACAAAAGACAAGAGTTAAGATGTTGCCAGAAACTTTCTGAACAACTGCAGCTAAATCTGCAAGCCCCCTCCTCAAACCTGAGAGACATATGCAGACATTTTACACATCTAATAATTTCAAGGAAATAAAGTTACTGATTTAATATGTAAACCAACTCTTCCTCAACAACAAGTCCATTCATCAGGGCCCGTTAACACAGACACCCAACAAGCAAGATTCATGTCTGGCCACATTACGGCACTGGTGTCTGCACCAAGGCACTCGCTGGACAGAGGTCCCTGCGCTGGGTCCAAGGGATAAGAAAAGAACTGCGCAGCCGCCTGCGGTCACCACGAGGCCTCGTCCCCTCTCACAAACGCTCCTGACATTACAGATGCTAACAGCAGAGGACTGAAAGGTGTGGACAAAGTGAGTTTTGCACTCACCATGTAAGATGTAGGAGATGTGAGCTTTTACAGAAGATGGGTCGCCTTGCACAACCCTTTCTTGTCTCAGTTTCTTTCCTCACGGTGTTTCACAAGCAGAAAAGTA
The DNA here is from genome assembly GCF_964195595.1 of Calonectris borealis. Classification (NCBI taxonomy): domain Eukaryota; kingdom Metazoa; phylum Chordata; class Aves; order Procellariiformes; family Procellariidae; genus Calonectris; species Calonectris borealis. The sequence continues at coordinate 15,177,625 of NC_134322.1, forward strand.
AGAAAGCAAATTAAGAACGTTTCTAAGACTACTCCCCAGTCTTATAATTTAAGAAGTGCTGCAGACAGCCTGCTACAGCATTTAATGTATCCTTAATGCATTCCTCTACCAGTAATGAAAACAACTCCACAAGCTCCTTAATTCACTTGTCTCAACTATCTTGCCTCCTTTCCTGCAAATCAAAGCAATTTTTATTGCCCTTTCCCCAGAGAACATTCAAGTTCTGTTATACTGGCAAACAACTACCTGTGGTGGAACGCTTTTTCATGCCCTACTTTAGCATTTGTACAGATTTAACTAAAATCCTTTTCTTTGACATTTTGTTACAGGTTATAATTTTTAAAACTCTACCCATTCTTGGCTCATTCCAATCTATAAATTTCACCACAGTTTCAGAAGAATACAGAAGTCCCTTTTTTACTCCCACATGCAATAAAAAAGTTTGTGTTCAATTTTCAGCAACGTGAACACTTGTAATCTTTAACTGCTTCCCTGATCAATACCAGCGCATTTGCTTACTGTGAAGAAATATTCAGACCACAAGCACCCAAGAATTTCTGGTAACTGCTCCAGAGCACAGAAGGAGGAACAGGATAAGAAGTGTTGACAGACAAAGCAACAACTCTTTTGCCGTGTTGCAAACAGCCTGGGGGGTGGCTACACATGTTGAACACAAACTGCCTATCTGGAAGTCTCAACCAGCAATGTAAATGGAGTTCAAGCTCTTCCACACAGTAAGATTTTTGCTATCTTTGAGGGGAAAGCAATTCATAAATAATTTCCAGACTTCAGTTTTTGATTTCAGGACAAAACGAGGCTTCTTAACTTTGCTCTTACCAACCTGGTGTGAGGGATACCAACCAATTTCCACTTCCCCCTTCCAGGAAAGGGTTTTAGCCAAAACAGTAAGACTTTGCTAGGAAGGTACAGCTGAAATAAAGCTTATTTTCTGAGGGTGAAGTTACATTGATTTCAAACTGCAGAGTTAGTACCAAAACAGAGGGCCTCAGTTTACAAACTGGTTGAACATCAATGTTTGGTTATTTAAAGTATCTGTTTTTAAATAAACACATTTGCAGCATCTCAGCAAATGCTGCACAAACAGCTGAGCCAACCCTACTGTGGTGGCAGGAAGCACCCGCAAACGGTATGGCAGCAGCTGGAACAGGAACCACTGCAGCCAGCCCACGGTAAGCCTTCCTCTCGCTGCTACCCGAATCTCAGGGGGTTGTAAGAGCTTGGACATTTTCTAAGTTTATGTAGGGGATCAAAATTACACCAGTAAAGTCCTGAAACCATGAAATGCACTTTTGAAGCTACAGCTCTACAAAGGAATGGCCACCTATTTAGTTATTAAATCTTCCCACCGTTTTTGTGAACAGGTTTTATGAACAGGTTGTATGAACAAGATTACCTTAATGCATGGAATTTATGGCCGTCTTGTAAAAAAGACCTATGCTACACAGGCCTAGGAATTTAGGAGGAAATTTGAGGAGAGTCAAACACAGTGGACAGTGTGGAGCATTCTTCATCACAAGCATCAGAATATTTGCCTTCATACATTTCCATGCTCTTGAGACAATCTGCAAGTGTCCAAACTGTCCTGTAGCAGGTGTTTCTTCTAGAAGAAAATGCTGGATTGTTACCTGTCTGACCATGGTTCATGCAGGAATTAAGACATCTGCCACTGGAGACAGAAACAGGGGAAGAAGAGGATCTAGCAACAGTCCATTTCAGATAATGCTCCAGAACAACTCATCTCTCTTTTCAAAGCCAAAACTTTGAAAACTTGCCTAACATCAGTGTCAACCGCCTCCACTCTCCCCACTCCCCAATTACCCAATTCTGTTGGAGGTCTCCTCTTCAGCACTTTGACCAGTTAATGGCTTTTTCCAACACACACTGAAAACTCACCATGCCCTTACCAACGGCCACAGTTTTTACACGAGCATTCAACAGATGACCTGCAAGACTATGGAATGAAAAACCAACCAGCAGGCAGCCAAGGCTAACGCTATTTGTTAGCATCCACAAATCTGATCTGTGCCACAAAACCTCCACTGGCAATCAAAAAGGAAACTTAAAAAATGCAAGAGGGGGGAAAGCAGGCACTGGGACACACTGCCTATGAACTGATTCGTGTGTATGCTGGCAAACTTCAAGAAGAGCCAGAGCACATGCTATACAGCAATTATTTCACAGTGAGAGAAATACTCTACAAAATACAAAAAGAAGTGAGAAAAAAGTAAATAGGCAAAATATGAACATATTACTTGGTACAGGCAGATTCCTACAACTGTAAAGCAGAATTATAGTTGTTCCCTTGGAAGAAAGTCAGCTTCTCATGAAAAGACACTCTGGAAAAAATTAGAGGGGCTGATGGGATGTGCTGCAAAGGAAAACTGACCAGCTGTCATGTGAATGAGCTTGCTACTTACTGCCGCAGCAGTCCATAAATGCAGTAACCGCCAATACCTCAAGACAGAACTAAAAAGATCTGAAAGGAGGAGACAAAGTCCTTTATATTGAATTTTTTCTGCTTTCCTCTCACCAATATCACTCCAAGAAAAAAAGAAAGAAACCCACGCTCAGAAGATCAGCTTTCACACTAGAAATGTAATAGCTGAACTTTGCCAGCATCAAATCATTAAATACCCCTTCAGTGATTAAAATGAAAGTAGGTCAGGCAGGCCTTCCTGCTATCCAAAAGGCACATCTGCTAAATATTTAGTAATACTATAGATCAAAGTAAAACTTTCATGTTTTGTTCTTTCAACTATAAGCCAACCTAGGCAGTTTCTAGTTATGGTGACAGAGCTTTCTTTTAGCATTGCAAGAGATAAAGTATTGATATGTTTAAGGTCAGTAGCGTTTTACACAGAAAAGAGCTTCTTAAAAATAGTCCCCTCTAAGAAAGGCTCTAGATTACTAACTTCCAAGAGTTACCAGGATCTCTTCAAGGATAAAAAAAAGTTAACCCTAAAATAATCAACAAATTAAAAGCATCAATTTTGTTTTCATGGAACATCATACTGCCTAAAGACAGGAATCCTTCTCAGCAATTGGGCACTAAACATCAGCACTTTGGAAAACTTTAGACCAAACTCTGCCATCTTTTTCACAGGAAAAACATCAAAAGATTGCTTCCTGAAGTAAAATTTGCTTATATTTGAAGAAGCTGTTAGTATCTCAGAAAAGACCAGTAAAATTATCCCAAACAAGGGGATCTAATTGATTTGTCAATTCTGTTGAACTACAAGTTTACTGCCTCCACATCACTTTCTAGTGATGTGTGTAGGCACAGTTTACCCTGAGGCACAGTTTATCCTGAGGCAAATCCAAGAGTGTAGGCGCTTGCTCCAGATCTGAATGAAAAGGGAAAGAAAAATAAATTTTTAATTCCTGAGTGAGGTTCTCTCTCTCTTACTACAGTTCTGAAATATTAGAAAGAAAATAATAGAAAAAAATACAGTGTCCACGTACAAGGTGTTAAGGCACAAAGAAATGGTGAATAAAAAGTTCTGTATTTAAAATGGCAATAAAATATATTAGTGTAAGAACAAACATGATTATTCGTTTTGACGGAAATGAACAAATTTGATCCTTTTGCATGTAGGAAACGGTATTTTGGCAACATTCACACTATTCAAATTACATCATCTGTACTCAAAAGAGGAATATTTGACCTAAAGATGGATTAATTACTCAACATGCTACAACTCTTCTGTGAGACTTATGTTGGTTCCACGTTTTGTCAAACTTATGAAGTGGCTGCCTGATCGCATGATGAGAGTGCCTAGAACAGTAATGCATGCAGATAGAAGTGTCCCTGCATTTTGGTAAGAAGCTGTAAAAGCACGTTAATAATCTGATGTCTCCATCTTCAGTCTGAAGAGTTACAGATCTTATTTTAGATCAATGATCTTTATCTACGTATTAAAAGGGTTGATGACTAAGTGTATTTTTTTAAATTAAAAAACGCAATAGCTTTACAGGAAGCTGTTGTACCGATGTAAAGGAACATGTACACTACAGCTTCCTTAGAAAGGATTTTCAATGTTTTACAATCCTATAATATTAATACAGTTTTGAAAGTTGATTTGATATTGTTACTCATGCTTAAGCTTAATTGATATGCATTTGTTCTTTGCACTACCTGATCCAATATGTCATTGCCAAGTAGAAGACACTGCTTTTTAAAACTGATCTCAGCAGAGTTTCAATTTGAACACAGCTGGGCTTTCTTTCCAGCTCAAGACGACCCTGTTCAAATCTTTCGTAGATCTACTTAACAGGACAAGTGGTCCTTCATGGGGGAGCCATAAGCTGACAACAGTGTCTTTTCCACTTTAAATTTGTTCTCAGGAGGAAAAATTGAAAGGGTAGTTATTTGCACTATTTGACAGATATAGAAGCATGCCTCTTCTGAGCTACAGGAAAGTATTCCTTTTGTCCTATATTATTGTTTGATCTTCCATGCAATGAAGCATATGAAACCTAACCAAACACCTGTGATGCCTATTTTTCTCCTCTACCATTCCTTAAGCCACGAACATCATTAACATTAGAGCTCTTTCATTTCCACATTTATTCAGTGACTCCCTAAGTTAAGTATGACTAACCTGACTGGCTGATCTTACCTCCTTCAGAGTGTGCGAGAGGAACGAGTGGGCTTGTAAAGATGGTGGTTCTGGAGTACATTAGCAAAGTAGGTCTTTCAGTTCCATTGGCCCTATTCCACTCCCTGTGCAACTCCCAGTTAAGAAAAATATTACTGCTCCCATTCTTTGTGATCCCTCAGGATGCTAGGCTGAAGAAAAATTCCCTAAGGCTCAACACACCACACTGGAGATTGCAAATGCAGTAAGGACTTCTTGGAGCAAAGCTCCAAATTTGCAATGCAAAAAACAAAGCTGAAATGAGGACGTGCCTCTTACCCGGTTTCCTAAGGAAACAAAGCTTATTAGAGAGAGGGGCAGACACATTGAATTTCTCTCATTTCTGCCTTCTCCCCCAACATTTGAATCCGTTGATCAGTTTTAACTCTCCTTCACAGAGGGGAAGAAGCCAAGATATGAAGTTCCTATACACTTTGTGAAAAACTGGCAGCTGGATAAAGGAAAGAGTCAGATGCACGCCTCCACTGAAAGCTGGCAGTTACAGTTTTTCAGTTCTAAAGGGGCACCCACTCGCTGGCCAAGCTGTACACGCATTGCTCCAGGCTAGCCGCAGCACATACTGCCACAATCATTCAATTTTACACTTACTTTCAATTTTGATTTAAAGACATTTTCTATTTAAAAGCAAATTAAATTTAAACACATCTATTATTAAAAATAAAAAGTTAATAGAATAAAAACTAGTTCAGTTTCACTGTAGTAGCAGTTCAAATTTTGGGGTTTTTTGTGTTTTGTTTTTAAACCTATTAGAAAGCATGATTGTACTTCTGCAGCACGCTCTTTTCATAGGTCTTCCAAAGCCTGCTTCTGCTGACACACAGCAGGATCTCAGCACCCGTCCTGTGCATTGGGTGCTATATCCAAACTGACTATTCTAGAAAACTATCAAATAAAGATTTATAGTCACCTCTTCTACTTCATAGCTAAAGAACTAAAAAAACACGACTTTAACAACTCCAACTTCAGGCTACATTTATCCAAACTAAAATTATGAGAGTTTTGCTATCAAATTCAGAACAAATACAATCAAATTCAGACAGTACTGTCTTCAAACTTGGATGACACCATCTCTGTACAGAGACGTCTATCCTGACACTATTCTGATGCAAGAAAGAATATGGAAAAATTACGTACAGCAAGACAGTTCAAGCCCCAGCAGAAAAGACCTGTCAAGTTGAATCATTGTTAGAGGAGAAAGTCAGCAGAGCATGTGCACAGGATCTTACAATGCTGGATGAGAAACACTCTGTTGCAAATGGATGATACCAGCAGGGCTTGAACCAAACCCGATACCTGTATTTTGGGTCACATTCAGTCATGCATACAGTTTGGTGTGGAACCAAACAAGTGGGGGGTAGGGGAACTATGATTAACATTTGCAATGTAGGGAAAAAAAAAAAACCACAAACCCCACAACTATTCTACTTTTTGCTATAGTCCACATTCTGAATGTTAGCAAGGCTTCAAAGAAGACTTGGAAAGCACCACCCATTGGCAATAACTATAACAGCAATTCATTCTCTCATGCAAACCTTATATAAAACAGTTTCACAGCACAAGCAACTCCCGCAACTGCTAGCTTTGAGTGATACCCTGAAGTTTTCAAAATGCATCACACTCCATGTTAGTCATGCAATTATCAGCACAGATTTGCAGAAGGAATACAATTTCCCTCAGCAACTACTAACATTATACTTGCAAGACTGGCAGATACACACAAGAAAACCAGAAAACTTGCATTTTTAATCATAATCATAATTAATCAACTTTTCTTTTCCTCCTACCCAACATACATGCTTTATTAGTCCTTATCACTGATAGCAGCCTTCAGTCTAGTCCAAATATTCCCGTTCCCCAAGGATGTTACTGGAAAGAATTGCTTTCTTCCTTTTCAGTTCACAGAGCAACCTTTCTCCTTATAGCTCTTTCACTGAGCAGCTAAGAGAACCAAATGAAATACCCAACAGTTATGAAAATAATGAGATAGGCCCTCAGAGTGAAACTTGGTTGACTTTGGAAGCACATGCTGTTCACTTTCATGGTTGTATAGCAGCTACCGTGACAGCACTGCCATTTTGAAGTGTTTAATTAGAAATGGGAGGATGCCTTTAAAGCAGCAGTACTTCTGCAAGAGAACCTTCATCACCTTCTAATTACATATGCTGCCCCATGGGTTAATACGCTTAACAGAAGTACTATAAAAATCGTGTATCAATTGTTTTCAATTTTGTTTTCTATTCTGCTGTTTCTAATTCAAACCTGAAAGGGGCTTACATACCTGAAAGCTCACCTACCCTTTCCAACAACAGAAGTTGATCTAATAAAAGGCATTACTTCTACCCATGGAGCTCACCTTACTGAAAAGAAAAAACTGAATCTTGAGTAATACTTAACTATTTTGCTCTTTATTCCTTTATCCTTTTATCACCTTTCCAACTGATAGCTGTACATACAAGCAGTAAGATGGCCAGCTGCAAAACTGCAATCACAAGCTCCAAAGTTAATCTGGAATCAGCTAATTGATTTGTGTAGCAGTTGCCCTTATACCCATCCAGTGTTTTATTTGCATATAAAATATTTCAGCTAGGTATACTCCTTACAGTCCTTTCATTCACATAACTCTCTTACACAAAGAATCACTGCAGAAGTATAGAGTGATTTTCAAAATACTATTTGCAAGTGCCCACAAATTTAACTTTTGATTTAAAAACACTGCTCATATATCTACCAACTCCTTTTTTCCACTGCAAACCACAGATTTCTAGAAAACCTGTACTCCTCCTAAGAAGTCTGTATCTTCATTGCTGCTTCCTGCCCCTTTCCTACCTTATTACCAGTCTTCACATTGTCTTCCAGAAATGCCTTTATCTAATATGGTTTAGTCTTACCCATTTCTCATCAGTAAAAGTATCAGACAGAGCAAAAGGGAACAGCTGTGAGAAATGGGTTTGCAAACTCAGGTAAATAGCACTGCATTGGTTTACACTTCGATATTATCTTCAGAGCTGTAAAAGCAAGGACATTTGCTTTTTTTTTTCCCTGAAGTAGTTTAAAATACTGAAGAACTTGTCAGGTCAGCTCCAAAGTGCTGGCCAGTACGTGAAAAGCATTCCAACGCCCAGTACTATGCAAAACTGTTATACATATATCAGAGTATTTTCAACCCCTTGAAGCCAAGTAACATCACAGGAAAAAGTTATGCTGGTTATATGTCATATTTTAATCTATATGCCATAACTTAATCTTCAAAGCTTATTAGATTGGAAAATAAATCACAGATGTTGAGACTACTTATTACAATAATCAAAAGTAAATTCTGTTGTATTATGTATGAAAACAAAACAATGTAAGGATGTTCCAGGAAAGAAATTAGGGGCTAGGACTTCTCATTCACTATGGTTTTCCTCCACTGGAGATAAAAGGGTATGATCTCAGCTGATTTAATGTGGTTCAAGTTAGTCCTGCCTCCTGACAGGGATGCAGTTTTCAGACTAAGACGACTAAAAAAGAAACAAGGAAAAGAAATCTCATAACCAGATGCTACTCCCAGAGGAAGACTGTTTGGGAATATATTTGTATAAATAGAAAAAAAAATGTGTTTCTGCTATAAAAAGCTGCCTTTTAGGTAAGTATTTCTTAAACCATGTACTTAAACAACTTTTCAGCCATGTTTGAAGTCAGTTCTGTAAACATGATTGTATCTCCAGCATGAGTGGTATCTGCAAGACAAGAGGAGCGAAAGCAAGTCCTTGAGCATTTGACATGCCCAGCCCAGCAAATGCTTAGCTATAAATATGTAAGTAACCCTTTGAATTTACTGAAGAACAAACTTAACTATCTGCAGGATCAGATCACATGTGCAGCAGAATACAGTAACGCAGCTTTAATACAGAAGAGAGTATTTGATGATTAAGTATTTAAATCATAAGTTTAATACATTTTAAATGCACCTTGTTATAATTATTTGCTGAGACGTTAACAGGGGAAAAAGAGTTGTCATTCCTTATACTCCACCTCTAGTGCCAATTTTGCCTGTTTCTAAATTAAATTCTTACTAGCCCTCTGTTGACTATGACAGACTGCTCTTAGTAATGGTGTTGATCTGCAAGTCCAGGGTTATGCTGAAAACTGACAGACTAATTAATGGTCATTATGCCAGCACAGCAGATACCTGGCAGTAACAGAACAACCAAGAATCCAAAGAAGACACACAAGGATTACTGCTCATAATACTTGTTTCTATACACGCCAAAAGCTACTTGAAATTTTTTTTATCTCACCAATCTTCTCTTTGAAAGACAAGGAAATGTGTAGTCAAGTGATAAAATAATGTGTTCCCATGTTTAATGATAGTGATGAAAACAAACTTACAGTCTGGTTTTAGATATGTGGTTGCAGATGAGAAATTTTATTAACTGTAAAAATAAAACAGTGTAAGTTGTAGCACATTCCCCCCACCCAGAACTCCTTTGTGCAAGAGATTAAGTAGATGTAAAATTAAAACCCTGAACTAGAAACACAGGAACATGCTGATCTTTTTTCCATCTTTTTAACCATGCTTTTGAGACATCCATTTAGCATCACAAATACTATTCCTACATTTATGTATCAACATTTGAAATGCATATTGTATTATATGCTCTTCCCTGGCCGGAAAATACTTGGAACAGTCACAAAAGTAGTATAAGTCTATGAAAAGAAACAAGGGCTGAGAAGACAAGTCTATGTAAGAATAAATTTCCAAGAAAAGGCAGGTAAAATAGATTTTATTCTCTAAGTATAGAGAAACATCACCTTGCCAATAACACCTAGCAGAACTCCTAACTCCAAACATGCATATGTGTTATCCTGATGAAAAACTCATAAGCACTAAACATTAGCAAAAAAGTTTGAGGAGACATACGATCACAAAGCTCAAAATACACCTGATGCATCTCTAAGGAGAGATAAAAATTAAAGTTGGGTGTTTTTGACAGTTCTAGGCATGTCCTTTATACTTTGCTAGCACCATAAAAAAAATACTACTTATTAATATAATCTAGTCACTTTATTAATATAATCTAGTCATTATGTATTAATATAATCTAGTCACTTACAGAGCTAGAAAAACCAAGACGTTTTTCTGATGGATTTAGCTTTCTTTAGTTCCAAGATCATCAAAGCGTTAGTTTAGCCCACGCATTGCAAACCAGGTTGAAGAGACCCCTGGAACCCTCTCCACAAGCAGACTTTGTCAGACATGCAGTGTTCAGAAAGAAGCAACAGATCTGTTGATACTCAAATACAAGATTTACGTTCTGGCTAAACAGATAAAACACACTTATATTGCTCCCTCAACAATTTAACATTTTAAAAGGCTTTTTTTCTTTTTTAAATCAGACATGCAACCCACTCCTCTTTTTTACAAAAGAAATGCACGTCTTGAGCTGTGGGAAACTCGCAGGCTCTACAGCTGCTACATGTGAAGGCCTGAGAGGGACTATTTGTGTAGTCGTGTTCACGGCAGCGGTTGTAAAGTTAGGCACACGCACGGGCAGTCGGGAGGCCGAGGCTCCAGACTTCTTCCTTTAACCTGACGAATGAGGCCCGCCTGTTAAAAGCCCCACGCAGCCAGGTTAGCGAAGCGGCCGGCCCCGCCGGCTGCGGAGGCGGCAGGTGGGCGCGGGCGGCGGCTGAGCCAGGCCGGAGAGGGGCTGCGCCTTCTGCGCTCCCGCTGCCTTAGGAGCGAGGTCCCCGCAGCCTGCGACGCTGGCCCGCTCCGAGGGCCCTGCAGCACAGAGAAAGCACCTTTTTCCCAAGTATTTCGAGTTCCCTGCCCAAACCACTCGTCCTGAGATAATTTATTAACTCCTTTTGCAGCGGAGAAGTTCTCTGAAGCCCGCTCCCCTCCCCTGCCTCCCGCAGCGGCAGCTGCCCCGTCGGAGGGTGACAGGGCGGCGAGAGCCCCGCGCCCCCCCGCCCCTCAGCCCGGCTGGCTGCCCTCTTACCTGCTCGCCTCCCCGGCCACCGGGGCTCCCGCAGCGCCGCGTCCCTCCGCACCTGCCCTTTCTTGGGCTGCAAGCGTGCGTTTTCCGTCAAGGCAACATCACTTCCCGTAAGGCCCGAGGTAGGGGCGGGAACGGCCCCTCCCGGCCGCGGGGCAACAGCGGGCAGGGCGGGCAGCACCGCCCCGGCGTGGCTCGGCTCGGCCCCCCCGTCCACCGGGAAAGTTGAGCGGGCTGGGAGCAGGGCCCGAGGGCAGCGCCGCACGATGCGGCTGCTCAGGCACCACCGTCTGCTACTCGCTTTGCTCCAATTTAGAAGGCCGTTTTTAATTAAACAGGCTGGCTCTTCAGTCGTACTCCTCCTCACTTTTCTGACAGATCAGACGCCGTTTAATAAAAATTCATGCGAGGCAAAACAGGTTTTGAAGAGAAAATACGTGGCGCCAGGTAACGTCCACCACTGTGGATTTAGCCAGTTGTTTCTGCCGCCCGCTGGCTACCCTCCCTCAGAAGAGGAACGTACTTCTATTTGCTCTCTCGACAGCTGCTCGATACACCCACTTTATACCCAGCAGCCTCCAGAATTCAGCAAGCACAGTCTTAAGCTCAGTTGCATCAATAACCCTTTCTGTCTGCATCAGTTCAGATATCCTCTTTCTTGAGGCTTTTTAAAATCAACTGCCATCTTTATGGAGAAACTTCCAGCAATTATGCTTACGAAGAAAGTGCCTACTGGACTTCAGTTACGCCTTTTTAAAACAGGCTTTTCAATATATAATGGTCTTGTAAACAAAGGAAGCTGCTGGAGTCACCACAGCAGTTCTTCTGTGTTTGCACTCATCACAGACTTGTGGCTTTGCCTCATGTCCAAACTATCACGCACTCAACTGCACCTCCCAGTCCACCTTCTACTGCTATCCTCTCATCTTAGCTTCTGCAAAGTCCATCCACTGCTCCCGGCTGCCACGTCGTTCCTGGCTTTAAATAAAAGCACATCCAGGGAAAGAATTTCTTCCCTCAGGCTGGTGTTGAAACCAAAATCTGAATAAAGTTCCTCCCAAGATCTGCAGGTTTTGGTTTCTTTTTAGATTTACTAAAGTCTTGAAATACCTACTGATCTAGTTTCCTTGAGTCTCAGATGCTGTTCTCCTTGTCAGACTGATCCACACCCGTTGCAAGATTAATGCTGTCCTACTGAGCTACACGCTGAAGCACTTCTCCAAGTACAACCTTTCAGGCAATCCTACCTATTAAATAGCCCCTCTAGTCTCATTCTTTCAGGAAAGATGCGTATATGCATGTGTGGTACATATGTGCATGTATATACATACAGGTATGAATATAAACGAAGGACACCAAAGTTGGGTGCAGTTCCCTTCTCAGCCATCAGTACAACTGCATTCCCCACAGAACCGAAGTATTAAGAACTGAAACCGTGACAAGCAGATAAAAATGGTATTTATCGCTTGGAGGATCAGATCAGAGGCAATCCAAAAACCCATGAAGTGTAACTGTACAACAGTGACTTTCTTTTTCCAGTTCCCTGGTGGTTACTTAAACTTAGACGTGAAGACATTCCATTAAACATTCAGAATTTTATACAAATTTCAACATTCACGTCCCTACAGGCTGGTACGAAACACACGCGTATGCAGTTACATCTTCTGATGGCGGATTGCTTCAGGGCATGGCCGGGCTGCAGAGGAGGCCGCCCGGGCCCGCCACGGCTGGCGCACGGCGCAGAAAGGACCTTCCCCGCCAGGCGACGAACGCCCCGACTCCGTGAGAGGCTTGGGCGCCATTTCCTCTGACGGGAGGCGCGGCGGTCCGGGCGGCGAGGCAGTGCCGGGGAGCGGCGTCAGGGCAGCGGCGCGGCTCACAGGACTCCCTCAGGGTCTCTTCTCCGGTGCGGCGTCCGCCGGCGGCTCCGCCGTGCCCTCGGAGGGCTGTCGGGGCCCGGGCGGCTGGAAGACGGGCCGGTAGATGTAGAGCCCGCTGACCACGCCGAGCGCCACGGCCAGCGCCACTTGCGGCAGCGGCAGCCGCCCCCACATGCCGGCAGGCGGCGCTGCCGCACCTGCGCCCGCAGACACGCGCGCTGAGGCGCGGCGGCCTCTCCACGCTCCTCGGCGGCACCTTCGCCCCCCGGCGGGGAGAGGGGGCGGGGGCAGAAAGCTCGGCGCTCCCCGGCCCGGGACTGCTTCGCCCCACGGCCCCGAGCCGCGCTGTGCCAGACCCGGCGCCCCTCACCTGAAGGACGGGAGACCACAGAGCGGAGACCTCCCGTTCGCTAGAGTGACCGGAAGGAAGTGCGGGCCGTGTCCTCGCGGCCGTGAGGTCGCGCATGCGCCGCCGCCGCAGGCCCGCCCCCGCGGATGGAGGCGGCCGGGGGGTTCTTGGCGCGGGCGCGGGCGCGGAGGCCGGAGGCGGTGCGGCTCCGCAAGCGGCGGTCGGTGCTGTACAGCGCCCCCGGCGGAGGCGCCGGGCAGCGAGGCGCCGGTAAGCGGGGCGGGGCGGGGCGGGGGGCGGCGGCGCTCGGAGGGACCCTTGACGGACGGCCTGCCCTTCCGCAGGCGCTGCCGGCGGGCCGGCGCCGCTGCTGGCGCTGACGGTGGCGCTGCGGACGCTCAACTGCTTCCTCGTCCAGACCAGCTTCGTCCCGGATGAGTACTGGCAGTCGCTGGAAGTGGCGCACCGCATGGTCTTCAAATATCCTTGGCGGTGCCAGCCCCCCGCCGGTCCTCGCGGCCCCCTCGCCATCGCCGTCGCTTTCTGCGGGCCGCAGGGGACACAGCCCCGCGTCCCGCACCGCCCCGGCGTGACTGGGGCTCACGGCCGCAGTGTCGGGAGTGGGAGGCGCGCTCGGGAAGAGGTTTCCACGGCAGTAAGGCGCTAGCTTAACCGGTAACAGAAATCTCGCTGCTTTTGGCCACGAGGGTAAATGTCTGGACCCGGACCAGTCGGAGAGTAACGGCTCGAGTGAAACTTCTCCTTCCAGTTGTTCGTGATCGATCCTTAATATTAATAATTATGGCTACCTAACTTGGGAATGGGCAAATGGCTTAAGGGGCTATTCATACCCACTGATCTTTGCAAGCATCTACAAAGCTTTACAGCTGCTGGCTAAGGATGATGTGCAACTGCTGGTGAGTATAATCAAAAAATGCATCCACTACTAAAATTCAATTTAAAAGCACTGTATTTAAATTCAGTGTATTTTTATCATTGTCCAGGTAAAGTACAAAGCCTTGAATTTGGCAATTAGAGACGTACGAGCACAGACACCTCACTGGAGTGTTTCGCGTAGGTGCAGAACTCATTCATAGATCTCCAGTCGCAGTACTGACGCCTGTGACTGCAGAGGATTATTCTTGGCCTCCATCACTCTCCTTGAGTTTCATACTGATACTGTTTGCCACTACATCGTAATTGCTTAGTGGTTCAGTTTTCCGAAGTGTTTAATAATACATATTTGTACTAAACTTAGTAACAACAGCCCCTTTTGACTTCTATTGGAGATCAATGGCAAAGAATTCTACTTTCAATTTCTGAACACTTTCAGTTGAACTTTAGACTTCCTTTGTTTTGGCAGAAATACTAGTCTTATCACAGGACATTACTATTTAAAAAAAAAAATCCTAAGAAGCTACAGAGAACATCCACTAATTCACACTATTTTCATGTCAGAACAGTCATTCACTAATTCGGTAGTCCTCTCTCTGAACTTGGAATTTAACAGGTTTGTTGCAAGTAAAATTCTCTCTCTGCTTACACAGATATGGGTCCCTAGACTTGCACAAGCAGTGCTGGCCGCTTTTGCTGATGTGAAGCTTTACTCATTAGTGCGACACCTTGAAAATGCAGAAACAGCAAAGTGCGTGGTGAGTCTCAGCCTTTAAAAAAATTTTATGCGTGTTAATAAACACTGTTTGTTGCAGTGTAAACAACAGCAAAATGATAGTAAGTCACACCTTGAAGAACTATCACCTTCATTTAAAACTACAGCATTTGTTTTAACATTTCTCCCTGGGCATCCTGTTGTTATAATTATTTTCAGTACTTCTGCCAGCTGTGTTCCTGGTTTACATGGTATTCCTGTACCAGAACTCTAACAAACACCATGGAAACTCTTCTTACCATTTTTGCTCTTTCCTACTATCCGATAAAAGGTTCCAAGATGGGAAGCAGGTGAGAAACTTTCTACTAACTACTGATAATTTTGGGCTTGGGATAACACCAATCTACCGATACTGTTTAAAATGCTAAATTTTATCTTAAAATATAAGGCAACCAAAACCACTTCATTCATGTAGCAAGAGCTCTAAATCATGGAAGGAACAGCAATTGTGGTATTTCCGCTAAAAATTTTTTTGAAGCTGTGATATAGCTGGTATGTAAAATTATTATTCTCCAGTTCCCTTATGCAACATATCACTTTATGGGAAACTTTAATTTAAACTTTAAAGGACTGGAATTTGTGGTAACTTGGGAAAAGATAACAAAAGCTTTTTTGGGTTCAGATATAGGTGAATTTGTGATCACGACTTTCTTCACCAGCTATCTATTTTAAAGCAAGTATGTGCTTCTAGTTAGCAACTCCATTGCTAATAAAGCAATTATATAGTTGGCAGCCTTCCAAGCAAAACAGAGTATCTGGATTGAGAGAATCAAAGTTATCTGCAGTACAAAAAACTTTTGGTCAGAGACATGACAGCATTTAAATTGTTGAAATGGCACTGTCTGCAAAAGACTTGACCAAACCTTTTGATAAACTTTTGTTTTTCTTACGTTCTCTCATTCTAGTTGCAAATATTTAGCTTTGATAGCATTTGCAATTGTTATTCGTCCCACCGCTGTTATCCCATGGATACCTTTGGTCTTCAGTCATTTTTTGCAAGAACAGAGGAAAGCAGATCTTATCCTGCATAACTGCATTCCAGTTGGGTAAGTTCTTTCTGAATTTAAACTATGACTCTGCACAGCTGTATCTTAAGATTGATTTTACCATGGCAAAGGCAGACAACCCAAAAAAGCTGATTTCATGTAAAAACCAAGCAAAAAAATAGAGTGCTTTTGCAAAAGTTTAAAGAAGGGGCATGCTTCCTTTAAATTAACGTATATGCTGCAAAAAAGCACTAGGAGAGATTTCAAGAGGATGAGACAAGAACAGCATTCCAGCTTAATCTGGGATTGTGCCAAGGATACTGGGTGATGGCAACTGGCCACTGTAAAATGGCCATGAGTATGGATAATCTCAAAAAAGATGAGGAATCAGGGAGTTTTGCCAGCTGTTTGGAGAAGAGTAGAATCTGATACAAAAGCAATTCAGGCAATATCAGTGCAACCAACTTTCCATTTTTGCAGATTGGTCACAGTAGGAACCTCTTTAATAATTGACCGTGTGTTTTTTGGTGAGGTAAGTTGTTTTAAACTTGACTTATAAGAAAAAGCTTGGGTTTTAGCATTTTAACATGGACAGATGTTTCAGACTTCTCTAACTTCTGTTATTTCTGTGACTGTGTCTGGGCTATGATCTCTAAATATATCCTAAGCCATAAACCCTTAAACACTGACTTCTCAGTTATTTTAAATGACGGACTGTTACTTAAAATCAGTATGCTCAGCTCAATAAATCAATAGTTATCAATGAACTACAAAACTTACACACTTCTGTGCTTAATTGCTGAATATAGGAAGTCTGTGACGAGTCTTAGGAGAAAAAAAACCATCAGTATGAATGAAAATGCTGTATCATTTAAGGCCAGCAATGACTGTGTAATTCAATTTAGCTGTTGATTTTCACCTTGGATTTGTATTTAACGTTTTTGCCCCCTTCCTCTAAATTTCCCAGTGGGTACTGGTTCAGCTGAACTTCTTGAAATTCAACGTGCTGCAGAATTTGGGAACGTTTTACGGATCTCATCCTTGGCATTGGTACTTCACTCAAGGACTACCAGTCATCTTGGGTACCCATCTACCTTTCTTTATTCATGGCTGTGTGCTGGCACCAAAAAGGTATCACATCTTTCTAATGGCAGTGATTTGGACAGTGTTGGTATACAGGTAATTTCTCCTAAGTGTAACTACTATCTTTCACTGGTTCTGTTCTTTTCAAAGCTCATGTTCTCTCTAGAATAAAAAAAGAATAGTATTCAGGTTAAGTGACAGAAAACTTTAACTATTCAAACACTCCAAGAAATGCAGTCAATTATACAACAGTTTCTAGAATTTTATGTAATACAACTTCTTGTATCATTACCAAACATGTATTTTTAGAATTGATTAGACCCTTAAAGAATAAAATAATTCAGCATGAAATTCAACGGAAAATGAAAAAAACACTCAATCACGAAACAGGTGTTTAAGCAACAATAGAATTAGTTAGAAAACTCTGTTTACTAGATGCCTGTTAACAAAAATACCATTTCAATTGGTTCTTTAATACATCCCTAGTAAGATGAGATGTTCTTGGGCCTCTAAAACTTACTCCATTCGCAAGTCAACACACAGCTCTTAACATTTATCATAGGGCTGTATGTCTTATTTTAAGCTGAGAAGTAGAAGAAAAGGTAAGCTATTTCTAAAGCTTCAGAATTAACTGTAGATTAAACAAGAGAGACACTTTCAGACAAGAAAAGACACAGCAAATTAATAAATACTAAGTAATAAATGGTATTAGACTACAGTAGTAACAGAATACAGCAGAACAGTAGGGAGGCCACAAATGCCATCTCTTCTTTCAGTCCAACTCAAAACTGGATGTAGTTCTATTGGTTTTAGGACTTTATCTCCCTTAGTCTTATAAGAACCTGTTTCGTTCCCATAATGTAAGTCTTGCAAAAAAGCCCCAAAAAAGTCCCCCAAAAAGCCCCAAAAGTTGGCATGGGAAATTGTGTAAAGTTGTATTAGCAGAGGTGAATGACAATGATAGACACAAATGTGTACTTGAATCTTAGCTTCTCATCCACACTTTTTATTATGTTTTATTACAGAAAGCAAATTGGTGAAGTACTGGCTAAGTTATATCTAGTAGTCATAGAATCAGACGACTTAATTGCTATAGTGGTAGCCAGGTACTTTTATTAGTGCTTGGTTTAAACTGACCCAATAATCTTAATTCGAATGTACTTACTATGTTCTTAAAAAGTGACAGTTTGGATTTTTACCCTGAACTGCTTCAATGCCAAAAGCTTTTTAGTACATGCAAGTGCTTTTCTTCCAGTCCTCCATGCTCTAAAACACATTTTGTCAACAGAACTGATGCATTTAACTTTCTCGCTGTAGTATTGTATCTGTTTCATTACAGCACGCTGAGCCATAAAGAATTCAGGTTCATCTATCCAGTACTGCCACTTTGCATGTTTTTTTGTGGTAAGCATTGGTTTCAAATGTCTTGCAACCTTCCCTGTATATAATTTTTACCTAAAGACAGATTGTTAATAGTCAATGTAGGTATTTGACAAAGGATTCGTAGAACTGGCTTAACCTTCTCTCACAGCTAGGAGAAAAACAAACAAACAAACAAACAAACAACAACAAAAAAGACGAGGAGCAGCAAGAGACTGAAATACAGATGGAGAATCCTTAGCATGGATAAAAGTACTTCCTGCAAAAAATATGAACGTTGCCTCAGTGACTTTTTAGCAATGCCACCTTTACAGTGAATTTTGTTCCTTCGCTCCTTTGGAGTATTTTCCACCCAGTTCTCTCAAATATGCCTGACAAATGCCTTTGATTATGCAACAAAAAAAATTAAGTATTCAAAAACTAAAATTATCCTTTTCTAGATTCAGATGTTAGTAGATGATGCTAGTTTTCTGTCTGCTCTTGACCAACCACCAGCTGGAGGCTACTTTCCACAAAAGTTTTCGAGCAGTTAATGTGATAGCTTTTTCCTTCAGGCATAGTAAGGTAAATTTGTTAAAACAGGAATAAGGTCCCTAAACTAATGTGGTTAACTTAAAAATTAATTAAAGAGAATCTGTCCACAGTTTAAACTGTAAAGCATATTGATTTTGCTAATGAAGATTTTTCTGATACTTTCAACAGAAACTTCTAAAGATTTCTTTTTTTTTCCCGTTTTGTGGTTTTTGTCTTTTAAACACAGAAAAGAACCTAATAAGGAAGTATTTTATATTTTAAAAAACTAGGTATTAACTACAGCAGTGTACCTATAGGAAAAGTAAAATCATGATGTAAAGTCTAGTATGCTGAAAAGTTACAAAGGAAAGATTAAAACTTCTGGAACATGAAGCTGAATAGCTTTAGTTTAAATACAAGTTCAAAAGAGATGAATCAATGAAAATCGTACTTTAACCTGTTTTGCTAGTCTAAACAAAAGAAAATCTTATTTCAATAATTTTGCTCTCTGCTGAGATCAAATATGTAGTATGTCTTGGCTTAGTTCAATAGCAGATTTAAGATGAACCAGTTCTACCTCACATGCAGAAAAATTCCAATCAGACCACTATTTTTTGTTAATATCCCTCTTAACTTTCATGGCTATAAGGGAATGAGGTCATCTATGCAATTTATCAAGAGCTAATTATCATCTGTTTGGATACTTCAGTAAAGAAAAAAAAATGACAGAAGTTATTTCTCATAACTCAGTTACAAAGAGGTCTTTAAATTGCTCAAAACATTCTAAATAAAAGCAGAAAAAACCCCGCATGAACTTCAAAGTCATTCCCAAGCAGACTTAAATATAAGAGCTTTCACAAAAGCAGTAAAAAAAATGCCTATAATAGAATGTTTCCACTTGTTTTTAAACCACAGACTAATTAGTGGACTTTGTTTTCATCTGAGATAAAGATCTGCAATTTGTCAGAACAGACCAACTAAAGACTAATTTAACTTACTTTTTACTGACTTTTGAAACAGGCATATTTTAACTTGTTTCTTGTGATTCAGTAAAGGTGGTCACATAGCTAGGCTGCATAAAATATTTTTATCTCCCGATACTGACAAGCACGTGACTTGGTAAGGGTTTCCAGCCTGACTGCAACATGAAGCTGTCTTCTGGGCCAGGTTCATCTAAGTTGTGATTGTGAGAAACAGGTTTATATCCTATCGCCCACCAGGAGAAATGTCTCTTCCTATTGTTAGCTCCTTCAAGAAAAGCAAGGGGGGAAGGAGCAAGGATGAGAGATGGGAAAAGATGGAGGAGTAAGCTTTTCCAAGGATAGCAGCTCAAAAATTAATAACAATAAGGGAATGGTGTAGCTTCCAGCATGTTGGAGAAAAAGAATACCACAGCCATACCAAAACACATGTAGTTACCATTTATTCTGGCTCTACTTGGACATGCATGAATCAGAACACATCAGTAAGCCGCCACATATCATTCATCCAAACTACTGAATGGACTATTTTTCCCCCACAAGAAATGAAAATTAAGCTCTAAAGAGGCAAAGCACTGGCTTTAAAATCATACTTCTGTACTTCAAAAGACAGGTATGGGCTTAACATTTACACTGTTAAATTGAAGACTTATTAAGAGCAAAGTCTAACCTTTGAATTTCCATTCAAAGAGTAAAGACTGAAAGAACACTGTATTAAAATACCTCAAAGCAAGGTACTGTTATCAACTGAGTAATGGTTTTCCAGGAAGTTATGGTACTTTCAAAGATACTATGTGGAACTGTTAGTATATGCTCATCTCTCAAACTTACTGAATGTTTCTGTAGGATATTCTCTGAAACACCTGAAAGCATGGAAGAAATCTGCAGCAAGTTTCCTGCTTTTATCAAATTTACTCCCAGCCCTGTATACAGGCTTGATTCACCAGCGAGGCTCTCTTGATGTTATGAGTCACATACAGCAACTCTGTAATAACTCTTACCAGTCACAAGCTTTTGTCTTCATCATGATGCCATGCCACTCTACTCCATTTTACAGGTATTAAAATAGTTAACAGTGTACTATATTAAAATCCATACACTTAAGCAGAAATTAAGATTTTTTTTTTCCCCTAAGCTTAATAAATTGAGATGGATAAACATATACAGGAAGAGCTTTGATTTTTCACACAGTTAATACAGAATGAATAGGGGAAATAAGCCAAATGCTTATACCACAGTGTAAAATTGAGCATCTAAGCTTTATTCAGTTTTTCTAAAATAGCTTTGTATGAGGATATGCAGTAAATCTTACGGCTTCCGAAAGTAAGTCATACTGCTTCATTATGGTCACTTTTGTAGCAAAACTAAAGACTTATTGTTACAGTCAAACTGTATTAATTTTACCTTTACTAATTCTGCTAGAGAATAAAGAAATGTAATTACAACATACAATGACTGAGGTCACTATTCCAAAAAGTTTGCAATAGATCCTGGCAAGTAAACAAAACATTAAAGCAGATATAAACAGTGAAGCTGATATGGAACAGTATCTTTTTAAGAAACTGATGTTACACAGACAGTATTTTTATTAAGATAAATCTGCTTTCTGTGAACTGCCAACAACATAGTCACAGCAGTTTGCAGCTGAATCCACTTGTTCTACTTTTGCTATCATATGAAGTACAGAAGGGAAGAAAATATGACTCTGGGGGAAAAAAACGAATTACTCAATTTTGGTTTTGACTGAGGTATCTTTAAGTGATGAGTCTTTTCAAATCTTAGATCCTGAAGTGTTTGTTTTGTTTTTCTCCCTAGTCATGTTCACTGTCCTCTAAAAATGAGATTCCTTCAGTGTCCTCCAGACCTAACCGGAAATGAGAGCTATATTGATGAAGCAGATGTATTTTACTCTAATCCACTTGGCTGGCTTAATAAGGAGTTTTACAATGATACATTATTACCCAGTCACTTGATCTTCTTCAGTGTGCTAGAACAGGTATGGTAACTGCAAGGTGAAACAAACTAGCTTTGAGGCCAAGTTAAAAAATAAATTAGGGGACAGTTACAGTTGAAAATTGTTGTCCACAACTTTTTAAAACACAGCTTAAATTAAAATTGAACCCTCTAGTCCATAATATAGTAGAGATACCATTCCAGTGATATATACTTAACATTCATGTATGCCCTTTCCTCTGCGTGAATTCTACATGCCATGAAGTAATGTTTTATGGAATTCTCCTCAAGCCATATTAAAACAAACGTGCGGTCTGTTCCCAGAACCATACACTTTTAAGTATGCAACAATGACAAGCAAAAATGCCTGCAGTCGGAGTACCTTTTTCCCCTCAGTTCTTTTGTGAAGTCCGTGTACTCAAACAACAGTGTCTGGTGAATATCCACTCCGGACAGGATCAGACAGGATAGGTACCTTTTTTTCTAGCAGTCTTTCCTAAAATAAAGGATAAAACTTCCAGGGGACAGTTGAATTGATGGTTTTCAGAAGACTTTGGAACACTGTTTTGATGCTCCCAACTACACTTTCTGACTGTGGAAACTAATGTATGTTCATTTACAGGAAATATCATCATTTCTAGCTTTAAGGGGCTATGAGAAAACGGCCACTGTCTTTCACACTCATGTACCTCAAGGACGAGTTGGAAGCCACATCTACGTCTACAGGAAAAAAACTGAAATGAACCATACCTGAAAATCAGTTTCTAGACTTAAGATCTAATGAGATCAGTTTTGCATAGCAGTACTATGCTTAAAAGATCTTGTACTGCAGAAAGGAGAGAGTAGTGAGTCTGAAACCGGGTAAGTCAAATGGGGAAGTCTGATTAGGCAGCCATTGGCCGTCTGGAAACACCTAAACCTCTTCCTGAAGGCAACTTCAGTAGCAGAATGGCAGGGTGGGGGTGTTGACCTACCTTACAACACTAGAAAACATCAGGAAGACCAAAAAGTTACCATATGACTACTTAAACAATAAGAAATTAGACAAGGTTGGGCCATTTTTATAGAACTGTACAGCTATGCTAGGTTTGTTTTATAAATAAAGACTTTTACCCACAATGTCTCTTTATTTTTCTTCTACAATATGCAGATATGCAAGACATTTCAAGTGCTTAAATCAGCAAGCTGATTAGAATGCAGCACAGCAAATTCTTCACAATTCAACAGGCTCTTGAACCCCCCCCCAAAGACAAGAAGCAAGTGTAAGATTACAAAACACCAATAAATGCATTACCATAATGTAGACCTATTTTTTGAAGGATGAGATGAAGTTAGTATATCAAACATTGGTACATTACGCATGACTCAAGCTTGAACTACACTAATGGAATGCAATTAAGCATATTTTTCATACACAAGTCATTGCATGCCTAGTTTCTGCAACAATACTGCTGGCACCCAAACTATCATCACTTCCAAAGAACAGTTAAAGCAACAGTACAGAATATGCAAATTAGAAAGCTTGACTTCTGCCTTTTAACAAAGATGTGTAAAAATCAAATTATTTAGAGAAAAACCTTGGATCTTGCTGCTTTGTTGAAAAACAGTTAGTTTCCGGAGAGGATGTGAATTATTAATTCTAATCTTATTTTTACCATAAATTACTCAATATTTTGGATCAAAGGGTAATTGCCCCAATTCTATTTCAAGATTTGCCATGTGTCTTCCATTAGTGCGACCATGTTTATGCCATTTACCTTCTCTTTTATTACGGTGGTGGTACTTCTGAGCTTGTTTTTCATGTCTGGAATTTTCAGTTTGTGTAAAAGAAGGCCTTTTAGGTCGACTGCAAGGAGTAAACAAAAGCTGTTATTACTACTCTTATGAAGGCATCTCTCTAAAAACATTTTGAAACACAATTACATTGTCAAGAACAGCTTTTAACATGCTGAGGTTGACTGAAAAGAAAACAAAATTAGTATTAAGTCCTTTCTCTTGTAAGCAAAATGGGTGGGATTTATTTGTTTAAATCATCAATAAGTTGGTATATTTGAAATAAATCCTTTTTAAAAATAAAAATGCTCTGCAGCTGGTTGCCTTAAGTTCTTTTTAGAACAAAGCCAGGTAAACAGCTGTTTTATTATCCCTACTGTGATGCTTCAGTGAGGTCTCAATTTATTTTTCAGTTATTCTATGACATTCTGCTCTATAAAAATAGTGAAAACAGACCCTTAGGAAAGCATGCTTTGTGTAAACATAGGCACTTCAGAAGTTTTCATGTACAGTAAGTACATTTATACTGACAAAACAGTTGCTCACCTGTTGCAGTTTTTGATGCAAACAGTCCCATTATACTACATGCTGTTACATGACTAGCATCTCTAGCCTTCTGCTAAGCTGAGTTAAGGCTATTTTCATCCTCGGCATCATACAAACATCTGTATAATACTATCAGTAAATGAATTTGAAATTCTGTTTTTCTGCAAACTGAATTAAAGTACTCAAAAATTAAGTATTTAAATTAATTAAAAATTAAATTTCATTTTAATAATAAATTAGTAAGAAGTACTTGGACTATGAACAAAAACATAAAACTTGTGTCATGTGTTTGCCAAAACTACACATTAAAAAGGCTCCTTGGTAGCTGATAATAGGAGTATCATCCTCATGGTTCAACTTTTACGAAGAGAAAGTACTACCTCACATAATATTTAGTAACCTCAAAGTAGTTAAGTATTCAGACTTCCTGCTGCAATAAAACACCTGAAATAATAAACAAGTCCAAAAGAGAAACCTGACTGAAGAAACGTACCTTGATCTAAATACTGAATATGCTTTGCACTGAGTACCAGCACAGGAAAAAGTTCTGTTATGGCTACAAGGACAACTTCTTGTGTATTATAAATTAGTTAATATATCACATTTTTTCTTACATGATCAAATAAATATTAGTACAAGAGACTATATAGCCAATTTTGTAAAAGCAATGATATTAAAAGCCACATAAAATATACACGAGTGTTCCAGGAAGAGCAAGTTCCACACAATATATTAAGTCTGTTTGCTTAATTTTCCTTCACCAAAGTCTACGCAGTAGAAACAGTCCACCACATCTAGCTCCATTGGGCCAGCCAGGCAGCGTACCACAACTGCTCTGTAGAAGCCCTGAGAATACCGCTAGATACACGGAAGTAAGGTAGGAAACAATTCATCAAGGACAAAGGACCTTTGTCTGAACAAACAAGTCTGAACAAAATGTAGTCAGGGTCAGGATCTGAACTAAAGCCTGCCATTTGAGTAGCTCTGCTCTGGGCATACAGACTGACTCGGTATTACACTAAGCTACAAGAGAGTAGTGAAATTCCTGAAAAGCCGGCAGGGAATATTACCTGCTGGAACCGGACTTTGAGACTCTCAAATATATCCCAAAACCTTCTAATTCAGGGAAGGACAACAAGGAAGTCCTAGTTAATGCTTCTTCGGAGTTAGTTATTCATTCCATCAGAAAGGCAATCATAGCTACTCAGTCTAAAGTAATCCTACTTGCAGTTACACAGTTTTCTAAAGAACTCAGTAGAAATACTAGATTGTGCTATGTACAGTGGATCTGTAACAAACTAACATCACACACACACAAAATTTATATATAAGGTACTACAGATCCACTTTATATATAACACAATCTAGTATTTCCATTGAGTCCTACAGGAAGTCTTCTAGTGTGGATATATGTATATACACATATACATACAGGCTAGAAGACCACCTATTAGAACAAGGACACTAGTTGTCTTTACACAGACTACTTCATTGTGTTAACAAGTTCAGGAAACATGGAAACAAACCTGGGTCCATACTGGGGTAAATTATCATAATGAAAGTAGTATCTGTAGATGTATTTGTCGAAATCCTCAAAAACCTTTTCATTATTATTTTGGTATTCCTTCATATCTTCCAGGTAATCCTTGACATCATTAACAAAATCAGTGAACAGCATCTGGTCATGTATAAATATCCCATTATGAAAAAACTTATTGATGAAATTTTCTAGTTCTCTCCAGTGATGAAAGTTATGTACAACTTGTTGCAAATACTTTTTCATTAGCCGATTAAATTCATCCACCCTGATAGGATCCGATACTCTGTTAAAGAGACTAATGAATTCTTGATGAGCACATTCAAAAATACCAGAGCAGCCCTTTAGGACAAACTGATGTTTTCTATTACACAAAGGATCATTGAGACATTTCTGTGAATCCGTATCTTTTTCAAATGTTGTAAACTGATGTTTTCTTCCATCTTTGAATTCTTTTGGCATGTTAGGTCCCCTGTAATGCATGTGCTTCAGATTCTCATAAGAGTTATGTTCTCGGTAAAAAGTTCGGGCTTTCTTGTTTGCCTCGTGTCTTTTATCATTTGACTTCTTCTTTTCATCAAAGATGTTTTTTGTGGTATCTTTGAAGTGTCTGAATGTAGACTTCACAGAATCAGAGAATTTCTTGAGGTTTTCTTTCACTGCTTCTTTAGCCTGCTTAATCTTTTCTTTATGATGTCTTACAAACTCTTTTGTGGAATTTTTCATAGCATCAAAAGTTTCTTTAACTGAACCAAAAAATGATTCCTTTGATTTCTTTTTAGTCTTACTTTGCCCTTTAGCACCTTTCTTTTGTCCCTTTTCATTCATTTCTTGTTTTTCAGTTTGGTCTTTCGCTTCAACATACAGCTTCTCCCATAAGTCAGAGCGCTGTTGCTCAAAGTTTAGCTTTTTTTCTAGTTCTACTAGTCTTCCTCGCAGAGTTTCTATTTCTTGATTTTCTCTTGAAGTATCATCATCGGCACTGTCAGGTGTGTGACGAGAACTTAACTGTTCCAGTTCTTTTTTTAGAGCTTCTGTAACATGACGTTCTTTGTCCAGTTCTCTCCTTAACATCTGTGCCTCTGCAAAGAGTGTTTCCTTTTGCCTAAGAAAGTTGTGGTTTCTTTGCTTTTCCTCTTCCAAATATTCCCTTAGTTTCTGATTTTCCATTACAATAGACTCAGTGCTAGTACCTTTATCTTCTAAGTTTCTAATTTGTTGTCTTAGCTTCCTTAATTCTTCCTGAAGTGAGGCCAAAGCTTTTTCTTCCTTCTCTAGAGATTCTCTTAAGTGCTGATTTTCTGCAGCAAGACTTTTTTTTTGAGATTCAAAGGACTTCTTCTCCACCTCAGTAGAGGTCAAACATGTGGCAAGATCTCCCTTGAGTGACTAATACAAACAAAAAGAAAACAAGCAAAAATACTACAATTAGAACTGTTACAATTTCAACTAGAAAGATGAAAGACCAAGGTAGCCCAGACAGAGTTTACTTTTCATTTTGGATGCAGTGACACGTTACCGCAAGATGCAAAAATAGAGCTAGTTTGTTTATCTCAGATACACACACAAACACTGTCTTGGCAACAAAGACCATGTGAGGGGCTCCCCCTTCCAACCAGAGATCATCGCCCTTCACTTGTATTGGGTTAACTAGCTGAAGTATAGCAAACTGGGTACGTGAATTGAGGAAATGAAAATGTGCATGTTTGCTGTTGATTTATGTTCAGCAAACTCGATTTACAGATTACAAAACCAAATACATTGGCAGAAGCAAGGGCATTCAACAGTTGGGGCAGAAATTCAGGAACTGATCTTGAACCAAATTTGCTGCTGAAAATACATGTTCATGTAACTATCCTAACACAAAAGGATCTCCCGAGTCTCTTGGCATCCTTGACAAACCCTAGAACTAAACATACTGAATTGTGTATAAATGCTGCTATCAGCAACATAAAAGAAAACTTTAAAAAAAAGACACACACACAAAGCACTCCCTTATCTTCTCTCTGAATGATCTAACAGTAAAAAACTAAAAGTACAGGTTAAGTATTTAAAAAAAATTAATAACCACTGACAATTTAGAAAGCAAATTCACAAAACCTGTAGGTTCAACCTGTCATAGGTTTTTACCAGCATGTTCTACTTCAGCTGTCTTCATTAATGACAACCTGGCATTATGTCATAGGGAAAGAGTCAGTCTCTGTGTCCAGATAACTCCTAGACTACATACACAAAAAAGAGTATGTTTAAACACATTCCAGTAACAATTTCATCAAAATACAAAATCTTTGTCAAGAATTCAGGGAAAAGAAAAATGACATTCTCAGAAAGAACTTACGAAAGAAAAAAAAAGTAATGGATTTGTGTGATAAATTAATTTCACTTTGTGTAAATTACACACATAATGACAATAACCCAATGACTTCCAGCTAAACTCACACCTACCCCCACTTTATGATGCACTTTATCTCCTTGCTCTTGTTGGCACTGGTAAAGGTCATCTTTCATATCCTTTAATTCACGTGTCTTTGTCACCAGCTGCTGACGTTTCTGGATCTGTATTGTACCTACAAAGATAAAAACCTTCTTTTCATAGTCTGACTTACATTAAGTAGTTAGAGGAACAGACGAACCTAAACATAATCTTCATTTTCTCTGCAAATTCAAAAACATTCTTACCTTGCAATTTCTGCCCAGTACTTACTAGCAACTGTTTAGCTGTAACAAAATAAAGATTATAAAACCAGATTGTTATATACCGATTCTGTTTCTTCCAATGAGAAACAGTTTCTCAGACCCAAAAATTCACTGTCTTTTATTTGATGATAACAAATGAAGGAATTTTGCAACACTACATAGAAATAAGTTAGATACGCAAAACAACAGAAGTTATGCAGGAAAGTATATGTGTGATTTTTTTGTCGTTTTTTTAGTAACGTGCAAGCCAATCAGGATAAAAGGGAGACCATTAGTCCATGCATTTTCCATTTCAGAACTACAGCTTTTACTGTTAAGTAAAGTTACATGAATAAGAGGATCTTAACACAGTACTTAAACTTTCATGCAGAAACACAATTATTACACACTGCTCACAAAGCAGCAAGTATTTGCAGGCCCTATCTTGTCGTTCTTATCCATGAGTGAAGGCTGAAGAGCAAGCAAATAGCCTATCTTGCAATTGTCAGATAAAGGCTGAGACACACTATTTTTCTGAAAAAATATCTTCATTGTACTAGCCACCAATTTTTTGCATCAAGTAAAACTTCTTTACTGGTACTTCCCTACCTATACACATGTTCTGTAAATCCTAACACCGATGCAGTTTTTATTTCTTTGCTTTTAAGATTCTCTTGAATTGACTCTACAGCAGATGGCAACAGCAAGTTTTAGGTATTTCTTTCAAAACCAATGCAGCATATGTAGAGTTCTGTTTCTGTATTTAAAGGATGGGGTGTATTATTAAACAGAAGAAATTCTATAAATACTATTATACTGAGGAATTTTTTGTCCTCTCTTAATTTCTGTTTGAAGTATTGTCAAGTATGAACCTAAAAAACAGACAATGCTCTATTAAACCAAGTTGAACCTCAAAGTTCAAAATTCAGCTAAGGGAAAGCAAAGTTTTTATAGCAATGATTTTAAGTTTGCAGAGTCCTAATAAACACATATTGGAAGCATAGACCCTTGCATAAGTGAATTTAAGTATACTGACAGTAAATTTGTTTTTCATATTTATGTTTTATAGATACTTTTGAAGAAGTCCATTGATCCTAAGAATCTGAAGACTGCCTCTGAAAAATCATCATTTAGTGTAAAGGGTTCATGTTAAGAGGAACCTGAATTACAGAAAAACACTTAAACTCTGTTTCTCTCCTTATCAGGAATCATAATTTAGATACTGACACCCCCACCCCCCAAAAAAAAAGAAAGTAATTTCATAAAAAGTAACCCTTTCCAATCCTCCTACACGACAATTAGCCTAGCATTAAAAGACTGCTGTGGAAGTCCATTCCAAGCTGAATCACAAAAATGCAAAGTAGTCCTCTACGGAGATGGATTTCTCTCTGCAAGGTTGTGTTTAAAAAAACAAAACAAAACAAACAAACAAAAAACAGGAAGATGGAAAGCAGGGTTTGATTTCCTTTCTAGTGGTAGAAAGATTAGTTATCACATAACCATGAAGAACTTCCACTTGAAGAAGCAAAAACTAAAGCCACACAGAGTTGCCTTCTTTCTGCTGGGAATGCCGTCAGCACTGTCATCAGCGATGACAATTTTTCTTTAGAAGTACGAGTCAATGAATGAACAAGTCAAAGTGAATCCCTTAATAAAGATATGACCCTGAGTACATTTCCAAAAACTATTTCTCATCCATAGATCTCAAAGTTCTTTAAAAGGATAGTATTTATCACTAACCCCAATTTAAACACAGTAAAATGATTAACAGAAATGAAATCTCAAGTTACCACCACAAAGCACTGTCATAGATCGGTCTAGCCATAGTACTCCTCTCTGCTTCTAGCATGCCAATATACATCAATCAGTTTTTACATCAGCTACTATGTGCTGCAGCTGCTAAATAAAAAGTATTTTACAGGACTGGATTAGTCATTCCTGTAATCCCGCATACTCTAGTAATTCTTAAGACTTGATTTTTTTTTTTTTAATGTAAGTATGCATACATATATGGATGTGTGTGTACACATACACCCACACAATTTAAAAAGGAAATCTGAATGCAAGCACAGCATCCACAATACATCACTCATGACTCTTACCTTCAGGTTTACCTAAGAACAAAAAAAAAAAAAAAATCAGGGTCGAGTGAAAATTAGTATAAATCTCAAAACAAATGTCAAAATTTAGAGCCCTAAGAATTAGTCAAAGTCAAATCCAATTAGAATCATATTCCCAGCCTCAAATTGAATCACAGGTCTTCTTATGAAGGCACATTTTCATATAAAACTAAAACTACTCAGGAAAAATTACTATTAAAAATAAATGCTCTCTATCATTTTTATCATAACACATTTATCTTAGAAGATCAGGATTGCCCTACGTAGATTTAGATCTGTAATGAGTTCTGCTGTTTTGTTAAATGTAGTAACAATCTGTGTAGTGCTTAACTTTAGGCAACGTACTGAACACAGAAAAATTGCTGCTATGCTAGATTCCCTAAACCACTCTGAAATTGGAAGGACAACTACAGCATATTTTTCACCACTGGAGAGAGAAAAATATATAGACTATGAACTCCTGTAAAAAACATGCCTTGCTCTTACATTTACCAGATGAGCACATATGGGACAAAAGCCTGAAATGACTCTGTGAATGCTGTTAAGAACGACGAGCACTACCACAAATTTATTTCAAAAGAAAAGATGTGAAAAATTAAAGGTACACACTGCATTATGAGAACAACAAGAAATTTCTATCTGGAAGGGCAACCAAAAATTAATTTCTTTTTATTTACTTTAATTTTAAAGTAGTGTATATTAAATACAATTGCATCGCTGAAGGGCCTCCCTGTATTATCCATACATTAGCAGTTGCTTTTTCTCACTTTTAGGTTTAGATTGTTAGCAGAGAACAAGGGCAGGGGGGGAAATCAGTCTCACAATAAAATGATATTTGTTATGGAAGACGTTGATTCTATGTATTTCGTTCTCTATAAACTCACCATAGAAGTGTCCAAAGCCCATGCTGATTGCAATCACCAAAGCTAGTATGATGCATCTGTTAAGGCCACTACTGAACTGGCGTTTGTGCTGCTCTTCTCTGGGAGGTTCCGACTCCGGTTCAGCAGGTGACCCACCCTCAGCCTCGCAGCTAGAGATCAGCCTCTTCTTAGCCCGACGTTTTCGTACTGTGGGACTGGACTGACTGCTAGTTTCATCACTACTTGATTCATCATTGCTAGCCTGAGACGAAAAAACTGAAAACCAACACAGAACAGTCTTTAAAATGCATTAATTGTTGCTTTAAAAAATCAATGTGAGTACCAAAATCCATCATATTTATGAAAATGTATTTGGCATTTATCTTATAGAACATGGATAAAATAAAAATTCTCAACATGATAGTTTATGCTGGATATTACACATGGAATGCTTGATGTCCAAAGTTAAAAATTCATTTTTTAAAAGGAAAAGATAGAGAATCAAGAAATCATCAGCAAAAAACTGTATGGCACTTCCCCATACCTTATCATTCACTCATTAGAAAGTGTTTCTTTCAGACAATCCTGCTTCTTAAAGCACCTACATGTATTGCCTCTGCAAATTCTTGTGAAGTAGAAAGGTTAAGAATTCAGTTCTCCTTCTCTTACAGATATTGAGACTGAACTATTTAATAACAAAAAAGCAACAGAAAGGCTTGCTAAAATAAAGCCTTCTAAAAGACAGACATGGTTTTATTATATTCTCTAAAAAAATTTCACTGTGATCTACATGCAGCTGCAGACAAAATGCCATTAAAGTTCCATTAATGTAGGTATTATAAATATCCAAACAAAGCTTTGCATTACAAATTTATTTAAATATGTAATTTTGTTTACTTTTAATATCTACCATATACTACCTATTAACATCTTTACCCACCTTTCAATAAAGCCATTTTGAACCACTACTGCACAGGAAAAGAATGAGTCAGGTGCTTCTGTGTTTGTTCCTCCCTAACACTATGAATTCAAAACGCTTCTATTACCTGACTGATGTTTTGGAAGATTGAATCGGCAAAGATTTGAGGTAAGAACAAATTCTAACCATAAAAAAAAAAAATCATCTTTTATAGCATTTTTGTAAAATGGTATTTATGATACCATTTGTATGTTTATGTTCCTATGGCCCAAAAGCTATATATTCTAACTAAGAAAATAACAACAGAGCTGTAATTGCTTGTTGCTAGTAGTGGTACAAATGCTTGCTGCATGTACTGTAAATAAATTTATATAATCCAGTATATAAGTAATGATTATTTAATCTCCCTCCTTTGAAAGCATCATTTTCAAGTGTAAGGCAAATATCAAGGGGAAGCAGTAGCAGGGTGAAAAAGCAGCTTTCAAATATCTATGTTCATGTACCTAATTCACATGCCTGAAATAGACTCAATGTGATCAATGAAGCCTCCAGCACATGACAAAGTGCTCGTGCTCCTGCTCGGATAGTTCTAAATTCGATGCCTGCAATTACACAATGCTAATGCCCCTTCTAGAAATGCAGTTGTTCATTCTCGTATCAGAGATCATCACTCAAACGTAAAAGTATAAATACAGAGTTACTGTCCTTGAACATTTCACAACTGAAAATCATTTGAGCAAAGCCATGCACAAATCACTGAATAGACAAGAATGCCAAGCAGTGCTAGCCATTATCTATAAAAAGCATTACCAGTTAAGATTCTTCACTGAAAATAAATTCCAGCTTCACAGAAGTGATTGCATCAACCCCAGAAAAGATTACCAATTAGTAGCTGGAATACATGTCTAATTTCTGACTCCATAGACAAGCAACACATCAGACAATGAAAGATAACTTCCCCTCTTACTAAAAAAAAAAAAATCCATTTTAGTCAATTAGTCAAACCAGACTGACCAAGCAGACATTGCAATAAAGACAAATCATTTAAACAGCTAGTTGACATGCAGATTCTTCAATGAATTTATATCACTTGGCAGAAAAGGACACTATTTTAGAATCAGTCATTTAAACAGATGCATACTTCCCCAATCCTGGACAATAAAGACAAGCATTCAGAAATTAGTCAGGAAAGAGGTATTTTTCCTAGAATGCAGAGGTCAGACATTATAAAGGATTATACAGGACATACTTAATAAGACAGGTGTTATTATTGCTTATTTGGTTTTTTAGGGTTTTTTCAACAACCAAAGAAGCTTACACATATGAAATACAAAAATGGTTAAGGAACAAGCTGTTTCTAGCCAAATGGGAAATTCTTTGATATACTGGACAGCAAAGTATAGGAAAGGAAAAAAAAAAACAATCAGAAAGCAAAGAGAAAAAGCTGTAAGACACTTAGAGCCATTCATAAGCACTTACTGGCAAGTTATTAACAGCATTACACTTTCAGGCAAGAATGACATTGCCTTACAGCTGCTCTAAGAATTCAGTACAAAGCTGTACTCTAACATTCACAGGATGAAAAGGAGTATAAATGAAACAAAGTGTGACCACAGTAGCAGTCCAAAATTCTAGCTTCTGCTATGATTTTGAAGTGTCAGATCAACACTAGAAACCAGATGAAATAACAATGTCAGGTTTTTTCTTTGACATTTCTGCACAGACACGTCTCAAGCCTAGATGCAGTTTATTTCAGTATATGAGCGCTTCTGCTAGTTAACTTCATTCATGAAGAAATATCAAAACATTTCTGTTTGCATGGTGAAGACAGCCTAAACAGGAATTGGTTTGCAAGTAAAAATGGCAGAAAATCCTTGTAGAACATTTTAGTATCTGCATTAGGAAAATCTGAATCTCATCCTTTTCCAACACAATAGAAAACTCAACAAGAAGTGGATGGCAAAGATTTCCATTGCCAAAAAGCGGCATGAAAATTTTGACTGCTAAAACTTTGGCATTTAAAATAAATGCAAAAGTACTCCAGACATTTTCTATAATACTTGGTCAATAAAATGCACAGCACTAAAGACTATGCTGAAATCAGCTTAAGTTAGACGGAAGAAATTCTTTTTGCCAGTCACACATAGATTCGGAATCCAACAAGACCCATTCATTTAAATGGTCAAGCATACATATTAAAATGTATTACAAAGCTTACTGATGCCCATTCCAAATTTACATGTAAGCTTAACATTTTTCAAAAAAGCAAATAAAACACTGACAGCTTAGCCAAATTCTTCAGTGAGGCTTTCAGCATCTGTTTGGAATATCACTATTACAAGATCAAGTCAGATTGCTACTGATAATTTTAAGAACACTCCATGCAAGCCATAAGCAATCAGCTTTACACAAGCTGATCAAATTTAATCACACCACCTTGGAAAGGAAGACTGTGAGACACATGCTCTTTCACCTCATTTCCCCATCCCCTTACACAATCGGGAATCTTCCTCAGCTTCTCCAGCCAACTGACTTTTGAGTACAAAAACATGAGGGGAAAAAAACAACACTTTTAGAACTCAGCCCTAAAAGAAAGAAGAAAGTCAACTAAATTTTAAATTAAAAATTAAGTCAAGTCATCCAGAAGGCTTAATGAAGGCGACCGCTTTGTTACAAATCATCACTGGTCATAATTAGATGCTAAGCTGTCATTTTCTGATTCCAATGGATACTATACAGATACATGAACCTTTAATGATGCTTTATTCTACTTCTAAGAGAAAACAGTATTTTAAGAGAAAATCCTGCTCTCGTAATAAACTTACTTTGAAAGGTCAAAGTCAGTAACACAAAAGTGTTATAGAGAATAAAGATGACAGAAAACATTACAAATAATCAGCCAAACAGAATTAAAAAGGAAGAGTAGAGAACTAGAGAAGAGTAACACAACAGTAATTCTTTTGTTTGGGTTTGTTGGGGTTTTGTTTGTTTGTTTTTAATTGGCCAAATATTTATATCCTTTCTCCTGAATATCATGCATTGCATTTCTGCCAAGTACTGGGAGTATCTTAAAATATATATATTCTACATAGTTATGAAGGTAAGCAAAAAGTTTTTGTAGTCATGCGGCTATTAGCCCTCATGGCCCCAAAAATCAATTCTCTCCCAGTTGCTAGTTATCTATGCCAACTCTATAAAAGCCAAAAAAAATGCCAAGAGAAAATGTTCAATTATTCTATGAACTAAAAGTAATTTTAATTCTCAAAAATATGCTAGAAATTTACTTTCTATTTAAAATAGTGAACACCTAATGCAAGAGAATGCTTTCAAATAAAAAGATAGCAGACAGACATTTGGACAAAGTTTTAGATTTAGGGCAACTAGAGCTGTCCCAGAGACTGCAAATACTTGGACATGTACTCAACAAGACCAACTTTTTTTCCCTCTCCATACAAAAAAGCTTCCCTAAGCAAAGACTTCCCCCCGCCCTGGTGACATTTTTGCACACAGTTGCTTAGTAATTTATTACTCTTACCAGTTTCTAGATGGGAAAACGCATATTGACTGCTAGAGGAGGAACCCATGTTAAAATCCTCTGAACTTTGAGCTTCTTCACCATCAGCTGGAGCTTCCTCCTGACTTTGAGTTTCTTCTGGTTTTGGAGCTTCAAGTGTAACAATGTCAGAATCATCGCTAGTAGTTCCAATGCAGGACCCATCATCAGGGATTTTTTCTTTCTTTCCCTAGGGAAGTGGACAACATAAAAATTATTGACATACATACAACATAAAGTAATTTTAAAAAATAGCAAGAATTCCTAATGCTTTAAAGAAAGGAAAAATCAGTATCTTTATTTTAATGCCTTCCAAACATTGCTTGGCATTGTCAGATGGGGCTTACAGAAGCTTCTGAATAACAATGTAATTTACCTCCGGAACTGTCTGAGTTTCCTCAAAAGCAGAGAGAGTATTATCTACTACTGGTATCTCTCCATCATCGTTGCACTGAGCTATATAAATGAAAAGAAGAAAACACAAACAAACATGGGATTAAAACCAGTAACTCCACAAATTATGCCCACTCCCATGTAATATTAAAATATATATAATTGTGACAGATTTCTATTATCTGCTCATACCAGGGAAGATTTTCTAAAAATGCACCAAATCTCATTTTTAATATCCCTCTAACAAACATCAGAATGCAATTTGTCATTATGTAATACAATGTTTTGGAGGATACTTAAATTCAAATGCTTATACTGATCATAATGCAAGTAACCTATAAATGAAAAGCACAGTTAGATAAAAACCAACACTATACTGTAAGGTGATACCACAGTACATTTGTATGCTAGGATAATTAAAGTATTTTCCAGATAGTCATTGGAGTTTGAGTGTCTAGTCCTGTTTCTACAAGGAGAGGTTATGAATTTGGAAACATGGCCAAACTCAAATTTAGTCAACTGCACTCTGAACATGTCACATCTGTGTTCTCATACCAATATTAACAAATTGAATATTAAATTTAGTAATTAAAATAAGAGGAAGGATTTTCATTATATTAATATGCACCAGACTTACACTCCCAACTCAAGGAATGCTAACACAATACCACAATGTTGTTTTTTAGGTGTGATAGTTCCTTCCAAATTACTTTTATTTGATCTATGACATTATTAAGGAATGTTTAATATAATAAATTTCTTTTATCAATAGCACTTCTATAAACTATTTTCCAGCAACACCAGTGCATACTATTCTATAACACATCTAAAGTATTGACAAAATGAAAGACATTCTACTAATTTCATCTATTTCAAGAAAAAATACTTTCATAAAGTTGATAACTGAATATTTTCCACAACAGTGATACAGCAAGTATTTTGACAGAGGCCTATAAAGTATACAAACTCTATTAAAAATACTAAATTTGTGGCCAATGCCACAACAGACACTTACTTATTTTACGGAACTGCTCCTCTTCTAATATCTTACCTTGCAAATCAATTGGTTGCTCCTCTTCTTGCAAAGAAACGTATTCTTCTGAAACAAACTCATGGTTATCATTTGTGCTTCCATTTTCTGAAGTCACTGTCTCTATGTCAGAACCCTGGAGTTGAAGAGTTTTAAATGAACATTACAGTTATTGGGATTTCCAACAGTAAAGCAGAAGGAAAGGGTTACAAAGAAAACAGAATATTAATAATAAAAACAGAGGAGAAGAATAATAACCTTTAAAACTGAAGAAGATTTTAAGCAAAGAAAAGCAAGAGAAATACCAAGTAATTAACTAGAGGGAAAAAACTGTTAGTGTGTAATACTTATGACCATGATTGAAAAAAGGCAGAGGAGGACAATTCTAGGGAGAAAAAAAAAAAGGCAATTTAGGCATCAATTAACATCTATGTTAAGTATTTTAAATAACTATTTTCTATTAGCTTTATTAGACCTATTTATTAAATAGAATTTAGAGAAACAGAGAAGGTTGTCAACTGAGTTTTGAATATGGGATCTAATTTTTGCACTCATGTCCATGTATTTTATGTAAATACACACACCCTCCCCAAAATGGAACTTCAGGAGTACCAGCATAAGCTCTAATAAGTACAACTACCAGGGGAAAAAAAAAAAAAAATTATATATATCTCTACTCCATCTTAATTCCTGTCAGCAAATTTGAAAGGCTGTTTTAATAATATATCTTTGACACTAGGAAAACAAATATTTATACAATCTCGCAATTGGATTTCTGTTTTTAATCCAGAAAGGAGCCTCAGTTATTAGTCAGCTGCCAGTCAGCAACATCCTCAGAGCAAAACAGGAACTGAAGATAAACAACACTCAAGACTTCAGGGCACTAAAGGCAAGCAATTTGGTTGACAACTCTAAATATTTAATCTTCATATTGTAATTTTTGTTTAAAAGAACTGATGAAACACAAGGTTATTAGAAAACTATAAACATGCAAAACATAACTGAAAAATACTAAGTCACTCTGATCCATAAATAACTTGAGCTGTTTTTGTAAACAGAGATCTTTATTTTTGCAACGGCAGGTGTGAAATTACAGTAGTAGTAATACTTCCAGATCAGTTTCCCTAGATGCCTCATTTCAGGACTCAGGCAAACATGTATGCTTTTGTTTTTAAGAGCAGACTGTACTTCAGGAAGATTAGATACCTCAAAAAGAGTTGCAGAAGATACATTCTACGATCACATTACAAAGTTACGTTCCTTTTTAAAAGGCTTCAAAAATTAACTGCTTTAGCAATCCGACAAATACTTCATTTTTTTTTCTTTTTACTACAAAAGTATCACAATTTTAATCTCAAATGTTTTGCAGAAATTTGCCACCCAATTATACGTAACTTATTAAAATCTGAGTGAAATCTTAGGAAAGAAAATACAAAATTATCTGGGGTTTTTGGCTTTGTTGGGTTTTATAGATAGGTATATAGATTTATTATGTGACAATTGTTCTCTGGTGTAATAGAACCATAACTTTCATTTCTTAAGATGTGAAGAAGAAAAAGAATAACAAAAATTTAGTTTGCCCAGGCTCCACAACAAGGCAAACATCAGGACTATAGCTTAAAACAGATTAAAATTTTAGCTAAAATACCAAGAAACTGGGCTAACTAATACAAGGTAAGCCATCCTTTTTTAGACATGTGCAGTCTAGTGTGGATGTCCGAGCTCTCCGATTCACCTAATCTGTTGCAGACCTCCATCACCCTCACATTCCATCAACAGCAAAGAGGCTGAGACAGGATATTGTCTCCTCACTACTCCTCACTCCTTTTCCTACACTCCTACACAAAATTAGCAAGTCCTTTTTTAAGAGTAGTCCAACAATACACAGCATCACTTCTCTGTTCAAAGCAGGTATTAAATTCAGCACACACAGCTGTCAGTTCTCTGCAATCACAATCTAGCCAATTGCCATTTCTTGCCCCTCTTAACTCGGTGCATTTGTAAATGGCAAAACAAATCCAGAAACTGATTCTGTTGTGTCATCATCAATACAGGTTGCAATAATACGTGAGAAAGTAATCTATAATATTCCAAATGTATCTAATCCTTAGCTCTATCCCCTTCCTAAATATCCAAATAATTTCCCCGAAGTATAATATACACATGCCACCCCTTCCCTGGATAAGAAGTGTGTGAAGGATATCTAGCTATCCCATTCATTCTCCTTTCTTCACGCTCAGATTCCAAGCTGTCTTGCCAGGAGAACACCAATAATGGGAGCTCTTAAACACCAGTGTTTTCCCACCCCGAACAGAATTATTTTATTTGCTTTAATCAGAGGAGAATAACCGGGAACAGAAAATTTCTACACCACAGAAATCTGTTTGGCTTTGGCTAGACAAATCCCTGCCTTCCTATAATCTTGTATTATGTTAATTTATTTAGACTGCATAATTCATTTTCAGTTACAGTGTAAAATAACCATCCCAAGTATGAAAATAAAGCCTGCAATTCACAGCTGAGTAACCCAACTGTTGTAGCCAACTGCTAAACCCTTTCACTTTTATTAGAGTCTGCAAAGTCCAGCAGCCTGTGCACTCCTGTATTCTGCTTGGTCTTGGTCTGAGCTTTCAAAACTTGAGTACAATCACAAGCCTGTAATGGGTTGCCTTTCGAATTACCCAGATTTTCATTAAATCTGCAAATAGGGGAGTGTGCAGTGAAGGAGAAACAGCAGATCACCACCCATGATCTCTTCCCATTATTTCCTGTTTTCCTCCTATGAATGAAATATCTCAAGTACTGTTTCTTGAAAACGTTTCAGGGCAGGCAACAAGAAGATACAGACAGCCAATATATGAGTGACATTCCAGGAAAATAGTTAACCCGTTTGCTCTGAGGATTCTGGCTCAGTAACCTGCTCAGTTTACAAGACAATGCTAAATACTTAAAAAACAAAACGAACCCAAAAAAGCCCCCATACTACACCCACACATCAGCCAAGATCTGAAGAGATATAAAAATCCTCAGGACTAAAGGATAAAAGTATATTGGAGGTCCGCACTAATAGGTAGGGCCTCTCAGAGTTTCTGAGCAACTTAGGCCTGCCTTGTTCACTGCTAGGGGGAAGCAAGATAAAACATGAATCTTACCTAACTTCAAGTGTCTACACCTGAGCAAATTGCTGAAGGCACCTTTACAATCACTACAGTCAGTGGAGTCAAGACAGCAAATCATTTGATCAAATATAAGTGTTGACCTTAGCGTAAGAATTACCGCTCTCTAGACTCCATTGATTGTATTGATTTAATCTATACAATGCAAACTTAGAAACCAACATCAGATTCAGACGCCTACTCTGTAGATGCCTAGGCAACAACAAATCCCATCCCAACAGACCTTTAATTGCTTCACTTCTTTTCTTTTGTCTCAAGCTTTATTCTACTAGGAATTACAAATTACTTTTGTTTTAATAAAGCCATTGTCACTTTATAGAACTAGTCAAACATCAGAAGATAGGAAACACAAACACACAAATTAAACCAGGGCTACCAGAGACATAATAGTGACTTTACAAATAGCTATACCCGAAGACCTGATCAAAGAATGAGGGAATTCTAGCATTTCATCCCAGATAAAAGTATGCCTAATAAATGAAGCTGTAGCAGAGATCAAAAGATGGAGAGAAACACAACTGAAGCCATACAAATTTGATAGAGTTCCACACATCAATTGAATAGGTCTTAAAAGACAACAAGCATTTTGAATCAAGAAGTTTTTTGCCTTGCACACAGGCTGTTAGCTCTTTCCACCTGCTGCCACACAATCTACCATCACAACTTCCTTACACAATGATCAGATTGCTTTGTGTATTTCCTTATGGAAAATACCTCTTCAGTGACGGTTTGCCTAATAGAAAAAAAACAACACATTCTCTTAGTGCTGCCACTAGCTCAGTCCTGCACTGCCATATGAATTCCTCCTCCACAAGGTGCCAACATCCAAGTTATTTCTGCATATTTTATGCCTTGCGCTCTCCTGCCTGAACAATAGGGCCAAGGAAACCCAGAATTCCAACATGAATTACAAAGAACTTGTGCTAAAAGCTGCTGTGAGTCCCTGGAAAGCACAAAAGAAAGTCATTTCAAAACTCAATCCTTCTCACAGAAGAATCTCTTACCACCTCCAAGCCTTTTCAGGCTGTTACAGTTTTCAAGACCCTCCAAGCGTAAATATGGCAAGCCCTCACAAATCATCATTTTAAGCTCCAAGGCAGCTATACTTCTTATTCCTGACCTTCCAGTACAGATGTAAGGAGAGCTGCCCTGCCCTCCCATTACCTTAATTTTCCAATAAAACTAATAAAATGTTGGCACTCCTTTACCCACTGTAGCTTCCCCCAGATTCCACTTGCAGCAAGAAAGCCTGGGAAAACTTCAGCATCTTGGGTATGAAATATATAATTACATTATCTCTGTAACACAACCATTTCCAAGGGATTTCCAACCAGTCTTTGCAACACTGTTGATTTCTGGAGACCCCAGACCCTCTAAACTCCCCATGTCTTTCCTTCTCAATGCAGAACAGCATTGTACAGAAATGAAAGTGCTTAAAATCCTACAAATAAGACCCAATAGGCCTATGCGCATCTTTCTCCAAACTGCCTATGCATTCTGTAGAGTGAGGCAATACAAAAGATTAGAGGCAGCACATTTCACAGATGTCTTTATGCCAGTCCTCAACCTCCTGAGCTCAGAGGCTCCAAGACAGAGACTGTTCCAGTCAGAAACAAAAGCAGTCGGTTATGCACAAACTATAGCATTCACATGAGCCTTGAAAATGCCGCCTTCTAATATTCTAGTCATCGAGCATAAACTTATCTCTATCCTATTTTTTCATAATAGGAAAGACAGAATGTAAGAACAGAGGGCTCTTCCTAAACAGCAACTGCTAAAGCTAGGATCAAGATACCTCAGTGGTAGAAAAGACTTGGAGAAATCATTCCCTTCTGCATGAGATATTTTTCCTGCCCATTATTCCCAACTTTTTTTTTTTTAATTGGGGGAGGATTTGAAAGGAAAGGAAGAAATATATTAGCAACAACAGACAAGTTACACAGAATTTCAATGTTTTCAGGAAAGATGGAACAGAGGACAGCATCTCACTAAAATTCTTTGTAAAACCTTTGTAGAAAAAAACCTATTCTTTTAAATAACAATATTTATATCAGCTATAGTAAAGGATACACATTTTTAAACAGTAGTTTTATGTTTTCTTATTTATAAATCTCTCTTCTCTATTCTCTGTTGATAGCAAGACCCACACAAAACAAAAACTACAAAGTTGAAATAATATTCTTCTGCCTATGGCTAGTCTTAAACTGACAGAACTTTATTAATTTGAGATTGGGTACCTCATGGTTGATGACAGTCCAGCCACAAGATGAATCACTGTCACTGGAATTTTCAGACATTTTCAAAGCACACTGCAAGTAAAAATAGATTCTTTTAACATGCAAGATAAGTAATTTCACTGCTCTTTTGAAAAAAGATAAAGAAAAAAGAAGAATCCAAATCATGTTATTCTAGAATTTAAAAAAAAAAAGATAGAATTAAAGTTTAGAAAGAAAATATATTCTTTTGTACCTATTTCCTATTATCTTTTTTATACTTGGAGCAAATACGGCTTTGCTAGGTACATACCTGTTTTAGCTAGCCAAAAAGGTCTTAGACTAGCTAAAGACACACACACACACACACACACAAGGCTAGCCAGTAAATCAATAATCAAATTTAAAATTTGTCTGTAGCATCATTGTTTAAGACATGTTTCAGTAGTGAAGTGATTTCTGAATTGTTACATGCACTGAAACTACAGTTTATTCAAGAAAAACACTGTGCTTTTTTTTGTGAAGACACAAATTAGGATCTTTTGGAAATAATTCTCTTCAACTACTGGGCAACACAATGTTTCATGTTTCTTTCACTCCTTTCAAGTACTCTCAAACATACTGATTCCGAAGAAAATTGAGAGAGTAGCCGGAGAATACAAA
This sequence comes from Calonectris borealis, assembly GCF_964195595.1. Taxonomy (NCBI): domain Eukaryota; kingdom Metazoa; phylum Chordata; class Aves; order Procellariiformes; family Procellariidae; genus Calonectris; species Calonectris borealis. The sequence continues at coordinate 15,220,543 of NC_134322.1, forward strand.
AACAGAACAAAAAAACCTGAAGTACAAATTTTAGTTGTTACAATACTACCAGATAACTTTGGTAGTTACTTTCAGCAGAGAGCTGTCTGGCTGCAGCTGCCTGTTTATTTTTCCTCCTGTACGAGGAATACAGAGTATTCAGTATTGTTACACATTCAAATTATTTTTTGAAGTTCTTAACTAACAGAAAGACTTTAAAAAAAAATTTAATGCATTTCTTGTTCCTTAAAATAAAAATATATCAAGTTGTTAAATAAAATTTACTATAGATTTATCTTGCAGAAAAAAAACTTCCCAAAAATAGAACAATTTCCAATCAATTGTGTGTTACTTTATGCATCCAATGTAATAAAACAGCAAAAGAAATCACTGTTCAATAAAGCTTCTATAAAATGACGATTATATTGACAAAGCAGAGAGTTCCGAGAACTTCAGACATCTGCTTTACTTCCCACACCTAGTTACTTCCGTAAGAACACAGAGAAAAGCACCTATTTGTTTAAATTTATTTACTCTCTACTTTATTATCAATCCTGTCTTCACTCCCAGTTTGTTAACACAGAAAATATACACAAACCTTGAATAAGAATATCTAAATATGCCAGTGTGGCTAGAAATTTGCACAACAAAATACGAAACTTCCAATTCCATTGAGGTTTCTTAAAAAATACAGTAAATATTAGTCTTAAACCTCTGCATTGTGGTAGTTATTACATGTTTGTCTAATATAACACTTTTTCCTCATAAACTTCAACTAACCTATTTGGGGTTCCTCTGTAAAAAAGCCAATGGTGACAATCACAACCACAGTTTATAGAGCAAAAACATCCACTAACAATCAGCTTAGGTATCAAACTTACAGAGAAACTGGATTTCCATTTATTATAAAGCCCTACTTTGAATATGGACGTCATTTTCTTTTAGATCTTTTTCATCCTTCATAGTGCTTTTCTGGAATCTCAGCTAGGGAACATCAGGGAGGCGGGGGGGAGTGGTTTTCTTTGGAGGTTTTGGGGGGGTTTTGTTTGTTTGTTTGTTTAATCATACTTCTTCAATCGTCAAAATAACAAATGCCCAAATGGCAAAGACTGCGTTCCAGAGTTCTCATGAGATGATAACATCTGCTTGCTGTCATTAAATTACTTTGAATTTGACCAGGCATTCAGCAGCAGAACCTTTTACGTAACCACAAAAAATACAGTTTGGGGCAAATATAGTACAGGCAGCTACCCAGTCCTTACTAGCGAGTGTGACCTCCACCGTGGAAGAAATTCAGGCTGTGGTTTCATAACATGGCAATTCCAGTTTTAATGCATCTAGTGCTAGATGAAAAACAATGAAGTCACAAAATGCAAGTCCTTTAATAAACAAACAAACAAAATCTGTTGATACAAGTGCATCTACAAATTTTGAAAGGGCAAGTTTTAACAGCAGACTCTGCTCAACATTGTAACATCTGTCTTCCTCTAGCTAACTCAGCATTCCATCATGGGCCCTGGCTAACTCAACGTAAATGCTATCGTGCTCTCCCTCTCCATCCAGATCACAGACTGACAGGTAATTGAGCACTGCACAAAACCAATGCTACTGAATACACACCCATGGCTTCAGGCTCCACGGAGCATTAAACATCTCTCTTCGCTTCCCAAACAAAAGCTTCAGGACCTAACTATGTGGGTATCAGCACAATCAAAAATATTAAAAAAACGACGAAAGGAACAAGCAGACAAACAATGATCATTTTCTACTGCTTGCTGACCTTGATAAATGGCCTTGAGTTAAAAGTAACTTATGTTGTATTCAACCAGAGTTATAATATTATACTAATACTGAATATTTAACTGCATACAGGTGATCAACCTCCAAAATAGAAAAGTTTTTAATATCATGAAAAAGAATGGAATAAAAAAGAATAATTACAAAATCATTGAGGTTTACAGGTATAACTGCTAAATTTATCAAAATGATGACGATAGATAGATAGCATGACATCAGACTGAAGGGCATCTCTAGGGTCGCTATATTCCTACAAGCAGATTCAGCAAACATATACAAGTAGAACAGTTATCAGAAGTAAAGATTTTATTAATTATAATTAGTGAGCTCTGAAAGAGCAGAACAGCCTAAAAAGCTTTAATAAAAAAATATCTAGGTATAGTGTTCCTAAACTTCAACAACAGCTAGAGTAAACAGCTTATTTCTGTAGAAGATTAATAAAACACTGGAGGTCAAATCCAGTCCCTTAAGGAAACTGAAATACAGAAGACTAATCTGAGCCCAATGGCTAAACTGCCCTACTCACAAAATCTTCACCAGCTTGTATTCACCACGGAACGACAAAGACCCACTAAGAACCAGGAAGCTTTTCCTACCCACTCAGAGGTGCTGGATACAGTTAGCACTGTCTTCCTGAATGCAAGCTATTAAAAAACAAAACAAAAAAAAAGAAGTTTTGGGCAGGAATTAAACAGACATGAAGCCTGCAAACTTCCTAACGAATCAGGACTGTGCTAATAGGTTCTAGTCCAATAACAGCAGGGATAACTGGAGGATACAGTTGAGTATTCCACAACTCCTGTATGTCAGGCCAAGCCAGAAGGAAAGACTGAAAAAAAGAAAAACTCACCCCACACACACAGCTTCACTGGTTTGGCTTCTCACTAAATACCTTTATTGACACTATTTTTCAAAAGAAAGTTACAGTTCAAATTCTTCTATACTCCAGTTCAAACTGCAAAGCTTTTAGGCCCACAAATGTCCTACGCTCTCAGTGACATCGCCTTTTAAATTTCCATCGGGACAAAATAAATATCCATTATATTCAGAGTTCAACATCTACATATTTTTGTTGGGGGGGAGGAGAGGCAGGGAATCAGAGGTGTGAACTACTTTCCTAACCTTAGTGAAATGCAAACCAGAAGCATAAGGTGTAAAAGTTTGCAGCCATTGTTGATAACGTAATACCAAGTTATCCCATCTGTCTATACAAAGATAAATGAGACACCACATCCTATTTATCCACTGTGAAGCAGAATAAATGCCAGACTCAGAGAGAATAACCATTCCAGTCTAAACCAACCTCTAAGTTATTCTGTCTTCAAAGAGGATTTCCTAGACTAAAAAAACACCTCAGTAAGTGTTGACAAAGAAGATGAACGAGGCACCAATGGGAATCAGTGTTCTTGGGAGTTTGCTGTGCTGTCATTCCAAGTAAAAACTCACGGTTCTCTTCTACAGTAGCTTCTTTGGTGCACAGCAGAAATAAAAACATGTTACAGTGGTACTATTATACTTCAGGGTTTTCAAGCAAGTCTATTATTTCTACTAAGCGGTATAATTTCTTCCCCAAAGTAACATTCTTCTTCATGAATATATTTAGCAATCCCTAAAGACTATTTCCTTGCTATGATTTCCAGCAAGGCAAGTGTGGCTTCTGAAAGCCAACCGACCCCAAAGCCAGGCAGTCCCTGCTCAGCACCCACTGCTTCTTCTCACAGGTCTGCCTGCCACAGAAAGCGGCACCCTGCCAGAGCAGTTAAAGCAACAATAACACAGTTTATGAAACAGAACACCTTGCATCAGCCGGAGAGACAGAGGCAGATGATGAAAGAGAAGGAAGTTTGCAAACGCCAGCGGCCAGGGCCAGGGCCGGCACGGCGGGGAAGGCCGCCCGCGGAGCCCGCTCGGCCGCCAGAGAGAGGCGCGGCCGCCCGGCAGCGCCCCAATTACTCGCTCCCTGCGATCAACAGCGGCAGTCCCGGCCCCAGCGCCCCGGGGCTTTGCCCGCTCCGGGCAGCCCCTCCACACCCCCGGCCGCCGCGCTCCCCGGGAGGCTGCGCACCGAGGCCAGGCCGGAAGGCGGCAGCCCCCCGCGGGCCGGTCCCGCCGCCTACCTGAGCGCGGCCCCGAGCGGGGCCCGGCACAGACGAGGAGCCGCCGGCTGCGGCCACCAGTGACGCCGTCAAAAACAACACCGACCCGACCCGCCCGGGCCGCGCCTGCGCACGGCGGCGGCGCCCCGCAGCACCCTGGCGAGCGTAGTCCGCGCTCTGCCGCGGCCCGTCGGCCCGCGCGCCTCGCGAACTACAGCGCCCAGCGTGCATCGCGGCGGGCGGCCCGCCCCGCCCCCGCCGGGCCCCCGGGGCTCCCGCTGCTATGGCAACGGCGCGCCGCTGGGCTCGGGGCCGAGCGGCCGCGGCGCCCCCGGGCAGCGGCAGGGGGTAGGGCCGGGCCGGGCCGGGCCTGCCTGAGCCAGGGCCAGTGCGGCGGCACCGCGGAGTGGAGGGAACTTCGTGCAGAGGAGGCGCGGGGGCGGCTCGAGAGGGGCGAGGGCAGCAGGGCGGCCCGGTGACGGTGTCTGTCCCTGGGGTAGGGAGCTCGGAGGCACCTGCAGCGGGGGGAGCGTTCTTCAGGTGTAATCACAGGATAACCAGGCAAGGGGACAGCCAGCTCTGAAGGGAGGCACTCCGTTACATGCGAATAATGCTTGTGCCAAGGGAAAGAAACAAACCAACCCCCAAAACAAACAAAAAAGCCCCACCAAAGAACACACACACCCTCCCCGCCCAACCAAAAAAAAAAAGTCCAGTATATGGACTAGAAACATTTGACCCTTCTAGTCTTGGACAGGTGGAAAAACTCTGATGACGGTGAATTAACTAATTTGGAAAGTCTCCCAACAGCACAGGCTTGGAATGGGATGCCTGCGGCCGTGCTGCTTCAGGAGAAGCTGTCCTTGCCCGGGAGCCGCTCACGATGGGGTAAGGCAGCTCCTACACCCACCATGTTACCTAGACCGCATCTCATCGACGGGCACAGTACAAGCAGAGTAGATCCTAAAGCTCAGAGATTTAGGCCACAACAGTGCTCTAATACTGGTGCAAAAAATAAACAGGAGACAACAATAGGCCTCATTAATAAACAAAGCAAAGGAAAAGTCAGAATTTCTTACTTGAGTTTTATCTAAGCTAGCAACTTAAATGTTTTCTTCATCTCTTACATGATTGAGAAACAAAGAGAAAAGATTTCATTGCACCTCTGAAGAGCAGCAGGTTTTGAATGGCTTGCTCAGCAAAACTAAGGGAGGTACCTTGTCCAGTGCAGTTTTACCGCATGCTCATCAATACAGCATTAGAGCACTTTCCGTTAACGTAGTAAGAAGTATCTGTCATATGTCAATTCCCTACAGAGAAAAAAAAATGCACGCATGTGAACATGAGCGAGGAAGTACAGTCGTTTGGAGGTTTGTTTAGGGGTCTATTTTAGCATACATATTTCTATATATTAGAAAAGGAAAAGTCAAAACCAAACCAAATCATCCAACAAAGCCTCACTATATTCTTACTCTCATTCATATTTTTATTATCCACACTAATTATTTCTGCCACACATATTAAGATATTTTCTATGCTCAAGATTATCACCAATGCAGAAATTGATGCAAATTCCAATTTTTACTATACTTCATAGTCAACATGAGCCCATTTATCACTGTCCACAGTTTACTAAATAAGGTCAAAAGTCAGCAGTGTTAAGTTCCTCACTCTCCACCATGCATGTATTTCAATACATATCTTGAGCAACATTTGCTCTGACCACAAACATTTAACAAATTTGAAATGCTTTGCCCTGTTATTTAAAAGACTGAACTGAAATCTGTCTCCTTAGCAGGGAAAGAAGATGAATTCTGCCAAGAAACTGCCATCGAGTCCGAACACTGAGCAAAACCAACCTCCTCAACTGCCTCTCTGCGCAAATCCTGGCAATCCGGTGTTTTCCTGCATGCTGGACCCCAAAACACTCAGGACCAATGGTTCTTTGACAAAGCCTCAGATTCTACTGTTTAAAACAACTTCAAGTGAATATGGTGCTATACCACCTGTCTCACAGATGGCACCCTTTACTTACCATCCAGTGGATCAAACCTTTTCAAAACACTTACTCACTTTTGGGTCATTTCAAGATAGTTATTTAAACACTGCCATTGACAGAAGTAGGGTATATGACTACCCCAATTTACAGCATACTCTGTAAAAATGCATCTCCATTTTTTTGTCATAGACACTTAGCTTTACGAAAACAAATCTGACATTTCAGTCATTCTGGGAATAACTGTCAGTATCTGATTTATTTTGGTTTTGCTGGGTTGAATAAGACGTATCAAAAAGGATGTAGCCCTTTTGATGATACGCTTCTCTCAATCAGACCTAAACCCATAAAAATAAAACTTTTGAAACTGGTATCATAAATGTGGAACTCTAATTTTATAGACAGAGTTAAGTGCAAGAGACAGTGACTTGAAGGTTTATTTGTTTTAAGTAAAGTATTTTCTGGTTTTAAAACTTAGAAGTCAGTCTCCACATTCCTACATCTCAGGACACTAATACCAACGCAATGCATATGACTTTGATATGGTGTACACACCATCAGCTCACGTATTGAAGTCAGAAGTTTAACATCCACTTGCTCTCAATATAATCAGGTGAAACAGGCAGATACTGTTCATGCCACCAAGCACATCTGCTTCCCTAACCTTTAAAGAGGGTACTGTTTCTATTTCATAGCAGTAGAAAAAGGTGCCTCTCTACATCAAAAAAAGCCTTGAGTAGCTATTACAAATCACTATAATACAAATAGCCTATATAGATGTATACAGATCGTTCTAATAGGCTCTGGAACCAAAACAGAAAATGAGGAACTTTCAACCAGTGTCTGCTGCTTTGCATTTTCTTTTTCCCATTGCCAGTGTCTCTCCTCCTTAGCCCCCACCTCCCCTCAGAAAATAGTCGTATTTTGGCAAGTATACCATCACACTCAACGGAGGCACTAAAGCTCCTGCACTGCCCTCCTTCCAGCTGCTATAAAGGAAGTATTCTCACCCCCTTCCCTTGCAATGCAGTAGGTATCTGCAGGAAAGAAGGAACAGCAGCTACCCCAGACATTTCTGACTCACCTCAGCACTCCTCTCAAGGCTCTATGTAAAGAGCAACACCTGCCACCTTCTCCCTGTTCCAAGAGTATAAAATTTACACAGAATAACATATATCTGCATAATAAATATTTTTGTCTAAAGACAGAAATCAGTCATAAATGGTATTCAGGAAACAGACTGATATAGAAAATTCAGGAGTCTGCTAAAACTGCTACCGAAAAGAGTGTAGGAGTGTAGTTGAAATGGCCACAATTTGGATAGAATGCCTAACAAAACAGAACTACTTCAAGTCCAGTGTTCCAGGTTGTCACATATGCTAATGCTAACACATTTATATAAACCATACAATTTTATATTACATTCTTCCATCATCCAAAACAACAGGTGCAGGACTCCCAAGCACAGTGTCATGCTTCATGTCATTTTACAACACTTGTAACCTCACCAGGATGATCCCTTTTTTGAGAATCTTTAATCATACCAGAATTCCTGAGATACTGGTCAATGCCAACAGAGTACAAATTAAAATACCAGCTCAAGAAAAATACATATTCTCATAAAAGTAACAATGTTTTTGATTTAGAATATGCTTTACAGTTATACTGTAAGATTACTAATTGTAGTAGGATGGAAGAATTAAGTCATATTCATTGATAGGACAATTTGTCACAGGATTAATTTACCACTACACTACAATACCGCACTACAGGTTTATAATTTTTCCAATTACCTTGTTTGTTCAACCCAAACAAATGTTTCAAAATAGTCCAAAAATATTCAATGTACATTAGTTAATGTTAAAAAGAATGTTCTGCATGACATAAAATCTACCTCTATGCTTCCAGGTGGAGGTTTTCCAAATTGGATGCCTGAATTAGAGTATCTAAATTCAGTGTCTTAGTTTCAGATGTGCCAAACACTATGAACAATAAGAAAAGAGGAAAGCATATAGCCATAGCCATATAACACATAACTGTTTCAGCTTTGGTGGAGAACAGAAAGATAAGAAGTTAACAGGTGTTGACTATATGGAGCTACTGAAGTTGTTTGAAAACCCGTTGTCTAGATTCAGTAGGTATTTCCGGACAAATATTTCATTTAGTTATGAGTAACTTTAAATCAAGTAACTTTAAATCAAGTACCAAAACTATGTTTTAATATTGAGCCCACCAATATTTCACAGAACGCAAAAATGACAACTTTGTATCAAAGTGATATAAAAATATATCTAATCATATTTGTTATAATACTATACTTTCTAAAAATAGTAATTCATATATCCAATCTTTTACCAATTCTGTAGGTGTTCTGAGTGAAACAGAAAAATGTCTAGTTAACAGCATATTGAAGAGAACTAAGATTCCTTCTGATGCCCTCAAAGGCATCCCCCTTAAACTTTTTTTTTTTTTTTTTAAGAATCTTGCATTGTTCCTTGAATCAGATGTCGGATCTTCTCAGCATCTTTTTCTATACTTTTATTTTTAGGATCAATCTTGAGAGCTGCTTCATAATCCTGGAGACCTAATATAGATACATTAATAAGAATGTCAATCAATAATGCAAGAGCATCCTCTTTAGCAACTAACTGGAAATAACTGCTCCCTAGTCATATGCAGAAAGTATCGATCTTGAGTTTTGCTGTTGAGCAAGATGGAATCAGAATGACATTAGGTTTAACTTTTGTCAGTAAATACATTTATATTTTGTTTATATACTTTACAAAACATTTAGTGGCAACGCTGTACTACATAAACATTTGCAGGTATTGAAACATGAAAACAGAGCCTCTTCATTTACATATATATAGACATATATGTTTATGTGCATGAGGCGAGTGTTCAAAAGGGTTCTGCAGAGGAGAGAAAAATTGAATGACAGAATGAAAGTGCATGAAAGCAAGAAAAAAAAAAGACATGAACTGTGCATACTAGAGCTTGGGGGGGAAAAAGCAAACCGTGAGTACAGGAAGTAAAATAAAATCTTGATTAATTGTCTTTTTTATAATGTTTCCAAGTGCAAATGAAGCTGTAAGGGAATGACAAAGGGATTCATAGGTAGAAAAGGGTAACCAATGTGAAAAGCTTAGTATTTCAACATTGACATTTTGAATATTCTTCACTTTCTATTATCGACTTTCACTTGTAAATTTGCCTTACAAAACTAAACCCTTAGAGAACTCAGTAGAGACACTGTTAATTCAGATATTTTCACACAAATCACATGTACTTGATTAAACATTTTGCTCATTAATATGTGTTTCATACATCATTTTACAAAGATACGTTACTAAGCACTTTACAAGCAAATATTTTAGAAATATTTAGGTTATTTTAAGTTAATTTGTTCAGTAGTTGGAAATACTGTAAATATAATCTCAAAACCAATAAAACATTGCTTCATGAACAGCAAAACTAGTGCAGCTCAGTTTGCATCCTACATTTGAATGCTTCCCAATGCAGATAACGCATGTCTGACCTCTCATTCGTTCCTCACTAATGCCTTCCACGGCCACCAAGATGCTATGGTCAATAGCTGGCCATTACACACAGAAAGACTGATTACCCAATAGACCAAACAGAGGATACACAAAGCTAAAGCATTTTCCTCATCGAAGAAACTAATCTGTACTTGTTAAATTAGGAGTACAATCAATTTTCTTAAAACTTGTAAAGATTTTTCAAGTGGAATTGCAATTAGCTAGTAAATTAAAAAAAAAAACATATTAAGGAATGTGGTATAAAGGTTCATAACAAAAAGAGACATAGATTGTATAGGCCTCCTTTAATGTCCCTCCTGAAAAAATAAAAGTGTGAGAGTCTCATTGAGCTAAACAGAATTATTTGCATGTTACTATAAATTCACGTGCATGTTTTCACAACGTCAAGGTCTCACCTTCAGTATATAATTCCAGCTGACAAAATGCTGTTCCACGTCTCACATATGCTTTTACTCGAGCATTCTCATTATCAGGAACAGGTGGTGTCAGCAGTTCTAGTGCCTTTACAAATGAAGACACCCAAAATATTTAGAGGTAGATTTTCCATAATTTTGGTTTTTTTTCCTCATTTACAGACACTTCTCTCACCTAATTACTATTATTATACACTAACAAAATAACTATTCAAATAGAAATAGAAAATAACTATTCACATTTAACTATATGGTTTGTGAATCTAGTCATTAAGATTTGTACCTGTGACCCCACTGTTTGCTAAATACAGTTTCATTGCCATGGCTAAAAACTGTGTTAAATGTTCATTACAGCCAAATAATGTATTCTACCTTCATACATAATATTACATACAATGCTACAAAAAAAAAGAAAAGGCAGCCCAAAAAAGCACGTGTTGTAGCAGTAGTTACTAGAAAAAACAAGTTTCAAGCCTCAAGTACTTATTAGTTAAAAAAAATAATAATTCTGGGACAACTTTTTCCAAATTATTCAGGTGCCATTTCAGATCACTCCTCTCTCATTGCACAAATAATGGCTGCTAAAACATCGAGATGATACAGCCCTTCTTTAAAAATGTCTGGTTTGCTGGGGTTTTTTTAAGGTATCCTCCCCATCACCATCACCTTTTTTTTTTTCTTTTCCCAAAAAGAAGAAATTAAGAACACCACAACATAATACCAAAGGTATCTGTGTATATTTTTTTTTCTGCTCAAAGTTGTCTTTTTTTTCAAATGTATATATTGCTACAATATTTTACCTGTAAAGAAACATGTACTGAGTCAACATATGGCCATTTGGCCCAAATGTGTAGAAGCATGGTTTGGGGTTTTTTTGTTGTTGTTTTGTTTTGTTTCATATTTCTGGAAGTTCATTAATCAATCACTATCAAATTTTAATATTTCATCATGGCTTCATTATATCAATTTCGAATTTAAAAATTTTGAATCGCACTAATAAGTATTTACAGATCTGCTTGAAACAGAAGCATCACAGTAATAAATCACAATCATGTATAAGATGACAGTCTGAGAACCTATATATTTGTACCTTAGAGGAATCTTCAATAGCTTTATGTAAATTTCTCAGTTTAAGATGGCAAGCAGCACGATTCAGATACAGTAGGGGAAGCTTATTGTTTAGCCGCACTGCAAGGTTATATGCATTTACAGCTGCAAGATAGTTTCCCGTTGCAAACATTTTGCTAAGTATAAAACAAAAAGTGAAACATGCACTTTAAACAAGATGATACATCACAAAATAAATACCTACTTATTGTTAACAATTCATTTTCAAAAATTTGACGTCTTAGCAGCTTTTCCTTGGAAATGGCCATTTATAGCCTTTCCCTGAGAACAACATAGCTGAAGTTCAGTCAAACTTTATGCTGACAATATAGCATATAGACACATAGCTTAACAAAAATAGTCACTGCTCAAAAGCAGTGGAGAACAGTAAGAGGTGGACATATCTATGCAGACACAGGACTAATTTTGAAAGCCGTGTATCTGATTACGATTGCCTAATCAAACCTTTGTGTATAACACAGCTATATAAACATACCAATATTTTTATCAAATTGCTAAAGGTGTTTAACCTCAACAAAAAGTACAGATGAAAGGAAATCCACCTAGGTATAAAATTGCACTGACTTAAAGCACTGACATAGAAGAGTACGCATTATGTGTTCACAATGATTTTGTTCATCGTAAGCTTCAGCAATTGCATCTCATGGCTTTATCAGATTCAAACCCCATAAGCTGTCAATAAATTCTCTACTAAGTAGACGTTCACCATCTATGTCTAGGATAAATAGAAAATATCAAAACTAAAATACACACATTATATAACTAATAATTAAATACATCTTCAAATGGAATCTAACTTACTTTCCTTTGTCCTTTAACCAATCTGGATTCTTCTCCTCTTCTTTTAAATCTTCCAGCTCAGACAAATCAGCACTTACTGTTCTTCGAGCTTCTGCTTGTTTACGTAGCCACTGTAAATATACAACGTGCACGTATTATTTCTGAAGGAAAATTCAAATCCAAAAAGGATTTTGCTTTCATCTATTCACTCAGTCCTATCAAAAGAATTCTATTTGCCACGTATTTTGGACAGAGAGAAATATTTAATAATGTCAGATATGAAAAACTTCCAAGTTTCCCCAAATATTTTATTACTATGTGAGAAGTAAGGTTACTGCATCACTAATTAATACATTTTTGTTTGCTGTTTGTTTTGGAACTTTCAAAATTACTCTTTGTGTTCATTCAATATGGCTCAAAAGAGCTGTGAGCTTCTTTTTAAGAAGTCAGAACTTAAAGAATCTTAAATATAAGAATAAAGACATTTCAAATTTTGTACTTCAAAGAATTCAATTAATATCGCTGCCCTTTTTTTTTTCCCCCTCCCAAAAAAAGGAACATGCTATTTATTAATCTGCACAATCACATGCTTGGTGAAAGTAATTTTTATCTAAAAGTGTTTCTTTACATCTTAATTTAAAAAAGACTGCCTTCCTTGGAAGATAAGAATATTGCACAGGTGACATTTCTTGGCACAGGTAACATTTTTGTCAACTTACTAAATAAATGGTAAATAATTCACCACCTTGGAAGACAGTGAGCAATCCTTACCTCCTCCTCTTCTGCAATGCGAGATTCTCGCAGAGCTGTAGGAAAAACTCGTGATGTAAAGTTGATTTTAATGGTAGCAGCAGATCGAGGAGCTGGTAACTGTTCTTCCTTTACATTTTCTGAAAACATACTATAGAAACCATGACCTATGAAGAGAATTGGAGTACTGGAAATGAAAAATGAGGCAAAAGGGATGTTTCTCGTTTTCTACCAAAGTCCAAAGTACACCTAATTTAGAAATTCTGCACATTAGAACTAAATCTCTAATAGCCTGAGAAAGGTTTAGACTTGTTCTTTTGAAGGGAAGGTTCAAAAAATGTTTGCTCTTTCTGTATCGTGCCATCTATTTACTGGCTACGTTATCTGTCACAAATGAGCTTTAACTCCTCTTACACCACTATCTCTGTCACTTATATGATTCTCTGCCAGGGCAACTACAAGAGCTAAAACTAACCTTACCAAACAAACAAACAAACCAAAAATAAAATATTTTCTGTGGTTTTAGTTCCCTGAATTGGCTCTCTGTGGGGCCAAGACATGGGATAGAGAGAGCGAAAGGAGATTGCCTATTTCTACGAAAACCAGCAGTTAGGTAACTTAGGGTAACAGGAACTCCACCCTCAGAAAGTCTGCATTACACTGTCAGAAAGGCTTTCTCTTTTACTTTTCTAAAGCTTAGAACAAAACCTGCCTTTGTATTTCCAAAGACTTAAACGAGAGCTAAGAACTCACATGCTTTAGCTCAATAAATTGCCTGAACATAAAGACATTAAAATAACTGCAAAGAGAATTAGTTCAGTATGGTGGAAACAAAGATAAATGATGAATTAGAAACACCTAGGAATAAAGTTATACCCACACTTTAAAGAACGATAAAATACACTTCAATAATACAACCTTTAGTAGGTTTGAGTCTTGTCTTAGAAGTTCCTTCATTAGGAATCCTAGTTTTGTTCATTTTTTCCTTTTTCTTCTCCTTTAATTGCTCTACTTCTTGATGCAGTTCCCCTTCTTTTTGTACCCTCTTTTGTTTCTCAGCATCTTTTTGCTGTTTTTTCCATAACTCCAACTCCTTAGTGACCCTCTGCCGCTCCTTTTCTTTCAGATCTTCAATTCTTTTTCTTTCTGCTTCTTCTAGCTGTTTGAATGATAAACCTATGAGATATGTAACATCTGATAACAGTAAGATGACTAAGTTACCATTATTTTCCCAGTTTCATAACCCAAGCATAGCATCATCATTAATGTGATCATACAAGCAGAGTTATGAAAGATGCTTAAAAATGATTGGGAGAGTAAAGATTTCTGAAGAGCTTTTAAAAGTAATTTCTTTTAACTGTTTTACTACCACTACTAAGGTATGATCCAGAAACATTCTGAAATAAGTTTTACTTGTAAACAATGAAAATCCTAGCCATATTCTAACGCAGATCTCTGGACTATACAGAAATGCAAAATATATGGCTTCATTTTAATACACTATTTCTTATTTCTCCTCTTCTCTTTGAGATTATTAAATAGGCAGAATAGGTACAACGTTGCTACTAGAGAAAGTCACTAACTGCAGTTCATTTTGGTCCAAATTGCATATGCAATCTGAAAATTTCATTGTATACTTTAAAAAATCCTTCTAAACACAAATGAAGTGACCAGACTTTTTATGTACAAAAAAATTTTGAAGAACATATCTTAAAATACATATAAAAGGCAGAACGACAGATACGCACACACAAAAGGCAATAAACAGCAAGACTGATATAAAATATAACAATGAATATTTTTTTTTAAAAATCAGTATTTTTGACAGTGCTGAATGACTAAACACTTGCGCTGATGCAAAGGCCACAAAAGATTACACTTTTGCCACATTACTGTAGTCTCCTTTCAACTAACAAAAATCTGAGCTCCTCACCAAAAATTTTCATTAGTATTACTAATGGAAAATGGCAACTTCTAAGTATTTTTTCTGTATCATTTTCCTATTTGGTAATAGATATGTTTTAAGTACAAAGAAATAACAAGGTTCTCCACCACTGCAATAAAAATGAGTACTTTTCATATTTTTTAAGGAACATTTAACCAAGCAGCTGCCAGATTAGTTGGTAATTATTTACATGTATATGTCTTGCAGAGTTTCTTCTAAGCTTACCTTCATTGTGGCCTCCAAAGCATATTTTTTGTGTTCCTGTTTTGTAACTTTTTTTGCTTCTGTCTCCTCTTTTGCCTTTTCATGGGCTTTTAGAACAGCATTCTCTCTTAGACATTGCAGTTTCTCCTTGTTAGCTTAAAAAACAAATTAAAACTATTTTAGTAATTTAGACCTGAAGTTCTACTCTTAATGTACCATATTCATAAAAACAGGATTACTTTTGCTACTTTGTCTGGGAAAATGCAACATGGTTCAAATTCCACAAAGCAGCCTCCATCAGGCCCATCTCTAAAATAGAAAAACTAAGATTTGCTTACACAAAAGATGTAAGTTTTACAAGAAACATTGTTTTGTTTTGTATGCATTACAGCCAGTAAATATTCTTTGTCTGTTTTCATATACTTTCTATTTTTAACAATGAACAAGGTTTAGCTTAAAAGATATCTAGCAGCAGAAGTTTCACATTGCTTGTTATAGTTTGTACATTTTTGGCACAGTTTGGGTTTCTTACATGCAATCTACTTATCACAGTAGAGAACTTACCATTTGCTAGAGTTAGGGAATCCCACATGGCCACTTCTTTTTTATATAAAGTGAAGAAAATTATTCCATTTCCAATCTTTGCTGTGCTATTTGTGTCATCAATAGGAGCATATAAAATGGCCTCAAATAAAAAGGGAGGGATGCTTACCTATAAAAATATAATTAATTTGTACTAATATTTACAGTTTTTTAATTAAATCTCACATATTCAGAATACTCAGTACAAGCATACAGTAAACCTCAAGAAAACATGCTATTGACAAAACTAATTTGCTTAGTATCCAGTATAGAGGTTATATATTTTATTAGACCAAAGAGGTTGAAAAAGTTGGTTCTTCAGCACTGCAACAGAGCTGTGGACCTCAAATTTAGAATTATTATTCATAATATAAGCAGATGTGTATAATTCGGGCCATTTATAAGAGAAAAGGCAGCTGGCACCTACTGAGTAGCAAGAGCATTAGTACAGAGAAGAATGAAGAGTGGTAAAACCATCATCTCTAGTGGGATAGGGATTTAACAGCCTGCAGCATACAAAGGGAGATTTTAGATTAAATATTATAAAAGATTATAAAATTGACGGCGCTGCCGTGGTGTATTAAGCGTGTGCTTTTTAACAGAGCTACAAAGTAACGCCAAGCCACAGCCCACGGGCGCAACACATCTCAAGGCAGCGATGCAGCACGACAGAAGGCCCGTAAGACGAGCGAGGGCGCGGTGCGCGGCCGCCCCACCTTCAAGTACTGGTCAGTGCAGAAGATGTTGGCGGGGGTGACCCGAACGCCGCGCAACGGCAGCGAGAGGTACACGGCGGAGCCGGTCTGCCGCCAGCTGTACTCCCGCAGCCACACCGGCATGGCCGCGCCTGTTGCTACGGACGCTCCGCCGCCGCTGCTAGGGGCGGGAGAGCTTCCGGTGCTCTCCAGGAACACTTCCGGGTGCCCTCCGCGCTGCCCCCCGGAAGGTGCCGCCAGGCCCAACCCCCGACCTTAGCCAATGGCGCCCCGCGCAGAGCGGGGCGGGGCGCGGCGCACGCCGGGAGTTGTGGGCGGCGTCCCCGGGACCTCGCGGTTCCCCTTCCCCGCTGCTGCTGAGGAACACGGCGACAGCAGCGCGATCCGCAACGCGCCGGGCGCCAGGGGGGGCGGGAGAGCGGCGCCCCGGCACGGGAGCCAGCCCTGCGGGGGAGCGCCGCGCCGCCGCCAGCCCGCCTGCTAACGACGGCCCAAGGGCAGCTGGGGCTCCCGCCGAGCCTGCTCCGGCCCTGCCCGGCACGGGGCCAAGCGCGCCCACAGGGCTCCCCTGCACGCCGCGCCGCCCGTGATGGGCGAGAAAGGCGGGGTGCGGGCCGCCAGCGACGGGCGGAGCGGTGCCGGCCGCCCGAGCCAGCGGGCGAAGTGCTTCTCCTGCGGGTCCTGCGCGCCTTTAAAACAATCAAAGCCGTCCCTGGGCTCGGAGGAACCCTGCAGGAAGTGGAGCAAACGTGCAGAACCTTAGACTTTCTAAAGCTTAGCGAGATAGTTGACAGAAATCCTACTGTAGATACTGGCCACCGACTTACCAAGACACGGGGAGCGCAAGGCGCTGTTCTGGCTTTCATCACTCGCACCTAAGCAGAGTAGGAAGGAATGCAGCTCTTATTATCCAAACACATTTCCATAAAGAGACAAACCGCTATTAGTCTGAGAATTTCTGGTAATAACTATTAAAAGCTGAGGAGTGATTTAGCAATACACTGAAACTTCCAGATGTCCTCTAAAAATAATTAGGTCATACTGGCCGCTCCATGCTATTGCCTCGCAATATTGTCTGTTTTGCTGTCTTTGCCAAAAACGCAGGAGGTAATTTGCACAATGTTGCTCAACCTTCCTCAAACAAACAGTAACACTGTATCTGCCAAAATAAAGTCTACTATATAGAAAGCAACTGCTTCTGGGGAATATGGGTTGAAAGGCAAGCCAAACACATTTGGATAAACATTCAGGTATATTTAAGTTCCTCAAAAGTATACAAGTTTAACATTGCACACGTAAGCTAAGACTTCTGACGCGTATCACTGAAGACTTAATTTTTATGTTCTATTATCTATATTCCAAAGCAATGTTCAAATGGTAGTGGTTACTATTAAGTAGTATGTATATATAAGTAGATACCACAGAGGTTTAAAACTTCTTCAGAGCAAGAAATTCATCGTAATTGATATGATTTCTGGGTTATTCTCCACCCTCACCCACATCAGTATCATCTGGATGAATGCTTGCATGGACTGGAATCTAAGAACTGCATTAAATTCCTCATTCCAAGAGCATTCAAAAGTATAAGAGGAAAGAGATTTAACTGAAAGTCAAAATGCTTTACGTATTTTTGGCACATGTGACTTTTTTTTTTTTAAACCTTGCATGATATGTATTTTCACTTACAGTAAGCTCTGCACCATGGCATAAAGAGCTTTGCTGTCAGCTGCAGCAGATGAGACTTCTGTGGTTTATGGTTCTGAACCTAGATTTAAACCATGATGTCTCCGTAAACAGACTGCTATCAGTCTAAGAAACTGTAAGAGAAAATAAATAAGTAAATAAAAGCTAAGGAAAGATTCTCCCTGCGAGAACAAAACTCCTCCTGTTTGTTTTAAACCTGTCTCATTACCTTTATTTAATACCTCTCAGTTGTCTGTATTGCAAGACAAACTTTAGGCAAGTGCAGACAAGGATGAAACAAGGAAGTTCTAAACATCCCTTCTGTGCCATTCAGTTTTTTATAGACCTTTCTCCACTCTGAGAGACATTCTTTTTTTCTGGAAAGACTCTTAGCTTACTTACATTGCTTTTACATAGCTTTATCTTCCTTGCTGACCTCCAAAGCTTTCCCAGTTCTACTATATCGAAAACGGAGAGGCCAGAACTGCACACAGTAGTCAAAATCCTATTTGCCTGCTTCCTAGATGAAGTAATGGAAGAGTTGGGGGTTAGAAGGGATAGTGTTTTGTTTTAAATCAAGGTGTTCCAATAGCAGTATTGGCTAGAATGATTATAAGGTAATAATAACTCAAAATCTCTTACCACTCCAGAATGCAGCTGTAGTCATCCGGAATCCTTCAGTTTGGAGTCTTTATTCACAGACAATAAAAGTCTTAGATTTGTTGTGTGCTGGTCTTCTGCCTTGGTCATCCAGGTGTCATTTTTAGTTTAATCACAGAGAATATACTGAAATGAAGCAGCTTATTATTTATTCCTGCCAGAAAGAACGTACTATGTATACATACTTTACAAGACAGGACATAGTTATGGTTACCTGTATTTGGTGTTCTCAAGTTACAAAAAATAGCTCCAATACATTAACAGAAAAGGCTATTTACCTAAAAGCTAGATCTCCAATGAAAAGCTATGTATTTCACTCATAGAAGACATAGTAAATGTCACTTATGCATTTCTAAGTCAAAGTAGCAGATTTAGCTGCTAAAAGACACAAAAGAGACTCAGCAAGGTCTTGGATCAACCTTAAAAGTATTGTATTGACGTGTATCTGCAGAACCACCACCTATATCATACACATACCAGATTGCTAGCTTACTTGGACAAATGACTGAGCTCTCATTATGACACTTTTGCAAAATAAACCAAAAGAGAGGTCCATTCAGGATCTTTCTTCTGTTGATACTGCCTTATCAGTCAAAAGTGGAAGAAACTTTGTAGTGAAAGGAGATACATTTTCCCTGTAAAACTTTATTCTTAAATTCCCACCTCCTGTGCTATGAAGGATGGAGATTTATATTCCAGTCAAATCTTAATAATATTACTAATACTCTGGACCTTCCAGTTGCCAGTACATACATCTCTTCCAGGGGTTATTTCACCTCTAATGGCTTCAGAGGCTTTAATACACGGGGAAAAAAAGTCCTTTCAATAGTTTACATATTCTTATCTTTAATTTAATAAATAACCTTTTTTCCTCCCATCCTTTCTAAATTCTCTCTCATTTCTCTCATCCCTCCATATTTTTTAAGAAGAGCAGGAACATTTTGTGAGATGCTATTTATTCTAACGAAGTGTTTTGCATGTGTGGCTTGGGACGACCTGTATCAGCTGCTTTTAAAGATTATTGGTAAGGTACTGATTTGGTATGTGTTAGTTCTGGTATTTCAACAAACAGGAATAGCTTAGTAATAATTTTATAAAATAGAATAAGTAATTCTTTGCATAAACTTTTCCCAAGTGCAGAAAGCTCTAAAAAAAAAAAAAAATCTCCTCAGCCAAATGTGCAAGACCTCTTCTAATCTGCTTTGAAGTTACTTCAGATTAATGCCTTTACAGAACAGCGGACCTCTCCAAGAGAGGCAGGAGCTGTCTTTTCTGATCAATATGACCCCATACTGTTTCTTGCAGGATTATGCCTAATCCAAATGCATTCTCAAAGGCAAAACATTAGAAGAGTTAATCTAGGCATTACTTCATCTTTATAAAATCAACAGGCAACTTCCCCGCAAAAATTATCTTTATTTTAAAAGAAACTGAAACCAGACAACAGAAAGCAACAAAGTTACATACAGTGCTGGACAAAATCTACCATACACATTTTCCAAGAATGCTTGAATCAGATTCTGATACATGTTCTTCTAAAAGGTAAAATATCACATCATTATTAACAAAAAAATTAAATGTCAACAATCTTAATCAGCTTATATTTTGCACTGTTTGGATGGCAGTAGATTGGTAACTTGCCTTTTTCAACTCATCTTTAACACTGAAAGGAGAATGTGGACAAAAAAATTCCAAGTCACAGGCCTTAAAGAACAGTGTCTGCTCTAAAGGCCATACAGCCACATAAAAAACCTTGGAGGAGAGACTGTCTTTTAAGTAAAAATCCCTCAACAACTCCATATTATTTCACATTTCAGAAAAAACTATCAAGAAAGGCAAAAAAAAAGAAGAAATATATTAAAAGCTTGCCCTCCTTAAATTATATGGAAGTTCAGATTTAGACCATCCTTTAGAAGATGAGATGAGTGTCTAGGAATAGACACAACATCTCTCATGACTCCAATCCCAAACTGTCTCCAATACAGCAACTCCTGAATTACAGTGCACAAACCTCCGAGTGAAAAGGTGGAGTTGGATCAAAAATTATTTTAAGACAGACAGTTTGTTTGAACATGAAAAGGAAAATTAATCATGTATGGCAAACAATACAAAAATAGGTATTCCCTATGATATTGGGATAAGCCATTTCTGAACCAGGAAACTAAGGGCGACATTGAATACTTTAAGCTATAGGCAGCACCTCTAAGGGGCTGAACACCATTCAGAATTAATTACTGCAGAACTGATGACTCACAACACTAGGGCACTAAAGGGACCCTTCATTTCCATATAAAGCAAAAGCCAACAAGAAATCAGAGGAGTTCCATACAAAGGAGTGAATGTGCATAACTCAAGATGTAGTGTAGGATAGTTATATTGCCTTAAGAGTTCTGCTAAGTACACTTAATTTTCCAATTTTAAGGAAGAGTCTATTCTAATATAGAAAGTTCAGACAAAAGTTAGTAATTGCAGAATAACTTTAAAATACACCCAGTTCTACATTCTCCTGCATATATCTAATCACATCCAACAGATAAAAAAATTACATGTTTTGTAAACCAAATAAAGAGCGTTAGAATAGAATTTTCACACCCATGAGCTTATTACCAAATGTTCACCCATTTGTCAGTGGACAATATTAAGAAACTCATACTAACGGTTATGGCAACAAGATGACAATGCACGTAAGTGCTGCGTGTTCTGAAAGGTAGTCAGTTTTAATTACCATGAATTACTACCATCTATCACACCTCATTCTATGCAAGATACCACGCCAGCTACCAATCCATAAACCATAATGTTTCACATACTTCATAGAGTAGCTTAAAACACATCGTGATATGAAATAATTTGTATTACATAGTAATTTAATCCCTGGCCACAGGGTTAATGTTGGACAAAGTCTGGAAACTTTCTTCCAATTTGAATTACATACATTAACTTTGCCACACACCACAGCACTAATGCATGTATTACTTCAGACATGCTCTAATTTAAAATCGAAACAAAAAAGTTGTTGCAAAAATACATGTCACCAATGTGGAACACATTCAAGATTGTATAAAAAGTACTGAACTGATATCCCAAAACAGGTATATTTAAGCAGTACATAAGGAAAGATTAGTTTTAATATGAAACAGTCATTTAAGTCACATACAACATGATAAGAAGCATGACTTCCTTTTTTAAAAATGTTACACCAATACTTTAACTGCCAGGCAATGTTTATTTATAAAATGAAAGGGATATATTTAATGCAGATGTGTTATCGTACTAAATTGGAATAAAGACGAATGTTAAAAGGTGCTACATTTGAACACCATGGATTTTGTAAAAATCTCAAACCATAAAAAGCATTTCACTTGCAAATATCATAGGCCCTGAACTGCAAACACTTTGAAATGTTCTTGACTGTGTGCATGCAGTTCCACTGACTTTGTTAATTCTCACACGCTTGAAGTTAAGCCTGAAAAATGTGATTACAAAACTGGTTCTTAGATGAAAAACTTCAGAGGTCACAAAGTATATTCTTCTTTGAGCAGCCCCCAAAATTATATTTTTGTTTTAAATACAGCAAACTTTATTACTTTCTTCTAGTCTCTTTCGTCTGAAGATCTCAAATAATAACTAGGCCTCTAAACACCCTTGGGAAGTAAGCGTTAGTCCAATCTTCTGAAGGAAGAGATTGAGGCACAAACAGTTAAACTGCTTGTCTCAAGTTGTAGAAGGGATCAGTAAAACAGCCAGAAACAGGATTTTTGGTATCTACCCTCTAGCCTATATGCATGCTATTGTCACTTACCCTGACACCAATAAAACAAGTACTTCAAAAAGCAAATCACGTATTTTATATTTAAAACTGGTATCTGGCAAAAAACCTAAGTATTAAGGACAGTTCAATCCAGTTTATACCTATTTATTTCATCTGGGGGGGGGGGGGGAAGAAACAACAAACACCAACATTTTGGGCAATATAGGCTGCATTTCTGACCATGACAAGGAGTTTTTTAAAAAGGACACAGGCATGTCCCTCAAAAACGTTAAGGTTTGTAAGATTTACAAAATCTTTGCAATATTTTTGGTGTGCAGCACCAGTACGGTCTAAATCACTAGTAATGAAAGAAGCATGTGATCGTTCAAGACAAATTGTTTCATGTAGAGTATTACAAAAAACCTCACCTACTCTAATCAACCCTCCCTCCCACCCTCCCTTCTATAACTAATTTCTAATTCTAACCAGCTGACATTTTCCTAGTACCTTACTAACAAAACATGATTGTTGTTTTTCCTGTGCATACTTGAACTACTACTAGTCAATACATGCAGAGAAAAACAAAGTGTAACCCTCTCTCTAGATAAAGAGTCCAGGTATGCCAAGAGCGTATCAGCAGGGCAAGCATATTGGCTGGGTGACTTTCGGAGATCCTAATCAGTCATATCTCTATGATCAATGTGTAACAAGTTTGGTTTTGTTGTTCATTTGTTTTTATTTGATATAATTGGCATTTGCTAATGTCTTGAATTTGTAGATTAATAAACACAGAAAGTTTACTGGGTTACCCAACATAGTACCAGTTTAGAAAAACTGAAATAAATTGTTAGAGTAAGTTTCACAAATACACAATTAAAGGCCTTATAAAATGATACTCCAGTTGATTTTAAGTTTGTAAGAACACTATATTTAAATTCTAATGTCTTGCTAGCTAATATAGAAAACACTTGCCTAACTTCATGTAGGGTTGAGGAAGAGATTAAGGAATACACGGCTATTTTAAATACAATGTCTGCTCCAAAATGTTAAATTGGACTTCTGAGAACAAATGTCCCAAACATCTTCTCACAACAGGAATGGGGTGGGGGAGTGGGAAAGGTATTGTGAACAGCACGCTTGGGTAACAATATCATCATTGGAGCTTTTGTTGAATTTTCACTGAGCAAAATTTTTTATTCCATTTACATTGCTGGAGGTCTGAGCCAGCTCCACTACCTTCACAGTGCAAACTGTTGCAGAGATTAAATTGATTCCCAGAGGAACGACTCTATCTAAACAAGGTTTGGTTTAATTTCTACTTTAGATACCAAAAGCAAATTCTAACAGTCAGTAAGTCAGTCATTAGGAAAACTACTGAAGAATAAATCTTTCTAACAGAGATTGTTGCTTGGTTGTTTTTTTGTTGTTTTTAAATATCACACCTCTAACAAAACAAGATTAAGTTTAGTCTCTGTACTAAACAAAGCAAATAGTGATGAAAACAGAAGCCCTGGATCTGCCTGACACTTTCTTCACATCTCCATGCAGGAAATCCTCAAGATATAAATTGTGTCATTTACATTTTAGACATTATTTCCTTTTTCCTGATGAGAGGCAAGACAAAAAAGGAGGGCAATACTGCACTTCTCCAGTAAAAGAGTATATAAAACTTACCACTTTTAAAATAAAACAAAGACAGTTATGTAGATCTACACAGTATCTTCCAGGAAAGTACCACAGTAGAGCCCATTTAAAATCAAACACAATGGTGAACTATCAAACAGCCTTACTTTTCACTCATTAGCATAGCTTACCATAAAAAGTACCTCTTTATATAGATGACTGTATTCAATATAGGCTCCTACATCACTCATCATCACAGACCTGAACAATTGATCACATTAAGGAACGTGACTAGTACCTGTAATGCTTGACATACGATTTAATTGCTGACTGTTTAAAAACTAGAAGTTTCCAGCACAGTGGTGAATATTAAAAGCAGAGTCTGTTATTACAGTGCCACCTTTTATTAAATTAAAACTTCTCCCCACAGAAACATTCATTTCCGGTTGCATATGCAACTTTATCACACTGCTAAGGCTGAAGTCTTCAAGGCTAGATGTTTCCCCACATTAAAAAAAAGGGGGGAGGAGGATATTTTTGAGATCAAATTACCCATATTAAAATAGAATTCTTAGCATCACACATGAAGCTCTAGTGCCATTCATACTTGTCAGTAGGATATCAAGTTTAGCAAAGAAGCTAAACTTCTGATTACTTGCTCCTGATGCGAGCTAAACTAATCTGGTATGAAAGCTGTATTTTTCTTCACCCTAGATTTCCCACCCCCTCACTGCAAGACTGGCTGAGGCAGTCATGGGAATTCAGTTTTAGGACTTTGCTGGCCAAATTAGCTTGCAATTCAGAGCCTGTGCTGAGCACACTCCATTGCTTTGCAGCCTCCTTCATGCCAAGTGGACTGCGTAAGCTCAGGACAACCGAGCAGGCTCTAGCTGAAAGCCGTAGAAGACAGGCAGGACTTACCCTGCACTAGTTCATTCACAATTCTCAGGCAGCACTGAGGCAGGAGACTAGAACCATCAATGAGAAAGGATGAGAGAGAGGTGCACGATTGCACAACCATGACAGATGCAGAGACTGTACCCTAATGTATGTGCTTAAGATAAGTGAGTTAAGGTTATATATGCAACTCTAGTTTTGGTATTCTCTAGATTTAAAGCACTGGACTTCATAAAATTCATGTGTTCTTTTTCCAATGTAATCATATTTTATAACTATTTCCAAATACTGCAAGACCTAGCAAGAGTCTTCAGCAAGTAAGTATTTGCTGAGAAGTCAAAAGAGATCATTGTCTTTTCAAGGAAATACAAATGTGTAAGAGTTAGCAGGTTTCATTGTGTTACTAAGCGTGAAGTCATTGATTTTTGAATAGTGTGTTAATGCTTTACTTCAAAAATAGGAAAAAGCACATACGAAATTCTCTGTATTTACCCTAAAATAAAAACTATTAGTACCGCACATTCCTCCATGTCATCTCCACTATATTCAAAGAAACAAAATGTAATAAGTACTTGCAAATATAGTACCATTAAAACCGAGCAGTAAATGCTAGTGTTAGTTAACACATTAACAGTAGCAAATTAGGGGCTATTCATACAGGCACATTTTTGCCTTCAATGAAATTGTAAAAGCACATCCTACTTCTGATCAGTTGTCAGTTATGTTTTACAGTTTAATCAGAAACAAAAAAATATTCCATCCTGTAAAACATTTGCACACATAAAACTAAGAGTACAAAAGCTGAGATGGAAGTTTATGAATGAAAACAGATTAGGGAAAAAAAGATGACAGCAACCAAACACAACTGATTGTCTGCAGAAAGTGAAGTACCCAATTTGTAACCAAATCTTCATAGCAAGTATTTCAACCACTACCACCGATTCACGTTGTTAGCCATCCGTATTCAACGCAGGTGGTCCTGCAGTCTCTCTTGTACGCATTAGCTGGACATCTTTGTCAGCCATGCAAGTATCACAACCCCATACCGCTGATGCTTCTGCTGTAAGAAGGCCATAAGCTGACTCAGTCATGCCTGTACAGATCCGATGAAACCATTTTTGACAAGAGGCTTCACACAGGATGGCATCCTGGTCATCATTAACTTCATGTGTACAAATTCCACATGGATAGACGGGTTCAGAGGACGAGTGACCATGACGACTGGGATGAAGGGGTGTTTTGCTGCTCTTTTCAGAGTTGCATCCTTCAGCAGAACCTCGAGGCTGGCGGGACTTACTCTGAGTCCCATTTGAATGACCAGCATTAGTGTTATCAGCACTATTAGAATGGCTATTATCCTGATTTACCACATTGTTTCGTGTAACATTTTTGAGGTCACTGTTACCTTGACTCACAATGTCCTCTGTCCTGTGATGATGCTGATGAGCAGCAGTGTTCTGGCTGGATGCTTTGCTCGCACCTTGACTAAAGTCTTGCTTTTGTGCTGATGATTTTGTCTGGTTGTACGTGTTTGGTGGAGCCACAAAAGAATGGTTTGACTCTAGCTGAGAATTTGGGAAATTTGGATTGTTTCCAGGACCAAAGTTAGATGGCACGTCAGGGTGAGGTATCTGACCAGAATGGCCGAAGTTCTCACCAGGATTTGGTCTGAAATGCTGACCAGGCATATTGACATTTTGATTTATCTGACCACTACTATAAGGTGGTTGATTCCCAAAACCTGGGTTATCATGTGGACCGAAGCTGAAAGAGTGGGGTCGACTAAAACCCATTCCCACAGGGTTTTGAGGAAGGGGATGTGGTTGGTTTCTGAGGGAGTAAGAACCACCATACGGCGAGGATACTCTGGGCAGCATGTGAGGTGGCATTCTGAAAGTGTTATAGCCTCCAAAGCCAGGATAACCAGGATTACTAAAATATGGATTTCCTGAAGGAAGTGGTTTATAAGACACAGTATTATAGTTGTCATCAAATGGATTTGCAGCTACAAGGTGGTCAGAGCTTGGATTCGGCGGTGGAGCATATTCAGATGGAGGAGGAAATGATGATCCCTAAAAATATTTTAAATACAACATTTAAATTAGTTTCAGTATTTCCCTGCAAGACAGACCAACCACAAAGGTCCTGGATTAGCAGCACTACTGCTAAAAGAACTGTTCAGCTGTTGTGTAAAGCTCACACACTGTACCCTGCCAGGCTGTCTGAAATTTCAGTAGAGAGGTAAGAGAGGAGTTTGGGCTCCAGATAACATGGTGTTTTATAGTAATCTCAGTGTTTTAAAAATTGTGCATTTGTACGACCATGCTTCTGAAAATACTACTTGATATGTGACTTCTATTTTTTAATCTTTTACATAAGAAAAGCAACAATACAGAAAGCCATGTGTCACTTAAACACATGCACAAAATATTTCCAAATGTTGAAGAGCAGATTTGAAGCATTTCTTTAGTTTCATTTCGGGTTCATTTTACTGAATATACATCTCTTAAGACACCCCACTTCTATGAGGATATACAAACCTAATGTTACTATAACCCTAAAAAAGGTATATAGAATATAGGAGTCTGCATATAGGAATTTTCTATATTCTGTGTACCAAACAGAGGTGTCCCTTATGAGCATTCAGTGATTGTGCACGGTCTGCAAAGCATGGTCAGCAGGTATAAAATACAAGGATTTCTGGTTACAGGGCATAATCAAGTGTTTAATGGAGCCCAGAGGTTGTTTAAATGTCATCAGAGTGGCTATACAATTGAATTTCATTCTAGACTGGCCTGTGGGGAACATCTAGCTGGTTCACCCTCACACTAACTGCTCACAGAAAGCATTTCCTCCTCAATACTAATAAACTGAGACTGACCGTTTTTTTTTTTCGCCAAAAATTTCTGCTGTGCTGCAAATTTTGAACCTGGTAAGAAGAGAGGAGACTAAACTGCATGCCCTCCACAGTTACCACCATTCCAGAACACAAGGAAAGCTCCACCAAGAAAGAGGTCCGAAACCCTTAAATTAACCAAATATTTCTCAGAGCAGGTTTCACCATGACTACTTTAAAACAAAACAAAAATTAAGAAAACAGATCCACATCTCAATGGAATCTGGAGAGGCCTAACAGAAAGTGATTGTTTGACCTACATAAATAAAATTAGTCTCCCTGGGCGGTACCAAATTAACAGACACTCTTACTCAAAGCTGAATGAACACACAAAGGAAAAATCTGCACTACAGATATCTAATTGCTTGAGATGTTTTGTATTCAGGCTTCCTTTTCTGGAAACAGAAACTGTAAAGAAATGCCAAATCGCCGGGATTCACTGGAAAGGAGCCGAACCTGCCTCACAGCTTTTGCTTGAAAATCACTTGCAGAATATGCGAAGAGTTTGGTCAAAGCATTAACAAACTGTACTGATCCATTAGTCCACAAACCTACACATACAGGAATAAAAGTAAGAAGAAAAGTAGTCTCACGGCAATTACTCATGCTGTACAGATTTCTACCAATGGCTACAAAGTCATTAAAAGAAAGTCTGTCTCAGAATCAAATCCATATGGTAAAATACAAGTTGCAGTCTCACTGTTGCAGTCTCACTGTGCTCCTCTCTTTACAGGTCTTTGGAAACCCACAGAGATTAAAATAACTTCAGTGAGAATAACTAGTATTATGAAGATTTCAACTTCACAGTACAACTGAAATATTTTGTATGTAACTGCTATTTGTGAGAACAGACTGATATTCTCAACAACGCGAGATAGTCATACCATCAAACAACATCTGAGTGCACCATTTATTAAGAAATAAAAAGAACCAAAGGGAATTTACCTGCGTATTTGCTTTGCGCTTTTTCTTATCAGGGCTTCCAAGTTGTACTCCTGGTCCTCCTAACCCATCCAATCCGCTGTCACCACCTACAAAATTTCAATCAGTACAATACTGCATTAGTTTTCCTACAGACTGTATTTTAAGTTTGCCTCTGTCTGTCATAGCAACAGATATCTGTTACAAATACTGAACTTGCATTAAGTCTGGTGCCTTACATTGCAAGTCCTTAAGGAGCAAACATCTGGAGGTAAAAGTTATCATACCTCGAATACAGCTATCTTACTCTATTACCAATTCAATGTCCAATTCATGCTCAGTACAGTTGGAACAAACATTTCAATTTATTTTATGTTTATCTGTCCCTTGGTTCTTAACACCTCCACTTCACCAGTTAGAAATATTTCTTGTTTGCATAATGCATAAAACTTCCAAAAGAACTGCTTAAAACCATGCCTAAGATTCACCTCCTATTCAACTTACACAGACATAGCATTTATCAAACTCACTGTACCAATATACAGCAGTAGGTTACAATATGCCATGAAGGAAAAAGCAAACAGTAGTAGGTCCATGACTGAAAACCACCGAAAACCTGCCATGTTGTTTAAACAGATCTCCGGTTTATCAGATCTAAATTTCACTAAATGCAAGACTTGATCAAACAAAAAGACCTGCCAAAAATGAGAGGGGCTCTAAATGAACCTGCCCTACTCTGCAGAAACCTCATAGAATAATTGAGCATGGCTGCTCTGGCACAAAAAGTAGTAAAGAATGTTCATTTTATTGATCACTCAATCAGACTTGACTCTGAGCAATACAAAGAGATATCTGTACTTCACTTCAAAGAGATACCACTTCTTCACCTTTCATAACAGTGGGACAAGCTCTCAAAGTTATATAAATCGTGGCTTTTGTTTTTAAAACTCTAGACCATAGACAGGGAAAAAAAAAAAATTCTAGCACATTGCTTATTATCCCAGTCGGTCTGCCTTCATGGGGCTCAAGTGGATTTGCCATCATATGGGAATGCAAAGAAAAACCCTGAGCTTAAGTATGAAAATCACTTTCGGGTGATATGAGAGCAGCACATGTTAAGATACTAACATTGG
Organism: Calonectris borealis; assembly: GCF_964195595.1. Classification (NCBI taxonomy): domain Eukaryota; kingdom Metazoa; phylum Chordata; class Aves; order Procellariiformes; family Procellariidae; genus Calonectris; species Calonectris borealis. The sequence continues at coordinate 15,250,053 of NC_134322.1, forward strand.
TACATTAAGAAACTGTATGTTAATTCTTTTTTTCCCAGGCGCGTTAAGATAATAGCTTATTTGCTCTTTAAAAAAAAATATATATAGTAACAGTATAGAACAGTAAGAAGGGGGCAATCCAACCTAAAAATTTTACTGTTATTTGTTTAAAACTCCTCTTCAGAATACAAGTCAAACTTTATCAAGATGCAAGCATACAGCTGAATGCATGGGTTTGTCTTGCATTCAAAGGCAACCTGAAGATAACTGTGAATTATCAATAATATTATGCAAAGAAGCATAATGTATGACATTACACACTCTACGTTAAACAAGTACTCCCAGCAGACAGCTAAACTAGCTTTAGGACTATTCAGTAAAGTAACACAAAATCCCTTCTCACAGGGAAGAAGTAGACCTACTGTATACAGACTGAAATATCCAAAGTTATTTCAAATACTCCTGATCAAAGGAGGCCTGACAAATTTTCACTCCCAGCACTTCCTTCCTCCCCACCTCCTTTTTTGAGGTTTCAGGGAATTTACCAGTCCTACCTCAAGTAAGAATCCAGTTCTGCCTCTGCGTTAATAAGTTCCTTTTGGCTTTGGCTGTCATTGTTGAAACTTAATTTCATTTTTCATTATACATAAGGAACATACTAGACATCCCAAATCAACACCTATCAAATTTTAAGTCTGAATTTCAAAGACTAGGGCATGAAGTCATGATCATGTTCTCAAAATAAACTCACGCTTGAGCATAGCATATCCTGGTATAACCTACCATCAGAGTAACTAGGGATTACTCTTTAAAAAAAAAAAGAGTCCTTTTTGCCTTGTTTTAGAACATAAAATCCTGCATATACTTAGTGTGCTATGAAGCCCTGCCACTGCGTTAACTGTAGTTACTAAATAATCACAGCATAAAGTTTTACATAAAGAATTATGACAAATCTCCCTTAAATTCCAACTCTATAAATCATCTTCTTGATAAACTATTTGCTCAAAACTGCCCCTGCACTACCCATTAACTTCTTCTCCACCATTCCTATACATTAATCATAAATTCACTGGGAGATTGTACTGTGAACACCATTTCTCACAAGTGCATAAAATACACTCGTGTTCATGGTCCTTAATACATAAACGTTAACCACCACTGATAGCAAAATACTACAAATTTCTTTTAATAAATTCAACAACTAGCAGAATAGATATTAGTAAATCCGTGATCAAATAGAATACTGAGGATCATAGGCAAGTGCTGTTTTACAGTAGCATAAGTTAAAACATTATAAAACTATGTATAAATCCCCTCTCTGGGATATCTTTCTTCAAAAAAAAAAGCATATGAATATTAGAATTCCAGTGACAAGTTCCACCGATTTCTACATGAATTACTTACATGGGTGAAGCCATTCATATGCCGAGGTTTGCAGAACTGAGTTCTACATCTGGAACGGTACAAAGCTTTTGTATTTTCAGTTCTCGCTGTGTGAGGCCAATGATTTAATTTAGCCCTAAGAATTTATATTTTCCCTGTGGATTTTATAATGATTTAATTTATACATGAAAGGAAACAGAATGTTAGTCCTAGCATACCTCCAAAAAAGAGTGAATAAGGGTCATTTTCATGCAGCCAAGATAAACTTTCCAGAAAGTCACTTTTGGTACCTACCACACAGACTTTCATTAAAAGGTGTACCAAGCATTTTGGAACGTTGCACTAAGGGTGCAAAAAATTATTTAATCGTCTGAGACTAATTTTCCAGGAAAAAATACAATCCTTTTGACTAGGACATCATATATGTAATGGATCTAGAGATATAAATATGTATCTGATAACTATTCCCTTATTAAATAACAGATAAAATGTATTTCAGCCATTTACATTTAGGAAAAGGAGAAGAGATAAGTCCCGTATTCTTTTTTACTTCATACATTCACAAGACAGACATTTTCAGTGTTAGTCAGGAGAACTGCAACGTGTAGTTTTGTTTACATATTAAGACATTATGACTTTGCATGTAATTTATGCCATATTTAACATACTGCAAATACACTATGGAGTATTTTCATACTCACGGACAAATCTCTGTCTAGGTTTTTACAGAATGGATGCCAGAGTCTTTTTAAACAGTGCTTTATCTCAGTAGGAACGTTTTCCCAAGAAACATAAATGGCCAAATAAAGTTTTTATTATAGACAGAAAACTAAAAAAGAGTATAATTTCAACCAGATTTGGTGAGCCTATTCTGTGGCCCTGATACTGTAAACAGTTTTGATATTAAGTGGTAATTGCATGGAACTCAGTAGGTAACTCAGGCATGTGAAACTGTACGTGCTTAAATATTTGCAGAATCAGGGCTTGAGAGTGAAGGAATCTAACGAATCCCAGCCTCCTTTGTAACACTGCTGCATATTTTCATTCTCTCATTCTCAAGGTTGCAATCCAGCTGCTACAAGAACAGTTTTACAAAAGCAAGCTGTAAATCAATGACAATATGCATAGCAGAATCCACACCTTTCTCCACTTACCCAACCATAAAAAAGCTTAAAACATCAAGAACAATAGAATTCTGGGGGCAAAACAGGAGGTGAGGAAAAGAGAAGCAATAAATTGCAGATCTTACCATTTTGCCATGATTTTCACCCAACTCGGTCACCCTACTGCCTTTCATTACTTCATTCAGAAATGCATTTCAGTTTTTAAGGACCATAAGGACACAACTACCGCTACGTAGACTGATGTGCTACTGCCATTAAAGTCAGTTGCACAGCCAAAGTCGGAAGAGATACCATATTTCTACCCTTCTCCTTACACATTTGAAAATAAATGCATACTTCAAACCTCACTAGAGCAGTACAACAGTGCTATTAATACAGAATAGTATTTCGATAAATTTTTCATTTCACGAAAAGAGAAAAAACAAAACTAGAATCAAGCACAAGAGCAAGACCGGGGTAGAAGAGCGAACACTCAAGTGTAATTCATGGGCTCTGCATCAACACGAACTCGGACATGTGGCACTGCCGACGTATTCCCTTGCACCAGGAGTATGCACGCTGCATACTAATGGGCAGCACATCCAGAAAAACACAAGAGACATAACCACGCACCCGCACGCCTCCACTCGCGGGTCACATCTGCGCGCAGAGCGAGCCCCGAGTTTTGCATTTCAAGGCCCGGAGGCTGCGGGAGCCCGCGGGGCCCGGCCGGGCCCCACCGTGCAAACTTAGCGCGGCTCCCGCACCGCCTGGCCCCGCCGCCGCCGTCAGCCGCAGGGAGGGACCGCGGCGGGGGCGCGGGCGGCCCGGCCCGGGCTGCGCGGCGGCCGGCTCGGAGCCCGGCGGGCAGCGGCGGTCGGGTCCGGCCGGTCCGCGCATCCCGCGGCACCACCAGCTCTCCTCACGGGATTTAGGCCCCAGCAGCGGCCCCCCCCCAGGCCGGCCCGGCCCTCCCCGTACCTCGGGATCTCTTCAGCGCGATGGGGTCCTTCTCCTGTTCCGCTGACATTACAGACAGCAGCGCATGGCTCCCAGGGCAGCAGGAATCGGGGCTCTTTGATGCTGCTGCTGCCGCCGCCGGCCCGCACCCCGCCCCCTCCGCCCCCGCCTCCTCCGCCGCCGCCCCCGCCCGCTGCAGCCGTAGCCGCCGCCGCCGCCGCCCCAGCAGCGAAGCTGCCAGACTTTGCAAAGTTTGGGCGCGGGAGGGCTCTGCGGCGGCCCGCGGCGGGGGCCGGGCGAGGCGGGCGCCGGCGAGTGGAGGGCCGCTGCCCGGGAGCTGCGCGGGGGTCCGCGGAGCGCCGAGCCGCGCCGGGCAGGGCCCCCGCGGGCTGCGGGCGCCCGCCTCGCTCGGCGCCCGCCGCCGGGGCTGCCAGGCCCCGCGGCCCCGCACAGCGCCCCCCCCGGCCACTAGCGCCGCTCACCGCGCCGTGCCCCGGCCGCTGTTGCCAGCCGGCGTCCGGGCCCCCACGGGCGGCGGCGGCAGCTCCCGCGGCGGCGGGGCGCTCCGCGGGGCTCCCCGCGCTCCCGCCATGAGGGCGGCGGGGCGCGGCCCTTCCCGCGGGGCTGCCGGCCCCGGCCACGCCGCCGCTTGGGGGCCGCCGCTCGGAACAAAGACGCCGCGCTGGGGCGGGCTCCGCTGGCGCCGCCACCCTCCGCTCGGCCGCCGCGGGCCTACGGCCGCCGGGACACGCTGGGCGAGGCGCCGTGGGGCAGCCCCCGGGCGGGCTCGGGCCGGCCGCGCGCGGCGGCTGAGGGGCGGCGAGGCCGGCGCCCAGCGCGGCCGTTGGGACCGTTAGCGCGCGTGAGGGCGGGGGCCGGGGCACGAGCGGTCTCTGCCCTGACTGGAAGCGACAGGGACGGGCGGGAGCGAGGGCTGGGGCCAACGCGCGGCTCCTTCTGGATTTCTCGGGCAGTCATCCACGTCAAGCGCCGTACGGGTAACCGCGTCTCGGATCTCGGGCTAGGCTGTGCTCCCCGGGTTTTTAATGGCTTCACCGCTTACCTCTCACCTGACACGTGCTTAACGCATTCTTCTCGCCTCCAGGCTGCAGCTCCAGTTCCTCCCAGTCCACACGGGCATTTGTCTGGAGTGCTGAAGCACCGTGCTCCAGCGGCTCGCTGGCAGGTAGGTCCACGCCAGCTGGAGGACCCTTTTCAAGGAGGGGCTCCCGCCATACAGGTATGACCCTCCCGTCTGATGTCTGGCCTGAGGGTACTACAGAGGAGACACAACCCACTGGGCCCAACTGGTGGCCCTCGCAGGGTCAGTAAACCCTTCTGAACCCTTGAAAAACACAAGAGAGGTAAGTCACTGCCAGCATCACTGTAGTTTTATTCAAACATACATTCTGCCACAGTTTCCCGTCCTCTGAAATGGCTGCATTTCAGAGGTGTTACATATGGAGTCCTCATCCTTGATCAAAACTGTTAATCAACTGTATTAAAAATAATTATCTTTTGAATAAGGATTTATCCTCCCTTAACTGGGATAAAGATACCCAGCTGTAAAGTATGGAGTTTACTCACATGCCTTATTTCACAATACCTAGCGGTACTATTTCTTTACATACCTTCTTGTTAGATGGATAGTATTTTCAGTATTTGGAACACTTTTTCTGAGGGAAAAAAAGTGATATATAAAGGTTAAGGTACTACCATGATTTTACTTTTACATTTTGCGTGTTTAACTAAATAAAATGGAGAAAGTCACTCAATTTTTTATGTTGATTTCTGTCCTTCCCTAGACGCCATTTTTCTTTGTCAAAGTCTCTTACTTTGCAGCAATCCCAGAATGCACGTACCTCTAAGTATAGCATATTGCCAATATTCTCGTGGGATCTGCTGGTTAATTTTGTGTAATCTTGCTGAAGAGAAGTATAGCCTGTTATTAACAAGGTGGGTGTGAGCTAGTCTATATTTGGAGGAAGATGTGTCTTATCTGTGAAGAGATTTGCATTTTCTGTGATGGAGCTCGCTGTAGGCCTAGATGATTCTCCCAGGACTGCATGAGCTTTTGTGCAAGGTTGCCTTGTAATAGCACGTAGACTGTAATTATGGATGCGCAGATTGATGTCACTGAGTCTATAAAGGTTCCTAGGGGAAGATTGTCTGCATCAGGAATGTGAGCAGGGAATTCAGATTTAACCCAGTGCTCTAGCTGCAAAAAATTATGTCTGTTTTGCTGTTCATCCAAATTCAGCTTCAGCTTGTACTCAGGTCTTTAGTGAGTGGTCTGTGAGAAGCCTGTTTACACTTCTAAATCTACATTGGAAATGGCTGACGCAGCGTCTGAAGAGCATTAATTCACTTGCTCAGGTGCCTACACCAGCATCTCAAGTATTCCCAAAAAGCCTATGAAAGTTCTCATTATCACACACCACTCATCACCTGATAGCCTCGCTGCTGATTGGCTGTCCTTAAAGTTACTCCAACATTTCTTCCTCTCAAAAGTGGGCATTAATTAAGAAAGCTTAGGGGTACCTAGTAGCAGCCTTCCAACACCTAAGTGGAGGTTACCAAGAAGAGAGAGACAGGCTCTTTACTGAAGTGCGTAACAGGAAAATGAGACTCAGTGGTCATAATTTGAAACGAGGTTCCAGCTGGGGGGGAGGCGGAAATTGTTTTGAGGCTAAGCAAGCACTGGGACAAGAAACTAAAGAACTTGCAGAATCTCCATCCTGGGAGGTTTTGAAGACCCAACTGGGCAAAGCCTGGCCCAAGTTCAGCGTTAACCTTGCTTTGTGCAGGAGGCTGGACTCAGAGTGAAGATCTCCCACGGTCCCTTCGAACTGTAAGGATTCTGTAATTCTGAAATAATTTTCTTCTTTTTAACAATAACCAACCACACAGAAAGCTCTTGCTCCCTCCCAGAGTACTCAGTTGTGAACAAATACTATTTAAGTTTAATACTTTATAACTCACCCTGACTGTTGCAAAGGGTGGCTTTGGTGAGGTAACAGTAACTTCAATCACATGTGACACATCAGACCTAAAAATGTTACTAAGTATAGAAGAGCTGGTTTTGGTAACTTCTAGGTTCCTTTCTTTCTGAATTCAGGTTAAAAAGAAGGCTACTAAAAGAGCCTTTCTGTACAAACTACCAGTAGGTAAAGGAAGTTCTTTTACTAATCATTGTCATAGCATCTGAACATTCAACACTGCATTACATTATCAAGAGAGAAATATCAATGAGACATGGATCCACAACAGAGCATTAACATTTAAAGGGTTTTTACTGCATCTTTTCACCTGTATCTACTGCAGATCTCAGGAGCAGAGAGAAGCGTAGAAGCCCATTTTGACAATGTATGAACGTATGCAAATGTGCTAATGGAAGAAATATAAACACCTTGGATAAATTTACTGACATTTAAGGAATTCAAAAAAGGAAAAAGTGAAAGATTTGTTCTGTTTGATTTTATGGGAGCCAAGATTTCATCCCAGAGGAATAATATTAGGAAAGAAAAAAGAAAACATGACATGAGAAGGAAAAAAGCCAGAAGCTGGCTGAACTGTGTAATTCTGCCACTTCCAGTAGCAGGGGAAAATACAAAAGTTTTCCTCTCATGTAAGCTATATATGTTCTAAAATAAAGCATGCACAGCTTTAACCTGTCAAGTTACTGTGATTTATCAACTCATCACAGAAGATTTCCTACACAGCGAGACAGAAATGGACCCCTGTGCAATGGACGTGGGAGTCCAGCAGGCTCATGCAGAAGGCAGTACGTCCAGCCTGCGTGGGCAGTGTCCAGGTATGGCACACGCACGGCAAGATCTGGCAGCACCTGTGCAAGTTTTCTGGCGTGTGGACGCAGAAGCCAAGCAGCCAGTAGTCTCTCTCCCACCTGGACAGAAAGTGTTGAGCTGGAGAAAAGGGACGCATTTAAGGGAATTATGGATTGTGATAGCCTTAGCTCGTAACAGTCTTCCAGCATCAGTAGATTTGATGCTCCCACCTGCTATGAGGGAAAAAAATAAAATCAATAATTCATTTTTCTAAAAGGCCCTTTTTCATGTTATACAAATTAAAGTGCTAGTTCTACAAACTTGTACGTGTTTCACAATGCTACTGTGATAAATAGGACTATTTATCAAGGCTGGAGGGAGTTTCTGTCAGGCCTGAGACAACACTAAAAATCTGTTTTTCTTGTTACGCTAGAGTTACACTTCTTCCTTCAGACTCATCTGCTCTCCTCCTCCACATCTCCCTTTTTCAGGGTAGTAAAACGAAACGTACATGTTTATAAGTCACACAGAGATGTGCTTTTTATGCCTTTTTAGTCTAGCTGGTTATGCAGCTGGTATTGCTCTGGAAAAATGTGTTAACCAGGTCCCTTCTGGGTCTATCAGATGTAGAGCATCTCTCTGCCAATCTCAGGGATTGTAACTGTAACTGAAACAGTTTGAGCACGAGTCATTGAAGCTATTTTAGTGCAAATTGCTTGCCTACTGGTGAATGCTACATCTGTTATAGCGATGTAAACCAGGTCTCACAGGCTGACGTCTGTTTCATTTCTGCTTTTAATCAACAAAAATTAAGGCTGTCTAAACTTCTGCATTAACCATTCATCCACATAATATAAAGTACAAAACAAAATCTAATTAATTGTCTGTTCATGTTACAACTTTAATCTGAAATGAATACAAAACTGCTTGTGGGAAAAAAATGCAGAACAGATTGCTTTACGAGTTAGTCCATGAAAGAATGTAAGATTTTTTCTGCAGTCCATTGCATTAGTTTTCTTCCATATGATGCATGATATATCTTGAAATCAAGTAAAAAGCCTGAGAATGATCATGCCTTTGTCTAATCACATAGCAAATCATTGTCTGATGAAACACCTTTTTCTAAGCTTTGCAAGACAAGTTATTAGTGGACCGATCAAAAAATGTCACAGAAATGTGTACAAAGGGCACTCTAGTGTCATATCTATACTGAAACAAAATTTTTAAAGTTCAAAGCAAGCTCTTAGACAGTTCTGAAACTCAGCGAGACTAATTGATTTCTTTTTTTGAGTGCACACTTACCTTTTCGACTTACAGTTAAAATATAGCCATGCTCAAGTATTTCAGGAAAAAAAAATTCAATGCACTCAGATACTCTTGCCAACAACACATCCGACTTATAAAGTTAAAACCTACAATTTACCAACAGTTTTAAACTATAAAATTTTATAGCCGATATGTAAAAATTAGTAAGTACAGTACCTAAACATTTAAAATATGAAGAAAGACATTGATTATCTAGGAACTTAAGTTTCATTATTGTATTTATTTATATACCAAAGTCCAAAAGTTTTTACAAGAAATCCACTGTGTGTGTATATATATGCATTAAAAACCCCTCATTTGATCTTCAAGTCACCAAGGAAAATAAGATTTCTTTAGCCTTTACCTCTAGGATAAGTAAAAGGGAACTTTCAGTTTGCCACGTTAAAATTATCAATATAATACATTTTAAGAAGGGACAAATACGTGTTTAACAAACGTTTGTGGGCTTCTCTGCAAAATGGACTACTACCTACTCAAAGAAGTGGTCGCCTGTTGAGCAATGAATAGTGAAATGGGGACACTCTGTGGGGAAATGAAAGAAATGCAATTTCTTGCGCTTTCTGGTTTATTATCTTCAATCCTTTACAGTAGCCTGTTTATCATGATTTGATGAAGAGAGAGACAAAGCATTTAATTCCTGCACTTACTCAGTTCTCTCAAGAGCTCTTTCTAGTTTTCTGCAAAGGCCACGCTGATTTTTGCAATAATTGGTTATGAATCTGCTCTTGGATCCAGACTCTGTTGATAACTTTGCTGAGAATCAAAGTTATAAAGTTTGTGTGCTGTAAAAACCTGAGGAAGCCTTGTCCCAGGGTGCCCTATGCATCAGTGCATTTGTAAGTAAGTGAGTAAATTTAGGCAAAGACTTTTCCGCCATTTGCATTGCAGAACTCCCAAAGTGAAATCTTTGCCATAAAACTAAAGGAGTGGTAACGCTAACTCCGGAGGCAGCAGAGCCTCTTGCAGAAGCAGCTCTCCAGGCTTAGCAGAGTTGTGTGGGTATTCTCTCCTCTCAGCCCTCTGCCTCAGCAAGAGCCCTGGGCAGGCACAGAGCTTCCTGACCCACGCGGATCTGGCTGCTTGCGCTTCCTGGATACGCTGTCTCTTTTCTCTTACAGACCACCACCAACTTCTTTACAAAGTTTTGCAAGTCATATTCATTTGACAAGATCTATATATTATAGAAACTTCCACACACAAAAATGCATTTGTTTTGTTTTATGGTCTGCTTTTTATGGTTTTGGGATGGTTTTTATGCCTCTGGGATAGATCAGACCCATTGAACATTGCTGAGTGAAGACTTGAATTTCAAGCGCTAGGACTGCTTGTCCAGTCAGAGTTAAGTACATAGAGAAACCACAGCTCAGAGTATCAGGCAGAGTCACTGAGAGAATAGCAGAGCCTCCCCTCGGTACCTCCGTAGACTGTTCTGGATTATGTGATACCACTATATACAACTTCTAGCCACACCACAGTTGCTCTAACCCTAGTTACAGATGGGTAAGTAACAGCTTTCTGCACTGAGGAAGAGAATCAGTACCTCATTGCTACAGTCAAAGAGCACACAAAGGAATAGATTCAATCCATGCATTTGTGATTCAGTGTCTTCAATTAAAACCAACGTGTATTAGTAGGGAGACAAAATACTGATGTTACTGTACTAGTTTCTCTTTTGAGGACTCTGTATTGGGGCTTATGGGGTTCATCTGATCTCTCTAGGAAGGACATGGATAGTCAAGAATGGGGACAGATTTTAGCAAGAACATGTCTGTCGAGGAACAACCAATTTTAAGCCACCTCAGTTAAATTCTATTACCTGCCCTTCCATCCACCCAGATCAGTAGTTGAGTTTTTCAACTACGATTATATTTCTTTGAAATTAAGAGCAGGATGCTTAGAAGCCAGCTCTATATTAAACAGCAAACGGGACCAAAATCTTAGTACAAAAATATCATTAATGTTTGTATTGGCTGTAGGTGGCATGGTTTTGGTAGCAGGGGGACTGCAGAGGTGGCCTCTGTGAGTACAGACCAGGAGCAATACATCAATCTTCCCCAAGTCAAGTCTGTTTTGCCTGTGATGGTAATTGGTAAGTGATCTCCCTGTCTTTATCTTGACCCATGAGTTTTTTCATTTTATTTTCTCCCCATTCTTTTGAGGAGGGGGAGTGAGAGAGCAGCTTGGTGGGCATCTGGCAGCCAGCCAAGCTTAACCCACCATAATGTTACAGACCTTCTTACAGTAAGACCTCATGTATTTGCAGTAATTACCAAGCATTTCCACAATTAGCAAGTAACAAGGACATGTAGTTAGTAGACAATCGAGGGGACTGCTACATGACAGTATGTGCTGTGTCTTTTTTTTTTTTTTTGGCAACTATAGCTTAGTCTTAATTTTTAAGGAAAATACTTACTGGAATGCAGTACAAAACCTCTATTTCAAACAAGTAGCTATGTCTCAGTAATAGGAGATCTGCTGGGAAGCAGGAACCAACTAGTGTCTAAATTTGGGGGTTTGTAGACTATGAAAGGAAAATGCAGCTGAAGCAGAAAAAACAAACCCAAAAACCAAAACGTATCACAAGCACACCATTGTTAGAAAATGCAGTTTAAAAAGGCCACTATGAAATCTCAGAATTCTGCCATCCTTTAAGAGGAGATTATGAATCAAACTTAGTTAGCTCTTTTGTTTATTGTGCAACAAAAGTAGGGAAGAACACAAGAACAGATAACTAAATATGTCTAAGTACATGGTGACCTAGTTACATAGATGCTGCACTCACCCATTACATCTGAGAGCAGCTTCCCTAATCCCCAGGCTAAAATTCACATGAAATCCAGGATTTCAAGAAAAGAATGTGGAACTAATTATTTAAAATGTATGCACTATCTGTGAGCAAACACCAAACTGGATTAAATTGCCTGACATGTATTATGCCTAGTGGGTATGATTCAAAATCTGAAATTTACAGACAGACGTTTTAGGGTGCTATACATCTGTCCCTACGGGAATCCTGTCGTTTAGTTATCTGCAACTGCAGGGCTGAGCTATAAGTTTTGGCCCAGCTGAGCTACAGAAGAGAAACATCATCACAAACGCTTAGAACCCTGTGGAACGCTAAACCAAATTGTGGAATGCTCCTGTTAAAAGGCTGTTTCCAGTCAATCCAACTACAAATGGCAACCTCGTCACTCGGGCTGAGACTTCTAAATCATAGATACAATACAAGCCAGCACACTCTGCTGGGTGCCAGGGTGCTTATCCCATCTCTAGCCAGTGCTCAAAAGCTAATCACAGAGCTAATCACAAGCTCACATAAATCTCTGAGCCTTTACAATGGCAGAAGTGGACTCTTGGGTATTTGTGATTCTAGGCTGTGCTACAATGGCTTCTAATATGCAGACCTTCTTCACTGATTTTGTCTTACCGTATGTAGATCACAAAGCTAGAGATGCAGTACATAAAACGTAAGAGGGTGCTTTCTTCTTTAATATAGTCATTTTTCTGTCAAGTATTGTACAAGCCAGTATCAGAATTCTTTCCTATTATGAACTAGAGGTTGTCTTGCTTTTGATTTTGCAGAAGAATTTTAATTGAAATACTTAGAACTCAAGCTTGGAGTTAACTTATCCTTTGAAGCTGGAAATCTTGATCTCAAGGGATTCATTCTGCCTTGACTGTGGGTTTTCTGTAAAGCAAAGCCAGATTGTTTTATTTGGTAGAGACTGAGCAAGCTGTTACTGACTTTTAAATATTCAGGATCTGTTCCAAAGCATGATGGTTGCTAACATGAATGATATAATTTTTAATGGAAATTAATTGTATTTTTATTTCACAGTCTGTGCTGTAAACTGTCTTACTTCTGACTTCAATCGCACTATAGGGAAGGCTATAAGCAAGTAGTTCAGTGGGATTGTTTTAAGCTAATATGACTGTAAACTGCAAAAAGTGAGGAGGCAGCATATATTAAGCTCTGCCACTCATCCCCAGTGGTAGCTTTCAGCAAACCAGAGGGGTTAATTTCCTAGACCAGCACACCAAAATGCAGGTTGTTAAAGGCTGTAGTGAGCTGTAGTGTGACCAACACTTTTCCCACTTTATGTGGTGCAACTGCCTGGCAGCCTAGCCAGAAATCTGCTGCTTTACTCATTAAAATCTTTTTTTTCCCAGGGTATTGCCATGCAGATAAAAGGAAATTCAAAACCATTCTATTAACATGACCTCTGGGGAGTCACCAGTCTATTTCCAGCTAAAGCAGAATCCAGTGTTTTGGGCACTGATTTAAAACTTCACATGGAGCAGTATAATAGGAAACATATCTTCAGTCACCCACAGAAATTCACTTTCATCCTTCAAAACTGCAGATAATTACAGTATTTAGCATCACCTGGACCCACCTGGAATCTTGGTCAATTTCCAGTGATGCTTGAGCCATCTCCCCAGAGAAACCCTGAGGAACCTGAACCACTTTGCAGCACTGCTGGAAAACCATCTCAGCTGGTTCTCGCAGGCCAAACAGGGATTCATGCCTGACAGTAAGGGCAGACGTCTCTCAGAGAGCAGCTGGCACCCAAACGTTTGCCAGCCCCCAGACCTCTACTGCCAGCCAAGGGAGATCCTACGGACTAGGGATATCCATGCATGGTATATCTTTCAGTGAGGCACAGCTAGGTTCTGAATTATTTGCATTTTCTGTATGTCTTAAGGGTGCATTCCTGTGTAAATAGGATTTAAATTACGGGATTTAAATAAAGCTTACACTCCACTTTCAGGTAGAAACAATAGGGTATCTCTTTGTCAAATCTGAGCTTCTTTACCCGAGGCTCCAGCATGCAGGTATGTGCAAAGAGGAAGGTTCATATCCCATCCCCTTCACTGTGTGGGGAGGAAACGGTGAAGCCAAGTCTTAAATACATCAGTTATAGAAAGAGTAGGACACTGCAACAGGGACAGCAAAAGCATTAACACCTACAGCTTCTCTCTTACTGACAGAGGATACCCTCTACTGTCCAGCACCAATACTGAGACCATGATTGCAGATGAAGGAAAAAGGGGAGACAGACTGGGCTGCACAGTGCCAGCATGCGTTAGAAATAAGATATGGCATAGGTTAACCCTACTAATAACAAATGCTTATGCATCCCCAAACAGAAAACCCAACTGGATTTACCTTTGAATATTCAGAAAAATAACTTCAGGAAGAAATGAAAGGAAAGCAGATGTCTTTTTTCATATATAACAAAATGCAAAGTCTGGCTTTAGGTGCAAAGGAGATTGCAAATCTGCAGTCACCAGAGCTCCAGATTTGGTGGAGAACTGGGCCGGTTTTCGAGATATATGTACCCAGTTTAGACCTTGGGGCAGCCAGTTCCATTAACGCTTTGCACAGTATTAGCAGCCAAATACAGGCAGAGGCTCTGCTTCTTAACAGAGATGTCAATTTTACCTGCTGAGTGAAAGGATGAGGACAGGGAGAGGAATTAACCCATAAAGAACTGCTGCTCACCTGTTGTAGTGCAAGGGATGTTTCACATACCGCAATCCTGATGTGTTGCCACAACTGCAGGTAGAGTCCTTTCCCTCCCTACTCCCTGCTTTCCTGCTTGCTGGGGGCCGAGCAACCTGCAAAGCATGGCAGAAAGCTGGCCTTCGTATTCCAAGGTATTAGTCCTTTTATCCAAAAAACAAACAAGCAGAGACTGTAGATTGATGTCACTGATAAACTAAACAAAGAAACAGCAATGTTGTCATTTCAATTAATGTGGCCATTCAATGTAAGTGGCCCACAGAGCTCACCTGTCTGAAGCTCAGACATTCAGGTTGGTGGCAGACTGCAGGCAGGTAGAACAGCATCAGGTCACAAACCAGGGCTGTTTTAAAGCTTTCCTTTGCAATAATAACTTCTTGAAAGATGGGGCTTTACTATTTATTTATTGCTATTGAGAATGAGGATTCTGGACTGTAAAATGCACCTGGTACTAACCAGCAGTAACACAACCAGGAACTGCAGTTGGTTCCTGTTCTCACCTAGAGAAAGAACAGCATCTCCGGTGGACTACATTGGTAGAGCTTTTATATCGCTGGACAGCCCAAAACTGACTGCTCCCTGGCTATTTGAAATTCTTTGTTATCTTTTAAAATTTAATTTATTTACTATATTTAAGTTTTATTCATTTTTTACAAATACTCTGTTAAAATACTGTATTATTTTTTCAGCATTGGTCTAATTTTATCAATTACCTCTGAATAACAGTATTTCAGTATTCCTATATTTGAACATAAGGAATAAAGAATTTTGGATTAGAGTCTGTTTTATAGATAGTCACCACAGCTGGTGCTCTAATACTCCCAGGGATAAATGTCATATAAGCTACCCAACTAGGCAGAACTGTTCTTAGGCAGACTCTGCAGGTAAGAACAGCTGTGATTCATAAAGAAGCATGATGAGGCTTTTCAGATTTCCTCTGTCTTCTGAGAATTCAAAAGGAAAGAAAGACATGATTCTACTGTAGAATCCAGGTAGCCCGACTCATCCGCACGAGATGCTGCCAGAGCAGAAAGGCTCTGTCTGCTAGGGGCGCATACAGCGTGCCCTCTCTCTTAGGGGCGCTTGGAAGTGACAGGGCGCGTGCCTCTTAGAGAGGGTCAAAATAAGAAGTAAAAATATGTGTATTCAGAAGCAGCCATTTCCTGGACACAGAAGAAAGTTAGTGAACATTTATTTCAAATCTTCAATTCCCAATACTGTGATTTCAAAGCTTTGAAATACCTGTGAAATATCTTTTCTTTCCCATTAAGTATATTCAGTGCCAGTGAAGAGTTTCAGTCTTTTCGGGAACAATATAGATGAAAAACCAAAGTCAAACCTACCTAAGTATTGCGAGAGTTCAGATTCCGTTGCTGTTTTGTTTTTATTCTCCCTAGAGACCCTGTAAATAACAGCAGTAATTACTGTAGTTTCATTTCCAGTAGTGTAAGATTTGCATGGGCACTACTACTCTAAATCCAACTCTATACCTAACTCTCTAAACTGCCTGGCCAATTTTTCAGTTGCTTTCAAGTGGCAATCAATAATCAACCTGCTAGCAATAGAAACCTTTTAATCCCTATAGAACATAGTTTCCTTGCTAATTTAACTTGACTGACTTCCGTCTAGAATGTAGTCCTTTGTAAAAATAGCAATTTGCTTTTGACCAACAGCAACTGCATTTTCATAGTCTCGTCATACGTTGAAATACCAGGTTCAACAGTTAGCATGTGTAAAAATGCTGGGAAAAACTCAGTAGTGCAGCTTTGTCAGCAGCTTTCCAGACTTTTGAGAACAACTGTGCCAAGAACCACATCTTCTGCGCCCAATGAAAATAAACCAAAACAGAGATCTTACCTGGGTGTTTGACAGTAGTGGGACACAGACACATAGAGTTTTTAGGTGGGAAATAATCCCAGGTACATAAATGATATATGAGTACGTGTTTGGGAAAGTTCTATGAATTTCCATGATAAGGCATGTGCAGTTTACTGTCTACCTCTTTTTATGACTTTTAAGTGCCAACATCTCCCTAGCCGCTCAGCCTAAAATGAGGCACTGCACTTGTATCTTCCTTGTTTTGAGCCACTCGTCAGAGACACTGAAAATAAAGTATTTATCAAGTAGTGCTTTTACTAAGGAAAACTTTTATTTCAACTGTGCAATCAATCAGTACTTAGACAGCAGTTTCATAAACATTTGGCATTTAAACTTCTATTACTTTTTGGCATGACCTTGGGGTAGTATATAAACAACCCTGGAGGGGAAAAATGAACCAACACACTAGGTAACATTTACTAGAATGCTAGAAAAAGAAAAACAAATCCACATTATTAAACAAAATAGTTTTTAAAAGACATTAAAAAGTTACATTCAAATCAGGGCAAACATTAGCTTCCCTCATGCAATGGAATTCACAGAGCTGATCCCCTGAGACAAATATAAAATTAATACAATTCAGCTCCATCCTCCATTAGCCAGTCAGCCATTGCTGCCCTTAGAAGAAAATGGCACACGGAGTGAAAGGATCCAGAACACCACAACATGAGATACACAGCTGGCTCCTACACTGGCAATTCATTCACAACTTTAAAAAAACCCAAAAGCCAAACAATCAAAAAGCAACATTTGTGTAAGTCAGTTTTTCATATACAGTCAGTCTTTACTGAAAACACACCAGGCAGATGCAATGTGAGTATATGCAACCATGAAAAGCTGAAAACTTCCAGAAGGAGCACAGCTCGCAATGGAACCAGAGGGCCCAACACGGCAAAACCTTAAACATGTGTTTACACCCCTTTTGAGTCAATTAGGACCAGTCTCAGTGTAAATATAGAGGAATTCCAAAGAAATAAACTTACTCGCGCTTGAGCCAAGTTGAATTTGTGTTCTTTTCATACGGGCCTCTATTAACAGAAAGTGATTTGGTTTGGACTTGCATTGAAGAATAGTATTTTTTGAAACACATGTTCCAAAATACACAGTTACATAAATAATATATTTTTAACTTATGTTATTATAGAAAGGCGCTTAATATTTCCTGCAGACAGTCAAATTCCTGTGCTTTAGAAATTGCTTGCTATTAGCAGAGCTGCAGTTGCAGCAACTACGTGTGTAACAATTGCTCAAGCTAAAAATTACCTCTTTAGCATTTACTAGGTGTAATTCTGCTTTCAATTTTACCAGAATAACTTCAGCAAATCGATTTCTGTGAAATACCACCAGAATTACACCTGTGCAGCTCTCTCTTCGGTTGGTATGAGAGAGATTTTTGGCTAAACATGAAGTGCCCTACAAAACCTACCAACTTTCTCCATGTTAGGAGATGGGCTTTTCCCTCCATGAACTTCATTCTGTAATGAATAAAATGAGCAAGAGCTCCTGGTCTTAGGGCTTACAAGTTTGCTCAGAGTAACATGTTACTGAGACCCAGCAGTCCATGGTAACTATTCTTGTGTATGCTCAGATTGCAGCAAACAGTAGTCATTCAAGTTGACTTGGTTTGCAATGAAAAAGAGGTAAACTGACTTGAAATACTCAGTATTTACTACAGGCTAAGACTAGATGCATGGAGAGTTACAGTGGACCTCTGATGCATGGTAACTTGTTACCTTAGAAAAATCCATTTGCCAAGGGGCGTTTTAACCCCCTAAGAATTCTGTCCTTTAAAAATAATAATACTGTGAAGACTTAAAAACCAACCCAACAAAAAAGAGCTGATTTTGTCTGTCCAGACCATGCAAACTGAAATAAAAATTAATTCTCCCATTGACTTAAAAAGAATCAGGATGAGGACCCTGATTTGAATAGGGCAAACAAGATTTAGCTCATAGTCTAAAGCAAGGGAATAAAACCAAAGAGGGAATGAATTATGAAAAATAATTAAAAACAGACAAAGAAATCTCTTGATACTCTTTTCTGTTAAAATCTCATAAATTATACAGAAAATGTACAGCTAATATAGGAAATTATTATAAGTATACCTAGATTTTTCAAGTTTCTCTTACAAAAGCAGAGCTATTAAAAACAAAACCATACCACAAACCAACTGATAGGCCCTGTTCTACACAGCATACACATTCCCAATTCTCCTAGATAATTCCGGAAAGATGAGAATACTTTTTATTTGTTAAATATGAAGAAAGTATACAAGTGTAACTGTGGG
The DNA here is from genome assembly GCF_964195595.1 of Calonectris borealis. NCBI lineage: Eukaryota > Metazoa > Chordata > Aves > Procellariiformes > Procellariidae > Calonectris > Calonectris borealis. The sequence goes on from NC_134322.1 coordinate 15,268,284, forward strand.
CAGATTTGGTTTTGGATCCAGGTCCTGCAGAACAGGCACTGCTGTTGCAATTGAAGGGCAGAGTCCTCACTTGGAAACACAATTAGCATGGTAAGCCAGTTTCAGGATTTCCTCTATAAGTTTTGATGCTTTTCAAGTCACATCAACTGTAACATTTTTGCTTTCTTTTTAAAGTACAAGGGTTGCATATACACTCATTACACCAGCCATGGCTCTTTAGTTCTTAATACACTTAAATGAAATCAATTCACATAGTGTAACACTAAATTCCACATTTATGTTCATCTTCCAGAACATATTTAGTAAAATTCATAATTAAAAAATGATAATTTTTTCTCCAGGACCCAGTTTCTACAGACATAACCGAGAAAAAAAAAATACTGGAAAACCTGAAATCATTCTGCCTGCTGTGTTCTGCCAGCTCTTTCTAGGCAAATGGAATGAACAAAGTTTACAAATGAAAAACTGATTTCCTTAGACAGCCACAGGTATAAACTTTTAAGAAAATTAGTATCTGTAATATCATACCTATAATTACATGTGTTGGCTTCAAGGATATGAAGCATTTAAACTTTGAGCCCAATTTTGCACTGTTACAATCGTTACTCTCTATTGAGTTCAATAGAGAAAGTATCCGTTTCTACACAATTTTTCTGGAGATTCCTTTGCTTACATTGGTGGAGTTTTCAATCATAAGACAAATTTTCTCTCACAAAATCTTGTGATATATTAGTAATAGGCCATGAATTTTGAGGAGAACATATTTTTTGTTATGTAGTAATCATGACTATGTGACAAAGTAAAGGGAAACACACGAATGTAGACTGGGTTCTGGAGAAATGTATTATATTTGGTTAACATAAAAATAAAGAAAAAGACAGAATAATTAATGTCTAACTAAGCTTGCCTGTATGCTGAGGTAACCTTAAATATCTTTGGTTTTCTTTATTTGCTGATAAAAAGTACCTTAATAAAACATTAAGTGATTAATAGAGTTCTGGATGGACTGCTCTCTAATACATTGAATATTTTCATCTCTTTGGCTGTTGAAGTTAGAGCATCTATATTAGATTGACAAATTTTATATGAAGTCTCTTTTTCTCAAATTATCCATGGATTAAACTACAGAGTGGGTCTCTGGAAGAAAAAGTTTAGGATTTCAAGTATTTACCTGTAATGAAGGTCATAAAATTACATCCGATTATCAGTACTTACAGCAAACAAGTCTTTGGAGAAGCAAACAGTTACCATCGGCATATCAGCTCTTTTTGAATTAAACTAACGAAAGAGGCTACTCTGAAAGATGAAGTGTGAAACTTCATGCTACAGTTACACATTCTTAATCTAGCTTTGATTAATTCACACTTTACCTAACTAGAAACAGTACTCTGCTGTACACTAAACATTCTGCCTGACGAGACCAAAAATAAATCTTTGGTGAAAAGGTTTTCTTTTTCTTCAGCAAGTAGATAAAAAACTGTTCAAAAATATTTTTTTAATACTGTATTGTTGATCAACTACATGCTGGAGAAAAACATTACACTTGGAAGTCTTTGGAGATATCTGCTGGTATTATCGTAACTTTCTTTAAAGGCTCTTGTAACAACAAGGTAGTTAAAATTGTAGAAGCATACAACTCACCTATGCAATCAACTACTACAATCCAGAAGCCCTATTGTTTTTTGTTAGTTACTACTTATACAATAAAATGTATTCAGCTCCTCAAACCTATAGCTTTTAACTAGTTCAATTATTTTTGGACAATATGTGGCTTCCTTCTCTTCTACAGAAAAGTCTTTGGTACAAGATTATTTTTAAAGCATTTGAATCAACACTGTTATGAAAAGGTGAATGTGTACTGTCTGGTTCAGAACTAGCAAACAGTTACAAGGTAAAGAACTACAGTAACTAGAGGTCAATTCATCAACACAAAACAGACAGAACAGTAGGGCTTATTGACGACTTCTGACCACCTTTTGATACATGAGGAACAATACAAAAGTCAGCCTGGCCTACCTTAAGGGTGACATCTGGCCCCAGAAAAGTCAATGGGAGTTCTGACAGACTTAACTAGAGCCAGGAGTTCCTATGGTTGCTTTCTCACAACATTACATTTTAAACTTTTTTCTTTTTAAAGTAAAAACATATGCCTAATTTTTTTTTTCTTTTCTTTCTTTCTTTTTTTTTTTTTAAAGTAAAACAGGGAAAGAGGAGGCATGGAGAAGAGGACTGGATATAGATACAGGCAAGTTTATAACATTGGATGATTCCAACCTCCTCCCTCTCTCTCCCTCTCTCCTATTAAAAAACAAAACATGATACCCTGTCAGTTTGCGCCACGTTTCCGTGAGGCAGCTCAAAAGTAACAAACTGTTCCCTGAGTACAGGAAAAAACAACAACAACAAAAAACCCAAAAAAACACTAGAATAACTTTTAAAGGAGGTAGTATAAAACAGGAATTGCATGGGTTCAAGGCAGTAGCAGTACTCACCTCTTTCAACAGACTCTTCAACTAAAGCTCTGGCTTATTTATTTCTCATATAGCCTAATCGGAGTTTTAGATTGGCATGTGGGTAAAGTCACTCCCTGAGCTAAAATTCCTGGCTAACAGCACACTAGGCGAAGGCAAGGAGCAGGGTTGTATCCTAACAACAGCTCTGAGACATACCAGGATGCTAGCAGTGCTTATCAGCACTCAAAGCTGGGTAAAAATGAACGACAAACTCATGATACAGTTTACTTAAAACATCCAAGAAGCGTTTAAGGCATCTTTCTGTACTCCAGAGCTTTATGAATACTAAAAAGGCATAAGGCAAATCAGTAATTTCATAATATATAATGCAAGGCACCATTGCTAAGAAGTACTGCAATACTGGAATACTCAGCATTATTACCTACTCCATGACTCTCAGGCAGAGCCAAACTGTTTGGAAATGCTGAATACTTCTTCATTTTGCCATGCTTTTTAGCATTAACTGTCAATAAAGGGGCAACATTTGTCACTGTGGGGAACCCAACATGTCCCGGAGCCCTAAGGATATAGCATACATCCTGTCAGCAGTTGTTGGCACAAGTTTCTGGGGGAAAGGCACTGTCCTAGGCTTCCTGGGGTTATGAGAAATCAAGAGGTACAAAAGACTTTATGTGGCTGTATACATGGAAGCACCAACTCCAGTTTTCCCAGTTTTTAACTATGTCAACCTCTATGTCAACCACATTAAATCATTACATTTTATACTCTGAGGTTTCCTTCTTTTCAAAGACAGAGCTTCAGCTAAACAATCTTGTTCACCTACCTATACAACTCCCTGATCACTGAGTGCACACACGTGCACACACACACATATTCTACACACAACTGAAAACAAACAAAAAAAAGAAACCCAAAGTAAAACAATACTACTAGGAAGTATCATCAGTTCCATAGCTGAGACCAACTAGAACACAAATGAGGTAAAGCAGTCGTCATTCAGAGTTCACCTCTCGGCAAACTGAGGTAGATAGTCAGCAAAAGGGCCAACAGCCTTCCCTTTGCTCCAGTGACATATTTTTAACTTTAGTCAGAAATTTTCACTGTCCTTTCACATTTGTTGACCACTGAACATTCAAAATGAGTGAGTTTTAAAAAACAAACAAAACAAACAAAGAAAAAAAAAGAAAAAACATTCAACAGAAATATGGGATCACCTGCTAGGTTAGTCAGGCTTTCCACAATAGAACTTTGGCTCCCTGTTCATTGTCCTTCGAACAGACATACACTGCAAGAATGTCTGGCGTGGCCCTAAGGATGTCAGTTTTGCACCGCAGAGTGTATCTGAAGAGGTGAGGTAGGAGTCTGGTCAGTAGCGAATGGCAGAGGAGACTCTGTGCAGTTACTTATGGCAGGGCTCATCATGTTTGCACCCAAGTCACTGCTTACAAAAGGACTGGTAGTGGGAGGGGTGGCACTTGTCACAGAGGAGAGGTGTATCTCATCATTGGACTCGTGAGAAAATCTTCCAGAGTCACCAGTCTCGTGGCTTCCTTCGCTGTTGGCCGAATGCTCCGTATCGGCAACAATACTGAACGGCACCTGGAAATTAGACTGCTGGCCAGGAGAGCTGGGGGAGTCATCCTCACTGATCAGCACAGTGGTGCCTGGCTGATACAGACACACCGCCTGGACAAATCTTCTCTGAGGCTACATGAAAAGCAGAGAGAAAAAGGTTGTTCAGCCTCTGAAAAGCTGAGCCATAATTTGAATTTTTACTGCATTTCCTATCTCCTATTCTGCCAGAGTGCCTCTAACAGCACTGGCTCGGAACAATCTGGGCTTTCCTACAGGAGGTTAAAAAGAATCAATCTCAAGTCTTGCTCATACTTTTCTCTTCCATAATAGATGAAATAATCCCTTCTAGCTAAGCGTGGTTAATCAAGAATGATTTCACTGGAGAGATCTGAGTGGTATTTTAAAAACATACTTGGTAGAGCACTCTCCTATCCCTTCATGCACGTTCTTTAAGCATTAGTCCTTGGGTGGTAGCAAATATTTTGCTTATAGAGGCATCAGAAATATGCAGCTGCTTCTGGAAAGATTTTGGAATACGAATTTACAACATGGATATCAAGACTTCCTATTCCTTAAACATACAAAAGCACAATACAAGTTACAATTCAATAAACGCTAGTTAGATGCTCCGTAGGTGTGAACTTGCATGATAATGTTCAGGATTTGGTTTAACACTTCAGTTTTAAACTGTTATCTTTCTCATCCAAATAGCAAAGGTGTCCAGAGCAACAATTTCAGAAGCCAGACAGTTCTACTCAGATTCTCAATTTCTTCAGTGCTCTGGGTAAATAATTTAATTTCCCTCTTTTGGTTTCTCTTCAGCAAGCAAAATTTTAGCTGTCAGGGTGGGGGGAGATTCTTTATATTTTTATATTATTTTTATTTATAAATACATATTTAATTTGTATTTATGTTTATACAAAGTCTCTGCAGATGTAGTACTGTAGATGCTATGCATAGACCCAGTACACAGAAATCCTTTTGCTCACAGATAAAAGGGCACAGGCAAGAAAGCAATCAGTTAACTGTAAAGAGTTACAGTATCTGACAACTTGGGACAGAAAATGAAACTTCCATAAGACTTTACTACAAGGTAGAACACCATCAACCTTAATTGAAACTATCCAATTAAAACTTAGACCACTAACTATACTTTTCCATAAATAGAAAACTATGTGTCTTCCTTTGCAAACACAGGGTATTACAGTAAAGATTGCGCATCTCTGCCTATTAGACCAATTACCTCCTCAGTCTTCACCTTCTTAGTATCTTGGAAGAACAGCCACTTTTTCTTGCAGTTAGCCTTTGTGACAGGCCCATAGCTGTTAATAATCAGATCAGATCCCCCCTACAATAGAGGGAGACACACAGACATTTATTTTAACGAACTAAATTTCTAAGATATTTGAAAATATTTTTCTATTCCTACCTATTGGCTCCATACTGAAAAGGAAGACAAATGAAGTCTTAGTGCTCAGTCACGTTTTTGTGGTCTGGTATTTATCTACTGCTCGAGACAAGTCAAGACAAGATCCACTAAATCTGGCAAGCCCACAGGCCAGACCCAACAGCTATAATACTGCAAACACACAGCAAAATATTCCAGCCACTGCTCTTGCTCTACTACTTTGAATGTGACCATTCATAGACATAGTGTCTGTGCCTGCAGTGGGGTCCATTTCCATTTCCCAGCTCTTGCATCTATCCTCAGGGAGCAGCTCCATTCAAGTTTGCAGTGTGTACAGAACAAGCCTTAAATCAGTATGCCTGCATGTGAAAGTAAGGCCAATGTGTTTTTGTCACACTGGACTCCTGGACTGTAGGATTCCACACATCCACTGATACATCCTGCCATCTAGATTAATTTATAATTTGACCAAATATGAGTTTATAAAATGTAACATTGTCTTACCAGTAAACATACAGAAAAATAATAATATTTTCTTTAATACCTGCTTAGTGTCATACTTGACTAGATCGTGCACAGGCACTTACTGAGCCAGGTGCTGACGAGGACTCTCTCACCTATCTCCTTGGACTAGCAGAGGCCACCTATAGAGCTTTTATCCTTTGATGCTGTGCCAGAGGCAAACTCTGCAATCTGCGGAGTACAGTGTAAGACAAGTGTACTGAATCAGATCTCTAGCTGATCTTTAAGATGAGTTTGAAAATTTGACCCTGGATTGCCAAGCTTGTGCTTTTCCCATTTAAAAAAACCTGCTGTGGATTTGTAGTGTACATATTTTACTTCTGATAAGGACTCAGATGTTATAGCAATGAAATGTAAAGAAAGATTTCTGTTTTGGGAGTGAGTAAAGCTCACAGTACCTTAGCATCGATGAAGCTGTTTCCCACTATCATTGGCAATAAGGATTCTTCATTCTCTGCAATTCCTTCAATATTCTTCTCCACCTCATTAGTACTGGCTAATGAGATGCTGGTATGTGACAGCTGGTCAGTGCTTTGCTGCACAGGTTTAGGAGCAGATGCTTTCCTACACAATGTTAAGCAGGAATAAAATTGACCCACAGGAAGAAAATACAGAAAATCAAGGATAAACTTTAAAGCTATTATTAATCAAGTAATATTGGTATATTCTTGGCATTTACATTTTGATATATAATACTCCTAACTCTCGCGGAATTTAAATGTTATTGCTTGTGATAAAAATAATATCTGCTTCCAGTTAATCATACACAGTAGGCTATAAGTTTATGTGCAGACAGAAATTGTCATGATTAGTAATATTACTTGGAGAACTAACCGCTAATTATATTAAGACCTTTCTACCATGCTACACAGAGACTGTCTCCCAATCCATATTTTTTCCTGCATGTATGCTAAAAAGCCCTTGTTACTAAAATATACTTTCAGACAACTTTTAATTTATTATTTCAAGTAACTTATATTTGTTGTGATCCCAAAGTTATGGGCAGAGTCACTGGGCCAGTTTATGCCCCATAGCAGCTCATGACAAGACAGACGGTGGCTTGCACCACTGCAAAGAAACTGCATCATGGGACTGCTCTATGTCAGAGTTCCTCTTGTCCAGCAACACCAGAGGGTTAAAGCCTTGCAAACCAGGTCTGGGCAGGCTGGAGGGTTAAACAGGAGGAACAGATGATGTAAAGCAGCATGCTCATCTGACTCAAAAATGTTTCTTTATTTGGAAACATGCCTTATACTTGGTTGTCAAAGCACCACTGACTCGCTCTGTGGGTTCTTCCTTCTTTTCATTGGAGAAGGGACTCAGGTAGAGTAGGAAGAGCCAACAAAGTGCTTTGTTTCCACTGCTGGTAGGAATAGGTGAGGAGACAGAGTACTTCAGAGAACTTAGCACTCTTGGAGAAGAAGGCACGTCCCAAGAATCAGTGCATTAAGAAAGAGCTCCATCTTCAAGAACAAAAACATACCTGGCTTTACTGCGATAAATCAAGATCAGGATGCAGATAAGGATGCAGGTCAAGGCTATGCAAACCCCGACAACAATGCCAGTCATTGATTTCTGGTCCAGATGGTAATAGTCAGAATATGCTATAGCAAAAAAGAACACAGGAAGGCTCAGTAAATAAGAAGAGTTACCCCCTGCTCCCTGTCAGGAAATTAATAGGGTTGCAGTCACAACCACAGAGACAAATGCTTCCTTTTAATGAGATTTCCAGACCTTCTCTGTCATACATTTTGACACTTTTGAAAATAGAACTTGTTGACCAAACAGAGGAGTGTATTCACTCCTGGTGTGGGAGGGGAAGAAGGGACTGCCCCACATCACACTCTCTTTGGTGACCTACAACATGGAGCAGAGGAGCTCTCTCCAACCCCCTCCTTACAGGGTGCTACTAGACAACAAAGGGAAAAGGCTTGGAGAACTCCAGCCACTGTCACCTAGGAGGGTTCACTTTGGTTTATGCTTTGACATCACATGTCTATTAACCTAATCCTGAGGGCATGACTCTATTTGCTTATTCAGGCCTAAAATATAACTGAATTCCAGGAAGGGAGAAAACTTGAACAAGAAAAATCCCCGTGTTTTAATCACAATTCAAGGTGTAGCAACAAGGAAAGGTTAAAAGGTTCATGTACCTGAATAATTACTAGCTCTTGTCTCCCCAAATAGCTTCAAAATCTGTAACAAGTCACCAAGATAAATCCTCTTCTATGTCAGACAAAGACAAACAATGTGTTCTTCCATTCTTATATGGAGAAACCACTGATGTTACCTTAATTTCCGCAAGGTAACACATAGCTTTCCCCAAAGAGCTGCAGGTGGGGCTGACTTTGGTGAAAATATATGCTGGTATATCACTGACTGACAGGTTGATTTGGGTTGCTGCAATACCAGGAACCAGCAAATTTCAACAGATTTATCTGAGATGCCACCTCATCTCTGCTGGGCTGTCTGGTTCTAACTGACCCAGTGCTACTCGTATCTCAAGCCAAATAAAGGACTTAAAGGAAGTGCCTTAAAAGAGTGGCTGCAAAGTTGATATTGATGTAAAATTCAAAACAGTTACGTATTCTCATTTGAAAGGCAAACTTCCACTTTCTGAGCAAAAGAATTAAAACAGTTCTGAGTTGAACTGAGATAAAAATTCCAAAATGGTTTCGTTTAGAAGAAAACACTACACTGTTAGGACTGCCTCACATAAAACAGAATGGTTTACCCAGAAAGCAGTTACAAGCTAAAACAAACAGGAATCTTTTTCCCTTTTACTTGTGATAGCAGTAATCAAAACATTGCTACTGACTTGCGGAATCTCCCGAATCCAAGCGTTTAGGTCTCTGATTAGACTCTGATGTCTCCTTCGGCAGGACAGCAAGTTCTACCACATTTGAGAAGGGTCCTTCTCCCACTTCATTGGAGGCTGCTATTTTGACCAAGTAGACATTTCCTGCTACAAGGTTTTCCAGCAGCGCCATGGTCATTGCTCCTATGAAAAGATTTGATTAACAGTTCCAGTTAGACAAAAACTGTGGGAACAGACTGAGATTTAGACATTGGGACCTACACTTTCTTTCCAATACCACCTCCAAATCTTGTTTGAGGACTGTGATCACTTTCATATGTTCTGCATATACAGTGTACAGAATGAACACTGGGGTTGCCTGCTTGTCCCTTCTGTCCTTTCTCTCCATACTGGTTGAACACAGCACACTGTGAAGTGCCAGTATAGTTCAAAACCAAGAGTCAAGTATTGGCTATGATACACAGCACACTAATCCTAAATGTAGCACTAGCAGCATTTCAGTGTAATAGCGTTTATGTTGTGATCGCATCTGTGAGGAGATGCTCCAAGCATTAGCCAGACTTTCAGGCAGAGAAAGCAGAACGTTAGACCTCTCTTGTATGCTAATCTATGTGCCTCTCCTAGATCCACTGTACCATGAATGTGAATGAAAATTGTCATAACAAAATAATTCAGGTTCAGTTTATCAAATTTCAGGTCTAGTTGGTAAAATGAACAAGACAGTTTTGGAAGACTACATTATACCACGCTTTTAAAATAAAATGGAATCCTATTTAGACCTGCGTAGGCTTCCTTGATTACTGTGCATCTAAGCTGTGCTACTAAAAATATTACAGAAAATGTCTCTCTCACATGCTAAGGATTCATTTCCTGAAGTCCCTGAAGGCAGGAAAAACAGATTAAGAACATAAATAGGATTCACTTGCATTGTCCTTAGACAGGCAAAACTCTTATCAAAGTCAATGAGAGCTTTGCCTGTCCAGGGACTGCAGAGTGCTGCTTAAAATTCCAATTCCTTTCTAAAATGCCTGTGTTTCTTCCTACCGTAGAAATATATTGCTTTTCTTTCCCTAAATAGTGTCAGTTACAGGACCAAATCTATCCCTTGTTCTCTTTCACATATTCCATTCACTTTCTCAGACTTAAGTCTAAATTTCAACCTTTCAAATCAGTTTCAGAAGTCAGAATTTATAGTATCATGGGAAGCGTATAAAATATAAGGTTGTTTTGTTGACAGAAAAGATTATACATTTGGCAAAAGAGAAGCTACTTCAAAAGCTATTTCAGCTCTTCCATAAAAACCACCCATTAGCTGAAAGCATTTGAAGTAAAATGTGAGGTATCTGTAACCAAAGGAGCTGTAATATTTAGCACCAGCAAGGGCGAAAGGTCATGTTTCAATATTACAGGCTCTTTCCCACCAGCTCCTTTCAAATCTTCTGCATTGCTTAAGCAAGTAAGCACTTTGTACTGATTTACTGCACACCAAGTGTGTAAAGGCTGTAACTTCTGATCCACTCGAAGAGAACTAGGGAAAAGGAGGGGGAGGTGGCTGGAGGATAACTCACATCACGAATCAGCAACAAACTGCAATTATATTTTCCAATTCAGCCTAACACAAGCTCAGTCAAATCAGAGGGTTTTGTTTTTTAAGTTGGTGGATCGGTAGAAATTTTCATGCATAAACTAAAGCTCATGCTAGGACTTTTATAGGCGGTAGAGTTGGTTTGTGGTTTTTTGTTTTGGTTTGGTGGGGTTTTTAATTTTTTTATTTGGGGGGGGCGTCTTTGGAGGTATGGGAAAGGAATAGGGTTAAGATTTCACAAACCTTCTGCAGAACAAGTTTAGTGTCAAGACAAAACAATGCTATTTATTGCATAAGGTTAGCTGATTTTATCAGGGTTGAAAATGGGTTAAAAAACCCAAACCCTGCTTCTACCTCAAATCACCTATGAAAGGACTGCCACAGGACTATCACAGTATTTGCCCAATTTTACCTCTACATACTAATTTTCTTTCACAGACTTTTCTTCATCTGTACTTGAACTAAGAGCATTACAGATTGTCCTAACATGTCAAGATGCCCGAATTCCATGCCATGCCTCAAACTCTAATATATCTATCAAAATACAAAATTAGTGACTCTAACATTGATGAACATAGTAATACACTGAGATTTATAGCTCTCCATTTGCTCATTCCCTCCAACACTTCCAGTATGGGAACACATGAAAATGTTTACTGTTATTGCCATCCCCTCATCTCAAATATCTATGGTAAAGTACTATTTGAGATGCTGTTCAGTTTCACAGCCATGGCTGGCTGCAAGCAATTCAGCCACTTTGCTGCATACAACAAATACAGCATATCATCACCAGAATGACAAAATTTATTCTTCAAATATAAGCTCTCTGTGAATTTAAATCTGCTGGGTTTTTTAGTGAGTAAAAATTAATATTAAATTGGTCCTTCAATATGGCAACTTTACATCACTGTTTCTTTCAACAACTTAATGGGACAACTTTATATCACTGTTTCTTTGAACAATTTTAATAGTGAAAAACCATGGGCTCAATCTTCCCCCTATAGTTAGACCTCATTGACATTTCAGAGACTAGTTATTTTTCACAAATTTTGCTTAATAGTCATTTTACTGTTATTCTTCATAGCTGACCATTCTATTTGAGGCCAGCCCGACAAATACCATTCTGCTCCAGCAAAGACAAAGTGGCACTACCACCTTTCAAAATGGCTGTTGTTCTTTCGTCCTCTCTTCAGGAGCAGCACAAAGGACAGTCACCATCTTTGAACTAAAACAGTTCACTCTCACTGATGGCGAAATGAATTGTCCTCTGTGAGTGCATACTCATTAAGTTTTATAATTTTCTCCACAGAAAATTTAAAGCCTCTGCTGACAACTAAGCTTTCAGCCATGAAACAACACAGAACAACAAAATACTAACTCTTCCTGGGCAATCCTCTTAAATAAGCTACTCAAGCACATGACTTTACTCTGTAACACTGAGCTTCCCTCTCTGGTTTAATACATCATTAGAGCATTATCATTCTGAACTGTCTCTGCCCATTTTGAAAACCAACTGAACAGTAAATGCCTTTTTCTTTTTTTCTGGCTATAGCAGAAATCTCTTCTTGATGCAGCTCTTGAAATCATAGTATTATTCTGGAAAGTGCCGATAAAAATTTAGACTATATCTACATCTAATCACAAAGATGTGACTGCAGTTCATATCACCATACCTGAGTTACTGTTAGATTAGCTAGCTGGGGCTCAGCAGTAGAATAGAGCTAGAGAGTTAAATTGAATTTGCAGAGCAATTTACTGGAAGTAGGGGAAAGTTCATTACGCAAACTGAGCTAACTGGATTGGCAGTGATCGAAAGAAACATACAAACCCACACAGCCACATTTATAAATTTATTTCTGGAGAGCAAGGCATCTCAGACACTTCAGATTTGAAAGAGTGCATTCACAAAATTAAACCATCACAATCATGGTTACAACAGAACTAAGATGGATGTAATCGGATCTATGAGACATTTTGGTTCACATACACACACTGAGCTCCAAAGCAACAGAAACAGCCCCTCTCCCCTCACCTTCTGAGTATTAACTGGGTTTTAATACATTTTCATCACAACCATGGGAATAATTCTAAACTAATTATAACTTTTAGGTGAACATTTATATGAATTTCTTTCTTATTGTAGTCCAAGGGAGCTGAAAGTAAGAAAGCATCTTATAAGTAGCGTCATTGTTTATCCAGTTCATAGGTTTATGATTTTAGTTTACCTTCTCTGTGCAACACTTGCCATTCCCCAGCAATCCAAGACTTCCTGGATGCATAGAGGATAGTGTATCGTGTAACAACTGTTTCAGGACCATCAGGTGGCTTCCAGGAAACCAAAGCAGTATCATCCTCTATCAAAGTCACCTTCACTCCTACTGGAGGGCCAGATGGTGCTGCGAGAACAGTAACACAATGCTATTAGGCTAACCTAATTTACATGCAATTAAATTGCTCAGAAAGAAACTGATGTGCAGACCTAATGACTACTGCTACATCCCAGATAAACAACATATAAACACACACATACTGCTCCTCAAGAGAAACTTTCCTGTTAACTCTGATCTGGTCAATAGCTTAGATTTTGTAAAAGCAAATTTCATATTTTTCCTTCCTTTTCCAGAAGGAAACAGTTACTGACAAAAAACCACATCGTTACCCTATGAACAGGTACATCTCAAACATTGCTATGCTGAGAACATGAAACTGAAGTTTTTGATTTTCACTGACCCAGCTGACAGAAAAGCAAACCAGCAGCTAGGGCAGTAAATGTGTAATATTCTTACAGTTTCTAAAACTTCTGGGTTTTAAAATATGTTTTCATAATGCCTATGAATCAGCTGTGCCTCTTCAATACATATTTTAAATTTTTTATTCAAGTTATTCCATTCAGTGGTTGCTAATGGTGTAAGTATATCACATTTTATATAAAAATCGTTGCTGATTTTAGGTAGCTTTTGAAAAAGAATTTCACAGTTCCAAAACAAGGATTTTCATGACAGCATTTTTCCATCTCTCACCGAGAAAAGCAATATCTTTATCTCAGAGGAAAGTAATTCTCTCTCCTACAGACAGCTTACAATTAATAAACAAATTTTCAGGCCATTTGGTTTACAGAGCTTTCTTTTTAGAACCATGTCGTCCTCTCCTAGTGCCTTACCTTCTGGAAGCGTAGTATGGTAGACTACCGGACTCCAGGGACTGGAGAGCTGGTCCACATGCAGCCGAACTGCAAATTCATACATGGTTTTTGGCTCAAGACCTTGAACTAACATGTGAGTCTCTGACCTGTACAGAAGAAGGAACAAAATAAATTTAACAGCAGCAGTTGACTTGAAGATCCCAAACTCAAATGGTATCTCTTAGTCACTGTGAGTAGATTCTCACTGTCAGTTCAACAGAAGACAAACCAGTTCAAGTCCAGACACGTGGTCCATCTGCACTGTATACCTGAAAATGTAACTGTACTAACCCTGGAGCTCTCTGGAGGACATTATGTCTGCTGTCAGTTCACTTGAGCTCAAGTTTTTGTAAGGGTTGTTTGGACAGCCGATGCACAAACAAGTCCAAGAATATTGCCCAGATCACCAGTAGGTATCCCAAACTCAGCTCTTTCCACATCTGTCCACAGGACACTATGCTTCAAGCTGGAGTAACGCTTAAACTACAACCAGCACCACAGCTGAAAAGGCGCATGCTGTTGGCTCCATCAGCTACTCCTGGATCTGCTTCTCATTTCACAGAGCAGACATAGGCTATGTGTGCAACTTCCCCTTCCACTTATGGCCTCTATCACCTCATGTTTAGGGGATGTCTGTAGAATATGAATGTTCCCTACTCACCTTGTAGTCATATTTGGTAATTTATTATTTGTAAAATTGATTATATTAATAGCAATATTGCAGTTTACTATCTGATCACAAAGCCAATTGTAGACATTCTGCTTTATTTTGATTCTGGGGGCAGGGGGAAATCTTTCACATACACCAGGGTTAACCCCGGGTGATAATACCCAAGTCAAGATTAAATCTCAATTTAAAATGGTGTTACTCTACAGATACTGCTTTATTCAATCTCATTTAGGATTTTCATCTTCCATACTGCAAAGGCAGTCACCAATATTTGCAATAGTCTCATCCTATCACAAAAAGCAGCATTCATTGCTATGCTCCATATGGCACACTAAGAATTTTACATGGTGATTACACTGTGTCTAATCGTTAAGTCAGGAGTTATACAGCAGGGGATATGCTCTTTGAAGAGAAAACCATCAATATTAGGATGGAAAGTATCTTTTAAGACAGCATTTTTCTTATTTAGAAGGCTTGAGTAAACCAAAGTATTGAGGGAGCTACACACATAAGGATTCCCTCAACAGCACCACGGCCCCCAGCACAGGCAGCCACAATGGAGCGAAGTCTTCTGCTCCCATACCACCAGGGCAGAGTTGAACACCAAGCCTAGGCAGAATTTCTTCCCTGTTCTGCCATTCTGTGGTTCATGCATTGCTTCTCTGAAAAGCAAGCTGTAGTTCCTACTCAGCTTTCTCCTGGCAGGGTGCCACACACCCAGGAATGTGGCATTCCCACAATAACATGCTCAACCCCTCAAAACTCAAAAATTCTTGTTTCCAGTCTTAAAATCAGACACTGGACTAAGTCCCATCTTTGCCCAGACAAGCTACCTGTAAAATAGGTATTCTCTTTTGTTTAGCTGAAGAAGAGCTTAAAATTAAATCCAACTTAGACAGCTAAAAAGCCATTAAAAATTCAAGAGCTCGTCCAGGAATCCAACACAAGGATCACAGGTAGAGAATTAAGCTGTTCTACGAACACATCTTAAATAACCCAAGAAACAGAACTAGCAGCCACTGGGCAAAACACACAGTCCTCTAAGGGAGATAAAAGTTGTTACAGTAAAAGGCAATTAAGAGAGGGCAAGAACAGTAGAAATTGAGTGGGAAGGATTTGGAAATGGGAAACCAAGACTCATTAGTAGCACTGCACTTACGTTTGAAGGTAAAGAACCAGAGAAGCGTTCTGCAGCCCCACTGGGTTGCAGCGGATTGTGTAGTTAATGACTTGCGCAGATGTAAAGGCAGGCTTTCCCCAGTGAAGGTAGATAGAAGATGAAGTGTTAGCTTTGGCATAGAGGTGGTGAGGAGGTGGTGGCGGTGGCACCATGCGATCACGGACAGCTGTTTAAAACAAAAAAGAAACATGAATTATTTCATTAACTGTATACAGATACTGGTAAGATTAAGAGACAGGTCTGAGCCCACAGGTTTTAGGGTCAAATCTGCCCCTACCCAGCACTACCTGGTGTTCAGACCCAGGAATCTGGTTCAAGCTATTAAGGACCCCTCCTAACCCAATACATGTCACATATTACTTCTGTAGTCCCACCTGTTTCATCAAAAACAAAGTCAAAACTATAAACAGAGACAAGAGAGAGATAAATCCCTCATAAGATACATGATACGTCACTGGTTAGATGATGCAGACAATCCAATAGGGGAGGAAAATGTGCTTGGTAGCTATCTTGTTTCCTCAGCTGCAGTGCATGAACACAGGAGACTGTCTCAGTTGCAGGATGACTAGGATAGTATTTGTAACAGATATGATCTTTCTGGTTCTCTGTTTTACATTGAATTAATTGATTATTTATAGGTTAAAAACACAGAGCTGCCGGGACCTTGAAACAGCTCAGCTCTTAATAAATTCTTCATGCACCTTCAACACTTACAGACACATCCTGGAGTGCTGACTGTTTGGTCTGCTTGATAACCTTCTTCCATACTGTTATATGCCAGCAGCCTTACATGATACTTTCTTCTAGGATCTGCACAAAGAGAAAAGGAATAATTAGACCCAAGAAAAAAAATAAGGATTTTCAGACTTTGACAGATAGTGAGATAACTTTATTCTCCTGCAAGTTTGGTTCAAAACTTGTCTGCTACGATCAGCAGACTGATGAATGGGCTGGATGCCTGGAAACCTGTCTTTTCTCCAGCTCTGCGAATTTCCCTGAATCTCTGCCCAGACTGCACTAGAATCAGTCACGTATCTCCCAGTCTTGCTTCCGATAGCCTGAAATGGAAGTTTGTAACAGAAATCAGTGGGAGTAGGATAAATATCACATTTCTATCTGTAACAAAATCACACCTTCACAGCTACAGAGCTAGATTTAATAGTATTATTCAGCATATTGAAAGTGCTTTCAGTCTATAATAAAGATTTGTTAAAACAAACAGCATGAGGTCCACAGAAACCAACATTTATTTCTGGATAAGCAGGCTGTAATGAAGCAGGGCAATCAAAGCAAAGGCAGGAAGACAGGACCCAGCAAAGAAATGGAAATGGTTTGGTTCCAGGTTCCGAGAGAAGATATACTGTGCAACAACAGTGATTGTTAATAACGCCTTTGACTCACAACTTCCGCTTCCACATGTTTGCTTGAAAGCCGGTTCTGGCATTCGTTGAGGGTCACTGTTCCTAGCTTGAAGGGTCTCCCTATTTCCCTTTCTCTGGCCATGTCTTTGGGTACCCATATAGCAGTTTGCTGCTTCTCTCAGTTCTGCTAGTGATACGCTGGCCTTGATCCAAGTGAAAAATTACTAGAGAGAAATGAGTTAGAAAGGGGCCTTGAGCTTTCTGTAAGTGGAGATGGCGTGGGGTACCCACAGGTGGTTAGGAGTGCAAACCACCAGGATGGCTGCACTGCTGCTCTGCAGCGTACTCCCTTGCGATGGTATTTGCAACAAATCCTTTCCATACAACGATGATTTGCAAGGTGGTAACACTTGCTACTAGCACATACGAGCTCTTCCGGGTTCAGCTAAACTTCACCCCAGTACTGATGTAGATGTTAGGACATTTTCCTCTTCTATTGTCATGAACCTATTTCTTTCTAGTAAGATTTTCAGAAGGTCTGGACAGATGCTATATAACTGTGCTGATCTTGTTTATTTCTTTTTTTCCTTGCCCTAAAATACAATAATATTATTCCTTCTCAAAATAAGCTCTCCTCTTTCTCAATTTAGCTGAGATTTGACATGGCCTCCCTCATGAAATAAACAGGAATGCAAATCCCTGACATTTCTTCATCACAAATAGGATTTTGTTTACATCAGATCATTAGCTCCCTCTGCAGTCTCTGCACCAGCAATACAATCTTAACAACTTGATTTGATGTTTCTGTAATGACAGCATAATAATTTCATAATAATGCATTTTGTAAAATCTTTTCATATTTATTTTGAAATAGACAATCTTTTTGTGCTATGGTTACCAACATCAGCTTTAAAGGAGATATCGCTAGGTAGAATTTACATCTCTATGTATGTTTATTTTTAAAAGACTATTTTACCAAAATCTAAATATAGGTGTAAAGGAAAAGAGGCTCTTAAATTTGGGTTAAAGTATTTCTTTGATGTGTTTAACACTAATGGTAGAATAGGCAAAAGGAGCCCATTCCCGTTTTTTAAATAGACTTTCACATGACAAAGACAATATAAATAAAAAAATGTCAAAAAATTAGGTTTGTTTAAACTAGAGTAAAATTCTAATTTGCTTTGAAGTTTTTTTTCCGTTTACAATATCAGTTTAACAACAGACGACGTCAGTTGTTCCTAGCCAACGAATTACAATCAGAGAAAAGGAGGAGATGGACACAAACACACAGAATAACCTTAAGCATGTGATAAAAGAAAATATGGTATTTTAATATTGAAAATTCAGAAAGATAGAAAGATATTATATGTAAATCATTGAAATCTCTTAAAAAAAAAAAAAAAAGACATGTGAAGGGGAGGTGCATTTAAAAACACTGAGCCCCACCAAAAACACAACGGCACTTCAAAAGTACCAAGTGATTTGAATACACCAAAATCAAGTTGTGGTGACTTATTGAGGCTAATTACAGCATGCATCTCAGAAAAGCAGAAATATATACCTTCCCAGGCTTCTTAACCTGTGGTAGGAATACATATATACATATATTCAAAAACAAAGCCAAAATTTAAAAAAGAGGCCATCAAGACATCTTTAAGATCTCATTAGGATTATGCTTTGGAGGTTGTTATAATGATCAACTCTCCCATCCATTCTTAGAAAAAACTTGAATTTGGGTACTATTTAGCAGACCCTTGAACATATTCCACATAAACAGGCAGCATCCAACCAGCCAAGTGTCACAGTCTCGCTTTTTCTTTACAAGTTCCTGCAGAAGAGACCCCTGCTGCATTTCCGCAAGACACAGGATGACAGACATGACAATTTATCATCCTGCAGAGCACCTTCAAAAACTCTGTGCCCTTTGAAAGTGGTCACCCAGAACTGATCATCTTCACTGTGAAATGAAGAATAGCTAAGGTCTAGTGCCCTGCTGAGCTGAATGAGGAGCCTGTGAGGTCTGTTTATCCTCATTGCCTTTTTTTTAAAAAAAAAAAAACCTGAATTCCTCATTAACACTTGATTGGGGAGGACAGGAAGAATAATGGGATGTGGAAGAAAGGCAAAAATGTAACTCCCACATAAACAATTCAAATGTCTTTGAGAAAGAGACATTTTTTTAATCTTATTTTTAAGTGTCTTTAACGCTCTACATTTAGAAAATGCATAATGTTGAATACCATTCATCTTACTCTTGTCTAATGCAAGAAGTTTCAAAAAGAATTATCTTTATATAGAACCACCTGTTTAAAAATAAAGTCTCTCAACTAGTCTCTACCATCTAAAAACCAAAGTTATTTCCACTTTAGGACATCATGGTTCAATTGATAGCAAGACTAGTTCAACCCAAAAGCAATGTCAGAATTTTTAAGCTGTCACACATTATTTCTTCTATGGTTGAAAAACCATCTGCTTGTATTCTGTAATTGAAACAGCAACTGAGGAGGGCCGCATTATGTACTGCCTAGAAAAGCCTAAATGTTATAGCAATCTAGAAAGGAGAATATAAAAGAATTTTAAAGACAGTGTACTGAGCAGCGAAAGAAACTGATGTGAGACTTGCTTCACAAATGACATGTATAACATTAGCAAAGACCAGTTCAAAGTACCTGCTGGGATGCTGTTGCATGTTGATCATAGCTTCACCATATTCAAAACCACACAACCAATAGACAAAGATCTGCCTCCAGTTCCAACAGATACTTGCACACTATTTGTTTTATGAAGTGGTGGAAAATATTTTTTTGCCTGATGTAGCCTCTGTTTAGAATATTTTTAACAATTGTTAGTTTCGTTTACAGGCTTATGATATGATTTACTCCTCAATAGCAATCCCAGTACAAACTTGGCATAAACACTTTCATATGTTCATCAGCTGGATCAAACATTCAAAGCCAGACATATCCGTAGAAAGAAAACAAACTTCAGGAGCTTTCTTATCTTTAACCAGCATAGGTATCCTGAATAGTTTACACATAAATCATTGATAAAAGATTGGGGATAGCATGGCCAGCTGGGGGGCTGATGGTCTCAAATTCAGTGTATGCCATCCATGCACATTATACAGCAACAGGAGGCTTGAGAGGCTCAGAAATCAGGGAAGCAAGTACTGAGGCCATCAGTCATGCTCATAACAGACCCAGGAGTAACACGTCTTTCCACAGAAGATCACTGCTATTCAGAAACAAATTAGGTGCTGTGATTTACTCAACCCATTCAACACATAAATTCAGTTTAAGTAAAAAAAACTCACATCAAGATTTCACCTCTGCATTTTCAAAATTTCTCTGAACAGCTGGTAACACTGAGTCATTTCAATTAATTCTCTTGCAATTGCCAGCATTTGTGTAGGGGTTGAAGGCTTGTTCCCAGACCTAAGGTGAACAGGAGCGATTTTGTAGCCTATTTACCAACTGGCTGAATTTTGAAGTTAATTTGTTTCTGTTGAATGTGGTTTGTTTAGGTTTGGGTTTTTTTCGGGCTGCTGGCATGAGGTTGTTATAAAGTGGCACAGCACCTACAGCTTTTTAATAGGCATTTTTATTGTTATTACTTAAATCAGGTGGTGGAAAGGGCACAAAAACTACACTGTTTGTACAAATCAAGAGGCCAGCACTGATGTTGATATAAACATGCTAGAGCTAATTCATAAATTTTATTAAAAGAGTGCCTCTGGAGTACACAGAGACTGTCTTAAAAGACATTATAGGCTGGATGTGATAAGCTGGCATAGCTTCACACAGTACAATGGATCTGCCTCACACATCCTTTTTATATAACCAAAACCTGTCAGTATTAAAAACACATGAATAATAGTTCAACCAGAGACACAAATTTCGCCTCTGGTAATAATACTCCTATAAAATAAGAGTAGGAAAAAGCTAAATATTCCTTGTATTGAGTAATTTCAAATTATCAAAATAGATACTGTCCCAAAAATCACTGTTTTACAATTTATGTAGGATCAGCCTATGGCAGTTTTTGTAGGTAGGTCACTGCTCCCTGGTGATACTCCTCTGGAATCCCATATCCTGTCATTCACTCTCCCATAAAAACCTGCAGTGAGCGCTGTGGATTCAACCCTGATAGGTCTTTCAGCCGCAAGACACAGGGGAGCCTTCTCTTTGTTTTGCGAGTCTATGAATAGGTGCTACACCTTATAGTAAAACTATGGCAAAGCTAAACACTGCAAGTATGAGCAAAAAAATTAAGT
This sequence comes from Calonectris borealis, assembly GCF_964195595.1. NCBI lineage: Eukaryota > Metazoa > Chordata > Aves > Procellariiformes > Procellariidae > Calonectris > Calonectris borealis. The sequence continues at coordinate 15,289,331 of NC_134322.1, forward strand.
TGAACTATCATTTAAAACATGGATTGTAACTTGGAAAAAACATTAAACATTACAGTAGCTGAAGCTTGGTAAGAGTTCAGACAACAATGATTTACTTGTGTATTTTACTGTCTTACTACATCCTTGAGAGATAATCTTAGAGATTATGTTCAGCTTCTCAGAAAGCAGATTGGAAGCTCATAGCAGTTACTGGTATTAATGCTGTAAAAACAGATTCTTCAAGAAAAATATTACAGTGCACTCAGATGTTCCAACCCTGTTTTTGTGACAAGTAATTTCATTTCCCAGCATGGAGGGAGAACCACAGCTGCTTATCTGTCTGGACGCAAGAAACTGAGAGAAACTGCAAAAATATCATGAAGAATTGAGACTTGATTTATTAGCAGTTCTGTTGCTTTACAGTTCATTTGAACATCCATGCTTTATTGCACCAGCTCAAAGTTATTCAGTATTCTTTACTACTGCCATCAGCCTTGCTTCTACATAAATCTTCCCTTTCTCTTTCAGTAAGGGGAGAAGTTGCTATTACAAAGCAGTTGTCAGTCAGAAATACTCATATTCAGATTTTCCCATTTTCTTTTCCAAAACTTAAGATTTTAATATGTTCAAATTATATCTATTTATTAGTTAAACATGGATTAAACATACAAAGCCCAGTTTTCAAAGCTTAGGAAAATATAAATGGTCTAGTAAATACATACACAATGCTAGGCAAAAACAACTACAGACCTGATATCTTCTCATGCCAGAACTAGTTTTAGTGTGTGTTGGTGTATTCCATGGAATTCCATTGAGTTACTGTCTCAAACTTAGTTCTTCAGTTCTTCTAAAACATTGAGACAAATACACAAAAACATACAAGACCATCTGGCATTGTTCCACAATAGAATAAATGGTGCTTCTGTTGACCCTTAACTGGCCTCTGAAATATATCCACTGAAAACCTAGGTTTTGCTGAGATGACTGCTGTAGCAGCTACCATTATTTGAAGAGGGGTGGGGGGAGAGGGGGTGGAAAAAGTCCTCTGTTTTGAAGGCATTTCCCTAGTGATAAAGGTGACATGGGGAGAGGAAGGAACATCTCTCCAACCAACGTGGGTTAGCTCCATCTGGTAGAGTTATACCTCATTACTGCCAGATGGTGTCCTCATGCACTTCCAATGAACACAGCTGGAAAAACTAGAGGCATCAAAGATTAAATGCCTGTATTAGCAGTTAAACAACCAAAACCAAAAATGTGCTTCTAATCACTTTGCAGCTGGTGAAGTACTTTTTAATGCAACTACCTCATTCTTAAATGACCAAGATTGCACAGACTGAACTTTTAGGAAAAGTTACTAAGAACAATAAAGTCACTTCCATATTCATAATGGAACAAAAATTCCATTCTCAATACGTTCTACTACATAATTAAAACCCTCTAAGCTTAAAGCAGCATGACACAAACAACACAGCCAATGAAAAATCCTAATCCATATATAATTCCATCCTCCCTTCTCAAAAGAATACATAGAAATGCATATGTCCTGATTACATTTTAACGCTATCTTCAAATCAGTTTTCTGCAAAAAACAGAACTCAGATTTTGATAATTTCTCTTCATATGATTCTTCTATTCCAGGTAAATTTATAGCATTAAAGATAAATATAAAACCTGTAACAGCAGGTTCCACGACCACATTTTACACACGAGACACACTGGGTAACTATTCATTCAGCAGAAGCTTATATTGAATACAAAATGAAGAGTCCTAAACCAAGAGTGTTACAGAGCCATGTTTGCTGATATCAACACAGCCAAAATTTTGGCTTTCTGGCAAATGCTTCATAGAAAGCATCTGTTTACAGGCTACTTAGCCAAGGTTACAAGAGAGTGTAATATTGCAACCCCTAAAAGCCCTGTCATTGTTTCCTTCAGCTGCTGCATGTTTGTGAAGCATCGAAGGCCTTGAAAGGAGCCAGAGCAGAGCCAACAGGTCAGGGCTAGATAAAATTAAGAAAGAATCCGAGGTCAGACCATGAAAGAACTTTTTTTTCCCCCCACCCCTCCAGAACAGTGAGTCCACCTCCAGCAGCCTTTCATTCAGTCCTGATAAGAAGAGACAGCACTCCACAGTCTGGATTTCAGACTTTTTAAGTCCTCTTTGGGGAGAGGAAAAGATAAGGAAGCCCAAAGAAAATGGACATTTTACTATCATTTACTGTTGACTCATTAAGTCTGGATACTGAACATGCTTTCATACCTGTTTTGAACATCGCCGTTCTCAGCACTTTAAAAGGAAAATATTGATAGAAATAAAAGTATTGGGGGCTTTGTTCTTGTTTCTAAAAGAATTAAGATTGCACAGAATTTCTAGAGAAAAAAACAAGAAAGTTCAATGGCTTATTGTTCTGAGTCAAGTTCAGCGACTAGAAACCTAGAAATAACTTCTTAATCTACACCCAAGATGGTGATTCTAACAGTTGGGGAAGGGGATAAAAAACCCATTTTAGTTTTATTCTAGCTTACACACAAAATTTTAAATAATACTTTTTTCCTTTCAATTAAAGGTATCAAAACCACACTACACTCAGAAGGCTGAAAAAATGGTTATTCTAAGGACAGAACTTCTGTGGCCAAATGTCCATTTTTAATTTAATCTTTTGTGCTGCTGGATTTTTTGTGTAACCTACAGGTCCATTGTTGGGTAGTGGTCCGGCTGGATAGCTCATTGGTCTGGTTTGCCAGGGTGACTGCGCTGCCCCCAAGCCCGTCCCTTCAACACAATAAACTCCAGATAATTATTCAAAGAAGAGGCCAGCAGCATGGGCTGCTCTGACATCGGGTCATGGCCTTTGACATCAAATCTGGGGCTAGCCAAAGTCTGCTCCAAGCAACAGAGGTCCAGGGGAATTATTAAGGGGGAAGGGTGGGAAAGGAAGAGCACTGAGAAATACTATCCTTAAAAATGTACTTTTGAAGCAAAGTAATGTAAATACAGCAGAAACTTATTAGGAAAATAAGCAAATACATTTCAAATATACTAGATGAAAGGGACAGAGAGAAGCACATCAAAACATAAAGCTGGGAAGTAGAACGATGATACAGATTCAGGTCCGTTCCTCTCAAAAGCAGGTATTCCCTTCTCAGATTTTCAGTACTGGATTTTATTTGTCTTTTCTAAAAAATGCCCTTTTACCTTGCTCAAGTACATATGATTAAGCAAATAAACACAGGTTAGCAATCCTGGTCTATTATGGTTTTTAAAATCTTATCGAGGCTCTGGGTATGTAATTTCTAAGCATTATGACTAGCTTCAGATAATAATATTTAATTATTTCTATTTTTAAAGGAGTTGGAATGTCAATTGATCACACATTTTAAACAACAAGTTTTTAATATCAGATTTAAATAGTTTGAGAGGTTACAAATCACCAACATTTTACATCTCATGGTTTCTTTTTCAATTTAAAGGTAACTTTAAACAGTTAGGTGGAACAAAGACTGTCTGTGATACTCATGTTTTCCTTTGCAAACCAAATAACTGAAGTAGAAACTAAGCAATTTGTTCTTTGTACAACGTTGTAGAAGTTTATTTTGGTAGAAACTAGAACATATGACATACGTGAATTGGTCCAGCTAAACGGCCTGGATTTCCACGGCTTCGGATGGCTCTCGCTTATTTGTCTAAATCTGAAAAGGGTCTGTATCCCTTTTGTAACTTTGCACTATCCCCTTAGAGGGCCCCAGGACAAACAACACCTCACACCCCCTTGCAGTAAAAACATCACCTCTCCTACTGCCCGCCATCAGCAATAGCAGCTTTATACAAAAAAAGTGTGGGGGGAGGGCTAGCGGGGCAGGAGGAATTCCCAGCATACAGCATTTTGGCCTTTGGAGACTACAGAAACAAGAGAACTATCTAAAGGTCTCTAATCTTTTTAGAAGTAGTGAAGTAAATCTCGAGGATTTGCTCGATTTCCTTATGGGCATAGAACATTACCACTACGCCTGCAACGTTTTCAGTCAGTCCCTATGTTTCTCTTGCGCTTTAGAGAACTGTTAAATTGCACAGGCAAAAAGCTCTCTTCCAATATTATTCTAACACCACACTCTAAAACTAGCAGACACCCTTATGTTAACTAGCCTGGCTCACCGTTTTCAAAGTGAGCCCTCAAAAGCTAACTTGAAAGCAATACCAGAGGCCTGGACAAACACCTAATTTTGATCTTTTGTGCTCGTCTTTTCTTCTGAGAGACCTTTTCTTTTGTTGCTGCCCAGTGGAAAGCACATAGCTCATTGGTCCTGCTTTGAAAGATGAGAGCACTGCCCCTCAGTCCACCCCTCCGAGCACAATCACTTTAATGGAATTATGTAGAGAGGCCATCTCTGGAAGAAGAAAGGGAGGGCGAGGGGGGAGGGAAAGAGTGTCCGAAGGAGCCAGCAGAGCCTTAATTACCCCCAGTTACTAACACAGATATGTCCACTGAGAATTCACGCAGTGGTCCAAATAGGATGTGCCACCCCATACAACAGGTTCCCTTACATACAGCAACTGACCCGTGCACGCGTGACAGAAAACAGTTAGTGAATCAAGCATCACAGCAGAGGGTCAGGAAAAAAAAAAAGGGAAAAAAAACCCAAACCACACAAATGCTGCTACAAGCACACCTCAAAACAGGAATGTGCTATAAAAGGTTATTTTCCGTAAGATGGAAGAGACTGAAAAGATGATCTCCTCAGTGAAGACCAAGGAGTTGCAGATAGGAAAGAAGTTCAGACAATTTGCCTGACCTTCATGCTAAGAAGAATACTTCCAGAAAATGCATCTAAACACAATGCAATAAGCCCTCTACCAAGTTTGGTTTCACATCTGTTTAGGTACCAAGCTCTATCATACATATGCACTGACTGCCTGACATCCAGCATCACCTTACAAACAACACATTTTTACACAATGACAAAGGCAATCTGTTCACAGCGCCTAAACTTTCCCCTGAAGCTATGAAATAAATTTTCTTTCAGAACCAACATTTTCTGCTGGTCTGTCATGGACTCCCCATGCCATTTTGACCCTTTTGTGCAGCAAAATGAAAACACTATTTATCATTACTTGCACCGCAGTGACTTTCTAGGAGGTGCACAGTTTCATTGCAAAAACATCTGTGGTCTGGTGACTCTTCTCAGATCTCAAGCTTTAGGAGTTGTGCTGTTGCAAGCATGACTGCAAGATGCAAAAGTTTCAGGTAGGGCAACTAACAGTCAGTCTGGCTCTTTCCTCCTTGAGAGGGCAGCAAGGAACTGCACTAAAACACATTCAAATTGGTAGATGTAAAACAAGTCAGTCATGACAGGAAAAGAAACAAAGTATATGCAAGTAGAAACCACCACTATATTTTTCTTCAGGCAAATATTGGCTACATAGCTTATATCCAGCTGCATCTATAATTAGGGCCCAAACTTCAGTGGGACATTCTGTTATTGCAGGTGTCAAGGGCCATGTGTGCTCCCGCTCACACAGCGCTCCCTTTTATTTGTCAGACACCGGGTTGTGGTGGTGCACCTACTAGACAGATAGATACCTAACCTACACTCTGTGTCCATGGGCTTGCTGGCATGCACAGCTGTGTGAGCACTGAACTATTAATATACAGACACTTTGCAGATGTAAATAAAGCAACTGCTTAATGAAACTCAAAATTTGGCACTCATTTGTTGAATACAGGGTGGAGGGGCAAGTTAACCTAGAAGGCTGACAAGTTTTACAGTGAATTTGCTAAACTGACACATTTGTCATAGACTGCCAGTTAGTCTGATCTACATTTACTGCTTCCAAAATGACAACTCTCATACTTCATTTGCTGAAGTTAAATCCAGACGCATTAAAAAAACTTAAAATAAAAGGCTGGCATCGAGCTTCCTTTGTACGCTACTTTTAATGCAAAGTATTAATTGAAAACTCAGCATATAATGCTAAACATTTTCCAATTACACAGGCTAATAAACCAGGAAGCAGGGAAGACAGCTAATAGCACTTGTAAAGAGTTCAACTCAAATGCCTTAGCTTAGCAGGTAATTTCACCTGAAGTGTGGTGGCATGAGGACACAGGTCTCTTTCCTCAGCCATGAAATGCATTGCAATATCTCTCTCCGTACATGAACATGTCTGTTACTTTTCCCTCACTATCTTCCTAGATGCTTCACTCTCTACAGCCTCTCTGGCTGGTTACGTATCTTTGACATTTAGCAAGGGTATTCATTTTAATTACATTTAGACTATGCTGAACAACCTCCCTAGTGGTTTGGCGCAGCAGTGTTATTTTTAGCCTTTACATTTTCAGGCAGCACATCCCAGACTTCTAAAACATGCCCTGAAGAAAATTTCCATTTGTAATGATAATAAAAGTATCCAGGACCCTACAACGTCCTTGGCTTTAATATGCATCGCTGTTATATTCAATGGCACACTGGCATGAGCTATTCATAATGAGTTTTGTGGTAGGAATTTGCAAGAAAAGTGTATTAAAAGAACATAGTAAGTGACAGCTTGTCACTAGGCGATGAAGCCTGATATACTACACACTTATATTCCTTCTTGAATGCTTTCAGGGAGCTTAAATTTGGTACAAATACCCATCTAGAGGGCCAGGAGAATTTGCCTCTCTGTAAAAATTATAGCAACTTTTCATCTCCACACTGATTCCACCTAAAACCGTATTTCAATGGCATCTTGTGTTCATCTCTTTCCAGGCCAGGACTCCGCTCTTTTAAGATAATTCACCAGAAGGATTACTCAGTCTATATTAGTGGCAGCAGCTGTGCAAGTTAATGTTGTTGTTGCTTTTAGTTAAATAGATGTTAATGGTTTATTTGAAGGCTATTTAATTTCTGGAACGGTATTCTTGAAAGCACCATAGACAGATCTTGCAGGTGGTGTAAAAGGGGTCAACATGTGCAATCTGAATTTGGACCTAATATTCTCAGGAGCTCAAATCCTTTACTCAGAGTAATTCTCTGAACTGTGTTCCGAGTACTAATACACTTGTACAAAAATGTTGTTTAATGTCCATACAAAGAAGCATCTAAACGACAAGAATAGCCTGAAAGATTTCAGGCTTCCTGAAACTTTTGAAAATCTTTTGCTCTTCTGGCTGACAACACAGCACCTACTATTTCTTTTACACTTTATGGTGTTTTGTTAAGACAAAAGTGTATTTTTCCCCCCACTTGGAAATGGATTACAACATATTTTTAATGTAAATACTACTTACTACAGGTAAATACTACTATACTTTAAAGGATGCTCAGAATACCACAGAATAGCAATAACAACATGTAAAAGTAAATTACAACTTTGCAGAATCTGGAATAGAATTTCACAGATTGTGTCCCTTTTTCCATGAATGCTTTTTACATGTGTATAGTATTTTCTATAATCATATACATGGGAATTTAGTCTGGCTTAAATTTTTCCTTCAAAATGTTTTTATTTAACTTTTTTTTTTTATAAACAAAATCACTTCTCACGGGAAGCAATGCTGTTGTCATCAAAATGTTTGACCACAGACCAGCTGTAATTTAAATCTTTCGCCATACCTGCTGTATTTTTTAATTAGTTTTGTGAAGAACAAGCATTGAATACATGTCAAACATTGTATTAACAAACTGAAAGGTACAGAGTAAAAGACTAGGAGACTACTCATAATCAAGGTTATTTTTGTTATCTTTCCTAATGCATTCAAGATTTAAATCCAAGCTATGTTATGATCTTGATTGAAAAAGGGAGAACAAAATTATCTTGATGTAATTCCTCTGCATATGAAGTTTATACAACACTTAGAATATGGAAAGCAGTCTGACTGATTGATTACTCAAGTAAAATAAACACACAGCTACTTAACTCTTAGCGAGCTATCTTCCTTTGTACAATTAAAAGGGTTTCCTATCATTAATTCAGTTTTACAAATGCTAAGTTGAGCCTGCAGTTTGATGAGCATTTTAAACCAGCATTAGCGAACACTGCTGCTGAAAGAAGCCAGCCTGCTTCTCCTCACCCTTCAGCCACTCAGTCCTGCCACAACATTCGTTTACTGAATTATTTTTCTTTCAGGCCAACTTCCCGCCCTGTCCCTGTGCAACCACACAAATGTTCATGCAAGCACAGAGAGGAGCAGCACAAATTAGCACAGACAGGTACACAAGGAATGTGGGGTGTTTTCTTCCAAAAGTGCCAGCTTTTGCTACTTTATTGTGCTCCAAGTTGCACTTCGATGAACTCGGAGAACTAAGTGACATCCCAAGGCGACCGAGCAAGCCACTGGCAGAACCACCTCGCTATTCCCAGCTGTGGCCAGCTGGTTAGGACACAACACAGCCACCACGAGTCTGTTTCATCTTATGCAGCCTGGTGAAATCGTGAACCTCAAACCTATCCACACAAAAACTCCAATGATAGAATAGCCGTGTTATGAATTTGTTAATAAAGGAAGTTTCCCTCAAGGGGGAGCTGTTATCTAATAGACTGAATGCAAAGCTGGAAATCTGGAAATTTACAGCTCTGTTCTGCCACTGATTTCAGGGGTATCATATCACACTCAGTTTAAACCATCAGTACCAGAGCAACTCCATGAAAATGGCTCTTCTCTTCCTTGTGTTTCAGGTACCTAGTTTGTAAGATGGGGCAGTGAACACTCATCCACCTGTGAAACTCATTGGAATGGTTACAAAGTGCTAGAAGAATGCAGCACGCGTTATTAGCAGAAATAACAAAGAAAAGTGGATATATGAGTAACTGCCCAAAGTGGATTTTTGTCACACCACTCCAGGCAGCGTGCTCCAGCTGCCTTGCATGGGGGCACAAGGCACAACACTGGCTCTGGGGTCCCACAGGGGAGACTTCTCCCGGCTCCAACAAGGGGGAAAGATGACCCTTCAGAGGCAGATCTTCCAACAGGGAGGCTCAAGCAAAAGAGGGAGGTGTAGGCACTGCTGGGCTAGCCAGAGAACCCTGGACTTGTGCCTGCACTCTGAATCATGCTAAGCAATTCACTTTTCTGTCCTACAACATGACTGTGCTTTGATGCTTTTCTGCAGGTATTTTATCGGGTTGATTGGAAGCATGATCTGGCTGTCATTTCTGAAAGAGAGGGATGATCATCACCACATAATGACAGGGCTCTTCCAATCATGCATACCTGTCTACTCTGCTTGGATAACATACAAAGACTTAATACATCCAAGCCACCCCTGAGCAAAGTTTTCCAGCACAAATAACTGGTAGGGAGTGCTACAGCTGTGGGTTTTCCAAGGCAAGTGGTTGTCACCAAGGCAACAAGGTCTGATTGGAAACCAAGAGAAATTAGATAAAGGCAGGTGAGAATCAGTAAGAAGGTGGCCAAAAGACATGAATAGAGAAAAAAGGCTAGGTTAGGCCAACATTCACAATTATCATGAAAATAAAAATTAATACAAAGGACTAATATAGTAAGAGGTATGCTTCTGATGGAGAAGTGCTGGACTAGACTAAGACAAAGAGGATCAGGAAGCCAGAAGATACCCTATTTTTCTCCCAACAGTTTCTATATACACATGCAAATATAGATACAGATACACAGATACAGAGCTAGACAACAGGCTCTGAGCGCATCCCTCCCTGCGTCTTAAATATACAAAGGAGAAAGTGGGGAATTGATGGGTAAATGGACACAAGGCGCAGTAGCGCAACACCTTCCCATCTGCCTCTCTTCCCCCATATACACCATCCTACCCTACTGCTTCTAAACATCTCCGGTTCAACTGCCTTAAAAAAAGCCCCGAGATCTGATATGCAGACCACATTTTCAAGATGTATTTGCACACAACATTTTATATCTCCTCCTTTGTCTGAATATACAAATGTGTCAGTTGTACAAAGAGCCACAGCATGCACGACTGGATGCACACAAGAGGCAGAAAACTCAAGTCTTTAACTGATCTCCTAAACAGGATCAAGAATGTATTTCCCTGTCCCAGCTTCTACAAACATGTGCAGTAACAAGTATTTTTATTTTGTAATGATAACCAGCTTGAGTTGGGGTACAATATTCAGCTATCATAATGGTAAAGACACTGTGGAAGTGAGCATAAATGCTGAAATACACTTTTTATGCAAAACTTACTCTACTAAACTTTTTTCCCAGATGCAAAAAATCACAGGTTTGAAAGAGAAGTTTCACAGCAAGAGCTGCTTCTGCCAACACAAGATTGTTTTTTTCCCCACTTCCCGCATACCCTCCCTTCATTTGCCACAGAAGTGTGACTCCAGGCAGCCTGGAAAAAAAAAAAAATTGGCTTTTCCACAACTGCATCTTTTCCCAAAACAGAAAAATGCTTCTGTTAGCAATAATGCCTTCATGGCAAATATATAACCAAGGTGTTACTCAAGGCAGGAAAGCTACGAGAAAACATATTAACTTAGCTTTAGAAGTGCATTTACTTATCACTAACACAGAATTTGCAAAGAGCCCCTATTATCTTTCCCATACAACTATCACAAGTGGTAACATGACCCAAAAAAAGTTAATGCAAAAAAACTCAGGAGAAATTAAGTTAACATTTTGATCACAACATCTGGATTGTTGTTAAACAAAGGAAGAAAATAATTTTTAAAAAAAGGGAAAAAATTAAGAAATGTAACTAGCCCTTTACAGCAAATGTTTTCTTCTGTCCACTCTGAAGTCTCTTTCATGTGCTAATGGTGGCATTTTTTTAAACTCTTCCCCTTTGACTTACTCAGACCTTTAAGGACCTCACACATCTAATGGTTCCTCACATTCACCAAGAACAATCAAGAGAGGTCTGGGGGTTGACATGCAGTATGATTAATGGACAATGTTGATTTAATTTCCTATAACAGGAGTTTTCTCTAAGCTTTCTCCAAGGAGCAGTTTCTTTGCAATCCAGGACTTAAGTATTTTACTAATGAAGTCCAATAAATAGCAAATTAAATAATGCTGTCTCCCAGAGACAAATCCTCCCATTTCAGGAAAAAATTTAAAAAAAACCCAAAACCACCACCATATTTAAAGTCCTGTTTAAATCTAAAAAAGGTTGTATAGCAGGAATGTACCTAGTTGTTGGGGGCTTTTTTGTTTGGTTTGGTATTTTATTGTTTTGTTTAAGAAACTTGAGCAATTATCTGGTTATTGCTGCCATTGTTAAGTGCTTGGTCTTTTTTCTCTTTAAACAGGAGTACACATTTAACTTAATTTCCACTTCCAAGAAATTAGTCTTTAATTATTGGTCACTTTTACATTATAGCTATTAAAATGTATATTATTACATATACATTGTAATACTTAGAAACATTTCAAAAGCAACTTTGAAGGTCTTTATGTAAAATAATTTACAACTTTCTTGGTGTAAAGAGTGATCAATATGTCCTCTTCATGAAGCAAATTTTAACCTTCAGCTCCAGCAAAAGAACAATGAAGCACTATTTGCATACATCCTAACTGTTACTCAATCAACATGACACAATTTCCCAACTGAATTCCCACACAGGTTTAGCTTTAAATGGTGGAATTTCTACCCCAAGAACGCAGAGCAGCAGAGAGCATTTCCTGCAAGATTCTAATCGCTTTCCCACCACTGAAAATTTTACCTTTAAATACTTTGAAGATGACATATTTTGCTTTATTATAGGCTGGCAAGTTGTCTTGCCAGAGTGCAAAAAGTCTCCCCCTCCTATGCCAAGGCTTTGCAGCACCCTTGATTCCAGTTCTTCGAGTTGTGACACAATTAGTCTCATGTCCTTAGAGAAACAACAGCATCTGACTCAGATATGGGGACAGTTGATAAAGAGACAGAAAGTCTCTCAAAAACAGGCAACAACCCTCCATCTACTGGAGTGGGCCCATGGAACATAATCTCTTGTTACCCTAGTAAAGCCTGTATCTTTACATTTTTACCTTTAAAATTGCCACAAGGCATTGTCCCATGAAATAATGAAACTTCCCTCACCCTGACAGCTCCCACTATCTTTTTAGAGAGCCAGGCTTAACTGGTCTTAGCACTCCATTTTGTTTTTTGAAGTACAGTACATTCAATCTTTATTCTGCACTTGGGTATCTCCTCCCTCACCATGTCCTTCCCCTTCAAAGAGCCACTAGCTTGGGAAGTTAAAATGAATTACTGCAAAAGTCAAGGCATGTTTAAATGAAGATGTCAGGACTATTTTCCCAGATAAATGGGTTCAAATTGGAACAGTTCAGAGAGCATGTTCAAGAAGGTTACATAAAAATATATTAGGCAATCCTTCCAACACACAATCAACCTGTTTCTGAAAGATATTAACTGACTAAGAGAGCAAGAAAGCATGCAGACAAATTAATAATTTTCCATGAGTTTTAGAGCCATTTCATGACTCTGCAGTTAATTCAAAGAAAGCCTAGAGATTCCTTAGTGTCTTGCCATATGCAACATCTTAATCAACACCAAAACCAGTTATGCTGCTAAGGCAGATGTTACAGATTTCAGTAGTCCAGCGCCTACTGAAGTTGATTACTGGCTAAATCAGTAACCTATTGAGAGGCTTGATGGTGTAATTTAAAATTGGCAAGTACATTAAACATTAATTAAAGCTTTCCATTACAAGTGAACTTGTATGAAAACAACATTTACTTTCAAAAAACAAAAACATGCGCAGAAGTAGCTGTGATGTAATTTAAAAAAAAGAATTGATAAATCCAATTTCTTTAATAGAGGCAAACTTAAATGCTATCAGAAAGAATACATGACAAAGTAATCTTTTTTTTTAAGAACAAAAATTAAAGTGAAAATGTATATGTAATTATGATACAAACCTGCAATAGTGCACAGTGCAAGAGAAATAATGGCAGAACTACACAGGAAGGAAGGCACAACATTTTTACATATGTGGCACTTGAACTGCATAAGTATGCAGCATTAGCAGCTGATAGTTAACTGGCCTCTCCTCAGCAAATCTGCTCAGAACAAGCCGATATTTATCTAGGATTCCCACTCAGTCCTGTGTAAGAGTGCTTAAATAAAGCTGAGCCAAAACCACAGTTGTAATGGATGCCATGCCAATAAGCTCTAACAAAGGGCCACATAGTTAAACATGAGCTTCAGTTTTGCTCAGTAAGAATTCAATTTACAACCTGAGTGAATCAATTTTTCATCTGAACAGAGCAGTTAAATATTTTTCTGCCATAAGGGAGGCATGAACCAAGTCAGTGAGTCTGCAAATCAGTTTGTCTGGTCACCTCATGTCAGTATATTTGCACTGTGCAACTCCTGATATTCCCCGCTCGCTTGTCCTGGTACACCTCAAGCTGCACATGGACCAACAACTACATAATCAGAAATGCTGCACAAGACAGAGGTTTGATTCCTTCCCTGCCTCTGCCACCCAACCTAGATCTTGCACAAGCAAGAACAGTGAATCTGAATTTAAAAGGAGCTCTCTGCTACAAACATATCTAGAGAAATAACTAGCACTGACATAGATTTGAAACAAAACATGATGTGACAGTTTGTAAATTCCAACAACAAAACAGAACAAAAACCAGTTTGATCTCTATTTACCCTTCAGCCTGTAAAATGCAATATGGTTCCTTACATAAAAGGGGTAAACGCTTATCAAAGCAGCATTTGCTTTGGTATTTTGCACGTAAAAAAAGTTACAGGGTACTAAAGCCCCCTCCCTTCTCTCTTTTAATCTGTAAGGGTTTCTCCCCCTCCCATTTTAAATCCTGAAAGAAAAAAACAAGGGGGAAAAAAAAAATTATATGCAGATATGCCACGTCTGCATTTGGAAGACAGGCTCATTTAGAGTGGTGACAGGTCTGCCTTTCATGATTATGAAGTAAGGAATGTGTGTCTCTTGTTTATTGATGTGTAGGGGAAGCGCATTATCGTACCAGGACTAGCCAAGAGCTCGGGTTTGTTAAGTACAAATATACATAAACTGCCATGTCTGCGAAAGAGAAAGAGGTCACAGTTAGCCGAGGAAGAGGCTGCTTTTAAATATGCCCACGCTACTTCTAGGGCTTTTGGTTTTATTACTGTGCAGTATGACCAATTCCTCCTCCCCTCTCTCAGCAAATCCCTTATGTTTTAGCTGATAAGTAGTAGTAGCAAGCCTGTTACACACAATCAGGAGAATTGACAGATAAGAGGTTTAGTTTAAGGATGTAATCAGCATGAGTAAACACTAGACTGACCCAGCTGTAAACAGTGGAAATAAATGATAATATTTGTCCTGGTCACCTACTGAGCTATTAGACACTTTTCACTATGTAACAATGTAAATATAATGGCTACAGTATATACAGCATACAGTGCTATCATCTGGTTTTCCAAGCAAGAAAAGTGAGCTTTTAGTTGATCTTTATTAAGAGCTAAAGCAATTTCTGATCCTTTTTTTTTTAAACAGAGTTGTAGTTTGTTCAAATCAACATTTCAGTAACTGTGAATGTCTGATCTGATACAAAATAACTCAAGCAGAAATAAAGTATATCTGTAATACTAGATTATATTTTATTGAATGGCATTTGAGAACAGTTAACTATGAAATAAAAAAAAAAAAAAAAAGAGTGTTGAGGGAGACGACCTGTGTTTCTTTCACATAATTTTATGAAACTAGGAATGCCTGGCTCCTTGAATTTGTATGGAAATCCCAAGCTAAATTTCCATAGTAACTTATAACCAAAAGCAGTATCAATTCCCACATACACAATTTTGGATATCCCAGAATGTTCAGATACAAGCATGTGAGACTGCATTTTGACACCAACAAAACCTGGGATAAAACTGAAATTATAGCCCTAACTGTCAGAAATAACTACATTAACACATGTAATGCTTTTACAATATTCCTTCTCAATATTACAGCATTTGCAGTTCTTCCTGAGAAAGATGTCAAAGAGGTCATTAAGTTTCTAAAGTTTACATTTTTCTAGCACATCCATTGCAATATGGTGCAAACAAAACCACTATGTCATATCTGACCATCATATCAACTGCTTTACAAAACTTCATAAGCACTTTTACAGAATTATTACAAGAGACTTGGGTGAATCATAGAATCATAGAAACATTAAGGTTGGAAAAGACCTCTAAGATCATCGAGTCCAACCGTCAACCCAACACCACCATGCCCACTACACCATGTCCCCAAGTACCACATCTCCACGTCTTTTAAATACTTCCAGGGATGGTGACTCAACCACTTCCCTGGGCAGCCTGTTCCAAGGCCTGACCACTCTTTCAGTAAAGAAATTTCTCCTAATGTCCAGATTGGGTGACGTGCATCAGGTAGTTTAATTGGAGAAATTCTTTGCATTGACTCTTCTTACACATCTTTATTCAATTTCTATAGACTGTAGAATCACCTTGTCATCTTCGCTGCCCTGGACTAAAGTTTAGCTATAATCATGGTTGTAACACAATATAAATAGATACAGGGGAAATTAAACAACTGAAGGCCATGTCTCTGGGGGAATGCTAAGTGTGGAAGAAGTAGCTAACTCTTTGGCACAAACCGCCTTTTCAGAGGAGAGTGCCACGCAGAGTCGCAAAATGTATCTTTGTGTCATTTAGACTTTGACAAATTCTTCACTTGGAAATTTGGTCCAAGTCAGGGAGGTGGAGGGGGGATTGCACTTTCCCTTATTTCTCCTCTCTGCAACTGGAAAGAAGTAGGACATGGAAGAGCTTTCAGGGAGGTTCTTCTGATTAGGACCAAACTTTTTGGAGTAAACAGCACAAATGAGTCTGACAGAATCTAACCATTTTTCCAAAAGAACTAGATTGGGGCAGGGGAAAAGTGCTACCCGGTAATGTAAAACTGGAGTACCAGGAAAAACAGCACGGGGTTGTGATGCCCCTCATGTTAACCAGCTTAGATGACCCCAGTCAGCGAGCTTGCAGTCTCTCCAAGCCTCAGAGGAATCACCCATCAGTTTTTTTTTTCTTTCTTTTTTTTTTTTTTTTTTTTTTAAAGCAGATACACTCCATTTCATAGCCATCAAATCACTTGGCAGTTTCTGCCCAGTCCCCTGCAGCCTGCAAGCACCCCAAGCCCTGGGGAGCCAGCAGTGCTCCTGAGGGCTGTAGCCCCCAGCGCAGGACACTCACTCCGCAGGCTCTCCGGGGAGGGGCCTTCACCAGGGAAAGGCCAAGGTATGTGGGCTCCCATGCTCAAGGCGTTTTCACCAAAGCTAACAGACCAGTTTTTCCATCCCCTAAGGTGTCTGCCTGAAAACGGTTATTTACTGTGATATTATCTTGTATGCAACAGAAAAAAAAGAGCACCTAAGGTACGCACATCTCTGCCACAACCTGTTTGCCTCAGGGTTTTGTGTGCATTTAGTGAGTCCCTAGTTAGCCTTGTCACCGAAGTGCAACTTTTTGAAATCCGCACTGTAACTACCACCACTCAAGGTGGTACAGCTCCCAGACAGCAACTACGGAAGGATGAATTAGCAGAGTGAATTCTTGCTTTCCTCCTTCCCTCCAAGCATAGAAGGCATTAATGGCACAAGAACATGTTGCATTCCCCCATCACCAGTGGCATTCATTTAATTAGTAAAAATATTGCTGTTACTAGCATGATAAGAACTGAAAAATAAAAAACAAAGTTCAGAGAGGGAGACTTCCAGGCAGCTTGAAGAACAGCGTTCTTGTGTTACAGCATCAGAATTGATAGTGCTTTCTTGAGTTTGTAAACCAAGAAGCTGAATTTGATTTTACTCTCCCTAGATGAAGGTTCCAGGATGAGATTCGCATCAGCATTACAACCTAGTTATGAAGAGTTCCTGGCTCCAATAAACCAGATAAGCTCAAAATGGGTTCTTCTGAGTCACTGCCCTTCTCATATAGGTTCCATCTTCCTACCAGTCATATAGCTGCAAACACAGTGAGCTGTGACAGGCAAACAGTCCACCTAGCACAGCAGTAAGTATCAACAACATTGAGGCAGAGATGCATATGCACATGCTTAAAATCCTTTTTGAAAAAAATAATTTGAAGACATTGAAAGGGGGAGATGAGCTTCTCTGGACACTCCCTTTGTTTTAACTTTCAAGCTTTGCCAATCCCTCTCCTTTTGCATAGCAAGAAGGTTCCCAAACAAACTCTTTCACCAGCAAAACTCACTTCAACTTCTGAACACACATATTCTGAAACAGTACAGAAACAGAACCTGTACCAGCAGACTCACCAAGTCTCACAATGAAAGACCTTCTGTTAGGAAAAACTTTCTAGAGCAGGAGGAAGCAAAGGAGGAATTAAAAATAGAGGCAAAAATGCATGGTATGCACCCAAGGGTCTGCTCCTATGGCAAATTCAAGTGATAATGGAATTCTACACCGGACTAGGAAACGGCCTGCTATTGAAAAATAAATGCCAGGACCTTTAACACAAACAAATGTCTATGTGAAACTGTGGATATTTGTTTTGAGAATGGCAGCCCTGACTCTGATCAGATCATTTAATTCTATTTACACGGTAGCTATCATGCTAAATAATCCAGTTTAAAAATACACAGAAGTAACTGGGTAGACCTACACTGGAGGAAAAGAGGTCAGTTCTCAAAAAACGAGGTAGGAACCAACAAGAGATTAAAACATACAGCATAATATTCATATTGCTATATTTCATGTTCAATCATTGTAACCTATTTTACACTAGCATTGCTGATTCTGCTTTACCTATCACACTTGTCCCTCCATCAAGAGTCCTGTAGACATTTGCAAATCGTTTACAGTAGTTATAGCAATGATATCAACAATCAATGCAACCAACAGCGCTTATAATATCAATGCTAATGTTCTCTTTGATTAGAGAATATTATGAATTCTGATTTTGTGATGCACTTCAATTGCCACAGAGTAAGGGAACCGTCTTCTTTAAATACACAGATTTTGCACAATTGGCAGTTGTACCAACATCTGCAGAAAGTTCCATGGAGAGATGTATTGACATGCTCCAAATGTCACTAGAAGTCTATCTGCAGTTTATTAACCATGCAAGAGAACAGTGAATGGTAGAGCAGCCTTAGGTCATGACAAATTAAGCCATGAAGAGGGAGTGTTTTGGAAGCCACATAACTTTAGTGGCGACACATAATGCATGAGAAACTACTCTATCTTTGCCAGTGGGAAGCACCTAATACTATTAGCATATTCTTCCAAATTAGGAATAACCTTTTCTTTTGACCATGTTATCCAACATATATGAAACCAAAAATCTTAAGACACACCTTTCCCGTTCAGTTTTCACACTTGCGGTATTCTATTAATTCCTGTAGCTCATAATGAAGACATTTATTTTAAAGAGGCTGTCAATAAATCAGTAGTTTAGTGTCCTCAGGAGAGGCAAATGGATGACAGAACATTAGTCCTCAAAGCCTCTGTCCAGTTCATGAAGATTCAGTTTACCGTAGTCACAAAACCTAGAGTGGTGGCTTGCCTTGTTTTATCTCAAATTCTTCCAGGTAGGGTCACTTCCTAATAAGTAATATTTTAAATTTGAAATGCATAAATAAAATAACCTCGTCCAAATGATTTACATTACTAACAAGAAATAAAAAGAAGAGCAAATCAGAAGTGCATGGATGTTGCTACAGTCTTTGCTGGGTTTATATATTGCATGTAATTTTACCTGCTATATTCTCCACATGTGCAGCTGCCACAGGCAGAAAAAGGTTGGTTGAGTACTGTTTTCTAAGAAATAATTTAGCATGCAGAAGTATTTCAAGTAGGCAGCTTCTCAATGGGTAAATACAGTAGTCAGACAGGCACTGTCACTATGAGAAGTCTATGTGAACTTTCCAGGCTTCAACATATGTAATCATCTTAGCAGTGGAAAATCATGACCTAATCAAATTTCCTGTGCCAAGTGAGTCTTTTGTAGCTGTAGCAATGAATGCCTTTTTTCTGTAAATGCTACAAAGCAAACAAAAATAAGAAACCAGCAAAAAAACTTACACAGGAAGACTTCCCATATCTGATATACACTACAAATAACTCAATACATCCCGTTAAAAATAAAAAAAAAGATGACTTCTACCGAAGTTATTTGAAAAAAATACTCTTCAGTGGATCTAACCTATGGCAGCATAAATTACGCATATGTGAAAAATATAAATGATGGCAATCAGATTATATGGAATGCATCATGTTTTGGTCACCATATTTAGATACTTAGAATTACGATAAGGAATAAACACTCAACACATCACATGCACCATGACTGAATGGTTAACTCAAGCACATGAATTCTTCCATGCCCACACTTCTAGTAATTCAGTTAACAATGTGACCATGTGAAAGTTGTAATTTCCCAAACTCAGTTAGCTTTTGTTTTCTCCTCTGTCTACGTGCTTACTGGAAAGAAAAACCAATAAACACGCAGAGTTAATACACATTCTAACATAATTCTGTAAAATAATATTTTAATCTGAAGAGAATTAGTGTACTGACAAAATCCATATGACATGGATCACATAGTTAATAAGTTTGCATGTGTCTGAAATTACTGCTTTGTAACTGCATAATGAGAAGACAAAAAAAAAAAAGCATTTATGTCCTAGGACACAGAGACACCACATCCTTTTCAACCCACTGCTCTTTTGTCTCACAGCTCTGTTAAACAGTCAGCTGCTGCCAAATGCTCTGGCTAGAAATGGTCACAGATGGTCAGTTGTCCAGTTAAGAGACCAGAATGCTCTCCTCAAATCTCCCCGAAAATAGTATCTCAACAGTACGCAGCAGATGAGAATATCTGAGCATGGTCAAGAGGCCATTTGACCTAATTAAGACTGCAGGTCAATTTTGATAATTTAGTCAAGATTAATTCTCCACAGTACCCCTAAGTAAGCTATCTCAACACACTTCAAACACTAAGTGTCAAGTCCTATATTACTTTTGCTGATTAGATTATAGATCACATCTTTTTATGAAAGAAATTCTCAGTTGTATATGTAAACAGAAGCACCTTCTAGCTAGGGATAATACCAACACATCTGTACTAATACACATCGCAAGAGCTACAGGAGGAAAGAGTCTGATGATCAATGGAAAGACTCCAGTGGGACTCAGCAGGCTCTGTGCACTAATCTTTGTGCTCAGTCCTGCAAATATTTACCCGTACACATCAAAAATATTAACAGGATAATAACATGCACAAGGGCTACTAGCTACTAGAGTGAGCAAGCAGTGCTTGTTGTGCAGTGTAGCTGTGACAAAGGCTACAAATAACAGAGAAATAGGCTAGAAATACCAGAGAAAAATCTTTGGCATTTTGTATTAATCTTTCACTGTTACTAGATCAGGCGTAAATACACAAAAGCTGAAAAAAATGAATATTAAACTGAATATTAAAAAGACATGTCATTTATGAGCAGTTTTTACTAACTGTAAGTTCTGTATCTTGTGATAAGTAGCCGGGTGTCCTTCTTCCAACTTATACAAGATTTACAAGATCTGGTTATCTAAGTGTCACGCAACACATATTTTGGGAGAGGATTATTCCATCAGCAGCATAACTCAAGCTTGCAAAGCTTACTGCTGGGAAAATAGATGGCCAAACCTAACGTTGTTGCCTTACAGGTCTAATAATTTAAGCTCTCTAAGATGTCCTTTGACTTCGCTGTCTTCCAGAAAAGCTAAGAAATATTTTATATACTCACCTAAACCACTGACAGTGTACTCAAGATCACTGGCATCCAACAGAATTGGTCCATTCTCCTGTTGGCCTTCTTCTTTGTAATACAGCTTGTACCCTTGAATAGTTGCAGTGTCCTCAGAGTCCTGCTGCCACTGTACTGTAATGGTTGTACAGTTCATCGGCTCCAAATGCAGCTCAGGAGACTTTGGTGCTGGTTTTAGAGAAATATATATAATATTCTTACATTCTAGAAACAACTAATTTTCACGCAAAAATCTGGATGCCTCTCATTCCAAAGTTGGGCAATCAAGACTTTGATTCTGGCTCATCTGTGTACGCACATAATTACTTCTTTATTATGATGTCTGACTCCCTATAAGCTAATCTAACAACTTAATTCAGGATAAATCAGAATAGAAACATTTTTTAAATTCTGCATCTTAATTAACTAATTAATTTTATAAAGTAGTAATTTTCGAAGAAAAACAAAACAACTCCAAAGATAGTTATAAAATTACCTCCTGTTTTAAAGTGAGCGAGAGCAAATGTGATTAACAATAACATCACAGTTCATTATGTGCTAATAATTTGCTATAGTAGTTAAAACTCAATGAAATCCAAGGTGATGGATGTGGATTACAGCTAAGAAATAAAGTTACAAATACAAATCTACATCTTTTTCAAGCCATTCAGGCAAAGTTGAATGCTCTTCTGCATGACATTTCTAAATTATAATGTAATGGAAAGCTCAATTATAACAACTTAAATTAGACTTCAAATATTAAGTCAATTTGCATATTCAAAACATATGTGCATTTCGTTTGTAATATAGACATACATGCATCAATTCAGATCTTTTAAGTACCTGTACACACTACTAATGTGTAATGTCCCAATTTGCAGAAAGGTATTTTACACTGAACAACGATGGGGTTTGGGGTTGTTAGATTTTTTTATTCAAATTATATAGAACGGAATAAAACTGTTATCATTGGAAACGAGTCTACAAGCTAAAACATTTGAGCAGCTCACAAACATGAATTAAAGTTTCCCACCACCACGTCAAATCTGTGAACATCAACATGTGGAAACAATCAAAGATTGACACCAAAATAATACTTCAGCTTTTCCTTCTCCTGTCACATATAAAGCCTTTCATAAGACAGATTAGTTCCTCTTCAACTTTTGATCCTGAAACTATGTATTAACTGCATTTAATTTATTAAAGCAATCAGAAGTTTTTGCAGATCATGCACAGAATTGTGGTTAGAACACTACTTTCTAGATCACCAGAACAAGAACATGTAATGGGAAAACCTATTTCACATCCTTGCACTACCTGTCAGAAAAATTTCGTAGCCTTCAGATGAAGCCTGCAATTGACGCCATCTCAAGGCTGCTGGTAACGTTAAGAATTACCTTTCACACTTGTAGCTTTGGGAGTCCGGTGAGAAGTCCACAAAGATGCCTCTCCCCAGCCAATCCTTGTTGCAGCAGTGATACGAACCAAGTAGACACTGTCAGGCCTCAGGCCTTCGAGGAGGTACTCATCTGAAGTCCCTGGAAGCTCCAAGACTTGGATTTTGGTCTCTGTGCTGAGGCGGAAAGACAGACGATACAGGACCACCTGACCTCTCCTGTATTTTGCGGGAATTGGCAGCCAAGAGATGAGAATATCTGTAGGACTCCTGCTTGTCAAACTAATTTCAGGAGCTCTCAAGGGAACTAAAAAGGAAAAGACGAAGCTTTTGAGCTCAGGAAAAAGAGAGATGGAAAATTCTCATCTGACACCTTAGCCTATGACGAGGTGCCAGTAACGTAAGAGTAAATAATCCAAGAAGTTTTGTAGATTCTTGTTTATTTTAAGGGTAACTTGACAGTGCTCATACTTCTCACCTTTTGCATGCAGTATAGCCTTAGCAAGCTCCTTTCTGCAAGGCCCTCAACATTTTCTTCTCTTATCGCTGCCAGCAGTAATCAAAGGCAATCAGCACCTTACTGTTCTGACAAACTGTAAAGGTTAGATGCAGCAGCTTCAACCGAGAGTCTAGGCAACAACCTGCACTGTTGAAGACTCAGTGCATGTTCTCTTCTGCCAACCATGTAATGACAGTACTAACTCCTGGCAAAGAGACAGGCAGACAACTGCAATTGGCAATGTTCCACGCTGCCAAAGCTTAACCCTGTCAGAATTTATTAATCAGTTCTAATGAACTATATGAAACAGTTTGTTGTTGCCATGATGTTCACATTAGTTAAATCACTGCACAGAAATAAGTCAGTAGGGTCTTTTATGAAATTCTGATTCTACTAACAGGCACATAGACAAACAAAAAAAATCTTTTCTAATAGCAGATTTTTATTTCAAATTTTCCTTCAAAATTTGCAAAAGATGCAGTAGGTGTGCAGTTTGATTCACGTTTCAGATGCCCAAGAGAGAGTCATAGAGACTAAATCTTAGGCTATCATCAAATTCGCAGCACTGCGGGAGTTCTTAAAGATCTAGAATAGTTATTTACATGATTTAATGAAATGTCTTTCAACACAGAAAAAGACACCGTGTAATATACAATGCTGCCCTGTCAGAATATTATTTTAGTCTCATTCCTCTCACTGGCTGGCTCGGTCTTACATTGCACGTATCCAGAAGTCTCACTGACGTCAATGGAAGTTTGGGATGCTCAAGAGCCGTTAGCATTGGATTGCACTTTTCTATTCAGTGCAAATAAAAATGTTCACCTAAACCTGTGGTATTCGCCTTACCATCTTCAAGGGTGTGCTGAGTCACATGATCTGACATCTGACTGGCTCCCAGAGGCATATAAGCTACAATATAGAAGGTGTAGTTGCTGGCTGGTTCCAAGTCATCAATAATGTAATGGGTTGTATCATTTCCAATGACCACTTGGTACTCTTCATTATTTAAACCTGGCATAAAAAAAGGGTTAGACAAACAAAAATTCCTGACAATCCCTAAACATCACAGTATCTTGGCTTTAAGATCTTACAAAGTTATTTCATGTTCTTCCCCAGCCTACCTCTATTTTTTCAACCCTACTAAGTAAAAGTTCTTTATTGCACAGGAGTAACTGTATCTTGCTGTGGTGTAGATTATGGTGTTTCAGGATTTTCCTGAACAAGGGATGCTGAATGCAATTCTAAACCCTATTAAGAATCAGTCACAACAAACTGTGCCCAATGTACAGTAACACAACAGACAAGCTCTAATAGCCTTATCATTCATACCAAGTTTCTAAATCTATTTGTTTAGAGTCAGGGAGGTTTTTTTCAAAACCTATTTACAGAGCCTTTCTATAGCAGACTGCAAGGAATGCAAGGGCTCTACTCCATCAAAAACAAAACAAACACCCCCCCCAAAAAGAAACAAACAGAAAGAATTTATTCAGCAAAAGGATCTCATTTTAGCCTGCAAATTCTATTACATTTGATTGACACGGTTTTTCTTTAATTTGGAGAAAGGCCAATAAGAACAGACCAGAATGAGCTTCAAAAATGTTTGGCTCCTCAGTGAGTTGTTAAAAAAAAAAAAAAAAGGAAAAAATTCTCAGCAATTCACATTAAAATATGCATAGCAGTGCATGCAGCAGTCCTTGTCTTTGTTGGGCTTTATTCCTATAGAGGAAGGCTATAAAGTGGAATAAGTGTGAAAGCTGCTGTGTTAACGAACAATTCACACCAAGTGCATGTCAACTTAATCAAAACTCTGTAAGAGCCAGCTCCTCCTCTTCACAACTGAATTTATAAACAAAACTAAAGGCAAATTCCGCCATTAAGTTTTCCCACATTTATGAATTAACTTGATAGCATTTTAATTAGACAAGATTACGAGCATCTCACAACAGACTAGTTAATGGCTTGTTAATTAGGAATTGCAAGGCACGATTTCTGACCTGCTAAACAAGATCCTTGAGCTCAAATTAAAAGGACTTGTTCTCTCATTGAATGGATTGCTAGGCCTCATGCAGAGGCCCTAATGAAACAGCCATAATAGAGAACAAGGCTTGCCTTCCACCACAATCAGTGTTCCCTTTGTGCCTTTTCTAAATCACTAACAAGGAATTAACACACTCCAACATGCACGCTCATCAGACCCTTATTCTTCTTGCTACTATGACCCCGATTTGAATGTAAAATATTCTGCTTAAAGAAACAAAAAACAAAAACACAAAAAAACACCTGTTAGTTTCTACAACTAACTTGATTAAAACACTAACTTTTTTTTTTTTTTTTTAAATAGAGAAGAGGACCTGAACCTGTTTTTACAGTGAAACATCAGAATACTCCAGTTGTGAAATTAAATGAGTGATGGTATCTTTTGTATTCAAAGCACCTACCACATTGTGAAGTCAACAGAAAAAACTCTACAGAACTGCATATGATTAGTGTATTATCCAGTTTTCCTTTCTGTTTAAACATAAGCTTCAGTACAACTTAGGAGACTTAGCAAGCACTGTTTTTCTTTTGCAATAAAACGTTCTTTACTCACACTGACAAATGTGGTTCCTAACTAAAACAAGAGAGCAATATATGAACATAAATGTATAAAGTAAAAAGTTACACATGAGAAGCGTTAAGCAAGTAAGATATACTCTAGTTAAGTCAGATATATCTGAGATCATTTTTAATCTTCATTAGGGTCTGAAGCAGGGTGTGAGGGCAGACTGGGGAAAGACAGGCTGAAAAGAATAATGAAAGCAATACATTCATACAAACTATTTACATTAATACAAAATTGTCTAGAATACTTATAGAGTAAATAAGGTGTTGATAACATCAACAGTCTATGTTAGCACCTCTATGGCCTGCTATGGTGTGAATGTCATCAAAAGATTTTCCTTAATATTTAATTTGCATTTCTTTAAATATAGTTGCCTCTAAATTTACATTAGAGAGACGACTCGTGATACTTTCTCACAAAGGCATTTTCTAGGTTTTTAATAATGCCTCTGATATGTGGGCAACATCCTCAGAACGGTTTACAAACTATCACTTATAAAGCAATTATTTACAGAAGTGCAGTCCACTAGCCTTTGAAGCTCAACACCTTTTCTACAAAACGAGACAAAAGTGTTTTTATGTCCTGATGCAGATCTTCTGGTACTACCCAATCATGTTACCAAAGAAAAAAATGCATGCAGATCACCTACATTTTGATTCCCACCACTGTAATTGCTCCTCTTAACACAGCCCTCCCCACTCGCCCTGTGTGGATTTCTTTACTAATGTGAAAGGATGCACAACAGCATTGTATTAAATAAAGTAAATATCACAAGACAGTCTGGAAAGATGAAAAAATGGTATTTGAGAAAGCAAGTTCAAATAAATCAGAGTTTTTTGGTTGGTTGCTTGCTTTTGTTTGGTTTTTAAACCAAGACAAGCTACAATCTCATTTCACAAGATATAACCATTGGATAAGCAAGCAAATGAGGCAGGGATTGCAAACTAATTTTGCAGAAAACACATTTCAGAAGATAACTCCTTTCACTACTGTGTTTCCTGCACAAAACCACACTTCCTTAAGGACAGTTTTCCAGTTTTCTTTGAAATTACCAGGTCTCTGCTCTCTACACTGGCACCAGACATACAATTACCCGGATAACTTATCTAGTGTGACTTTATTCATATTAGCTTTAAGAGGGGGTTGTGAGCACAATACCTCAGTGACTGAAAGTGTAGGGGATAATTTCCCACACCTCTTGTCCTCATTATCTTTTAAAACTCTTTCCTTCCTTCCTTCAGACAAAATTCTCTTGTGTCCTGAAAGATCCCACTTGCAAAAGCAAAGGCAGCTATTCCTGCATCAGTATTAAGAGTAATTAAGCTGTCCTTCCTGTCCTCTGCTTAGCAGATGGCAGACTGGTATTCCACACAGAGCTGAGCATCTGCAGTCCTGTCCTTGAATAAACCACTTACTGAATAGAAATGGAAAAAGAAATCACTCCTAGGAAACAGAGCTGCATTGCAGCTTAGTTAAACCATGCACCTAACAAATTTTCAAGTCTTTTGGCAATCACTTCTCCTGCTTATGAAAAATATCTGTTGTCTATCACCTTAACGATTTCCTTAGCTTAAAGCAATTACATAATACTAAGGGGTTTTAAAATGTCTAGTTACTCATTTTTATTTTAACTATCCATTCCCTTTTATATAGGAATTTATATATAATTTCAGAGACTAGGATAAACCATTCATGGCTATTTCAGCGTATTTTAGAGTTTGAGTATACTTTTCTCATTATAGGAGACCAAGGGGTGAAAGGAGAGAGGACTTCACCATTCAGCCAATATTCATTCTAAGAGAAGATAATTAAGCCAATAAAGCATCAATTATTCTACTCCAAAATATATGAAAGCCAGTAAAGTCACTAGAATTTGGGGATCTAGACAAAAGAGCTGTCTCTGGTGGAAAGTTCTACTCTGTAAGCTTCCAGGATTCTATTGTATGCTCTGTCCTTCCCTGCGAAGCACACACATGGAAGAGAGTAGGCAGAAGTTCCTGCTGAGGATAGAGGGAAACCCAGATAGTAGTATAGAGGTCCCAGGTTTTAAAGCCCATTCCTAACTTCAAAATCTGCTCACTGGAGCAATCAGACAAGGGTGAGTTGGAAGAACACTCAGTCCCACAAATGAGATGATGTGGCAAAAGCATTTTCCCCCAAGCATGCCTGTTGATTACAGTATGCATTTATATGCTGGTATGCTCTGATGCAGCCCTGGTTATGAACCATTCAAATTTGACAGTCTTTGCAAGGACATTCAAGTTCTTACCACACACAAGTAGTTAAATAGTGATTTAAATCAAACTGCTTACCTTCTGCTTTCATGTAATGAACGGAGTATGCAATCACTTTGTCTGAATTATACAGTGGCCTCTCCCACGCTAGGAGGATCGCTGAGCTTGACATAGTTTCAGCATGGACATTGTAAGGTGCACTGGGTCTGTCTTCTGACATAACTACAGTAAGCCTGGCCCTGGAGAGAATAGATCCCTGGCTATTCTCAGCCATGCACTGATAAATGGCATCGTCTTCAGGAATGATCTGGTTAATCACCAATTTACTGAATCCAAAAGGAAGAAAAAGGGGGGAAAAAAAGCTTACATTGTGGATAAACTTAGCTCTACATATTGCAACAACAGTTACGTTTGCCTCTGCTTCATGAGTTTAGTATAATTGACTTGCACGCCACAAACTCTTCTGTTAGAAATGGATGTGCAGCTGTGAAATTTAGCAACTTGAAGTGTTCCTCAAAAACCTGCCATGTTTATGTTTATGCCTGCAAAGCCAGGCACAGTGAAAATAAACCTGTAAATCTATTTCCTGCCTGCAAAAAGGGTTGACAACCTTAGGGTTGTCATTTCTTAACCAACTCTTTAATATGAGCTGCTCGCTATACAGAAGTAGTGAAATGGAGCCTCAAACAACTAGCAAGATTCTGGTCTCTGCTACACTACTGTAAATTTAGAGCAACTCTGTGGTGAAATCACTTCAGTTTCCACCCCAGGTAAGGCAGTGATCACAAAAGCTTTGCTGAGGATTTTAGGTATTGACTAATCTGCATTCCTTCTGCCAAGTAAATGTCCATAACTACATTTAAAGTCCAATTTCATGTTTACTTGAGTTATATTTTGCTTGGCTATATTTAGTTACTGGAATTCCATCCTTTGGTAGCACATCACTAGCACAGCTGTCATATAGCAATTGTAATCTTACCTGTTATACATTTTTATTCTACCATTGGAGTGTATTCTCCTTCCATTTTTTAACCATGAAATTTTGGGGGCAGGATTTCCTTCTGCCTGACAAGCAAAGCGAGCAGTACCAGCTCTAGGCCTTGTTAAACTTTCCGGCCATTCCACAAATGAAGGTGGAGCTACAGATAAGTAACAAGGGAACAAAAAAGAAAAAAAAAAAAAAAATCAAGCCCCCACAAATGCAAGGACAGTCAGAACAACACAAACCACACACAAACCCCTCTCCTCAGGCCACTCAAATACACATATACCCAATGCAGAAAGCACATTCCATGTAAACAAAACACATTTGTTTAAAGATACATACTATCTGCACAGATAGCAACTTTCTACACATTTTTGTTCATGCATTTATAAATACAAACAAATCGAACTCCAGCCTATGACATACTGCTCATGAAGCATACATATATATTACATATTTCTACTTTGTTACAGGATTCTTTTCTGTATTGAAAGCCTGTCTTTGCAGAGCAAACATTGCACCTGGGTATCTCCAAGTGCAAATGAACCGCTGGTTTATAACTCAAACGATGAGTATCTGACATTTCTCATCTAAGTCAACAGACAGAAGAAGGCAGCCACAGTTCCGTGATCTGTTTTATCTCTGCAGTCTCCCTACAGACCTTGGTGTGCTGTTTGAGATAAAAAATTCAGCCCAGTACATAGCACAGCTCAAGACAGACACAAGTTGTTAAAACACTCTGTGGAAGTCAAAGCAGGCTCACCCAGCACAGTGAGAGTTGCCATTGCTACCGTGAAGTTTCGTGTGCCTGGGATAGTGGCTCGACAGACATACACGCCTGCATGCTGCACCTTTATGTCAGAGATCATGAGGTTCCCATTTCCAAGGACACGGGTATTGAAGACGTCAATGGACTTATGGTCTATTTGAGAGAGTGGGAGAAGTGTGGTTACAAGGCTGTTCAATGTATGTAGATAACTTACCTAAATAGGGTTGCCTAGGCAGTAATGGCATAGATTAGAGTTTAAAAGTCAAAAGATGCAAAGGGAAATAACAGATGAGCTTTCAGAGGTTTCCATTTTGCATTTGCTTTGCTCTTCACTCTAGTTATCTGACCATTCAGATAGTCGGGTCTCACCACTTGCTAAGCGGTTTATACCTGAAATTCACCATCACAGCTAATGCCATTTTCCCAGTTAGCTTCCCCAATTGTCTTGCACTATGATTCAGTTCATCACTACCAACATCCACATCATCTTTACAAGCAGGGATCATCTACCTCCTTCTCAATTCTGCTGGATTAAAATGAATATATTTGATTACCATACATTTTCTTCTATTTTCACAGCAAATGCTCCATGACTGTTAAGTAACTTTTTTCTTACTTGTTTGTCTACAAGAGCCACTGAATCAACTAGGAAATATATGTTTATTTCTCCTGCGTTTAGAAATAAAAATGTAGGAAAACTTTTCATGCTTCCACAGGTACAGTCCTGACTTTCACATTTAGGTACATGTCAGAATAAACACAGAGGTAGTTTTCATGGAAAAATGTGATGCGCCAATGGATGTTATTATTCTTACTGCATTCCCTCTCTTCTCCTCTTCAAGGCAGACTACTCGGTGTTTGACTATACGTATCCATAGTCCAAATGGCCCATTAACACAAGGTCCAAATGACATTCACAAACTGCTTCTAAGAAGACGAGGGGAAGAAACATTTACAGATCGTTTCATAGGATACAACCCCTCCAATCTGCCCTAACTCACCCTTGATTCTACTCCGAGTCACAGATCCCTGGAGGTCACCACCCTACCTGGTACTTTGCCCACACTGCGCTGGGGAGAAGCGGGGAGTCCAAAGCCTCAGAAAACCTCAGGGCTTCTTAACAGCAGTATGGAAGCATGCAACTAAAAGAGTTTCACTTATCCTATCCTAACCTACTAATCGTTACCTACACTACATGAAGCCTCAGAACAGTAACTTAATTGCTGAAATCCTTTCTTTCCAGTTTCACTTCCTCTCCACAGGCTGAAGGTCATATGCGGTAATTTTAAGACCTACCTAACCGGCTCCATGAGATGATTGGCTTTGGATTCCCTGTGGCTACACACTCCAGTATGACAGTTTGATGAAGAGATGCCGTAATGTTTTGAGGACCAGCTATTATAGATGGCTTGTAAAAAGGCTTCAAGTCTGAGGCTTTGGAGGGGAAAAAAATTTAAAAAAAAAAAATCAAAGAAAGTGAGAACGATTAAACAAAAATTCAATTAAACATGAAATAAAACATGACATTTTTTTAAGGATGCTTGAAATTAAATTTACATCAAAGCCTTATTTCAGTAATTGTGGAAACTTACACGGAACAATATTTTAGCTACAAGATATAAGCAAGCAAAATTATTACTTGGGCAGGTGGTTCAGAGGACAGTTACAGCTCTTCAACGCATGTAAGTGGTTTTGCTATAACGTAAAAAAGAATATAATTCCATTGAAAAAAATCTCACATGGTGAGTACCTGGAATAACACTCAGCACTGCCTCAGAGCTTTTACGTCTATTGGTTATTGTTGTGGCAACACATCGATAATTCCCAGCATCCTTCTGTTCAACACCATAGATTTGAAGAACTCCTGTAGGTAGAGCAGTTATCCTGTCACAGAAACAAAAAAAGAAAGGTAGATAAATGTTCAGCCAGTGAACACCATCATGGAATTAACTACTTGATTTACAAACAGCCATTGCTACACTGACCTGGGAACAGCAGGCTGGAGACTCAGAAACATTCTCTATACATGACTCACCTCCCCACATTTCTGAACTACAGGCGAGATTCCCTCCAGCACCATGATGAGAGCAGAGGAATTTACTTTCAACAAGCAGATCTTTCTCACCCTCAGAAGCAACCATCCCAACCTTCTTTAGCCAGCTACTACATTCATACTATTCAGGCTGGCTGATTTTTAGCAGTAATTTCTGATACACTGTCATAACTGGTGTACAGTTCCCAGAAACCCACCTATGCTTTCAATTTTTATGTTTCTCTTTTTACCTTCTTTTGTATGCTAGGTATCTTAGACATGTTCAACCAAAGTTACGTGTCGAGAAGGATGGGAGTAGGTTCAATGAACACAATTTGGACAGGGAAAGAATCTAGCAGGGAGGGGGCTGTAAGCTTCAAGTTAATCAATTCAAGAGAAGTCCCCCTGCGCAGAATTTCCCTAGCATGAAGTGTTTTAACTCAATTTTCTGTACATATAATTCTTATTGGCCCTCTAAAGAAAAACAGATTCAGCTAGTTCAAACCACCCCCACAGCCAAAGTCCATCTATTCGGTATCCCACAGCAATTCCCATTCCTGAGGATGACCTGCATACAAAATTCTCCAATGACAATTCATAGGTCAATGATTATTGTGTAGACCATAGCGGGCAATTCTGGTCTGCACTCATAACACCTATTTCAAATTCATTAACATAACTATTACTAGCTATTTTAATAGTTGACATACTATACACATGGAACCTTTTTTATGTAATGGCATTGCAAGTATTCAGATTTTCTTCTTGTAGCAGGCTCAGAATTATCACAGAAAATAAATGACATTCTAAAATGTGTAAGTCTACATACCTGTCCATGACTAAAGGTAAAGTTGTTCGATTCACTTCCCATGTTACAGTGGCAGGAGGGTTTGCTGTTATTTTACAGGCAAATCGAGCTACTCCACCTTCTTGGACCTCAGTTGAAAGTGGCTGGACTTCAAAGGCAGAAATGGCTAAAAATAAGATAACATTGAATTTAAAGGACCAAAATGAGGAAAAATTCCTTGCTAAACCAAACTCCAGATCATAGATCAACTTACAAAAATACCCAGAAATACTTCAAATAGTCCTCTTTTCTACATGCAAAGAAAGATAGGGTCTAATTACCCTGTCAACTTTGCTCGATAGCATAGTTTCATTCGTTGAAGGTTTACTTAAAATAACGTTGCTTTAACCTAATTCAGTTAAAAGATGTTTCAATGAAAATGAAAATGAGATTCTCAAATAGAATTAAGCATACAAATTGACTGGCATGCAGCTAGAAAGCATACCAGTTATTAAACTACTGAATTTCATGTCAATTCAACTAGTTTGGGACTGACCCCATTATACTTAAAAAAAAATTTGAATGCAATAGGAAATTTCCAAATTTCCTGACAGTCATATTTTAGTCCTTTAATAATACTCACTTTAGTAAAAGGATTTGGAGAGTTGTACAAGTTCATGTTTGATAAGAAAAAGAAATCAAAACCAAAAAAGATCTCAAAATAAGTTTAATCATGTAAGAACACTTTCATTTCAACAGTCTGAGTGGCCACTGAGCAGACGTCCGATGCACAGAGCATCAATATAATTTCAAGCATTTACAACTTAAGGAGTTGACAAAATCAAGCAAATTGAAGTGGCAGATCAATAAATACCTTCCAGCTAACAGACACCTAAGAAATTGATCAGTAGTTGGACTTCTTTGCTCAGAAAATAAAAGCCAAAGGGAAAGGAATACAAAACCCTCTAAGTAATTGCTCTATTTAGTGCGACTTACAAGATAATTAACAGAAAGAACAACTCTTCAGAGGCAACTCCTTTTGCATACTTCGCAATACAAATAATTCCACACACACTTCCACCCCCTGTAACTGCACAGGGAACAATCTCTGCATAAACTCAATGCAGAGTTTTTGTTCTTAAAAAAAAAATCAGAATTCAAATAAATTTCTACTCTTATATAAATTATACAGAAACATGATCTCAATACATAAACCAATATTAGTAAGTTACCCATCTCTTAACCTTGAAGTTTTGCGTTGAAAGAATTCCTCTATTTTACTTGTTTATTAATTGAAATGGCTTTTCATCCTATTTACTCTAACTTGTCCTCAATAATACCCTTCGGCGTAGAGGACACATACAGTAGTGATGCACATCAAGCATTCTAATGAATGCTCGCCACCTCCCATCCTTTTAATACTAACGCATAGCATCAATAGATTAATATTGGAGTGTGAAGGAAATGTAACATGACCTGGTTGCTTTTCCCTCCATGCACAAATTAACTCCTAACATGGGCCTAACTACATAACTTAAAGATTCCTTTTACGAATATACCTATTTCACTTCCCAGGTCAGAATAAATCCTGGTTTTTTGCACTGCATTCCTGTAGTTGCATCAGCACTGCAGGAATGACGGTTCCTAATCATAGCAGCAGAGTTAAAAGCTGTTGCATCCTTGTGAACAGACCTCCCAAAGACTGTGATTAACAAGACAACCGCCTTGTACAAAAAAATCATAGAATCATAGAATAGTTTGGATTGGAAGGGACCTTTAAAGGTCACCTAGTCCAATCTCCCGGCCGTGGGCAGGGACATCTTCAACCAGATCAGGTTGCTCAGAGCCCCGTCCAACCTGACCTTGAATGTTTCCAGGGATGGGGCATCTACCACCTCTCTGGGAAACCTGTGCCAGTGTCTCACCACCTCATTGTAAACAATTTCTTCCTTATGTCTAGCCTAAATCTACCCTCTTTTAGTTTAAAACCATTCCCCCTTGTCCTGTCGCTAACAGGCCCTGCTAAAAAGTCTGTCCCCATCTTTCCTGTAAGCCCCCTTTAAGTACTGAAAGGCTGCAATGAGGTCTCCCCGAAGCCTTCTCTTCTCCAGGCTGAACAACCCCAACTGTCTCAGCCTTTCTTCACAGGAGAGGCGTCCCACCCCCCTGATCATTTTCGTGGCCTCCTCTGGACCCGCTCCAACAGGTCCATGTCTGTCCTGTGCTGAGGGCTCCAGAGCTGGACGCAGCACTGCAGGGGGGGTCTCACCAGAGCAGAGCAGAGGGGCAGAATCACCTCCCTCGACCTGCTGGCCACGCTGCTGGTGATGCAGCCCAGGATACGGTTGGCCTTCTGGGCTGCAAGCGCACATTGTTGGCTGATGTCCAGCTTTTCATCCACCAGTACCCCCACGTCCTTCTCAGCAGGGCTGCTCTCAATCCCTTCCTCCCCCAGCCTGTCCCTGTCTTGATACCAGGGGTTGCCCCGACCCAGGTGCAGGACCCTGCACTTGGCCTTGTTGAACCTCGGGAGGTTCACACAGGCCCACTTCTCGAGCTTGTCCAGGTCCCTCTGGGTGGCATCCCGTCCCTCAGGCGTGTCGACCGCACCACTCAGCTTGGTGTCATCTGCAAACCTGCTGAGCGTGCACTCAGTCCCACTGTCTCTGTCATTGATGAAGATATTAAACAGTACTCGTTCTCAATACGGACCCCTGAGGGACACCACTCCCGATCTCACCGATCTCCATCTGGACATTGAGCCACTGACCACTACCCTCTGGATGCGACCATCCAACCAATTCCTCACCCACTGGACAGTCCACCCATCAAATCCATATCTCTCCAGTTTAGAGGGAAGGATGTTGTGGGGGACCGTGTCAAAGGCCTTACAGAGGTCCAGATAGACGACATCTGTAGCCCTTCCCATGGCCACTGATGTAGTCACTCCATCATAGAAGGCCCCTAGGTTGGTCAGGCAGGACTTGCCCTTGGTGAAGCCATGCTGGTTGTCTCCAATCTCCTCCCTGTCCTCCATGTGCCTTAGCATAGCTTCCAGGAGGATCTGCTCCATGACCTTCCCAGGCACAGAGGTGAGACTGACTGGCCTGTAGTTCCCCGGGTCTTCCTTTTTTCCCTTTTTAAAAGTGGCGGTTATGTTTCCCCTTTTCCCGTCAGTGGGAACTTCACCGGACTGCCACAACTTCTCAAATACTATGGATTTGAAGCTTAGCAACTTCATCCGCCAGTTCCCTCAGGACGCGCAGATGGATCTCATCGGGTCCCATAGACTTGTGCACCTTCAGGTTCCTTAGATGGTCTCAGACCTGATCTTCTCCTACAGTGGGCGGCTCTTCATTCTCCCAGTCCCCTCCTTTGCCTTCTGCGGCTTGGGCGGTGAGGCTTGAGCGGTGAGGCTTGAGCACTTGCTGGTGAAGACCGAGGCAAAAAAGTCATTGAGTGTCTCAGCCTTCTCCATATCCTGGGTAACCAGGTCTCCCATTTGGTGCCGGAGAGGACCCACATTTTCCCTAGTCTTCCTTTTATCCCCAACGTACCTGTAGAAGCTTTTCTTGTTGCCCTTGACGTCCCTGGCCAGATTTAACTCTATCAGGGCTTTAGCTTTCCTAACCTGATCCCTGACTGCTCGGACAGTTTCTCTGCATTCCTCCCAGGCTACCTGTCCTTGCTTCCACCCTCTGTAGGCTTCCTTTTTGGGTTTGAGTGGGCCCAGGAGCTCCTTGTTCATCCACGCAGGCCTCCTGGCGTTTTTGCCTGATTTCTTCTTTGCTGGGGTGCATCGCTCCTGAGCTTGAATACTAACCAGCTTTCCTGGATCCCTCTTCCCTCCAGGGCCTTGTCCCACGGCACTCTACCAAGCAGATCCCTGAAAAGGCCAAAGTCTGCTCTCCTGAAGTCCAGGGTAGTGAGCTTGCTGTGCGCCCTCCTCGGTGCCCTAAGGATCTTGAACTCCTCCATTTCATGGTGAAAATCACCTGAAAGCAGTCGTGGCCACATGATGCAAACACCGTGGCCACTGGAAACAAGATCTGGCACTTCAAATGTGATTCAGACTCCCAGATGCTCCTAGTATCCATTTTTATGACCAGTCCCATAGTTTGGCAACAGGTCGCCACAGCCCCAGCACACTCTGCAGTCTGTTCCGTACCCACCTTCACCGCAGAGAGAGCTAGCCTCTCTCACCAGCAGAATTTAACCCAGTTGCCTATGTTACACTTTTTGTTCTTTCTTTCACTTTTGAGCAGTACCATGTTCAAGAACAAACAAAAAAACCCCACAACTTGCATAAAGATGTTACAACAGAAGTCTTTAAAGCCTGTTGGGGGGAGACACGAGAACAGTTCTCTCAAACAGATTTTCTTTTGATCGCTAAGGAATCATCAGAAGAAAAAAAGAGAATTAATAGTTCTTTACCTACCTACAGAAGTTCAGCTTCACAGAACACAAAGACTCAGTGCAAGTCAAATAACCTGCACATACACCACGTTGTTCCCATAACTCTAAACTTTCTGGATTTGCTTTCTGCTGAATTTGATGCAGTCCAACTCTCCTGTAGTTTTCCACCACGGGGGGGGGGGGGGAAGGCGGAGGGAAGAAAAAGCATCCAGGCTTGTCTTCCTTCCCTCCTTCTCCATTCTAATTCCTCCCTACACAGAAAACGTGTGTTCACCTGGAGTCAGAATAATATTTCCCTAGTGCTGTTCTTAACAGATTTTTCTAACAGAAAACGTAGTGCTTTGCATTCTTCATTTATTTACTGAAAGTATGACGTAGCAAACTAGGCAAGTCTGCTTAGCTTTCAAAATAAAATCTCTAGGAATGTAATAAAGGCACATATAATAAGAACAACACAAATCAAAGTAACACGAATTTCAGAGCCATCATGTAGCACAGCTGCACCACACAGCCAGTGGCATAAGAAAGGACCATTTTAACAAGGCAGAAAGGTAATTATACAGTCTTATCAAAGCAAAGCTCTTACACACCTTCAAAAGTTTCATCTCCATAGGAACTATAAAATCACACCCAGAACTTTCTTATATTGGTACAATTATTTAAAGGGACAGAGTGAGACAACAGAAACACAGTATTTGGTTTTCATTTAGGTATATAAAAAGAATGATTTATTTCCATGCATCCGGTCACATTACAGCTAAAGATTAAAGACAGAAGTGAGACTCTCAAGAACTACAAAAGAAAATGAGGAAAATTAGTATTTCACAGAACAAAAAAATGTCATTATGATAGCAAGCAAGAACAGATTCAGCTATATTATTTAGAAAATCCAATGCAAGTTGTTAATTGAAGCCGGTATTTAAAAAACATTTTTCCACCTGAGCAGGAACAATGCATTTCCTCAGAAAATTAATCTTTAAAGATAGCAGGAGTCAGAACTACGGAGAACTGCACAAAATCTTCAGAAAAACTGATTAATGTCACTAAATGTGGTTTTAGAAATAAAAATCCCCACTTATCTCTCATCTAAATTTATACATTGTTTATCAGTTTAGCTCAATACTTGCTCCTTCTCTATCTCGTTTCTTTACGCAAATCTCTGGTTTCTTCTTAATTCTGACTTCATTTGTTCCAGTAAAATCTGTTTTTACAAGTCTATTGCTGTCTCGTGAAACCTGACCTCTTTGTAACAGACTTGTTTTCATGGCAAGTGCTGATACCAACTCAGAACCCCAAGAAAAAGTCATTAAAGCAGTGCTGTTAAGAGGCCAGAGCTCTATAAAATGGATAAGAAACAAAGTCTCAAGAGACATACGTTGTTCCCGAAAACAACCCTGCAAAATGCAATAAATGTAAGTGCCTTTTTATTTGAGTTTTCCCCCTCTTCTCCAGTCTATTTAATCATTTTGTTCCCAGATTTATAGCCAAAAGAAAACAATTAATGTTACTCTGAGAACCTGATGCTCCCACCCTTTTTAACTTGCAAGATACCAAACACTGCTTACAGAAGAAGAAAACAATAGCTAGAAATTGTATTTACTTTTATAAATTCCTGCAATTTATGTGATGGGAACATGTGTTTGTATAGTTGCTTTTGAGTATGCATACCTTTGATGGCATAAAACACACATTTCTGTCCTATAAAGTTATCTATGCAGAGCGAAATCAGAGTTCAGTTCTGGCACGAGTTCCCTCATTTACCATGTAGGCAAATATCCACAGATTCAAAAACCAAATGATTACTTGCTGTCACACACTGGTTAAATATTAGAGAAACACTGCTGCTGTCTCCTGTACCATACACGGACTGAATACTACCACTTCATTCACTCCTGAAATGAAGTCCTGAACCTCGTTCCAACGCAAGTCCAGGTGACTTGTTCCCTTACATGCTGCAGTTTCTATTCACACTTTGTCATTGATTTTCTGAATGAGCTTTCTTAAAAGGCAAAAGAAATTCCAACAACCTACATGTTTATTATTGTTAAAGCTTGCTGGTTTCATCACAGCTGACACTAGCCCAAGATTGGACTGCAACTGTATAATAAAGAAACTGAAAGAATGGAAGATAAAACCCCTGAACTGAAATTACTCCCTGAACTGAAACAGCAGCACAGAATTGGGTTTCATGTAACCAGAACGCAGCAAATATTGAGAAACTCTCCAGCACATGATACCGACCACTTAAGTGTTTCTCAAGAGATAATGGCCACTCAGATAGATGAGCTGCTCAGGTGGAAAGAACAAAAGTGCATAATGCACACAATAGCCCTAACCCTTCAAATGAAACCAAGAATATTTTCCTTTTTTTTTTTTTTTTTTTAATTCTCAGGTGAAGAGGTTTCACGTGCAAAAAATAAACTTGCATGTTAAAGAACAGCTATAGCTTCTTCCAAAGAAATGGATTTCAGAACGGCACATGATAAATTTAATATCAAATTTTCTTTTTTTATCTAGTTTGTGATGCTCTCTCTCTCTGAAACAGTGTTCAAAAATGCAACAAAGATACATGTGTATTAGATTTTAGTACCAAAGCCAATTTGCACATATTTTCCTTGAGTTTAGTGTTATTTCTCAGTCCTCGCAGGAGCGAGGCTTAAAACAGATTATGAAAGAAGTTATGCCATGCCTTTTGGTATATGGATGCATATTTCCAAATTATTTGCTACTCAAATGACACACTCTGGTCTGGATCTGGATTGGAAATAACCTTTACATGAGGACTGACGGATCCAGACATGTAGCACGACTACAGACACATAGCTATTCTCCCCATTTCTCATGAAGCTGTTGGGAGTACACAGAGCTGGAGCTGTCGTCAAGTGATCTAATGGATGGATCTTTGCTGAGTTTCCCAGGAGATGCTAGTAAAAATTAAATAAAGTATTTGGGAGCTCAAGTTCTGCTTAGTACATACAGTTCAGAGGTGAATGTCACACAAATGGAGCAATATGGATAAAGTCTTTCACAACTGTAAGTGAAAAGGGATTACTATGAAAGGGCGTTCTCTATGAGCTACCACAAGCACAGTGATTTCTTACATTCACCCTTTAAATTTTTATCAAGTATTGTTTGACCTAGAATTATTATTTTTAAAATGTGAGGCATAAAAATGGAGATTTCAGGAGAAAACAGAACCTGACCTGTAAGGAAATATTAAAAGAGCTGAGACCTGATTAGCCCTGGGAAAGGAAACTGAAGAGAGAAGTGACAGTCTTACAAATATACAAAGGAGATATTAGAGCGGACAGGGAGTGATGACTCTCATTAAGCAGTAAGAACAGAAAAAGCAGGAAGAGGCTTTAGCTCTAGCAAGGGAAGTTCAGGTGAATTTGCTAAAGGGAAATGTATTAGCAAGGAGCAGGCAAGAAAGGGAGGTGATACAACTGCTAGCAAAAGGGGTGCCTCGGCTATTACCTGCCTGCTCGAGGGCAGTGACATTGCTACTGCCACTCTCCTCACACCAAATGCTACAGTAAAGATCCTTTCACAAAGAAAATAATTTTGTCCTTCAGGAACATCCAGAATCTTTTGTTTTGTTTTTTCCCCCCCCCGGGCAAAAAGACAATTCAGAGTAGATTTGTATGAAGAGGCTCTTCAGTTTTCCAGCCTTCTGCCTCTTCCTCCCACCTCCCCCCCTCCTTCTCTTTCATTCTTTGCTCTTCAGAGCTTTATCAGCATAGTACATTTTACATCGATAGGCCCTAAAATCTGTGGAGATAAGATCATAAAACTAGTACATAAACAAAAGGATACCTAAGAAAGAGTCAGTGGCAGAAGCACCCCTCGGTAGAACACAAGTGTCAGTCAGCAAACGATCCCCTAAGGTATAATAGGCAGCTGAGGTGTGCCACCGCTCAACCTCATCTGGAACCACTGTAGCTGGCCAACTGTTTGTACACTTGCTATTCAACAGCTGATGCGTTTGAATAGCTTTATCAATATCCTTACACATCTCCATTCTTTTCAAGCCAAGTGAGTCAATAAACTTATTTCAGAGAAAAAAGTGACAGGATGATCAACAGGTATAAGAGGTAGCCTCTGATGCCGCAATAGCTGTTCAACTACATTGGAAAGAGGAGGATAGCCCTACCGATTTTTAAAAGCAAAACATCAACCTGCTTATTTGTCCTGGTTCCAGCCTGGGACAGAGTTAACTTTCTTCCAGTAGCTTGCGGGGGGTGGGTGGGTGGGTGTGCTGCGTTTTGGGTTTGGTATGAGAGGAGCGTTGATGGCCCACTGACGCTTTGGTTGTTGCTGGGTGGTGCTTGTACTGGGGACTTATCCCTCCCATGGTCTGCCAAGTGCAGGGGAAGCTGGAGCATAGCCAGGGCGGTTGACCCAGCTAGCCAATGGGGTATTCTATACCATGTGATGTCATGCTCAGCATAAAAACTATAGGGAGGGGCCCTCACCCACCATTCACAACACACAGTCGGCAACAGGTGAGCAGTTGCATTTTGCATCGCCTGCTTTGTATATTCTGTTATTGTTATTGTTACTGTTCTACTTTGGTTTATTTCCATTATTAAACTGTTTTTAACTCAACCTGCGAGTTTTTCTACTCGTGCCCTCCTGATTCTCTCGCCCATCCTACCGGAGGGGGGTGAGCGAGCAGCTGCGTGGGGTTTAAGTTGCTGGCTGGGGTTAAACCACAACATTATTTAAAATGATACATTCAGGATTTGAAAACAAGTTGAATTGGAGATAAGTTTTACAAGAACACAACCTAAACTGTTCGGTCCAAAAAAAACCTGACTATCTTAGAATCACAGAATCATAGAATCATTAAGGTTGGAAAAGACCTCTAAGATCATCGAGTCCAACCGTCAACCCAACACCACCATACCCACTACACCATGTCCCTAAGCGCCTCATCTCCACGTCTTTTAAATACCTCCAGGGATGGTGACTCAACCACTTCCCTGGGCAGCCTGTTCCAAGGCCTGACCACTCTTTCAGTAAAGAAATTTCTCCTAATGTCCAGCCTAAACCTCCCTTGCCACAACTTGAGGCCATTTCCTCTCATCCTATCGCAATCTTGAATCAGTATAGGCTGCAGTATACAAATGAGTGCTGCTTTTTTACAGACATCCATGTAAAGAGAACAAACACAAAGTGCATGGGGAAATCCAAATCTTTCAAAGTAAAATATTATTGGCTTTTTTTTTTTTAATTATGAAGCAGGTTATAACCTGTTGTGTTTCAATTTAAAATTAATAGTTTTAAAAAAAAAAAAAATCCGAAAGCCAACTTCGGCATACAACATAAAATGATCATAGTTCCATACTAAAGTATGGAACACACAAGGAGAAACACACAAGGAAAATCTCTCCAGACAACTGTGAAGTCTCATAAAATAGGATTTCTAGGATGCAGGTAGATGACAGCTCTTGAGGCATTTAAAATGCCATGTTTTTAGTAAGCTGCTAAGGAAACAGCTTATACATCATATACACATGTGCTTCATGCAGAAACACATAGTCTGTAAATGTCATCTAAGAGGATGACATTTTGCTCAAGGGCTTGGGAACATGCTGCTCCTAGTTCACTAAGAAATGTGGCTACAGGTCTGATTTAAATTATAACTTACATTCTAGATATGAGACAAACATCTCCCATGAATTATGATTTAAAGGTAACATAATATCCTCCCACTGAAGTCGCCAAAGTACCAAAAATCTCCCAACCGATTCTGAACATCTTCAGTTACCACTAAATATTAATATAAAATAGTGGATATGCTCATATAAAGTATGAGCATCAGAGAACTCGAAATTCTAGCAGGGACTGCTTTAAGGTTCTTGATCTAACCTGTCCTTACAATTCACTGTGTCATGATGCACTTAAAAAAATTTCAGTAACCATTAGGCTGCTAGAACAAGACCAAACACATGGACAAGTATAATTTCCTTGTAGTCTCCTGTCTGAATCTTTTTATTGTCTCTTTTTTCCTACTTAAAGTGTGAATTTCTTGGCACAGGGACTACATTTTTTTCTTCATTTGCTCAATTACAAGCAAATGCTGTCTTCTGCATGTATGAGGCCATATCTCAGTTTACAATAATCTTAAACCCATTAATAAGGAAGCTGGATTTTTCCTTCCCTCAGGTTCTTCCTTTTTTTTTTTTTTTTTTTGCAAACATCCTTTTCAATTTTCTTTTCATTAATGCAGGTACTATTCAGCAGGACTACCATACTGAACACAGGTGCTACAGTTGATGAAAGGAATTATAATGCTCAGCTTTTCCTTATGGATTCCTGTTGACTTTTTTTGGTCCAAATTATATCTGTTTTCAGCAAAACACCATGGACAATCACTGGCACTCTCTGCTCTGCAAAAACTCAGAACCTGCAGTGTTGTGGGTCAGTGGGAACGTGAGTAGGACCAAGATTGTAAGAGAAAATTTGCAAAGCGTCAGCCTGACTCCATCCAATGAATAAATTTCCTCTGTTTAAAGAAAAAAAAAATTTAAAAAAATAGAAAAGGAGAAAGAGGAGAATAAATTGAAAGAAGTATTATAACTATGTTGAAATCTCTGGATTACTGTAGTTAATTGGACCATTACACAGAGATCCAAAATTGTAAGTCATTCTGGAAAGCAACCAGACAACAATCTACTCTTGTCGCAGTGGAGACATTGCTACAGCTGCAGCAGCAGGAGACAAGATCAAGAGGAAATTGAATTTTACTGATACACTGTGACCAGATGAAGACAGCAGCACCATACTAAAGAACATGTCTTCATATAATTATGAGCTAAACTTTTGAGGAACAAACCATCTGACATCCTCTTCATCGAGCTGGATAAAATCCAACATAATTGGAAGAAAACCAAAGACAAAGTATTAAAGAAACAAACGCGCGCGCACACACGATGGAGAAGACTACTTGTTGGATTTTGCTTCTTGCAAAATATTCTTCTTTAATTGATCCTTCTCTAACTCCAAGGATCAGACTCAATTTTATCTTACCTTGCTTTTCTTTGAAATGCAATAGTATACGTTAACGTGGGACCAAAACATTAGTCCTCCAGTCTTCTTGACCACTGCAGGTATCCGAAAGATTTGCTTCTGAACTACGGACCTCTGGTAGTTTAGCTCATAAATGCAAGCATCTGCAAAGACTTTCTCTTCCTTCAGTCTCACCCATTGTCTGCACAGATATTTTCCTCCTCTTAATGGCTATTATTTAAGGCAAACAACTGAGTTTGAGACAGAACTGAGTTCTGTCTAAGAGGAAGTGATATCATCCAGAACACATTTGGCCCTTTCAGGCACAAAGGAAAAGTGTCACTTCATTCTGACTGTTATAAAAGAGTAAAGAGGAAAAGATTGTAATTCAAACAACATACTGGTAATGGCATTCTTGTAAATTACCAGAGATTTAACTCTTCTGATAAATTGGAAGTGTGGCTTTTTCCGTAAAGCCAGCTGTTATTTTTAATTTCTGCCAGAGTGGTTGGAAAATAAGCTTAACTAAAATACACTTTTTCTATATCCTTGCATTTTAAAGAAATATTCTGAAATTGCATACTTGTGTACTACTATTGCTTAAAACTTTAGTTTAATATACTTATTTTTAATTAATAACCAAAGATGTGTACAGTGCTGAAAGCATGATACTTAAACTGGAACAAAATAAGTCTTTTTTTTTTCCCCTCCAAAAAAATCAGAAGTATCACAAAATAAATAAATAAATAAAACCATCAAATAAACCATACAGGCTGCTGACATCACTGCCAAGATGTTAAGAACTCATAATGAAAATTCTGGATAACACTGTATCAGGTGCTTAACTTTTTACACTAGAATTGTTAAATTGTCTTTTTTTTCTCTGTATTAATCCTTGGCAGTAAATGCTATCACACATTGGCATATTAATGAGCTGAGACAATCTAACAAAAAGCAACTAATAGCAATAAAAAAACCAACCAATCGTCCTCTCCTTCTCCCCAGAATCTAAAAACAGGGGAGGGACTGTAGCGTCCATAAGCCCATCCTATGCCTCTCCTCAAATTCACTAATTCATAATTTAGGGCTCTCAAGCTGGTGGTTGTTCTCACTTGCATGTTTTGAAACACCTGTAGTACGAAAGGGAGGAGAATAATGACCAATCCTCTTCCAGCTACTCACACACACGGCACATGCTGCATACCCCTGCATACTTGCAGGAGAGGAGAGCGCAATATCGCACATTATCCTTATTTAATACAGAAGGAAGTCTTATTTACCAGTTGAATCTCCAATACCAGTATCCACAGATTTTAATGTCCTGAGCCCAACCACACCTCCAGTCCAGACCTATAACTCCAACTGCCTTTCTTAACATTTCAAACAAGCTTTTCCAGACAATTTCACTTCCCAGGATAACATACGTTATAAAGGATTATTGAACC
This sequence comes from Calonectris borealis, assembly GCF_964195595.1. NCBI lineage: Eukaryota > Metazoa > Chordata > Aves > Procellariiformes > Procellariidae > Calonectris > Calonectris borealis. The sequence goes on from NC_134322.1 coordinate 15,334,184, forward strand.
AGTTCATCACAATTTTAAAATCCATACAGGTATATGTATAAATATATAGTATAACTGGGACAGTTAGAGAAATCACAGTCTTTAAGCCATCCCACTTCACCTCACTGACACCTTGGGAATAGCTTTGCTACAATGGCACCTTGTACCCTCTAATCCCAAATTAAACTAAATCCTTTTAATGTGCAACAACGAGATTGCGGCTATTAATCCTTGGATTTTAATGAGGTACTAACACTAAACTGTTAGACATGACTTTTAAATCAGTATTCGCTTGAATTGTCTGGAAATGTGGTCATCCATTGAGTTAAACATATTTCCAGGATAAACCAAATACACCAATTTTCTCCTCCTAAAATGAAAACAAAAGATCCAGAAATGTTCCTCCATGACTTTACCAATATTAAGAAATTCTTAGATTGTGATAGTATCAACATCATAGCAGCAGTTTTGAAGACAATAGTTCAGAATTATATTGAAAAAGGAGTCCAGCCTCAGGCAATTACCTTAGAGCATTACAATTAAATAATAGGGAGGTTAAATGAGACTGAAACTGCTGCATTGATTTGACACTATCAATAATTGATATGGGACACCTATTAATCTGTCTATCCCAGAGATTTTTCTTAACCATTTGCCATTTAGAATCTCCTAGCAGGCATTTTAACATTTTAAAGAAGGTGGATTGGAATTACAGCTTGTATAGAATACAATCATATTCTACAGTGATTATTATTATTCTGATGCTTTGGAAAACCCTGCTGAGTGGGAAATTACAGAGCTGCCTTTTTAGGAGCCACTAGCTTAGCACTACAACTTGGGTTCCTCTTCCCTTCCTACCAATTTTTCTTCTTAAGCCAAAGAATAGATTTTATCAAAATGGGATGACATTTTGGGAGTTACTGGCATAGCTTATTGGCATCCATGCACTTTATGTTCACAAATCCAGAGAGTTTGAGAGCCAGACTTTTAAGACTGCTGACACATATTTCTTCATTTTTTCCAACCTGTTGACACCTGTTAACCAGTAGGAGTCTTATCCTTGATTTCAATAGGCTTTGAGTTAGGGCCTTAACTTAGATAAGAGACCCTTTATTGAGCAAATACTGTGCTTTCTCAATTCTCTAGATGATGTGTGTGTATTACTCCAGAACTCTGGCATATATTGCTTTGTTAGGATCAGAAGGGGGGAGGAGGGAAGACTGGAAGGGAAGGGAGTTGTTCTGGTTTGTTTTACTAATCTTTACAAAGATTTTTTTTTTTTTAAATGAGTACGAAATATGCCAATACTGAGAACACAAACCTAAACACTAAATTAAAAAAAAGATTTTTTAAAAGGTTCAAATATTACAAAAAACTAACAAGATTAGAAACTCCACTTCTACAGTGTGAAAGTCATGTAAGCACACAGAATGAGCCAGGTTTGCCCACGAAATTTGACATTCCCTATAGACAAAACTGATCCTTCACACCATGTGCTCCTCACGTTTCAGTTCACAGAATAGTATTGGCAGGTTGTAGGTGAGGAGCAAATCTTTCTGAGGCATTAGTCTGCAAGACCCTCTCAAAATCACATTTTGAGTTTTGGAGGGACCAGAAACTGCTCTGCACATAAGGGTAATTACAGAAAGCTTTCACTAATAAATACCAAGGAGACCCCAGATGAGGTAATGAGTGAGGATTTAGGCCATCTGCCCTTTCTGCTATTCGCAATTCATTACCTCTGCTCTGGACAAATCTTCTCCAGGGCCCTGACTGCTAAGCTAAACGGTGAGCTCCTTTGCACAGCTTACTGCAATTTCACCTGCAACAAACCGCCAGTCAATTACATCTGGGAAACAGTCTGCTCTGCTAAAGCGTATGGTCACCTTATTGCAAAAACGTTTACTTCTAGCCTACCATATACTTAGTTCCACCACTGAAACTAAACAAAGAGAGGGAGGTGCAATGGAGAAAGTAATGGAAAAAGGAAGAAACAATGGTATGTTTTAATTTTTCCTTTCCCCTCTCATATTTTTGCCAACCTGCTGATAGATATCTAAGTAGTGTAATTTTTAGACAACAATTTCCAAACTGAGATGCAGATCGCTAGGAATTACTCTCCAATCTCTGGTAAGAAGGGAGAAAAGGAAATAAATCATTAGCTTCATATATAAAACCCACACTTTTAAAATACAATGCAAAACTCTTTCTTTGTGCATTAAAATCTTTGCACAGCAATGTCCACGATTGCCTCCCCCACCAAAAAAAAAAAAAAAAAGGTAGCATTTGCCCTGTCACAAACTAGCCACTACTTTTCTGGTACTGAAGAATGCTATAATCTAAAGGCAATGAAATGGAGAAGCAAAGAGGTCAACAGACTGAGCACTCTTGAACAAAAGTTCCCTTGGAGATGTCAGCTGCAATCTCATTTGTTTCCTCTAACACTTTCAGGTCCCCCTGCTCCTTTCTTTAAAGCTCCTAATTCAGTGGCTGACAAATGATCACTTTAAAAATCTCTGTACAGGAATAACCAAGTCTGAATATGTCCACTGAAGATCACTAAGCTCTCCACTGTTTGGGCTGGGACTAGGTGCTGTAGAAGTGCTTCTGGTCACACAGAGACACACACACACAGAGACACAGTTTTCACCAGCTTCTCAAAGTTAAGACCAGTCTGAAGTTTCCTATGTAGTATTTTTTCTTCCTGAAAACTTGGAAGTCAAGTAGACTATTCTGGACTAGGTTTTTAGGGAAATGTACTCATTTTCTCTTTCTTTCCTACAGTATCCTCTTATTCCTTACAGTATCCTCAGCGAGTAGGAAAGTATATTGTCTTCTCCACATACAGAATGGAAACTATTGTGAGCAAGTTTCTGATATATCCCAGTGCAGAAAGTCAAGATAAGAGGACTCAAATGGATGCATGTTGAAGACAGTTGACAGGAAAGGAGAAGAAACTTGACAAGATAAGGAAAAATCCCCCACACACCCCCAGGAAGAACCGAGAATAGCCTTTTCCTTGTACGTCCTGACTTTCCCAAGTTTGTTTTTGTTTTCATTTAAAAAAAACGAAAATTTTCTTTCCCTCTTGAAAGAGCTCTTTAGAAGTGCAAGGTCTGGAGACAAGGTCTCAAAGACAGAGTATCATCTTTGGCTGCTCCAGAGAAAAAAAGAGCAGAAAAAAAAGAATGAGGCGTGTGGTTCTGGAACAGCCTCCCTTTGGTAGGCAGTTTTGGAAATGCAACCCCTTCCTACACACCCGACATCACGGAAGGCAGAAGCAAGCCCTACCACTGCCATTTAACTATTGTCTCGGAAGCTTTCAGCCCTGTAAATGATTGTTTTCTGGGCACAGGACACATCAAATGGCACAGCAGACTCTCAACATTTAAACATGTGGCTGGCTGTCTAAGCTCTCCTTCTTGGGTAAAACTGTGAATCCAAAATTATTATAATAAGCATCACAATACACCAGGAGTCTCTATGATACTGATCCATTTTTTCAAGGATAAAAGCAATCATTTCATCTCAGGATATATTGTACTTTATGAAAGATGCTCTTTCCTTTTGCTAAATAGGCAGTGTATGTTCACCGTAAATTTTGGAAAGCGTTAACCTTAGCAATAGAAAGAGTTCATAATTAGCACATCTGCTGTATGTTAAGAAAAACATCAAGACAGTTAAAGAAAATTGGCTCCTCAGAAGTGGATAATCACCCTTCAAAAAGTTCTCTTAAATGCAGAAACATGTATGCAGGAACAGAGAAGTACAATTTGACAGGGTGACTATTAGACTGTACTGTTTCATCCTCACTTCTTCAGACCACTGGAACAGATACACAGCTTGTTATTCATGACATATTAACATAACTCTGACAATAAATGGCAGCACCATTGGCAGCACCAATGTGCTAGAGAAAATAACAGGAGGATCCTAACTGACATACTACCAACCCATGAGGGCCTTATTTTACTGTTTGTTCTCTGGCCCATCAGGTGCTCTTGGAGCCACACTGAGATGACAATCCAGGAGAATTGCAATGCAGGGGCATGCATCAAAATTCTCAATCTGTGAAGAAAGAAAGTACAGGATAATACACCCAAGTCCTTCTATTTTACCTTGGTCAAAGCAGCTAATGATATTGCAGCAACGGCACTTTCCACCCCTTGCACCTATCTGTAAGCTATTCACATAACTACAAATATTGCCTTACTACACCTTAACCATTACATACGTGGCAAAAAATATACCACTACCACCTTTCCCAATGAAACCAGGCATACACATCACCTCAGAAGTTATCACTAGCACTGTTTTAAAGGAAATAAAAGATTGAGGCTTAGAAATATGTGGTTCTATATATTCAACAGTTTATTGATGGTGTAACTGACATACCCTACTGAATCACGTAAACAACCATGAGAGATTTGATCTTTTCACTTTTGAAGGCATCCCAGCTGGGGTTTTCCCTTCTCAGTCTATCTATCATACAGGCAACAGTGTATGGCCACAGAAGTGCACAATAAATGCTAATGCACTTATCAAGGAATTCCCCTCTGCTCTTCTGCAGACAAGAAATGTAGGAAATAGTACAGAAAAGGCACACAGTAAGCCACATTAACCAGCTTCAAAGCTGTTCTACTTGTGTGGCTGCATGCATTCAGGAGAAAGAACACACCACTTTCTCCCTTGCAAGGGCTGCCTTCCTTCAGCAGTTTGCCAAGTGATTGCCTTTTAGTATCTAAGCTTAATCCTACAGACGCCTTTCTTTGCAGTTGTTGCCATCCTGTGAAGAAGTTCTGCTTAATAGCCCAACTGTTGCATGGGGAACATCCAGCACAGTTTTGCACTTTACAACATGAAGAGAAGGATCAGAAGACAAAGAGGATTGTGCAACAAAAGACGTATCCCCTCACAACTATACTAATTTGGCATCCAAAAAAAAAACCCCAAAGAAAAATAGAAATAGAAAATTAAAGATTGACGGCTATGATTCTAAGGTTCCTCAAAGAACAACCCCAAAAAGAACAACAAAAATGTAATAATCACTCAGTGCAACACAGAAAAGAATTTCAGCACTGTGGAAAAAGAGCCTCCAGCACTGTAAGTGCTAAAGCTGCCCCATTCCGATCAATGAATTTCACTGCAGATGCCAGCTGAAGGCTAAGACCTCTATTTATCAGTCATGTACCTTTAAAAATAAATAAACGCTATTCCTGGCTAAAATAAAACAAGACACTAAGTAGAATGCGATACCCACTCTTCACCTCACCCTGCCCAGCTCATCAATCAGAGGAAGCACCGCAGAGCGCATCCCAGGACAGGAGCGGGGCCCCACACATTCCTCTGCTGCGCCGCCCACCACTGCGCCTTCCCTCACATCTGGGGGGAGGCGGAGGAAGAGGTTTTATTTCATACAGTGGCAAACTGACACCATCCACATATGAATGAGCGTAAGCTGATATGGTGGTGCTGTAAGTCTTCAGACTGTCAGAAACGCTATCCCTGAGAGATAAGAGCACTCTCCATTTTTTGCTTACAGTGTTTCAGAATCAGCATCCTAGGATGAAAGACACAATTTCACTGCAAAACACTGAGGAGAGGCGCTGGGAATTCAAGCCCTTCAGCCCCCTCTCCAAATGTCAACATTGCGGCATCCCCATGGGGAAAGGAAAGAAGAGATGCTTCCACTCTCAAGGGCCAAACGCCTGCAGCTCATTTCCCTGTCACCAAATGCCCCCCCACTGCATTACACAGCCCAGAGATCTCTCCCCAATAACAGTCTTTCTACACAGCGTAGTAACTAACAGAATGTCAAAATTCTGAATGTCATAAAGTTTGAGAGCAGCAGGGAGAAAAACAGAAACAAACTTCACACAAGAAAACAAGTAACAAAAGGCATTGTCAGTACTGCTTATTTGTTGAAGTTACTTAAATCTTCTAATTAGAGCTTTATCTGAAAATTTCTGGAGGTAGGGGAGGGGAAAGAGTTTACAACTCTTGCAATTTTCACAAAAAACAAATCAGAAGTGTGGCTTCCAGATAAAAATCATATTGCCTTCAATGTCATAGAAATCCCTACATTTTTCCCCAAGTATATTTCTCTCACTCCCTTATGTGTCTGGAAAATATCCTGCAAATTTATTCTGAACGCACCATAAAAGCCCTCATATCAAAGGCAAACGGAAGAAACCAAAAAGTTTTGTCTTTAGAGGAAGTCACCTTGCTATGGCTATTGACTGCTTGGGTGGGAGGCAATAGTTGGATTTCCAGTTTGCCCAGTCATAGCGCAAGCAAATAACCATGTTCTACTAAGTAGGTAATACCTCTGGTTATTAGATTATTTATATTCTCTAATACACAATGACAACCCATTTTCCTTTTCCATGATTTTCAAAAGCTCATCTCCAACTCAAGGCCATGAATCAAAGCCACCACAAAGGTGCCAAGAGAAGTGTTATCTGGAGCACAGAGAAGCCAGTACCCCCACCTCAGACATCACGCTCCAGCTTGAAAAAGCAAGCTCTGAGAAAGGGGACTGATCCTCGGGAAATGCAACTGCAGACATGAAAAGAATACCACCAGGCCTCCATGAAAGAAGGAGGCCTATTCAACAGGTGTTGTACTTATCCCAGATTTCTGATACATACGTAGAGGTGTATAACAGAAGAGTTATGCAAGGTTAGATTATCTGAAGACTTCCTTCCTCTCTTGTGCTCTTAAAATAGTTAAGCCACTCATTTGTCTCAACAAATACAAAATTCTCCCTCTTCCCTCAAAAAAACGGAGAGAAAAGAATTCAACAGACCAAGCCTCACTGTATTTTCTTCTAAATTATGCACTTGTACTTCCATCGGCAGAAGTGTAACACCTTGGCCTGAAGCCAATCAGAAATCCCTCATAATGCTTTCAATAAGCCAAATCAAAACAATACATAGCTTATGAGAGTGGGGTAAAGAAACTTGAAGGTCATATTTCATCTGCTGCAGCTCATCATGTTCATTCAAACGGAGGCAGAAGGTTAACTGGCGGATCTGCTCTTTAATGCCTGTTATTTCCAGTGGAAGGAGCTAAGCAACAACGTTCTTTTCTCAGTACTTCATGAAGAGGATCAGCAAATAAATCCTAATGCTAAGGGAAGACAGCCCAGCTGAAGGGAAGATGGACAGAAAAGCCTGGCAACACGATGAAGAGGAAACACACCTCCCTAGTGCAACACAAAGTTGGTTTTTTGGATGCATTAATTATAAAATTGAAAACATGATTTAAGTTTCATAAAGCATGGAAACACTTTCCTCTTGTTTTAAAAAAGGGATTCTAAACCCTAAGCAGACAAATGGACAGATAGCACTCGTGTATTTGGAAAATGCTGCGTTTGTGCAACAAACTTCTGTTCCTCAGGTGAAAATGGGGTCTGGATAGAAAATACTACGTTCTATCCTCAGCTTTACAGCTGCCTGTGTTGTCAGTCAGAAAGTAATTTATTAGTTTGATCCTGTAGAATTTATTCTCTTCTCAGGTTTCTCCGCATCTAAAACAGAGGTAACACACCAATCTTTTACTTACTCTAGGCTTTTCTGGATTGCTTAACACCATATATGAGAGGTAATAGAAGCATTAATATTCATATATCATACACATTAAAATTAAGAGTGAGATTAATAGAAATTAGTATTCTTAACCCTCTGTCATATCAACTAACCACAAAAATCTATGAATTTGTTGGCAAAAAAAATGGTGGGGGGGACGAATCATAGAAAGGAGGGGGGAAACAACAAAAAACCCACAAAACAAAACAGCCCTATAGCACTGATGGAATTGAAACGATCTGTCCCTCTTCATGAGCACCACACTGTGCTGATAAACTAAATCTCTCTTTGATTGAAGGCCGAATTAAAACAGAGCAATGCAGGAACTCTTCTGACCCAAAAGTAATCCACTCAATCATATAATGCATCCCTTTCCTTTTAGTAAAATGAATAGCCCTCCATAGAACCTTTTTCTTCCTTGACAAGTCCTTGACAGAAGAATGTGAATCTGGACAGTTAAATGAATCAATCACCAGCTGCTAGTCTAGGGCCAAGATGGTGAGCCGAGGGGCCTGCCAGAGTTCACTGACCACTGGTCAAAGCAGGACAAAGGCTTCGCCTCTATGAATAGCCCGCTTCTGGGATCCAAAGGTCACTTAGCTGCCTTGGAAACAGTCCCCTTTGGTTATTTAAAGTTCTCAGGCTATTCTGCTGCAGATATTATTGTTTCAGGTGGTCACCATCTTTCCTCTTCACAAGTTCATGAAAGGCCAGGCAACCATTATTTAGGTAAATGCAAGACAATGGCAAACACGGCAGCAACTAAATAGTGAGGAAAGGAACAATTAAAATAAGCACAAATAATGCTTTATGTTTCCTCATAATTCCAGCTTCTGAACATGCCTGTGAAAAACATCCTCAGAGAAAGAAGGTCCCGGCACACAAAGGGCCAGATCCCCGACAGGATCCAGGTGCGTACCTTGCACTGAAGGCATGAGGTGTTGAATACTTCACTGCCTTTGAGATTCTTTACATAAACGTGTCAGGAAAAAGAACAACAAAAAAAAAGCGTCAGGGCTTTTCTCTAGTCATGACCGCTGGGCTGTATTTCCAGAAAGCTGCCCTATGGCTCCAGGTAACACCTGTAGCCTAACAAGTAGGTGGTACTCTAGGTTATGTGCTGGAGTAAATACTTGAGAAAAGAGACAGACCAGATGAATGAGGAGGTGAAACCCCCAGGTGCTAACTCCTCCGCAGCACTGGAGCCCGCAGTCCTCCCTGGCACCTACCTAATACCGTGCACCACAAAAAAGCTCTTCTCCCATACACCAGCAATAAACCCAATTTCCTCTCAGTCAGGTCACAGAGAGAGTAAAGGTTGCACTGACAAACACCACAGAGTGTATAGGTGAGCACTCACTTAAGCCCTGTCCACACACAAGCTTAAACTGTAGTCAAAAGTATAAATTAAATGTGGGGTTTGTTAGTACTGTCTTAAAATGGTTTCCTAAGTCAGATTACGCTCTGATAAACAATACTACCAACAGGTTTATAAATGTTGCTGCAGATCTCTACAGCGTCTTCACTGGTCAGTAAACCTTTATATATATACAAAAAAATTATCCGAGGATTATTATTATCAAGTTAAAGCTATTGCTAAATACATGCTTAGACACCAGCCCATGTTTTAGTTGAATCAAAAAGTTCTGATAAACTTACTTAACTTGTCTCAGAAGTTGTCCCAGTGCCCCCTGTTACGAGTCTTTTTTTCCTGACACCCTGCTCATATAAAACTCTACTACTTTCAAGAATATTTATTTCATTTTTTTGCTGCATTACATACATCATTAGATAAATTAAGCTAACCCCTAAACTTTTCCACTAACACAGCATTCAGTGTATCTGTCTCTTACATATGCGTATACACACACACACACGAGATGAAAATTTCCAAATCCAAATGCTCAGAAGTTAGGAAACTGAAGAAATGAAGCTGCTTATGTAACTGATTTGCTCTGTTTATATACATGCTTTAGGAAACAATCCAACTGCACAATCACACTTCCCCCACTATTCACAGCACCAAATGAATGGTGCTCACATAATGAGCATCTATTCAATATTTTGTTTTCTCTTCTCTGTTCAGTGTGTGGCCTCATTCCTTATTTATTACACTCTATTAAGCACTGCCCTGAAGACAGAGTTATTAACTTCCCTATGGCCTTTTCTGCAGGGCTCTGCACTACAGTTCTTCACAAATGTTAATGCATCTACTCTCTACCTTGAGACGACATTCTATTATTATTTTAATTTTACTGTTGGGTATGGACAAACAGGTTGGATATTCTGTAAATTTAGGTGTCCAAGATAAGACACTGCTCCTTCACAGCACTCCAGGGGATGCAACCACAGCTCCCCCAACTTGTTGCAGCTCCATTGGTCAAACCTCAGAACCTTACATCAAACACCAAGTCCACATGAAAGATGTAATCACAGACTTCCCATGAAAAGTAGGGACACGTTGACTTGTGTCACATATTGTAGAAGCTTCTGGCTGAAGCAGTGATGCAATTTAAATCCTCCAAAGCTCTGCTGACTGGGATGTTATTCTTTGTCTTTCTGAAGTTCCCAAGGGAAGTCCCGGACTCCTGGGTCCACATTCCATGTCCTGAAAGTTCAGCTGCTCCGATGGGCACACTCTCTTCAGTCAGTCTTCGCCAGGCCCTCTGTCCTCTCCCACTCCCAACTTGTACCCACGGCAATCTCCAAACCGAGCCAACCCCAGGCCTCACTCCACAAGCTTTTCCTCAGTACTAACCGCTTCCCACCAACGCGTTTCTCTTCCCCTTCCTGACTTCTAGACACATGAGAGCACTCACACCTCCACCTCAACCACTTCCCCTCCCAAACTTCCTCTCCAGGTAATTAGGCCATTGTTTTCACTTACTCCAGCTTTCTATGCCAGCTGGTTTCTCCAGGCAGTGTTAGATCACACTTCAGCTCCTCATTAATTCAGAAAGGAAAAAAAGGCAAGTCCACAGCTGCCTAGGACTGCTTAGAGGGAAAGCCCAGCTCTGTGTTCACAAGCAACATGCTTAGCACAAACAGCATCTTCTGTGTCTCTAGCTAGTCAAGCTGAGTAAGTCTGTGCTGAACATTTGCAAAAAAAAAAAAGTTTGAGATTTTTCCGCAAAACTTACAGGACAACCAAATTTGCAAATATATTCATAGCAACAGCAAAAGCTACTTCCAGACACAAAGACCACTTCCCCAGCAAATCCCATGTCTCTGTTCCCAAAGCAGACATTCCCATGCTACCCTAGTGAAAAACAAAAATACAGAAAAAGCAATTTCATCTTAGATTTGTCCTAGGGAACAGGATAAACAGTCCTGCAGAAGTATACTGTATAAAAAAAAAAAATTAAAAGCAAAGAGATGGATACTGACATGCCAAATTTCTATCCAAAAGGTAAACTGTCAGAAACTTAACAACTACAGTCCTGCAATATAAATATTTGGTAAATTTAACAGCAGAGTGCCACCAGCCCCCTTAGGATAAGATCATCATTTGCACAAAACAACAGAGCAGAAGCAAAGTCTACCACTGGTATTTTTTGCAAAAGTCATGATTAAAAGCATCAACAGGCTTCACCCCTACTATGTGAAAATAAAGTTTGGCAGCCAATTCTCTTTCTTGGGATGGGCAATGGGAAGACTTTTTACATGTTCTCAGAAAATCATGGGTTTTTTGTCCCATTGATACAACTCTAGGCTCTGCTATTCCTTCAGAAACAGTCCTGCTAGCAGGACTATAGACAGACCCTGCTAACAATTCAAACCTATTTCACCTTACCTAGAACAAACACTTTGATGATTTTAAATCAAAGTAACACCTGAGTGAAGTTAACTTCACACTGCTGTTTCCTGAGATGGTCAGAGCTAACCTACCAGTTAGCAGCTGCTAAAAAGTGAAGACAAACTCTTCCCAGATAGTCCCAAATCCCCACTACTCTTGCCTACTTACCTCCAGCCAGCTCTAGCACTTGTCAGATAACACAGAAAGCCAGTTCAAATCACATTAGTTAGATAACTATCTAGTTAAAAAAAAAAAAAAGAAGAGTATTTTTTCTGACAGGTTATCAATCAGATGAGCACCACAGACAGCACAAGGGATATGGGATTAACTGCATCCTATTCCACATTTCCAAAATTTCAGAACTAGCTTCAGCCACCTTATGTTTAAAGCATGATACATTGTTCTCTTCTTGCAAGCTTGCTTCTTTTTTAATAGCTTCATATTTATGTCATCAGTGGACTTTTGTATCTAGCACACACCAAAAATCCTGCAGGCTACTATTAATGAAGGGCATTAAAGAAAATGTCAGCATTATAAACGTTCATCTAAACACAAAGCACAGATTTTGAGTATGCTTCATTCTCTCAGTAGGATCTACTTCCAGTATCACCTCTGGTGCACAAAGCGTAATATGCCTTTGACACAGCTTTAAAAGCAAAGAAATACTCTTTCTAAACTGAAGTGTAATAAAATTCGTCATGAGAAATGTTTATTATATTCTTAAAATTGACCATTTTCAATAAAATCTCTGACCATGAAAGAGCCTAATATACTACCATATATCTCATAATGATACCTATTAGCAGATTAGCTATGTCGCCCTTTTGTGCAGAGAAATAGTTTCCTGCAGTTATTTTATGATAGATAAGTATAGGGGGGTTTCTAGTTTGCATATTTTTTGTTTATTTACCTTAAATAAAGTCATGCAAAAACAGTAATTATATTGGGGGGGAGGGGGGAATAAAGCACTGTGTAGATTTGAGGGATTCACCATCTGAAAGCTTTTATTCTTCCACAGTGAAGGAAAGTTATGACCTTTGACATGTGGCCATGGTGCCAAAGAAACTGCTCATAAATGTGTGTCAGTAAAGAAGCAGAAATCAATAAATTCATTTAATCCAGTGAACTATTATGTAGTGAGACACAATATATTTTAAAGAGGCAACTGCTCTACTCTTTCTTTCAAAATACAAAAATTTTATGTAATGGATTTTTGGATATTCAATTTTTGGAAGGTTTTACAATCTGAACATTATCTTTTACCCTTAATAAATATTTTAGTCAGTTATGCCACAATTTGTTAGTACATTCATTCCTGTTTGAAAGATCCCCGATACAGTTGGATTCAGGTAGCACAACAGGAACACTAGCAGGTGGGCAGATATCCTATTAACAACCTTTACCATTATTAGATAGCTATCCACAGGAATCAAACACAGGCAGGTGTTAAATTTTTTTTCCACACTGGGTGCTCAAGAGCAGAACGAATGACATCTTGTTCATCATTCCAAACACAGCAATTTTAAAAGACCAAATGAAGCACTGCTCTACAACGTATATTATAAAAGGCTTTCAACAAAGCATTTGGTCATCTACCATTTATTCTATGTGAATCATCAGTAAGCTACCATTAAATGACCATTAAAAACAAGTACTAAATGCCATGTGCTGGGAATGTCACAAAATCCCATCAATGCTACCAAGAATTCCATAGTTAATTTCTTGTATGCTGTATCAATGCTTACCTCTTCTAGTGTTTAGTATATCCAAGAATTCCAAACACTAGAAAACATAATTATTGCTAGAAATAAAGTTCACACCCTTAAAAGGAAAAAAAAAAGAAAAAAAGAAGGAAAAAAGAAAAGAAAATTTACTAACTGGAATAAACAAAAAAATTCTACTAATGAGAAACAAAAACAAAACAAAAAAATCCCCATACCCAATTATGTCTCAACTTCTTAAATAAATGAAATACTAATTTTGAGAGCACAGGCTAATGTATTTGAATACAAACTCACATGTACCGGTTCCATGAGCCACTGTGCACAGAGCACTGTGGATTTGTATTATGATCATTTTTACAATAGTTTGGTCGTGTGATAAAATTGAGCTGCCTTCCTGGCACAGACTGGCTGAACAAATAAAAGCAGTACCACTTTCAACCTCTATTTAAGATCAATGATAAATCTGCTTGCAAACTGCGGGCCACAGGGTTGTTTGCATAAATAAGCATTAAAAGCAAGATGAAAAAAGAGTTGGTCATATGCTCACTTATGCTTTTGGGGAGGGGGTGGGGGAAGGAAGTTTCACCCTTGTAATTTGGGACATGCTATGTACAAAGTTTCTCTCTCCTCAGGCAAAATGACAGAGTCGTGCCAGAACTCCCAGAGAATATTTCCAGTTAACATCAATTTGCCGGATGTCACAGACAAGTTTAATGAACAAAATGATAAATGTCTGTCAATGGCTTCATAAAGTCAATGAATTCTCGTTACAAAGAACATACATAATGCACAGCTCTGCCTGAGGCACACGTTACAGTTATTAGAGGTTTACTAGAGATCTTGATGTGGACAGTGAAACGGTGATTTAACAATTTACACTAGTTAATTTGCTGATAAGTTACCTAAACAATTATTAATATGTTGAAGATTGTACAAGCAAGAGTAAGCAAAAAAAAAAAAGTAAAACTGTTCTGCATGTTCAAAGACCTTAAGGTTAATTTTAAGTTTCTTTGAAAAGATAATGGCTTATTTGATGACTTCCAGTTATAACAAGTTGTAAAACAAAAAACAATACTGTGTAACACTGAGCTGTTTTTATTGTACATTGTAATGGCTATCAAAACAGCTTTTTCTTAATCATAATAATTATCTGATTTTGTGACAGCCAGACCACTTGAGACAAGATATTACACTGCTGTCGAATCATTTTTCCTTCATCTAAATTTGGGGTCAAAACTGACCTCAAAGTATCCTATGACACTTCCCTCTTCTGCCACAGCTGTGAAAATAAGCTCCACTGGAAAACACTACCTCCTTCCAGTCATCAGACAGGAATAAGAAACAGGGGGTCACCAGAAGCAGTTTTGCAAATCCCAAACAATGATATAGCATATATGTGACAATTTATAAAGAGGAAAAGGAAAAAAACAAACGGACTACATGCAGCAAAACTAGCCTGCATGTGACATGAGAAAGAGAAAAGAGTGGGAACATGTGAGAGGACACAAATGATGAGAATTTTGAATATCAGAACAGATCAGCAGATAAATGAAAAGCTTTTCTATTTTATACTTTTTCCTCTCCATTTCAAGGTGTACAGGAAGTGAGTGTCTCTCAATACAGCTTAGAAGAACTGACAATCCCACTCTGTAAACAGGCTGATAGATGACTTTCATGATTTTACTGGGAGAAAGAAGGCTAAACATTGCTACTTCGCATGAGAAACTCATGCTGCAATGGTTGAGGAGATATAGAAGAGTAAGTTATTTTTCTAATCGTATTTTATCTTGGTTTGTCTTTCATCTGAAATGGCTCGAAGGAGAGCCAAAAAAAAAAAAAAATCAAAACCCTCTTGACTGGAAGATTCAGAAAGATTTTTGGTGTAATGCAAGATTTTCTGCACTATGAGGGTGGTGAGGCACTAGAACAGGTTGCCCAGAGAAGTTGTGGATGACCCATTCCTGGAAGTGTTCAAAGCCAGGCTGGATGAGGCTCTGAGCAACCTGATCTAGTGGAAGGTGTCCCTGCCCATGGCAGGGGGGTTGGAACTAGGCGATCTTTAAGGTCCCTTCCAACCCAAACCATTGTATGATTCTAAGGTTTTAAAAATGAGTCATGTATCTATCAGGGTGCCCAAAGATGAGCTAGTACACGTGGTAAAATTACACTGATCAATTAAAAATTCAACATTTTTTCTACTTTTATAATTCTATCAATTTGCCAGTGATACCATTAAGACATGAGGGTTTTACACAAGAAATGCTGATCTACTGAAATGAGAACAAACAATATCATCAATCAATGTGAACAGGATTATCATCTGAAGACACTAAAAATCAAATCTGAAGGTACAGAGTTGCTTCTGTTCACAGAATCCCCTCCAGTTTCCAACATTCATGCATCACTATACACAAGATATACACAAGATATACCTAACAAGCTGTAAAGACTTAGTTTAACTGCCCCCTAGCTATGTATTAAAAGAACACCAGATGACATGTTTAATGCTTGTAATAACTTTTACGTATCCCTTATCCCTGGTCAGTCAGGTGATTATTTCTTTCAAAACTGTCTCTCATACGCAAATCATTTCAAAATGGAACTACTGCACCTCAGAGCTAAAGAGCAACTTTCCATTACACATACTTCTAAGACAAGGCAAATCATTGCTATTAAATTCAAAATCATAATTTTAGCATGTTCTGAGGCTAGAGGACTAGGCCAAGGTAAGTTTTGCTGCTTTGCCATCAATATACCACTCAGAGTAGCCTGTAGTTAGAGACAAATTCTTTTCTCCTTTCTAAAATACTGTATTCGTCCCACCTAAAGCTGTGATTCAGAAAAGCCTGCCAATTTTGGACAGAACTGTAAGCTTGCACAGAATGGAATCTGTTGCCCATTCCCCATCATCTACTTAAACATGGGCTTGGCCCATCTGAATACAGATTTAGTGAATTGCAATGTTCTGAGACAAATCCCATCCTACCACCAGTCCCTTTATATCGGCCAGTACGTAGGAAGTTTTCTTCCTAAGATTCTATAGATGGGAAAGGGTATCAAAGATCCTCTCTGCAGTTAGATTCATGCTTTTCACCACAGATTTCTGTCATAATTCAGAAACAACAACAATCTTACTCCTTGCTGTCCAGGAGAATTTTACCAGGGCTCTTATGGCAGGTGCCGCTTTCAAACGCAGTTCTTCTCAAAGGCTGGACATGTAATTTGCTCAGTAGTATTCTACCATTGAAAAAGTTGGTAAAATAGAAGTCAAAGTGTAACTGTGAGGTCTTGAGAGGAAAAGCGTTGCTCATTATTGTCTATGGAAGGGACTGTTGAGATTTTTTTTTTTTTTTTAATACTCACTTAACTGAGCAGATGGCTCAGCTGTATTTTCTCATGTAGCAACGTCCCTTAAAAATGGCCATTGAGAGAATTGTTTAGTGTCTACTGAGGTATCCAAAGGCAGGACTTCGACACTTGCAGATTATTAAACATTTTTGCACATTTTTGTAAAAGAGAAGCCCTGCTCTTTGGATTTTCAGTTTTCCAATGTTTTTTTTTGTCGTTGTTGGGTTTTTGGTGTTTTTGTTTGTTTGGGCTTTTTTTGGTGGTTTTTTTTGTTTGTTTGTTCATTTTGTTTTGTTTTTAGAAAAACAATTTCCTGGTTTATGTTGTACAAGGTAAAATTACATGACCTGGCTGCTTCTTATACACTCATTAGTTTAAACCAATGCCCAGATTTAGGGACAGGAAGAAATATCCCAGGTGAAAAAATTGAAGTTGCATTTCTTTCCTACTTTCCTTTCATTTCTCAAGGTCACCCGAGATATTTTCATCGAACAAATCCCCTACAATCACAGAGATGTAGGATATGGGTGGCACCCTTGTGCCCTCATGCTCTTTTCCTGAATTAACAATCCTAGACAGTAAGGACAGGTTTCTAGAAGGAGCTGGGACAGACTGCGTCACATGTTCTGTGAGCCTTGCAAGCCCCTACACCCATGACTGCAGGAAACTCTACTAGAAACAGGTTTCTGCCTGTTTTCTAGTTTTATAACAAAAGTTCTTGTCTGTTCTCAATTTTGCTAGAACTTTGCAATCAGTGCATTTCCATTTATTTCATATTCCAGAAGTCATTCCTTTCCTCAAAACTTTGCCTACATGCAGAAACAACTTCATATGATCGTTTTCAAATAATTTATGGGAGTAAGTGTGCATTCCTACTACTTTAGTCAGAAGAGGAAGTCAGATTATACAGGTATAAACCCAAGAACCACAATTACAGAAGATTAAATAACTGCACTCCTTGCTGACTTTCTCCCTCCCCAGTAGTTAAGTCCCCAGTAAACCTTCCAGAGATGGTAGTAGTATCTTAGTACATGGCAACTTTTGCCTCAAATTAATGATTAAATTCTGATAACAGCTTTGGATATAAAGCTTGTTGTCAGCATTCCTGTGTCTTTTATTACATGTTCATTTTCAGTATTTCATTTTTCACATTGCATTCTACTGCTCTGACATCCAGTAAATGAGAAGGTGCTCACTGAATACTATCACAATTGCTACAATGAAGTGTTCAGGCTAGAAGCAAACATAACTTCCCCAAGCTTAACTACTGAAAAATTTACAGAGTTTTCCCATCAGCCGAACTCAGGCAATACCCTGACCACAGCAGGAGTTTTAAAAGCTGTTTAGTGTAACAGTGGCACAGAAAGACTCGGTAACCCTGAAGTCTTTACCCCATAAAACACAAAGATTGCACATACTGTTATTTTGGGGTTATAATAATAAGAATCTAAGTGAACTTCATGAGCACACAGCAGACCTATGTGCATCTGGGGGGAATGATACCTAGATACTATTCCCCTAAGCTGCAGATGCACTGATGTGTCAGAAACCTCCTACCAAAAGCCCAACAGCGATAGGCAATTGAGAAACAAGCACTTTGGAACAGGGCCTTGAGATGATAACTGTATTATCCAGATGCTACTTAGTTTATTTTGCCTTCGTGAGCGTTCATGTTATTAAAAACGAAAAAAAATTCCACTCACCTAAGGAGATCAAATTCGATTTCTTTGAAAAAAAACTAACCAGAATTACTGTTGAGAGTTATGAAACAAAGTAAAAGCAGTAAAGAAAATCTGTCTAGTACTGCTTATTTACATTTTCCTCTAATATATTAGGAAGGCCATCTCCCTCCAAAACTTCTACATACAGAAAAAACAACGCAGAAGAGGAGGTTACAATAATTTCATAAAGCAAGTCACAGACAAACCCTCCACACTCCGGCGGTTTCACAACCATCTCCTCCTGCTGTTTACCTCCATCTATTAAAAAAGTAACAATTTCATCCATACAAATAAAAAATGCTGTCACTATAGATGTAGGTTTTGGAAGGCTGCCAGATGGATTTCTAACTTCCAACACAGATCATCTAGTGCGATTTTTTTTTTCTCCTTTAACTCAATTGCGGAGACAATCAACTTTAAAACATAGCCGCTCCTTAAAATGCTGCTGCTTAAAAGCTACACAGAGGTTGACCCTAGTAACTAACGTTGACCATACAACCCACACTTACTCAACAAAATGTGGAGACTTGACATTGTTGATTACTTTTTCACTTAGGTGGTGATTACCAGTTATAAAGACTGGAAGTAATCAATCCCAATTTAACAGCTGGGCCTATTGATGAAACAAAAAAAAACAATGCAAAACTAAACAAAAGATTATGTCCACAATTTTGGAGATAAGATGAGGAAAAACACAAAATCCTGAGGAAAACACACAAAAACTAAGCACAAATTTGTCCAACAATGGAAATGACCGTATTTCTGTAGGAAAATGCTTAGTAACTTTTAAATTCTTCCTCCAAGATTCTCTTTGTCATTGTCTTAAATTGTTCTGCACACCATCAATAGCCACAGCTGTTAAATTGTGAAGACGTGACAACAAGTCTCTAGGCAAACAACTGCTCAGAGTGAGATCCTTTTCTTTAGGATAATCAGAGCTGGCTGACAAAAGGGGGCCTTACTGAATGCCCTTTCAACAATTTCTACACCAAGAAACGCAAAGAGAGAGGGAGGGGGAAGAAAGGGAGCAGTGGGGGGGGAGCACCACACTGCAAGAACAGAACAGCATCCTTAGCTGCCATACATTGCTTTGCAAGTAGAAAAGAAATCTCAATAGTTTAGTGCACGTATCACACGCAGAACTTTTACCCGGTAAGAATTGAGTGCCTCTAGTCACAGCTCTGAACAACTTCTACCATGGTACCACGTTTTCCTTCAACATTTCTCACGTAGGTGAAGGTTTTATTAGCTACAGAGTACGCTGTCAATAAGACTGAGCATTCCTTTAAAAAAGAAGCTGGTAAAAACTTTATACATTATAAAGTTACGGTGATAAAAACTAGTAAAAACCATAACAGCTTTGGCCCTACTAGCTAGGAAGAAAAGCAAGGGCATGAAATGCCTCAGCTTGGCATTATGCTTGACACAGATTTGAAACTGAGGTGTTGAGGAAACCCATAAAAAGCTCACTTCTCTAGTGATGTGGTAGCGGAAACAAACACTGTTCATGTGCACTAAGCAAAGTTTCATACATTTTTTGTCCTGGCAACAACATAAAAACCCATCCATCCCTTAGCCTGTGGAAGAGTTCTTAGAAGTGCAGACCAGTCATTGCTGAAAGAACAGGGAATGCCCTAGAGTCAAAAAAAAAAAAAGTAACTAGTGGTTATGTCTTAAAAGGATGTTGACAATTTCTTCTGTAAAGTTGTAGGAGTTCAGGTCCAAAGATGTCTGGGGGAGTTCTAGAGGAAAATCCTACAAGAAAAAGAGTTAAGAAGGAAAGTATTTCCCAGTTTTCTTATTTCTTCAGTGTATTTCAGTTAAAGAACAAAAATCTTACTGCTCTTCTTCACCGTTATCAACTGACATTGCCAACTGAGTCCTCCTCCTGACTTAAATATTGGAACTTAAATGCACTAAGGATCAGCCATGTGCACTCTCAGCTTAGGAACAGATCCTCCTCTCAGGATATTCAAATCAACTAATCAAAGTAATAGCAATAAGGCAGCACTTGTAAAAACCTAAAACAAGAGCTTCCACAAACTGTCTGTAACCACACCAGTTCTACAGCATTAAGACTTTGCTATCTCTTTTAATACAAGACCATTGTCTATAACAGCCATTTGCCATTTCACTTCCACCTCAGTCAAAAACCACTTCTGCCCGCCAACCCCACCCTTCCATCTCAGAATTTGTTCCTCTCTCCATTACTTTTTAAAATAATTAAACATACCTTTGAGCTCTATATGCATTTGGAAGATACCTGAAATGACAGATTCCATACAAAATGAAAACTATATTGTTAGACCACAGCTATTAATCCCTTCATTTAAGGCAGGACAGTAAAATTAATTTTAAAAAGTTAGTAGCAGAAGGACAAAATTTTTGCCTACACACGTTCCATGAAGGCCATAGTTTGATGAACACTTATTTTTGCAACAGCCTAAATTTCAGGAGCCTTCCTCTGTCCCCACTAAGCCTTCCCACCTCCACATCATTCCTCTCAGTTACTCTCATCGCTGTGAGTGGCTCCATGACAAAACGCATCAGGGAACTCATTTGGGTTAAACACCATCTTTTGTTTTAATTCTATTATTTTAACCCAGATCAGTTCCCTGTTCAGTTAGCCACACATGCAGCTGTGCCCACACAAGGAAGGGCACAATGCAAAAGTGGGAACAAACAGCTGGAACTGCTAAGAAAATAATGATTGTCACAGTAGAGAATAAGGCTCAGCTGGATGCACTCTTAAGTGCAAATATTTAAAAGCAGAGCAAAAGATGTTGTTAGGATATCAAAACATAAATATTGCCAATTATTGGCACGATAGTGGGACCAGAAGTCACATCACTGCCACAGCAGGTAAGCAAAGTTACAAACTCCCCACAAAGTATAGCCTGCTACATGTAAAAGGCCCAGCGTTTCACAAATTGCAGTGCAGCATGCACACACAGTTTCCCTCCAGGAGCATGTTCCCAGAAACCTTCTGCTTGCATAACCTTTCACTTCTGTGAAATGTAGAAAGCTGTACACGAAGAATTGGGCTTACGTTTCCTGTAATTCACAAACATTAAAATCAATTAAGCCAAGTTACAAGAGGAGAAAGGGTTATCTAGGAATAACCCAGCTGTATACATCCCATCCAACCATCTTAAAACTTTAATTTCCACTTTTTGTGGAAAGGAAATAAACGATGGTCATCCTGTCCAATCCCTGCCCGAAGCTGATGTTACTAGCTTAAGAACATGATCCACCTTCTCCATTTTTTCTTAATATCATCTTATTGGAAGTCTAGCTTTATTTTTAGACAGAATCTTAGTTAACTGTGGTTAAATAGTCATAATTTAAAAATGTAGGAATACAAAAATCTCAGCTTGTTTATTTTTGGCTGATCCAAAGTTGTACCAGAAGTGCTTAGACTTTCTTCACAGTCTACATTCCTTTTATACTCTGTTAAAAGAGACCTCTCTTAGTAACAGTGGCAGCAGCAAGTTGAATTTTGAGTAAGTCGTACTCTTCACTATTAGCATTTTACCCCCACGTGTTGCCTCACAAAGAACCACACAGGAACCTCCTCCTCTCCCCCCCACATCAATTAGCCTGCTTTGGAAGGAACCACAAGCATGTGCTGAAACTAATATTTATTTTTACCTAAGCAATACCTCAGCCCCACAGTTTCCTTTAAAAAAGTAGAGAGATCTCACCGAAAAAAAGCCCTAAATTAGTCAAATTCTTTTGTGCATGGATGAACAACAGGAAAGTAAAGCCTTGGGGCCTCTGGGGAGGAACCCTGTCCCTGCAGACCTACTCTGATGTGCTCGGGAGATAAGGCTCCATAGTGACACTTAAGGAAAGGCCTGCTCACATTTGAATTTCTGCATTCCTCAAGAACAATTCATGGCAATCACTAACTTTGCAGAGGAGCTACATGAAAGCTTTGGCCAATGAATGAGGGTCATCTGCTCTTTATCACAAGGGTAAACCTCATCCTGGCCAGTTTCTAACCTTTTAACCCTGTGAATTCTTAATTTGCACATGAATAATGGAATTCTTGCCAAGAGTGCAACCTTCAGCTTCCAGTTCCTAACTTTAGAAACCAAGACCTGATCTCCTTGTGTGTTCAAATCTTAAACTCTTGGACAGATTAAAGTTTTTGATTTCCAAATGCAACACTAAACATTACAATTCTGAAGCAAAAGATAAGCTTACTGGCAAAATCTCTGACTAGGCAAAGTAAAAGAACATCCTCGCACCCTGCTGCTACCAGAGACTGAAGAGAGCATTTGCTTTTTTCCTCCAAAGAAAGGATGCCCATTTAATGCCTATTCTCCACCTGTTTAATATGTATAGTTCCTTCTGTACCCTGACCACAAGGTAATTTGCCTTCGCAGCAACCAACAATTGCTCCTAAACAAAATTATAAGCCTACAAAATCCCCCACAAGACTTTAATTTATTTTACTTAAAACATCTGCAAAGTTCAATCAACTCATGATAGCAGGCAGAAACACTGTAAAAATGAGATATAAAACTAATTTGCACATGTTTTATGGGCTTCAAAATATGATACAAATTGCTGCCTTATTTCACAGCTTTACAGTAAAGATGACATTCTGAAACTGGTCAGATTGGAATATGACAAAAAAGAAGAGACTGCTACATAGGATAACTTCATGTTTGGCCACTAGTTAACCACTTAATCGCTAAGTCAACAACACCTACTGTGATCATTATGGATCCACTATCTCTTCCAGTTTTCTCCAACAGCCATAGGAAACCTTTCAAGTATTCAAAGAAGAAAAAGAAGAAAAAGAAACCTTTTGTCACAGTCTTACCGGGGAGGGGAGGGGGGAAAAAAAAAAAAAGAAAGGGAAAGAAAAAAAAAAAAAAGGGCTGCAAAACAAGAGTTTCACTCCACAGCATGCGATCTATTGGTTCACAACTCTTCCTCGGTGAAAATCTTTCATTATCAAAAAAAAAAACCGAAACAAAATTAAACCATCTTTCTGCTGAAATAACGTGCATGCGAGAAACAAACATTTATAGAAGTTCAGTACTGTCTGAATAAAATCAGATACTACAAGTGTATTACTATGCTGTATTACTATAGTACTCTGTACTATTCCAGAAGTTCTCTGATATTGAGCACAGAGCTCATCCTGCAATGTCTTGGATTTAAAATGGCCCTGAATTTTCCAGTCCTACATGCAGAATCCATCAGCCACTGCTTTGCTTTATATTTATTAACAACAATAACAACAGAATTCCTATCCTCTTAAGAAAGGTTTTCTTCAGTCTGTTATTACTGGTGCTGACACTCTGAAACTTAATGATGTGAATTTAAATGTCAACAATATTAATACTTCATTTTTCAAAAGTATCCAAGAACTCCTTGGTCCATTAATCCTCTATGTGAATAGGATCCCATGATACAAAGTAATAAGAAGCCACTTTCTGAAATCGGGAGTTCGCAGATCAGCCTCTTACAGCACGTGAAAAACTCATCACTTACATGGAGCCACCTGCCTCCAGGCTGGTTTTCAACTGCCCAACGCTCTAGCTCACTGAACAAGGTATTTCACACCTTCCTGGGGTATCTTATGGACAGTTTTTATAATCAGTTCAAGAAGCACACAGAAAAAAAACTAACAAATGTTAACATTCAGACTTTTTTAATGTAAGCTGATTTCCAACTAGTATTTACTAGTTTCCAACTGAATTTGGTAAAACTCGCAATTTACAACTAATGTCAAGTTTCCATAGAGGTATCAGTGCCACAGTTTTGTGCAACTTGCTACTAAGAGCAGGGTTGAAGAGGTCAAAGGAAGCCTTCTCCTATTAGATTAAGTTCATCAGTTAAGTCCTATTATAGATGGAACATGAGAAGACTACATAAACTGTGTACCCTCTGTGTTATACTTTCTTTGAAATGACTCCATGTACTTTTGGAAAGCAAAAAGGATAGTGTTGTAGAAGCAGCCTACTGGCAAAGCTCTGAACTGGTATGGAAAAAGGGCATGGCATTCAGCTCCTAACACACATCTCTTGCTCAATACGTTTAAAGATGCTGGGAAAATGGAGGGCAACACACACTGAAGGTCAGACTGTTAAAGCCATAAAGGCACTTACACACAACTATTTCCTTCACTATTCATCCAGTAGTAAGGAGTCACCCTAGAAACGTGTCTCTCACTTCCTAATGAAACCACATAACAGGCCCTTACGGTTGGTTCCGGAGGACCCTGAAGCAGTTCCAACAGGGACAGCACCCACATCTGCTTGACTGAACACACGTGTCAGAAAAGCAAGGGTTTGGTAATTTAACCCTCATGGTTGCCCATAAAACCTTTCCCCTCTTCCCCCTCCTAAAGACAGCCATCTCTATTATCCTTCATGCCCTGCCCCAAGACAGCAAAACACAGTATCAAGCTATTGAACAAGCAATAATAATTTTTTTTATCAGATTTGTAGATAACCCTTGTAAGGCTGCCCTGAACAGCACTTGAGAAACAAGACCCAGAACTTTTGTAGCAGGTTGCCAGCACGGCTCTGCATCACCACCTGCTCCGGAGACCAGTGACCCACATGAGCCACCCACACAAGGCACCACTGCCCAAGAGGTCTCATGGGCGGCTGTGCCACTCCTGCCACATCAGGGACTCAAAAAGAGGCCACCACAAGTTTTGCTCATAATCTTTACACATTTAAAAAGAAACAAAGGTTCTGCAGAATTGACTTGCTCTTTACTTTTGCTATTTGTCTCTTCAGGGACACAATCAAAACGATAGGTTGTTGTGCGCTGTTCAGGGAATTGCTGTCACAAACTCAGGAACAAGTAAATAAACATGAGCTGGAACTTACTTGCTAGTGTGAGATGGCTTTTTTGACTGAGAATGGCCCCATATTTGTTCAGAGCTAAGCACTGGTAAAATCCTTCATCAGACAACTCTCCTTTCTTTCCTTCCACCTCACTGATATATAATGAGCCATTGGATAAAGTGTAGATCCGTTCATTTTCAGACACTTTGCCTCCATTTTTCAGCCATGTAATAGTTATAGGAGCTTCACCACGAGCCTGGCAGTCTAAAACCACCGGATCCTTCCTTGAGACAGTAACATCCCGAGGCTCTTTCACAAAAAACAGTTCACTAAAGCACCACAGTCCTAAGAGAGAGAAAAAAAGATTTTGCCTGTAAGTATAGACATGCAAGTTACCAAGTGCAGTGGCGGGCTGCGAGTCATCGTGCTGAACCCACAGTATGAGGTAAGACTATCGTTATTACAGGCTCCGAGGTCTCTGAGCCCCCCAAACTCGGAAAACTCTGGGAAAACTGTGGTGCTGACTTCAAGCGGAGTAAAGCCATCAGGCTGTAAAACACTCAGGCGTTTGCCTCCCAATTTTCAAACGCATTGTGTAAGGAGCTAGAGAACCAGAGCCTCCAGTACCCGCGCAGCCGTCAGCAGGGCGCAGCACGGGAGGCGCTGGGTGTCGAGATGGGCACCGGTGACCCCCGCGGGGCCGGCCGGGCGGCGGGCACGGGGAGCCGCCCCGGTGCCGCCGCCAACCCCGCGGCGGCGGGGGCTGCCACACAGGTGCGACCGCTACTGCTGCCGGGGCAGCGCCGCCCAGGGAGCCGGGGCGCCCGAGCCGCTCGCTAATTTTACAAGCCTGCAAAGGGAGCCGGAGCGGGGCGGGTCGTAAAAGGCTAATTTTACAAGAAATCGTTAGCGAAACCCCCTCGCCGGCCAGCGGAGGGGCGGCAAACCGCCCGGCGCCCCTCACAGCCCGCCCCGAGGAGCCTCCTGTCCCCGCTACGCGGCCCCTCAGAGCCCCCCCCGCCCCAGACCGCAAAGGCGCGAGCGCGTGGCTAATTAACGGTCGCTCACCGCCTAACGTGGCGGTGGGCAGTTACCCGCCGCGCGCGCGCGCACAGGAGCGAGGCCCCGCGGCCCGCTCGCGCCCCCTGCCGGCGGGGCGGGGCGCCCGGAGCCCTCCGCGCCGCCCGCCCCGTCGCGGCGCGGCGCGGCGCGAACAAAGCGCGGGGCCGGGGCCGGGGCCGGGTCCCGCTCCCGCTCCGGCCGGTGCCGCCGATGCCGGATAAATAAAACCACGTGCGGCGGAGCGGGGCCGGGGCGCGGGCGGACAATGGGCCTTTGGGGCGGGCGGACTCACCTGGCAGCGGGAGCAGCAGCGCCCGCAGCAGCGCCCGGCGGCGGAGCGGCGCCATTTAGCGGGAGGCGGCTGGCATGCCCCGCCGGCCGCCGCGAGAGAGACCGGTCAGCGGACGAGGGGAGGAGACAGGGGACGGACGGAGCGGCCCCGGCGCGCCCGTCCCGGCCCTACTCTCCGCATCTCGTCTCCATTGGCCTTTGGGGAGGAGAGGGGCGAGGGGCAGGGCCGGGCGGGGGGCGGAGGGAGGGACGCCGCTGGACGGGGCGGGCTGCGGGGCGGGGGGCCGCGGCGGACAATACCCCGGGGGCGGGGGGGGCGGCAAGACCCACCAGCCCCGCGCACGAGGGGCGACGGGCTCCGGCGCCATCTGGGCCGGTCACGGCGCGGGGGGCCGGGCCCGAACCCCGCCCGGGTGAGCACCGGCGCTGCCCCAGAGACGCCGCCTCTCCCGGACGGCGGTGCCTCGGACAGCGCCGGGACCCGACGGCAGCTCCCCGCGGGCCCACCGGGACAGCCCCGAGCCGGCCCGGCTCTGCCAGCTCCGGAGTTTGGCGGGCTGGGGCTGCGCCCCTCCGGCCGGGGCGGGGGCTGCCGGCCGTGCCGCCCCCCGGGCACAAGGTGCCCTTGGACGCCACAAACGGCAGCGCTCTCCTCGCCGGCATGGCGAGCATCTGCAAAACGTGCACTTAGCCAGACCCAGCGTTACCAAAGGTCTGTGCCAAAAGCAGAGATGCCCACCCACGGCATGCACCCGGTGGAGGTGCTCAGCCCAAGCCCCACGCAGTGGACGCTGCAGTGCCAGCTGCAGTGGTGCCCAGGTTTGGCAGAGCACCCCGCACCCAGGTGAAATTGGCTTTCCCACACATGCAGACTAATTTTTGAATGCGAGGATGGGAATTGATGAGAAATGGAGTGCCATTTTGTCAATGGTTCTCACTGACCCCTTCGTACAGCACCGATAAAACCACTTCCAGATGGCCGTGCAGGGCAGCGCTCTGCTGCCGAGGATGAGCCACCCTTTACTTGTCTCCACCAGAAAGCAGCCCTAAGTTTACATCTGCCTCGAGTCCAAAATGCAGCTTGCCAAAATGCAACCTAAACTGCAAACATACGGCTTGAGAATCACGCTATCAACACCCTATGGATGATTTGTATGAGAGAGATCATCAAATCAAATGCTGCCACTATCATTTAAGCTTTCAGCTTCACCCATGATTTTACTCTATGCTTGCAGCCAGTGATTTCTAAGCTCTTTTTTGTCTGTTCAGAGTTCTAGTTTCTAAAGTTACCATGTAGGAAGGCATCTTCTTACTCAGCAGATTTGCCCCCTGTTTGCATTCATTGTGAGAGCTGCTGACTTCAGTGACAGGCAAGTTTTTACTGCTTTTTGTTCCTGCCAGCGCTGCAAAGCTCACAGAGCCAGGAGCCGGCAGCCAAACTTGGTCCCTTCTGCTGCATCATCACCGGGACTGGCTACAGCCTCAGTCAGTGACTCCTCTGAAAGCCTTCGGCAGAAAATCAGAGCTATCTAAACACAACGTAAGCCGTAGTTTGACCTATATCACCTTCCTTACTTGTCAAAAATACATGAGCAGAAGAATTCAGCTTGGTCTGAGCTTAGCACGAGTTTTCAGGAAAGGTAATGAGGAGAGATTTGTTTTACATGCAAATCAGTTACCCAAAAGGCATCCAGGCAGTTTCACAGTCACTTTGCAGAGCAGAACTGCACATCACCACTCTGGTGTCCAAATAGGAGTATATACAGCAGCAGGATCCACTTGACCCAGTAGTTTTGAATTTTCCCCAGTGTTTTTTACTTCATCCAGTCACAAAGGTGTGAACTATGAAAAAAAAGTATCACTTGCAAGCAATTTTGGTTTTATTATTTTTGAGCATTAATGATTAAACGTTCATTGTTTCTTGTGGCAAACTCACGACTTCCATCTGCAGCTCATGCTGGTACTGTACGCTCTCCTACCAAACTCTGGTTGATCAGAGTGACCTGAATTTGAGATTTCGTAGATGACCTCAGCGCGTCTAGAAGACAAACACACCAATGGGTAACACATTACCCAGTAACATTTCTATGCCATGTGCTTTGGTCTATTGGTGGAGAGGCTGAAACTGTCCCTGGTTAGACATAATGTTATTTCCCTGCAATCTTTTGCTCCGCGCAGCAGGGCGCTGCTTCCCACAGGCAGGAGCGGGTGGCTGTGCCAGCTGTACTGCCCCAGGAGGGACACCTCCTTGCCCAATTCACCAGCCCTTTTTGAAGCAGGAGTTGGTCCTAATGGACCAGGGGACAAAAAAAGCCAGCGGAGAGAGAGCAAGTTGTAGTCCTACTTGTGGGCTGGTTTCCATTAGCTGTGTCATCTGTGCTCACTGCTGTATTCTGCTGTGGCGGGGAAACTGCTTTACCGACTCTCTGGACTATGCTGTGCCAGCAGGAGGTTTTGACTCATGAGATCAAATGCAATATTTGTCTTAAATGGCTTAACAAAGAAAAGTGCTTCTGGCTGGAGCGCTCCTTGTGCCTGGGTACAGGCAGCTGGAAACACCAATATTTCCATTTCCACATTTCTGTTGAGCAAAACAAATAATAAATTCCTTACTAGAATTAAGCAGTCCTTTAACTAGATGAGCATAAACTCTCCCTCCTTAATCTGTCAGAAGTCATTATTTTAACACATTTTCCAGTAATTAATTGGATTAGAGATAGTGCAGACTTGCGATAACATATCTAAATTCATACTTCACTGCAGGCTGATAAACCCACTGAACCACAGTTCAAAAGCACTGCCAACCATAACTTTGTCAAATATACCATATTAGTAAATATGGAGCCAATAAGCACAGTTACCTACTTGGCTAACCATCTCACAGAAGCATTATCTTGAGAAAGCCAGAAAGGCAGTCCAGGATGAGTACAAGATACTGCCAGCCAACATAAACAAAGCTATGACTACTTTGCTTCAGGGCAGCAATTTTTCTTCTGTCACCAACAAAGACTTTTTTGCTTGACTCTATCTGTATTTTTGGTGAAAACAAATGATGCAAACTTCCCCAGTTTTTGTGGTTCTTTTCAGACCCATATAAACCCTTTTTTATGCTGTCTTTTAGATTTTGGGGTCTGCAAACAAGCTGTACACACCTTTCAAAGAAATAATAACGCGTAATACTTCAGCAGTCAGCTCCTCAATGCCTTAAAACCCAAGTCAGTAGTAAGAGCTCTCTTTGAAGTGCTACCAACAGCTGGAATAACAGCATGCTGTCCAGGTTGCTGTCTGTAAAGAACCTGATTTACCTTATGCCGCATTTCAGCCTCAGCCCTGGCAAGCCCAGTTTATGTTTCCTGAAAAGAAAGATTTTAAAAATCAGATTGACATGAACAGATCTAGCTCAGGGCTTTGCTCCGCTGCTCTTCTGTGTGTGGGTGAGGGCAGCTGTCAATCCATCCAGGACTGCTAAATGGGGCTGGAGCCATAAAATCCAGAATTTTGGTCCCATTATGAACCAGCAAGGAGAGAGAGGGACTTTCCAAAGGTGAATGAAGTCTCATGACCATGGCGTTTATACACTGTCTGAAGCGTTACCAACATCTCTAGAAAGGGAACTAATAGGCAGGACTCCTCCCTGGGATGGAAAGTAGAAGCCTCAGGAAAAGGAAAGAAGCTGAAAATTCACCTGTAACTGGAGCTTCCCACAGTGAACTCTGTATTTAAGAGATCTCTGCAGCCACAAGCCCAGGGTGGAGAATGTGGTTTCCTTCTGGGTTAGAATAAGATTTTTCTGGTGTTAGACCATTTACATTTCTTTCAGCTTAAACCAGAAATAGTTCAGTTTGGTCTGTGGTCAGATTTGCGCTGAGCATTTCAGCTCCACCTGAGAAAAAGAATAGCATCACGTTAGCTCTCTCATCCCTGTGGTCTGGGAAAAGCCATCACAGCAGCACGGATGGTGTTTGGCACGGCCACAAACTGCCCAAGCTGGGTGCCCACATGCTGCCGCGTCCCACCTGACCTAACAAGCTCAGAGATGGGGAAGTGGCTTTGCCCACATGATCCATTCCCCGGTTTGGCTTCGCACGGCTCTGCTCTAACACCATAACGTCGTGGGACAGAAAAGGATAGGGATGAGCACCCATAGGTGGGAAACAGGAGAAGTGGGGAGCGAGCTGCTTACAGCAGTTTAAGTGTCCCCGTTGCCACATGTGCAATCACAACACTATCCTCAATTAGCTGCAGCCTGTAAGAGGCGGTAGTAGGGTCCTGGAGCCCAAATCTATTTTCAAACCAACGTATAATCATTATCCTGGTCCCCCCACTGCTCCCAGCCCCACAGGCTCAACCCTTCTCTGCTACCAGTGCCAGGTCCCAGCTCACCCTCCACCTCTGCCGGCAGGTCACCGCAGGAGCTGCCGGGTGTCACTGCTGGCGTGAGGAAAACTGTAGCTACAGGCAGCCGGGGCAGAGGAGAGGGTACAATCACCACGGGCAGCTTAGCACGGCTGCAGCGGTCTCGGAGCTGCTGTCATTTTTCAGGGCAGGCTGAGAGCAGTGGTAATTGCCAGAGCCCTATTAACTGCAGGGGAATTACGGCAATTTGCACCGGCTCAGCTCTGCCTTCAGCCAGTGGAGTCCTCAAAACCCAGCTAAGGGGCTGCCACTTTGCTGCACTCCCGGCAGGGTGCCATTAACCCTTCTTCTCAGGGAAGCCCCTTTTTTCTTTACAGTTCTTGCTCTGAGTGTTTTTGATCTGGAATCACCGTAGGCATGTTTAGACACTTTCTTGTTTCTCATGCCAAACTCCCGACTCAATTACAACTGTATTCACAGATTTACAATATGTTAAGCTAACTCTATTAAGACCCACCATACAAATGTTTACTTTCGGCACATTTGGTCACTTAGTGGATTCTCGCTTCATTTTGAACCTGTGTACAGTTACCATCTCCGTTGCCTTCTCAAAGGAGATTCGCTCCTTCCATGAGCAGATGGGCAAACACACCTTGGGCCGAGCCCTTGGGATGCTAATGAACTTTCTCTCCAGGGAGCCTTCCTCCACAGGAAAAGCACACCTCCTTGACAAAGGGATTTTAACACAGATCTCATCTGGTTATAAACCAACAAACACCGAAGTGGAAGGAGTACAATTATTTGCTATGCTAACTTTTTTTTTTTTTCTTTTTTTCTTTCCAGCCACCTTCCACGATAGTGCTCCACTGGCCCAAATCAGTGGGTGTACCTCGGCTGGGTTGTTTCCCAGGTTGTTTTCTGGAGGCAGCCTCCAGACGTTTACCCCCACCCCTGAAGGCACATCACACTAGAATGAAGAGGGACCCTGCCATGAATTTCAGCAGGAGAAAGAGGACACCCCAACATCCTCCCCTGCTGCTGGAGGTAACCGCAGGCAGTTTGGAGGAGCAACCTCACAGCTATCAGGCAAAGTACATTTCCTCGCTCTCCCATGGCCGTTCACTGCTGCTGGAAGCTATGAAAAATACCCAAGTATTTTTGGTCAGTCACTCTGCTGTTTCCTAGATGCAAGCCATCAGGTCTTCTTGGTACTTTTAACAAACCACACAGCTACAGCTACAGAAAGAGAGAGTACCTGCCTGAGGGCACACCCGATCCCAGATGTGCTCTTCCCCTTATACACAGTGAGGAGCTCTTATGGTGTGGAGTTTGGGTTTACTGCAGCTCCATGCTCTCTCTTCTGGCCCTCATACCACAGCTGATGCTCTTCTACCTGCAGTGAGCTCCTCCTGACACCTAACCTGCCAGAAAACTCTTCCTTTTTTTCAGTAGCACTTGTTTTCTCCTGGTTTATCTCCCTAATCTGGCTCTGTGCAGTGTAAAATGAATGGTGAAACACCAAGGGTTGCAACATGCAGCTGCAGGTATGGCGATAGCATGGGACAGCGGCTACCCTGACTCAGATCAGCCACCGCCATGAACGTTTCCCAGGCCAGGGCACCTCTGCCGTGCCACCTTGGGCTCTCACACAAGGTGCTGAGCACCATTTACTTCCTCTGACCTCAGGGATGCTCAGCACTCCTGGGAGGTAAGCCCTCGGTGCTCGGCTGGCTTGGGACCAAAGTGACAGCAGATGGGTGGCCGCAGCTGGAATCTGCGCACTGAAACACATGGAATAACTTCATTAAGGGTTTATGCATATGTGGAAATCACAGCGAGGAGCAGGAACGGCCAGCAGGTGGAGAAGAGCTGCCCCACAAACAGCATTTGCAAGGTATATATTTTTTCATTGGCTCAGAACAGTCCCCTCTCTCAACCCTTTCCCCAACAAGAAAACAAAACAAAATCCTGGGAATGCTGCAGTGCTGTACTCTGACGTTATCTTCCATAAATCAAAGCGTTAATACAGTAAGTATGGGTCGATACAGTAAGTATCAGACCAAGAATAACTGAACAGAAAGAAAATATCTCCTAGGTTACCACT
This sequence comes from Calonectris borealis, assembly GCF_964195595.1. Taxonomy (NCBI): domain Eukaryota; kingdom Metazoa; phylum Chordata; class Aves; order Procellariiformes; family Procellariidae; genus Calonectris; species Calonectris borealis. The sequence continues at coordinate 15,366,972 of NC_134322.1, forward strand.
TTCTGTGTTTGAATCTACAAAGGAATCTCTCGAACCTTCCAGACAGAGGCAGCTTTTTGTTAGTGTCTTTCTTGCTTATCATGACGACCCACTGTTCTGCGGCTATTTGTTCAGCAACAGGCATGAAATACGGTCTCCTTTCATCCCTGTATAAGTTACCTTCATTCTGCTGTTACAACAGGAAATACGCAAATCATTCCTGCCTCTTTTCCTCTATATGTTTGCAATCAGGAAACAATTACTGGAAATAAAATAAATGAAAAACAAGGCAAGTCAGAGGCTGACTAGCAGCTGGACATACTGCTGAATATACCATGCTACAGATACCTATTTATTTTTGCTGTGAAAGATTGCAGCCCTTTCCTTTGTCTTTGCATTCTCAGCTTATTAACAATGCGGTCTCTCCTCTTATCTACAATTTATCCCAAGGAACTATTAAAAAGAAGGATTGGAGGGGGCTTCCCGCTGCTCTTGTCCCATTTCATCTCACAGAGACATAAGGAATTGCTGGTCAGGGAGAGGCCACTTGGCCAAAGCAGCCTGTGCCCCATAGGTTTATCTCCTCGCTGCCAGCGCAGCTCCCTCCAGCGCGCTACCCTGTCACGGGAGAGCGATCGCCTCTCAGGAGTGTGAAGATAAACAGATTTGAAGCCTTCAAGGCATGTTCCCAGCACCTCCTCCCCCTCACATGCACATAGGCTCGTCCTGCAAACGCCCCCGCGCACAGCACGGCTTTGGGGATGGATTCCGAGATGTTTGAAGGGCCACGCGAAGCTGTGACTTATACCAGAACGGCTCTACCAAGAATTCGGGCTGAACCGCTAAAGGCAACACCCCGGTGCAAGGAGCAAGCCAAGGGGGGGGCGAACCAAGGGGAGCCAAAAGCTGGGCAGCACAGGAGTGATTTCTTTTGATGCCAAAATTACTGCCTCCATCAGCTGCAGTGGCTGGGATTTTATCTCAGCTGAGCTGTGGGAGTCACTTGGGAGCCCAAGGGATTTCTCATTTTTTTAGAGGCTCTGGAAGAGCTGTCTGCCCGGTGCGGGACAGGAGCTGAAGGCAGGAGGCATGGCTGGATCACAGTGCCCCGCGTGGCCCAGGGGTCTGAGGGGAAATGAGGCAGCCCTCCCCAATTCCTCTTTGCCCTGCACTGTCAGTAACCTGGCTCAGGTCCCTCTGGCCCCTGCCCGGGCGCAGCAGGGCAGGAGGCGATCGGAGGCTCTGCTGGAAGCCCATCCACAGGCACCCCCAGTTTGATGCAGTTCAGCGCTTGGCAACTTGCAGTGCCGATGTTGGGTTGGCATAAGAGCTTGCGTGGCCAAGCAAGGAATCAGGTCAGAGAACCGACGCTGATGGAAGTAACCTGGGGGGAGAAATACAAGTACTTTTTGCTGGAATCAAGTCCCTGGTTGAGTTCAGTATGTGACATACATAGATGTGCCTGCATAGTGCAACAGGAGAGCAAGCAGCAGTAAAGGCTGCTGGTGATATAACTTGGTTTCAGCTGTGCTGCTCTCCAGTATCTAATCATTACCCCAGGATTATGTTTGCTAAATGCTAAATAACATTTTGCTGTCATTTATGTTCAGATACCTCGAGAAGGTCACAGCTGCCAAATGCTGGCACACGACAGAACTTGCATTGGGCAAATAATACACCTATGGAATACACAGCATGTGCATGCCAAAATGTTCATCCTAAGTAACTAGGGAAAAAAGTGTGTGTGGTGGGTGATGGGGGGGAGTTTTATGACAAGTTAGTGAGATAAATTGGCCTAACGTGCTCAGCTGAGGACCAGGCCAGTGCAAGTCACTGAGTGGAAATCCCATCTGGAGCGGCTGGGGCCACAGGGGCATCCCGTCCAGGTCAGCCAGCTGTGGCAGCATGGAAAGCATGATGCCTTAGCCTAACTAGGTAAAAGAAAACCTTGAACATGCAGAGAGCAGTCCAAACCCTCCCCAAGTATTAAAAATCCTACCGGCTTCAGGAGGGGCAGAGAGGGACAAATGCCCTTTCCAAGGCATCCTGAGCAAGCTGCAGCCCCCCCCGTTAACACCTCCGGTGCGGGATACCCCGAGTCACACCCTGCAGCTCCGCTCCCCGTCACGTCACACCCCGTCCCTGGGCAGCTGCAGCTCAGGCTGCAGCCCCAGATCAACCGATTTAGCTGTTCATCTTCAAGTTAGCCGCAGTGTGAGTAGGGTTAGCTTCTTTCTACAGTGAGAGAGCAGCTGATCCAGCCTGTTTGCACCTTAAGAGTCAGTTAAATAGCTAGACTTTTTCCAGTACAAAAAAGTTACATGACTGAAATGTTGTTCGCTTTCCTAATTCAGGTTTACGTAAGCATGCAAAACATTTCAACTTCACTTCTTTGTCTTTAAAATTTGTAGACATTTATATAACTGAAAATTTGATCTTAGAATGATTTACAGCCAGACTTTGAATTCTCAGTGTGGAGAATAGTAAAAATGAATTATTTTTGAAAAAAGGCATAATTTTTATCTACATGTTAATAGAGCTCAACTATATTATTTTTGCCTTGGATGAAGCAGCACCTTTTATGTTTTTATAGCTAACTTTTAATTACACTAAGAGAAGAGCAGTTGTAATGTTCTGATAAAGCACAGAGAATTATTTTTTACTAACCTGTGAAGTAATTATTCTGTGAGTCTTCAGCACAGGATATACATGATTGCTTAATACTTTTTGCACAGGATGCCTATAATTATTGGACAGAGACTCAATATACGAATGAACAGCTTCTCAGTCCCCTGGTTTTTGGTCCATTTCTGTAAGCCTACATAGAAAGGAAGGCATTTCTTTATAACTCTGCATTACAGCAAGCAATAGTGCATGAACAACTGATTAGGAATAAATCTGTTAAGGATGGACAATTAATTGCTGGGCAGCAATTCATAGAATGGGGGGGGACTCATAACTCCACCAAACACTTTGCGCATATAATGTATCATAACTACAAAATAATTGTTATAGCTATTCAAAGTAAAGAAAATATATTCACAGAAACCACAGCTTCAGCTAGGAAGTAATTTCCAAGCTCTTCAATCTAGCAACCACCCAGAAGCTCTATTACCTGGGCAAAGAAAGCAGGTTTTCAGGACAAAGGGATGGCATGGCATGGCGAGGGTAACCTCTGTTAAAGTGGCATAGTTTGTCATATCTGACAACCCACTGAAGAAAGTTATCACTAGTTAAGGGCCTGACCCTGCATTCCTTAAGTAGACAAAAATCCCTTTGAAGTCAATGAAGCATCCTGCTCAGATAACTATATCAGGATTTGGCAATTAATGAAAACTTTTAATTTCTTAAGTAGATTATAAAAGGTTTTCCCTGAAAAACAACTATTACATGTTACTCACAGCAGCTCCGTGGCAGTGGGGGTTTGTTTCCGGCAGCTCTTGCAGCACAGTAACTGTTTCTCACTAACGAGGAATTACCAAAAGTCAGAACCACATTGTTTTCTATTTGCATTGATCTGCCTTAAGTGTTCTTCTCTAGCTGATGTCTAGTTGAAGGTTTTGACAGCTTCGCATTCAAAAGGTCAGTGAGCAGTCCTCAGGGCAATTTGATTTAAACCTTTAGCATTTTGCATACTCCCAAGCAGCAGTGCATAGTAGGACATGTGTGTTCACAGCCTCCAAAAGGTCACACTTCCCAGCACTCAAAACAAAACCAGAGTCAGAAATACTTCAGCTTGAGGAAAATATCGGAAAAGCTATCAGACAATTACGAAAACATTTTCCATTAAATTAAACTCAAAAGGGCTTAAGAAAAACAAATTGTGATGTATGTTTTAAGACTGCGGTGTATTTCAACAGAAAGTTTTACATTCTGTCACATTTAGGAAGGCTGCCTTAGCTGTCTTTCCTCAAGAGGCACGCTCACTTACTTAATGGCTGCTCAGGTTTTCCAAGCCGCTTTGCCTCCCCCCTCCCCGAAATCCCAAGCCTCTCTCTGGGAGGAAAACCTGAAACCTACAATGCAGAATTTGTTTGAAGTATCATTAAGCAAGAAACCTCAAATTAAGGACAGCTCAGCAAAACAAAACATTTTTCTACAGAGTCACGTGGATGTAAACCAAGCATTACATGGAAGTTCTCCCTCATTATCCCCTTTGCGAGCTGTTTGTATTCTGATCAGCGTGCTAATGATATATGTTCCACATAGAAAGAGCAATTAAGTCTCCACTTCAAAGAAAAATGATTTAGTATAAGAGTACCAAAGCTTGTGCTTGCATCTCCTACTAATTTTGTGAGGCTGCAGAGCAATACGGCAGCTGTTAAATGCTTAATTCCCATTTATAACAATGGAAGATGGTAGGTGTTGGTTGCCTTTTAAACGTATAGACGTTTCAATAAGGTGCTTCTATGGCACCAGAGGTATGGATTCTTGGTGGTGGTCTAACTGCAGATAAGTGAGCTCTTCTCAGTTCACATCATAAGAACTGCACATTGATTCCTTTAAAGAAATTGTTCATTAAAAAGGGGAGATATTAAAATAAACAAACTGCCCTAAAAAAGCAGGATCTCATACAAAGAAAATCATTTGATGAGACCCTGTATGAAGAACCCAAGCACCACAACAAACTAATTAATGAGAAACAGAAAGGAAAACACAAATGAACAGGCAGCATGAAGAATGAGACAGAAGAGCCTGGTCTCCTAAGAATCTTTTTGACCACACAAGAAATGAGTAAAATGAAAACAGTACTTAAAACTACACATACTCAGTTTTAATTACTTCATATGTGTTTTAACATGTTATCATCATAATGATGTAATTCCCACTCTAGCGAATTGATAAGAGTATCATGTATTTGCTAAATAACATTGAAGTCGCACTGAAAAAAGTACACAAGAAAAAAAGGAAATCTGTGCTGATCCAGGACATGTTTCACATTGACAGTATGCCAGAGGCATCTGTGGATTTCAATGAGACACAGGCAGATTTTTGTAAAGATACCGTCGATTAGTGAAATAGCACCAAACCGTGCTACGGATTTACAGAACAAATCAAATGCCAAGGCACGAGGTAGCTTGCAAAGTAAGTTTATGTATGAAACAATGAGGTTAGAGAGGGAAATATAGGATAGAGAAGGAAAATTAGTAACCTACACTCACATATTTTCCTAGGTTTGATGCATTAGTACTCAACCCGGTCTCTAGTAAAAAAGAATTTGTTTAATATGCTACAGATGTGACTTATTAATAGTAATTAAAAACAATTTATTTAAGTCTTGTCCTTTGAGCAGCATAAGTGAAGCCTCAGAGGCACTTAAAAGAAATTATTGGCTTAGCTGCCTACTAACCCACAGCTCTGCCTCATGATGCAACAAGAATGCTGAAGGATCACCTGTACCATGTGGAGAAGTGATTTGATACAAATAACACCCAGCCTGAAAATCTGTCAGTTGAGAGAAATGAATTTTGAAGAAAAAACCACAGCCCCCACTGCCCCAAACCTGCAAGTTATTGTTTAATGCTTCTTGTTCATACCTAAGGTCTCATTTCTGTAACACCAGACTGCAAAGCATTTCCACATACTTGATAACCTTCGAGGTAAATGAGAAATTTTAGAGAAAGACAATTTCAGACCAAAACCCTCCAAGTCAGTGCAAATCAAATTACTGACATTGATTGAAAATCTAAGAAAACCTCACCCACAGCAGTCTAAGTAGACCTTTGAATTATAAACAGTTTCTACTGCAAGCCTCCATTGAGGTTAATCTATATACTTTACCTTTTTTAGGCTAAATAAATTCACTTCTTTGACAGCATCATATTTATTTATTCAGAAACAGAAACACCATTCACTATATAACGGTAATAACTAATACACAAATAAGCGTCACCACCGTCCTCGTTAAACACGAAGGAGAAGTGGTTTAACTTCGCCAGAGAAGTTAAGCCCCTGAAAAACTTCCAAGAGGTTTTGCGCTGTCCTCGGATGATCTAACCCCGCCCTGTAAGAAGCTTGCTGCATAAATCGCATCCCTCTGCCTCCCGCCCCGCTCCAGGTAGCGGTGAGGACCAGGTCTCGTCACGCTGTTGACTCAAGGGTGGTCACACCCGCGGCAGCGGTTGCGGGTGGGCTGCCGGGACCGCCCCCGCCGCGGCAAGCGCCCCCGCCGCGGCAGCCGCCGCCGCCGCCCCCGCCGCCGCCCCCGCCGCGGCGCCACCTGGCGGCCTTCCCCGGCGCCGCCGCTGGAACGCGGCCTCGCGCAGCGCGGGCAGCGGCGGCCGGGAAGGCACCGAGCAGGGCCCGCGGTGTCCTGCGGAAAGAAAGAGGGTTAAATACAGGGCAGGTTCTCAGGTTCTGTAAAAGCCGGTTGAATCGGTATTCACCTGCAGAAGCCATAATCAGTGGCAGGGAACTGTTCTGCTTACAGCTCTCAGGCTTGGAGCAGCCCAGAAAACTACGACCAAAAACAGCCATGAATTTTCAGTGGAGTTTTTAAAGCTGAGAAAAGTGAAACTATTCCTGTTGCAGCCATCTTCTTCCTCATTTTATGGTCCAGTCCCTGCTTTAGAATTAGCATCTTGCTCAAGTCTGCCCTGGAAAGATAGTTTCTTCACAGCTCTATGCTTTTTAACCAGATCTGCACAAAATCTCTTACCAAATGTCAACCCTACATACTCCGTATTTCAACAGATTGGTACATTCAGCTCTTACCTACCTGGGAAATTATTCTGCCTCACTCCTCATCTGGCACTGCTGGGTGTTAAGAGTAATGAAATTTCAGCGTAATGAGATGACCATTAACACACAAGGAGGCAGCTGTGAAATTCTCATCAGTAATGCCACAGTAAGTGGTCTGCAGCTGGCACTCAGAGCCATACTAGGAACAGTGTTCCTCGTGAAAAAAATAGATAAGCATTCGTAGTAGCATCTTTGGAGTTGCCCCCCAAAATCTAAGTGTATATGTCTCGGGGAATACAGAGGTGTGATGTGCAGAAAGGGACATGCAGCAGATCCAGGAGAGCATCGCCCTGGTTGGGCAAGCCAGCACCCTTGTTTAGTTCTTCGTGACTCCCTCCAGAAATCTGGATTGCATCCTCTCGCACTGCCCTTCTCGCAGACGTCAGGGCATTTAGTCTTCTGTAAGAGCCAGGGTTTGCAATTTCAGGATTCTTTGAGATGCTTCAAGACCACTCTGCCCACTTCCTTACAACAAACAGGTGGCCTAGGACAAGTCCTCAGCAGGATGCTTCCCATACTGTGGTCTCCTCTGACCCAGACCCACAAAGCTCTGTACCAGCCTGTCACCCCTTCCACAGATCTCTCCACATCCAAGTGGCTCCAGCCAAACGAGCCATGTCTTTTGCTCCTCCTGGTCTTTCCCGGGCCGCTTGTGCGTTCAGGCACATGAGGCAGCCCCCCTTCAGCCTGCGGCATCCTCCACAAGGGCTGCCTCGCTCCCATCACCCCGCCCCAGTACTTAGCACCATTGACCTCTCTTCTCTTAAGTAAGAGCTTGACCACAACCTGTTATCACCATTCCTCAACAAACCTAGTTTAATGGACTCTCTGCCCTCTATCACCCACCACTTCTCAAGTGCGAACGCTTGGTCCAGGCCCATCTGGCTCTGAACCCTTCCCTTAATGCACTTTGTTCCTTTCTTTGTCTATTACAGCACCACAGCAATTTTGTAAATTCATACCCAAGGGTGGAGAAGCAGCCTTTCTTCTGATAGCAGAAGTCACAAGTTTCCAGCTTCACCCATCTTGGGAATCACCATCCACCACCTGCCCAAGTAGGGCCTCCAGCTGCCCCTTCTTACTCCCACTGCATGGTTTGGTCTTTTGCCTCTACAAAGTCTCTGTGAAGACCCTTATGACCTCTTGCTGTTCACCCTCCCCGATGCTACAAGTCTGCTCACTTCTTCTGTAGCTCTTTCAAGGGGCAACTCAGTGCCTTGCCCACAGCAGAGCTCCTGCAGGCAAGGCCAGCCCTGCCCCGGCTCCGGGGAGCGGCAACAGGCAGGCCCGAGACCTGGCAGCAGCATCCTTCTCCAGGAGCTTCCACCCATGCGCCAGGGCTGCTTCCCCCAGCTGACACTGGGGACCAAGCCCTGTGGTGCATCCCCATCACTGCTGGGCAGTCCATGCTGCCTGGAGCAGAGTTTCGGGGCCCCTTTCGCACCCGTCGCACTCACCACCGAGGGTTGGCTGCGCGCCTGCTGACCAGCTGAGAAGGGTGTTCCTACAGCAGGAGAGAGGAGGCTGACACTCCCTCAGCAGCAGTCAGCTGGCATTTCTGTGGGGCCTCCACCTTTGCCTGTCTGCCGTGTAGCGTTTGTAGGCTGGCCATGCAATGAAGGCTCACAGCGACCTAGAGCTTTTATAAAAACATGGTATTAATTTTTCAAAGACTGCATGTCTTGGGAGCAGAACACTAGGAAACCACGCTGTTGCACCTCAACACCCATACAAAAGTAACAGCATATTGTGGTGGAACCAATAAGGAGGGGCTGGTGGGGAATGTGAAGCTCAAGGGCAGCCTTGGCTGCAGTGACCATGAAATGGAGGAGTTCAAGATCCTTAGGGCACCAAGGAGGGCGCACAGCAAGCTCACTACCCTGGACTTCAGGAGAGCAGACTTTGGCCTTTTCAGGGATCTGCTTGGTAGAGTGCCGTGGGACAAGGCCCTGGAGGGAAGAGGGATCCAGGAAAGCTGGTTAGTATTCAAGCTCAGGAGCGATGCACCCCAGCAAAGAAGAAATCAGGCAAAAACGCCAGGAGGCCTGCGTGGATGAACAAGGAGCTCCTGGGCCCACTCAAACCCAAAAAGGAAGCCTACAGAGGGTGGAAGCAAGGACAGGTAGCCTGGGAGGAATGCAGAGAAACTGTCCGAGCAGCCAGGGATCAGGTTAGGAAAGCTAAAGCCCTGATAGAGTTAAATCTGGCCAGGGACGTCAAGGGCAACAAGAAAAGCTTCTACAGGTACGTTGGGGATAAAAAAAAAAGAAGACTAGGGAAAATGTGGGTCCTCTCCGGCACCAAATGGGAGACCTGGTTACCCAGGATATGGAGAAGGCTGAGACACTCAATGACTTTTTTGCCTCGGTCTTCACCAGCAAGTGCTCAAGCCTCACCGCTCAAGCCTCACCACCCAAGCCGCCCAAGGCAAAGGAGGGGACTGGGAGAATGAAGAGCCGCCCACTGTAGGAGAAGATCAGGTCTGAGACCATCTAAGGAACCTGAAGGTGCACAAGTCCATGGGACCCGATGAGATCCATCTGCGCGTCCTGAGGGAACTGGCGGATGAAGTTGCTAAGCTTCAAATCCATAGTATTTGAGAAGTTGTGGCAGTCCGGTGAAGTTCCCACTGACGGGAAAAGGGGAAACATAACCGCCACTTTTAAAAAGGGAAAAAAGGAAGACCCGGGGAACTACAGGCCAGTCAGTCTCACCTCTGTGCCTGGGAAGGTCACGGAGCAGATCCTCCTGGAAGCTATGCTAAGGCACATGGAGGACAGGGAGGAGATTGGAGACAACCAGCATGGCTTCACCAAGGGCAAGTCCTGCCTGACCAACCTAGGGGCCTTCTATGATGGAGTGACTACATCAGTGGCCATGGGAAGGGCTACAGATGTCGTCTATCTGGACCTCTGTAAGGCCTTTGACACGGTCCCCCACAACATCCTTCCCTCTAAACTGGAGAGATACGGATTTGATGGGTGGACTGTCCAGTGGGTGAGGAATTGGTTGGATGGTCGCTCTGCTCTGGTGAGACCTCACCTGGAGTGCTGTGTCCAGCTCTGGAGCCCTCAGCACAGGAAAGACATGGTCCTGCTGGAGCGGGTCCAGAGGAGGCCACGAAAATGGTCAGGGGGGTGGAGCGCCTCTCCTATGAGGAAAGGCTGAGAGAGCTGGGGTTGTTCAGCCTGGAGAAGAGAAGGCTTCAGGGAGGCCTTATTGCAGCCTTTCAGAACTTAAAGGGGGCTTATAGGAAAGATGGGGACAAACTTTTTAGCAGGGCCTGTTGCGACAGGACAAGGGGGAATGGTTTTAAACTAAAAGAGGATAGATTTAGACTAGATATAAGGAAGAAATTGTAAACAATGAGGTGGTGACACACTGGCACAGGTTGCCCAGAGAGGTGGTACATGCCCCATCCCTGGAAACATTCAAGGTCAGGTTGGACGGGGCTCTGAGCAACCTGATCTGGTTGAAGATGTTCCTGCCCACGGCAGGGGGGTTGGACTAGATGACCTTTAAAGGTCCCTTCCAACCCAAACTATTCTGTGATTCTATGATTCTATGAACTGCTGCCCTGGTCTACCTAGGAGTACTAAAATTACTGAATTCTTGCTATTTCAAGACTACCGATTTGCACTTCAAAGAACTGAGTCAGAACTTATTAGAATAAACTTTTATTTACTGCTCTCAGGATCCTTATTTTATACTTTAAAGTATGCAACAAAACCTGCTACATTCAAATCTATACAGATTTACTGATATATCATTATTGTTTTACAAAACTGCATATAGATTTGGCAAATTTGTATAAGTTACCTTTATTTACATGTAATATTCTCAGGCCTAATGATCTAGTCGAAGAATAAAACAAAGTGGGATTTTAAATGTCCCTTAAGACCCATTACATTTGTTACATAATTTACAATCTTTATAAAGAGATGTGCTACACTTCCTTCTTGCATATTTATAAACAGAAATTTGCTGGCCAAAGCTAGGTACTGTCATTTCCTCAGATCATATTGGTAATAAAATGTTAAAATTAGAGCAAGCCAGGTACATAAACTGATTTTTTCTTTTAGAACCAAGTTTGCTAATCATTTTAACCAGCACTTGCTCAAAAAAAGTGTTAACATTAATAAAAAAAATACACACATTTACAAAAGAAATCAAACTAATATTTATATGACAAGTTGATCTACAATAAATTGCACATTGTTGGTTATGACTTTGGTTATACTGTATTAACAAATTTGGTTTCTAGACTAACAGTGGAGAAAAAAAATATAAAAATGCAGCTATAGAAACTAGCATAACCTGTAAACATATTACAGAACCAAATTCTGCACCCGGTTACATGTGCATAACCTCCACGCAGTTCAGAGAAGTTTGCACACATCAGACTGCTGAATTTGGCCCAGAAAACCCTGTAAACATGTTCTTTATTGTTACGTAGTGCAATACTGCAAGAATGGATAATAAAGGCCTCTAACTAGCAGTAACTAATACTGAGTGATATCCATACAAATTTCATTTTAAGATTAATTTGTTGCAAAAGGCTGAATTGAAAATATTATCCATCATTAAAATACAAATTTATCAAAAAAAGTGATGAACATTCAATAAACCAATGACAGTATACAAATTCAGACAAAAAAAGGATATAATTTCTCATTACAATTCAGAATTATGCTGCTTGTCTGTTTTATAGAAAAATCCTGGGTTTGTTACACTGTTTTAACAAAAGCAAGTTAGAAACAGAAATCTAACAAATAAAATGTGTCAGCAAGTCAATGTTCTGCAAACTGATGGCTCATAATGCAAACAAATGCTTTCCAATGTTTTACCTAATATGCTGAATTATAAGGTGCTTTGGGCAGATCTGTAGCAAACAGCCTGAAGCAGTACAGATTATGATATTGCATTACATGAAGTTTGTTGGGTTTGGTTTTGTTTTTTAAAAACAGTTTAACCATTTCAGTTGTTCCTCTTAAAGCAGCAATTCAAATTTACACCTTCTGCAAAGATTTCTTCACAGTTTTACTTCAGTAGTTTACTGCAAGACAGTCTGTCAAATACTGTAGAAGAGGCAACTGCTTAAAAACATTTTAGTTTTTGACTTACTTGGCACTGGCCCATCCAATGTGTATATTGTAGTTATAAGCAAAGTACACAAAACTGTGGAAATGGCAAAATACATTTTCAAAAGTTAGTGAATTTTTAATACTTACTTATTTTACAGGTGATACTATGAAGATTCAATAGCCATGTGACTAAATAGAATGGTAGTCCCTGGAAAATTCAGATTTGTTTGTAAACCCTTAAAATGAAATTGCAGCACTGGACCAATATAATTGATGTCTGTGTCTTAATCAACCCCATCAAAACCCTGAGTATTTTCAATCGCTAGAAGTAGTTTATCCCATAAATCTTCAAATGAGTCATAGGGAGGCAAATCCAAGCGATTAAAGCTGAAAAACAGATGAAAACTCTTAAGTATTTTTATCACTCTTACTAAAGGTCATAATTTACCTAAATTAAATACTCACCAGGTATGAGCTCTTGGCAGTTTTTCAGGGGTACCCCACTGTTCAACTGTAAACAACTGTGGTCCATTTGAACCTGCAGAAAAGAATACATCAATTTTCACTCAATTATGAGGTTTTTATCATCAGAAATTCAAATTATGAAATATTTTGGGTTTTTTGTAATCCAATTCTGACATTAGTAGGAGCTATCTATATGAATCAAATACAGTCTATACTCAGTAATGGTCAATAATCCCAATTCACTTGTATTTTTAGTTATTTCTTGCTATATCTTAATTTCAAGAGACTTTTACAGTTTAGGCTCAGCAGTCTAAGACCTAAATGCATATGCATAGTAGTTGGCATTGAAAATTTTATGCAGAAGACAGTTTTATACTGTATAAATTTTGCATGTAAAAATTTAGACACGTTTATCACAATGTGCCGAGTTATATAACCTGGCAGAAAGTATTCAATGTCCACGTTTACCTACGCAACAACAGAATAGAGTAACTGAGAACTTTTTGAATCATGGTGACCATATGTGTACTCCAGGGATGTACATATGCACCTGAGAGAACCTTTTTGGCTAACAAGTGCAGCTCCAGCTATGCCTGTGCCTTCAGCAACTATCTTACAGCATGTCATATCTGAAAGTTTCTTGGACCTCTCAACTCTCACCAAGTGGGTGGCAAAGAGCATTTTGTAACCGTTTCCTTAAGCTGTTGAAAGTGTTTGTGTATGTCTGGAGAAGACTGTGTAGTTTTTAAACAAAACAAAACAAAACACAACACTATCTTGTCAGAGAGCAGGAGATTATCTCTGATAGTGGGTGTCCTCTGACTATTCTACAAGGAGACCATCAATACAGTTAGAGAACTGTATTCCAAGGCAGACGGCTACCCAAGAATTAATAGCCGCCTGCTTCCGAAATAGAAGATGTGAAACTTGTTTCAGATTAAAGATGAGCAGCAGTAATGAGAACAGGTTGATCTATGAATACAGCTGAGGTATAAGTGCTGTGTAGCATACCTTTAGACCTATGAAATTAATTTGGTTTTATAACGCAGACAGACACCTTCCCTTTTTTTTCTTATGATGCCTCCAAATTTCTTTTTTTTTTAACTATATAAGTAAAACTAATTGTCAATTCAAAAAGGTTTCATTTGTGGTTTAATGGAGACATGAAAAAAGAAATGTATACATATTAATAACAAAATGAAAAGATATTATGAGAACATGTAATAATGTACATTGTAGAAGTGGATTGGGAAGAAGATGTTAGCCAACTTATATACAGAAAAAAAAGAACCCCAACCAACAAAAAACCCAAGACAATTCATCCCAAAGTTGAAAATAAACCAAGAGGAGGATAAAACCCTTTCACAACTACTAACATACACAAAAAGGTAGGAAATACCAATCAATGAACAGAAACTATACTTCATACAAGTCTAGTGAATGAACGAGATGAGAGCAGACATGGAGCACTTCATCCTAAAATATTATCAGTCAGACAGGTATGTCAGTAGTTGTGGAAATACTTCCAGCTCCTCTTCTTTACTTTCTTCTTTGGGTTACATGTTTCTTCAACGGAGAAGGCTGGTTAGAAAAAGTAACTAGTAAGAATGCCTGGAATAAGGACGAAGCAGAGAAGCAGCTCTATGACTGACACAGTGCATTCTACCATGTGACAAGAAGATAAAACTCCCTTTAATAGCTAGGTAAGAATAAGTCTTCATTTTATCTATCCAACTAATTAACTAAAAGCTGACAAAGCAGGGTGGGGGGAAGACAAGAAATACAAGAAAGCCACGTCTGTTCAGTGTCCTAGTTCTCAAACTTGGGTGGATTTGTCCCCGGACACCAAGAACTCCCTTTTTACGAGCAGAAATGCCTCTCCGGGCCACAAGAGGGAGATCTCCCGCCAGAAAGCCAGCTCTGGGGCTGCAGCCCGAAGGTGGAAGGGAACAACCACAGGGGCAGCCCGGCAGCAGCAAAAAGCCACGTACCAACATGAAGCACTGAAGAACCACCTACAGTTCTTCAAATACAAGCAGGTACTGGAAATGTGATTGTGATCATTACTGAGGTTTAGTGAGGCTGCATGCTGGCCACAGTAAAGCTGAAATAACTGTAAGAGAAAGAAACAAAGCACTCTGCAAGACAACTGCTAATTGAATTTTTCGTTAATGAGTGAATAGAACTACAGAAACTGGGATTTGGCCAGAAGACTGCCCAAGGATATCCTAATCCCTGGGCAGAAGGGAGCCAAGAGCTTCAACAGTTTCTTTCCCTGTATCATTCCTTAGTTCTACCTCTGGTAGTGTTTTTAGATAAATAAACAAAAACCCGGAGGCAGCAGAATTCTGATCAGGTTCCACTGTAATGAGCATGTGCTGTAACTCCAACAGTACCAAGGTTCAGGTGCAACAGCAGACACATGGCTCAAGTCCGCTGCGTGCACTGTCCTTCCCATTGGAACTCACTGATGGAACGGAAAAAATAAACTGAGTATTTACGATGAAAATGAAGAGAGGGAGAAATGGGGACACATGGTGGGTGGTATTTGTTCACAATTCTAGTGTTTTATAAACAAATGACTGTTTTGTTTACAAAGAAGGAAATGTTTATTCAAATACACAAGTTAGGCTATTCAGTCATTTGCATAGGATCTTAAGCACTTTTAGCCTTAATAAAGTAGTCTAGCAGAAAACATAATAGCTGATGGCAGCTGAAAACAGACTTCCCATAAGCGTAACACCCCCACCCTTTCTGGGCTGTTCTACCCGCTTGCCCATGGTTTTTCCACAGTTGGTTTTCTGGCTTTAGTATTTCTGCTCCCTGCTGCCATCTGCTTGTTTCAGTCTCTGCATTGTGGGTTCACTGCTTTTCTTTTGGCATTATATTTAACTTGTGTCATTTCAGTGGTCCTCTTTACAGTATATTCTTACAAACAACTGTATCTGTACAACTGTGGCTTGTAAGCAGATAAAAGCAGTTGGGGAACTTACAAGAATCTGAAGTTAACTGCTGATGCCAGCGTGTCTTTGTAATCAGATCTTAGATAACTGAGAGTTTTCCTCAAGCTCAATCACATGTTAAACAAGGATTTTTGCAGCTCTTTACAAATTTAAAATCCACATTCATTTGAGAAGTCCTATACATTTAAAAACTTCCAAAGACAGAATTAAAATGAAGAACATGGGAAATATATGTGATTTAAGTGACTCTTCTCTACCTTTGCTTCTTATAACTGCCAATATACACTCATTTTTAAAGCAAAATTTGAAAAATAATGTGCCTATGTTTGAAGTCAAATATCACAACAATGTCGGTGTCATGTTCTCTGTTACTTAATTGTGAACATAATCGTAAGTACTCACCATACAGCTCAGCAAACCCATTCATAGGTACGCGTGATGTGCCAGTAACAAACTGAAGTAATCTTATTCTCTTTTCAGAATCCATCATTAAGACTGCCTACGTATGATAATGATTACAATTACAGATTTGTTTTTAAATTAAGGTTTTAAGCTAGCAGATTTATGCAACATAGTTTCTATCTCAAAATCATTATCCTTTATATATATGTGTTTATTTTAGTGACACACACAGTCTACTACTCTGCCTATTGCTAAAAGCTATGAAGTCAACAATTTTTTTAATGGCACTGTAACAAGAGTATGGTTACTGGCTTAGCAGGCTGTTAAAATACTTCCCTTGAAGATTTGGCCCCTACTTTCTTTGAAGTTTCCTGATGTTATGAACTAGCAGCCAAATTCCTGTGATTTATTAAACAAAAGAGTTTAACACCTCTTTAGTGTAACCACGCCAGAAAAACCTACACAGAAATATTTTTAACCCCAGTCAGACATGGATTTTTTTTGTAAAAGCAAGTATCAGTAGTGTATTTACATTCTTACTGTGCATCTCATCTTTAGTTTTCTTACTATCTTTCTCAGGAGTTTTAATGGTCAAATATTTACCTACCTATTGATGAATCACACAATATACTAGCATAGCTGAAAGGCAGCAGCTTTTGAATAGGTTTTAAGTAAAAAATCGTACAACTTCACAATACCTTCCAGAACCACTGTATTACTTGATGGTTTATGTTGTAGCCATTTTTGTATTTTGTATGTAGTTTCCAATCAGCCACATCCACATCTCCCAGTCCACACATTAATAACTACACAGATTAAAAAAAAACACCAAAGTTTAAGTCAGTAACATTAAGTTTCAACATAGTTTTTTTTTCTTTTCCATGATACACTTACCTCTAGCTCATTTTCATCAAAAATTTTAATCAGATCCTGCGGTATTAGTTCAAAAAAGCCCTAAAAAAAGAGGGAATTATTTTAAAAATCAAGTCAACATTATTTAAGCATTTTTGTTCACTGAGAACGATATTTAGATGCTTTAGTAAACAGAGCCAAAGCCTCAAATACAGATTTTTGGACACCAGCAGTCCCCAGTTTGGTTATAGTACTTTTAATTCTGACTTATCTCACGTCTTTATTGTGCTACACTGAATGGTGAATATATAAGTCTGAATATCACATATGTAATATCATTTATACAAATAAGGATAAACCAGCTAGTTTAATTTAATTCTATTAGTTTGATTTAATTTTCATTTCTGCAGAGTTCATTAAATAGTTTGCACTACAGCTAAAGCTGTCAGCCAGGATTAAGAAATAAGCAAATTTTTCAACACGAATTAAACACCTCAGTAAAAGTTTTTATTTTATTTATGCCTTTTTTATACCTCCAACAACATTATCTGTGAGTCTTCAGGATGTCCAAAAAAGCTTGTCTTAAGATTAGATGCAACAAATTCTTAGAATTTCTTTTGTAATTAAAACTATACCTCTTTAAAGGCTGCCATTTGTTTCTGTACTCTGCTCACAAATCTCCACTGAATTACAAGACTGTAAAAAACCAAACCAAAACAAAACATTTAAAATAAAAGCAATTCATATACAAAGCAACAACTTCCTTTTGTTAATATAGCTAACACACAGCCCCCATTACTAGAGGCGCAGTCCAGAGATACATTGCACAATAGTGACCACTACTTACTGAATGTAGTCTCTCTTGTTCTTGTTGGTGACAACTATTTCTGATCCACCGCTTTTCAGTTCATGTTGATGGGTCTAAATGCGATACATAGAATCGGTCTTAAATGAGATACGTATGTAACAGAATTCATACGTTAATATTAGTAATATAGTTAATTCTTGAAGACTGCAGAGTTTGAAAACTATGAGAAATAGAACCAGTTTCACAGGTCACCTGAATAAATAGAATTTGGTTGATTGTTTTAAAAAAGTGTATTCTTGAGGGATGCCAGACTGCAATGGGGCAACCTCCATTTTTTCTGACCTGCTACAATAAATCACCTAAGTTTGCATACAAGTTCTCAGTAATGTGGTCTTAACTAACTGCATATTCAACGACCTAGCGCTTTTTCCAAATGTCAAGAAAAAGCACTTACAGAACAATTTTAGCAATGGTCCCAGTAAATAAGTGAATCAATATGCAGATCTGTTACATAATGATTTATACTACTAGAACCTCAGTAGACAAATATCTGATTTTCAGTTCAATTACGGATGTACATTTTCACACTCCTACTTAGGATCACTTTAGTTACACAAGACCACAAAGGCTATTATCCTACTTAGATCTAGTTGGCACCTGTAATTTGGAATTTTTATTCAAGACCTGTGGTATTTCTACATGACTTATCTTGGATAGCTTTCTACACAACAACAAACTTGTTTATTCCACAGTTTTCTAGTACATCTTAGGAAAAAACGCCTATTATTATTTCCCACTGAAATTTATGATTCCAACCATTTCCAAAAGAGCTCATCCTTTCCAGCCAATCACATAACACGAACGTCTACTCCAGATTAAGTAATGGGACTATGGATATCTTAGTCTCAGTTGCATTCACAGCAACAGCTACATTTCAATACAAGTATTATTTGAGAAAAAAGCACTAGCTATTTTTTAAAGCTCTGCTTATTTCCAAGCCCTTCATCACATCACATCACAGCCAGGCTAACAGAGCACTGCATGAGCATGTGCCAGCTAAAAGAAGCAGCTGAGTGAACAAACCAACATGACTGTGAGTGAAGGGTTTTTCTTAATACCATACAGATAAAATCAGCTAATTTCACAGGTCAAATGTACATAAACATACTAACCTGACCAAAAAGTTCTTCATCAACTACAAATCTGAGGTCCAGTTCTGTTGGATCATTTTCAAGAATCCACCTCAGAGAATTGTAATATTCACTATCCTAAGAGAGTGAATTACAAAATAGTAAATACAAAATACAGTAGCCACCTTTTAAGCTACAAGAAGCTCCATTACAGCCCAGTGAATGCTGCTACCTAGGATAATCGTGTATTGGATACAGAGACTCTGCAATTGTACAAAGCTACAAAGACCTTTAAAGACGTCTGAAACCTGAAGACTCAGCGATCTCAGGACTAAAAACCTCTCACGTAGCAAAATGGTGATAAGATGTCACAGCATTATCTGAAGTAATGTATTTTGGACTCTTCTCTGTCTCTCATCCTGTATTTATCTTCCCTTTATTATTAGGCATTACAACAAAGAGCCTTAGGAAATGAAAACTGAGATAAAGCCAATCGCATCCTGGGCTGCATCAAAAGAAGCGTGGCCAGCAGGTCGAGGGAGGTGATTCTTTCCCCTACTCCACTCTCATGAGACCCCACCTGCAGTACTGTGTTCAGCTCTGGGGTGCCCAGCACAAGAAAGACACGGACCTGCTCGAGCAGGTCCAGAGGAGGGCCACAACGATGATCAGGGGGCTGGAGCACCTCCCCTATGAGGACAGGCTGAGAGAATTGGGGTTGTTTAGCCTAGAGAAGAGAAGGCTCTGGGGAGATCTTATAGCAGGCTTCCAGTACTTAAAGAGGGCCTGCAGCAAAGATGGGGAGGGACTCTTTATCAGGGAGTATAGTGATAGGACAAGGGGTAACAGTTTTAAACTGAAAGAGGGTAGATTTAGCTTAGATATTAGGAAGAAATTCTTTACTATGAGGCTGGTGAGACACTGGAACAGGTTGCCCAGAGAAGTTGTGGATGCCCCATCCTTAGAAGTGTCCAAGGCCAGGCTGGATGAGGCCCTGAGCAACCTGATCTAGTGGAAGGTGTCCCTGCCCATGGCAGGGGGGTTGGAACTAGGTGATCTTTAAGATCCCTTCCAACCCAAACCATTCTATGATTCTGTAGTACTGAAACAAACAAACAAACAAATCAGGACACATCTATAAATCTTACTCAGAAACAGATAGGAACTACATTCTGTATTCTTATAGGACAGCAAAACCAGTAATAGATTAAAGAGATTGAACAAAAAAAAAAATCACTCTGCCCACGACTAGTCTAGATAAGAACCATTATCGGGGAAAAACAAACAAATAAGACAATTGTAAGGACCATGTTTTCCTCTAAAAATGTTACATTGTATCACTCATTAATATTTTCAGCCTCTGAAAGGGTAAGAAAACATTTCTTTTAATAATGAAAAGACACAAACTAATTTTAAAAACAGGTTGAGACAGGGATCCCAAAGATGTTTATATTTAATTTTCATAACCTTAGTGTCTAAAAATATTTTAAGAAAACATCATAGAAAGTTTGGAGTCAAGTTTTCAATACAGCTTAACTGACTTAAACCACAGTCTAGGTCTTTGTGATTTTCATTGGAAGTTTTAATTCCTATACAACTTACAGACTTATAAAAGATGTAGCCTAAAATTTCTTTGAATCATGCATTTTCAACCTTCACAATATCATTACAGACATATTAAAGAAAATTTAATATGAACACGAAATCCTAACATAGATGATAAAGCAAATTACATACCACAGACTCCATATCATGAAGCGTTATTGGTTTTTGGAGCATCATCTTGTAAAAAGGACGAATAAAAAAGGCTTTAAAGAAGAACAAATAAATTGAATAGTATGTAACTTAAAATTCAAAATATGCACAATATTAATCTAAATATCATATTACACAAAATAAATACTAACCATCCAAAAGTTTGCCATGGTAAACAGCCATTCCAGCTACACGACCTATAAACTTGAAATAAGAAAGATGATCTTCATTGCAAAGTCCAGAGTTTGGATTGATCTGCAGAGTATAGTTATCTCTGAAGTTGAGGGAGGGAGCAGGGAAGAGAAAGAAAAACAAAATGTTGTACTATTGGAACGTTCCCACATTCGAAGATCTGAAAGACATCACTGGTTAAATCAGGTAATACTTCTCATGAAGTTGAAAAAACAATCATATTTGGATTAATAAATGACTAATCAAATATTAAACAATACTCAATAGAAGATTCTATTAGCATAGCAGAAATAACCGTTTTGAAACACCACAAACTCCCTTTTTAAGTTAGGGATATACCAAAGAGAAGGGCTTAACTCCTATTAATTTTAGAGTAGTCAGAATAACATTCTCCACATTATTTGTTAAATATTGCCTTTTCTGGAAGTAGTAGATGGTTGCAAGCGTATGCTTGTACATGCAAAGATGACATGGCTTATGTTAGACTGCTGAAAAAAAAAATACAGGTACTGTCTCCACATTATTCTTCTGTCAAACAAAGAACTAGGTGCAGAATATTGCAGTTATTAACAACTAAACCCTCCTATACATTTGGGGGGGGATGGGGGGGGCGGTGGAAGTAATTCCATTCTTAAAGTAGGTATGAGAAATACAATTGATCTGCTTTCCCTAATTAGTCTTCATGTCTTCCAGACCTGTATTACTTACGTAGCTGAATATTCAAACAATCCATAGTAAGGATTAAACATTTCTTTAGAGAGAAGGAAGAACCATTCCCTGGCCACTCCTCCATAGTCTAAACCTTTTTCACCATCGAATTCAATCCAAAGTCTTGCTTTAAGGAAATCTGCTCTCTTTACAGCTATAATTCTTCTATAAGAATCTTCAAGGATTGTTGTGCGATGAATTTTCATTTCAAATCTATTTGGAATATCACTCTAAAAAAAAAAAAAGGAAAAGAATATAAAAACAGAATAATAGAACAAACCCCAGCATCTTTTAGTCTTGCAGAGTATGCAAATTCTGTAAATAGACAACAAATGGCACATAAATCCTTTTCTTAAATAATCTGTAAACATAGCACAATATGATTGACAAGAGGTTCTATTTACATACAATTCAACTAGCATGGAGAGTTTCAG
Source organism: Calonectris borealis (assembly GCF_964195595.1). NCBI lineage: Eukaryota > Metazoa > Chordata > Aves > Procellariiformes > Procellariidae > Calonectris > Calonectris borealis. Next base: position 15,388,485 of record NC_134322.1, read on the forward strand.
AGACTAAGTTCTATTTCATACCAACAAAATAGGGTTAAAATAACTTCCTACTAGTAACAGCATATGCTCAGTTGTTCTGCATGCAGCAAGGCATGGAATTTTTTTAACACTGAAAATTCATCGTATTATAAGCTTGATTAAAAAAAAAAGCTCAGAGTTTATAAATGAAATTATTTTGGAACAACTTTACCTGACTTACTTCACCTTCTAGTTCAATATTCTAACTATAAGGCTAGGTGTCTCATACTCTTACTTAAGACATACATGACAAACAAGTATTCCTACAATATTAAAATAAAAATCATTCCACTTAAAATTTAAGTTACAGGAACAAATAATAAGGTTTATATTTACTATCATATAGGAAAATATTTAAATAAAAATATCCAAGGAGCTCATATTTGCTGCTGAGCTTTCAGAATAAGCCCCTAATAAACCAGGAATAAAACTCTGCTGAATCATTAAACCACTATATGAGAACACAGCGTTTTCTTGATTTCACTTCGTTTGTTTTCAGCCAGTTTATTTCAGCAATTACTTCAGGCAAAATTGAGAAATTCAGTGAAAGTGGGAACAGGAAATTTCAAATCGTGTTGCTCTATGACTAGATTAGGATGATGCAATGAAACTCAATATATTTCAAATTTCAAAGAACTAGTCACACACTGAGTAGAAATAATGAATTTTTGAATGCAGAAATATTTAATAAATCAATCTGAAGAGCACATGTTCAGATATGCTTCCTTTTAATTTTCTTATACTCCTTAAATAATCTATCCTAAAAAAAAAAAAAAAAGCTGCATTTAAATGTAATACCTATTTATATCCAACAACAGCTTGATCCAAACTACAAACAAAAATTAATTACTTGGGGTGGGGGAGCATTTTCCGAGTTGCAAAATACTGTACAATATTATCTCTAGTTTACATGGTGGCTGAAATATATAGGTCTTTTTCATCATTTCAGAAAGCAGTAAATACCCCTAAATTTAAAAAAAAAAAAAAAAAATCCTGTTTTTAGTTGCAAATCAACTTTTCAGAAAAAAAGTTCAAGCAATAATAAAATCAATTACTAAAACCAAACTTGCTGATTAAAACAGTATTCAATAATTAAATCTCAATATAAATCAATCCATTACCCTAATTGTCATTTAGGTATCTGTGAATGCTTAAAAGGCAATAGTAATGTATGCTTTAAAATCTACCCGTGTATTTAATTCTTAAATTACTACGATTATATTGTGTGGCTGAGCTGTCTATTACTTCTCACATCAGGATAATAACATTTGAATGAATGCCAAGCTTGTTTGACTAGGAACACAAAAAAATGAGCTGCGTATATAATTGTGTGCAATTTACACAGCAGCCCAAAATGCATAGGTTTCAGAAAGGCTAGAGACAGACTTGGTAGGTAAAAGATGAAGTATGGGTCTACACTCAAAGGCTATTATTATATATCTGTAAAATGTCTCCCAAGGATACCAAATTTGATTGCAGTTGTGCAAAGACTCATTGTTATCTGGATATCCAGATGATATTTACAGTTATATGCGTTGCGTTATAAATATATCTGGCACTGCCACTTCAAACTAGAACTTGCAAATGAGAGTCATAAATTTAAGATTTTAAGGCTGTAACAATTTATTACAGTCATATAGCCTGATCAAGATGACAGTATAGATTTCTGTCTGAACAGTCTAAAATATATTCTGAGAACTTCTATTCCCATAGTCTGAGTTCCAAAAACTATTATATGCAAGATCAGTGATTTCCAAACTTTTCCGTTGCCAGCCTACTTCCAGGTTCACAACTGTTTTAACCTTTTAGAATTTCTACTGTTTCAATTAGATTACTTGCAGTCTCATCACTGCATAAAGTCACAAACCCTACTGTTAGATTAAATGCTAATTGTTACCAAGCCGCTGCTTCACAAATGTATTTGTGATCAGACAGTAAATCTACCTTCCCTAAGCAGGTTACAAAGTTCAATTTCCATTCACTGAAACCTAAGCTTTCCTTTGTTTAGGGGCATAAGTTTCTTAACCTTTTGCTGGATTCCTATTGATTACTAACCTGTTTCTTCAATTTCTTTCTGAAGAACTCGTACTTCCGCTTATAGTCCCTGGAGTAAGGCACAGCCTTTGGGGGAAAAAAAAAAAGAAGAAAAAAAAAAAGAAGAAAAAAAAAAAGAAGAAAAAAAAAAAGAAGAAAAAGTGCTTGAGATACTCTAACAATTAATGTAATATAGACTAGTCTATATTTGTGAAACAGACAATGCATTTAAGTTCTGAGAAAACTTAAATGTTTTATGTTTTACTAAGCATCAGGGAAGACTTTCAATTTATAAATATATGGACAGTTCAAAACATCTGGAATGAAAAGTACGTCTTTGTTCAGATCATTTGTTCTGATCAGTTCCATAGAATTTATCCTGTACTTTACTATGAGCTGATGTGACTGACTAAGCTCACTGACTGGCCCAGATCAAAGTGACCAAAATGCCTGCGGTGACTTACATAACGCATAGTCTTTCCTTGCTGTATCATGAGAGACCTGGCTACAAACACCTCTATTTTCCATGGACAGAGAAGGTTGTTTACATATGTGGGCTATTAATAAACACAGATATCAGCTGAACACTAAACCCCATCTATAATTATAATGTGTGCCGTCTTTGCAATTAGTCCTGGTAATTTTGCACTTCAGATTAAATATCAAGGCTAAATAATTATTTTTCAGTTGGAAATGAATTTCATTCCTTTTAAAGCAATTTTCTCCCCTCCCCCCCTCCTTTTTTTTTCCAAGTTTACTTCATGAATTGAGCTAGTTTTATTTTGGACACTGTAGATAAAAAATAGATAAAGTTTCTTACCCACTTCAAATCCCCCTGCCCCCAGTCTATCAGGAAACTTTCTTAGTACTATGGGAACTGATTTTTCTTTCTGGCGTTTAAAGACCATTTCCACAGAAAGCTTTTTAAACGGTCTTTAAAAAGAAATAAAAATGCCTTGTTAAACACCCTGGAAGTTTCATCTTCTAGACCGAGTACCTGATAAATGACAAGCGTTTGTTTGGATTATATTAACAATATTCTTGAAAAATATGTAAAGCTAAATAAGGAAAGCTTACTGGTCCAGTTATTGCCACATTCTGCAGTCGAGGATCCTCCCATTGTGTTTTCTTTGTATCTGCAAGACATTCCTTAATTAGTTCCATTAATTTAGATAATGTTCAGAAATAAAATGGTGAGTGGGGGGAGAATACTACATTGTACATACTGTGGTTTATGAAGAATATTCTCCCATCTGTGTGAGTTCTCTCTTCCCACCCTGGCTGTAAGAAGGAGACACTTTTATTATAAACTTCTGACCATATAGTTTGCATAGAACTCAACATGATCTGCAGGTGGGGGCATTCCCCCCCTCCATCTACTCTCAGCACTGGAATTCAAAACAGAGTATTTTTTGTATGAAAAAAGCACGCTGCATTTTCTCATGTGCAAGTTTTGATAGTGCTAATTTAAGTATTTAAATTGTTGTATATGCAAAACAAACATAAAACGGTTTACTTACTGGTAACGGGCCCAGGTCTACTGGATCTAGGGAAGTTTTTCTCCTCAGATGAGCAGAAATTTTCAGTCTTGGATCTTCCTTTGAAAACAAAACAAACAGCATGTTAAAATCCTTTTTTGTTTTGCTTTTAATTTTTTCCTCTTTATTACTGATTGTGTAAAGAATATGCCTAGTATCAACTAGATAATTGTTGTATGTTCTGCAACCAGGTTCCTTGGGGATTCTCAGTCCTCCAGTAGTTTACAATCATCTTCTAATGATCTTTATAGATAAATAAAAAAATCCCTCATTCAACTCAGTTTTAGTGTAATTAAGTTAAATTAATCTTTCCACATGGTTGGGTTTTTTTTGTTGTTTGTTTGGTTGGTTGGTTTGGGGTTTTTTGGGGGGTAGGGGGAAGGTGTTTGTGTTAAATAAGGTCTTTCCATAATCTTGAAGAAATGAATATTCATTTTGAATCAATTTAATGCATTTCTCTGTTTCTCCTTCCTAACAGTAATACTGACCTAATCTTTAAATGCTTAAGTCCATCTATTAGTACTGCCTAGTGGTGTGCAGTGCCACTCTGTGGAACTGTAGCTGTATAACTCCCTCATCCATATTGTAGCTGCACCTGGCCTGCTTTCTTAAGAATTCACAGAAATTTGTGTTGTGCACTGTACCACGTGACAAATTCAAGGTAATGGATTTCCTGTTGAAGTTAAGTTTACAAAATTGGTTTCTGTTAACAGCGCATATAAGCTATCACAGTTTTACAGTTACGACAGGAGTGTCATTTAGGAGATACTTTACATCTGCGAAACAGATTCCTATATACATCAGTATTTTCCTCCTTCTAAGCTAAACTTTCAAGACCAATACAGTTTGTAAAATTTATAATTTTCTATTCATGATAGATACTTTAAATGACTTTGCATTTTTATTATGTATGCTCCTTAACAGACATGACACAGCTATCTTGGTACTATCTACAGAAGCTTGCTGAAAGCAGCAAAGCTTTGACTAAAGAGTAACTAGAATTTCAGTCCATGAGAGCAGTTTTCCATTACCCATGTTGTAGTTTTGGTATTGTGGTCAATAAAGAATGGTCTCCCATTGGGTGCATGTCGGACTTCCCAGCCTTTAGGGAGAAATCCTTGCTCCATTTCAGGCTGCTGCTGAGAAGACTGTTGTGATGAATCACTTGATGTTGCTTGTGGTTGTCTTCCTATAGAAATACTTTGCGCAGCTGACAACTGACTTGTTTCCATAGCAATCTATGGTAAGTGAAAGAAGGAAAAAAAAAATCAAAGCCCTGCAGAGCAATATATTTCTTCTATTAACATATATTTTTGACTCATGAAAGCAGTTTCATAAAGCAAGTGCCAGACAGTACATAGATTTGTTTAGTCTAATATCAACAACATTGACTAACAATCACTGATTATACTACCAAGGTTAAAAGAAGTCTTTCAGGCTTCTCAATCAGCTATCACTCTCCAGAAGGCTTTCTCGGTGCATTAATAGTACGGTGACTTGCCACAAATATTACTGTTCCTAACTCTCATTGCATTCTCAGATATTTTATGTAATGCTTTAGCAGTTTATGCTTTTTGCATGTTCTATTTCGAAGAGGTCTCTAAACTTCACTTCTATTATGTGAGATTTTAAAAGGTTAAATGAATAAAAACATTAATAATTAGAAGACAGACAGTACCTGCACAACTGGCTTTATCCAGGTAGTGGTTCTAGAATTGTGATCTATATAGTATGACCTCCCTTTTTCATCTTGTCTTTCTTCCCAGCCTGGGGGTAATCCAGATGAAGTAGGCAGTAACTAAATATTAGTGATAACAGAAGAAAAACAGTTAAGAAAACTAGGAAACTGACTGTGAAAAGGCTTTCCTCTGTCAAATTAAAACAACAAAACCATAATCCAGAAGGTTTATGATTTTGCAAACTGGATAAAATAGAAAAGCAGTATTTAAGTCCTTACTGAATAGTATGAAGTGACAGAATTTTTTTTAATTTTCTTTTTTTTTATTTTTTAGTTTTTTTAAATTGAAGCTCCTCATCAAAAAGGATTCATTTATATACCTGGCTTAGGCATGGCTGATCCAGCCTAGTACTTCTGGCTATGAGCTCATAGTTTGCAGTGTCACCATGAGAACATAATATAAGGATGGTGGCACAGCTTTTAATTATAAAGCAAACAATTTGAAAAACAAAACTCATATCTTCATGGGAAGACTACTTCCTTCTGCAGGCTCTATCCATGCATTAAGTTAATGTTAAACCAAAAACACGAAGTTGGAACATGAAAGCTTTACAACTGAACTCCAATCTTGCTAGACTCATAACTGCAATTTTGTTAGGACAGCTGCCAGAAGCAGAAGGCCAAATCTCATTTAAAATGCCAGCACATAATAAATAGTTAAAAAAACCCCCAACTTTTACATTAAGAAAATCCTTCAGCCTCTCTGCTACACAAGCCTGTGTTTTTTGGAAAAAGACGTACCACTGGATGTGCAGGCTGCTCTTCAACTCTGTATGTTTGCAGACTACCTCTTCTGCTGGAATGGTTCTTGAAGTAGTGAAAAGGAATTATATTGTTAGCTATTAATGCAGCTTTAAGGATGGCAGCAAACAGTCAACAATGGTTATCACACTTCAAACTATTACAGTTTTCATTTTGAACAAAGTGTCTTACTTGTTTTGAAACATCAATTTAATATAGTATTTTTGAAACTACTGTTCTAACACTGCTAGAAACATTAAGTTCACAGTGCCTATTACAACCTTAAAACAGAGTAATACAGGGGCTTGTGAAAGTTCTGAAAACCCTAACAATAGATGTTTTGGCACGTAAAACATTAGAGTTAATTGCAACCAGTTACATTACAATTGAATTTACAGTACAGAACTTACTGCATTATCTTGCCAGTAGATTAAAGCCTGTGATATATCAGAGCTAACACAACTTTTCAGAGAGTAGATTAAGTTAATAATGACAAGATATGAGAGTCTGAGACATCCAGTTTGAGAAGAGTAATTCAATCCCTGGACTTTGCATAAGCATCCACCTTTCCGCCTAGAGCCGTATTTAGATCTCATTTACTACAATTAAGAAACTGTATTTCATCTTGCTCCAGAATTTCCCCAATTATTTGAAGAATTTTTCCCTATCTACATACCCTTTTAGAATACTTCAAAGAAAAAGCATGATTAAGTTTTTAAATTTATTTTTTTGGGGGTGATGGAGGTGAAGGAAGGCAAGACTGTCATTCTAGCTGGCTCTTGCAAATAATTTGAACATTTGCCTCTTCCTTTGCTTAGGCCACCCAAGCAAGCTGAAATAACAGTTTTCTTGCTATCCATAGGATTCTGAATAGCAGAGATAAGTAAAGTCTTGTTACTCTCACTTTGCTATTTCCAGCAACACTAGTGATGCCTTTGTACAAGCTTAGAAAAACAGTCAATTCCAAATTTACATTTGGAATGGTATTTCAGCATCACAAAAGCTAATGATTTTATTTAAATACCAAAATCTTACAGCCTAGATGGTCTGGGTCACCTCTATAGGCTTTCCTCAATGGACAGTGGATTTCTCAAGTCACGTATCAGGTTACAAGGCTGTTTATGGAGCTCGGGTTTCACAAGACAGCTGAGCTTATTTAATTGCTTGCTACCACCAAAAAGACAAGTCTCACTCCTGGCTATGTACTCCCGCTGCTTCCCCTTTGCCACCGAACTATTTGTCAAACAACCTAGCATGCTGTTTCAGCTTGCTAAAACTGCAAAAAAACAGAGTTTGGGGAAAAAGAGAATAGTTTTCTGCTGGGTTAGCAAGCTGAACAGACTCACTGAGAGGTCAGACAAGTTTCATAACTGGCGCAAGGGCTGTAGAACTGCACATTAAACCACGACAATGAGCGAGGTCCCTTTTTCACCACTATGGAGTCACCAGGTTTACTCAGCCCAATCATAAAACCTTATCCCAATATTCACAATGAAAAATGAGTTATCTTAAAACTTGTTCTAATGGAAAAAGTAACCAATATAGCACAACTCCCTCAGAAATAAGCTTTCAGTATACAGACAGCTTCCTTCATCTGTAGTTTTCAGCAGCACTCACTATGATACTAGAATAAGAGGTAAATTTATAGACTGAAAAATAGTTCACGCAAGTCTGTTTTGATCTCAGGCAGAAATTCATATAAGTAAAGTGGGGAAGAATAAAATGTTTGCTTAGATGGGATTCTACAGTAAAAAGATTACTCTTAAATTCTCTGCATTTGAGATGAAATTAAAAATATAATTATTAATATGAAGTATTTATGGATCTAATTCTATCAGTAGTGACATTTTGTGCAAAATATTATAGCTATTTCTGTACATTAGAACAATGAGAAAAATCATCTACAGTGTAGGCTGCTGACTGGCCAGTAGCTGAGCTTCCAGAGGTAGTAAGTCGGGTATTCAATTCTTCTGCAAGATGAGTCTGTATATCACAATTACTCTGTGAGAGAGGTATTTGAAGGTTCTGATTGCTATACATTGTTGCCTCATCTTCAGTTATGATTTCCCAGCTCTTTAAAAAGAAAATAAAGAAAAAAAGATTTTAAAGAAATAGTTCCAAATAGTTGCAAATAGTTAAGACAAGCTTTTTGACTAGATTTAAAAGTTATTTGCATTTCAGAAACATTCAGAGATTGTTTTTACCTCGGGGGAATCTCTGTTGTCTAGATTTTCTGTATCCTCTGATATCTGTCGCCGATGAGTGAACACGTGCTGGGCCTCCAACTGCACACTACCAATATCTGCAACAGCTACATTGTCCCTGGGCGAGGGGTGGGGGGGAAGTCAGCATACAGTAGCCATATTTTATCTTTCAACAGTAAACTAGGCTAACAGCAAAAACATACATTATAGTCATTTTGGCAGACGAAAAAGAAACAGTCATGAGCTACAAAAATCAATGTAAACTGTTTAAAAATCATAAGCATTCATGTCAACATGAAGCGTAAGTTAAACTAAAGAACCAGATAGCATTCCAGGTATTATTTTTGTAATTCACATGCTAAGGGGGAAAAAAAAAAATCTGAAAAAACCAAGGTAAATAATTTAATGCAGACCCTGCTGGGAAGGAGGAACCAGGCTTAGAGCTGGAAAATAATTTCCTTTCCATTACTACAGTTATTACTCTTACAATTGCAACAGTTTCTATCTGAATGCATACTTCCAGAGAACAGGAAGAATACTGTGCAGTTAAAATGACCACTAGCCAGTGACCATTACATGGGGGCTTGAATGTTAAGCTATGGAAAGCTCTCTACTAATTCTCAGGCTGTTCACTTTCTAGTTCTCCTTGCTTTCAAAGCAACTAGAATGAACTAGTTACACTACTTAATATACGACTTGAATTTTCAGGCCAAAAGACATACTGAGCAGTTGGTCTTTTCCACTGTGTTCTTCTGAATTCATGATTGACATAGTAGGTCCTGCCGAGGATGTCTTGCCTTTCTTCCCAGCCTGAAGGCAGCGGAGGAGATTCCTGCTGCTGCTGTTGTGGCTGGCTAGCAGCATCTGGTTGGTCCAATATAATCCACCCAGGCTAAGAGATATAATATTAACTACCTTTAATATGACCAAAGCTGAAAAAGTATCTCAATTTATTAAACCACCCCCCTTTTAAGGTGCAGTTCTACTACATCTTAGGCCAGCAAGATTGGCTCTGAGTTTTATCGTGGATATTTCTCAAGAGATAGGACAAATTATGCATGCAGAAATCTTATTTTTAACTCAAGTTCCTTAAACATGTTAGCATCAGAAGTTGTTTATTCCAGGAAAATAAACAGCATTCATAGAATAGATTAAAAAAAGTAAATAAATTTCATTTCGTACATATGCTAGTAGTCAGATGAGCATACCATTTTGTAACAGAAAGTTTAATTACAGCGAAGGTGGTAATGCTGATGAGAGTTGTTTAAGTCTTGAAAAGAAATCCATTGATCTAAATCGGATGTGCTTACAAAAGATTACAAATGTAAAGTAGTTAAGATCAAAACATCCCTATAAATTGGAGAGAGTTGAAATTCTAAAACCAGCAAGACGTCAGTGGCTGGCTGGCTGGGGTCAAACAACATTAAACGCAGTAAAAATGCTGGGCAATGATACTTACATTAATTCTAAAATAAGAAAAGTTACGTAGACATATGACAAGTCAGTACCAGAACAAAACCAAAAGCCTAATGTATGTTTTCTTTTTTACATATACTAACAAATCACTTCCTTTAGTTAGAAAAACTGCTCCAGAATTTTTACGCAGACTTACAACTTTTATGTAAGATACAAGCAATCACTTTTAACTGGTTTGTTTCCAAAACACTATTTATAGCTTAGTGATTCCTAACATTCATTTTTACTGTAACTACCCTTAATAGCTGAAGACATTTGCTAGGTTTTTCAGCAATAAATACATCTTTTCCCACCTCTAATTCTTCAGCCTGTTCTGTGGTTTCTTCTTCAGACCCATTGCTTTTAGGTAAGTAAGTCATTTTTAATCTAAGGTGGCCTTTAACTCTTGATTTATGGCTGCAGAAGAGAAAATAAAATGTTCTTATTGTGCACTTGTGAAATTGTTACCTGGAAGTAAAATAGCTGAAAAAGCACAGCTAGAGGATTATTCTTAAGTTTCTCAACACAAACTTGGCTTTTTATATTTAAATTAATGAAGCTCTATAATGTTATTGAGTTTTTAGACTTCTGAATACACCTTGATATTATGTACCACAACTGGAAACTTTTCTTTCCCACTCACTCTTCTGAAAACTTCCCTAAGCAAGCTCATATACTTCAGCATCTGCCTCTCTGTATTTAGCTTAATGCATCATTAGAAGCCTGAAAATAGGATTTCCCCATATTGATTTTATTTAATATTTTCACTTGGTAAAGAAATCTGCCAAATTATCTCATCTGTTTGACTATTGGTATAAAAAAAAGAAAATATCGTTAGTGAGTCAACTGGATACCTGCACATCATCTTATTAAAATAAAGAAAAAAAAAACCAAAACCCTCACAAGACTGAGGTCTAATGCTTTGCCTTTTTTTTTTTTTTTTGCCATGCAGAAAAAGTGAATTAGATTTTCCGATATCCAGAAAAACATTTCATGTTGGATTATAAACATGTTCATTCAGATCATATTTTGGTTTCAGAAAAGCCCACATCCCTTTGAAAGAGGAAGTAACCTACTTTCTTATTTTCCAATACAGTAGTTAAAGTAATTTATTTCAGAGTATTAACTCTGAAATGTTAATAATGTTAATAATTCTTACTCAGCTTGAGATATTGGGAAGGTAGTAACCTTATTATTAATATTCCCATCTAAGTAAATGCAAATATGAGCAAAATTGAAGAACATACATTAACAATACTAAAGCATCTAAAAGTTAGTGAAAGATTTCAAGGCAGAAAAGTGCCTGAACCTGTGGCAGTATCTCTTACTAGAAAGCATTGCCAAATTCATATGGTAGCCACTACAAGAAGAGGTCAGATCCTTGACTAACAAACAACTGAAGTTAATTTATGTAGAGACAATAAATATTATTCTTCATTCATTTATAGGATAGGAAATGTTAAATTCAGAAAAATAGGAGATCAAAATGAAATTTGACAGTCATTAAGTCTGTTAAAATAATTGATTTGCTAAAAATCAAGAACTGTAAAATACTTAAAAAATACTTCTGCTACCAACGTGGCTGAGAAAGATCTATAGATCCCACATGTTCTGATATTATTTCTAAATTGGAACCTATTATCTGAAAAATGTTGACATGTATTTTATTTCTAATAAAAGTTGCTAAAAACTGCTCAGATTTAGGTTAAGAATCTACATTTTAAAAACAAACACGAAATGCGTAACGCTACTATCAGTGTCAAAATAATTTTAAAATTCCTTGTTTTTTTACCACAGGCCTTCCTAAATGTTAAGCAGCTTTTCAGTTTAAGTTTTGTTATGTTTATAATTAAGGTCACATGAAACTGCTTACATGAAACAGGCAAACAAGAGAGACAGGAAGGCAGGAAACAATTTCAAGTTGAAAAGGGATAAATGAGTTATGGCGTAACATTGGTCACTGATTTCACTGTTCAGCAAAACAGTAAATTGTTCAGACGAAGTTATAATGTGAATTATGTCATGGCTTGAAGAAAAATGGTTTATTCTTACCAAATAATCTGTAAGTACATAAACAAATGCTGACTTTTTAGTAGAATCACAAATATCTTACTCAATTGATGCTCAAATTTCTTTGACAAAAATATAAAAATTTAGACAATATTTACATATGTACAATTACTTAACAGCATTGTTTAGATATAAAAACATGTGGTATTTACTAACCTTCTTGGATGAAGAACAAAATCCTTAAACGTATATGGTCTCTCCATACTTGGATTTTCTGTCTGGAATAAGACAAGTTTTTTCAAAAAAAATCTGTACCAAACACTTGGAGTTAAAGAAAATTATCAGAAGTTTACAATGAGTTTCTCTAAAGGCCTTATAACATTTTAAAATTTAAATTATAGGTTTAGGTACAGTAATACAATACCAGCTTTAATCTTAGTAGTAAGACTAATTCCCTGGTTCAAGAAAAAAAAAAAATTACCTTTCAGTGTATACATATATTACAGTTTCTAAAGCACAGGAAAAAAAAAAATGTTTAGCCTGAAATCAAGAAATAGATTCTCAATTTTCACATTTAAAAGATCTACCATAGTTCTTTTTCCTCCATCAGTGTTTTTCAAATATTTTTACACAGAACATGCATAAAAAGCCCTTTCTAGCTTTAGGACTTGGGCATAAAAAAAAAATCACAGAAGAATCCATTCTGAGAACATCTCTGTTCTCATTCACAAAACTGAAGTTGCTCAACAGAAAGAAGCACAGCGGTAAACAGACATCATTTTATAAATATACATCCCAGGTACAGGTAGAGAAATATACATGAGGGATCATTAAAGAAAATAAAGATATTTATTTTTCTGGTTAATATTAATAATCCATCTGAAGTTCTGCAATTCTTACAAAAACATTTGATTTTTACAATACCATATGTTTAGGAACATTTGTAAATCTCTTTTTTGAATCTTTTTTTTTTCCCCTTTTTCAGCTCTTTGTAAATTCTGAGGAGTAACTCTAAGCTCTCGTTAATCAATAGATTTTAACCGTTTCAAGAAGTACTGTATAATATGAGAAAAAAACCCTGCAATTGTTATATTTGTAGGCCTTTTAATTAAGAACAATGGTATCTGATGCAATCCTTGAAGGTTGAACTAATTCCATAATAGTATTTTAAAAAAAAGTCTAATGTGTGTCAACATTTGATTGGAAAGAAACAAACAAACAAAAAAAATCCAGAATCTAAAACGTTAGACACTATTAAGTTAGAGGTTTTAGAATTTTATTTGGAATGGCTGAGCTTTGTTATGAAACAGTCCTAAGATTAAGCTGACTAAATTTTACTGAATGTGATAACTATTACGCCAAACCTCAGAAAGAAAAATGCTCTCTTGTATTTCAGACATTCAGTGTAACCTCTTATTAATACAATTTAGAAATACTACACTCAAGTTGAAGTGTTCCACCTTCACCGAATTAAAATGCAGATCTTCAATCCTGTAATGATATATGTGTTACACTGGTGTTATCTGCAAGATCAGGTTCTATACTTATAAAATGAATTGTCTTACAACCAAGGTAAATACTTTGAAATTAAAATGGAATTAAGCTTGGGTTTTGGGGTTTCCCCCCCCCCAACATTACATTCTTTCTTCCAACACACACACTAAGACACTGTGGAAATATATCACAGAGGAGAGAAAAAGAAAAAGATTATCATCTTAACTGAAATTTTATAATTATTTTTCTGACTTTCCAAAAACAAGAGTTGCCTTAGATTCAATGCTAGATTACACTTGGATTCATACATTTTGGTTTTGGAAAGAGCAAATTCATATCTGCCAACTATCTTACCTTGTAGATGATTTGCCCTTTTTACATGTTCCTGATTACCAGTTCTTTTTATTTATGAACAGTCTGTATTTGCATAGTATCAAACAAAACCAAAACTGCATGTAATAAAGAATTTATAACCTGATTTTATGTATCCAAGGTGTATTTACTTATGTAAATGAAAATGTTTCAAAAAGATCCACCTATATTTGGGCCAATAAAGTACAATCGATTTAGATGGCAAGACGAAGTAATTAAGAACAAGGAACCAGGAAGACGGAAACAAAGAGGAGACAGGGAAAAGTTGACGTTTGAAGAAGGTAAGAAAATAGCCATGAAAATACTCCAGTGAGGCTCTATAAATTAGTTCATGCTAAAAAAAAAAAAAAAGAAAGGAAATGCACCAATATCTCCAAAAGACTCCAGATATTGCTGTCCAGCTTATTAGTGGGAAGTGAAAACACAGTCAGTCTTCTGCAGAAGGACATCACGGCCAGTCTTTCCAACCCACCTGACTGAGGGGGAGGAGTTAGTGTGATCTCACATCCCAGTTACAGTGGGAAACGGGACATATCTGTAACTACTCCTGACACGGTTCTTACCAGAATGAAAGAACAACTGCTCTTGGAAAGGTTTTGCCACGGTTGTTACACTGTCTTTAGAACAGTTGCTGATAAATCTGTTAGTATTTGCTAATGTTTTGAGACCTCAGAGGAAAATGAAAAGGCTCACTTATTTCAATGTTCTTGGTGATATTTCTTTAAAACTAACAATGTGCTTTGCAAAAGGAATACAAAACCAAAAAATATGTACAAAGCAACATTAGCTTTTCTATTTCCCACTTAGCCTCTCCTGTATCTGTTTATGGGACTAAGGAATATTAAAAGTAAATTTGTAGACCTTGAAGAAAGTATTTTAAGAAATATAACAGTAATTACAATCTCTTCTTGTACTTAAGACTGTTTCAAACCTTGTATTTTTATTCTTGAAAAAGCTAAAAGCACTCCTAACTCTCATAGCAGCAGAAACACAAGGTAATATCTAAACACAAGGTAATCTACATTTTTTGATAAATATCAGCACTAAAAAAACCCTAACAAATCCATAAAAGAAAACCAAACAAAAAACCCACAGAGCAGGAGAATTTAATCACTTAAATTATCAGTTCGGTTAACTTCCTTAGATAACTAATACAGTTGCATACAGAATCATATTTCCCTTTCACAGTCTTAAAACAAAAACAAACAAAAAATACAAACCGGTAACTGATAAAGAGGAATATCCACTTGCCCCAGAAAATCATCTCGAGTCTATGGAAAATAAAAACAAACAAAAAACACAGAAAGTTTAAAGTTGCAAAGTGTTTTTAAAAACCCCCTGATAACATAGTAATGCTTTCTAAGAATTTGAAGACACTCTTGAATTATAGACAATCAAACTTGTTCTGTATAGAATGAGTTCTGATTGACCCAACACTCAGAGCCTTGGACTGTTCTGCCTTCCTCAAAATAAATGAAGTTTGAGGGAGCTGGGGGTAGAGATTTAGATTGTTTTTTAAATCATGTGGACTAACGCTAATCAATCAGGAGAGAGTTGTTCAGCATCACGACTGAGATTGGCAGCATCTCCAGTAGAAACATCGTCTTAAAGGCAAGGAGTAAAGACACTTTTTCCCTTATTTTTTTCAGTAAAATAATTGTCTTGGTACATGCTTAAGCAACTAAACATTTATCACAGATTAACACAGAACTAGAGACCTTCCTCCTAGGAGCGCCTGACAATTTCTATAAGCCTAGGCAGCTGTTTGAAAACTGCCTATGAAAAATACCGTTTTCCTACGACACTGCGGAGTTTAGTTTTAACAACTAAAATCTGAAAGATTCTGCCCTGACTTGGATGTCTTAAATGTCCAACTACGACCAGACTATGAAAATGCAGCAACTTTGCAGCTGGATTCCCTCCAGCCTACGCTGTAGTACCAGGGGAGGGACTGACAATACATGGTATCATTGTACAGTTTACTTTTGATCATTGATTTTTGCCTGCCAAAGAAACTAGATTTTAGTAGTTTACGTAGGTAATTTCAGTATTCACCAACAGTCACCACCAACAGTCAAAGTACTTTACTTGACTCCTTAGTGGGTTACTGGAGCATATGCTGAGTTGTTTCAAGTTCATTTGTGATTTGAAAGCCTTTGCGAACCTCCACAAAAGCAGGAAAATGCATTATATGGGTCATTTAACATGAAGACATATCACTGCCTGTGTGCTAAAAATCAAGAGGGCATGAAATTTTTAAAAGGTATGTATAAGCCTATGGCATTTTTTAAAAATCGACACTATAACAAGACTATGCGTTTTTGCATAGACAGAGTAAGGAACTGTGAAAGTCTTCAACAGCGTAGCCTCTACAGCCTCTGGATTTCTAGTCTTCCTGATTTTTCCAGCTAACAAAAGATTTGGTGCCTATTCTTTCCTAAATCTGTTGGTGTACCACAAGCTTTTATTCAAGCTCATCACCCAAGGGTTTTGACAGCCTTCTTCCACAAAACTTTCCACTATGAGGCTCTGCACCTTGCTGACATCTATTCCCGTCACCTCAGGGCAAAGCTGTGTGTTTCACCTTTCTTGTAGCACGACTATGTTTTTAATTTTCAATGCCAATGTTTTACAGTATTAAAACTCCAGTCCAATTCTACTCATTTTTTTGTCCCATTGACAGCATTCTCCATTCAAACAGTTCTGACATTAAAGGCTATAGGTATTTCTTGAAGCAGTTCTTTCTTCTTTAATAATCCTGGTACTTTTTTTCTTTAGCTCTATTGTCCTAAGTTTGTCCATGTCATCTTTAAATCATACACGTATATGGAGAACCAGTGCCTCACATTTGTATAAGCTTTCATTTTTACACCTCCAAAAAGCACAACTAGACTACAGAGCTTGTCAGAGATGACAACATGCTAGAAATCTAGAGATACATAACTTTAAACTGAATTTGTAGTGTGTATGTCTTATATTCAGATTTGAAGGAGGGGGAATGGAAATAAAAAACAAAACACCTACCTTTTCAGTTCACAAACTTGTTTGAAATAGAAAGCTGTAACAGGTTTTCAGACCTGAAGAGTCTGAAGCTTCCCTGAACTACTGAAGGAAAACTTTCTGTATTATTATAGACCACAAGCTTCTGGAAAAATATAGCTATCATTTTTGCCTATGAGGTTTTTTTAAAATGGCTCGGCACATACCTTAGACATGTTAAAAGGCTTAGTATTTGTAAAGTTCTTGGCAATCCTCAAGTGGAACATGCCTTTCAAATAAATTACTGGAATCTGGGACAAAAGTCTGCTGTATTTTAGAAAACCTCAGAACATTGTGTTTGTTACCACCATTATTTTAGTACGGGCTCCTGTTATTCACTTTATTATTCTGCTGTCTCTCCTATTTTTAGCAGAGCCAGCCTCAATAACCAACCTTTAACAGTACTTTCTCCTCCAGCCAGAGAGTAAAATCCTCCAGTGGAGATTTTTGTTGACCTCCAAACAACTAATACATAGATCAGATAGCAGGAATGCTCTTTAGCAATGTGCCTCACTATGACAAGCTGACTAACTGCCTTCAAAGAAGTGCCAGAGAAGCTTTGAAACAGACATCACACACATTAACAATTAAATGTCAATGGAGTTGAAACAGTTTGGATCTCTGTTTCATGAGAGCAGGCTTCCCAGTTTTTTCAAGACAGACAAGTAGGTCAGTTGTTCTTGTCAACTTCTAATTTCTTAACAGCCAGAGAACTCAAACTTTCTGCTTGCCAAACCGTAAGTGCATAAACCTCAATTAATGATCTAGTACACTAACAAAGAGGCCTTTTATTTTACTGATTCATTGGTTTAGTCTATAGAAAGTTATTAAAAACATGTGAGGACAGACAGCTGCTGTATACAACACATTTAAAGAACTGTAGTACAATGCCAAAGCCAGTGCTCAAAGAGGAAAAGCACCGAAAGAAAGTAATCCCGTCTAAAACTCATTTTCATCTATTTTATGAATATGTACTTAATAAGCCTTAACAGTTAAGATTTTGGATTTTTTTCTGCAATTCCCATCAGAAATTGATAGAAGTAGATTTTAAACAGACATGCTTATCTGAGTCACACACTTAAGAGCAGTACTGAGAACATTACTCATAATTTATCAGGTTTGAAGAGAGTTAACTAAATTTAATGCCTTTCTTAATTGCTGGATTCATCACAGTGACTTTTTAAACAGCTCTTGCATAGACCACGGTATTGAAATAACAGGTATTTTCTCTACCAATTTTTGTGACTAATTTTTGTTGTTGTTAGTGCATGAATTAGAACCTAAGTATATTCCCAGTCTTTCTCTGACTAAACAGACAGCTAGTTCTGCATAAGGTCTTCGCACAGAAGTCTACAGCTGTATGGCAAAATGAGAAAGCATGCAGCTTTTATTGGAGGGAATATAAAGTATCAATTCAAATTGAAAAAACAAACAGCGATCTGGACTATCGCTGCTTAAGAAAACAAGAGCTCAATAGATCCCTTATAAAACCAACATTCTTCTTGCTTAAACACCCAAACATCAACATTAGTTACAAGCTTGATGAGAATGAAAAAAATCTTTCCTGAGCCACACTAGCAACTTCAAGTATTTTTCTTTTCATGCTGCACTGAGTATATTATTTGGTTCTCTTGAACTCTAAATCAAGAAAAGTGAGCTTTTTTTCTTCCATAAAATACTGCCAGCATATGCTATTCATCATGGGAAAATAAGAGTTTCAAAAAATAATAAAAATAATGTTTTCTCTATCTTGCAAAGAGATAAATACTTTGTCGCATGGAATTCATGGAAGTCCCAGCCTCCTGTATTTTTAAGGGGGAGAGGTAGATGGTGAGGAGATTTTTTTTTAATGACATGTAGTTGGAATCTATGGAATCCAACCATGACATGTAGTTGGAATGTATGATCAACTATCTGTGATACTGAGATGTAAGAACCTATCAGCATTTTCAAAACAGAGAAAATACATGCTGTTAGATCAATGGTTATTACGCAACATATGTTTCTGCAGGACCTTCAGCCCTGCTGGCTGCTTCAACAGCAAGGTGTCAGCATAACATGCCTCAGCAGTTTTACCATCTGTTTAACAGACAGCATTTAGAAATGACACTAAGTTATTTTCACTAATTCTCCCTCACTTCCCAAGATATTTTCAGAGAACTGCTTCTCTGAAAAGACCAGAGCAAAAGTGTCATCTGTTTCTCCATTTATAGCTTATACTTTTTATATAGAACCAATATCTTATAGATAGCTTCCTTAAAAGTTCATGTTTAGTCTACAGTAATTTTATAACAACATTCGTATATTACTCCACTCAATGTTTGCTACTTTGAGAACTTGTGCTTAAAAGTTCATTAACAAAGCAATTTAAGATAGCGGGGTTTTTTTGCATATGAGAATTCATTTTCACATAGGTCACAGGAAGACAAGGAGTCATCTAATATAACCAAAGCATACTTAAGCACAACATAAACAGGGAACAAGTCAAAAGTTAGTAACGCGTATGTTTTATTCATCAGGAATTTGAGTTCCTTTGGTTTTATGGACAGATGTGCCAAATAAGCTACCATATAAAAAGCAGGAATATTACATTTTATGAAAAGTCAAGAGCTAATCCAGATTTGGCCTCCTATGTTAAACCAGCCAACACTCAAAAAAAAAAAAAATCAGAAAACAGTACCAAATATTTAATTAGGTACAATTTCGACAAGCCATTCCTGTCATGAAGTCAGTTAACTTCATAGCAGTATAAAAAAATCTAAAACTTTTGCATCTATTTGTGAAAGCTTTTGTGCCAAATCTTAAGACTTCAGATAAAGTTTGAAAAACAAACTCTTGTAGTAACAATTCCAGGTGCACTTCTACCTTCATCAATTAACACTAGAAAGCTTAAAACACTCAGAAAATGTAAAACTCTATCAAATGTTAAACTGCATGTGTAATTTGCTCCCTGAAATGAGCAACAGATAAACCAGATACGACAGATATTAACCACCCTGGCTAATTCATAGACTCAGCTGAAGGACTCAATACACAGTCAACTTTTTGTCATTCATAGCAAGAGGGAACAAACAGAATTTAAAAAAAAAAAAAAAAAGACAAACGTTTTGCCTCCAAAAGGCAGATAGGCAATTGGAACATCTCTGCATCATGGTCTCACTCCTGGGAAGTTTATTAGGTCCAGTACAGTGCCACACAGATGCACAAAATCAAGTTGAGCCTGGAAGCTGCTTTTTCCAGCCCTAAATATAATCTTGAAGAGTCGGCCCAGGCTGTGCAAGTAACTGACCCCTTCTAAGAAATTTCTGTGAACACGGACCTACAGCAGGGCTGGATGCATGCTGAATGGCCTCAGCCTACTCCAAAGTTAGTCCAGCATTTTTAAAAGCATTCTTAAGTCTACTGTTCTCAGCTACTGTTGATCCAAATTCAACATCAGTACTAACTCAGGAATTCCCAGCGCCTTTGCACCAGCGCACGGCTAGCGGCCGCTGCCAGCCACGCTGCAGTTTTCCGTGCTCTTCTGCACTCCGCCTTAGTCTTCAGCCGCCACTGATCTGAACGGGAGCCCCAAGCCCTACCTCTTGACCTCTCCCAGCTCCAAGCCTAAACATACTGCTGCCAGTCCTAAATGTAGGCACAGACGACCTGGCTACAGCAGAACTTACTGGTTTGTCTTAAGCTGTGCTTTGCTCAAGTTATAAATCCTATCTGTCCAAAACCAGTCTGCACGAACTGACCTTGGATGCCTCAACCTCTATGACACAAGGCAACTACAACACAAATAATCCACCCATGATAAATTTTACAACAAAAGCAGTATTACAATCTATTTCAGATAAGCTCAACAACATTTCTTACTAAAATTACATTACACTTCCCACATTAGACACAGGGTTTATTGGCCTATAATTTGCCAGATGTTAACCACTTTGGATTTATTCTTTACAAGTTAAATATTTGTCCCAAATCAAACTTACTAGAAACAATGATTACTACAACAACTGGCTAAGGTAGAAACTCTATTAAAAAATAAGTAACGTTCATAATAAATTCTGGAAACCTTTTTCTTGGAAAAGCCCTTGTGCGTTCACATTACTGAACAAGGCCTTCTCCCTTATGCTAGGAAAATCACAGGTTGCCAGAGAAATCATCTAGGTCTGAAAGAATCCAGTTCTATATTTCCTCCCACATTCCTCTTACTGAGTAACTGGAGTGTCCCATTTGCATTTTAATACGCCCCAACTTCAATGACTTCAATTCAAGTTTGTATGTAATTTCAGCCAGGAACTTGCTGATGTCCTTCTTAAATTCTGTTTGCTTATGTTACGGTTGATACAGCTGAAAGCGGCCCGAGGTCTCAAACAATAATTGCATCTATCTGTAGACTTTTCAGTTTACCATAAACTGCTACGACGGAAAAAAACTCTGAGGTACTCTCTTGAAACAGAGATGATTATAGATCCATAAACTAACACTAAATGAGCTACAAACATTCTGCTGGCTGCATTCCCAAATCAGCATGTTCTGTTCGTCACAGGGAGTGAGGAAGAAAGTTCACTTGAAACAGAGACACTTAACAGAAATGCAGGGCAGTCCCTTCAGACAGGGGTGAAAGCCAGTGGTAAGCAAACGACTCGCCTGAAAAGGCCAGTCAGTTTTGCTTCCTTGCTCAACCTGTGAAATACATCCACTTCTGGAAGACAAGAAAACATGTGTTGGAACACAGAAGAACACTCTCAGCCCAGGGTGAGGGGACAACTTGAAAGAGCATTTCTACCATTTGACCCTAGGTGGCTGCATGGGCTGAGCAGGCACCAAAGAGCCGAGTAGGCAGATTAACGCTTGCGTAGCTTTGTAACTTCTCCCTAGTAATGGCCAAAAGCAGATGCTTAAGGTAATAATAAAAGCAACAGTTAAGATTAATACTTCCTCTGATACATACCCTAGTTTCTAATGAATCAGTGGTCATGGACTTTTTGATCCTGATGTTAAAGTACATATTGAGAATGTAATACCCTTTGATGGACTTTCTTCAACTTATCTAACCTCTTCTTGAAATCCATTTCTACTTTTGGTATGCACAACATCTTGCAACAGTGTGCTCAGCAACATGTAAGAAAATATATTTGTTTTATAAGAATGGATTCTCCATTTAAATTCACCTCCCCTGAACTATAGTTTTATAAAATTCCCTTTATACCACTTTTTTTTTCCCCCCAAAGCTGAAAAAAGCCCTTGGTATATTTAGTGTCTCCTCACTTAAAACTTATCCCAATCTTGTGACCCTTCTTGGTATTTTTCTAGTTCTATTATACATGCTTTCTGAAAAAGGATGACCAGAAATATACATGCCATGCACATATGTGGATTTGTACAACTCCATAACGGTGTTTTTATTTTTGTTAGTTTATTCCTTTCCTAATAAACCCTAACCTTCTATTTGCCTTTCAACTGTCAACAAGATTTGGGCTGACATTTTCAGCAATTCACTCACCATGACATAAACTATTTCCTGACCAGTATGGGAGACCACTACCACACACGCATCATTAGCTGGTTTTCCCCTATGTGCAGTACTTGGCATTTATCACCACTGATTTTCAAATTGTCCATTCTACTGTCTAGTCACTCACTTCCGTGAGACTTTCTGCAACTTCAGAGGTGACAATTTAATTCTCACTTTTGTTTCTTATCTTTTAATTAGTTGTCATCAATGAGGAAGCTTTTTTCTGCACTTACGTCTTGAGAGTATTTTTCAGAACTTTTGCTAAGGGTTCTTGTCAAATATTTTGAAAAGCTCAGCGTCCTGCATTAACCATCTCGCCCATCTTCGCATGTCATTGCTTAGTTTGATTTGTAAGACAAAACTTTCTTTTATGAAAGCAGTGCTTAGTCTCCCTCCTTATAAACACAAAACGTGTCATATGGCTACTAATTCTATTCCATGTACTCTCTCTTCCAGACCAGCCTGTTGCAGTAGTCTGTAGTACCCCTTTTGGTCATTTTAAAATATCGGCATACTACTTACCATCTTCCTTCAGTAAGGCAATGTAATAGATTAAAAGATTATTCATTATAGTTAGTATTTCAACAATTTTATAGCTGAGCTTCTTCACAATTCTTGGGAGAATACCTGCAGGTACTATTAGTTTTGTTAAGGGCTTCTGTCTTATGCTATAATGCTTACAAAGACTATGATTTCTACATCACCATAACATTTTCCAAGAAATGTTTTTGTTTAACCCAAAGTGTTGATGTAATTTCTCACAGAAAGCAAAAAGGATGTACCATTCAAAAAAAAAAAAGTAATTTTCATGGTCTCATATCTGAAAGCCTCCAAGTTATTCAGCTAGTCAGGAGTCAAGGGAAGAAGGTCTCTATCTTGCCTTGGGAACAAGTTTTACTTTAACACATTCTTAAATGTATACTAAGCCTTAAGAGACAGAATAACTATAGCTTGTGGCTATATCAAAGAAGCCACACCATCAATGCTTCCCACTCTCTCATGGTAGATTAAAAGGACATGAATCAACCTGAAGGCTGGATAATTAAATATTTATACAAGCTGTTTCAGGAGCTCTGCTCTGCATGGTTTTGCAGCTTTAGTTTCCCCTTTTGTTGGCATGAGAAACTTGCCCAAACTCAGTTCAGCTGCAGACTATAAACAGAATGAGGTTAATCATAATTTGTGCAGAGCACAATCAAATAAAACTCCTCCTTAATATGTATATGTAGTGTTTGCTGGTGACTACAAAGTGCTAGACCTTTGATATACAGGGTTGTATATGAAATATATTCTGATATACAGAACACTTGATATATATATTCAAGTATTCTGCTACAGCTCAGACACTGTTCCTTACAGCATAATCATATTCTGAAAGTTACATATGGTTCACTGTTGCCAAATACAACTTGCTAAAACTAACAAAGAACAATTTTAGGGACGGAGCTGATACCAAATTGCTTCCTTTGCTAATGCTTCCACGTAGCAACCGTTCACAGCTAGTCTTGGCTGTAAGGTTTATCACATCCTTTGTGTGTAATCTTTTTTCCCCCCTGAAGAAGATTGCTAATCAAAAGCTAAAGGCATGAAGAAAGGTGGAGAAGAAACTGTAACAAAACTCTGCATTTAAGCAAGATGGAAAATAGGAGAAAACAGTACAAATTACCAAAGCACTACAGGTCATTGTTATATAAAGGATTAAAGTAGGAGATCACCTACAACTAATTACAAATTGTTAATTATTGTGATTAACAGACAGTTTCCACTGTCTTCCCTTTAATGCTTTGATGTATACTTCAACTTCTAAAATTTGTCTGAGACAACATGAATAGTATTATGTGATTTAAGTCTAACATAGTTGTCACCATGATTCCTCAGAAACACACCACGTTCCTGTCAACCCCAATTCTCCTCGGCTGAACTGATATACCATGACACAGCAGTGTGCCATAGACAGTCCTGTAACATGATCCTTCAAGATACGCAATACTGAACAATATGAAAATTACTAGGTGATGAAGTTATCATAGCACAATAGCATAAAGAGATGTCAGTTTGTGCTTTGCCTTGTATTGCCTCTATAATCTCTTGCTTCACCTGCCCTTTTTCCACCTCACAGATTTGGGACACCAATATCCGTGCAGGCCCTTTGCTCAATACACAAAGATGGAGATGACTGGATATAAGCCACAGTTGCCTTCCCCTTCTCTTGGCACTCTTCCCTGGTTGGACCATTATCTTCTGTGAAGATAGAAGCTTCTGCTAAGACAGAAGCTCTATACTTAAAGAGGATGCAAGAGAGAAGACAACCTCAGACTACTCAGTGCTAACTTGTGGTGCAGCATTTATCAAGGGAATCAAGATCTTCCAGGCACAGGTTCTGGTCCCCTCAGCATGTTGAGATCAGCTGGGAAGTAAGTTAGTGAAGAGAGACATTCTCACACAGAGCCCCCTCAAATTACTGTTTGTCCAAAATTTAAATTTAGTACTGAAAGATTCAAATAGCATCTCCTTTTACAAATACAAAAGGCAGAGTTCCAGAACCTGGTGAAAAAAACTCAAGAGTTCCAACTAAAGGTTTTCTTCACATGAACCTTGACAGTAGAAAAATGTTTTGGTTATTTTACACCACCTCTGACCTTTTTTTGCTTCAAAACATGTATTTCATTCACTAGAGACAAAACTTGAGTAAAATTACTTGTAAACAAAAGGACAGTAACACAATGATTCCCTTAATTGTTTAAGAAATTATTTTAAAGGTACACAGTTGCTGAAACAGATTTGCAAGTACATTTACAATATTCACATTATCTAACCAGCAGTGATACTGATGGGGAAGGAATGGCTAACGTCAACAGGGATGTCAGCATAATATTATGCTGGTGGAAGAGATTAGCACAGCTTTTTTTTTTTTTTTTAAAATTGTGTTTATGGTCTACAGGAAGTGGAACTGTAGTCACTGCTTCTGCCTTTCTCTGTACCTCTTGAAGTTTACATATGTAAGATGACATGTAAACTGTTCCCTTACTCACTCCTACCCTCCCAATTCATACCTGTGATGTCAAAGTGCTTTAGTTGCAGATTTATTTCTACCCTAAGCAAGAGATAGATGCATGGAAAAAACATTAAAAACAGAATTACAAAGTCAAGGACAACCTCCAATGCTACAACCATGGACTACCTCTTCCTCCTGCTTGGCATAAATGAAATTCCACTATCTACTGCAGAACCTATTCAATATGTTTCCAGTAAAGATCAGCAGTAGTATGTGGGCCATCACCATTACACATTTTTCAACTTAATTAAAAATAATCCAAGGCCAGTTGTCAAAGAAATGGTGTTTTGATGTTGGGTTTTGTTTGGTTTTTTTGTTTTTTTAAAAGTCAGCCTTTAACAAGCTGTTGATTATAGAAAGCAGGAAATCTGACACGAGGTGGCTGAAGGCTAGTAGCTAGGCACGTAAGAAAAGAATGCATAGACCTTTTGCTGCTTCAGACTCTGGAGTCTCTGGCTGATTTGATTTCATGACTGCTCTGTACAGATAGCTGACATTACTAAATGCTACTCCAGTATCAACTTGTTAAATTTGAACCCAGACTCAGCATATCAATATACTAGGCCAGACTAACTGGAGTCAAGAGAAATATTTTGGGAGTTGTCTATTTTTAAATAAGTCACAATACACCATGATAATTAACTGGACTATATAATTAAATGATTGCCATAGAATCTATTTGTCACAAAGACTGTAACAGCAAATACAATAGTATTTATCTATTTTATTCCAGTGAATTGCTGAACTGCTATTAAGTCAACTATGGGTTTTGCTTGGTTTGGTGGGGGAAGCTTTTAAATTTTTTGATAACATGTTTTATAGGATATTCTATAAGAACCGATTTTACGTAAAGACTGAAAGGGCCATTTCAGGACTGAAAGGGTCCTGTGCCTGTTGTTGCATAAACGAATCTGAAACAAGTATACTGCTATAAAACCTTTAGTGTCTAGTTTTCTGATGTCAGAGATCTTTTTAATTTGTATGTAGATATGGCACAAATCTAAATATTTGCAAATACGTGAAAAGTACAAGATAACGACAACAATCTGGGATTCAGACTCCTTTTTTCTATTATTTTTAATTTTTAAACTTGTCTCTCTCATCGTCTAGTCAGAAGATGAAATCTTAAGAATTCAGGAAGCTTAAAATAGGCTGCCACATTAACATAGTAAAAATGCTCAACTACCACAGAAGCATGCTATCCAGTGCTTTAAAAAGTTAAGTTTCCTTAGATTTTATGTCAATCCACTGTAAACACCGCTCGTGGGAACTGAAACAAACTACTGTCAGTCCAGTGTCCTACGAGGTTTTCTGGAAATGTTTGCTAACAATCTAATCCTGAACTTGGATTCTATCTAAATTGAATTTATTAAAATTCACTCAGTATTAAAATATAAAATATCTTACATATCAACTGCCATTAAACACAGAGGCTAGCAGTGCAAGTTGACGAGAAATGTACTTGAAGTGCACGTCTCAAGATGTTTTCCTTTTTACAATATACTTTTTAAAAATAACTAGATCCAGACTACTTAAAATATGTCATAATCTGTTTGTGCTTATTGTGGAATTTACCATCAACTTTACAGTTTGATTTTGGGATGAGGAATCACCAAACAAGACGCATAGTGATTACCTGTGATCCACTGTGAGCTTTATAATGAAGCTTAAACATAGATCACAGTTTTACAAGAAGGAAAGTGCATTTTTCTTCAAACTCTTTTTAACCAAAAAGCAATACAAAATTCCAAAGAAATAAAAAAATGTAGAATCAGCAGGCACTACTCTAAGGGCAACAACAGACTGAAAATTACAGGCAAATACCTCCAAGGTAGTTCTATTACTAGTTTAGAAAGGGACTGTCATAACTATAGATCTTTGGCAGAAAGCCTTTTGCTTAAACAAGCATGTTAGTTAAATGGTAGTAGTGTCAATTTGTAGAGAATGAGATTTTAAAACAATTTTGGTAAACATTAATTGTTGCACTTTTATCAGCATTCACAATTAAAACTAATATATAAAATTCAGATCGTTCAAGTCTTCACAATGTTATTCAAACAAGTCTTAAAATCCACATTTCATGTGTTTTATGCCTTACTAACAATATAAGCTGCCTTAAGAGTTAATAAGAGCAAACACACTTCTGCA
This sequence comes from Calonectris borealis, assembly GCF_964195595.1. NCBI lineage: Eukaryota > Metazoa > Chordata > Aves > Procellariiformes > Procellariidae > Calonectris > Calonectris borealis. The sequence goes on from NC_134322.1 coordinate 15,415,840, forward strand.
GTTTAGCTGAACATTGAGTTTCATTACCAAAAAAATATATTTGATATAAGCCTTCTAGACCCAAGTACTATAATTTGAACAGCAATGTTGTTGGGAGAGGTATTAAGTTACAGTGTACTGCTCAGGCTGAAGTAGTGGTTGGAAGGAAGAAGGAAAAAAAAAAAAAAAAAGGAGAGGAAACTCTGAAAATTCCTGTGGTTCAGGGTGTATACAGAAACAAATGGTATTTACAGTTCCTCTGTTCAAATATTACTTATCTTTAATTCTACATACACCAAACTGTTCTGTAAAATAAAGCCTATATGAGGTAAACCTAAAAGGCTCTACAACAATCCAGTCATTTTTACCCTTTTTATATGCAAACAATTTTAGTAATTACTATTAATTTATTGAGAAGTAAAGTTATGTATTTAAAACTACAAAACTTCATCTGAAGTTTAAATAATTCCCATGTCTAGATAACTAGACAAGAAAATCCCTTTGAGTTCATGTAAACAGGAAATTATTGTTTATAATATATTAAATACAGGTACTTCACTGTAAGACCTATTCATCTATGCTATTGTATGTACCATATTCTAAGAAGCAAATCTAAAAACCAAAGATGCTAGAAAAATTAACTTCCTAATGGTGACCGATTGACACCATTAGGAAATTCTGATATCGTTGCGTTTAAGTCTTGACTGTAAATTTTATTATTTTCCAGTTAAATTTCAGCTGTAAAACACTGTCAAATTTTTCTATAAACCAGGACACTCACCTTATGGGGCCTCCACAAAGAAGTGCTAGACATTTCCCTTTTAGAGGTTCCATATCTTTTCTTAACACCAGTTGTTTTTCCTTCATTCCCAGGTTTGAACTGTATGTGCAACTGAGACGTCCTTGCACTATGACACTTGTATTTAAGGCTGGATAAACAGCAAGAAACTTTTTGACGTGATCCTTCCAGCGAAACACTTCTTTGCAAAACGTGGTGGGTTTTGCTCATCTGTGCATTCGGTCTTTCTAGTTCATTTATATTAGTCTGATATTCTGAATCTATTTTTGAGGGTAAACATGCAGATGTGCTACGTGCCAGTTTTAAATGAGGGTATTTTGCACTGGAGTTCAGATTTAACTCTGGACTGCAACAGCTGTTAACCATTTCGCTGCTCGATGCAAATGCTCTTTGAGTGAGATGAACTGAAATACATGAGAAGCCATCAGATACTTCTTCACAAGTTGCCTGCTCGGAACTATTCAAAATTTGACTTTTGTCCTGTAACGATGTATTCAAGTAAAGCGGTCGAATGTCTCTGACTTCGCCAGAAGAGCAAACGGTTTTAGACAGTCGAAGTCCACTGACTGCTGTTGAAAGGAATCCCTTGGAAATGGTTTGATCTTCTTTTTGTGCCAGCTCACTAGGAGAAATAATTAGTTTATGGGATGTTTGATAGGCGCCTCTACGTGGTAGTTGACCTGAGCCTACTGGAGAAGCTGGAGGAGTACTGGAAGGACTCCTAGGGAAAATAACCAGTGACGAACAACGTCGCAGTGGAATTTTAGTTTTCTTCCTCACTGACAAAGCATCTTGGTCAAAAGTAGTATTACTTCTACACAGAGTTTCCTGAGATGAGTTGTTCCTATAGGGATTACATTTGTTTATAGTGCTTCTATATGAAGAATCACCATGTACAACACTACTACAGAAAGTACCATCACTTGTCGAAAGAGTGCCACTACCACTGTCGCTGATGACACTGTTACTATATGAACCTCCATCACTTGTGGTACTTGCACATGATCCGTAGTCACTGCCAGCACTGCTGAACGATCCACTGTCACTGGCTGCAATACTGCCAAGACTGCCATTGCACAGAGCAGTATTGCTCAGAAGGCCATCATTAGATCGATGATCAACGACAATTCTAGCACCACAATTTCCTTCATTGCTAATGCCAATGAATGAAGTGTCTTCACCAGTAGCTACAGGATCACCAGACCGAAAACATCCACTATACTTTCTAGACTGTAGAGAAATGTGCAGTGAGGTGCTCTTTTTTATTTGCAATGAAGAAACAGTTGCATTTTCCTCTTGATTAATAACTTGTTGCATTACAGGTGCATAAGCAACTTGTCTAGGAGTCAGTTTCATTTGTGTAACATTAGGTGCAGAATTCTGCGATTTTTTGAAATACATACAATTGTTACTATCCAAAGCATCTTCAGAGGTTTCCGATAATGGATCTGTGTTGCTTCTTTGGGTAGCAAAATGCAATCTTAACCGTCGTGCCATTTGTTCTCATTTCCACACATGTTAGCAAATGAAAACCACAAAGATCCTTCAGCAGAAAGGCTACAGGCAGCTGCACAGAACCTAGAGCTAGTACATCACAACAGTAAAAGCCCATAAAAGTTGCAGTCTTTGTCCTACTTTCTACAAGATACTAGTGTTAAAAAAAAAACTGTACCTCTTGAAATAAGTCAGCCATTCGTTGAACTGCAGTTTCTGGACCGTCTTTGATTGCTTGCAGTCAGAAAGCATTCATTTACAAAGCACTTACGTTCCAACGACCTCAGTTGCAACACACTGACAAGCACTGCTGACCTTGTTTCAATTATACCTTCTGTAATTTGCATAAATGAATACAATAATAAACTTCCAGTACTTCCAAGTTTAAAACAGCAACTCCTGCTGCAGCTGCACTAGCTGAGTCAATGTGTCCGTACTTTCCTCAGCAGCGTATGACTACTAATATTTTTACCCATAGGTTTAGAATTACAGGAAGTTGGTAGGAATGAAGTCCCATATAATTGAGTATCAAGTCTAGGATTGAATTTCCAAATAGTAACCATGCTAGCAAACTGCTGAGGTCTGAATTATGCATAAACCAGTGAAATAAGCCTCCTTCCCCTTAAAAAAAAAAGAAAATCTTTCTGCACTATTTAAATAAAACTTGAAAGAAACCTGGCATTATTTTGCAATCTACACGCTGTTAAGCAATCACACTTTCTAAAGATTTGGACATATTAGAAACCTCTCCTGCCAATTAATTCGTAATTTTTAGTGAGGTGCAACGGAATTAGAACCACAAGTTATTCTGATTAATAATTTGGCATTTATTTTCAGCCGACCATGTTAACCTTTTATTTTATATTTTAACCTTTCCAAATTACAGCTGTTAAAGGTAGAAAGAAACAAAAGTATTCTTACAAATTTAACCACCTCATCTTGTTTGCTGGAAGCCCACAATAAGGGGACATTTATTAGAATTCAATATGGCATGCAAATATATGACCAGCTATGCAAACTTTAGAACACTGAGCTAAGTATGCACAGAGATAAATATGATTACCAAGCACAATTACAGAAGAAAGCTGTTCTGTATAATTATATACAAACTGTCTCATACATTCATAGCTAATTACTAATTTATTTTTATTTTTTTAGATAAAATGAGCAGCATGTCAAGAAGTTAATATACTGTCAACTCTTACAAGAGTAATGGGATTGAGAATTCCTACAAAATGTTTCACTGGCTCACATAGTCTGAAAAGGTCCTTTGCTGGCACCTAGTGGGACTTTTGAAAAAAGGCAATCTTGAATCTCGCTGTTAAGTGGGGTTTTTGGTTTTTTGGTGTGTTTTTTTTTTGTTTTGGTGTTTGTTTTTTTTAAAAAACAAACATTTGGCTATGAATGTACTTTTGAATACAGAAGCCGTATATGATGCAGTACTAAACGCTACCACACTAACACAAAATTACTTAGTGCTGCTGAAAAAGTGCAAACAGAAGAGAACACTAGGCCATTTATACTTTTATAGGTCATACTACTAGGTTTTTTTTCTGCTCCATGTTTATTTAACCTTTACTGTATTTTAAGCTAGAAGGCAGTAAAATTAACATTTATACCTCCTTCCCAAAAAAGAGCCAAGAATCAAATTCACAGCACCCTGTTTGCAAGCAACAAATTTGTTTTCTAATTATACTTCAGGGCTTACTTAACCTCCGTTACCTGAATTCCATGATTAGAATGCAGCAATAAATGAATACAGGCTTATTCATAAAAAGCCAAAAAATACAATAGTTCATTTATTTCATTATGCTTTACCAACTGGACTTCTTCTAATGTTATATGTTGGAGGGGGACTGGGATGGGGGGGGCGGGGGGAGAAGAGGAAAGGAAAATACCATTAAAGATTCTTTTGGTCACAGTTTCAAAAAGTTACATTTGAACTTCAAGCAATACACTAAAAAAAAACAAAAACAAAAAACCAGCAAAACCCCCTCCCTAAGATATGTGAGTGAAGAGTAAAAAATGCATGTCTTAAAGCTCCTTTTCTCCCCAATAAAAAATTACGAACAGCACAATTTGTAACATGTTAGTGTGATACACAACAAATTGCAACCACTTTATGAGAGATACCGCTAGCTTAGTGAAAGAAAGCACACTTTCTCCCCCAATAGATGATCTGAAATGTTTTTCCAATTTTACTAAAGAAACCTCTAAGAAAATGATAAGCTGACATATTTTGGTAACTCAGGCTTAAGATTTAAGTGAAATTTCTCAAAATGTCACTCTTCCTTAGGTATACTGTACAGGTATAGCAGCCAACTACAGCTTCCTTAGTCAGCATAAAATGGCTTTTAAAATGCAAAATTCTGTCTTGGTGAATTAGAGTTGACATAAAAATAAATAAAAAATAATAATTTTTTAAAAGTACCAATAGCTCCATTCAAATCTTAAAATCATCGACTTCTTCAGTATCAGTAACAGATTTTGGCACTTCATTTGAAACATACATAATTGTGACAAGTTATTTTAAGACAGGAAGAGATAGCCAAAAGTCTATGGACCCTTCACTGGTCCATCTCATAAACGATCTCGTCCTTCTTGACAGATTTTTCTAATGTGTTTTTAAAGACAACCATAATTGACTCCACAAACTGCTCAAGCCCTTTATTCTACTAATGGTTTGCAACAAGTCAGCAGAACAAAACAGATTTAGTGTTCCCTTACCAAATCCAAGACAGGCTATCTTTGAAAAGTTTTAAAGCTATTACAGAAAGATTTTAAAACTCCAACTGTTGGTGATATAACCAATGCAGCAGGACTTTGAATTTAAGCCTAACATTGAAGAAGATATGTTTTGAGCCTGGTTTTCAAGAAAGCAACATTTCTTAAAAACAAAAAGCAGAGACTTCAGGCTTCAGTTTATCCCCAAAAGTTATTCCCCAAAAGGGAGTAAAAGCACTTGGGACAAATACAGAGGAAATTATTCGTTGGAAGGACGGTCTCACAAATGTAAGAGAATTTCAGTTTTATCAGCTTGCTCACATCTAGAGTTTAAACAGTCATCCAATAGGTAGAAGAAAGAAAGGCTAACACTGAAGCCCACTAAAATAATGAAAGATGAAACACCTTCTGGTCATAGCTGTGTATCCTAGTGAAAGACTGCAAGGTACCTATGAGTTTTGACATGTGAAGATGAATTAATAGAAGTGGGGGAGCTTGTCAACGCTAAACAACAATCACAGCTAAGGCAACAATTTGACTGACTTAAAGCAGCTCAAGACATCTGGGATAGAAACTTAGTGTTTCTGAGAGCAAGCTAAAGAGAAATGGGGAGACAGCCTTTTCCATTCACCAAATGAGGAGATGGAAAAGATAAAAAATATTGGGGTTATTGTAGAACTATAGTGACTGATGAGGTCGTGATGCTTTGAGCTCTAAATATAATCATACATAGGAAACAAAGCACCATTTCAAAGTTGATACCAATAAAATGTTTTATCGGTTCCTCTCCCATAAGCAAACAGGCCAAACAACTTATCTACTCTAGATTAGAGAAAGAATGCTAAGGAATTCTCTTGTGGAAACCACAGAGAAAGCATTGGCCTTCTCCCAAAAAAATCAGGAATCTGACTTTGTAATCATGCCTTCTGGTTTCCAGGGGGTGGCAGTAATGTTCCAATGACTAACAGACAAAGTACTTTGACTTCATGAAGAATACATTGTAGCCCATAGCATCATGTTGAAATGAACATCTGAGCATCCTGAAAAATCATATTTAACACGCCATGTAAGCCACAAATGCTGGTGATTCCTTTTAAAATTATTTAAAAAAAAAAAAAAAAAAAAGAGACACCATATTTGAAATACTTGGGACAGGTAATACCACCAGTGAAAAAGTAAATGGTTTGGGGACTGTGTCATGTCTATAACCAAGAAACAAGCTGCTTCTTTCTTAAATCTAATATTTTAAACAGTTTGTACTTATATTTACAAACATTTTCACTCTTCCCAACTTTAGCAGAGCAGCACCTCCACAAAAGATACAATAGATTACTGAATATATGCAGAAAGCATTAGGAAAAAATAGTAAATTTTTCATAGCCAACACACTATTCAAGCACAAAGAGATCCTTTATAATGGCTATCAGAATGAACCTGTGTTTGAAGTACAAACTAAAGAGCACACAATCCCTCCTATAAGTTTCAAACTATTGCAGAAGGAAAAGGTATGTATTCCAGTGAGAAGGAATGTCTGTGAAGTGGCCCTAGGATGCAAGTGTCATGATTGTACTGCTACCAGCCTTATTCATTTACAATAAAACAGACATAAAGATAGACAAGTAGACATCTTCACACGTAAAATGAGAGCATGGTCAGAGGAGGAGTTTTGATTTCACTGAGGAAATAAATGCACAAGCTATCCCTATCTTACTTATGCCCTGCCATTCAGAGAGTGATACCTATCTACAAGATCACAATCCACTGTCCACTTGTTAAGATTTCCAAAGAAAATGGACACATGCTTCGTTTCATGCTACTCCTCACACATTGAAGAAGCTTCTCACACTGTGTACAGAGATAATTACGTTGTCAATACTACTTTGTGGGAAAAATAAACATTCAATGAGGAGCTTTCAATATCACTGAAGAATTTGGCCATATCATTTGAAAAGCACTATAAAAGAACGACGCTTTTATGAGTTAAAGCACATCAGAAGTTAAGAATAATAATATAACTGCTTCAGAGCATCACAAAGTGTGGTAATGTCAGATAAGTAAACGAATCAGGTCTGCCTTTAGCTTTAGGTTTCATTATAGAAGTTAAGATTGTTTGGTGTGGTTTTTTTATCCATGTTGAATCCAGATGAACTTACTTTCATTCAAGTCTTTAATACATTGCGATATTAACACGAAAGGACCTACCAAACGGTTTTCATCAAATACTTCAAAAAGGAGTCTGTGTTTTTGAGGATTAACCTAGGAAGAAGAAATACATTAATAGTTAAAATATATGCTGAATTCCAACATTTGTCTTCAGCAAAATCTCTATGTTTATGCAGGAGGAAAGAAATACATAAGACCTAAATTAAACAGCAAATCTATACCTTGCTGCCATTTCACTATGCAACACATTTCTACCAGAACCAATGAGCCAAGACTGGTGCTATCCCAAACTGTTTTTAAATCCATGTTCATGTTTTTAAACATTCATGGAATACAGAAGATAACATCAAGACTGAAAATTTAACTCTGGCACAAATAAAAATGTTAACAAATGTATTTCTAAGGAAAGCAGTTTGTGAGCCTTTTTGAACATTAATTATAGATGTATTTCTGATTTTAAGCTGAAGTAGTGAGAAAATGTTTTTCCTAATATGTTAATATAATATTCAACATAGGTAATAAGGCTGTAAAACACACTTACCCTAAATAAGAGTTCTTCATTCCACTTCGGGTTTAAGGACTATATGGGGGTGGGGGAATAAATAAAAAAAAAAAAAAAAAAAAAAGGAAGACAGCATTGGTTATAGCGACAATTCTGTATCGGTGTCTTTTTTGATGTTTTACATCTGTTTTATTCCATGTTACAAACCAGTTAAGAAGAAAGTACAAAAGCTTTAACCTTGCTATTGCAGGTATAAGTCATAGGAGTCTTACACTGTTTAACACAGTGCAGAATGGAGACAATTTATGCAAGTATTCTCAGATTTTGGCTAACACCGTGGATGCAGAGGAGGGCCCATTATACAGTCCAAATGAGTTAATTTATGGTATGTCTTCAGTAATAATCACTGCCTTCTCCTCAGTCCACTATCCACATATCTTACATGCAAACTTATATTAATCCTGACATTAGGAACTCTTTGCAAATGCAAAATCTCTCAACAAGGTAATCCAGACAGACCAGGCACAGGTGGGCCAAACACAATATAACCTGCTCAACTAGACACATCTTTCAATTGTGGCGATTTTTAAAAATACTAGAGATACTTTGAACTCTCATCATAGCTAAACTAACAGTTACCAACGTGAAGGGAAAATGCATGAGTGATCTCATAATACAAATCACAGCCACTATCTGAGAACAACGATTTGGAAGAGTACTTTCTCTCTCATGTATACAATTTTTCATTTTTAGTTGATGTAATGTAAGTTACCAGTACTAACACTGACTTTTTCCTGCAGGTATTCTAGAGAAACGAGTAGTATAATGATCCAGGTGAACTGTGCAATCTGATGTTGAAACACAATAAATTGTATTTTTGTTTCAAACATAAAAAAAGATAAAAATCATACAGCCAGAAGGAGCGTAAGAAGTCGTACAGCAAGAAAGAGAGTAAGAAGTCGTACAGCAAGAGAGATTCTGCTGATCATTAAAGATCTCAGAATATCAGAACAATCCAGTATTTCCATGAATGATGTAGTTTTGAATCAGTTCTCACCTTATATTCCTTAGTGTTTCTCTACCTTTCACTAAAATTATCGAAGGGAAAATACAAAAATAATGCCATGAACAGAGAAATAGAGTAGGCCATGGAATATTCCTTTCTCTATGTCTGTTCACTCAAGTACATTAATTGTCATATTTCCTGTAGCATTAACCTTTCCTCTAGAGTCTGATCAAAAAACAATCAAAACCACCACACCCACAAAGATAAGACAACTAACCTTTTTAATAGTTTTTGTCTGAACACTGGTAAGGACTCCATTCACTGGATCATACACTGTCAGTTTCACATATGGGTCACTGGGAGGGGGAAAGAAAAAGATAAGCATGCTGCTATATATCCTTTTTTGTCAGCATTATTAGCAGTTGAGTTTTAAAAGGTTTAAATTAATAGAAGCTGTGAAACTAGGAGTTACAATTACTTTATGAACAGCATATGCATTTGTACCTACAATCATTTTCTAAATAGTTTTAGGGATAAAACTAATCTAAATATCGTTACTGATTATGACCATACTAGCTATGCCATTTTGTATTCTGTATATCACCACAACTTGATTCTCTCTCCTCTTTCACAGTTGTTACTTCATGAGAACAGATTAAATAAATCCTCATGCATTTCAACAATACACACATGAAAAAAATCAGTTGTGATTGATAAAGCTTAAAGTATTAAATCTCTTGTTTTTAACAATTTAAAACACCTGGAATTTGAGGTACTTCCTTGAACATGCAATATTTTTACTAAATGTTCTATCAGTTTCACAGACTTTGAGTTTAACCTGAATTTTTCTGTTAATGAAGGTGTCCTAATATGGTTGCTTAAAATGGCCTACTGCCTCAGATTTTTCTTCTCCTTCCTGTGGTACAATAAACAACAGATTATATGAATATCCACTTTTCATGAACAGAGTCAAGGCATTCAATTGCTCAAACAGACTATTAACAAAAGATGACCAAGACTGTCTGCCATACAGCAAAAGAGCATACGTTTTTCACATATTTAAGTTATGATGAGAAAAGCTGCCCTATTTTTGTTTGAAGTAAAAACAATTGCACGTGAAAAAAAAATTGAAGAGAGACTGTCTGGCTTCAGGGAAAATATGAATATCACAAGAGAAATTTTTCTAATGCTAAACTGATGTCACACGTAACAATTTTGCTAGTGCTAAAGTAACAGCATTCCTGTACATATGCCAAAGCAGCTGACAGCAGAACTAGTACTAAACCCATCAGTACTTTTCTAGACTCTCTGTACACAGGCCAGAAGAAAAAGCAGCTTTAGTAAAAGCTGCATGCTGCCACTTGCCAATTCTACAAGATCCTACAAAGCATTTCAATTACAAAGTCTGATCTTTCCTGTGGTAAGTGTTAAGCCACTTTGATTGTTAACTTTTAAATTTGTACATACCCAGAGCCTGCAGCCACTGGCATGGGTTTACCACATCTATAGAATTGGTTCCTCTGCATATAATTTGAGTTGAAATAGTCTTGTTGCTACCAGTGTTTAGTGTTGTGTTCATTCCAAGTCTTTAAAGCACAGATGAGACAATTTTGATTATAACTGACCTCGTTATTTTAGCTGCAGTCTGCCTGAGGTAAAATATATACCTGTATCTATCCTCGATGGCAGAACTATTTTACCATGCAGAGAACTAAACCTTCCCACACATTGTTTTGCCAATGCATAAGATCTGCCCAAGTGACTCTTGGGCAAGAAAACAGATATCTTCATGTTTACATAGTCTCTGATCATTTTATAAGGTTACCAGTAAAAACAGTTCTGATTTTTTTTGGAAAGAGGCACAGAAGGATTTACTAAGATCTAAACAGCTGTGGAAAGAAAATAAAGAAGCAGCTATCCCTTAATACATTAACAACATATATTCTTACCTGGCTCCTAAGATATCCTTCTTGGCCAGGCCAATTCCAGCTATAACCTTCACCCTGACAATTCGCGTGTTCTCCTAAAATACAAAATAACATAATCAAGATGCATTCAGATTTATTTTTCAGATCTATTTTTAATTTATAAAGCTAAAGCAATTATTGGCATAATTTTGAATTTGCACTGAAAACTATAGACTAAGTAATGCAGTTACTTTGTCTGATATAAACAGCTTCAAGTTTCAGTAGCAAATCCATTCTACCTTTACCCATTTTAAAGTCTTATCACCATCGTATCCACATATGACAGTAGACACAGAATCCAAAAAACTGGATAAGTCAATACAGTAGGGTTTGGGGTTTTTAAAATTAATTTTATTTTGTTTCTCGTCATTCTAAAGGAGTGGGATTTTTATTTGAGTTAGGGTGCTTAATTCCACAGGACAGGATTGTTTACCTAGCATACCACTGTTCCTGCCAGCTGCCTTTCCAAAATTCCGAATTGTTCTGCCAGCGGCAGTCACCATTTTCCCCAGCGAGCCTTGCCATGCACTTGTACCAGATCGGATGCAGTATCCACATACTCCATAGCACACACATGAAGATCTTCTCCTAGGGCAATGGTAAGAGCAAGCTGCTATTGCCACAATTCATATAGCCCAGTGATTTCTACTGCTCCCAACTGCTCGCAGGAAGGAGAGCATCTGGGAGCAGTTTCCACGAGCAGTTCCTGTGTTTCTCAGCAGGCAATTCTTAGCCATCTTTTCTACAGAGTAGAAAGGCAAGGACCTTTGTGAGAACATGCTCTGAACAGCATAACAATTTTTGGTGCACATGGGCATGATCTGTTAGAATGCAAGGAATGGGTTGCTATTTACATCTCACTAGCCGTTCAAGCGAGTTGCATTAAACACTCAGACAAATGCATATGGAGCGAGCAAGTTTTCACCTAATGGTATCTCGGCATTCATCAGAGGATGGAAAATAGACTCTGACCATAAATTTATTTCCTGAGGGGAATTAAAAGAATATCAACTTTATCAGAACAGATCAATAAAAAAGTAAAGAACTCTGGAAAAAGGCAAGAATAAAGAATTCTTACATCTATTTTTATTTTAAAGCACAGAGAGGCCACGGTCAAAATATTGGGATTTCTGAAATGATGTGTCAGCAGGGTATGAGATTTTTAAAAACCGAAAAACTATTTCAGTTACACATTATTCAAATTACAGCTTCACAAGAGTGACGTAAGTGATTGCACTCCTCCTGTTAATTAACATAGCTGTGCAGAGTCTTACATGGCTCATCTGATAAGCTACTGAATTCAAGAAGGGAAAAAAATCCCAACAGCTGTGACCATGTCAGAGGAAGAAGACAAATGAGCACTGTTTCTCTGGAAAGCAAAAAGCTTTGCAGATGAAGGACCGTCTGTAGGCAATGGCTAGTCAGAGACGCTTGTGAGGAAAGCTGATCCAATCTAGGTGGTTAAGGAGTTAAACAGATACCAAGAGCAATGGGTGAAGCAGCAGATGTTGTCCCTGGGGCCTTCCTGAATTCCACATTTGAAAGTGCTTTCAAAAGGAGACACGTAGGAAGCACTCAAAGTTTGCTTTATCATTGGTCTCCTATATAACCACAGGGCTGGACTCCTTAACCAATACCAATTGGAGGGATTCGTAAAGCTAGCAGAGAGAATTGCATGCTAATCCTGAGGCACAGACTACCGGCTAACAAGGTAATGCTGAAAACAAACCACTAAATAATTTTTTTTTTTTTTTTTTTTAAAAGTAAGCAAGTTTCTCCCACCCTCTATAGTTAGAGATGATTGCCAGGTGACTGAGATGAACATCCACAATATCCACTTACTGACAAAACAGTCAATTGGCCAAGACAATTCCAGCCAAATCACAAGTCTATCTTCCACCTTCACCTCAAAGAAAATTGTCTCCTACTAGGAAATCTAATAGTTCAGAAAAGAAAGACCTAACAACCAGCCTCACCCAGCATTGACCACTAGTAGGTGTCCTAAGCTTTCAAAATTCTTAGTCATGATCAGGCTTTAAGGCACATAACATTACCAATATGTTTTATGACAGCAACAGAACTGACCAGATTTAAGAAAAAATAAGTATAAAACTATGTTGGCATCAAGTTAAGAAGTGCCATTTGTTAATATTTTTGTATATCACAAATATCCTAAAATATCCATCCTTGTCTTACATTCCAAAACAGCGTCCGATTTATCTTCTGTCAATTACCTGGCTTCAGTGACATTCAACACCAGCGAGTTTCAGAGACTACTCAAGCTGAAGAGTATCATGGGTGCATCTCCGCTTTCGCTGAGCTCTTCTGCACTTCACTCAGCGCACCACCACCCTCTCCCAACAAGAGCAGGGTCCTCAGTCACAGCCCATGGAACCCAACTGACAGAATGCAGCTCGAGAAACAATCTCACAGTCTCCTTCTCAGAAAAAGGCCAAGAGCAGACATTGCTGTAGGACACGCTGCCCTAAAAGACAAATACCTTCTCTTCCATCTGCGTTTAGTTCCTTAGACGACAAGCTTTTCTCAGTTATTCAAGCATGAGAAAAGTAAAGACAATTAGATACTTTGGGGAGGGGGCACGGGCATCTCGGAGTCAGGCTTACCAGGGCATCAACACAGTCTACATGGGGGAGATCCCAGAAATAGGATCCACACTCCTCAGATTTTAAAGTTGGCTTAATCACACGGTTTGTTTACTTCTATCATAATACAGATCTGAATTTATCTGAATGCTATTTTACAAAAAGACAAGTTGCTTTGTATGTGACCTCAGGAAACTAGAAGCCGCAAACCTGAGGCTGGCATGCTGAAGGTTGATTTAAACATGCCTTGCTGAAAGAGAGAGTATTATTTGTTTGGGGTCAGTGCCAAACTAGGACAGCTACAGGATTTTAGTTAGCCCAGCAGAACAACCAAGCAAGCTGACATCTGCTTATGAACTGCCATGTAGAAATATCCTTCTAGATTAACAAAAGCAATTTAAAAAAAATTCGGAATTGTTCACAACAATCTTCCCCACAGATCTCCTTTTTCACTTTCACTTTTTCCACTAACCGCTCTCACCCCAAAAAAACCCACCACACACCTTTTTGTGTATTTTTTGAATGACAGGCGATACTGAAGGGTCCACTTCTTCCTTTTCCAAGCTATAAAGACCAGAAACTTCAGGAAAAAACTCACACTAACGTGCAAGGGCAATAATCACGAGAGATTAGGTTCCCCATTCTCTGGTCACACTAGCGTGCAAAGCAGAGCAGGACAAATTCAGACAGCTCAATCCAAATGCAGTCAGAAGTGCCTTACACTGGTAGAACCCATTACGCTACGACCCCGCACATCCTGAAGAGGCAGAGAGGCCTGCTGACAGGATACCAGTCTGCACTGTGACCATATGACCTTTTCTCCCCACTCACTGACGACAGGCAGAATTGCTACGGAACTGCTGCTACAGATCACAAAAGCTGCCCCAAACATCTCAGAAAGCAATGAACAGCTAAAAAATTCCAGGACTGTTTGAAGCTAATTTCATGCAGCCAAAGATTAGGCGATGCAAGCTCTGCACAAAGACAAAGCATCAGATACTTGATTCTGGCATCTACAGGGAATAGGTTCAAAACCAAAATTCCATGGTTTCAAAGGCAATTTTGAACCTTTTCTTCTTTATTCACCTTGCTCAGGATATCCTTATTTGCCCCTTTGTAGCCACTTGCACAAGAAATGGTGGATCGGTAACTGCTTCTGCAGATCCACAGGCAGCTGCAGCCCGAGAGCGTTTTTGTGGTCCAAGACCCGCACAGGCTGCAGCCTGGACCTCTTCTGTATTGACTGCAGACACTCTCAAGCTCGCCTTGCTACTCTTTTCCACCACTGCCGTGCTTCCAGTGGTTCTGGTGGCATAGGAAGGGACAGGCACCTAGTCAGTAACCGGGAACATGCCAGCTATGTCTAGTAGCACTGCAGCCGGTCTGGGAAACTGCTCTCTCAGACCAATTTATCTCCCCAAGAGTCTCTTCCTGGCCATAAATGCCTACCCATGCTTTTGCAGTCCTGGTGTTAACAGTCTGAATTTATTCCATCTGTACAGCTGAAAAGACAGAGTATCTGCTGCTTTGAACACACCAGGAGTCTCACCGGTTTAATGCCCTAGCCCTCAGCTGCTCTGCAACACAGAGATGCACTTCTGAGGGACATGCACACACGACAGGCCCTCAAAGGCAGCAGCTCTGGGCACAGAGTTGCATAGGGGGTGTTTGTATAGATGGAGCAAGGATGTTCAGCTTCTTTTGGCAACATTTGACTGCCAGCCACTTTGGAGGCTGGGGGGGGGGAGGGAGGGTGGGGAAAAAGAAGGGAACACAGTAATGGCCCACAGCACAGCATCATATGCAAAATACAAGCAGATCACTTCACAATTAAAACTGTGACCTGTTAAGCTGTTCCCTCTGAGAATGCAAGTACTCCAATATAAATCAGGCAAAAACAGTGTGGAAAAAGAAGTATTTATTAAACTACTGAATCTGCCAGGGAGTGGCTGCATACAAATGAAGTCCAAATGACACTGAGTGTTTATATCAGTTAGTCTGCTCTTAAAAAATTCAAGGATAAATTATTTTTAGGGGTTATATAATATTTTTAAAGCTGAGGGGTGGGGTATGTGCGGGGGATAAGGCTACTGCATATTACAGAGACTGAACTGTCCAAAAATTCTTGGTCTGATTAAGTCAGACAAAACATCCTCTACAAAGCTGAATCAGCAAATTAGTTATCTTATTATGAACTCCAGTTTTCTCATTATTCTATTGTTAATCATATTAGTATATTCTAAAGTACATGTTCAAGATTAACTGGTCAAAATAGCTGGGTCTGCTAACACGTGCCATTTTCACAATCTCCAATAATGAATCTATTTACTAACAGGTAGTATGTAACAAGATGATGAAATAGAAGGTTTCTGAGCTGATATGTAGACAATCAATAACTTAAAGCTTTACAGGCAATGCCTGCCAGCCTGTGACACTTTGAACTGATTGTAACACAGAAATCCTTTTTATGTATGCCTACTAAAATAGTTTTAAAATGTGTTCTCTACACGCAAAGCAAGAGTCAAACTAATAAAGTGGCGCTTCCAGAAGTGGATAATGTTTCATTTTCACAAAAGTCACTATGAATCTATCTAGATTCAATGAATATATGTATTAAGGTGAGAAGTTCTTAAACTGTTCATTTTGGGCAAGAAAATAGCATTTGGAAAGAAATTTCAAGCTTTTAAGGAGTTTAAAACTTGCTCACAACTTTATCAGAATAGAATAGTCTTGCCTGGGTTGCAGCTGTTTATAATCAATGACTATAAAGGACAGGTATTAACACTGTCCGTTCTCACCCACATCCTTCCCAAATTCACACGGTAGGAAAACAATGCTAATGACAACTGGGAGAGTGACCCCTACTTTAGTGGTGGAAGAGGAAAAGGCACATGCAGAAAGAAAGCGTGAGAAAGAAGGCATAAATAAAGAAATGGTGACATGGTAGTGGCTATAGTATAAAACACTGAACAAACCAGAGAATGATGATAAAGTGTGATCCTCATCCGAGTCCCCAAAGGCAGACTCCAGACTGTGAGCATGCGCACATGTGTGCGTACATACGCGTGTATGTGCGTGCAGTCTGAGTGCGTTGCCAGTTCCACGGACTGTACATGATAAAATATCTCCTACACAAATTAAATGTGGTAAGATTCACGACAAGATTACAACAAAGAGTTGTAACTTGTCACCTTACAAGTTTTAGCTGCTGCCTATACCTGAGTCAGGGGAGTGGGCGAAAAAAGCTCAAAATTTTTCATTTTGTGCATTGAAACACTGTAATGTTACACCAGCAAGAAGCATTTACCTTTGCCAACCATTAATGTCTGCAACATCCAATAATTCAACTATGAACGTATTACGTTACTAACTGTTCTCCCTCGCTTGAAGCAGTAAGACAAAACACAGAACATGCTATTATCTAATTCAGTGGCTATAAAGGCACTCTCTGATGTTAATGTAAAGACTTCAAGTCTGAACAATTTTACAGGAGTTTTCAGCAAGTTGCAATCTGTTTCTCAGGTTGAACAATGATTCCTGACACATCCCAAACCTCCAGCAGGTGATTGACTGGAGTCAGGCTCAGAAAAGCAACTACCATACAGAAAAAGCGGTCTGACATGCTTAAGATACATATAAAATTCAGATAAATTAAAATAATTGTATAGCATCAGAAGAGAAAGATTTTAATTAGGAAGTAGGGTTCTTCAGAGTACATATTTGATTAGTATTGAAAAATTAATTTTACTGGCTTTCCTATTTTATTCTTTGGTTCAAGTTTTGGTTTTGCTTTTTCAATATACTTCTACAGAAAAGATTCACACAGCATGTAAGGAAACACCAAAAACAGGATGGTTAATTTAACGTAAAACATAAAATGGTAGTATGTGCTGGACTACTAGACACCTTTTTTTAAGGAAGCCAATATAAAAATGTCTGAGTAGTCTAACAGAGAGCACACTTTTTAGTAAACAATTGCTCTAAGCAATAACATCCTGTTATTCTTTTGTTCCAGCTAGACAGGTCAAGAATCAACTACCACTAAATCAAGCCAAGAAAAGAGCATCAAAGGATATTGCAACGATAAAACAGTACAGCAGCATCACCTTTTAAGATTCTGGTAATATCAGCAATTATATATTAAGGCTTTCTTAAGTTCCATACCACATCTGCGTATAGTATACAGATAAAAAGAAAACAGAAAATTCAGCTTCGGGTATGTGCCGATAGGGCAAGCTGAAATAAACATACCAATAGTTAGGAAGTTCAAAAGTGAAACGAGTAAATAGCCTGGCCCAGTGAAAGAGCATAAAAAGGAAGGGATGTTCTACGTCCCATGTAGAGCAATCCTTCCCATCCCATGTACTGAGGTCCAGACGGTCAGTAGAGGGGAAGAGGGAAAAAAAAAAAAAAAGATTATCAACTATTATAGAGTGTTCTGCAATGCACATCTACACAGACTGCTGACCTCATTAAGGAACAGCTATAAACAGCAAGAAAAGTTAGGACACTTGCACGGGTAGAAGTGCACTAAAGCCAAGACGCTGTTGAAGTACTAGCGTAAGAGATACACACCATGAACGTACAGTTTCTTTTACAGCGTGTTTCTCAAATCTGTGAGACATCTTACTCAAGGTACCCAGCTTTACCCTACTAGTAGCTTGTATTTCAAGCACAAATCGTTGAAGACCAACATCATCACATAGAAGGCTCTGAAGCCTAGGAGCAGCTTGGAAACCATGCTGAAAGCTACTTACAGCTAAAAAGTGACTACATACTTCAGTTGAATAGACAGCTTCTTGCATCTGCCAATTTTAGTAGTTGAAACTGCTCTGTTAAAAAACCCGTATCTTAGCAAGTTTCCTAGCCAGTATCTCCCATCCAAGAGCACTTTACTTATTTTAAATTGCATTAAAAGTTTGGTTTTGGTTTTGTTTTACACCTTGAGATCATTAGTGACCATAAAGTTACATTTGAGTGTTTCACAACAAAAACAAATTCCTTAATGGCATTTACTGGAGCAATAAGCAGTCTTTTTATCTCAAATAAACCTTTAAGAGTCTGAATAATTAAGGATTTGGCTCTTCCATTACCTACACTGAGGTTAGCACAGAATGTTTTCCCTTAAGCAGTCCAGAAGATACTGACATTCACCTGTCTAACCTTAAAAACAACATTTAAGAACAGGCTTTCCGCATATATTATAGAGAAAGAGGTACTGAGAATTTTAAATAAAGTTCTTTAGATCTTAAACAAAACACTCCAACACATAATTATAAAATCAGGCTAGCTAAGAGCACTTACATATGCTATATTCAGCTTGAGCAATTCCAGCAGGACACAGATACAAAGTTGACAGCATGAGAAATAGGCCCAATGAAGTTACTGTTAAAACCTACCATCTCATTTGAAAGAAAGCATTTCCCACAAAATGGTGAGCCTTAGCTGAAGGAAGGTAGTTCCTGCAATATTCAGACCTTGCAAGTGAGGCAGATATACATGTTAGGTGACCTCTAAATGATAGTAAGTTTTGTTAGCATTATCAGTTCATTTCACCAGGAGGTGGAAAGTGGGAAGAAGACTTTGTCGTCTTGACCATTCCTTCACAACCCAGAGAGCACTCTCCCCCCCCTCCACGGTGACCAACAGAGTTGAACCATTTTTCTTTGAAGAAATTCTCTCAAAGCAAACAAAGCAAGTTTTACATTCAGAAAGATTCCTATTATAGAACTACATTAATCAATCTTGTAAACATAATGAAAGGCATTAACTTCCACCTGCTGGTTACAGTCCAGTCTTACTAACCCACTAAAGGAACTTAAACATTAATTGTACCATAGGAGCATTTTGTGTTCATAAATAAGGCAGTCTCATCCTTCAAGAAATGCTGGATGTTGCTATAGATTGTACTTAACACCACCGTTTGATTGCAAATTAAGGAAAAGATTCAAGAAGAGTCCACTAATGGAGTTATCCGTTTGTCAACAGAATTTCACTTTAAAAAACAAAACAAACACACAAAAAAAAAAACCCAAAAAACCCTCCAAACCAAAAAACAACAACAAGAAAACCACCTTTCAACATGTGCAACCCAATATCCACAACAGTCACAGTTAGTGTTTGTTACTTCAGTGTGAAAGAAAGGCTTTTAAAAACAAACCAAACCAAACACAGGTTCCAGATAGCTTCTGGAAACCATAAGATCTACACAAATTATATTGCTGTTCAAAAAAAAAAAAAACAAACCCAAAACAAACCAAAAAAACCAACCCACCAACAACCCCAAAACAAAACCAAAAAACCTCCCAAAACCCCAAACAAGCAAGCAGCACCATTTTTACAAGCGTCTAAACTATTCCACTGGATTCCAGATCACGCCTTGCAATGGGAAAGTCCTTCACAGCCTAGAATAAATTCAGAGCATTTCTGAAGCACAGAGGCATGCATGTCTGTTTTTTTCTATTAGAGTGCCCCATGTAAGAACAGAGTCAGATGGAGCAGATACCCAGTACAGAGGTGCTGGGCAGGCCATAGGGTTTGAACAGGAACAGAAGCACTGAGCTGCCTCAAGCTCAGGCACAAACAAGGCAAACAAAATTGCTGTTTTCATCAGAAGCAATCCAGAGGAAGACTAGTCCATGTCAGTCTCGGAACTAATGTCTGAAAGATTTCTGGTCATCAGCATCATCTCCAAAATACAGCAATATGAAAAGAGTTGTGGGGTAAGACGTGCAGAAGTAGAGAAGACAAACCATGTATCCAAGACATCCAGCTCACCAGCAGCAAGCTAAACAACCATGAACAACCTACTCCAGTAGTATATCCTAAAGGAACATAAAAATATATCTATAGCTTTCCAGAATGAAGTACCATATGCTTATGAGAAATCTTATGTGACCTGCAGAAAACAAGAACTCTTTTTCTACATAGGACAGCTCTCTAGTGACTGAGAAATCTAAAATTTCAAATGCAAGTGTATTTTTGCCTATGAGAAGTTCGCATTACTAGTTTGATCCCTGAAACAAATCAAACATAATAGACACAACAGACCAAAAGAGATAGCTAATTTACATTACTTAGGCAATATAAAAAGAGCTAAGCAAAATAAGAAAGTCCTTAATTCAGGCTGGGAGTGTAAGAACTCTGACATATAGAAATTTTTAAATTAAACTGGCTATGAAACACATGTATATAGGCAAGCGGCGCCATTTTGTTAAATGCCATTCCAAAGCCCTGCAGTGCAAGCAGGTATTTTAATAGAAAACAGAAATAAATACATTGTCATTCTGGACAGTTCTTTAACAATTGTATTTTTAACCCAGGAAACCACTGAAAAATATAATTCCTTCTGTAACCAAAGAAATAACACAGCATTAGCTGAGATATCAACGATTCTTCCTTCAGTCTTTGAAAGATCATTCCACAATTACTGTTAGAAAATGCTGTATTTAGTATTGCAGTAAATTGTCACAAAAACACAGTAACTGGAAATGAATAGCTCAGTGTCAGAAAATGCTCGATCAAAATGTTTAATCTACAGAAATCTAAGTCCTAGCAACCTGAAAGTTTTGTATTAGAAAGTCCCTCAATCAAAAACCCTGTAGCTAAGGACACCCTACCTCAACAAGCACATTTAAGAGCAAAGTTACCACTGCTATGACAAAGAAAAGCAGCAGTTGTGTCAGTCCGCTCCTGCGGATCTGAACGAACACTTGCAACTATATTCCAACGTAGACGTATCCCGAGTATGCAACAACAGGCACAGTCACCCACTTTACAGGTCAAGACAAAGTCTGCAGCAGTTAATGCTCCCAACTGACGTTTTCAAGCAGCCCAAGGCAAAAAGCACTGTGAGAGAAAGTCTGACCTGGAGGTGGGAAGTATACTTTAAGGCATTTCTTTCCTCTTTTAAAAAAAAAAAAAAAAAAAATCAAGGAGAGGATAAAAAGTAATTTAAAAAAATATTATTAGAGCTCTTTATTTGTCTACATTGAGATTAGCTGTAGCAAAGTGTATAATCTGTTCATTTGCCTTTTTTCTATATAGTATCCTGCAATGTAAAATAATTCACAATAAAAAAAGAATTCAGAAATGTGATCAGCATTCAGTTTTAGTCTAATATTGTCCCTAGATTATATTCATTTTAGCCTGTTATTGCATATTCATCCTGTTAGAACTTTTGATGGTAGGATCATAAACTATTTCTTTCTAAGAGACAAGACACCTTACTAAGTAAACAAAACTGGTATTGCTCACAAACTACTATTTTTTATTTTCTCCTGTCATTTTTCAGCATGTGACCCCAGACCTCATTTTCCACACAGTGCTAAGACCCTGCTCTGAATACAGAATTATTAGTTTTCCCCATTGACTTTTCTAGCACTCATTATTTCAATATCCAAATAAATCATAAGAAGTCCTGTGGGTGACAGAAGGATACTATATCCATTTTATAGAAGAAAAACTGAACCAGAGAAATTAAGGACAACTGCATCTGCTACATTCAGGCACTGAAATTCAGATACCTAAATACAGCATATATAATAACCCACTGTATTCACAATAACCTCAGCTACAGCTTCCTTTTCATCCCAGCTTCTTCATCAGTTTGTTTGTGTCAGCAACATCATATTAGCAATCCTTTATTAAGTCCACGTGACTAATACACCATTAACCAAGAAATCTGGAATAAATGCATATCTTGGGGGGTGGAAATCCACACTCTAATGCTGCATTCAACTGCCTCAACAATTAGACCAACTTCTCAGCTTTTATTTACCATTTATTTACAATTATTATATTTATCATATAATCGTATGCAATAGCTGCAACAAGTATAGAGGTTTTGCAGATAAGACTGCTTTCTTCTACCAGACAATTTTGAATCATATCCCAGGCAAATCCGTTTTGCAGAATGGGTCACAGAGCAGCCCTGGGGAAGTAGCAGTGTATGGACATAAATTATGAAAAGCCTGCAAAATGAGGGCAGGGGAGGCTTTTACAGAAAACTCCTTGATGCTACTTTCTATATGATCTGGGTTTCCAACTTTATCTTTTTTTGTCTTCCCAGAGTTCAAATCTGAAAAACTGCATACCCAGAATCACAGCAAAAACACAATCTAGAGAGGTAGAACTGTAGTTTCCATTCTAGTACCCTAGGCAAAAGCACCTGGCAGTAGTTTTCCTATGACTCTAAGATCATTTGTTTTGTCATTTGTGCATGCAGAATCACAAATGAAAACTATGAAGAAAACAGAGCAAGTTCTTTACATGTGAATCAATAAGCACCAGCTGAATATCAAAGTCTCTGGTCATAAACAAACTGCATTTTTCACATTTGTAAATTGAAAAAGTTTGCCTAAGCTTTTGAATTATGGAAAAAGTTGGATTTGATAGATTTGTTACATACTCAAACTTTCTCTCCCCTCCCCCAGCTGTTCCAAAGGAACATGTTCATGTTCAAAAGGATGGAGGGAAGATCAGAATTGTTCCATTTTGACCAGATTTCAAAATATTTTCCCCATAGCAAGGAGGCTAAGAAACAACGAAACTGACCAAAGTTTAATAAAGTTAAAACAGAGAGCCTGAGGCATGGAATGTTTTAGTCCAACTAGATAGCTTCAAAAAGTCACTAGCAACTGAAAATACGATCTTGCAATGGGAAGTGCTATGCAACCCCTGCAGCATGCTGTGCTAATTTTCTGTTAGAACTCCTCTGCAATTCAAATATTAAGGAAAAAAAAAAAATCATTTGAGAGCTTTATAGTTACTTCTCCAGAAGTAAAGCAGAAAGAGAGCCATGCTAACAGACCAGGAATAATATTTCATAGCTTTAATAAAGTGAATTCCTGCTGAGGACTCAACAAGCGTGCATTGACACAGAGATCATCACCGCCTGGACACAAAAAGAGCTGATCAAAAACAGTCTTCGTAAAATATCCTGTTGGCTCAAAGACAACATTACAGACATTTCACACAGGTCACCAAACAGCTTTCAGATGGGTACAGCTTTTAGTCTTCCTGTACCCGCAATTAAAAAAATGTTACCTTCTTTCTCCTTGATAAAGTTAACTATTCCATTAATATTCTGCCCTATGCACAAGCCACACTTACGATGCAAAAGCCCACCCCACCTGTCTACCACTTAAGCACAGTAACAGGTACATCCTTATCAGCCACCTTCCAAAGATCCACGTGCTCAGGAACTACGACCTCATGACAGAAGTCGCTGTCGAAGTCACTGTCAGTTACCCACGAGTTTATTGCAAAAAACACCGAAAGGCACACAAGATTGCATACTCTCGCTAATGGCAATGCAGAGAAAAGCATCATCGCTCAGGCCCCAAACTACCTTTTGTACAATTTTAATCCACGCACCGCTGCAGTGGTTCAAACACTGTCTGTGACAAAGCCTGAAACAAAGACTTTATTCTTCAGTACTGGGGGAGGGAGCGGGGGGAGAAGAAATCCCGCTTCACCCATCCAGCACCGTCACGAGGAAGTTGCCCAACGCACGCGAATTTCTCCGGCTATAGGGGGAGGCTCGCACAGCTTTCAAAAAGCAGCCTAGAGACAGGAATGCCGGTGCTAGGAGACACGCAGCCGCCAGCTTACCGCGGTCCCCGCGGCCGGCCGGGGCTGGCGGGGCGGCCCCGCAGCCGGTGCGGAGGGGAGCTGGCACGGGGGGCGCCGGCCCCGCGCTGCCCCGCTCCCGGGCGGGCCCGCCGGGGCCCCCACCTCGCCTCACCTCAGCCCGCCCCTCAGCCCCGCTGCCCCACCCCGCCGCCACGCCAGTCCGCGGCGGGCCCGCAGGAAACCCCCGCCCTGAGGGGAGACCCGCCTGGCCCGGCCCGGCCCCGCGGGGAAGCCGCCGCCCGCCCTCCGCGGAGAAAGGAAGCGGGGCAGCGCGGGGGGCGGTCACAGGCCTCACCTCCTCGCCCGGCAGCCCGAACACCTCAACAGGAGAAGCCGCCATGGCCGAGCGGCGCGCACTCCCCGCAGCCCCGCCACCGTGTTTACCCGCCGCCACCGCCCCGCCGCGCGGCCCGCCGCCGCCCCGCCCACAGCCCCGCCCACAGCCCGCCGAGCCCGCGAGCGGCAGCCGCCCCCCAGCACCGAGAGCGCGGGCGCGCGCCCCCCTCCTCTCTCGGCCCCCCGCCTCGTCTGATTGGTGCAGCAGCCCGCGCCACCGCCCACCCGGGAGGTGGCAGAGCCTCCCGATTAGTTCTCGCTCCGCGCCCCGCCCGGAGACACGCGCCGCGCGGGCAGCCCGAGGGGGCGCGCGGCCCCAGGCGGCGGGGCGGGCCCGCCTCCCTCAGCTCCGCCGCCCCTGAGGGCGCCCCGTGCCTCTGGCCGGCCTGCCGCCCGCCCCGGGGCGGGCAGGGGGCCAGCACCGTGCCTCCCCCCTACCCTGCTGGAGGGGCACCCCTTAGCTAGGTCATGGGGTGAATAAAATCGTTTTTCTAAAAATTCTCCCTGTAGTTTACATCGTCGGGGTCTTTTCCGCATCTCTGAGAGCCAGGCGCAAGCTGTGGGAGCTCTTGCCTAAACCCCTCGCATCCAGGGAACCTTCTGGAATTGCAAAAATTTGGAGAAAACTGAGAGGAAAAAATAATCATTGTCAACGTGCAGAAAGGACCTTGCCCGCCAGGACGAGGTAGTGCTGCCTTCCAGGGTGCTGGGAGGAGGAAGGAAGTCCCTGCTGTGTAAGGAGCTGACCTGACATAACACCCCAGCAGGGAGAATGCCAGAGGAGAGAGAAAGATAAACTGTAAAAGCTTTGTCTGAAATCAAAGCAACAATGTTGTAAAGACTTTCCGTTTTCTCAAAAGAAAAATCTACCCCCCCCGCCCCCGCTCAAGCTTACAAGCTGTATAGCAACACGTTAGTAAGGGAGTGTGACAACATTTCGGCTGAATGCCTGAGGTCATTCCCAAATCGCCGTTCAGTCGTGCTTCCCAGCCGTCACCCACACTCCCGTTGGAAGGACCTGGTTCCATGACAGTTTTGGCTTGAATTCACGCTGCCTCCAACAGCTGGCCGTGAATCACTCCGCAGTCCCTCCCTGCCCACCGGCCTTCCCAGCCAGCAGAGGACAATAGGAAGAGCTGTGCTAAAAAAACTGTAAATAAAGTCGGGTGTTTTAGTCTGAGCTTTGTAGCCTGACTTTCTACAAGCCTGAGCCAACCTCCTCCAGGCGCTGCACAGCCTGCAAGTGTAGAGAACATACCTTCATCTTAGGATGAACACGTGGAAAATCACGTGTGTCGCTAACAACGACCAAATGTAGCAGCACCTGTACCGGCAGGGAACCAGTGTCTTTTGTCATCTTTCAACTCATCCAACCTGGCCCCTCATGACCTGGGTGACCTACTTCTCTCATCATCCGATGAGAAGCTCTACCCTTTCCAAAACAAACACAGACCCCAGGCTCAGCTCTTTGGACTGTGCCCCAGGCAGATCACGAAACACCCAGGTAACTAACACCTCCACGGAAGGGCTCAGGCAAGCCTGTGCCCGTTATCACACACACTTGCGCTCTCCTCCCAGGGCTAGCAGGGGGCTCCAAGGAAAGGCAATCTCAACAGCAACATCAGTTTGTGCATGTTGCAAAATCAATGTAGGGTATTGTGCTGGTTTTCGCTGGGAGAGAGTTAATTTTCTTCACAGTAGCTGGTATGGGGCTATCGGGATTTGTGCTGGAAACAGTGTTGATAACACAGGGACGTTTTAGTTCCTGCTGAGCAGGGCTTACACAGAGCCGAGGCCTTTTCTGCCTCTCACCCCACCCCACCCGTGAGTGGGCTGGGGGTGCACAAGAAGCTGGGAGAGGACACAGCTGGGACAGCTGACCCCAACTGACCAAAGGGATATTCCATACCATATGACGTCATGCTCAGCATGTAAAGCCGGGGGAAGAAGGAGGAAGGGGGGGACGTTTGAAGTGATGCCGTGTGTCTTCCCAAGTAACCGTTACGTGTGACGGAGCCCTGCTTTCCTGGAGATGGCTGAACACCCGCCTGCCGATGGGAAGCAGTGAATGAATTCCTTGTTTTGCTTTGCTTGCGTGCGCGGCTTTTGCTTTCCCTATTAAACTGTCTTTATCTCAACCCACGAGTTTTCTCACTTTTACTCTTCTGATTCTCTCCCCCATCCCACTGTGGGGGGAGTGAGTAAGCGGCTGTGTGGGGCTTAGTTGCCGGCTGGGGTTAAACCACGACAGGTATTATCTATGAAAGATCAGGTGAGTGTCTGAGAAACAGACAAAGTGCCATTTGGGCAAGTGTCTTCATAGTCATGATCGTCTATGAATATGAACAGGTAGATTTACATGGGGAAACAACATCTTTTATTAGACCAACTGATAAAGTTTGGCATAAAGACCCAGATAAGCTTTTGGGTAATTCAAAAGAAACAGTCCCCTTCTGCTTCTGAATTGAGCCTCTGGACACCCAAAGTTTCTTTCCAGTTCCCTTCACTCAGCCTTGCCTACAGCACTCTCCCAGCACGAGTTTAGAGGTTTGTCCAAATTTAAGTGGGAGGTTCCTGGGTGACAGCCAAGCAAGGAAAACCTGCCTAAGTTACAACAGGCACAATTTCCAGGTCCAGTTACTCTGCGAAGCACTTGTTTCTGTGATTGAGCCTAAAGTTGATTAGTAAATTGTTCTTACAGCTTGCTAGAAAAAGCATGTGGGTTTGTGGCTGTCGAGCATGAATACCTGGTTTTGCAGTGCTGCCTCTTACACTATGCTGGAGTGTACAAACCACGTCAGACAGAAAGCATCAGACCCCCAAAAGCTTATGGTTTTTTTCAAAATTGTATTGGTTAATCTAATAAAAGATACCGGTTTATTTCTCCCTATAAAGCTCCTACTACAACATCACTGTCACTGAACTCTGCTCATGTGTTTTTCCGCAGTCTCAGTCTCAGCTTTTCTGTACGCTAGAAGGCTACAAGAAGTAGCACTCTCTCAAGCTCCCTGAAGTCCTGTTTAACAAAGGTTTTGTTTGTGAATATTTTATTAGCACATTAGTTATTGGACTTTTTTGTAAGACAACAAAACTCAAACATTAAATTCTGAGTAATGTGTTATCTCAATAACTTTGAAATTTGAAATAATGCCCTTTTGAAATTTACAACAGGGCATTAGCATACTCAATTTGTTATATTACATTTTTTAAGTAGCAGAGTGTAACACAGCCCCAAATAAGATCTCACTGATTCATTTTTTGTGTGGAAAGACCACTGATTGTCCAGAACAGGAGTTACAACACAGTCAAATCCCAAATCCATAAGTAAATGACCTGCTATCAACATGGCTTGTGTTTCTGGGTTTGTTACCCAGAGGCATCCATATCCTAAGATAAGGTCTATGTGTATTTTCAGTGGGATCAATAGTTATCTTCAATATTCCAGCAAGATATCTCGCAGTTCACTCAAAATAGAAGAATTTTAAATTAAAGTATCCTTTTGCTTAAAAACAGGGGAAAATAAACCACAATCTTTTTTTAACAAACATTCAGTTCTTATGTAAGATATATATCTTCAGCATTTAATATTTTATGGTCTTACGCAATTACAGACAAATAGTGTAATTGTCTTTCTGCAAAGAATTGATTTTCAGTTGCAGAGAATAACCTGCATTTGGGTCGTCTGAGTGCAATGGAACGCTTTAACGGTATATCAAGACCATTAAAAACATATTAATATTTTATCTCATTACTGCATCCCAATAGTGAGTTCTCATTTCGTAACAAAGAAGTTTGACTTCTCTTGCCATCTAAATTAACCTTTAGTCCCATGAAAGATCAAAAAATTACAAACTTCAAAAATATTTTCCATCTCTTAGATGATGGCGTTCAGCCTGATAGACCCAATTTGTGGTCTGAATTTTATATACATTTACAATATTTGGTTTGCGTCTTTCTTTATC
Source organism: Calonectris borealis (assembly GCF_964195595.1). Lineage (NCBI taxonomy): Eukaryota > Metazoa > Chordata > Aves > Procellariiformes > Procellariidae > Calonectris > Calonectris borealis. The sequence goes on from NC_134322.1 coordinate 15,444,010, forward strand.
GTAAATGTTTTTATAAGCTGAAGAGACTCCATACACTCTAACACAGAACTGCTTTGAAAAAAACAAAGCCCTGTTCTTAAAGGAGGAAATAATGTGGGAAAAAGAGATTTGTTTCAGAATTCCAAAGGGTTATCTTAATAAAATAATCTTTAGCTTAAGAATATATATTAACTATAGTCATGGTCGAGTTACAAAAGCTAGGACATCAAGTGACATCAAAGTATGTTTTATCTTATTGAATATAGGATACACTTTCGCTACAGAGGATTTTAAATTGAATTGGATAAATTATCTTCACTGTTCTTCCTTTAAACCAAAGGAATCAGAAGTCATTTTGAACAAATTAAACAAAAAATCTGAATGCAAATGACACATACAGATTTTTGTCCTATTGTCTTTTGTTCTACTGAGTCATACAGTAGAAAATGTTATGATGAACCACTCACAATGTCACAGTGGCAGATAAATGGAAAACTACATACAAGAGGGAATTAATATAAAAAAATTATATTGCTAGTGAGTCATTGCTATGACTAAGAGAAGTAAATACCTATTGATAGCCTAGTAATCTCAATTTCTCTACTAACATGGCAGTGACTCACTAATGAGACTAATGCCAGAGATACAGTTAAGAGCTCAAGACTCAACACTCTTCTTGGCTCTACAGTTACGTGCAAATACGCGCTAGATCCTGGTGCTTAACGCTAGATTTCAAACACCATGATAACGAGATGCAAAATTGATACAAAGGTGAAAGCTTAAATTTTGTAAGCAAGAACTTCAGTCTGGTAAAAGTCACCCCAGACTGACGGTTGTCTCTGCGTTGCGTTGCATTGCAACTAGACTGCCATTAACTCACGCTTAGGTTTTCACCAGCCCCTTACTGCTCCTTTTCATTCTCAGTTCTCCAAAGCCACTGGTTCTGTTTTCCTCAACTTTTCTTCTTTCCCTTAAAAGCAACATATCTTCTGTTTGGACACGCTTTCTGCATTGCCTGCTGCCAAGCCACTGCCTCCAGCTGTCTCAAACCCTGCAGCCTTACTTGTTCCTGTGGGATGACAGCAAGGCGTGACTGTCACCCAGGGAGAGACCAGATGTGAACCAGAAATTCTCCACTCAAATAGCTCCTTTTCAGGGCAGCCTGCAGACAAAATTTAACACTGTTCTTGAAGCGTGGGTCTGTGTTCCCAAGGCACTAACACCTGCCCTGGGCCGGCTCCCTCCGTCCCTCCCCGCGGAGATCCCTGTCCCCCAGGAAAGCTGCTGACATCTCCAGCTCTCACAGGGGGAGGCTGTGAAAAGGGGAAGATGTAAGAAATGTTTTTCCTAATTTCTGTGACTAGTACAACAGTTTACAAGCAATTTCTTTTGGAAATCTCTCTGGCTTGATGAGCAAACCTGCATAGTAAGAGCAACTGTGGTGGAGGTGGAAAGTCACACTCATTTTGTGCGTATGCATTTGAATGGAGTGGTAAACACTTGTCTGAATCACCACCACTCAGATGTCATCTTTTTCTCCCTATTTTCAGCTTGAGAGGGAGGAGAGCTGCCAGAAAGAAATCCAGAGGTGCTGAGCTCCAGTCAACTGCTGTCACGCTGTTCCCAGCTTAATTCACCACCAGTGATCCCATGATTAACACAGTCATTGTGGATATTACTGCTAACAGCTCAACCCATCACAATGTTACAAAAGTAAGATCTTTCCAGGGATGACGTATTTGGGCTTTTCTTCTTCAAATACCTTGCGGTTATAGTTCTCTATATGTGTATGAAGTAGCACGTGCTATATGCTCTTTGCCAGTGCCTGAAACATCGCTAAGACCAGAGGAACCTACTGTTTTGACTGGGCATGTGACTGGGCAGCACTCATGCATTCCCATCTTTACTCCTCTCTCATTTTCATACAAGATGCTCCTTTGCATGTTTCTCCCTTATTCCATTAGGAAAATGGGAATAGTAAGTAATGGCCATTTTAAGTTGGTTTTAATTACTTCTGAGTTTTTTCTAGAGTTCAATTACTTTTGAGTACAAGGATTTTCAATGTGTTGTCATTGGTCCACTGATTGACTTCCAATGAACTTCAAAGTATTGCCACTGGGAATTAATTACCGATAAGGCCAAACAAGACATAATAGCACACCATCCAAGAAGTGTCCACACATCTTCAGGTCTGGCTGGCATAGAAAGTAATCCCACAAGAAAGTACTCCTAAAAACCAGGATATCTAACAAGGTTGTAGGGCTTTGTGCATGCTGTAAAAGGATACCTATTAGTGAGAATACTATTACCTCTGCCAAAGGGAAATGCAAATATCCTCCTGCATTACATAGCTACCTTTTGTAAAAGCTATTTATTAAAAAATGCAACTTCAGATAATTCCTAAAGCAGAAAAATAATTCTAAAGTTATGTGCAGCATAACAGGTCTTCAGCAATTCCTTATTAGTAAGCACTGAGGTCTCGTATTTTGCTCTTGCAGAGGCAGCCATTTTAGGCCCCAGCATTAGTTTTGCTTTCCAGAAGTAATCCTTGTCAGAGCAGATTTTAGTTATGCCATTGGCACAAGAACCTCTGAGCGGGGCCTCTTGGACATGGGTGCTTCGTCTCCCCTCTCATCTATACATACGTAGCAGGAGAGATTGTTCTGATTTTCAAAGCAGTTTGAAATAGAATCAAATAGCATTTTGTTCCAGTCAGAAATAATCATTGCTAATACACAGCCTTTTAAACAGCAATCAAGAGGAAATGGCCTCAAGTTGCGCCAAGGGAGGTTTAGATTGAACATTAGGAGAAATTTCTTTACTGAAAGAGCGGTCAGGCCTTGGAACAGGCTGCCCAGGGAAGTGGTGGAGTCACCATCCCTGGAGGTATTTAAAAGACGTGGAGATGAGGCGCTTAGGAACATGGTGTAGTGGGCATGGTGGTGTTGGGTTGACGGTTGGACACGATGATCTTAGAGGTCTTTTCCAACCTGTATGATTCTATGATTCTATGATTTTATGATTCTATTGCTAATACACAGCCTTTTAAACAGCACATTTCAAAATGCCTCTTCTTGTCTCAGAGCAAGGAGGAATTGGGCTTGATCTCTTTGGGGACTGATTATCACAGCCCTTGGAACAAGTGTCCTACTGAAGTACTGATACAGAGCAGGCAAATTGAACACTCGGGTATTTTTGATAGAGAAAGAAGATGAGTGAGTCCTAATCAGTTTATAATGTAATACAGTTATACAGCTGTGTTTTCCCATCCATACTAAAAAACAAAGAAGGATATTTGAGAGGAGGGAGCCCAATAGCTCTCTAAAGTAAGGGTGTTGAGAAGCACAGATTTGTAGTGATGGGAAGGTCATCTACCAGAGGAAGGCTGCAGGGACAGTCACTTCTCTTGATTCCTACTAGCCATCCTCCTCCACATGGCTCTCAGAAAACCTGAGGCTACAGATGGACTCAGCCCCAGCAGCAGTCAGGTAGCACCCTGTTCCATTTAGTCTTCACAAAAACCCATTAGCACCAAGTTAATAGCTGGACATAAGGCTATCAACTCCTGAATAAATGGAGATGTATTTTCAGCTTCCTATGCATCTCCTTTTTCTTTCCTTTAAGATACATGAAGGCTTTAAAAACAAGTTTACATTATTTGGTATAATTTCTATACTACTCTGAAAATATTTCTACCAAAAGTGGCTATTTGTATGCATAGGTAGGTTAAAATGGAACCTTCTCACAAGTTCCTGAGACCCATTTCCATCCTAGGGCCAATTTTTCAAGTACAATTTTAACATTTGTGTCAAAAAACCCCACGTATGCAATAGAATATGCTCCAGATCAGTAGCATACTGTTAACGTTATTTGAACGTTATTTGAAACAGCAGCTTGAATTCTACTGAAAATTTGATTCTAATGGGCATCATCTGATTAGCTAGTGTGGATAGGCAAAGTTCCAATGATACATAACTTATCATAATCCATATATTATCCCTATCCAGTTTATTAAAAGGAAGCTGACAACAGAGGAAAGATGAGCCACAGGGACAAAAATGGACTTTTTTAACGATTGCAGAGCTGAGGCATTACCAGATATAGAAAATGGGTAGGCAGGCCCAGGAAGAAGAGACTCAGGAGGAGCCACAGCAAAGCCGTTGGAGAATAGATATGCAAATGTTCCAAGGCAACACATCTCGAATATGTACATCCTAGTAGGGTATCTCCTGCATATTCAAAGCACATAGCAGAAATGTTATGATCTATCAGGAACTAAAATCAGTTGGTTATATATTCTGCATTATATCAAGATGGCCTTGTATTTTGGGTACTTAAACACTGCAATCTGCAGAATGAAACTGCTGTCTTTTTAGCACTGTATGTTTTCTAAGCAAATTTCTCCATGTCCTCAGTTCACTTTTGACTTAATTGATCTGGCCTTGCTTAGTTTATATTTTACCCTTTTTTCCTTTTTTAACAAGTTGAGCAGGAAAAGCCAAAGAGACGGAAAGATTGGAGCTAGATGATCTTTAAGGTCCTTTCCAACCCAAACCATTCTATGATTTGCAATTTCATTAGGTAATGTTAATTATGCACTAGGACGTGTGGTTTGTTATGATAGCAGTAAAAAAGGCGCTCAGATTCTGTGAAGCATTGCTTAAAATGCCATTTGCTAGAGCTAGCACTATAAAGAAAGAGAGGACAGTAGAGTCTTACATCCCTTCAGATCCCCGAGCTATGTGGCACTGAACGAGCTTCTGATCCACATGCAGATCCTGCCTGTGGAAGGGTCACCCCATTTTGCTCATTTGAGCTATTATGGGATTTTCTTACAAGAAACAACTGTTCATCATTTCTACTGTCAAGCAGAAAGGATGTTCACATGAGAACATCTTGCTGCGCTTTTAGATAAAGGCAAGGACACATCAGTGGTGTAATTGCCAGCACGAGTGGGAGCTGCCTGCAGGCTCCTCTGTTATGGTTACCTGGCCAAGTTTACCCTGCAGCCAGGGGATAAGCACAGCACAACACAGGAACAGCACAGCACAGCACAGGCCTGGGCATATTCAGGTTAATTGTTAATTGTTATGTGGATCACTAACTGCTTGATGTGCAACGGTCTTCTGGTCTGGATGATTACAGGTAACTATTAGAAACACTATGCAGATTATAAGTTTTACATGAACTACAAAGTTTGCAAGTTTTATTGCACTCCCTTATAAGCATTATTCAGAAACATCTTAAGCGTACACGCAGGTCACTGCTCATTTCTTATGTTTGGAATTGCTTTCCAGAGTTATTCCACAATTTGTAAGCCTCTCTATACATTTTTCTTGTATTTCCTCTCCTTATCCAAGCTTAACTCACGCCATTTGTAAGAGGCAGAGAAGGGCAGCAAGATCCAAGTATTGGTTATCTCCGACTTATGCACCAGAGGAGGCCTAGACAACTAAATTTTGCTGTCAAATGAATTTGTTGATCATCAAATATTATGCTTAAACTTTACCTGAGTGAGAGCAGCCATGCCACACAGCCAGATCCTGTTAGGTTTATTCAACCTGCCAGCCTTGATGCACACGCTGACGAAGTGAGGTTGGAAGGAAGCTCTGGAGGTCACCTAGTCCATCCCCTCCCAGCTCTAACACATTGGGTTCGGGTTGAGCTTCTAGCTCTTGGGTATAGGAGAAGAGCTTTTGCAGAGGCAATTTGTTCTGCGACCACCTATTAACGCAGGGCTTCTTCCTCTGGAGAAGATGGTGGTATCAATTGCCAGAGACGCTGTACCGACTACATGAACCACCCGCTAACTCAACACAGCCATCCTTATGACCCTGGGGGGGAATTCTGTTTACCAGAATACCAGCTGCATTCACACATGCAGATTTCTATTTCCGGAGATGTAAAAATATTTCTAAGCAGTTCTTTAGAATTTATTCTGGATGTCTTTATTAAACATACAAACATCTTATCTTTCTGAAACCTTTAAAGCTCGCGACGTCAACGTTTTGAGGTAGTTATTTTGATCATGCATTTAGTTTGACATTTCTACCTTCTTAAGTCTTTCCTGTCGGGCCATTTCCATTCACAGTCACAGATTTGTTTGCTCTTACGACCCTTTTTATTAACCACGAAGGCCAATTCTTTCCAGTCTACAGCTGAGAGGTTCCAATTAAAACCCATTATTACGTCAGATAAACTATTAATTTCTAAAATAGCCTTTTATATCTCTTACATTATATTCCATCTCATTCCTTGGGAATTTTTAATTTGCATTTTTTATGACTGTGGAACATGGAGAAAGCATGTCTGTGAATTGTTTATTGAGAACTCTTTTTAGAGCACGTTAATTTAGAATCCAGTGAGATATATTAATAGCATACCCTCCAATGTCATGTTAAAATTAATCTGTCTTTCTGATGCTGGTTCATTCATGCTGCCTCATTTATGTCTCCCTGATGATTCTTTTTCTTTGTTGACGAACCTGAAGTGTTTTGTGCCACCATCAAATCTGCCACCTGCCAGCTCATCTCAGCACCTCTGTAGTCTTGGATGGAGTCTAACTGTTAACCAGCGCTATCTTTTTGGCATGAAAGCCTGAATATTTATCCTCACCCTCATTTTCTCATAGCCAGTTTCTGCTCTGTGGCAATACTTTTTCATCGTGTTGGGAACACTGCTGGGTTTACATACAGTTTTACAACCCAAATAAAGGACTCCATAGATCAAAACAGCTTTTTTTTCCCCCTTTATAGCACTGTTATGGTGCAGGTTGGCTTGCTATCTTGTGAGAGTGCTTTGCTAGCGTCGAAAAGTAACACCAGCCAAGCACCGCCACCGTGGACGGCTATACCAGCAATGGGATGTTTGTATGCCACAACAGCAAGAGCCACCACCCAGACACAAAACGAACACTTTGACCAGCACCCACACCGGGATGAATGCAGCAGAGAAGCTGCACGGGACAACTCTAACCAGCATGACTATCACCACCACGTTCTGAAGTACGGCCTCAGCCAAAATATTACTTCAATGTTTGATGGTAAATTTGAACTTTCAGGTTCAACTGTAAGCTGCAGCTGTTTTTATCCCAAAATGTAATAGTATCGCCACACAGGTACCTTCCCCTTAAAAGGAAGGTACCTTATATTCCTACAGAAATGGAATATAAAGTGACTGGTCAGAAGCCCATTACCACCAACTTCTCTCAAGAGATTACTCTGAGAGCACAGACTGATCAAGGCGTCCCAGCTAGGAAGATTCACCTTCATGCTCAGCTTTAAGCGTATGACTGCGCTCAGCAACTACAGGTACAGCTGGGCAGCTGCGATCTGTCTTCGCACAAACTAGAAAGCTCTGTATTTTAGGTCAACCTTAACGCATATTTTCCATGTAAAGAAAAAACTCCAGAAGTCATTTTAATATAAAATGTTTTTATTGTTTTTGAAAACATTTAAAAAACAATTTTTGAGCACTTTCAATAAAAAAAATAACTGAAATGCTACTGCAATATTCAACTACTGTAGTTTCAGCAGTACAACAGACAACAAAACACTGGGGAGGAGGGGAGAAACTGGATTTCCTGCACTAAATGAAAACGTGGAACAGAGATTTTTTCTTTCCTTATGGTGCAGTAAATAAAGCACAGTATAGTACAAGACTATTATATGAACCTCAGATGCACTGCACAAGAAACGGTTTCCTTCTTTTCAGTTCAGAAGTCAGTGCTTATTGCAATTATTTGCAAATTATTTACTTCATGAATTCTTATCATGATAAAGTGATGCAAAAATGTTTTTCAACACCAGAACAATAAAAAATAATCCAAGAAAGGAACATATTCAACAATAACTAAGCTGAATTAGTTAACATAAAAAAGTAAATAACTTGTGAATAACTATGCTCACCTGGTTAACACTGAACCAGTTTCAATACAGCAAAAGAATAAAAAAAATAAAAGTGGTTACAGGAATATATCTAGTACTGTACAAGATTAAGTCATTAACACTCATGCACGTTTTGTGATCATGTATTAACATGGTGAAGCAAACTAAACTTAATTTTTCCTGCTGTAATATTCTCATGTAAGAGAATAAGAAATAGAAATATCTCATTGAGATCAATGCACATTGCTACATAAGACAATTTCACCTGTCACTTTTAATGACATTTTGCCTTTTAATAATGAAACACATTAAAAAGGGGTTTTTTTTGTTTGTTTTGCTTTTTCTTTTTTTAATCTGTGGGCTGTATTTGTTGCATTTATCCTAAGGAATGTGCCTGCCACAGGTTCAACAGAATTTTAGTGCAATATATGAACCCAGAAAGTTTGCTGGACTAACCAACCAACCAAATTTAAAGTGTTTGCTGCAAGACTGTACACAGGGTACAAATTCACTAGTTTGTATACTTTAGCAAAAACTGCTATCAAAATAATTTATTTCTCATGTTAGTAGGAAGCCAATAATGTAAACAAGGGGTCAGAACTGTCTCAAATTCTTAGTTTTGGAGTATCTGACACAGACAGGCTTCCATTTGTTAGAATCACAGAATTTTCCTTTGGGTATTGCATACTTTGGTGTGCAGTAGTGCTCTGTCTCAATGTATAGTAAAGAACTAACTAGCACTAAGTACAGGGACCTAACATTATTAATTATAACACCAACACACAAACACCTCTAAAATAATACATACTAACGTACAAAGCTGTGCCTGTGCCTTGGATTTTACTTGAAACAATCCTTATCGAATTTAACACTTCTTAAATTAAACATATATTTGCTTTAAATCCACTGATTATAGAATATTTCCACTAATTAAGTCACATGTTAGGCCCAATGTAATGCTTGTATTTAAAAATAATTTTAAACACATTTTTAAAAACCTTTGGTGACGGCTGCATAATTTAGAACGCATCAGCTTTAAATCTACTCTTGCTTTTCTGAGAAATGCTCTTAAAAAACTAGTGGAGTTAGGCAAAATCTTATTTCCCCCACGCCCACGTCAATCTTGGTCTTAGTGACCTGGAGGTGAGGCCAGCACGTCATGCAAACGCACGGGCCGCTGCAGCACGTGTGCAGCTTCTCCTCGCAGCACCGGCGCTCGCGTCCTCCCCCATCACTCTCCATCGGAAGGTAGGTTTCACCTATTCACAGTAGTGCTGGCACTTCACACAGGGTCGGGGGGGCAGGGGAAAGAGGTGCTGAGGGTCTCTCAGACCCAGCGAAGCCAAGAAGGTGCGAGGATGTTCAGCACATCTCTGGCAAAAGGCCACGGGCAAGTACAGAACTCAAGCCCTGCCTTCAGCCTACAAGAAAAACGGTTCAAGCCTTACTGACAGACACCTGGCAAGATAACAAGCAGAAGGCTACCATGCAGTTTTTAGTCTCCTCCCCATTTCCTTAACAAAACTTAAAAGGGTCACTTGGTCTTAAACGAAGCAAAGCACACCACTGCACATCCATGTGCTTCAAGGAGAGATCTGAACTTCCCAAGCTTGTTCCTGATGAAGCAGCAAAACTTCTGATGCAAGCACAGTGAAATCAGGCCCCCATAAGGTGCTTTAACTTGGCACAACTGTTTGTCCCTGCAGAAGAGGCCACAGACTGGTGATGAACTGGGGCAAGAGCAAGAGAAGCCGTGGTACACCAGCACCGCCAGTGCCAATGCAGCAGCACAAGCCGAATCAGCACCACCAAAAAAACTGACCAGTACTGGGATCTCAAGTCATTAGCAAAAATTGAAGAAACAGAAGACCACCAAGACACTTAAACAAAAAACACTAATCACCCGAAAAATCTGAGCATCTTCCCCTTATGTAAATCTAGGGGGGCTTATTGTGCCTCCCCCCTCATAAATTCATGACCACTCATTCAAATAAGTAATGCAAGAGAGGAAAACGTCTTCTGCTCTGTTTTCTGTTTTGTAAGTGTCAGTTCACAGGAGAAATAATCAATTGTATACTAAGCTCAAGGGATGGTACTGTAGCATCCTCAGTGCACCACTTCTTTTGTAAAAGCTTGCCTCTGCAAGTCCTCCTTCTAGCACCAGGGCTGTGGCCGGTTAAGTACCTCTCTCTTTTCACCATGACAGAGACCCATGTCATGCTGATAAAACAAAAGGTCTTTTTTGGTTCAAGTGAACTAGTGAGGCAGAAGTCTAAATCTCATTTTCCAGAGGGGCAGCTAAGGACTTCTGAAAATAATTAGATTCAGCAGTCCTGTCAAATCACTTACGAAACTGGAATTCAGGCTTCTAAAACAGTAAGTACTTTTAAAAGAAGTTTTACCAAAAGAAAGATCACATGTCTTACTGTGTATCTGTAAAGTGCCTGGCAGTATTATGGCTCTGTATGAAATATTTTTAGACCAACCACATTTTCTAATATTTTAATCATCTTTTGTTTGAGAGAAAGAGAGCGAGCAAGAAAAACAGAAAGGCTCAACCTACTGAAACACAGAGAAAATAACATCTTCCTACAACCTCCACTAGGTTAGGAAAGAGCAAACGTAAAAAAATGAATCTTTAAAAATAGTCTTTTAATGAGCTCCAGCAGCTCTTTTATTTAAAAAAAAGAGGGGAAATATCACGTTCCTTCTCTAGCATTGATAAATAATTCAACAGTACCTATCACTTTAAAATAGGGTGTTAAGACTAGATTAAATCTCAGTGCTCAAAAATCTTTTCGCATGAATTTTACCTAATATAAAAACATTGAAGTGAGAACTAAAATATCAAGTATGTCATGAATATCAATGGATAAAATAACTACATAGATTTATTTCTCTTAAATAAAAAAATTAGTGCATCCTTCTTTTTCCTTGATCATTCCTGTTAGTTTTTCCTATCTCTGTGTTTTACTAGAGATGTCAATGGCACCAGTGCTACAGAGATTTCCCACAGTTCACCACTGAGCAGCGCTCAAGACAGCTACACAATGATCAGGCACCTGCATGTCACCTGGTTCACTTGTACCCACTCCCCACCACCTACCTATCTGCATTTCAGACCTGAACAACAAAGGTCAGTAAGGATCATCTACTAAGACGTAACAAGCAGTACAAAGTGTGGAAAGCCTACTAACGAGCTCAACTTAAAACCCTCCCAAAGCCTCAACCATAGCTGTCACTGCTGGCTGGCTATTAACCACTTCTTTATTTGCTACAATAAGAAATGTTGAATGGGAAACACTATAAAATTCAAATTTTAATACTGGCTCTTCGATAGCCCATCACCTTCAGAGATTTGTTTAAAATTGTTAAGACTGCCTTTTCCCTGCTGAAGAACGAGCAATGGGTACAGCAAACTTTTTTAAAAATGCCACAATACATAGCAAGTGTTTCTGCTGCGGGAGGCACTTCCATTAAGACAAATACAATACGTCTGTCTTTTAGATACAGTGTGCTACATACATATTATAAAACAAGATTAACCCAACATTTCAACAGCAGGATGATCCTTACTCTCCATCCACTCAAAACCTGATGTAGTCATTGAGTTAATGGATTCATTGCAGATTTGTTGAAACAAGGGGTCATTTTTTAATTCCTCCAGTGTAGCATCATCATCTTGTCCCTGCTGACGACCTGGATCAAACAGTAGATTTGTGTCTAAAGTGTTCAGATCGTTAATGCTGCCTGAGAGCTCGGAAGACAACCTGATGTCGCTGGGAAAGACAGATGCAACGTTATTGAGATCTGATGCCACCTGATTCACCAGCTGCTGGTTTGCGGGCAGACTGTCCTCCCCTAAAAGGTCTTTTACAGTGCTGCTAAAATCTAATTGCTGCTCTCCGATGTCTGATTGTGCTTGGTTATCTCCAGAAGAAAAACTGATCTGATCGGTGCTGCTGTTTTTTGTGAGGTAATTTGGTGTTTGGAATTCATAAACTGAAGTGCTGGAATTGATCATATTTTGTGGGTTGGCACTAGGAAAAGCGGCGGATGTCTCTAAAATCTGAGTGAGATTCATCCGGGCTGTGTAATTTGAGGGCATGTTGTTCACTCCCAAACCTCTCACTGCATCGTCACTATCAGAATCAAGTTTGTTTAACAACACATTGGTTATTTTTTTAGTGTTTGTTTGTTTCTGAAGAGACGGGAAGGCCGTCTGCATCATCACAGTCAATGGGACTGACTGGCTTCTTTGCGCTATGTTATTGGCACTGGTGTCTGCATGGATATTAGCAAATACATTGTGAACTTCAGGAGTCACCGGACTTCCAAAAGGTGTCAGGTTAGAGCGTGGTATATTTGAAACAGGGTAAACAGTGCTTCCACTGAGATTACGCTGGCGATGGACAGCAGGGCTCACGCTCCGGCATCTCAGACTGTTGTTGAGAGAGGAACCGGTTCCTTTGTTGTCCAAAGGAGCAGGAACAGCGAAGCCCTCTTGCTTGGTGGTGCTACTGACAGGGGCTGCCTGGTGCTGCACAGGTGAAACGGGAGTCACGCGACCGAAGTGAGTATCGTGGTGGCGCGGCTGAGATTGGTATGACTGGCCAGGAACGGCAAAAGCGTGAGGTTTCCTGAAGCGGTCTTCCACCAGCTCCTGATAGCTCGTGAGGATGCCATGGTTTGCAACCGATGAATTGCTAACACCACTGTAGCCATTATTCATCCACTCAAGCTTGGTTTTGTCGGGATGGGTAGCCATAGGCCGCTGCATTGGCTTCACGGGACTACTTGATATAATGCTGGCATCGTGGTAAGCCATGCTAGAGCTGATGGGAGTAAATGCAAATGGGTTTCGGCATTCCACAGGACTTGGAGGGACACTGCTGCTGCAGTTCGAATGCGGTGTGCCGATGGGCGTATGCCGGCTGCTTCCTAGAGCACTGTCTACGGGAGTCGTCTGAGCCAGCCTCGAACAAGGGCTCTCTCGGGACATGTTCTGAGATCCAGCGATCATTTCGGAGGTGGGTGTTGGAGTCGGGGTAGGGGTGGGAGTTGGGGTAGGGGTGGGGGTGGGAGTGTGAATCGGAGTGCTGTTGTTATGGATTGAATGGTAAAAGTGCGCGCTGCTTGGATGAGATGACACGGGAGCTCCTTGAGCTGCAGTCTGACTCTGAAGTGCCATTCCTAGACAACCACCGTAAGGATGAGAATTATTCATGGACATTTGCTCCTCCATGAGCACTAGCTCCTCCACAATGCTGTCCTGGGTAAGGTCATCATCAAATGAAAAGAAGTTTTCATTTGACTGAGGGACTGTATGTTCAAACTCTTTCAGCTCAGACTGCAGAGGTAACTGATTTGAAGACTGTGCTTGTATTTGACCCAAGGAGGAGTCCTGGATCTGGTTCTGCAACTGCTGGTTGTATGCATCCTGCTGTATACCTTCGCAGTGCACTGGCTCCCATGCCGACTCCTGTAAGTCACTAGAGCCAGAGTGCCCTGCAACAGTCATAACACTGATATCTTGCTGCTGTTCACAATTCACAGATGCAAAGTCGGAGGTTTTGGTGATATGGTGCCACATATTTGGGTTAAAGCTGCCGTCAGATTTTGAATCATTTTCTATGATAAACATGTTTCCTTCCAATTTTACTTTTATATCTGGAGATGATGCTGATGCAAGCTGCTGTCCTAAAGTAGAATCACTGGTATTTAAATTGGTGCTCAAAGAAAGGTCTGTTGCTAAGTTTGCCGCAGCTGCAGAAGGTATAGGTACCTTCACAGGTACCTTGCTGGGAACTTGAGCAAGTGTTGCTGTATTGTCACTGTTAGCTAACGATCCAACCTTTGGAGACTTCTTAACACTGTTTGCTTTTTGACCCTCCACAGCATTACCAGCTGAAAGCTGCTCCACCAGTGGTTTCTTTACAGGTGGTACCTGGGAATCCTGAAGTGTAGAAGGTTGTCGCTTTCTTGGACTTTTAGCGCATGTTTTGTCTTTAATCGTAGACTCACCAGTAGGAGGTGAACCGATGCTGGTGCTGGACAAGTTTTGACTGGCAACGGAGAGCTTTAGAATGCTTTGATTATTGCCTGCTGAAGAAGCTGGTGTGATCTCATTAGATTGTGTTTTATATTTGGTCCCTGCTTCTTCAGCTCCCTGATCACAGCCCTTAACTGGTTTTGCCTCCACGACATCATCAACCGAAAGCTTCAAGGTTGCAACCTCAAAATTAATTAGTTGAGCAGGAGGCAGGTCAGGGGTTCCCTTTATGGATTTAGACACGTCAGAGCTCTCTTGGCCCTGTACTGAGTTCTCATCCAGCAATGCTTCTGGTTCCATTTTGATCTTGACTGCAGGCGCAGCTACAACAGTGCTAGACTTGGATCCCGGAGACTGAAGCGAAACAACAGATCCATTTTTGATCTGAGGACCAGTCCTCCCTTCTTCCACTGCTCCTGCACTACTGCTAACTGAAGGCGTCTGTTTGACGGGCACACTACTGCTGCTTGGGGCAAGAGATATTGCTGTCATTTTTACCACATTTAAGGAATTCACATGTGGAGCTGGCACAACAGTCTTGATTGGGCTACTGGTAAAGAGCACCGTCGTGGGAGAGCGGATGGTGAGAGCACTGGTATTTGCTGGCTTCGGTAAGATCTGCGGGTAGCGATGCCGGGCAGAGCGGTCACCAACTGGGCTGGCGGGAACGTTCTGGGGAGTCTTTGGTGACTGCTTGACTGATTGCATGTGCTGAGTGACCACCTGAACGTTGAGCGGCAGGACCTTGCTATCAGACGATCCCATAGGACTTGGGGACGTCACCAACTGCCTGGTCCTTGGCACCTGTAGAGAAAGAAAAAGAAAAGGTGTAGCGATGAAGCAAGAAAGTCCCCCACAGACCACCTCATCCCCAAGCATTTCAAAGGTGAAGGACAACACAGCTCAATACACCAAAGCTCGTGATTGTCAGTTTGAAACAAAACAAGCTCTCCAACTATATACAAGATAATTTCTATTTGTCTGCCCTATGGATTGGTAGACAGGTATGTGGCCTCAATTTTTAAGGCATGAGGCACTGGTCTGCACACTAGTCTGCTCTTCTGCTAATGAAAGGGTCGTTCTCATACAATCCTTCACATGGAACAAAGAGACAGACATACAAAGGTTAAAGAGGAGAGGATGTGTTCAAAACACTGCTCACTCTTAAGGTTTCAAAAGCGAGTTAAATACAAACCCACTATCAGGCAGAAAAATTGGCTTACCTATTAAAATCGACAACACAATTAACATCTTAAAAACAAATAACCTTCCTCCTGCCACCCAGTTTTGTATGGCTGAAAGACAAAAATGTTCCATACTACAGACATTCATGCAAAAATAAAATTGTTTGTTGTCACTAAATGCGCCAGGCCAATGAAAGGCAATTTAGATTCCATATTAGGGGCTCAGCGACCCACACAACTGGCATCAGCTCTCTCGTCTGGTTAAACTTCATCTCAAGGGCAATTATTCCCACATATAACCTTAATTATTGCTAGCTGAAATTCCACTGTCAACGACTTCAAAGAGGAACTTGGCCTATCCTATGTGATCAGAATTCTGCCTCTGTATCGATCCCATAACCCGTGGTATAACACAATCATTGGGACAGAAAAGCATCAAGGGACCCAAGCCTCTGAAAGGAAACCGTTTTTCTATCCCACTGACACCGCTGCTTAGTTACTGGCAATTTACAACCCTTTCATAAGGTGGTTTCTCTAGAGAATTGCAGGAGAACATTACCGGTATCGGGCTGGGGACAGCTGCCACAACAATGCCAATAGGCGGAGGAGACAGAATCGCAGGACTTCCATTAGATATACCGGTGACGCCGTTGGTTGTGGTGCCTTCCGTTTTCTTTGCTGGAGACTCTCCTGGCAAAGGAGACTGCAGTTTCTGTTCTTGCTGCTTCTTCTGGATCTTACGCTGCAGCTGCTGCTTGGCATCAACAGGAGATGGCAGAGTTTTCACTTGCGGTTGAAAGGAATTACTTTCAGCAGTAGGTATAAAAGCTGAGGGCTGGGGGATCCCTTTTACTCCTGAATACAAAAGAAGAAGAATTAATTATAACCACATATACCATGTCTGCTATAGTCCCACTTCTGCATCTAACCACACAGAATACAGGGCAGGCATCTCCACAACCATTCTGGGAACACCTCCTCCATGACGTACTCCCATCCACTTCATGCTCAAATCTATTCAGTGTTTCAGTTTATTTCCACATTTGTGGCAAAACCTCTATCTGTTAGACAAGCTGGGCATTAGCTGCTAAAATATTATGTATTGGCATCTCGTGTCTAGCAATCCCAAACTGCAACTTCTGTGTCAGCAAAATCGAAAAACCCATGCATTTCATTTAACTGACAGTAGAGGGCAGCAGATATGTTTTAGATGAACCTTGAAAATTCAGCAATCTACTACGTTTTTGTTTTGTTATCAATATCTAAGGCACCTTTAAAAAATGAAAAATCTTTCCAGAAAGCTGTGGGTCTGTGTCACAGAGGAGCAGCTCTGAGCAGATTATATTATCTAATGGCCAAGGCATTAAACACAATGCATATTAATATCAGAATGGATCACAACCTGTGTGATCAGGTGAAAGAAGGGCAAGAGAAGCGTCCAGGGAAAAAAGAAAAAAAGAAGGAAAAGGTGAAAAAACTACGGAAATTAGAATGGGAGAACATTTTTTCTAGAGACAATGCCTTTGCTGATCACAAGCAAGCAAGTGGTGCTTCCAGGGAGAACAACAGGGAGTTAGTCTCATCCGTGCAGCTGGTACCAATTTCCGTTATAAAATCACATCACATTTATGATCTTTTGTTTATTAACAGTCAAGAGGATTAGTATGTTCTCTCAGTGACCAACTAATCCTGTTGAACTGTCCCTCTAAAAATGCTTTAACACCATTTCATTTACACTTCGCAGGTTTCATAGTTTTTTAAAAAACCTCTTAATTATAAATTAATCTACACCATTTTAGGGCAAGTATTTTTTTTTAGGTACCCAGTACATGCTTAGGAACTGTGGTCTGGGAGCCCACCCTCCCAGCAGCATGTAATACCATGAGAGCTTGAACAAAGCAACGTCTCCACTTTCACAATTCCTTCTTCACAGAGCAGTGAAATGCCCAAATATATTGCAATTACTGGAAAACAAGTCATCTATGTGGGCTGAATACTGAAGGCAAGTAACATTTATGAGAAAATAACTCAACAATTTTTTCCTTGAGGGTAGAAGTTTGCTTTTTCCTCAGTTAATGCACAGAGACACTAACTTTTTGCGATAAAGAGGAATGGGAATACTTCATTTGCCATTCTAGAAAGAACCTCTCCTGAAATGACTATCCAAGCCACAGAGGCATGCATTGGAAATAACTGCCCTTTTCCTTGAAGGAAACCATCTTCTCTTGAAGGAAACCATCTTCTCTTGAAGGAAGTAAGGGGGAGAAGCTACATGAGTTGAAGAGCTGTACATACACCTAGCGTTCCTTATAGCAGCATGGCAAGCAGAACCAATGAAGCCAAGCAACGACAGGTAAAAAAGGAGCATAGAGGCAGCAAAACCTGCCACTGCCACCCGTCAGTTCCAAGTTGCAATAAAGGAATGAGAGCTGGAAGGAGAGAAAGAATGTGATCCAGAAGGGGATCACTCCAACCTACAGCCCTGATCACCAGTTTCTATTTGAAATCACCTGTCTCAAGTCAAGAGATCTGCCTTGATCCAAACACATTTTGCTCGACAGGCCTGGGCAGAACTTCCCAGAGGGAAGTCTGGGGGGCATGTTGTGCACCTGCACTTCCCTCCTCATCCTTCATTTTTGTAATTTACTTCATCCACAGCCACAAAAAAAATGATTGACTGATTTTGAGCATGAAGAAGGAAACAAAGGACACAAAAGTAGATGTACAAACAACCACATCGAATGTAAGCTTTCCCACAGACTGAATAGAACAGGAATTCATCTAATGTAGCAAAATACAAAATAACTCTTCTCTTTACCTTGATCTTTAACGAAGATTTGAAATCGAGTGCTGGAATCTCAGTCACACAACTGCCCCCAGAGAAGGCTCTCGTATCCCTCTCAATGCCCCTCAAGCCCTTACTTCTAATGTGATCAATAACAGCAGCAGCTGATGTGCTTGTACTACCTGACGCTGATCAAACATCTCAAGAAAATTTGCATCTGACATATCAGAAACGCCTGTAAGAAAATCTGCTCTTGAGAGAAAATTCAGACAATTGTTTCCAAATTAGTGCAAGTTATCAGACAGAAACACAGCTACACCAGCAGTCTGTCTACAAAACAGCACTGTACCAGCACCAAACTCCTGATCTAGCAAAGTACATAAATTCAGCACAATTACTCACATGCCCTGAAGTGCTTTAAAAGCCCAGGGTCCTCTTCGGAGGAATGGGAGAATCACAAACTAAACCTGAGAACCACTGCTTATTTTCAGATCTCTTTACCCAGACTACCAGCAAGAAAAGTAATTTGCAGCAATGTGGACTAAAATCACGTAAATGCACGCTCAACGCTCAGAGTCAGTGTTTAAAGTTTGCCCTGAAGAGCAGTGCTTCCTCAAACCAAGATGTTATTACTCTTTAAAAAAAGATCCCCTATTTCATCCATTCAGCATTAAGTTATCTCATTACCTGCTGGTGCCCCTGCCATTACTGTTAAAGCTGCCATTGACTTGGTACCGATATAGTGACTTTTTACAAGGAAACGAGCCAATTCCAAGACTGTATCAAAAGGCTGGCTCAGCACTTTCTGGGCCCATTCACAAACAAGCCGGCAGGCCGCAGAGACAACTTCCTCATCAGCACTTTGCAGCTGCCCAGACGGCTCTGCCCCATCCAACTAAAACAAACAAACAAAGGAGGAAAGGTTACTTTAATTATTAAGGGTCATTAAGGCATGAAAACAAAAACAGAGAGCAAATGATGATCAGAAACACACAAAAAGTTGAGTACGTATGTTCACAGTTTTTCATGAAATTGGGAGAATGAGATCACATCATCAATAGCATTCAAAATGAAATGTCTTCACGTTAATCTACTGGTTGTTTCCAAAGGCATTATATGGAGCTGACATTTCTGGAAGAAAATCGCAGACAGAATCCTAATATCTGGACCACCAACAGTGGATGCTCCCTGCATCTGGAGTCTTGTCAACTCAGCAGCCACTGTTACCCAGGAACTGCTTCTTTCATTGGGGTTCCTCTTCCCTAGCATTGACTTTTTTTTAAAAAAAAAAATACAGTAAAACCAAAACAGAATCAGAGATAAAAAGATACAGTTTGTGGGTGGCAACACTGTGAAAGTCTGCTTCACCTCCTAAATTAGTTTTTTTAATAGGACTGCAATTCGTTCTCAGCTTTACAGAAAAACATCAAACAATGATTCAGAGTATAAGTATTGTAAAGAAAAATCTTAAAAACTACACAGCTCTTCACTTTGTTTTGAAAACTACAGACAGAAAAACAACATAATAAATGTTAATTTGCAGAAATACATATAAATAAGCAAGTATATATCATACCCCATCTCCAGTTTTATGAAAGTCAAGGTTGGGCAGTGTTGGCATATGCACGAAAGCCTTCTTCCTCAGCCCACTGTAGCAATATGTGAACAAGAATTAAGGTCTAAACCATCTCTGCTTGTTTGTTGGGGGATAGAAGGGAAGGGCAGTAATTCCTCTGATACCCCCTCATAAGCTTTATAAGCAAATTCAACAACATATCCAAGAATTACTGTCATTGACATAGTCTCATAGCCAGCCAGAATCAAAAGCCTGTAAGTGGTTGTGTTCTTGGGCAGGTCGTTGGGCTTCTCCGTCTATGCAGAGGAGCAAGTGATGCTGGCCGTGATGAATTTCATTTGATGACTTAAAAGAACGACTAAACCATGCCAAGTAGTTTCAATTAGCTACTCAGTATTTAAATCATTAACACAAATTTGGACTAAACTCCCTTCCTAAACCAGGCCTAAAATGAGATGCAGAACGCATTTTCAAAAGTTAATCACTATTAAAAAATGTGTTCCCAAATTTTGGTTTTGCTTTATTATGAGTTGTTCTTTTTTGCCTCTTTTTGCTACATTTCCCAACATTTCCTTCTCCTTCTCCTAAGGGACTTCCACAAACTGAAGAAGTTTTCCATGACAAGATAAAGTGACCGATGAGGACGTTTCTTCCTAAGATTTCACACAATTTTTGTGGCTCCCCCCCCATCCATGATAACTCTTCTTCTGTAAAAATATGGACACAAATACCCAGATTTGTTCTTATATTGATCTCATCAAATCAGTACACAAAAATATACTCCCTCCATTACTCTTACTCACTTGTTTATAGGTCTAAAAATCAAATCAGCCTTTTTTCCTCTCCACAGCATTACTCTGGGAGTTCACACACAGTGTCTCTTCTCTGTGACACACAAATCCTTTTCAGGATCACTAATTTTTCACATTCTGTAAACATGTCTGTATTTCTTTTTCCTAGACCATGGAGTTTGCATTTGCTTGCATTAACCTGGATGGAGCATAATTACAGTGAAATAAATGTAAGGAGGCTAGGTATTAAGGTAAGTGTCAGATAAGGTCACATTTTAATAATTCTGAATTAGAAACTGAACTGAAAGAGATCCCCTGGGTCAAGCTACAACTACATCATATGACTTCTTCCTTAAAACTTCTCTAGCTCTATCCAGAAGATCACTACTAAGTTTTGGACTCCACTAGATAATCCAGCACTGTATTTTATGAAAAAATTTAACTGACACATAACTTCTCCATTTACTACTACATGGAAGGTTTTTTTCTCTATGGAAGACAAATAATTCTGGGCTGCCCGCTAGTGCTCAATTCCCTCTGTAAGTGCATGCTTCAAGTGAGACCTTGGCAAAGGCCAGGTCTCACTTACAGTGAGTCCATATCATTACTGATAGTTCTTTTCAGTCTTTTTCATTAGAGCCTACAAGCACCTCGATGCCTTTCGGCCTTTTAATGCTCTCCCTCCCTTGCTTACTGCAGTGGCTTAGAGTCAGAACGGAGCAGGAGTGGGGGATGCAGCAGGTACGACATTACTTCATGATGGTTTCTAAGGATTCTCAAGGGAAGATGTAATTCTCAACTTGGAAAAGACAAAATCCTTGCTGATGAAAAAACTACTTACTTTGAAAATCACTAACAGTTTTTGTATTTTTAATGGAACACATCAGCATGCTAAAGACTAGACAAACTACAGCTCAGTCTCAGAAAAGCCTGAGAAAAATTCACATTCTTGTAGCCATTAGACTTGATTACTACATTTCTTTCCTAGCAGAGCTTCTTGCCCCTACAGAGAACCACCAGCGGTACGAGCAGACTCTTTTGCACAGCATTTGTCTCAAATTCTTCGTGGTGGCGAAGTTAATTGATAAACTCATCTGTCCCAAGACCTACTGTGTACAGTTCTTCCTATAACAATTATGTGTAGTTACACTATGACAACATCAGATAAGTACTTTATGGTTTGTACTAAGTTGCAATTAAATGGGGTAGTGTTTTTGCACGCCCTCTGGGATGGACTATTTCTCTAACACAGGGAAGGAGGGCAGGAAGCTGATTCCAACTTTAGGCACAGGCAACAAGACTCTGCAGTCAAGAGAGAAAGACAGCGCTACCCTCCTAGAAGCTCTTGCTCTGCATTGTCTTTCCTATCTCAGGAGGTCTGCACCATGCAGTGAAGGAAGCCGTCACCCCTCCTCTGACGGCAGGACAAGCCTCGGATCGTGCCTTCCAAGTCTGAAGTCAGCTTTTGTGACGACTTCCCAGTTCCCTCTTCTCTTCCAAGCAATACTAACAGTTGAGGAGAGGCAGTTCTATGAAATATCTGTAGCCCTGCTTAAGAAGGATCTTTGGCTTTACAACTAACTTTCACATCATTGGTGTGCGCAAGTGTAATATAAAAGCAAGAAATGTTCTGATAATTCTGAGCTGTACTACCAATAAAGTGTTAGTTATTGCAGATATATAAGGCAAGTTCCTTTATTCCAATATCCCTCTTTGCACTAAATGATAAAGCTTCTTTGATTCCTTGCGGCTGTGACAACTGTCAGAACCTAAATTTAAGTACTTGTTTCCGAAGTTATATCTTGCAACCTAACACTACCGCAATTAATAATTTTTAAAGAACGTTGAGAAAGTGTCTGCATTTTTTATTTAACATTACTTCTACATTTAGCTGGTAGTTAAGCTGTAACGACAGATGTTCTCCAGGCAAGTGCAGAAGAAGTTACTGAGAAGCGTTCTAGAAAAGGATATTTTGATTTGCCTCTTGTGCCTAGACGACGGGCCTTCATATTTGGAAAGACATTTTTCATGATCTTTCCAAAGTCAGCAGCACTTAATGGGTGGTAGCCAAGATTGTCACAATAGCTCCTGCAACAAAGAGAAAGAAAGCGTGAATGGAATCAAAGTTAATGCAAGAGGCCAGCCTGCGTGCTAGACTCCATCTAAGGTTTTCAAAGGAAAACACTTACGCCCATCCATATTAAGAACCACATTTAACATTAATGAAGCTATCCACAACGAACTGAATGCATTAAAAATGTATAAACAGAACTATTAATACCATAGTTTTTGCCTTGTTCTCTACTGAGTTCAAAGACAAGTCATATGGAGACATAACAAGTAGTGGCATTATCTAGAGCATAGTTAAGATTTACTCCACAACTTAGTTTGAAGCATATGTTTCAATTCACTTATTTTCGGACATAATAAAAGCAGAGACATTGTTCTAGCCAGAAGTATAGCTTGAGTGTGGTAAGGCCTGAAGTCCTGCAGGAATATTTGAAAAGCAGTAAGAGCTTTGTCAGTGTCCAGAGAAAGATTCTGCCTACACAACCTCAATTTAATAGAGCTTAACAGAACTGAATTTAATAAAACATACCTTCCCAGGGAACCAGTTTCACCTTTATAGGCGTAACATAGAGATGTACTGAGGACCTAGTCCTCTTGCCACTGTACCACTACTGAACTATGAGAGCTGCTTAATTATAGACATCCTTACATTCATTAACAGTCCTAAATTAACAGAGATTTCAACTGCCTCTGCAAATGTAGATCTTCATGCGACTGAGTATACAACCTGATGATCTAGGGAAATAAAGCAACAAAGGTAATTATTTTGCTAAGTTTACTTATTCTAGTAAAATGGGCACTGTTATCTGTCTTCAGTTCTCAAAAACAGCAGAAGGAATTTTGTTTCAACATCTATTCAGATGTTTCAACATCTGAGATATTTTTAATATATCTCCTTGAGGCAGAGAACAACAATTTTTGATTTCGCTGCAAAACGTGCATGTTCTGGAAAATCACAAATATGTGAAAGCAGAGGAGAAAACCAGGAACTGCTCTGGAAGGTTCACCTACGCAGCAAGTGCTTAAGGCTGCACAAAAGATATGAATGCCATATTGCCTTTTGTTCAAGTCTTGTGGTATTTCACAGATGTTAATGCGCTAAGGCCCAAAGCATACTGTTAAAGCATTCTCATGCAGATTTCCTGCAGTCACAGAGTCAGCACCAGATAGCAATGACCTCCTTTCCCGTGAGAAGTCCTACCAGCAACGCACAAAACCAACCTGCCTCTGAAAAGAAGAGGTGACTGTACATGGTCCTGTGTGGGCATCAGCAGGAGAGCAGAAAAAACAATAATTTCATACACCAGGTTGCCTGCTACTCTAATCAGGTACATACATGCAAACAAATCTCTGCTCATGAAGGAAGAAAGAAAGAAAGAAAAAGCAGCACTCCCAAAACAGGTATTTCACTCCCAGCATCACCTAGTAAAACCAGTAACAATTAGCGGTGGCACTTGCATCCAAGTAGGCCAGTCAAAATGTCTTCTCTGAAAACGGTAGCTCTATAGAAAGCAGTATGTATTTCTTGAGATACTTCCACTGCATTTATTTTCTCTGTAAAAATACTCGTTATTACAGAGCAAGTATCTGCTGCTTTTACCTTGCCTGTATGTAGGTATCCTCCACCTGGAAAGCACCACCACAAATGTAGTGATTTTGATGATAAAGAGCAAGTTTTATGCTATTTGGTTCTGACATCTCCCTGCAGAGCTTGTGTGCACCCACTTCCCCCAGCTACCGGGCCACTCTGTCCAAACCAGGAGACGTCGCCTACAACCTGGTATACAGTCAGCCATTAGTCTAGCTTCTGTATGGGACAGCAAGAAGGTTTTTATCCAATTTATATACCAACATATTTCATTTCAATGCACGTCAGTCACACAATCTGGATTTTGGATATGTCCCTTTGAAGTTAATACAAAGGAATGCTTCTCCTGCCTTGCTCCACCCTCTTAGGAATCAGACATTGCTTTACGTGTAATAGATCTCTGTGCCATTTTTTTCCCTTGCGTCTTGCCAGGCTCCAATGGATTTTAACTCTACCCTGAAAGTTCCTAAAAGGTGGGTCTTTGTCACTTACTGATGCTGATTACAGGACTTTAAGTCTCAACTACCACGCAGAGGAGGGCGCTCTGAATTTCTCTGCCACAGTCAGCAGTATCTTTGACTGAAACTCAACAACGTCAGCAAAGCAAAATAAAAAAAATAACCCAGCAACAACAGGATTAGGGACCTACCAATCAATAAACTTTAAAGTTAAAAATTATTCCCCCTTCTAGGAGAAAATAAATAAAGAAAGAAGGAAAAAAAAAAAATTCAGTTCCTTAAGTCTAGCACATCTGTTTCAAGACAATTACTTGCTAGCAGCAAAACACAGAGTTACATGGTCCCTTCGTATCCATGCTGGCAGCTCCTGCAAGCTTGTGATTTCTGAGCTATTATTATTATCACGTAATTTCAGTTTTCCAGACAGATCATCCCATATGGCCCCTCCTCCTCCTGGCTCGGCCGAGAACCCTCCATGTCCATCTGCGGTCTCTCATTGACTTGACAACACATACCAGGAGTCTCCTCCCTGAAGCTCTTCTCTCTGCTACTTGCACTCTTGGCACATCGCTGAGCCCAGGAGCCGTTTTGCTTATTTGAAGGGTGGGTGGGAAATAGATGGGGGGAGGGAAGGTCTACGCAGAGACAGGAATGACAATGGACACGCGGTTGGTTACATTCCTTTGTATAGAGCTCCCCTACATGATAAGGAGAAAAAGCCTTTTTTTGGGGGGGTAAGATCTTCGAATTAAATGTACTCGAGCCATAAAATACGCTGGGAGCGCATCTGAATTAAACCACAAAAAAGATTAACCAAAAAGCCAATGAAGACGGTCAGGCTATGCAGCCCAGTTTACACAGCTTCCTGGGCAGAAAAACCATTATGATAAAGAATCTATTGCATGGAAGGACACAAAGATTTTGGCTTACCCAATCCAGCAAAACAACTGGTCTCTAAAAATAGAGACCAGTTTAGAACAAAGAACCTTAGGAAAAGGTAGGCTCTCATTAAGATGATGAGCAATGCTGGCCCAGACATGAGTCCTAAAAATCAGGTAGGATGGAAACCAGATGTCTGAAAACCATCAGAGAAATGAAATTGCATGTCAGACTCCCAAGAGCAGAAGCAGAGGTGGGAAAACACTGCTTTAGATGGAGCTTGATCGGCTTTTAAAAGGAATATATAGGTAGTTGCTTATGACAGAGGACTGGACTTTACAACACAATACGACTCATCCTGTTCCTATCAGGTAGTTTTATATAAAAGTACTGGTTAAGTGCTATCAAACAAGATTAGTATGTATCTTGTGTCTTTTACTTGTTTAACAGACATGGTATTGCTATACCTACTGCCCTCTTCTGTGCTAGCTTCTGAATATTCTTCTTCTAACTTGTTGGTTAATATCCTTAACACTTAGTGCACATAATCTATGCATCAGGTGGCATCAAGTGGCCCAGCAGCCAGTAAAGCAAGGATTAATGATTTACAGACTAGAGGAAAGAGATACGGGCTGACTCAAAGACCTCCTTATCTATATCAAGCGTATCAAGTGAATCTTCAGGGCACCAAACTTAAATGACTTTCTTTCCTTGCGTCACTGTAGTAGAAGCAAGATAAGAGGACCCAAGTGTTTACTGAAGGCTCAACAAATCATTTTGTGGGCAAATAGGGATTTTGTCTGCCTAAGTATTGCAGGACTGCACTTAGACTCGAACTCCCAATTCTCTAAACTCAGCTAAATCTTCACCTGGCTGCCTCCAGAAGGGTGTTTACTAATGGGGAGAAGATACGCAAGTAAAACTGACTTACAAGAAAACACTGAAAGGATTTGATGGGAAGCAGCATCTATTCTCTGGAGGCTAGACAACATGTTAGGCAGCTCCCCATGAGTTCCCATATTTTCCAGACTGTATTCCCCCGTAACTCCCAGAGGAAGCTGGCAGAAGAACCGTGTGTGCCCAACAGAAAGACAGCTTCTTACAGCCCAACGTATTCTGTCAGTGCAAGCGGCATCACAGCATCAAAAAGAGAGGTTCACCTACTAGCTCCCACCTACCTCCTTTCTGAAATTCAGCTGCAAGCTCTCAACCTTCCCAAGTGCTACTGCCTTATATTATGATGCATTTTTCATTTATTTTATCCCTTTCGAAAGGGAGATGAATCCATTCACTTTTATCCAGTTAGAGACATGAATTCACAATTAAATGGAAGAGTAAGAAAACAGAAAGAAGAGTCACTGTGTTGAATAAGCTTAGTGAGAAAAGGCTACTGAAACGTGGAGGAGCTGGAAACACTATCAACACTCGCCAATGGTGGACTTGTGTGGAGTGCAAGCTTCTGTCTTTCCCTCTTCGTAGAAAAAAAAACACCCCACACATGAAAGGTGATGCAGAAGCCCAGTAGTTTTGCAAGATTTATATTGACCAAAATTTACAGCAGGAATTGAGATGCTGGTATGATGCGGCACTCTTCTGTGCCTTGTGACTTTGATTTATACGTGCAGAGTACCTAAGCTTGCTCACAGTACTTGTGAGCTCATGCAACATCTATCTTTGCACACAGAGGAGAGAAATGGTAACTTGCTAATATGGCAGACATGAGTTTTGAGAGGCCTTAACACCCTTAGGTAAAGAAAACTGACTTATCAAAACTAACTCTCTTATCTATTTATATGCCTGTTCCCCACCTCCCACTCCAAGACTACTCTTCCTTTGGTGTGCAAGAATAACTCATGAAAATATTCAAAGAAACTGAATGTTTTAAAAACAGAACAGATGCTTTCAAAGGAGAACAGATTCCAAACATTTGATATTTTCCTGAATATTTGCTTACCACCCTTATTTTGTTAGAAAAAAAAATACAATACACAAATACTTGATGCAGCTACATACAAAAGCCATCCAAATTTCACACTCCACAATCTGTAGATGATGATTTTTCTGGGCATCTGCAGCTTGGCACAGCATGGAAGCCAAGCAGATTTGTTGCTGAAGCAGGCCATAAATTATTAAATAAGAAATATATTTAAGAATAACGCTCCCATCTCTCTCCCGCACAGCAGCTGCCGCTGTTGCTGTGTCTGCGCGAGCGGCTGCTGCTCGGGGATTGGCCACCCCAGCACGTCTGTGCCATTGGCTCTATTTCCAGGCTGCGTCACCGCTCCAGTCGATGGCGAGAATTCAGAAATAGGTGTGTGCATGTTTATCAACCCCAGGCAAGCGAATGCCATCATGTTTCAGCTCAGTCACAGTAAAAAACTTGACCAGAGAGAGTTAATTAAAAGGAGGTATTCGCAGAAGGCACCCCTGCAATAACAATTACTAAGGGCTGAATCCTGAAGGCACTTAGGAGGTGAAGGGACTCAGCTCTCTGCAAATTACTGTAATCGTTCAGATTATGGAAATATTCATACTAGATCACAAATCTGTTATTCATCTTCAGGCAACTGGGCTAAGGATGATTTCCCCCCCACCCCGTGGGGAATGTTCTGTAAATGAATTCAAATCCAACTTCCATCAGACAGCTCCCTCTCCCTTGCTTCTAATCGCTTTCTCGTGACATGGTAGCTTTGAGACTTGACAACACAGACTCACAGTGGCCTTGGTTACTGGTTTCATACATATTCAGATACATTGTGCCTCTGTAGAAATCAGGTTTGCTGCAGGAAGGTCCCATATTTATGCATTATTCTGGAAAGAAAGGTGTGATGGGCTAGATCTTATGTGCAAAATAGCTGCATTTCCAGGACGAACAATTCAACCCCTCATCCTTGTTAAGGCAGTCATATACGTACGTACATACAAGCAGACCAAAACGTAGTGTAAGATAGCAACTGGTGCTTTTTACCTGTGCTGCTCTGTCCACAAAACAAAACCAATATTCATACAGATATTTACTTGTTCAGAGATACTTGTACCTTTCCTTCAGGATATGTAATGCACAATTTCAACATCACAGTCTTACCGTCAGTGGCAGAAATAATGCATACAGTTTGCCTCACTGTAGCTAGAACATTCTCAGGTACATTAGTACATAAGGCCTTGTTCTGCTATATGCACTTGTACATGTACATCAGTGGAGTACCTGTAGAGCCAGCGTCACAGAACCATCTACACTCGCTAAAGCCGTATGTATGGATCCAGTTTGGGAGCACTCACTTGTATTCGTCATAAACCTCCTGCTTGGGAAGGGAAGTCTCAGGGTGCTCTTCCAAGGTGTTCCGTATCCACGAGAAGGCGTGCATCTGCTGGGCACGGCTGGACGACATGGAGATCTGATCGCTAGTGAAAGAAGAAGCAGTGCTGATGAAGACTTTGCTCCATACCTCCTCCTGAGTTACAAGACTTAGCAATTGTCCGCCTACACAGGTGGAGAGACACCAGAGACAACGAGGGCCAGTACCTCACACATTTAGCTATTCCTTGAGGCATGAGCAGCAGTTATCTCCCTCTTTCATTTACAGTTTAACAAAGGGACTCCACACTCCAGTTCCTGACTGATATACAGCAGCGAGTAGACAGTGACGGGTGAGAGTTCACCTACTTCCCCTCTTAAATTTATTGTTCCTTACTGACCACCTCTAAGTTTTGCCCACTCCGTTTGCCAGCTGCCCTTTGGAAACACCCAACTTTCCCAGCAGATGCTCAGAGGCACCTGTCTGCCTATAACCACCCTACTGGGAACATATACTAATTTTGTCACGTTGTGATCTGCAGGTTGGTTTTCTAGATCTTCCTTTAGTCAAACAAACGTTACTAGAAATACCAGCAGTTCCTTCTTTCCCCCACCATCACATTTGTGTTGCTATATTATCACTTCCTACATAAAAAGCGAAGGAACAATCACACTTAGGATGCAAAACACTTTCTCTGATGACTCTTGCATTTTAGGAGGTTTATATTTACAAGTTATTCATGCACTAAAGATTAAGAAGTTAAAAAACCCCAATCTGCAGGGAAAGAAGAGTCCTTAACATTTAATAAAGGCTGCTTCTGCTACCAAACACATCATGTGAATGGTTCCTCAGCAGATAAGTGCCACGGGAAGTAAAGTAAGTTTTCGGTACTAGTTGCTCACGTTTACACGCTTACACACATACCTTTTGTCTCCATTGTTGGGACCCGAAGGCAGCTGAAGGTAGAGGTAGAGTTTCTCTAGGTCTGTAAACTTCTCAACTTCTTGCTAGATAACAAAGGTGTTTTGGTTAAAAAAAAAGGGTGGGGAGAGGCAGGGGGACAAAAAGCAAACAGTAAGAGTTGAGCTTGACAGCTAAAAACTGTCATCTGACAGTGTATTCCTAAATAATATAATTTTAAACAAGACAGTATTTACTTATGTGAAAGAATGTGACTGTGAGCACTCTGGGACTAGAAACATGATTTTCTATTTTATTTGCACATCACCACACACTAGAAAGCACTGGTCACCATTACAAAATTCACACGCAACAAAAGCAGAATCTGGAAAAATGTCAGTAACAGATCACTTCTGTAACCAGATGCGTAACATGAAAACTTTATCTCCTCAGAGCACACATGAAGCACCTCTGAGAAGGCAGCATCAAAAAACAGCTATGCTGTAGTAATGCAGGATGTCAGACCTGATCCTGTGATCCACTATATATTAATAGTTAAATGTCACAGACTTCAATGAAGACGTTTTAAAATCTATCTACATACACATGTATTTTTTTGTTTCCTTTGGAAATCAGTTATTGAACAGGTACTGAAGACAAGCCATTCAGTTAACATGAATCTCAGTGATGCCGGACTCCTCCTCCAAGGGATACCACCTGAGGATCAGACACAGGGGGAGTTTTACCTGGTGTATGCAAACAGTGATTGCTACATGCGAACTAGCTTTTGGTCACCTGAAACCAGCTACACAGACTTAGAAACACTGGGAAAATCAGTTGCGGTAATACGCTCAGGCTGCTCAGCAGCAGCAGGAGTAAAGCCACACAGCAAGGAGCAAACAGGTTCTCCTTCTGCAAGGTGCTGCAGAACAATGCATGAGGTGGTGCACCACCAGTACCGAGTCAAAGACTCCCAGATCCCTTTTTAAGTTAGAATACAGCTTTTGGATTACAGTTGGTTCTCTTCTCCTTTACTGGTGTCTTACTGCCAATGTAACCTTTTCCAAAAGGAAGAGAAAATAAGAGAGAGCGACCGACAGGTAGTGAGACCTGGCTGTTCACTTCAGCAATGAGCAGAATACAGAGGGGGAAACTAAAAACCTAAACTTCACTTCAAACCAGCTCCCTACCTGCCCCAGTCACGTCCAGATCCACCTCGCTTCAGCTGGCACAAAATTAACAGCAGTACTAGGGAGAGGTGAGCTCCCACCTCCCTTCCGCTGGCTTTGCACCCAAGGCAGGGGTCCCCTCCCTGACCCCAGACGCTGGGCGAGGACCGGCGGGACGTGCCATCCGGGGAAGGGTGCTGGGAGAGCGCGGGGGCTCGCTAATCCCCGCCGCAAAACCGCCCCACAGAACTGGGCCACCAGCGATGCGACAGACGCTCTCAGAGCCAAGAGAAACACTTCCAGCAGCAGCCAGGTAACAGACACTGGATTTGTTGCTTTTATAAGCTGCAGCAAACCACAACATTTAGGTTTTTTTTTCCTCTCACAAACTCCTGAAATTTGCTGACACCGATTTCTGCGTGGCCCTACAGCAGCTTACACAGCAGTGGTGCTCAGACCACCAAACATCCAAAGAGGTATTTCTTAATGGGTGCATTTTGTCAAATTCTCTGTCCTTCCTTTCCTGCATAAATCACAGCATTTGGACTGGTGGGTTTTCCTTTAACAAACCCATTACTGAAAAGATCAATGTTCTTCAAAGAAAGAGTTTATGGAAAATTAATCATTTACTTATGAAAAGATTGAAGTTTAACAGCTGCCAGAAAATTTGCGCTTATTTATTAGACCTCCTTTTCTTCGAGGAACTTAGCTGTTTTTTGTTTTAAACGGCAAATGCCAAAGCAGCACACCAAAGGACACGGTCTGGGTGAGATTACCTTGCGTGGTAAGCGCTAATCCATGTGGCAAAAGTGTCCCAGGCAGAACAAAACAAAAAAACTGCCGATGACACTGACACTGAGGCGGAAGACAACCTCTCACTTCCAAATCTAATGTGCCAGAGTGCAACATAAAGGGCAAGGTTTTAGAAGAAACATTAAACCTTTCATCAAAAAACACTGAAGTAGTCTCAGTGCCCACTCCAGCTGAAGCAACTTCTGCTGTGTCCTGGCAGAAGGAAGGGGCTGGGTGGAAGGGCCCTGCCTGAGCCGTGGAGGCTCTGCTACACAGGCCCTGTTTGCCAAACCCCCTCATTAAAAAAAAAAAACCACAACAAAAAAACCCAACGATGTATATGTAGAGAAAAAATTTGACTGGGATTATGTAGCAGAGCCTTTCCAAAGGATGCAAGCGAGCCAGCGACTCTCTCGTCAGCAAAACTGCATCCCTAGAGCTGAGGCAGCTGAGGACTACGGTTTTCTCACATCCTCAGCAGAAGCAGCTGGACAGGGATGTTATCCCACTGTTTTCACTCAAGACGCGCTCCCCTCCCCGCCTGGCCCCAGGCAGCACTTTCTGCCCAACTCCTCCAGCTTCCAGCGAGGGCTGCGGGGAAGCCCGGGGAGGCAGGACCTCCTCGGAACAGGAGACTTAACAGGCAGCCAGGAGTCACAGCCAGTTCACGGAGGTAATCCTACCTGGGTGATAATTAGATAAACCTAAGCTTATTAGATGCGACTGAATCTATTTAGAGAAAATCATCTTAACGCTGAAGAAGTGGCAGCAAAGGGATGGAGTGTGACAGTCAGTGCAAGGAGATTCAGGAAACATCATGTTTTGTTTAGTTTAAAAAATTGTTAAACATTATGTTTTGTTTAGGCTGTTTTCTCTAAATGTTTCGAAAACTCTCAAAACTTGGTTTACAACCTCGGTAAGTACAACCTCTTCTTCAACCTCAGCTGACATCCACCAGTTCTCAGAGCTAAAGGTCTGGTGAATTCAGTAATAACTCTGTTACTGCAACTGTTCAAAGTATCAAAACTTTCAAATTTCTTAATGCAATCAGAAAAGAATTCGGGAAAGTGGAGGAACATTTTAGCTGGCCTACTGACTACTGACCAGCTCAGTAGAAAGAGATCATTCACCCTGAGTTTTTCTTTGTGCTAAGTTGGATGCATCTGGAAATGAATGAAAAGAAACAAGAACACAAAATATACTACAAATTTTCTCCACCACCACCCCCCAAATAGGTCAATAGTGTGGAAAAAATAAGTCAATAGAGTGGAAAAGAGTCACAGCATCAAAAGGAAGAGTCTGATGCCGGCATCATCTTGGACAAATTCCCCTTTGTGTAGCCCATTAAAGCTTATGCCACAGTAGTTTTACAACCCATACAGAATGTAAAGTGTCTGGGAACATTTTAAAGGGAATCCTTCTGCGCTACTTAAAAGGATCTAAGTAAAAATTTTGCTTGAAGTTTCCTGACCTTGAGTGACTGGTTCTATCAAATCAGATGAAGACTGTGTAATTCTCCAAAGGCTATTTATAAACCGTATTTCTTGAAGCTGCATTAGAAAAATGCATAAGCATGCTAAACTGCTCGCAGGACTGAGGTGTAAAGCCATCACAAAGCACCACCTCTATTACTCTCGGTTTTCACACGTTATATTTATCTCCTGTAATCGGAACCACATTAAATAAAGGAAGATTCAGTGAAGAAGGGGAGCAAGCAGTGTTCATACTTATTTTCACGACTTGGCTTCAATTTAGCCAAAAAATATATCAAGTACTCAAAATATCTCAGTGATCTTATATTGTGAGACAGAAAAACTAAGGACAAAGAATTAGAAACCTCAAGTCACAACTAAGCAAAGACTTTCAGTAACATATAAAGGAGCACAAATCTCTGATATTTTTGTTTTGACAGTTACCAAATATAGATAGTTCACTAAAGGAATGCACAAAATATGTAGCAAACAAATTAAACCAGAGATCCATTTATATTTGCGTTATCAATAGCCACATAGATCTGCTCCAGAGCAATCTGTCCTTTTGCTGCCTAAGAAAGACACAGAACAAGGATCTCTTAGGAACAGAAGCAACTTTCTTTTTCATTCTAACAGGCATTTTGATTGAGCAAATAAACAGCTGTCAAATAAACCAGAACGGCCAAAATGTTGTGGGTTGTTTTTTTTTAAAGAAAATAGCAGGTTTTGACATCTGGTTCCATTCTGAGAGACACTAACTAGACACTGAAACTTTTCACAGCACAAAGAGACAAAGATCAGCTCAACACAGCATGTGGTTAAAAACTTAATCTGTGTTATAGGAAACATGAGTTTATTCACGTTCCTGCTTGAACCAGAGACCTAGAGATTTGAACGTGAGTCTCCAGAATCACAGAGTATCATTTCAGGTTTCCTGATCTTGGTGGATTGATCCTCTCTATCTGGTTTTCTCTGATTGCTGATCTACTGTCAGGTCACAAACGTTGGTGAAGTTTCATCCTAAAGTTGTCAAATGGGAAAACTCCAGGGAAAGTGCTTTTTCTGGATTGTTTTGAAGAAGGAAATATTTAGTGAGGCCAAACATTAAGTAAGATAGAGGAAGAATAATCTAAGGAACAATTAACAGAGTTACAACTTCTCTAATGAACACAGTGAAAAACGGCATTCAGATTTGAACTATTTTATATTTCCACAAGGAAGGCAGAATTACAGGTTATTTCTGTCCTCGAGTTCTGGTGAAGAGGAGTTGAAGGCCAGGGACACTGCTGCAAGCTTTTTGCAAGACTACTATTTTAGAGAGCATGGACTGATCTTAATATTTCTTTCCACATTTTGAGTATTTATAGGTAACTATAATCGAAGCAAAAAAGGCTATGCCAATGCCAATGTAACTTGCACCTCCTGGCAGACTGGTTCTAAAACTTGTCATACTTCAGCAGAACAAACATCTATTATTTAAGAACTAGACTAAGAATAGCAAAGTAGTCAAGCAATCATCTCCCCACTTTGTGAATAGAGAAACAAGAAGCAAAGGTTAAAATAATTTGTTCAAGGTCAGATGGTTTGTTGGAAATATGATCAAGACAGGAAATAGCTAATACTTGAAACAGAGCCTATTATTCTAAAAAGCTGCTAATAAATACATTTGATATGCTTTATCTGAACAGAAGCAGAAACATATTTCAGGTGCTAAATATTCCAAACAAGCCCCAAAACCAAGGGCAGCTTTGTACTGGCAGTGTCCAAGCACAGCTGCCAAAGCTCCATAGAGCTTCTGCCTGTCTCCTCTAGGGCCAAAAAGACAAGTGACAAGCCTACCACCTTCTCCGCAGCAGGACCGAGGCCCATCGCTTCAACAGACCTTGCCCACTGCTGCAGCCCACGCTGCAACTGCTCCAGCCATCAGCAGCTTTGGTTTTCATGACCATCGATGCAGCACTCTCTCACCAGCACCCACCTCTTTTCATAGGACTAAGGAAAGAAACCTTAAGCTTCTTGCTGAGCGATTATATGGAGCATACCGTTTTAAAAATCAGGTTCAAGAGTTCACTTAGTATGCGGCAACAAATATAACAAGCAAAGTCATAAGAGAATCTACTGCTAGACATGTTTACTACAGTTAAAAAGATGTTATAATGAATTTTTAATGGCTGTTTACACCACAATTCTTGCTAATTATCTTTTTTTGGTTGCACAGCATACAACGATTTTCTTATGATCTTCCAGAAGCTGACAGTATGTCAGAACTTAAGTGGTGCAGTATAACAAGTCAAAGGCAGGTAACTTTGGTCTCGTTTGAGTAACTGCAGACCCAGTGCCCTTAGACTAGCTGTTTTCCACAGTCCTCAGCTGCTAGCGACACCCACAACAGAGACTATTGCCTCACCTCCGCTTCCTCTTCCTATTTCTCCCTTTCTCGCTATCCTGGGTTGAACTAGGCAGTCTATGCGCTGAAGAGCATTTGTGCGTGGCTCTGCGCACTGCGGCTGTGACTGGCGCTACCAAACACAAATGGCAACAGGCATAGCCTGATTTTTCTCTACGGGTGTTCTTTCTTTTAAGATTGCTAGCAAACTGATCAAGTTTAAATGCTTTAAGGTATCATCAGCACCTCCCAACGTAACTGAAAGCTAGTCCCAAACCTCCTCCTTACAGTAAGAAGCGAAACAAGGGACAGACGTTGTCCCTTTATGCTTCACGAGACTGACTCAAAGGCCCTGAGAAGGTTCCTATCCGAACCAAACACGTAAGAACGTGCACTTAAAGGAAATGCTCTGACCTGCCCATAAGCTTGGAGCCGGAGGCTCTGCAGGCAGCTGGTACCGCAACGACAGGACCACTCTGACAAACCCACACACACTCCACGGAAGAGGCAACCCGCTCATCTACCTTCTGCAGGACAAACCAGACAGGCCTGCAAGGAAGCTCCAAACAAGTTATTTAGAGCTATATAGTCACGGCCTTTTAGTTTAACATACTTTTAGATTCTGTCTTGCAGCTCACAGCTTTCCAAAAGCATGTAAAAATGCAGAAACCATTTTGCCAGAATTCAGCATAATTTTTATTTCCTGAAACTATTCTGATCTTGGATTTTTCTTTTTTAAACTACCTGAACAGCATTAGATCTACCTTTGCTAACCTAGAGTGGCCTTTCCGCTGTTGACAGGACCCCTCTGAACTCATCAGCAGGACAGACAAGGAGGCATCTGGAACAGAAAATCAGACCATCAGGACACTGCTGCTCGGTTCCGAGCCAAGCTATGGAGCCTGCTTTGCGTCCAAGAGCACTATTCAGAAAAATAGCTTGTCCATCCAAGGGATGAGACCTACACAAATGAATGGGCTCATACAAACTGATAATCCCTACCTCGTTACCCTAGATCTGCAAATCTGCGGAATTTAATGTAAGAATAGTCCTAGTGTAATTCCTTTTTCTTAAAACGGATTTCCAAGGAGCAGATGACCGGTTAACTTCCTACTTATTTATTCCCTCTCCGATGCTACTTAGGAACACCTACCCCACTTCCCATTTTTCACCACAGAAAAACCTGATGTTGAAAGAGTTTTACAAGTGCAATTTGCCCTTTTGCCACTGAAGACTCACGCAAAAAAATTAAGATCTTAAGACACCTGCTTTGTGTCCACAAACATCAATGAGGAATAAAGTGGACAAAAATGACATTTTGCATTGCTATTTTAGTTGGATGCATCCAAGAATATTTAAGCATAGGCAAAATTGGGTCCAAAGTTTGTTTGCAATACATCAATACAGCTTACTTTAAAACTATTACCACAATAAATTAAGACAACATTTTAAGGGCAGAGAATTCGGTGCCATCTGAATTAGCCTTTCATAATGTGACTTTAAGGAGTATTCTTATTTAGCTCAGCCATACAGCTGAACAGATTCTATTTGATAGTATCCAGATGGTTGTCTATGTCATCTTTTTATCTTGCCCACTGGTACTTCTGGATGAAATGCCAAAGGTAGAAAGTCAGAATAAGCTGTCCCTTCCGGTCTTAAGATTCATGAACTCAGACTCTGATTTAAAGAAACTCACAACCTGCTCACTATTAAAACCAAACAAATAAAACCTCTTTCTGAGTTAGTGCTAGATATTTGCTTCCTAGAAATAATCTCTTATCACTGTCTAGATCATGTTATTTTAAGGCACAAAGGAAGATGATGTTTATGCATTTCAAGGGCTTTTCTTCTTCAAAAAATATTCTCTCTCTGTCCTAAGTAGTACAGCAGAGCTAACAGGACCTGTAGTGTTGCAGTTTCTGGGAAGGTACCTGAGATGGTGTGCAACTTTTGAAGTCAGCAAGATTTAAAAAAAAACAAACCAAAAATCTGATAATTATGACACCTGCAAGATTTTCACAGACCAGGACATTAGTCTGCCAGGTTTTGTGCAAACATGCAGATCAATCTAGTTCCTTCCTTAAAATGTAGTACCGGCCACGAATTAACTGTTTCAAGGAAACAACAACAAAAGCAATAATCATTGTCATTAAAGGCCTGAAGAGCAATGGAACTTGAAGGCACAATTAGCTTCTTGCATACTCTGATCTGTGCAATACATAATCTTGCATTTAATAAAATCATGCTTACAAAAGCAGTAAGTCACCTTACTGTGCTGTATCTATACTGACAGTTCTACAAGTGGCAATCATAGCCACTTGCTGCCGGCAATGAGAAGTCAGTAATTCCACGGAAAACCCAAATCATGTATTTTTTTGGCAATGGGAACTAATTTTGATCATATTTAGCGGTAGTACCTTAAAGCACTATGTCATGGTTTAACCCCAGCTGGCAACTAAGCCCCACACAGCCGCTCGCTCACTCCCCGCCCCAGTGGGATGAGGGGAGAATCAGAAGGGTAAAAGTGAGAAAACTCGTGGGTTGAGATAAAGACAGTTTAATAGGGAAAGCAAAAGCCGCGCACGCAAGCAAAGCAAAACAAGGAATTCATTCACTGCTTCCCATCGGCAGGCAGGTGTTCAGCCATCTCCAGGGAAGCAGGGCTCCATCACGCCTGCTACTTGGGAAGACAAATGCCATCACTCCGAACGTCCCTCCCTCCTCCTTCTTCCCCTGGCTTTATATGCTGAGCATGACGTCATATGGTATGGAGCATCCCTTTGGTCAGCTGGGGTCAGCTGTCCCAGCCCTGTCCCCTCCCAGCTTCTTGTGCACCCCCAGCCCACTCGCTGGTGGGGTGGGGTGAGGAGCAGAAAAGGCCTTGGCTCTGTGTAAGCCCTGCTCAGCAGGAACTAAAACATCCCTGTGTTATCAACACTGTTTCCAGCACAATCCAAAACACAGCCCCATACCAGCTACTGTGAAGAAAATTAACTCTATCCCAGCCAAAACCAGCACACGCTGCTAAGGAAAGGCTTCATAATAGCTGTCAGTCTCCAGAGCCATCTATTTTGGTCTTGCAGTTTATTAAATATTAAAAAGCATTCTGGAGTGTACTTACCAAAATGCAGTCCACTTTAGATTGTACAGTTTTGCTAGACGTGAGGGAAGAAAGAGAGAATAGAAATCTTGAATTAATCTAAACAGCAATGACAAAAATATTACATATTAGAATTTCTATCACTGTACTACAGGCTTAATCTCTTGCTATGAAATATCCTGCTAGTCTATGGAAGAACACTCATCCGGCCATTTTTTTGTAGAAAGTCACCCCAAACTTAACTGTTAGAATTCTTGCTGTTTGGCTCTTATATGTAAGAACTGTATTTTTTTTAATGAAGTATCATTACAACTGGGAGCTATTATCCCAAGTTGCAAAGCAGCCAGGATAGATGTCACTACTTTTATTGTAAGCTCTTCCACAGTTCAGATGCATTTTACTTGTTCATCTGTAAACACAATTAACACCCCCCCTTTCCCCACGCTTCAGTAAATCCCATCACTTCAAGGCATTTATTTCTAGCTTTCCAAAGAGCTGCTACAAAGCAGACAATTGGTATCCCACTGGCAACTTAGGAGTTTTCCACGTTAGTCTCACTACCTCCCAGTTGGCTTATTAAGACGACATTGGGTGGGGACTGAATTAAAGTATGCCATAAATGACCTCAGTACATGTGCCAAGGAGTGCAAACAGTATGGAACTTATTATACTTCATATAAACACACCCATAAGCAGCTTTTGTGTTTCTTAAGGGTGCCGTGTTTCACTTGCTTGGTCTGACTGCATTAGTTGAAGGCATTTTCATCATTGCTCTGAAAAGGAGCAGGAGCTTTAACATGCAAAAAACAATAGTCTTTACTGCTGGACACCTACTGAACAAGCACTAAACAACCATTTTTGGAGTTTAGGAAGCGATTCTTTTCCTAGTAGAATAAAACATAATTCAATCCCCTGTTAACACAACAAAACATCTCATTTCCAGTTATTTTACTTTTGTACAGGTGCTACCACATACAAAGAAAGACCAAGTAAGGTCTCTGATGGATATACTAAAATCATAAGTAAGAAACAAGGAAAACAAACGGCTCTAGTGTCTGGTGGGGATAGGAACCAAAGCTACTGAACCAGCATCTACTGTTGTATCAGATGCTCGAAGAGCATCTTGTTACAACACCTCATTTTGAAACCAGACGGTCTGAAAATCTGTTCTGTAGGAGCTGCTAACACCGATGCCCCTTCCCATACATGAACTGCATATGCTATAGTGACAGAATACAATAAAAAATTTCAACAGATAAGAATATATGACAAGTCCACTGAAGTAGATACATCAGCAGACATCCACTTCAGCTGACTTTGTCTAAGAGAAGGCAACCAGACGGGTGGACACTCGGGAACACCAAGGCGGGAGTAAAGCAGATGGGGATTTGTGAGAACGGGAATGCTAAGGACAGTAAAATGGGAGCTTTTGCTTGCCTTGGGGAAGGCGCTTATATGTACCATATCAACTGAAGAAGGGAACCCAAATGTCGTCTCACTCTTCAAAAACCACCGTCTTCCTAGAAAAGTCAAAGGACACCAAGCATGGAAACCTGCTGCTGCTGCTAAGAGTTATCACCGCATCTGACCCAAAGCTGACCAAAGCCAGGCTGAAACAGATGGCTGCTCCAGCAGCACTTCTTTCACCCTGGACTCCACCTTGCCCCACGGCCTCCTGCCCCTAGCAGGGTCTCACAATCCTTCTGCTGCTACAGATCCACAGCCTCTCCGACAAAGCAGCGCTTGTGGCAGGAGGCAACAGGGCTCAAGCACATGTGCCCGTTTTTGTACCTAAACCTCTTCTATGGCTTCACATGATAGCTTAATGCAGAAACAGAACATGGAGGATAAAGGGATGCAGGGTACAGGCAGATCAAACT
This sequence comes from Calonectris borealis, assembly GCF_964195595.1. Lineage (NCBI taxonomy): Eukaryota > Metazoa > Chordata > Aves > Procellariiformes > Procellariidae > Calonectris > Calonectris borealis. The sequence continues at coordinate 15,484,253 of NC_134322.1, forward strand.
TAGTCCAAATACAGCCTCTACTCTATAGACTTGCAGATGACGTTGCGCACGAGGCTTTTCAGGAGAACATGCTTCAGCCAGCACGGTTTCCCGTCCTGCTAGGTTCTGCCAAACTGCGCATAAGCACGCCCATTTGCATTAATATTTTCTTCTTGCAAAGAGAAAGAGGCAAGTTGCCAGGAGGCAGCTGGGTGGGAGATCCCTAGAGCTGTCCTTTTATCTCCAAATAACAGTCTGAGTCAGTAAACGTAACCTCTCAAATTTAGTTCAGGCTCTTCCAGTGTGACCTCTGCTCCCACAGCACCGATCAACAGTGTCGAGAAGACGCAGCATTACAGCAACAATAAGGCCAGCAAATACACTTTCGCTGTGTTTCCTTTTCATCAACTGGTGGCACAAAAAGGACAGTCAAGTTCATGTTCCAATCTGCAAGCCAATTTTTTAAGGCAAGGGTCTTTTTTAAAGGCAAAGGTCCTATGGCTTCAGCAGGGATAAGCGTGATGTCTATTTTAATAGCAAATTTTTTCATCTCCTGCTCCATGCTCCCTAGATATTAGGAGAACATCATTAAAATTTGTTAGTGGTAAACTAAGGCTTCTTTCACCCTAATCAAAGCACAGGCTAACATGGCCTGATTCTATAAAGCCTGCGCCTAACGACATAAATGTTTCTTATTTACCTTCCAGCGGAGTTGATCCATGTCAAAGTCAAGCAACAGCAACCCTGAGGAACCAGCCCTTTCACTGGGAAGGTGCTGGGACAGTGATCTTCTCATGGTCCTGAGCACCGCACAGAAAAGCTCCATCTGGTGACACTGCAGGACACATCTCCATCGCGTCAGGAGATAAAAGGACAAGTGACAAAGGTGGCAAAGGAACAGCCATCCCAGTTACAATCTATTTGCCACTTTTGGTTTTTTTACCCCACTTCTTTCTTCACTAACAGAACAGATGTGTTTTGAAAGCTGAAATTTGGTTACAAATAAATAAGTCTGCTTCTGTCTCTGTCAACTGCATCCCTTACCTAATTACTACTGCAATTACACTAACTGCAACCAGCACTCCCAAGGGCAAGGCTGAATCGGGCCCTACACAGAGCCGTCTCTAACGTTTGGAGGCTGCTACCCACACGCTTTGCTACTCATCTAGGAACAGCTGCAGGAGAGCAGCGGGAGTGATAGATGTTCCTGCTAATGAAAATAACCATTTGAATCTGTTAGGGACCTGAGCCCATCGGAAAGCTAAACTTAGAAACCGCACCATAAGCCAACAGCCAGCGTTGCTCCTCCCGGAGAGCTGCCGCGGGGGGTCACTGTGACTCACCCCCACCTAGAAGCAGAGTTGACGTTACTCTCTCTTTCGTAGCTCTTCATGCTGACAGTCTCCCTGAAGGTAAACTAGTTCATTTACTTGATCTAAAACTTAATTCAGGCTACTTCAAGCAGTTTCATCCAGGACAAGAAGGTGTCTTTTCCGATTCTGGGGTAGCCGTCTCTTACGAGTGATGACAAAGGTGGCTGCTTTACAGCTGCCTTAGATTTATCAGCTTGCACCAGATACTGACACACCACATATAGTTTTATGGGAGCATAAAACTATATATCAAAACTTTGCCCCCCCAAAAAAAAAAAAATCAGTGACACTATCACAACCAACGATGAAACTTTTGCTCGGTGGATACCACCGAGCAGACGGTTAGAAAGTTAAGGCATACTGAGCGACTCAAGTGGGACGTAGTCCTGTTCTACCGTCTACAGCAATGCTCCTCAAAAACGCCAACTCTGCGCCAAACACCGCCAGTCTGGATCAACCGGCTCACCTCTGAAGAACTACCATCAGCTACCAAAAAACAAGAGCCCAGCTTCTACTAATTAGTAAAACAGCAGAGAAAAGGGGGTTTCTTAGCCTGTGGTTTAGAGAAGCATAGCAGGGTGGCTCCCTGCAAAAGCCACGGTTTCATGGAGATCCCCAGTCCTACGTCCTGCCAGGGAACACGCGTTGGCTGCTTTGGGTCTGCAGCAGACAACCTTACTGGAAAGCCTCCAGCTCATCTTAACAGCCTCAGCTTTTGACTTAACCTTTAGGCCCAAGACCTTTGAGAGAATCTTGAAGGTAACTTTCGAAGGCTGCAGTAATTTAAGCTCCTAAATGCTGAAGCCACGTTGACAAACTCCTGAAAGCATCTTGGGGAGGACGGGGCGGGGGGAAATCAGACTAAAGCATTTCCTCAAACTGCTCTTCTGTCTTATGCCAAAGTATGCATGTCTGCTTTCCCTGACCTATTTATGTATTTCTACTCAAAACAGACCCATTTTAACAGCCCCGACTTGGCACGGGCAGAATGAGGAGTGTGTTCTCTCCCCAGGTGTGCAGCGGGGTTTACTTTGCACTAAGGGAGAGATGGAGGGGAAAAAGCAAGGGGAGAAGGCGAGGAGACGTAATTTTTTTCGAAGTGGCATAAAACCAGATGCTGCCAACCTTCCTCTAATTAAGCTATACTTTACTTGCAGGAATAGGTAGCTGAGCTACGCTGAGCAATATGGGACTATCGTGTTACAGAGGTGGCAGAACTCAGTTGCTCTGAGCACACCGAGTATTTCCTTAGTGCTGCAAAGAGCAGAAGCCATATAACCACCAGGGATATGAGAAGCCTTATGCCTGTGAGACCAGAAAGAGGAAGGTGGTTGGGAGGAGTAAAAGAAAGCCCTCAAACTTATTAGCAACTGCCTTGTTAACTCTAAGCCTTCTCAAAGCCTGCACAGCCACTGAAACTAACCCTTACCAGCTTCCCAACTGCAGACCACTCACCCCCTATGAAAGCCAGCAGCATAACAAATACCGGGGGAGCACGTGCGCAGTGACGCGCTGTATGAACGCCCACCGCTGAAGCGCAACTCCTGTCCTGGGACACACGGTGCAGAGGAGGGTGCTGGCGAAGGGGTTCCCGGTTGTGCCCCCGGCAGGGGTGGGACAGCAGCACCCCCAGGACACTGCGGTTCTGCTCGGGCAGGGGACCTCCCAGCCCCAAAAGTGACACGGGACGCATCTCTCACCACTCAGGCACCAGCAGCGGACTCAATGCTCGAATGGAGGAAGATATCAGTAACAGCAACAAGTCCAGTTCAGCAAAATTCGGGGGACAATGAAGCCACAATTTATTGTGCAAAATATCGTAATGGTTTGACTAGGCGGTCAAACCCAGGAAGCCCAGTGTGATTTTTTCATTGTAAGGTTCATACCATCAGTGAATTTGTCACAGATACTCTGTATCCCCTTCAGCCCAAGACTGCAAATATTTGCATAAACTTGAACTCCCAAAAACAGCCTCTATAGCTGTGTTTCGTGTGCTTGGTACATTTTGGACAGCCTAGGGAAAACATTATTTCTGCCAAACCCTAATGCAATTTATGAAAAGGAACCACTTTCCATCACTGCTAATAGCTGTGCCATACATCACGAAGACAGGATTCGACTCCTGACCCGACAGCGAGGGTTCCCCACTGCAGGGCTCCCAGTTTCCAGTACTCATGCGTTACGTTACATTATTACCCCATATACAGGACGCAGTAAGAAAAGTTGCAACTAGAAAGGAAAACCCCGGTGTATAGTTACTTATCATCGGCACTGTTAACTAGTTATCATCTCAGATGGTAAACCACCTACCCTCTCAGACAATCAAGGAGGAGAAAGAGGAGGTTTATAAAGTTCTAAAATAAGCTTTCTTTGGAGAAGGGGAAAAACCAAAACCAAACCAAAAAACCCATAAGTTTTTTCTCTTCAGAGTTCAGCACAAAGACCAGCAACAACTCGGCGCAGCTCCAGCGGAGGAACAGGAGCAGGGGCTGTTCGGGGCCACACGAAACCCCCCAACTGCTCACTCGTAGCCCACGCATACGACCTAACGCTGTATGGCGGCACGCTGCTGGCCCAGTATTTTTACTCAGATATCTGAAAACAAGCTTTCCGTATGAGAAGAACAAGACAGCAGTTAGAGCTGTCTGCCAAGGAAGAATTATTTTTGCCACATGGCCTTTTAAAAATTACTCGGCTCTGAAAAGCCTCCATTTTCCACTGCATCAGTCATTCCCCCACACAATCTCCGAAGGCTGTTTGTCAAACTATCTCACAAGAGGGTCTACGGGTAGTCTTGAAAGGCTGCTTCTACGGGGAGCCATACCACATGAGCAGCGTTTGCCAGGGCTGCGTCTCCCCAGGCACAGGAGGTATTTGGGTGTTGATAGCACCCAGGAGCTCTTGTTCCTGTGCAGTGTCCTGCTGCCTCTTTGCCCCTTAGCTCCCAAGGAAAGCAAGTTAGACTTCACTACTAAATACCAACAGTGACAGTTTTGCCAAAGTCATCTTTCTGAAAGCCATGTTAAAGTAGAGAGGGTCATTATTAAACTGACCACACATCCTTTTGGAAAGATTCGATCTCTCTTCCACAACTCTGGCGACATCAGGTGACATTTTAAAAAAAATACCTATTTACTCTGCACGCTGTGAGGAACCACTCAATAAAAGGATTACCAACCCTATTACAGTAAGTGGTACTATCAGAAAGGTACTATTATCACATCCTTACCACAACAAGCACTGTGTCCCAGCAGTGCCTGCAGGATTCAGCCCTTAATTCTTAATCTTACTGAATTAATGCTTCTCTTTCTTAGACTAACAGCTCTAAATATATCTTTATATAACCTTCCATTCAGAAGCACAAAGAAACGTTAAACTGGAGCCAAGGATCATCTAAGGAGAAAATTATGAAACAGCCGCCTATGTGTGCTGCTACTCAATTAACATCTTAACATATGCCATGTTATATTGTCTGGCTTGGCTCACGTTGATAAAGAAGTAAAATGGCTGTAAAAGCATTTCAATTAAATATTTAGAAAGCAGAGCTGCAAAAAGTTGAAACATGTTTGAATTAGCGAAGTGACAACTATGTACACTGCTCAGCTAATGGAGGGAGAGCTTTTGCTAGCACAGGTTACTGAGGAAGGAAAGCACACCCAGGCCGGGCAGGCCCGCAAGCCAGGCCCAGCACCCCAGGGCGCAGGGCTCCCCTCCCACCCGCACCCCTCGCCCTCCGGCACGCAGCAGCCAAAATCAGGTGGCTTCTGATGCCACCTAGGGGCTCCCTGCCTGCCTGCACGTCCCTCTCCCGGGGGAGAACCAGTGTCACGCCTTAGAGACAGGGCACTTGAACCCAGCACAAACACAAGCAAGCAGAAGCAAAACATTTAATACAAGACAAATTACATCTGCCAGTATTCAAATGCAGATACATTCTTACTCCAGATAGAAGCTACAGGGACCGTAACTGCATCTTGGAAGCACATGAAGTGGTGTTATTTCCCTAAAGCATATAAATAGCCACAGAGTTGTGTCCACTGGAAACATAGAAAAGTGTCCAACTCTCACGCCTCAAAAAGTAAACAAAGCAAGTATTCAGCAATTTGTAAATATTGGCTCTTTCAGCTTGAAGGCAGACTCCTCCTCAATCCAAGTCAAACCACTCTTCTCAGCAAAACAAGGAAGCAACAAGCACAGCACAAGCCGATAAGAGAGTGCAACAAGGGCGAGCTGCAACCATTTCATCTTCTCTATAACCTAATCTACCCCCTTCCACTGCCGAAGAGAATAAGCAAGACCGGTTTTCCACCAGACACAAGAAGGAGCAATGCTGCATCACAGCTGAAAAAAGTAGTAGTTCAGCATGCCACGACATTTTAAGTTAGTGCAGGTTGAAATTGGTCAAACGCATGACTTGAATACTTGTTATTAAAATAAATGCAATTAAAATATTTCATACAGAGTAAAAATGTAATCCCTTCACCACTTCTGACACTATGGTGATTTTATGAATATTAAATAATGCCAACTATACAAACAGCTGAACAAAGAAGGAAGATAAGGCTGCTGATGAAACACTCCAGTCTCAAATGTAGCCCATTGTAATGAACTACCAAGAAATAATTAGCCGACAGAATACCTATGTCTGAAATTTAGGCCTATAAACATCTCTTTTAGCTCCCTGAAGAGATCTAGCTGTATTCAACGCTAAAGGCTTGTTCCACAATTCTTAAAATAACTGGGAAGAACTTGCAACAACCACACACTGCCAGGTGCTCGGTTCCAGCAACAAGACAGTCATTTAAGTTCCTGGGGTTTTTTTTACATTTATTTAAATACAGTATTTTGCCACAAGTTACTTTAATGAACTCTTAGAAGAGACAAAGAAAATGCTTTTACATAGCTCTCACCCTGGTTCTTTCAGCATTGCTCTAAATTAAAATCAGTGCATATTGTTATATTCAGGCAGGACTCTTCCAAGGATGCGATGCCCTCTGTACTTTATATGGGAAGGTAACAGGACTTCAGAGGAGCTGTATCCTATATTTATTACTAACAATCTACATGGGGCACTGCAGAGCGTTGTTCTAAGATCAGTCTGCAATTGCCTAGAAAGGTGATCTCAATAAAGCGACATGAAAAAAGACCACTTGAGTAGGAACTTAATCTAAAGTATGTCCCACTAAAAGCAGAAAGAATGGATACAGTCGCCAGAAAGGCAGGTTTGTGGCTAAATGGCAAATCATCCACCGCAACAGCTCACATATTTCACAATGAAAACTTCTGTTTTTAAAACTAATTATGAAAAAACAATCTTTGGTTGCTTCTGAATTCAGTCTATAGATAGCTAAAAAATCTGCTGTGGTATATTCAGCCATGGTCAGCATGGTCATGCTGTGGTATATTCAGCCATGGTCAATCACAACATTGTTCCTTACGGCTAGTATTTCTAAGGGGTCTGAACGGGAGATCCTATGACGCATGATGAGATTTTTCTCAAGCCTTTGTCCCACATGGCTCTAAGAAAGGATGCCTAGTGAAACTAAAGGGGTGATACTCCTTAGCAGCACTTAAAAGAACAAAAAAAAAAACAAAAAAAAAAGAAAAAAAACAGGAAAAAAAAAGCACACCTACAAAATACATGTCCACAAAATTGTTTCACTTCCATGCCTGCAGAGCCAACAAGACGAGGAGGAGGAAGGCAGCGCCTCGCTGTGCATCGCAGCCTGCCACAGGGCACAGACCTGGTCCTCCCCTGCCTCTCCCTTGAGAGATGGTGGCTACAGACAGCTGACGGCAAAGTGAAACAATACACATGCTCACGAGAAAACAGGAATGGTTCTACACTCTGCTCACATTTAATGCACACCCATAAATGCACAAATCTGTATAGGGCTATGTTTATTGCACATAGTTAACACAAAGCTCAGCTGAATCCCATATAAAAGCTTCCAGTGTTAGCAGCAATGCTTTCCTACCATACGCATTTCCCAACGCTGGCGCAGGTGCCTGGATGGCAGATTTAAGCCTGCTGATAAAAGGCGTGTTTCTTCTTTATTTCTCGTTATTTCTTTCAACATTGCCATGATCCACAGCTACCCTAGTTACTTTCTGTTAACAAACAGTTTGCTACCGGTTTTACCTCTTCATTACCCGATTCGTTTGGTACCCAGGGAGGTATCAGCTAGTTAGCAGTGCCATAACCCAGTCCTACCCAAGCTCTTTTGTGGCTTTACCCTGAGCGAACGCCAGCCCGCGGAGCGGACCAGACCCTCCTGCACTGCCAAGCCCAGCGCTGCGCCCCACACGCTGCCCAAGTCCCAAGACAAGCCAGTACTCAGACACCCCACGCAGCCGTCCCCTCTCCAAAACCTGCACGTGCCCCGCTGTCAGCCCGGAACGGAGCGCCAGCCTTCACACCACGCTACCATCTCAGTGCTGCCTGGGGCCTGACACACGCTAGGAAGCAGAAAAGCATTTCGAGGGCTGCAGTGGGGCTGGTTACCCCTTCACAGACACTGCACTGGGGAGGTTCAGCTTGACCCACAGGGCTTGTCTGACACATGCTTTGTCCCCGCTCCGTGCCGCAGACATTCATCTCTCCCCTCCACGTTGAACAGCTCACCCATAGGTATCAACCCGCCTTTCTGCAAACAAATCCAGCTTTTATCTAGCCCCCTCCTCCCGATGCTGCTTGCAATATCTTATTACCTCCGCTTCCACCCCGATCTCTGGACGTCCGCATTCCTCCTCCTCCTCACTCCCTCTCCTCTCATGGCTGTCCACCACACAGCTCCTCTGCACCCTTTTTTCCACTTGAGGAACCTGTACCCAAGTGCTGACCTTGGTAACTCCCAGGGAATGCAATCCTTGCAACCTCTTAGGTTTCCCTCTGCTGAGTAATGCCCCGAGTATCTACCAACACTCTCCAAGCATCTGCCTACTAAAAGGGTCACTTCTTTCGTGCTAAGTGGGCATGGCTTCGCTGACACAGCAAAGGCAACTTCTCTCCCTGACCTGTGCCACACTGCTCACTGGCACATCCCATAACCCTACTCCCGTCCTTGTCTTTTTTGTAGAGGTGAAAATTTAAAAGCTGAACGTACATAGAATGAACATGGCGCTGCTGCCTGATGGTGACAGCCATACAACCTCCCATCTCAAAAAATCCCTCCTTTTTGTTCAGCTGCCACAGGTTCTTTCAGGCCTCCATCCTTCAGCCTTGCACTTGCACCCTGGGGCATTTCTCACTCACCTCTGCTCACCGGCTTCGACCCACTCCAAGCACAGAAACTGTCTGGTCTTTGCATATAAAAAGTTCCAAGTAGCCAAAAGTCTCTTGCCTACCTCAAAGGTCAGTTCACCGAATACTGAAGCAGTATAACCCATCAGTTTTCCACCCTCCATTTCTGGGGGTAAAAAAAATAGTCCTAACAGCATCTTTTAAAATGGTTTTAATCCCTAAACTAGAATCTTCAGAAAAGTTACAAACACTTACTACTCCAGTCCTCAAGGGTTTAGTTTGGAAAGTTTGAGTTCCCCTAGCCTGCAACCCAGGTGAACTTTAGTTTACTTGCAGACTCGAGCTTGTCTAAACCTGTAAGCTGCACTTGCTTAAAATTAAAGCTGCGCAAAATTTAATTAAGTTAAAGTGTAAGTTCATACCTGTACGCATCTATTTCAGCCTGCGCCTACAAAGCTGGGTTTGAGCACAACTGCACTCACTCCTAGGTGGTAGCTCAAACGAGCATCTTACCTGAGCCTGCACTGCAGGACGGGTTGCTCCAAGCCAAGGTCGTGTTTACCAGCTCTCGGGCTGAGGCATCCATCAGGCCTGTACAGCTTCACAGCAGCCAGAACAGACAACTCCACTGCCAGCGCTGCATAAACTACAAGCGCAGGGCAGACGAGCATCATTCACTCAGTCACCTTCACTCCACCCACTGCCTCCTTCACTGCTAGGCTGCCTCTGCAGCCGTGATGAATGAACGAGCAACTCTATTAGATTATTTCTTTCTTTTAAAACCTAATTTATGAATGGAAATTATGAACAGCAGGCATCTGACCAGTACTTAATACCCCACAACCTTAAGGTTCAGTACTCTGTCTCCTCGGAACAGAGGACGATGTATGCAGCCAGTTCGTTGCAGGCAGACTGTGCTATGCCTAGCTCTGCCACCCCGTCCTACTTCTGTAGGCGACTGGGAGGGGATGGGACCCAAAAAACTGAGAACTTAGCCATTTTCTTCTCAAGTAACACAGCTGCTTTGCAGGCACAGCATTGTCCATAAGCATTTTGATATCTATTTTAAAAGTTTTCATATTGTCATGGTTTTCTTTTAAAAACATAGCAGAGGGCATGTGACCTGTCCTAGTAGAAAGTACTGAAGCCACAGCCATGCAGGTCACTGATTTTAGCAGTCTATTAAGACAATTTGCAGAACACCTGCATGGATTCATTATTCATAATATGTCCATCTCCAAGATCCCAGGAAACTGCAAAGTTACACCACAACTTACTTAGTAAAATAGTCAGAAACAGAAAAGGGTGTCCTTCATTAAACCTAGAACAGATTTCAGAAAAGCTGCATTAAACATTTCCAAAAATCATAGCACCAGAGAATTATATTTAAGACGGATGTAGACAGAAAGCTACTAAAGCAACATTCACTGAGATAACCGCACTGTTGAAATTCACCTGTAGGCTGCAGCACCTAACTGGCTAACATCTTTCAGCATCTAACAATTTACTGAACTATGCTTGCATAAAAGTCTCACACTAATGTTACCCACAATTACTTGTCTGATGGGTCCTTGCAGAAGGAGATACTGTCCAAGAGCACTACAGAATTGATGGATTTTCATTCCTGTGAACCACATCATGTGTAAACATGCCAGTGGGAGAGCAGATGTCTGCATTAAGGGAATGAAAAGGTCTTTTCCCGATTATTAACACCGCTTGATTTCAATTTTTAAGGTGAACTATATGCTGCTTTGCCACTCCCTTACTGAGCAGCTGAACTAATCAAGCCAAAACTGCAGCTCACCCTTCTGAGTCTGATGAATTTAGGAAGGACCACCTCCTCCAGAAGAATACAATGTACTCGAGCCATCTCCTGATCCTACATTGGGCCTAATTTGCCACAAAGCTACTGGTATTTAAAGTATTCAGTGGTAACTAAGAACTCTTCTAAAGTGACAAGAATCACTGTGAAGTGACAAATAACAATTGTTAGGTTCTGCACTGCAAACACTTACCCAATATAAATATTTTCACCCTGAACATCTGGAGCTATTGATTGGCAACACCCCAGTACATACATGCGTGTCTAAGTGTTCACAGAGAGAGGGCTTCTGCACACTGAACCACTATACACACAATCTAAACTTTGTTTTTCAATTAAACTACAGGTTTCACCAACTTGAACGTACAAACCATGATGGCACATGAACCTCACGTTCTCAATCCCTCCAAGAGAAGTAAGCTTCGAGCAAGAAAAAGATACAGTCCATGGGGATATGTACAGTGAAAGCTAACTGGGGACTGCTTAAACTTATTGGTACTAAACAAAAGAAAAAAATTATCTTGGTTTTCATTTTTATTCTCAACCTGAGAGATCAAGAGTATTACCATTTTTTTAGCTGTTATTAACCAGGAAAATTGGCTACTCATAGTGCACATTCAGGCATACATTTACAGGGTAATCAGACACCTTGCTTCTACTCGGAAGTAATCAGTAAGAGACAGTTGTCTGAGTACCTTCATGGATCAGGGACTTCATTATGTAAGTTACCAGATCTTCAGGGTCAGCATTTTTGCACGATAAAATGATAATTTACAAGATTAATTTTTAACTGAAATGTCACTATAAACTGCATTTAGACAAACTTTTTTCTGATGTAATTAAACACACACAAACCAGCATTTCCAAATTGCTGTAAAAAGAATAAGAAGTGCTTTTTCTTACGTCTTCATTTGTCGATTACTTGGGATTTTTTTATTTGACTCAGTAAGCTATCTCTAGTTGTTAAATACAACTGATGGTTTCCATTCAAAATATCCCTTCCCATATTCTTTAAACTAGATCTGTCAATCCTACTACATTCACTTGTTGAATGGAAGAGGCAAATACACTTTTCTCTCAGCTGCCAATTCATTTCTCAACTTTTTATGAGTTAATCATTGAACTATACCGCTGGAATCAAGCATAATGAAGGTAATTCTGCAGAGCAGGCTCCTGGAGCCAAAAGCTGGCTTAGCTCTTCAGCACACTGTGGTTCCAGGTGTGCAGCTTGCGATTACTGCCAGTGAGTAATTTGACTGTCTTTTAAATATCAACTAATTTATTTAGTTTACATGACCACTAATAGCAACTGTAGGCCCTAACACAGCTCATCACTTACAACGCTAACAGGCTCAATAAAAAAAAAAAAAATTACACCGTAAAGAAAATAGGCAAACTTTTTACGTACCCTTAATGAAAGAAACACCATACTTTGTCAGAGCTCGGATAAAAGGTTCCTGTGGCAGAGTCTCTGACTCCTGCAAGATTACTTCCAAACAATTTTTGGCCTTTGCTCCAGAGAGTCCCATCACAGCAGAAAGAGCTGCAGCTTTCACGCAAGGGCTGAGCGCCGGCCGGCCTCACAGGTGCCCCTCCTGCAGCTACCGACTTCCACATCACCAGCACACGGATCACGGAGCGATCATTTACCTTTCATTGAGAAACACGGGGAGAAGCACAAAGCACCTGAATCTGAACAGTGTGGGAGATGGTAGTCGTAGGCAGGCGATGCTGCGCACGTACCAGCAAGCGCAGCTCGCTTCGGCGGGGCACCCGTCCTGCAAGGGAGCCTCCCTGGCGGGCACGGCAGGGACACCGGCAGGCACCTGCCGCCTGCGCGCTCTTCCGGAGACACCACTGCCTGCGCACCACCAGCAAAAACCAGTCCTGCCAGAGGATGTCCAGCCCCGAAGTAGCAGCCTCGAGTCCCAATTTCAGATTGCCTCCAGACACAGCACTCACACGGCATCCAAAACCACCTCGCCCAGTTCTTCCCCCGGCTTAATAAGCATCCAAGCCTCTCGAGTACTTTTCTCCACTGAATTAGCAATAAAACTAGCATGGTTCTAGAGGAAGGAGTTGTCAGTATTTTTCAAAGCAGATTAAAAAAGGACTTAAAATTCCATCCACAAAAAATATTAAATAAACATTAAAACTTTTCAATTTACAGGCCTTCAAACAGTTACCACTTGTGGTACTGAATAACTGTCTTTTAAGTCTGTACTTTAATATGGCAATGGTTCTGAAGAGGAAGGGAGAAAGCACACAGGAGTATTTTCTCTGAAGTCACAAAGACTACTCCAAGTATTTTCAGGTGATTTCTAAACAAGGGCAAGAAGAAGGGGAGGAAAATGCAGCAGAACAAATTGCCCATCCTACCATCCAGCACACTTTGCTCACAAGCTAATTCTTGTTTGTCCGAGGAGTGCTCGAGGCAGAGGCTTCCAGGCTACCTCATACTAAGAAAAAGTTCCAACAGTCTGTGTTGCTGACAGCTTTAAAAATAATTTAATTCACTGTTTTATAGGCAACCAAAGTAATGAACTGTAATTCCTGCTGTCCAGTGCAATCCAACTTTTTCACTGGCAGGAGTCCCAACAACCTTATAATGGCACTTAGGAATCTTTGACTAAGAAATACGGATTGCCTCCACGCCTGTGAGACCATCCATCAAAAAGGACAGCCATAAATCACGGACCTTGACATTTAACCACAAATTTCCTCTCGGGGGGAGATACGAATATGCCTCATTTGATAAACGAGTTCTTCCCAGGAACAAGATTTTCTTCCCAAACTTGAAGTACCTGACAATCGGTAGGCGATACCATCCCCAGCCAGCTCCAGGGAAAAGCTAAGCAGCACCCGTCATTCTGGAGGAGCGCAGGTACGCCCCAAGAAACCCATGTCCGTAGACACATCCCCCACCTCCGCAACCGCCCCGCGCTGCGCCATGCGGCGTTTATAGGTTATGTTAGAAAAAGGTAACAGCTCACGTAGCCTGAGCAATAGGTAAAGACAAGACCACTCTCTGGGTGCGGCACGGAGCAGGTCCAAAAGGAGAGCCTGGCAGGTCTGCCACCCACGGGAGGCCCCTCCGCCAGGACCCCCAGGGTGCAGGTCCCACCCAGAGAGACCATCCCCGGTCCGCCTGCGGCAACACCCGGCCTCCCCACCCTTTGACTGGTACAATGTCACTGCAGCAACCACAAGCAATTAAAAACAAGCAACAGGGAAAATATTCGGGAAGTTTTGAATGTTTTTTCCACTCTCTTAATGATTAAACATTCAACAACAGAAAACACTTGGCAGCTTACTGAAAGCCTGTTGATGGCACAGCAGCCGATAACGAGCATCCTACTTGATGACAGATAATCCTTTTTCCATTAAATCAAGAAAGCATTAAAATTGAGATACTGGCTAACTCCATTTAGAACTAAACAAAACAAACCCTCAAAATTCCCAAAGATCTGAGGGAACACAACAAAACACCCCAGCACTTTCAGAATTCTTATGATGTATTTAGGGGACTCTTCTCGCTGGCGTGAAAGTACCCATTTGTGCTGGCCTTCTGGTTGGGCTTTTTCTGGGTGACCGAGCACTGCATTTTCATCTATTCAGTTTACCTTTTGAAGCACCTTGCTGGTAACTTTTCAGAGTCCAGCATTCTACCTGGACTGCTCCAGAGGCGAGCTAGAAAGCTACCTCCATCTCCTCATCTTCGCAGTTTAAAAATAAGGAGTTTCTTATTTATATATGAGGCTTTGTAATATTAGATATTAGAAAGGCTTGAACCAAAAATCCAAGTTTGGATCCTGCTCTGAATTTTGCAGCTCTGGCCCTTCTCCAAATACTTCTGTTTGGCAAGCGGCAGAGTGGAGTAACAAGAGAAGGCAACATACATAAGTTATGGGATCTGTATAAAAACATTAAGCTCAACCCCTGCTCTCAAAACTACACAAACACACACAAAAAAAACCTAACATAAGCACTCCAAGCCCCAATTAATTAAAAGATTAATCAGTGCTTCGGTATAAATCTGATCACCCAAACCTGAGCAGTACTGTCATCTCACCCCGTTACAGTATTTCTTTCTGATTAATTTATGTGGCATCCAGAAAATTTTAGGGGGGGTTCTAAGTGTTCTTTTCAGATAGAGATTTGGGTTCCTACTCACCATCGGCATACAGACACATGCAAATCAAACCGAACCGCCCCAAATGGCAAGCAACCCAGCTACAGAGGCCTGGGATGACAATCCTGCAATTCTGTGCTTATTAAGAACTCATTAGAAATGCTGCTCTGAATCACAGTGTCACACCATCTGACTTGCTTCAACGAAGGGAACTCCTGTGGTGGAAAGTAAAATGTTTATGAAACAAGGAATTGCATATGTTTGATGCTGTGAAGTCAACAATTTAATGCACTCCTATGCATTTTAAATGAACAGCAGTAAAACTTAGCCAGATATTTTATTACTTGAATATTGTTTTTCCCCCATATACTTTATTAGATCCTATTGTTTCAAGAAACAAAGACAAAAAAACCCACGAGCAAGAGTGAAAAATCCACTCTTCGTAAAAGCAGATTTACAAAGATCTTTTTTCTGCAAAGCTATTCCGTCCAACTCGGAGCCAGGATATTCAATAAAACCTCAACTCCATTCTCAAAAGGTTACGTAAAGGTCAGCACTCATTTTATTCAGGTTTATTTTCTAACCTAGTAAAAATGCCTGCAGACCAAATTGGCTTCCACACCTGCTGACCTAGAAACTCCACCACCGTGGTGGCCGTGCCCCGTTTTGGAAAGTTGCTTCTCCTCCCACGCCGATCTGGCACTGACTGCTGCGTGCTGCTGACCTGCCCGCTCCCGGCGGTCGGCAGCATGGAAGAAGGCTTTCCCAACAGCAAGGGGATGCATTTCAGCAGAAAATCATAAATGCTTTTTTAAGCTGCTTTGGTGAGAAGGAATTTTTCCAGGGGGACTTCCCCCCAAAAGGAGGGCTTCGTCCCTAGAGGAATGTGTAGTAATAGATAAAGGGTGTACCTGGACCTTGTTCAAGAGAATGGAAGATCTCCAAAACAACCCACGGAGGGGATGGAGCGGCCATCCGCCAGGAAAAGAAGTAGAGTTGCAAAAGTGACAAATGGTGTAGGATTTATTTCGCCCAATTCAAGAGATCTGCACCACAGATGGTTACACCCTGGCACACAGTTTGAAATTTGTTTACAGTCAAAGAGAAATAGGCACATAAAGTGATCAGATGGATTGTTTTATGGAAACGTCTTCCCTAGGAGATGGCCCTCACCTCAGAAGTGCGTTTTTCTCCACAACGGCTACAAGGGAGCTACCTGGACCAACTCGTACAGAAACAGATGGAGTCTAATGAAACAAATTCCACTTTCTGTTCCGATCCATTTGGGGAAGCAGAGTGTGAAGGAGAATGACATGCTGCTAAATGCTTTGCCCAAGGAAGGCTGACCTTCCCTCAAATCATCAAGAACCACTCTAAAATATGGTCCACAGCTCAATTTTTACCTATGTATTTGTGACTGCTTATACACCAGATGGGGAAATACATTCAGGATAGGAAGGTCTCACCATCACCTGGAAACAACAGAACCATAAAGCCAGGGAAAACTGGGTTAGCGACAAGAAATTTTTGCAGTTTTACACCGCATCTCTTAGCTGAGGGGCTCAAAGCACTTTTTCAAAGGAGGTGAACACACTTGCGATGTTACACAGATTTGGTGAAATGTGTGCAGCCTGTATGCCTGTCAGCGATAATTATTAGCTCCTCCTCACAATAGTTAGTAATCTTCCATTGAAGAATTGTAAGTTTTGTTTCCCACCTCCAACAATGAATTAACCAGGACGAAGGAGGGAATGGTGGCTGATGCATTTTGGGCTGGGGGCACAGAATAACCACAAAGAGTCTGTAACCAGTTACAGGAAATTTTAAAGTTCTCCACTCAATTTTGACAGACCATTTAACAAAATAGAGAGGGTTGTTTTTTTTTTTCCTCTTAATCCCTGCCTCCCTCTCCCAAGCTACAGAAAATTGAAAAAAGAGTAAAAAGAGTAAATGCAGATGGATTGGTCTACAGATTAATCCAACCTGACTCAAGAAATCCATGTTTAAAAAAAAAAAATACATAAAGGGTGTAACAGGAATTTCAACTGCAGAGGAAAACTACCAAAAAGGTGTTTGCACCTGCATTCGCAAAGAGCCTGAAACACATACCCCTTGAGTTTCCCTCTTCATTGCCAGGTATTTTATTAAAAATATCAAGACCGTCAATCATTTTTTCTGCTGACCTAACCATACAAATAAGTAGCAATTCCTATCATCAAAAATCTCAATGGCATTTCCCAAATTGCAGAACATTTGCTCTGCCAACAGCTAAGTGACGATCCACACTTGCTGACAATGCCTAATGAGGAGTGATGGATGCAACTGCAGGAGGGAGCAGGAATGATATAAGTCATAAGAAAGAACGGAGCCTTCCAAAGATTAGAAAATATCGGTGTTCCGATCAGCTAATCTGGTATTCTAGCACGATACCAGGAGCCCAAAACTAACAAGGGCACAATTCACTCCTACTCCCCCTTCAACATGAGACAAACTGGGCCTTAGGACATATAATTTTGGCACTGCCCAGCCTAGCTCATGTGGTTTTCCAATACAACTTCTAGCTAGAAGAGCGATTTTAGGACAAAAATTATGGATCTGAAACCCACACCCACGTCCAACTGAAATGGCTGCAAAAGCAATGCTTTGTGTTCGCCACGGCACGCCGCCTGGTCCTCAGCTCAGTTCACACACAAGGTATTGGGGAGGGGGAGGAGAGAAATTAATCTCTCGAGCAGAATTATTATATTCAAATCCTAACAGATGCCTTCAGGACAAGAAGAGCCGAGATGCAGGCAAGGTGAAAGAAGCTGGGGCCAACCCATGCACAGATGCAAGCACCAGATTACTATTTACAACAGTAAACAAGTACTCATTGAGGAATCATCACCAGTTATTCGCAACAGTGAACAAGAAAACAAACCCGTCCGTTCCTCCAACGTTCGCAGCTACGGACCGGATTTTAGATTAATACAGTGAGTGGAGGGATTAAATTGCCCAAAACAGTTGGTCTTTTTCTTTCACAGCAGCGAGAGCAGACCCTCAGCCGACACCTTCCTCCCTCGGTCATCTCCGCATCTCAATCCTCGTGCCACGCTGCTTTTCCATACGTACATTGCTGGCTGTCTCCAGCTATAGGATATTCTTTGGCAACTTAATGTAATATTGAGTAGACTCTATCTTCACCACCGTATGTTTGGGTACAGAAACATCATATACAAATAACACATATTTGGTAATACAGTATCCTCACTCGAAGAAAATAACTGAAACCCCATTAGTCTATATGCTCAGACAGCTGACTAGGGAGGTTTTCCCGCCGCGGGCTCTAACGTCTGGACAAAAAGCTATTAATAAATATGAAAGCTTTAATGAATCTAAAGGGAAACAAAACCAGGCAGATTAAGGCCCAGTGTCCAGCGAAGACCAGGGCAATTTACCAACCCGCCCAACCTGACACTAATCAGCCAGGCTGGGCTCCCGAAGACGTGTTCTCCCCGTCTAGACTTCTAATCCGTCAATGGGAAAAGACACCTAATATTATTTCTGCCCATTTCAGCAACGCCGTAAGAATACATCCGACTGCCTCAGCAACTCACATACGCAACATGAAACAAAAACGGACACCGCTTTGCTGGATGTGTTCAAGTGGGGCAGACAGGAAAAAAAAAATACAGTTAGACAGTGATAAACTTTAATTATTGTAACCAAACAGCAGTTAAATACCTGTATGTGATGTTGTAATGCAAATAAATACTTCCTGATTTGTTTTTAAGCACAGCTAAGTAACTCTTATCTTCCCCTCCTCAATCCAAACTAATGGTCACTTTACACGCAAAAAAACAACAAAAAAACCCACCCAAAAACCCCCAAAACCCAGACTGGACTCCTAGAAAGCACATTTTTAAGTCTTCAGTACATATGTTGACCATGTCTGCAATTTTAACCAGCAGGACTTAACCTATTGTTTCATTTTAAGGGACTCCACATGTTCACAATTACTTGAGCTACTTTTGTCAAACATTCTAATTTAATAAACAGAATAAATTAAGTATGAATTGAGATAATGAATAACTCATTGTCCCGCTCAAGGCCTACATCACACACTATATTTATATTTGTCTGTACAGTGGAAGGACAAGCACAGACTTGTTTGTGATCCTCAAGTCCAGTATTTCAGTAGCTGCTATATTTTGCTATACTACTATTTTCATTGACAATACAATTTGAAGACTGAAACCCTTTTTATTTTTTTAAAAAAACAACAAACCACCAACGAAAAACATCCACTATGCACAAACGTGTGTAGGAGAAAAGACGCGGGGGGGAACAATACAGAAGAGAACTAATCTAGGTGTGCTAAACCCTTTGGGAAGCAAAGGAGGAATTGAACACGCCAACCTGCCAGCACACACCACTGGCACAGCAGGGGAAGAGGGGAGGAAGAGGAGGGAAGGCAGAAAAGAGGCAGCTCTCTTCTGCACGTTACACTAGTCCTGTTAACAACAGAGCACTGCCTTTTTCACAAGCAGCCCTCTACAACCTCTCCCACTGTTTATCCATCACCAGCACACAGCACCCGCTGAACAGAAGAGCGGATCCCAGACTG
Source organism: Calonectris borealis (assembly GCF_964195595.1). NCBI lineage: Eukaryota > Metazoa > Chordata > Aves > Procellariiformes > Procellariidae > Calonectris > Calonectris borealis. The sequence goes on from NC_134322.1 coordinate 15,503,408, forward strand.
CAACTACAGGAGGAGACTTTCCACTGTTTACTCTGAGCGCGGTGTGCACGACCTCCCTGGCAATGCTCCTCATCCTTGCTGCTCAAAAACAACCACCGCATCTACATGAAGATGCAAATTAACATTAAACTCCAGCCTCAGACTGCTTGACTGCAATACAGAAACACAGAATTTCTAGTGGTCCCAGACAAAAGATTTGAAGATATCAAAGAAAAGGTTTTATTATAAAAAATAACCTTATCTTCAAATACTGCATTTCCACAGTACAACCCGCAGGGCATGGACACTGCCTGAAAGCAGCAGGGAAGCCCCACTCCGGAGCAGGAAGCAGGTAGCCAGGGAGGAAGGCTCCCGCGGAGGTGAGGAACGTCTGTCAAAGTACCAGGAGACAGGGCTGCAAGGTGCTGGCAAAACCTCTGCTGGTCACAGGCACTTGGCACCAGGCGAGCCACTTACACCAGGCAAAACGCTGCATTCCTTTGTACCAAACGTGGGCTCGGGCTATTCATCAAGTTTACCTGAATCAAATAAGCAGCTTTCATTTAAAAGGCTAACACATGCGCTCTTTTTCATTGAAAAGAAAACCCATAATAAAAGCAGAGGTTTTACTTAGTAGCCATTTTGTCTTCAACTTGGACATGATACCTAATCTGAACGCAATGTAAACATGCTCTCTGAGGCTCATTTCCAAACAGCACGTTCATGGAAAGAGAAGAAAATATAAAAAGGCCATCACTAAATACCATAATAAATTAGAAGGGTGTGAAGATTTTGTGATCTAAGCAGACAGGAAATTCTGCAGTTCGTATTCCTTCTCTAGGTCACATTGCAGAGAAAACCAAAACAAAAGGTAGCAAGTGTGGATTAAGGACACTGAATTATTATCTACTGTTTAAATTAAAAAAAAAAAAACAACAACCAACAAGCAGACAATAAATACCATTTCAGTATGCCATTCAATAAAAGAATCTGAAGGAAAAATTGTATTTAGATTCTTTTTCTTTTCCAGTTACATCAATTCAAACCACAAAATCTAACTGTAATATGAAGTAATATGCAAGATAGATCAGTATGGTTTTATTAGGATGAGTACATGTATATAAATATATAAATATATATGGTGTGTATATATAAAGGAAAATATTATATATGAGTAACCTATATTTACAAGTCCCAACTTTCACAATACTTTATCAGCCCCCTCAGCCAAAAGCAGCTTTTAAAAACATACACGAAATATAAATGCTGCAAGTGACAGCTTCTTGCGGATATTTTTTTTAAAAAGCAGAATATTTTATTTGCAGGGCAAGCTAAATTCAATTTATCTCTTCCCCCCAAATGCACACCAAATAAATATTCTTAAGTAAAATGGTGGTTTACTACGACTTTTGTTTTAATTTTTAGGAAAAGACCACCTGGATTCCTGTGCAGGAACTTGCAAACCATCATCACAAGTTTCAGCCAAAATTGCATTTCAATTGCCAGACTGGAAACTCAGAAGAACAGAGGTTTACAGGGAGGCTGGAAAAATGCACCCTTACTGCAACGCTCTGCGTTCCCCGCGGCATCAACGCTCTGTGCTGGGGGTCTCATGTGAACGTTAAAAGAGACAGCCGTAAAAACAGAGGGCCGTATGAGGTGCCGACTGACTAAAATGCCTTCAGCAGGTGAGACTGCACCCGTCCGCCCGCACAGAGCCGCTCCGTAACGACCGCTACCGCTGAGCAGAAGCGGGCAGCACCACAACCCACCCCGGCACGCGGGAGGCTGCCTCATTCCTGGAAAATAACAAGTACCGGGCACGGCCTCAGCCGCCAGCCGCCCGACCGGCACACCTGCCCGCGACCACGCGTGTTTTCCGCACGGCCGCCCGCCGTGCGCGCCCGGGGGCGCAGCCCCGGGGGGGGGAGGGGGCGCCGGGGGGGCGGCAGGCGGCTCCGCGCGCGGCTCCGCGCTTCCTGGCACAAAGGGGCCGCGCCCCCCCCCGCGCCCGCGCAGCGCCCCCCGCTCTCCCCCCCACACACCCGAGCGCCGGCCTGGGGCGCAGCCGACCCGGGCGGCGCGGCGGCGGCGGGGCCGGGCCCTTACCAGATGGAGCTGCGGATCTTGTGCTGCAGCGCGCTGGCCTCGCCGCCCTGCAGCCCCGGCACCAGGGCCGGCAGGGCCCCGCCGGGCGCGGGGGTGCCGGCGAGCCGCCGCGGCGGCTGCCCCTCCGGCTGCTGCTCCTCGGCCATGGGGGCGCGGCGGCGGGGACGCGGAGCGGCGCTGGCCGCACTAGGCCTCTGCCGCAGCCCTCGAGTGAGTTGCCTTCCCCTGTTGCCCGGGGGACATCACGGGCGGAAAGCCGAGCCGCGTCCCGCCGCTACGCCGCAGGATGGCGAGCCCGGCCCGCGGCACGGCGCATGGCGGCCCGGCCTCCGCCGCCACCCCCGCGCAGGGTCGCTCCGCGCTCCCCCGCCTCGCAGCACCTGGCCCGGCCCGCCCCGCGCCGCCGCTCCTCGCCCCGCGGCCGCCGTGCCCGCCCGGGCGCCGAGTGCGCAGGCTCGGCGCTGCCCGAGCAGACGGGCCGCCCCGCGCCGCCGCCGCCGCCGGGGAGGGGGCCGGGGCCGGGGGCGCGGCCGGCGGCGGCGAGCCCGAGTCGGGGCGGGGGCGCGGCCGCTCCGATAGCCCCGGGCCGGGGCCTGCGGGCCCCCGCCGCGGGGTGGTGGGCTCCTCCGGCAGCGGCCCGGCTCTGCGGGGGCAGCCCCCACCGCGCGCCGGCGGCGAAATAACACATATGCGTGTGTGTACGTTTTTTATAGATAGAGATATATATGTAATACACGTAGATGTGCATGATTTATATAGGGTGCAGCGAGCGCATAGCTGCGCACTGGAGACACGTGAACCCCGCTCCTGCGGCGGCGGCAGCATTACATCAGCTGGCTGCACCACGGCCGCTCGGGGTGCTCCCTGCATCTTCCCTGCCTCCCAACGCCGCCAGCGCTCCTGGAATGCTCGTTTGTTAAAAAAAAAATTAAATTCCTCACTGCTCACACCTCCCCGAGGAAGCCAGCCGTCGACACGGGGCGGTGGCAGGCCGGGCCGTCCCTTGTCCTCAGCCTTCTCGTGTGTCCCCTGGACGTACGTGGGGCCGTGGGGCCGTTAGATTAGTCCCATGGCCTATACCCCCAGCTTTCTGTGAACAGCAAAGACTGCTCAAGCTGCCCCTGTGCTGCCCCTCTTTTCCCAATTACTCCAATTCTGGCAGTGTTCTGACGGGAATTCACGATTTTCGCACTCAGCCGGCCGGGGCAGGATGTGGCAGGGGCACAGACACACAGGTACCCTTTCTGACGGTGGTAGGCAAGGATAAAGGGGTGACTTCCTAGCCAATGCTGGTCACAGAAAATGTGGGCCTAAAGACGACTAATAATGTAAATACACACATGGAGACATGGCATTGCTAAATTTAGGAGATGAGTATTTGTAAATTACTATGTCATCAACCAAAGCGAGACTTTTCAAAAATAAATCTTCGCTTACGTTTCCACTGCTCCAAAATCAGAACATTAATAGCTACGACAATGATGGTGATTTTCTTCTCCTTATAGAACCTCTCATCAGAAACACAAAAATTAAGCCTGTTTTAATACCGAGTGAGGAATTTTTCCCTTTACGCAGTAGGTAGGCCCAAAAACGGAGGCCATTTTAGCTGACTCCTACACAACCAGCTGAACTTGCCTTGTGTTTTGTACAGTCTCTGCACCTGTGCAAAATGGGTGAAAGAAAAATGGTGGCATCTTATACACAGTTTACATGATTATATACAACTAAAGCAAAGAACAAATAGATCCCGAATAATTGTGTAAACAAAGAGCTTGTGCTGACCGAATTAACTTGAAGACACTGAGGGGAATTATTTAACAGCTAAGACACAAACCTGAACTCAGATGGACTGACTGGAGACCTCCAGGGAATATCCACCGAGGACCACTACAACCATCTGCTGGAGTTCTTGTACCTAATGGCCCCAAACACCTTCGTTTGACGCAGAGGTTGAGCTCCTGGTCAGCTCTGTATAAAAAACACACAAAAAGTAATACAAAGGGGTTAATTTTAACTATTACTGTAGACGAAGGCATGTGTGAAAGTTCAAGCATGTCAGAAACCTGACCAGTATTTGCAGGACCGGGATCTTACTTGTTCCTTCCCATTTTCCAAATGTCTAAGCCCAGCAGCAGGTAGGCTGGGGGCTTTCTGTCCTCCTCTCCCTTTCTGCAGACAGATTTTGCTCGTCTAGAAACTGATGTTGTTGTATTAGTGCTAAAATTCCTGTGTTTTCTAACTCAAAAGTGCTGGAAGCCTGCTGCGCCAGACGGATATATTTGTTAGAGGATGGCCTTCAAAAGAGAATGAAAGAGCCATTTTGGGGAAAGAGCGAGCCGGCCGTCTGCACAAAGACCATTTCCACCGTGCGGCCCTGTGACAGGCAGGAGCTAACTCCATTTTGCCAGGTTAATTCCAAAAACCGTGTTTATTTTTCCTCCGTTTCTGGAGCTTAGGATCTAACACAAGCCCTCTCTGCAGGGAAAAGTTGTGCTTAAATACTGTCTAACCTACTTTCCAGGATTTACTCTACTGTACTTTAGCATGGCTTTGTTTTGTTTTTTCTTCCCTGTTACGAATTGTCTCTGACAGTCGGGGAACATAGCATCTCATGCTTTCAAGGAGGAGCGCCCCGCTGCCCTTTCTCCAGCTAGCAGCCAGCACTGAGGGGAAGGCGCTTTTCCCGCTCTCCTGTCAACAGAGAGGGATCTGCCACTTCTTGTCTAGCACAGGGCCAGGGACCTGCACGCTCAGAGACTAACCTGAGGCATGAGGCAGATAAATAATGCAATCTCGCTATCTTTATCCTCAAGACAAATATAAAACATATTCTGTGAGGATAATTGACTTTAAAGGCTTGCTAAAAAAAGACACTTTCCAGCTTTAAAGGCTGGTTCAATGAACTCAATTTTGATGCCTTTTTGCAACTCTCCTTCCCTAGGGATGTCTGTCTCCGTGTATCCTGAGCTATGCCCAAGACATCTCCCTCTGGTTCTCTTTGTTTTTTTATCTCTGTTCACGTGTAGCACCTGTAAAATGAAAGTGTAATAACCAGTAATTCACCTAACCAATTTTAATGAATACTTCAGCTTTTATGGTTTCAATTATTTAAAAAAAAAAAATAGCCAGTTTACCTAGGAAACCTTCAAACGCGTATCATACCAACTGACAGGAGAAACTGGGCTGTATTCAAACCTGGCAGTGAAAACGGGGCTATTTTAATTATAATGAAAGCCTGCTTGACCAGAAGTTTGCCAAGCTTTGCTGGGTCTTGCAGCATCTGTTTGGAGCGGGTGCAAGTGGTGTGTGGTGGGCAGTATCGCAACCTGGCAAATAACGGGAAACATTAAAAAATGCTAGGGAAGTCTGAGGTAGTCCCCGTGATCACGAGTCCTTCTCCAGCAAAGAAAGAGTATTAGCTACCACTCTGACTAGTTATGGAAACAGTGTTCTTGGCAACCACAGCTCCAGTTCTCTGCTTTGCCATCCGTTTAGTCATTTACATCTCTGCAAGGCAATTTTAAGGCACTGATGAAATGTGTATGCATCCCTTACCCTGTGCAGATGTGGATGATCATCAGGTACAAGACAGCGATGGCCCAGGCTCACACAAGCCTGGCTGTAGCTTGCCGTGGCCGGTCAGATGAGGAGCATGGCATTTTGCTGGGGTAATACACAGATCACTTGCATCCTGTAAGTCATGATAACCAGATTCAATTCCCAGGGTCCATCCAGGTTCTTTCATGATACAGATAGTTTGAAACTTTTAATTTCTGTAGACTGCCTCCTCTGTACAGTACAATAAATTTTTGTCTCAATGTAATGTGAAATGGGCTCAGCTGCTGAGCTTGAAAAAGTTACGAGTATGGTGTTCCTATATACTGCATGCTTGTCTTCAAGCTGGAAGAAGTCAGTAAGGAAGAAAAAGGCACCAACTACCACAGCCTAAGAAAACTACTTAGGAGGGGACAGTGGGTCATGAAAGTGGTGATTAGACTGTCCTGTACAAGGCTGACGAGTAGGAAGGAAGGGCTGTCACTGAAAGAAATACCAAAGTTTGATACTTGACTGAATGAGGTTTTAAACAGAGACATCCTTCCATTTTTAGTGTTGTTGAATATTTGATGCTTCTGCAGGTAGAAGTTAGGGGAAAAATATTTTCAGTCAGACCCCTACGCAGATGCCTGACCTTGTCAGTTGACTCTCGTGATGACCCAGGGGCTCAGTTTTAGGGAGATTCTGACAGAATCAAGGCCAAGGAGAGAGAAATATATGCAAGTTTCATGCAACAAAACAATCAATACTTCAGCGTTTCCTTGTTTCTTTTCTTTTGAGATCCAGTAGTAAACTGGAAAGGCACAAGCATTCAGCACTAAATATTGCCTACCTGCAGAACGGCTTGAGTGCAAGGAGAGGGCCACCTGCACAAAATCATGACCCAAATAAGCCTTACACGGTAATACAGCGGCTCCAGGTATCTGACAGCAGAGGATGGGAGAGCACCAAATCCTGAAACGCAGAGCCACGTGGCAGAGGAACCATGAGTTTCAGCTACGTTGGTCCAAGCTCTGAATCCCCAGATAAACTATGGATGTCCTCAATCTTACTGCTGCCTGAAGGAATCCTGGAGGATTTCCAAGTCCTACGGCCTCCTGAGAAATTTGTTTGCATTTTCTCCTGTATGCAAATCGGCAAGGCAGTGATCCAGCGATACACAAGCGCGTGCGATTATGGCATTGCCCTTTGATTCCCCATCTTGCAAGCAGGCAGTGTCTTGAAAGATCAAACACCAGCCTGAGGACACTTTAAGGATTTTTGTTTTCAGAGAGGTTGCCCCCCAGAAATGGGGAGAAAGGAAAATGCTACCTGCACATTGTGCCTGTAGAGCAGACAGGCAAACCCCCACAACAGTACGATGCCATAGCCTCCCATTTTGTCGTACTTCTTTCAGTTCTTTATCCCTGACAAGACAGTGGGGTGTCCTGTCAAAGATCAAAGCAATCACATCTCATCGCCACTGGTTTATGTCCATCTGGTTTTAACACTTCAGTTCTTCTTGGTCAAAACTCCAGCCCTCCCCCTGCTCATCTTCTGGCCGGCAGCTCCACCACCTCTGAGCACCACGTCAGGACCCTCTTGTCCATGAAGGCTTTTGCCCCACAGGCTGCTTCATGGACTCTTCACAACCTTTCCGCCATCAGTCACTGCACCTCCAGCGTCGGCGGCTGCTGAAGGCAGCGCTGCCTGGGCCTGGGAGCGGTGCTATCAGTGCCTCGTCAGGACGCAGCAGGAAACGTCTGGCCTCCGCTCCGCGACCATCTGCTAAAACCAGGCCTCCTCTGGCGGGAGTCCAACGCAAAGTAAATAGAGTTTCACAGCCAGATTCCAAACAACAAAATAACGGAGAAATATGGCTCACTGCTCCTGGTTTTCAAATTCAAAACATGGAAGTCCCTAGAAGCACAAATCCTCTATGGATCCTAAGACCTTTTGGTTGCCAAATGGGTCCACTGCAGCTAACGCTAGGGAGAAAGTGCAGTGACGTAGCCATTTTGTCAGCTACACCTAATTAGTTCAATTTACACATTTGCTAATTTTTAGGATGATTTCTTTCTCAAGATCAGTGATGGAGAAGAATTAAATCGTCAAACTGGAGACTTCAGCTTGCAGTATTGGTATGGGAAACTGTACAGAGAGAGAACTCTGAATCTTGCTACCGTACGGGATTTTTCATGGTATAGGAGAGAGAGAAGGACTCAATGAAGTGTGAATGATTTTTTAAAAGGACAGATTGCCATGTCTTTTAAAATAGGTCAAGTTTTTGGCCTAGTTTCCTTTAGAGTGTCCCTTAAAGCAATGGGGTTTGAATATCCATGGTAGTGTCATTGCTTTTTTGTTTTTAGCCACTTCTATGTGTGGCTCTAGTTGTAAGGCAGAAATGTTCCAGCGTAAGACTACAATGGCAAAGACCACGTGCCTCAAGCAGTATTTCTGAACAAGTTACACTGAACAGTAAAATCTCAGCAGTGGCCGCATTTCATCCTTATGTGTAGTGTTATTCTGAAACAAGTGACTGAAAAAAAAACAAACTATAAAAAAAGGTGATGGCCAGTGAAGCCAACACTTGCAGACCCAAATCCTGTGAAACTTGACCTATTAACTCTCCAAATTTCAGGAGGGCTAGCACCATTGTTTGCTTTCCATCTTTAAATCAATGGATTAACTTGATTTGAGTAGAAAGTAGAATTACAATAATGACATTTAGATTGAAGATACACAAGATAGTACTTTTAAGAACAAACCAAGGCCACCTATGTTGAATGGAGATAAAATACAATGGTCAGCTGTCAAAGCAAAAAGAATCTGTATGTGTACATTTAGATTCTAAAAAAGGATGTTCAAGATATTTAAAGAGGGAGGAAATTCTGCATGCAATATTAATTAATACAGAATAAATACCATCTGTCTTCTGTGTACGGAGCAGTCTGGTACATATACTTATGGATGCATCTTTGCTCTATGAACATAACTTAGGTGTAATACACATGTATTTATGATGTTACGTAGACTTAATTATTCAACATAATACACATACCAGTAATTGCGGCTGGCCTTAGTGCAGCTATATGGAGTAAGGCAGGACATGAGGAGGATTTCCTCCATCCCAGAGCCCTGGAAAAAGGCCAGGTACAAATCAAGAGTGGCTCTGCTTGGGAAATAGAAGGACAGGACTTGTCACTCTACCTACTCTCCCCTGAGGCTGAGGTGGGAGCTCAGCACATCCTTATCAAGATGCAGGTTCTTCTCCCCACTGAGCTGATCCATAAGGGATAGTGCCCTTCAGGCACAACCCATTTAAAATGTACCTTGTTGTGGTGAAACTCTGGATTGACCTAACGTGCAGCCAGTAATAAACATTAGTTGGCTTACAATCTTGTACAGTAATAAACATACTGAAGAGCTTGTCAGTGCATGCTTCAGGAAAGAAGTACAATCTGGAACAACAGGGTCTACGCATACACTTGGAATACAAATCTTTTGCAGGCTGTGGACTTCATTATGAAAACTGTTCGTGATTCCAGTTAAGCTGTGAGCAAAGGCAAGGCAAAGGCTTCTCCGGTATTCCTCCCACCATAATGTGGAAAGATAAATCAGCCTTTAATAATGGAGACACTTTTAAGAACACCTTTGTTTTAATGATTAACATTATTTTGCACTGAGATCTGTAGTTGTAACCACCATCATGGACTGGAACCTATGTTTTGTACCTGATCCTACTCTGCATCCTTTGCTGAAGAACCAGTGTGAGCTGTTACACATGTGGCTTTGTGTGCACAGTTTGTGACATTAAAAGGCTCCAGAAGGGGAAAAAGGATCTTTCTTTTCGCAGAATATCACAACATGCAGGAAGAGTCATCTAGAGAGCTCCCAAGGATACTGATTTGTGAACAACTCTTTTTCACATCTTACTCCCACTACTTCCCGTGAGACAAGAATATTATGCACACAGATCCGGTTTGAGTTTTCACACCGGCAGTTCCTCTCAATACTGCTCATGTATCAAAATCACTTTCACTTCATAATAGATCATAAATTCTTCCAATAATAATTCTAAGAATATTATCTTTGTCTGCTATGCTCTAGATAATTAATAAAGATGCCAGGCAGATTTGTGCTGCACTTGATAAGTAACAGGAAAATGTTAGTATCTCTGCAATGATCCTACTTCCCGTAGCTGGTGAAGACTTGTCCTGCAAAGAATCCCACTGAAAGGTCTTCCTCAGCATGAATATGTGATTGCAGAATTACTCGGTAAGGACTGGTGGACTAAATCTCATTCATTTATAACCTGAATCAAGTCGGGAAAAAAAGTCATATTATCTATTTGCATTGAATAGGTTATAAGCTTCACAGGGAGTTTTTCTTACCGGCATAGAGCTCAGTGGAGCATGGACATCATTTTTTCTTATCAGGGTGAAATGTAAGAAATGAAAGACTGTTTATTTATGATACTATACAGAGATCCAGATTCTTAATGCCTTCATCTACCTTTGTAAGGAAGTTTGGACTGTGTGGTCCTGAAGTCAGCAGCATATCCAGATTTCAGGTGCAAAACAGAAGCTCTGAGTGGAATACCTGTTATAAGAAACATATAGGATAATTACATTGCATGCTAAAGTAAGGCAACTGGCTCAGCTGCCTACAGGACGGGATTTTATTCTGTTGGGCTGAAGCAATCTTTGGTGGGGTTGGAGCCAAGAACATTGAAAAGAAAATGTTGTTCATAATCCATCTGACTGAAACCTTATACTTATCCTATCTAGGCACTGGATCTAGCTCAGAGCCAAAATTAGCCTATCAGGAAAGGTACCACTGAGATGGGGATGAAGCCAGAGAACTGTTGAGGGAACCCGGACCGTGGGCAGATAACAACACGTGAACAGGGGTGGGAGGGAAAGGCTGGGTAGCGGTTCCCATGTCAGATGAGTGTGGCAGTGAATGAGTCAGCAGTGGTGGTTGTAGTCTTCTCAGTACCCACAGGGATCTTTGTGGTCTTAACCAACGTGTTTGGGTTGGATGCTCAACCTAGCAAAAAACCCAACAGCAAATCAGTTCAGATAGAAGAATGGCATCCTTTATCAAGATGCTTTATCAATGTCTTAATTAGTTGAGTTAGTTAAACTTAAATTAGTTACAATATCGCTACTCTTACAAATCAATACCGCATACAGCCAGAAAACAGCTGTTCCCTTATGACCAGGCTTCTAACATTTCTCTAACGATTCAAAAAAAACCAGACTAAGGTATAAACTTCAGTATAAGAGAGCACTTCATGTCCTCTGCTATTTTTAAGTGAACCTGAGAGATGATTGATGTATTTAAATAGCTTTTTAATAAATATTATGTGTGAAATTATGGAAATTTAGATAAAAGCTGCCATTTTACAACTGATACCAGCTGGGGATAGAAGGAAAGCGTGGGGATTATAATTGATAAAATCCTGGACTTTTTACTGTTTGGGATGCTGCTCAGAGTTTTTCAGCAGTTTTAATCTGAACAACCTCTAGTGGAGCAGCTCAGTTTACAAACCAGTGCACTTTGCAGCTGGATGTTTTATACCACCATGAGAAGAGTAAAATAAATAAATCAGTAGGTCACCTTCCTAACTTGATTTTCCTGAGGCAGATCATTTTCTTTCTTTCACAAAGGAAGGAGCAGATCTCTTTCAACATCAGGAAGAAAAGAAGTAGGGGCAGCTTTCCCTCTGCTCTTCATTTTCGCTTTAACCCCTAGAATGAGTTGATCGCATTTTGTTCATTAAAATTCCCCATGTTGGGGGGGATGGGGCATTTGTTTGGTTTGTTTGTTTGCTTCTTTTCTTAATTTCTCCCTTTTCCATTTTAAAAAGTCCTCCCCCTGAATTCTAGCAGATCCCAAGCTCAAAAAGCCGGCTGTCTAACCCCAGTTGAAGAATATTGCTATTTACACAATGCTGTAAGGGCCAATTAACCAAGTGTGACATCAACCCAGGAGTAAGCCTTTTCTCAGATACAGGCTGTGTTCTGTCCATGTTCAGGAGGTGGGAGAAGTAATGTTTAGTCCTTTTATTAACATAGCAGGCACCCAACTTAGAGCTGTGCCTATTTAGACTTCTAAAAACAGTTCGCACTGAACATGCCCTCTGGCTTCCTGGCAGGGCTACTCCCATACCAGTAACTTGATATACTCACTCATGGTCACCATAACACCAGCCAAGCGCACGGAAATAAGAGCATCTTTAGAAAATACCTCAATGGGTTAAAAAACCAGCAGGGCAGAGTTACCAAAGCCATGTCTGAGACTCTTCCCTCTGCAACGCACGGAGGGGGCTCGGTACCTTCTGGCTGTTCGCTACTCGAAGAGGAAAAGGATGATTGTGCAGATGGCAACTTCTTGCACAGAAAATCTGTTTTCAGAATTGCAGCAATTGACTAGTTTGAGTCGCTTTATTCCTCCAGCACTGAGGTAGGGGAGGAGGCAGAAAGGTGTCAGCTCTGCTAGTGGTGTGCAGAATGATTAACTAAATGCTACAGGTCCAGATTCTGCCCCCGTACTGGTGCAGCTTATAGCAGATGATGCAGTTGCACAACCATGTTAGAGGACAAACACTGTCATGGCAAAGATACAGAGCTTTATTACTAGTAATTTAACTGTCAAAAAGGAAACAATATACTGCAGAAATGCCTGGTAGGTGGTTAGAAAAGATTATGGCTTTAACCTTATCCACAGTGTATTTAATCTCAAATTACAGATGCAGACATAGAACACACTGATGTTACTTTTAAACATACCAGACTTGCCTCACTGTAAGATATTTTCTTTTTTTTTGTTCTGAATTTTTTTCATTTTGAGAGATTTCTTGAATAGAAAATTCTACAATCACAGCACATAGTTGCCTGTTGTAAAAAAATACTATCCTGCTTTTCAAATTTCCTCCCTTCCTTTCTGAAAGCATAGACAAATTAACAAAGAATAATCATAGCTTAGTCATAAAAACAATCTGTCAATATTTACATGGTGCTCTTTTGTTTCTTGGTCTTTCTTTGCTGGTTTGATACTTCAACTAAACCCGGTATGCATCATCAAGCCCTGGATCTAATAACCTGGGAAGATGTTATTTGGAGATGCATTTGCATTAGCAAGTGAAAATCCAAAGGGAGTGCGGAAAAGTGTCCTCAGCATGATTCAAAATAATTGCTGAATGAGAGGTCAGGATATAATAGCATGAAAAAAAACCCTAAAGAAAAGAAAAAAAACGGGCAACCAGACTCCAACTAGTGAGTTGAGCAGCTATGTGCAGCAATGAGAAGGCCTGTGGGTGCATTTGCAACTTCCTCAGACACTGACTGTAAAACTTTAATTTGATTTATACTTCTGTTCAAATAAAGATGCAGCTAAGACATAGTTATGTCAGGTCCATTTTAAACTCTGCTGCTCATCTGTGGGTTTTTGATACCACTTTTTAGAGGTCTAAGGAGATCCTTTTGAGAAAGGAGAGAATTGGGGCTTGCAAACTCCCAGCTACAACAGCTGGTGCCCCAGGCACCGTCTGGAAGAAAGAGCAGTTTAAAAACTATCGGATTGCTTTTCCATCTCACTGGCATTACAGCTTCATAGTTCTGACTTACTGGGGATCAAACGTGGATATTGATAGATATTTCAGCATAAATATCATTTCTCACACCAGAAGTGGGGGCTTTTAGTGCGATAGGAGCAGGCCCACTGCTTTAGCAGGGGCATCGGAGCGAGGCAAGTGCATGCTCTGACTGTTTCTTTTTCGTTGCAAGTACGTAAGCGCTGCTGCTTCTGAAACCCAATTGCTATAGTATTGCAAAGAATAACTCAAAGCGAGTATGAAACCAAAAGTACTGCCACATAGACACAGCAAACATTTCTTTCAGAAGGTTTCTACCCAGAAGTGTGATTGTTAGCTACAAAAGTCTCTCTCATTCATGCCTTTTTTTTTTTCTTCTTTCTTTCTTTATCGTTCTGGCAAACCTGCAGTTTGGGGACTAAGCAAATAAATTTTATACCTGGAACAGCTTTATCACAACTGATTAAATGAGCATCCTCTCTCTTTCTTCACATTGAAAATCTCTGCTAAGATTTTTACAGTTATTGGGGCTGGCAATATTGCACAGTCAGAGAAGGTATCTGGAACACAGCACGAGGGAGGTGCTTTCAGGGGCAGCACACCTGAATTCACCTAGTGAACTGGCATCTGAATCCTCCAGTTCAGGGAGCAAAAATGTGACACAAGGCATCCCAAATCCCACAAATGGTTCCAAATAGTTTGTTTTCCAAACATTTCCAAGTGGTTTGCTTATTTTGAATTTCTCAGACACTTACGGACGACATAATCTTAGCATCAAATTATTGCCAAGTGTGCACAAGCCTTTTCGCAGAAGATCTGGCCTGGGGGTGAATAATGTACTTTGTGCATTTGCAACACAATTACTAGGCAGAGCACAGTGCATGCACTGCCCTGCTCTGCAGTTTGCCTCAACTCAGACACTCTCACTCAAGCTACTCGGGTAAAAGAAGCAGCTTTACGATTTTCCCCACAGTACACTTCCCTCCTAAAAATCTCCCACATAAGCATTCTTATTCCTGCAGCTCCACCAATGCTAGCAAGTGTGGGAGGGCTGGCATTTTTTGTACAGGAATATTTGGACCCCCTCTTCAGTGTCTTCTCTGCTCCCTTGAATACATTTGCAATTAATCAGAGGAACATACGACAAAGGGTGGTCTGCTGTGAAAGGTACCCAGTGCACTTGGACTTAATATCCCCTAATTTCATGCGGATAATGATGCTCTCTCTCCCCCTGAACTCCCTCTTTTCCTCAAAACTGCTGAGCGAGGAAGACTAGAAGTTCTGTCTGAGGAAACTCAAAACAATAAAAGCTCTGATCTACTTACGAAAAGTGCTGTAAGAAAGCCAGGCTCTATGTTACTATATTGTCTAATATACTGTAGTAAAACATTATTAAAATTGAAGCAGTTGAGTTCATTTTCAAATAGATGATCGGTTCTTCAGATTATCCTCATTAGTACTTTCATATATGTTACACTGATTTTCATATAAAAATTGTATGATCTTACGTGGTATGTACTCAAATAGCTGGAATCCATTAAAGCCATGCTCCAGCTGTGCAATCACTGTCCTCACAAAGATACATTTTTACATGTGGTTAATGCCAGGAAGAATCCACAGCTTCAATTAAGAAAACATCAAAATGCGTTGTTTATTGCAGAAAAAAGCATTTGCAGCAATTTAAAATATCCAGTCAACACCACACTGCTAAATCTAGATAATAGAAATCCTGGAGAAATTTGAGCTAAATCTGTCTGGATTATAGCTGTGGGATTATCTGAATGCTAAATTACTGTATATGTTTTACTCACAAACATGAGCACAGACAGTATAGGAAGATGGATGACTATGCAGATCGCAATAAAACCCATCCCCAGGAGACTTTTTCATACACTAGGTAAACAACCCCTCTCAATTTATCAAGCATTCTGGATTGAATTAATGCTGTCATTTACTTTGCTGTTGCTGTGTAGAGGAATATGGTTTAACTTGAACAGCTCTTTTAGCACCAGAAAAATAACAAAGGTTTTCTCTGTGCATCCTTCACAACACACAGAGTGCAGGAATATTAATTGGCTGCTGTGTTTGTATAACTGAATTAAAGAAAATACAACTATAATCAGAAAACCAAATTATACGCAATATTGAAGGAAAAGATTAACCCTACTTGTCTTGTTAAACTTCCCTTCCCCTCCTCCGTTGTTTACACACCAGTGTTTCTGGGTTTCTGAGGACATACAGTGAATGAACCTGGATTGACCTGACACATAGCATCTCTCAAACTTTCCCCTTGAATGATTCACGGATGTGTGAGCTGTGACCAAAAAAACCAAAGAGGAAAAATGCAGGGTACTGTACAGACTGAGTGAATTTGAAAGTGGTGATACTGTCCGCGTGTGCCATGCCTGAGTCTCTCCTTCGCTGCAAGTACACAGCTACTGATTACAAACACACATTCCTTCGGTTGCCAGTTTAGCTCAGTTTGACAATGGCAAGTGAAATTACCTTCAGTGATGTTCATGCAGGAATTATCCTAATTCCTAATTCTACTCGTGTATTAGTTTTTATTGCTCTCTAATGCTTTTTTGGTGTTTGGGGTGGCACCGCTGCATGTCCATGCACACGCAGTGACCTGGTAGGTGAAGCCATCGGGCGGGCTCTTCTGGGGAAGAAGCTAGACTGTAATTGCTGCTTCCTGTGAACAGCTACCAGCTGATGTAGATATGGCCACTTTCATCTCCTTCTTTCTCATTCAAATAATGCACGTAGCTCTGTAAACAGATTAAATCCAATTTTGGATCCTGAGAAACTGTCAATGTAATCCTTTGGTCAAAGTAGAAACAAACAAACAAAAGAATCGGCCTTAGCCAGAGAGTTCAGCTGCATCCAGATTTTAAAATACATAGTTTTCAGCAGAAAACGAGTTCAGAAAGGGCACCAAAACCTTGCTTTTTTACTGAGAAAGATGGACTATTATGAATAGATGCCATGGAAATTTGGGCATGATAGCTGTAATTCTCAAACTGTGCGCATGTGCTAACAGATTCAGTATCAGCACTCTCTGGTGTTTGAGATAACGAAACGCAGGTTCCATTCTTCAGTTTTTCTCCCTCAACCAAAGGAGTAATTTCTCACTCTTTCTGCCACTATTTTGTCTGCTTTTGTGATGAATGTCTGAATACTAGTTGACTTAGAACACAAAAGCTAGGTTGTTGCATGAACTGTCTGTAGACTAGCACTCTCATGGAGGTGAACCAGAGGCGGTAACAATGACACAATTTAAGAGTAAAAGGTTAAAGCCACCTAGACACAAACATCACGGCACGAGTGGAAAGCTGAGTTAATGAGCTCAGGTCTACCCTGTGGTCAATGACTGCAATATGCATTGCAAAGACTCCAGACCACACAGCATCAGTCCCAAAGGTGGTCTGCATCATGGTCTCTGCCATAAAAATAATATGCAGAATAGAAAAACTTGAAAAATAAGTAAGGCAGGTGAAGGAGTACAGGTTAGAAAGGGCTAACATGAACGCTTTTTTAAAAATCGAGCTAAACTCATATAAAAGCATAAAAGTAAATTCTAAAAGAACTTGGAAAGAGACAGTAGGGTTTCATACCATGTCACTAATTTAAAGGATAAATACTTGGGGGGATTGAAACATTAGGAAAAGCTTTAAAGCAAAAGAAGAAATCTTATTAATCTCAAACAGTACAGCATAGCCATAGATCAAATAATAAAATAGGGCGCTTCATATTACTTGCAGGAATGCTAGATATGCTTCTCCCATCTTTTATATATTCATTATGAAATTCGTTCTACTGTAGCCCAGACATAATTTAAACTATTCCCTCTGCCAGGAGAAACCAAACTTTAAAGGCAAATATTAACTAGCATGTCTTCCTGGAAAAATAAATATGTTTTGATTAGCATGAGCAGTATTTCAGAAGATGGATCAATTTCCATTCAAAAGGAGATGAAACAAATTTAGAAATCTCATTCAGCAATGTAGTTAGATAACAGCTCACATGCTTAGCACTGTATGTGAGCTTAACCGCTTTCCTGAAACAGAGTTCCAACATTATAAATCTCCAACATAAATCTCCAACAAAACTCGAATCTTTGTCAGATGACATCTACAAAAATATTATGCAAGTTGGGAAAAATACGTTTTCAGTTTTACACAAGTACTGCTTTCTTCAGCGTAGCCCCCTCAGATCAGCAGCTGCCATTGTCACATAGGTAGCTTTGTAAAAGTCCACTGACGCAAACCTGGACGCTGCTCTATAAAACACTGAATGCTCAGACACACAAGTGGCCGGCACTTATCTACCGGTTGTTCAACGTGGCCCAGAAAAGAGGTAGTTTATTTTCATTTCCTATTGGACAGCTGACCACATAAGGAAAAACACAATTATACATGGCATGGAATAACATTACGCGCAGCTTTATGGTTAATGTCAACACAGTTGGAAAAGCTGCATGGAAAATAAACCACAACCTTAGTGGAGGTGGTTTCTCTACTACAGGCCAGCACTTAGTCACGGTGCCAGAATAGCACAGGGGAAGGATGCAGGGTTGCTGCTCATGCTGTACCGACTTCAAAGATGAAAAGGAAGAAGGAACTTACTTTTCACTGCCATTACCTGCTTTTTTTCTCTTTCACAAGTAATACATTACAAAGATTTTTCCAGTCCTTAATTTCCCATTGTGTGCTGGTTAAGTGATTTCTTCTCTTCGTCTTTCCATGTGCTTGATTTGAAAGACAGTCATCAGACAAACCTCCACTAACTCTGCTCATTGCTCTTTCACAACTGATGCTCTAGACTCTCCACAGCTCTCCTTGCTATCCCAGTTTGACTTTGGAGACCCTTTCTTTAGATCATTCACCAAGGCTAAATGAGCTCTGCAACCCTTTCTGGGGATCAGTTTTCCTTTTCCTGAGTTCGTGTGATCTCTAGCATCATCTCCCAAATCAGCCAGAGAAAGTTCCTTCTCTGATTTCCTGTGCACATGGGACAGACACTATTTTACTGGCCAGTGAATGGAGCAGAACAACACACGCGAGCTACTCGGGCCTACAGCAAATTTGTTATACAGCAAGAGAACAGAAAACAGGAACGCTGTGAGCAAACCCCTGAGAGTTTGATACTCAGAAACCCATAGTCCTCTGCTGAGAGTTAGCTTATTAGAAAGTATTAAGATGATTTTCTTGTATTCAGTATCTCCTTAATGTGATTTCAAATTGAAACTATTCCTCTTCTAATTTAACTAATTCATCTTCTAATATTTGAAATAAGGAGAAAGATTAATAGACTTCAGCAACTTTACATGACCAGCATCACACATTACTTTTAACAAGATAGTCCCTAAGAGAGGAGTCTCGATATGTTTGTTGTCACTGAATGCATTAAAATTCATGTGGTTTTTTTAGTGCACTTTTGGACTTTAAGTTTGCACTAAGACTATCATCTACAATACAGCTGTTAGTTCAGCCTGGTTAAGAAATGATAGGCAGGTGATCCTCACAGAAGTGAAGTCACCATAAACTTCTGACATAAGTTTATGACAATATCAGTCTAGAATTTTATTATTTTAAGTTTTAATTCTACTTAAGTACCTTTTAAGACTCAATATACAATGAAAAGAAGCACTACAGAATCATGTTTATAACCAGAGCTGTTTAATATGCTGATTTTTGCATTTAAAAAAATGATTAAATGTAACTTTACACTTATTGCTTAAGTGTAAATTTTTTAATTTACTGATACCAGCAATAATTTTACAATTAGTATTTTCACTATTCAAGCTATCTGTTTACAGTGAGAATTCAACTTTTCTTTGATAGCAAACATTTGCTGTCATCTCTACATTCCACTTTCTGCTTCTTATGCAGTGGCACGACCTTGCAAAATCTGAGTTGCCAACACTGGAGAAGAATGTCCAAATCTGAGCAAACAAAATAGCTGTTCCAATGGATCTTTTTCTTTTGATCAGGTTTTAGGGAAAAGAACCCACAACCTAGCCTTTGAACTTAAATGCCTTTGGAGTGCTCTTTTTACTCGGGACAGCCAAAGGCATAAAAGCTGATTCATTCAAAATTAACATCAGCCAGTTTTTCTTCTCTCCTACCTTGCTAACCAAAGGTTCAGAGCATTTGAACACAGACATTCATTTAATAATGCTAATAAATTAGTTGACAATAAATTTTAAAGGAATGCACGGCCTTTTACCTGCCACTACATTGCTTGTACATCTGTCCTATAACACTCAATGAATATACAACACCTAAAGTAGGGATTCAACTTTGTTTGGGAAAGAGGACAATAAGGAGTGACGGGACAGAAGCAAGGGCATTTTTCCACTTTGTTTGCATATGCAACTAATACATTTTTTATTTACGTATTTATTTTTGTCAGGGATTTGAAGTCCTATGTGTTGTTTTGGTTTTTTTTTTTTTTTCAGAAGGCCTTCTCAGTTGTCTGTTAACTGTTACCTGCTGAGGCATGAATCCTGGGAAAACTTTAGCTGCTCTAAGGGAAAAAAACCCGTTGTGACCACACAAGAGAAACCTTTAAATCTCTGTCAGATGGACCTAGCCTGGGAATTTAGTTCAGTATTCAGACCAGGGTTATTTTTGCCATAGGTAGTTTCTTCAAAAGACAGATGTTTCGCTGTGCCTGATTATCCCACAGTAGTTATGTCCAAATCTTACCTCTGCATTCCCTCTCACAAAGCAATTCCCATTAAAGAAGCCCTGCTTTAGTTTAAGTTAACTTGCCCATTACTACTAAGGCTGATTGCTGTGATGATACCTTGGCAAAGTTTATGAACACGCTCAATATATGTACCTTTCAAAAGACTCAGTCCAATTTGAGTTCACGTATAGAAAACAAAAGCCCCTGTGCTTTTCCTGCTGGCTCTCCTCACATCAGAGGTGTTCCCTAATCTTGTACTTGGATCTCAAATCTGAGGGACTCCTTAGAGTGCTGTGGGGCATCTGCAGCAAGAGCCGACTTCAATGACAATTGTGGGGGTTCAGCATGCCTAAAAACTAGGCCTTGTATTTTTAAAAGCTATCAAACATTCTGTGGTTAAAATAACATCTCTTTTTTGTGTGGCAGAACAACAAAAAGAAAGCCCCTATGAATTTCTGCCGGCTCTGCAATAACAACAATTGCTGTCGGCATTTGTTTATGAAAACAGGCAAAAGATAACAAACTCAGGTTCTCTCCCCAGCCGACACTGAGCCACACATCTTTTACTACAGTTAGCAAAAAGGTTTGTACCTCCCCTAAGCTGAAATAACTTTCCAATGCAGTTTATGCACTAACAACCAAGTGCATTCATACTGGCAGTTTACACAGGGGCATGTAGTTTGACTTTTAATCCATTTTATTACACTGGAACAGGTTTTCTAACAGAGAGTAGGCATTAGCAGGGAAGCCAAGGGCTGAACTGACAATATAGACTGAATTAGCATTTCTTTTATCAAGCAACATAGAACAGGCAAATGCCAAAACATGTGTTATTCTCGTTTAAGGCTAACATTGAATGCTAACATTGACACATCTAAAACGTTAAAACTTGTTTGTACTTGTTACACAATATTAATTTGCTTGGTGATGCCATACTATATTCACTGAATATTTTAGAACCATTATGTCTTACTCTGCACTGAATGAAAAATTAATAAAAATATGCAAGTCGATGGTAAACGCCAGATCTGTTGTGTCGTTGTCAACATAGCAAAGTGATTTTGAAAGACCTCATCTGCATTCACCCTTGATATGCACACTGAAATACACAATGTGGCAAGCCCCATGAAAGCAACAGTATAAAAAAGTGTTTTCTAAATGAATTTTATGCTATGTAGCAGAACATAATCTTCCAAGTGAAGAGGAATTGGATACAAGTGATGACACACCTATGCAAATAAAATATTCATGAAAGAGCAGAAGCATATTTGGCTCTTTCAGGCTCTAGGGTTTTTGGTACTAAATACACGATTGGATTTCTTACTGACAACCGCATGGACAGGAGCAATAAATGCAGGCCAGTAATGAAGGCTGGGATGAACAGGATTTGCCCTTCCTCCTGTTCAAACTGCAGGGCTCTGCATCTAGGTGACAAGATTGTTTCTTTTTCAAAATCTGCCCTGTCAGTAGCATGCCTCTCTGTTGGAGAGCGAGTGATTTCTTAAAAGCAGCTTGTTACCTCTCTTAAATTTAAGTGAGATGGAGTTAGTTTTTTCAGAGAGAGATCTAACATGTAAAGTGACAGTCTTTAGGAGTCCCAGTGATCAAATATAGGGAAAAATATTTAGCCCAATTTTATTTCTAGTTTGCAATAAGTAAAATGGAGGAGGAGTCACTGTTTTGTTTCAACTTATGTAGCCTTTGTTTGAAATGGGATGAGGAAATCATCTCATTTAGGAAGAAAATGAATACTTCCAGAACAAACCAATGAACGTTTGACAAAACTATCTGGTAGTAGGGTCTAAGGGACGGATTTTGGTCTACGGATGACATGCAAAATTCTTTCTTTTTTTTCTAATGTAACTTCACACATGACAGTATTTCAGGTAGGAAATGGTATAAGATTTCTAGTTTCGATAAAATGATTTATTACTTTATAGCTTTGGGAACAAGCTAGGAAAACAGCATTTGTATGTATCGCAGCAGCCCTTTAAAGGTACCCTCCATCAGAAAATGTTGTGTCTTACATAGTAGGAGGAATTTCCATTATCAGTGAAGGGCATTTCCCTTTCATTTTGACATTGCCATGTTCTGAAATCCTCTGAACCACTGTACTGGAGGAACATGTGCTTTTTTATTAATTTTCAATGTGGCAGACAGTTGCATTGATAAACTAACTTCTCTGTTTTTTCCAAAAATACCAGCTACTACTACAACGAAAAATCATGCAATTGTCATAACAACCTGGTAATATTACAGTGGCCACTTTGAAGAGTGGTCTGAAGAGCATTTGCCAAACCTTTTGATCCCTAGTAATCAGAACAGAAGTGCCCAAAATCCAGAGATTAAAGGATTAGGCCTCAAGAAAGACTTGTGGTATTTCAAGAAAATGTGACTGATGCTCACCACTTATTTTTTACAGTGCTGATGAGATTTAGTGTTTAAGGTCCTTTCCTGTTCAGACATAAAAGCTGCTGTAATCAGAGTATTACTAGGGAAAACTACTCTGGTTGGGGATTCAATATGTTTAAATTGTTGAGCCAAGGTTATTGTTTGGATTAGGTTAGGAAGGATGACACTGAAATAAGTAAGCCCGAATAGTAAGCAGCAAAGCAGAGAAGAACAAAGAAAAATGTTTGTATTTTTAAATAGCAATCTGGATAGCCTAAGTATGCTGGTTATAGCTACATAAAAAACCAACTTAGACTAGCCTAGAAACTAGGTATTGTACATGTCTATACAACTACTAGAAACAGAATAAACATTTCCTTTGCACTGAAATCCATACGAAAGCAAAACTGGAGACACTGGAGATGATAGAGACTTATTAGGTCAGCTTGCCCATCCCCCAGCCCCGTCGTCCCTCAAAATCTGCGTGCTCAGTTCCCACACACCTCCCCAACTTCTGCCACACAAAACTTGGCACAAGCAACTAACATCCATCAGGGTCATTCTACTGGAAAACAAAAGATATCAGGCTATACTGATGGTAAACCAGCTTAGGATAATTGTTAGTAAGGTCTAACGGTTTTTTGCAGACTTCTTATATCCAAACAGCTAGCAGCTTTTTCATAAGAAATACATGGCTATTAATATTTGGTCTTCTTTGTATTTTAGGAAGCCATTAGTGATGCATGAGAAAACATCAGCACAAAAACATGTTCTGATATACAATCATGCCATTTCAAACACCACTGGATTATTATTACTGATTAGGGGGAAAAAATCCAACAGCTGTCTGGGGAATTCCCTCAATGTCTGGATTATTGATTTAATAGCTGCACATTGTCTAGATCCTACCACTCCACTAATGTTTGAAAATGCTGTGCATGAATTTACTTTTTTTTCCTATTATTGAACAAAAATTATGTATTTTAGTCTGATTTTTAGGTGAATTCAAGATTAGCTGTTACTTCCACTCCACACAATAGGAATATGAAATAGCAATTGTTTCTTTTTAAGTAAAAACTAAGATGAGTATTTAGAGCTAAAAAAAAAATCCAAGTTTTCAGAAAGCTGCTAAGTATTAAATTTCACCTACAATTCATTCCAAAATTCTGCTCTTCCCTCTCTCCCCTCCAGGAAATTGGAACTAGAAAAACGAAGCAGAAATTTAAGGTAGGGACACCATTCTAGTGTGAAGGGGCTGTAATTGTTACAGTTGCTTGGGTTACGGTGATGTGCTTTGGATGCAAGTTTGACATCCTCTCTGGTACATTTAGCATAAGTAAGTAAACAAACAAACAACTGCCTGCTAGCTTTAAATTCTTTGCCTTCATCTGCGGGTGCTGCAGTCAGCCTGTCTCTGGTTTGCTTCCTGATGACTGGGTTCAGCCTGCACAGGCTGTGGTTTTGGTTCTGCGTGCGGCTCCCTGTGCATGCCCTGCTTGTGAGGCACGCCGGTAAGAGCCATGGTGTGAACGGCAGCTTACCTCACGTGGGCCCCGAGATACGGCAGCGCTGTGTGGCACACTGCTGCGACAGAGGCAGCCCTGGTGGTAACACAGATCTCCTTCGAGTGTGGATTGGATTGCTTTGCGTTCTCGTGCCTAAAAACATGGGTGTTGACTGAGAAAAGTACCAGCGTTCAGACCTGAGAGTGTAAATGTGGTACGGTAAACAGTCTCTCCATGACCGCTTAACTCGGAGCAGGGTAATCTAAGCAGTACAGACTCTCCCGCTCACATAAACTAGCGTACGAGGAAGAATGACACACTTCGTGTTACGTTGCCTCAGTGAGGCATCCCTCTTTCCTAGGATGGAGGGTACACCAGGCAGCAGAAAGTCCGGTAAAAGACTTTTCCCTCTACAGGCGGAAACAACAGAGTAATATTTTACTACAGGCCTCTCTCATATATATAGGTTTAATTGAATTTATCTCTACCACATACCAAAGACAATATATAACCCTTAACATGATTCTTGGTCTAAAAACGGTAAGCATTTTTGCATATATATGATGCTATTTATTTGTTTAGCATGGGCATTATTAAAAAAAAAAACAACAACAACAAAAACTTGAGCAAGGGTATCAGCTGTCGTCTGTTTGGCCTGCTACATTTGCAATGATTTTTATGGAAGAAAATGTTGTCCTAAACCACTATTGTTCCTCTGTTTCTGACAAGTAATGTGATATACAGTGAAATCCTGTCCCTTCCTACAATGTTGGCTGTTGATAGTATTCTAGGTCTCTACTAAATGTCACAACTTTTATGAGAAACATGGAAAATTTTGCATAACGAATCTTCAAGCCAATAAGGTATTATGAACAAAAAATGTGTCTAAAAGTGTAAAGATAATAGCTTAATATAAAAATCTCATGCTTTTATATTTTTATCGGGGGAGGAAAGGGAGATTACAAAATTTGTGCCTGCAGAAAGAAGAGGGCCATAGGTAACAATTAAATAAGGCATGTTCTTTGGGCTAATCGAAGGTAAACACTGTATATTGATCCTCAGTGGTCTTCTGCAATAAACTATTCTAACATCATACCAGCTATACACACCTTTCTGTCCTGAACCACTCCTACCAGCTATATTGATTGATCATATTCTGTGATCTACCTCCTCCTTCGCTGGTAGAGCAACAATGGCAATGCAGTCAACCACTTAATTTGGAATCTAACATTTCTGTCACAGACATGTAATTCTGGGATCTTATAATTGTCAAAAAACAAAGAAAAATCGAAACACTTGGAAAATACAGAATGATGATGTACTACTCTAATCATGGAGGTCCCAAGCAATAGGTCCCAAGTAGAGCTCATTATCATCACAAACATCGATCTGTTTGAAATCTGCATCTAATCTGACATACGCTTTGTTTCAAAATGACAAAAACATTTTGATGTTACAGTCATGATGTTTGAGTCAACTTTTAAAAAATTATTAGATGGAAAATGGGAATCTGCTAACAAATAAACTTGGCTAAATCTTATACCATACCGATGCTATGCTTTCGGAAGCTTTTTTTTTTTCCCCCCAGATAAATACTGAGATAAATTTTCCTAG
Organism: Calonectris borealis; assembly: GCF_964195595.1. Lineage (NCBI taxonomy): Eukaryota > Metazoa > Chordata > Aves > Procellariiformes > Procellariidae > Calonectris > Calonectris borealis. The sequence goes on from NC_134322.1 coordinate 15,528,836, forward strand.
CTCCTTATGTATCTCGCTATTGGCTGTTGTCTCTAATATAAGCCTATTCTCTACCCAGTTACCAACTATGTATTAGAGAATTAACCACAACTGTTAAGGTCACATCAGGTCAACTTTAAAGTGATAGAACCTTAATGGACTAAGGGATCAAAAATGTAACAAAATCTCTTATTTCTGTTTTCTACATCTCTGGAGAAATACTATGAAGTTCACTAAGAAATACTTATCTAAACATACTAATCTTTTCATATTATTACAAATATAGGTAGTTGAATTCTAAATCCAGTTGATACAATATTTCAATAAAATAAATCATATTAAATAAATCATGTTGTGGATCTTAGAAAAATTGTGCAAATTTGCAATCCTAATATATATGTATGTTATTATTCCCAGAGGGCTCTAAACAAAAGGAACCTTGTGTTGCTGTGTTTGTTAACATATTTAATAATTTATGATATAATAAATTACCCCTCTTTTGTTTATTAAGACTTAGCTAAAAGCTAGCTAGAAAACCAGTGGCTCTAATCTCTCTAACCTCAACCAGTGATTTTGTTGCCTCAGTATCTAACTAGCAGAGATCCTCTAGCTAATACTTCTGGCATTTTTAAGGTGTTATGATCTTATAGCTATAATGGACAAGAACTTTAAAAACAGTAAGAATATTACTAAGATGGCATTTTAGTTCTGCAAAAAGAAATAGTACATTTTTTCTGAAAAAAAAAAAATTTCTTGCTGTTTGGAAAGAGCATGTTTCTCCTTGTAGCTTTTATCTTGCCAACCTTATTTCCCTTCTCTAGCTCCTCTATTTCTCTTAAAATCCCCTAGAACCTCACTAAACCTCACTAGAGAGGTTTCTGAAACCTTGCTTTGGTTATGATGCTTTAATCTCTCATGGAATCTACAACTTATTTCTTAACAAAATCTGTCTTTCCCCCTGTGGAGGTTTGGTTTCTACTATTGACCTCGCCCTTTCTTGTTTCGCCAAATCAAAAGTATAACTGATGGAGTTGAATTCTGCATATCTTTTTCTGAAAGGCCACCACTAACCTCTTGCTATTCTTATTATAATATTCTTATTTTAGAAAATTTTAAAATTATTCTAATGGACTGACTTGTTGGCTGACAATTTTTTCAAAATCTCCGTAATTTTTGTTATAGGCTCGCTCTTTTCCCCCTTTGTGCCAATACCTTTTTGTATCAACATTACTGTTAAACGTTTTCATTTTCTATATTGATATTTCTATTTTTTGCCTTCCACTAATCACATTTGTCCTGTCTTTCATTTCACCTCCGTTTATCCCATTACACTGCATGTCTCAGTGCTCAAAGTTAATCTCCTCCAAGCATTTCTTCTGTTTTGCAACTAATACTTCTGCAGAAATCCTTCAACTACGCACAGACCTTCTACTTCCAGTCAGCTAAGCCCTTCTGATTTCCCCTGTGCAAGTCTCTTATTAAAATCATATACAGTCCATGTAACTCAGGATATAGAACTATATTATTCTTGCTACAGAGGTAGCAGCTACCTATGTGGGTACAGGATGGCGGGGCCATTGCCGCATGGAGGGGCAGCATCCGTTAGAAACTTGGGAAAGGAAACGGGAGTGAATGAGCAGGTGAGTGGGAGAGGGATGGATGAGAAAGGGAACGGGCTCATGGGTGACTGGGAAGGAGAAACACAGCAAAATCAAACAGTGCGGGGGTGAGGGACAAAAATAATGGAGAGATTCAAACACATGGCAGAGGACAAAGCTAAAAACAGACAACAATCACAGAAAACTGGGAACAGAAAACGCAGAGAGACGACAGCGCAAGAGAGCGGTAAACAGGGTAGAACCGTTGCCGTACTGCTGCAAACGCAGAAGTTGAATACGCTGAAATGAGGGGATGGTGGCAGGACAATATGTAGCAAGGCTGAAAAGCTCAAACAGAAGGGTTGTAATGAATATTTATTACCATAAGAAGTGTAATGCCACCTCAGACCTTATCACCTCCCCCTCACCCAAACCCATGGTGGCCCAGCGCCACGCCAGGAGACAGCTGGTCCCCGGCTCTGGTCAGGTGCCCTGTCCCCGTGCCCTCAGACTGCAGTCGCTGTCACAGGGGTCCTGACATGATGTCACGCTGGCACCGAACTGTGCGAGGGAAAGGGGGACGAAGTGTTTCAGCTCCCCACTGCCTGGCAGCAAGGACTGAAACGTGGCTGCCCCTGTCCCTGCCCTCCATACCCAGCAGTGCCAGGAGGCTTGGCCAGGGCTACAGGCCGCGGTGGGGAGGAAAGCAAGCCGCGAGGGCGGCCGTCCCTCGGCCCCGCGGCAGAGCAGGAGCGGGAGGCAGAGCCGCCACCCCCGCGGCGGCAGCCGGTTGCCCTGGCGAAGGCGACGCCACGCAGCAGCCTCCGCGCGAACAAAATGGCGGCGGGCGGCGGCAGCGGGGTCCGGCGGGGCGGGGGCCTGCCCCGGGTAAGGCGGCGGCTCGGGCACGGGAAGACGAGCGGGGGCAGCGGGGAGGGTCGCAGGGCAGTGTGACCGTGCCGTGCCCGCCCTGCACACTAACTCGTCCTCGCTGCAGGTGCGGAGACCGCCCGGCGGCCCCCTGCCGCCCGCCGCGGCGGGGACCAGCGTGGTGAGCGGCGACCTGCTGGCCAAGGAGGAGGCGTACAAGTAAGGAGGCGGCCGGGGGCGGCGGCCAGGCCCTGTCACCCCAGCGTTACCCCGCTCGCTGCGGGCTGTCCTGCGGAGTTCACAGTTAACGCCCTGTATCCGAGTCCCTGCGCTAGTTGCCCCGAAGCGTACAGATCAGAGTACCAACAGCGGTGTTCTGACTTTCTCCCGGCACGGCACGGCCTTCCTGCCGCCGTTTTACACAGGCGCCTCGGGGCGGGCGGTGCGGGGCTCTAGGCCTCACCTCGATCCCGCAGCACTGGACGTTAGATTTTTCTGCATTTAAAACACTGACATTACTTTTAAATTTAGAGTATGTAAGTGCTTAAGCCTGTTAAAAAAAAAGCTTAAAAGCTCTAAAGCTTGTGACAAATGCAGTGAAAGCACATTTAAAAGCAGTCGCTCTGTTACCTGTCAGTTCTCAGTCTCTGTGAATGGTGAGGATGTACAAGGAGCCACGTCTCAGAAACTCACTTAGTCACACTGCATGAAAACTATGAAGTGAAGCATGCGAGAACACAAGCGTATTTTAACCTGTACATATGGATAGCGACTCATTTTAATTATGTGATCAGGTAATGTAATCACACGACTCCTTCCCCAACCGCTGCTGCTAAGTATACCTAAGGTAAGGACTGTGTTAAAAACAGAAAGCGTTGAGGAAACAAGGACGTAAAATGTGTATTAAGCAATGACATGCCCAAAACCAAGGACACCCTTTACCTCTCAGAATTATAGTCTAAACCTTACTGTTTAATGGGTATAGGTGTTTTATTACTATTGATTTGACAGAAACCCAGGAAATTGTTGAAACATAACTTTGTTAATACCCTGAAGTATATTTCAGTGTTCCTTTGTAGGATTTATTAAAATTTAACTTAGTTCAGGCAGAGATACTGTCACGCTTTTAAATCTTTCAAAAACCGAGTGACAAGCATTCTTACTCTTTCAGGCGACTGAATGCAGAATTAGAAGCAAAAACAGAAAAACTGGTGCGTCATGCTGAAGAAGTAATGGTGAGTAGGTTATGCAGACTGTTACATAACTTAGCCTTGGTTCACGTGCACACAGGGTCAAGTTTCAAAAGAAATTATTTAGACCATGGCAACTAAAAGTATTTTGGTTTCAAATGCCATCTAAGCTTTTAATTTTTTTTTTCAAAATTGTAAACTTACACTAAAAACACATACAAAAGTAGTTTTTATATAATTTCATCAGGTAGGTAGATGTTCACACAGGTGCGTAGAGCATTTGTGCAGATATATACCTAAAACCACATAAAAAACTTGTTTATGATGTTTAAGAAAAGTATCTGTAGGTGGTTTTATGTCTTAAATACTAAAAAAAAATTAGTGTTTGAAAACCAGATACTGTTGCAATAACATCCTAGTGAAATAGGATCTGTATTGTTCAAGCTAAAAGAAACACAAAGAATAAGCAACAATAAATAGAAAACATGTAGTAAGAAGGAAACTTTCTTAAAACAGAAAAATTTCCTGTTTATTGTCAGTATTGTCTTTTAACAGTGGTGTGGCTGTGTGCCAGATAGAGTCAAGTTTTTATGTGAAAATTGGACAAATTAAAAAAAAGGGAACGGAGGAGGTAGGGTTTGTACCCAAAACAGTTTGGAGAAGGTGCTCTGTATATTAGATACATTAATTGTAAGTGCACTCACTCAAATAAATAAGGCTTAAAAAGCAAATTATTAAGTCTTCTGGAAAGCTATAGTTATATGCACTTTTCCTACTGTTGAAACTTCATTTTTATGTCCTGTGAAAACATACTCTTCTCTTGAGCTGTGGTAAGCTGAGGCTAACTGCTTGGCATTTGAACAGAAGCAGATGAAGCGTCCAAAATAGCATCTAGTCTCTTTTCCTTAAAAAATAGCAACAGCAAAACCACTTTTTTTTTTCCTTCTCTAAATACAGCAGAAGATCAAATATTCTTAGGACACTTAATATACCACATGGCACTGCCAGATTGCACAGATATACATATAACAACAAAAGAAAAACAGTCTAATTAAAAAAAAACAAACCAAAAACCAAAAAACCAAATGAATGCCAAACAGGACAACTGCATTTTGTTCTAGATTATGCTTTCTAACTGTAACTTAGCAACATCTATCTGAATATTCAGACTGAATTGTTGTCTAAAGTACATACAACATATCAGTGTCCAATTATGGTCATATTGCATGAATAAAGATTTATTTTTAAGGCTTATTGCGCAATATGGAAAATTGAAAATTTGTTCCACCTGCTGTGCATTTGCTACTCCTGTATTTCAGAGAAAAAGGAGGGAGGGTAACAGCATCTCAGATGATGTTAAGCTGGGCAAAAGTTTTACAGGCAAAAGGCAATTATATGTTGTGGAGCAGAAATAAATGTTGGGGGATAGCAATGGCATTTTAATTTTTAGCCATCTTTTCCTGAGTTTGAGAAGCTCTTCTCCACAATAAGACTATTGTTTCCATTCTTTTCCATAGTAGACTACAGTTGTTGTGATCTGTGATTTACAAATATGCAATTCATCTTTAATGGATTATATTCCCCCAAAATTGACTTTTTTTTTTTAATAAAGAAAGGCCAACAGGAGATACTATCTAGACCAGTTTCAGTACAGACTATGTCATGTGAAGACGACAGACAGAGGTATGTGCTTTACAACTGCTGCATATAATTCGCAGGGAATCTTTCCCACTGATCTCGCACACCCTGAGTTGCACCCTAGTCGTGCTCCTGTTTTGTCTATCTTTGCAGCATACTAGATTGGTGGACTCTAAATTTTTTCCTATTATTTGAAACAATTGATACTAAGTAAATGTTCTTCCTTGTTATTTCAAGGAAGTCTTAATTTTGCTGAAATGTTCTATCTAGGATGCTAAGTAGTGCTGACATCTGTAAAAAAGCAAGGTAAGGTAACAGGTTTCTTTACAGTACAAAACAGCAGATACTCAGCAGTAGATGGTTTTTAACCAGTTCAGCTGACAAAGCGAAGAAATAGATACTGGTTCACATCTAACTTGGCCTAAATGTTCCTGGGACAGGAAGTGCTTGATAAAAAAAACCAAACACAAAAACGTAAGACAGGCAAACGTTCAGCTGCCACCCTCTGGAACCTGGATGCCATTACACTTCTGAGGCCAGCATACCTTTGGCCTGTATGAACATACATACCACAGTGGGTTTTGGCCTGTATGTTCAAACCCGTTAGCCCTAGAGTGGATACATAGCCGTATTTACTCTCTTGTTCAGAGGCATTATTATTTACTTAGTTGTTCAAGGGTTTGTATATTGGTAGTACAGGAAGTGGGTGAATTTAAGATAGACTAATACACAGCTTATCAAGTAACTGATCTGGTAGGTTCCTAAATTTATGATGTCACTAATCTGGATAACAAAGATACAGGGCCAGACTACAAGGTGCTTCAAATGTTAAGCTGCAGTTGGGAAACTGTTTTGAAATAGTATATATCAAAGTCTGCTAGAGATGATCAGATAATTACTTTTGTGCAGAGTAAAAGCGAAAACAAAAAGTGAATTTTTTTATGAACGTAAAAGGATTTTTCAGTACACAGAAAGGTGTAACAGGAAGTCTGATAGAAGCCAGGCTATACCACCAAAAGTTTGCTACTATAGTTAAAATTATTCCTGAGCTATTTTAAAGCCATATCTGTCAGTTGTACAGGGGAAAAAAAAGAAACTCCATGTGTTATCAGTATAATCATGCTTTTCAAACAAATTCTGGATTTTGCTTTATTTTTGTGCTCTGTTAGATGGATTTTGAACAGTAGACAGAAGATTTTTAAGAACTTCAAACTGGAGTTGAATTATAGGGCTGTTCTATGAAGTAACATGACTGGAGGATTCAGCCCCACAAAGGGAATTAACAGCTTTGATGGTATACATTTGAAATAAATGGGAGTGCTGGAAAAATTAAAAAAAATATTGGCAATCAGCATGTCAGAGTAGCAGCTGATCTACCAATTACCTACATAAATTAAAACACCTTAAAACAACCACAGTCTGTGTTCTGGTAAACATTTATGTGAGAAAAAAATTGAAATCCCATGCTGTAGTGAAAAAAATTAGAAATGTGTGCTAGGAGTTAGGCACACTGATTATCCATGAGTGAACATTGAGGCCATTCAATTAGATTAGTTCCAAGTGTTTAATATTTAAATAAATTTTTTTTTTCTTTCAAAATTGTGCAAGCAGATAGGCCATAAATCTAATGGAAGCACTTGAGATATTTTTGAAATATCCATTTGAAATTTCCATTGATTCCTTTAAGGAGAAAGAACACTAAAGCAACTGGAAAGAAGGGGAGAAGTTGAAGCAAAGAAAGAGGTAGTACCAGCAGAAAAAAAAAAAAGACAGATTAAGGGGAAAAAAAAAAAGACAGATTAAGAGAAAAAAATGAGTAAGCAAAGTAAAAAAAAAGGCAACAAATATTTAAGTCACTTTCCAAGTCAATGTATATTTTAAACTAAGTTATTCTGGAGTTTTTATAGCATAATTTTTGCAGAGGAGCTTGAATTACATAGAGACAAAGCAGCTCCAGTGACACCACATTGAAATCAGCTTTTGTTTACACTTTCACTCTTCAGAGCATTGCCAGGCTCATGGCGATGGGAACTGTACGCGCATGGGCAAGCATGCTATAGGCTTTGAATAGGATTAGTAAACACAAAGGGTTTGCTCATGCGCATGCATGTCGTGTTTACATGCAGGGATGGAATTGTTAAACATTAGCTTCTGTTTCAGTGTTGCCACAATCCTCTAGCTACTTATTTGTATACCTTTTCAGGATTTACACATTAATTTCACTTAACAAGCTACTATAGAACTGTATTATGAGGTTTTAAAAATGGGTTGTCATGTATGGGGAAAAGGAAAGAAACCATTAAGGTTAAACAAGTTTGAAGAATTTAGGGAACAATGAGGGGGTTTGTTTTGTTTTGCTGTTTGTTTTTTTAAAAAGAAGGCCCTGAGACAACAGATGTAGTAGGAACAAATTAATCTATTGATGGAAAGAACATTATTGTTTTCTTGAGTATAGAAAGTGTTGTATTTTCATATCTTCCAGAATAACATATAACTGCTATTTCTGTGGCAGCAAATCCTCACCTTTTGCATGCTCCTAAAGCTAGCCAATAGGAAGGAAGCATGAGGAAAATAGGGTAAATAGACAAAAACTAATCATTCTATTCTTGAAGTCTGTTGCCAACCACACACAGACGATTTCTCCAGGTTTTTTTTTGGATTAATAAAATCTGGAGCTTTGTGCAGATAATTCTGTCTGTGAAATTTTTAAAGGCAAGATCTAAACATTGGCTCAGATCAGCTGAACAAAAAAATTGAGGTGACTTGATGTTCCTGAAATTTAAATTTTATTCCAAATCTTTTATAAACCAGCATTTTAATGGAAGTAAAAAATTATAAAGGGTAGTAAAAAAGTAGCCTTTCAGTGCAATAACACAGATTCACATAACTCATTCTGAAAGCAAAAAAGACAAGAAACTTGACCTGAATAGTACACAGCATGTTAAAACTTTCTGCTTGTTTCCAGCAGATTTTAAAAGTAGTCATTTAACCTAAAATTCAGTTACCAAGCAGCATGGTTTTCAGCCAAATAAGCAGATAAGAAAGCTGCTTTTTTATTCTTTTTTTTTTCATCTGTAAAATGGATACAATATTTGTAATATGTATTTCAGAGAAAATTCTGTGAGGCTTAATTTATAAATTGCTCCCACCTCATATTCACTTGATAGTCCCTGTCAATGTCAACAGCCAATCTGAGCATAGAATTGCACTCTCACTTAGGATGTAGAGGACACTGGTTTATATTTTCATCTACTTTGTATTAATTCAGGGATTTGTGTGTCAGGTAGGCGTATTAACCACTGAGCTGTTGGTGATCTTTGGTAATGGATTGTCAGTCTCTCTTGTTGAAGCTGATAACACCCTGCATACTGGCTAAGTACTCCCTGGTACAGGGAGACATTGATCTAATAAGCCAGTAGTTGCAGCAATCGCCTGAATTGCAAGAGTCGAGATTCAGATTCTGGTACATAAGTAAACTGTTGTACTAGATACCCTAGACTCACCAGGTGATTTAGATAGCAAATGAGATAGAATGGAGAGACAGAGAATGAGACTGAATTTACAATTGAACTTAGTATATGTTCCCATCTTAGCTATATTGTTTATTCGAGACATATAAAATGTTATTCTCCTGATTCTGACGGGGGTGTGTGTTGAATTTTTATTGTAAAATGTTTATTTTGTTATACATGTTCAGTGAATTTTTTTTTTTTTTTTCCTACAGAGGTCCACTCTGTCCTGAAGTTTCATCTCTTATACACTCACGTCAAGGTATCAAAGTCAAAACTATCCTGGTTAATTTCTCTTCTAGTATAATTTCCACATATTCCTTCTGGTTTTGAGGCTGTGCTACACTGGGGACTTACATGGGTGGGAAGCCAAAAGGAGATGATGTTCAAAGCAGTGCTATAGGGAGAGTGTTACCAGGGTTTCTCAGTGCCACTGGTGGTTAAGTGGACTTACATCACGTTTAATTTTTGTGTTCTAAGTTTCCTCGTCTGTAAAGCATTGACAGAAGTGTTCAGTGTTTTGAACATCAAATTAAGAATTCCAAATGCAAAATATTAGAACAAAAGTAATTTCCTCCTTTCTTCCCTTCCCTCCCCCACCAGTATAATACTAAAGGCAGTATTACTGTCTTCTAGATGTAATAACAAACAAGTAGTCAAAATAACTGAATACAGGAAGGGAAATATAATGGAGAAAGGAGATTGAGATTAGGAACAAACTCAATAGTCTCTAATTACAATTACATTGAATCTTTTAGGAGGTGAGCTGAAGCTTCCAAAATACTGTCTTCAGTTATTTATCAGAATACAGTAGAAAAAGCCTAATTTTTCAAGAATATTTATTTGAGTGAAAGTAACAAAAATATTGTTAGATCTTCCTTCTATAGGGAATTTATAAGATTAAAGTAATGCATAAAAATAGCATGTTTTTGAAGGTATGATAAGCATTTTTCAAATAAAGGCACTCAGTTGACAGTCCGATAGTTAATATCTTGATAATAGCTGAGAGCCTTGCTTATGCATGAATTTATTATGAGTATGTGTGCAAAAACTCCCACAAGCAAATGGCTATTGGATGTGTTATAATTTGGGCATACGGATGTGAAAGTTGCAAGATAAAGACGAGTGCAAATAAAATTGGAAAATTGTCCTTTTGAAAGTTTGAAAAGCATACTTTGAAAAGTATCCTTGAGTCTGAATATATGAAAAAGAAAAACAAAACCACAAAAAACACTAGAAAAAAGTAATTTCTAACTAATTAAAAAAATCACTACTTTCTGAAAAAAATTTGTAGCTAGCAAACAAGAAGAAATGCGCTTCCATGCCCACGGCTCAGAACAGACTGTACTCTGGAAGTAAGGGAAAAAGAACAACTTCAAGGTATATTATACACATCTCTTTTTGTTTGTAATAAAATATTTTAGTTGCTATTTTTGTCTATCAGGTTATTTTTATTCATGTATGCTTCTACATTTATATATATTTGTATAAATAAATGTATCAAACTTTTGGTCCTCCTCAGTCAGCTCCACCATGTAGCTATCTCTGTTTACTTGCATCGAGCACCAAAAAGTATTAGTGAACATGTGTGATTAATATTACAACAGTGAAACTGTTGCTTTCTGCTCAAGCACTTCTCAAGGCTGACAGTTAAGCTCTGTTAACTCCTTCAGTGAAAGGATGTCTAATGAGCATACATGTGGGAAATACATCATACGAGGCAACATGAGAGAGCACGCTTAGGTGGTGCAGACTGATTTGTGATCAGACTTGTGATGGGAAACATGAGGCCCTCAAGGGTCTCCCCTATATCGGTGAATCTTGAGCTCACAGGACAAGAGAGAGTCAGTAATGGTACCACAACTTGCAGGGGTTTCAAGCTGAAAAGCTTCAGCTCTGTAGATAGCAAATTCAAGGTTGTAAAAGCAAGAAATGGAGATCTGGACAAAAGAAAAAAGTAGAGAAATGCATAAAATCCTGGAAGCAAATTAAAACTGCCACAAGATATGGACAAATACCAAAATAGGATGAAAATTGTCTGCAACGTGGTGGAACATGGAATTGACATAGGCCAAGGTTGTCTTTCAGGACTTGGGAGTCACTTGTGGACCTTTTGGACCTGCCTTGGGCAGTTCAGGGGAGGCTGTTATGCTGGCACCCCATCATGAGATTTAGACCTGCAGGGTGAACCCAAAGTTGTGGGAGAAAGTTAGCAGCTAGGAGTTTGGGGGCTGCATTCGGAGGAGGATATATTGGAATAAGAACTTAGGAGCTTCAGATCCTGTGGGAACTAATGTCATCTTTTTATAAAAGAAAGCTGAGGAGATACCCTGTGTAGCAGATGTGTTGCATACCGTGTGTTTTGGTTTTATGAAAATTTTGGTATGCAACTTCTAGGATCAATGAAGTTTCTTAGGCCAGGTATAATGATACAGAAATTGTGGTGGTAAGGTAGGAGTATAGCTAGAGAGGACAGAGTTCTAGAAAAGTTAATATGCAGGGGGAAAAATAGCAGAGTTGAAGGCAGAGGATAGAAGGAAAGCCAAGAGAACATTCTTCGCTTTCTTTCTTTTACTCTGATTTAGTTACGAAGTTGTTGGATGAGAAGACCATGCCAAAATCTTCTCAGTAGAAAATGGTACTGTTTTTCTGCTCCTACATTATAATATATAAAATCTTGTAATTGTTTATGTGGAATGTGGTAAAGGTATCTTACATAAAGACAATGAGAAATTGCCATCAATGCATCTTTCATACGAATGTGAGCAATGAAGTTGCATTAGGTAAATAACTCTGTGTACTCCTAAAAACAGCAAATATGCTATATTTTTGTAAATTTCTTTTTTGTATTATAAATTTAAAATCTAGGGTTTGCTTTTTTTAAGTTCAAAAATAAGAAACCTGGAAGTACAAAGTGCTGATGATGTTGCAGTACTGGAGGATTGCGCAGATTTTTCTTTAGCAAAAACAATAAGCAAAATTGAAGAAAAACTAGAGAGAGGAGACTTACCAGATTGTCTAGATGATGATATTATTCCAAGCGTTGGAAATGAAATTGGAGCAGGTAGGTTTCCTCCCATGGTTAAGTGCTTTTATTCTTACTTGCTGACTGTTAGAAATGGGTTCTCCTGGGGAAAAAAGGAAGAGTTTCTGTAGAAATTACAGGGAAAGTTCTAAAGCCCTTAAGTTAACAGAAAAGGAAAAAAGAAAGTTTTTCTTCTTTATGTCGTCCTAGAGGAAGATCAGGTCACATATGAATAATCATGGGAAAAAGTGAATTTTTATCCTGATTTCCACCTTTGTGGGAAGACATTTGGGTGGTTACATATGTTGAATATGTGCATAACATTTGATTCATTTCACTGGGGAAATAGAAATACATGATGCTAAGCTTGTATTTCCAAAAAGATGAGCTTCGGTCCTTTGCACAAATTCCGCCTTTAGAGGGAAAAAAGCCTTTCTTCAGATCAATGCTGTGGATCTTAGTAAGTGGCGTAAATGAAGTAATGTTTCAGCTGCAGTGCTTGAATGAGAATTCTCCAGATACTTCCCCGGTCCAAACGGTGTATTTATGTTTGTCCTAGAAATAGAGTAGGAAAGGGGATTGCAGCATTTGCCAGTGAAGCTGAAGGCATGATGCACATCTGTCTTCTTGGCTCTGGTGTGATAAAAGTGGGTTTATGGAGTTTCTTACAATGCTAAAGCAAGCATGAAGTCAGAGATTCACTGCAGTAGTACAAAATGCCCCAAACCTCGTATTTTAATCTCACAGCTTGATGTCAAGAAGCATGCCAACACAGAAATAGCTTGATTTCTAACCTCATGTAATTCTGTGCAAGTTTTCTGTTAGAAGTCTCCCAAAACAGATCCTCAGGTATCTTTTTTATAGTTCTTGTTCCTGAACTAAAAATAAATTGCTTTGGACTGCATTGGAAGCTTACACGACATAAATTCAAGGTAACTCAAGAAGAGTTATTACTGGTGTCTAGTAATCAGGTCTTGTGGAACAAGGGCACATATTTGAGTATTAATAATTGTTTCTGTAACTTTAATGACGAAATGAAAATATTCTGGATTGATTTTTGCTTTTTAAATTTGATATTGACTGTTTAGAACACTCTGAATTCCTCCTTAATATGCTAAATAAGTTACTGCAGAGCATGCTAGCAGTGTCAAACTCACAGAACAGCTACAGTTTTCACAAGAAAGTAGACGTAGATACTAAACAGGCCCTGTTACAGAGTGGGCTGATCCTTTAGTGGGAATCTCCTAGTAAGGGATTCCTTAGGCTTATGAGCCTGTGCTAGACTTTTCAGGCCAACGTGCTGAGAAGGTTCCATAGCATTGTCCTTTCCCTGGGCTTCTTGCAGTGCTGTTCCTGGACTGAGATTCCATATCTTTATTTCACGATCACAGGTTATCACAGTGCAGCCATTTTTCTGCCAACACGGTAACTTACACACTGTTTTTCTCAGGGGGCTGTTTTTGTAGGTTATAACTCAACTCTGCAGTAACAAGCAATGATAGAAGCACACAGACATGTAGAAGGCTGAAGATGAAGCTCTATTTTTATCTAATATACCCTCACACATATGAACAGAATACCTGAATGTGTTGTCACACTTCATGTTAATCTTCAGATTATCTCAGGAGGTCAAGACACCTATTCTTTCTTGTAGGGCATCGCAGTCTCTCAGATGTCCTTTTCTTGTTTACCATTGCCTAAACTGTTGGTTACTTTGTAACCTCAGACCATCCTATTAAGTGATACCCCTCCCCCTTATCAGCCTCATCAGGTGATTAAAATTGACCAATTAGGAAGCTAATTGTTTAATTATCTTTACCTCTTGTGAGAATTCAAATTAATTTTGGATCATAGCCACCTCCCAAGGCTGATCTGGTTCTAGTTGTGCTCTTGGATTTTCAACAAGGTTTATTACTAAATGCTCATAACGACACAAAGCTGTTTAAGACAGAAGAGAAGTTGTTTGTGGACTAATAAATGAGTAAAAGAGGAAACAAAATGGTAAAAAGAAACAACCGGTTTTTGCAAGTAGTGGTATAGTCCTAGAGTGATCTGTCATGGAGCTTACATTGTTCCATATAGAGAAAAATACTCTGGAAAAAAAGGAACGATAGCTGGTAAATAAATTTGTATAAGAAACAATGATTTTAGGATAGTTAAAACTGACGTTCAAGTGTTGTAGAAGACTCTCATAGTACTGAGTGAGGTCATAGAATGGAGGTTTATATTCAGCATTAAAAAGTGCGAAGTAATGCTGATTGATAGAAAAACCAACTCCAATTACACCTAGTACTTAGCTGGACTTTGTTTAGTTATTGCTAATTAAGACGTGTCCAAAAGCATAAACTTATTGCTTGTTCACAGTGAAACAGGCAAACTGATTGTTAGAAATCCTTCAGAAGATAACAGAAAACAAAATACTGTACTGTTATCATTATGCTATTATATAATTGATGCTACCCCATCTTGAGTATGAGACACAGTTCTGCACACCCCATCTCAAAACCAGGGTGTAGAACTAGGAAAGATACAGGAAAGAGTATATCGTAGCAATCAGAAGCGTGGAACGACTTGAATTTGAATCTTCAATTTGAAAACAAAACAATCAAGGGCAATATGAAAGATTCTATAATGAAAACAGTAATGGTAAAGGGAAAGCTGTCTTTTTGTAATGCAAAGACTAGTAAATGCCACATTAAATTGGATTTAAAGCAAGCTATACAAAGTGTCTGTCTTTCACATAATGCATAATTAAATTAGCCAGCTCATTGCCACAGGATATTGTGAATGCCAAACTACAATATGTTTTATGAAGAAAATCAAACAACTTCATAATATAGAAGTACATGAAAGAGTATTAATCTTGATGGCTTCAGTATGGTCTCCATCTCAGGATAGCCACTAGTTACCAGAAGCTAGCAAGGATGTAACAGGAGGAAAAAAGTCAGTCTGTATCTTATTTTTTCGTGGTGTTTTCCTAAATCCTACTTATTATTGGCCTGTGCAGAGTTACAACTTACGCTGCAATTGACAGTTGATAAGGGAAGGTGGATGAAAAAAAAGAAAATTCCTATTACAGCAAATGAACACATGTACCCATCCATCCCTTCACATTCAGCTCTAGATACTCCTCCTCCACTTTATTCTTTTCCCCTTTTACCTACTGTGAATAATGGTTATTCCTGTGTTGCTCAACTTGATCCTAATACCGTTTCCATGCTTTGTGCCTGTGGAAGTTCGAGGGGGTTCCTTGCAAATGATCTGGGGAAGTGGTGGGGAATAGGAAACATTCCTATTTGATGTTTTTTGATGACAAAACCAAAAGATTGTTTTGTCATGACAGTAGTACGTTTCTTAGCTGTCCAAGAGCAAGAAAGGATTTCATTTGGTAAAAACATGTGATTAAATTGGTTTAATTTTAAACTATTAATTGAATGATGTTAGCAGTGTACTTTTAAAAAGCATAGACTACTGTGTGGGAGGGGTGTTTACTTCTTAGGAGAGTTTTGCAGTCTACATTTAATTCCTTGTTGTGAGCAGTTTAAAACTACTTTGGGTGTAACTACACAAATTGGAGCTACAGATTGATTGCAATGTAGACATACCCTACAATACAGTTTTCTTGACTTCAATCTCAAGGAATGCTGTAATGTATAGCATAGTATGATGAAAGTTTCCAATGAGTTTCAATTTTGAGAATTATGAGTCTTTTACATTTTAAAGATGTCGAGTTCAGTCATTAAAAGGAAAAATCTACAAAGATTTGACTAAGAATGAGAAACTTGCAACATCTATGTAGAAATCTCAGTTTTTATTTGCCTGTTTCTCTTTAATAATTACAAACAATGAAGTGTGTTTTTAAAAACAAGAAGGTGAAAGTGAGTCTTGCTTCTTTTCTGCATTGAATAATGAGTACTTGTGGATATTAAATGTAACTTACTATGTTCACAGAAGCTCAAATCAGATTTCTTAAGGCAAAGTTTCGTGTTATGCAAGAAGAGCTGGATAGCGTAGTGTGTGAATGCAGGAAAAAGGTAAGAGTTGAGTTTTCTTATCTGTAGAAACGGAGTAGGTTCCCCTTTAACAAATAATCACCACAGAATTCCCTCACCTTTCCTTTTCAAGTATTAAGAACTAAGGTTCTTTTTTTTTTAGTTTCCTAAGAATTTGGAGTCAAGAATACTAATTTCTGTATAAATGTGATCTTGGGCTAAAAGCCTGTGAAATATACTTAATGAAAAAGAGTTTGAGTCAGGAAAGAACCACTGGGAATGAAGATATGCCCCGGCTGTAGGGACACTGTGATGCTGCAGAGTGCCCTAGCCATCACTGCTGGGAAGGAGAGCGTTTCCAGACCCTGAGAAAAACGAGGAGGGTAGCAGTCAAATACAGATTTTGGTATACAGAGAGAAGACGAGTGGTGCCCAGAGCTGGGTGATGGGAGGAGAGGGATATTTAGGACAGAATAAGAAATAAAAAAGCTTGAGAAATTTAGTCAGGTGCTTTTGGTGTCCTTGGTAGGAAAAAAGTATGGAAACTGCTGATCTGTGATCCACTCTAAGTGGAATATTGTAATCAAAACAGAAATCAGACTTTCTCCGTTCTCAAGATTACACTTGCTGCAAAGGACTGTATTTGGAATTACATATTTGGGCAGATCAGACTGAAGTTAAGGCGGTATGAAGCTACACTGATATTTTACTGTTAGAGTGTACTACAAGTGAGTTTTATGATCTGCACTGTCTGGCAATATGTTTTCATACAGTTCATGAGGTGCTCAAACATCTGAGCTGTAAAACCTTAAATAGTTTGTGTCTATTTGCCAGAGAGATCACCTCTTTTTCATACATTTGTAATCAAGCAAGGCTTTTGAACTAACTTTCCATTTTTCACAATTAGATTATTCTTAGTTGTGGTCTCTTAACTTCAGAATGCTTTTTTCCACCTATTCCCCAGGCCCAAATGTGATGGTGACATTCAGAACATATGGTAAACCACCTATATGATTTCTCTCAAGCTTTTAGTTTGGAGTTAAGGAGCAGGGTGATATTAAATAAGTTTTTTGAGATAGGTACCTGGAGAAAATCTTTAGAAGGAATTAGATTTTGATATTTTATAACTGTACTTTATACTTTATTTCATTTTTATCAATACAGTTGCTTCTGCATTTCAATACTTCTATGCTGTGATCAGAAAAAAGTTGTTCCATTAGATTTTAAAGACATTTTCATTTTCAAATCAAATACAATTTTGTTAGTAGCTATTGAACTTCATCATTCCATGCCAAAAATACTACAGAATTCAGTTACTATAACAGATGACAGAAGACAACCTTGTACCTATTCTTGTCCTGCTCCCATAGCACTCTGTACATAAATGTGTCATTTTGGGTACTATTTTCTCTGGTGTGAAAATAACTTTATTACATTCATAAGGTCACAAAAATTTCATATTGGCAAAGCCTTGAGATAGATTCTGGGCTTTGTTCCAATTCACAGTCCAATTATTATAAGGAAGCAGTAAATCTGTTTTAAATACAAAGAAGTGGGAGTTTCTGAGGTGTGTGCGGTCACATGAAACTTAAGGTAGAGCACATATATTTCCCAAGTAAGAAGCATGTATTCCTAGGGGGCTGAGAGGACAGGAGAGAAAGACTCGTTTTCGTAGAAACTCCATTTCTGTATGTGCCTTGATTTCTTTTTCTTGAAGAAATGAAGGGCATAATGTATCTCTGAAATAACCTACATTAGTATTCACTTATAATGTTTAAAATGTTATAAAAGAAAAATGCCTTGAAATTATAATGCTTGATGTGGGATGTAATTGCCAGTAGGTCATGAAGCTAATACAGGATTCACTTGATGTTAAAAGAATCTTGAATTTGAATACTTGATGTATCCTGGATCATTAGCTTGCTTTTAAGTCAAAACCAGATGATCTCCTGAAACATAATGGATTGATTTATCAGTAATTATATTCTCTTCTTTTTCCCAGAATTTTTCCTAATGTGTGCATTTAGCTATTCTCACGCAAATGTCACAAAATATGTATGTGCCACTGTTATTCATATTATTCTATAACATTTTGATAGTTAGTTCTCAAAACCTTTGAACTATGAGAAATTAAATGTTTTACATACTGCTACAAGACAGTTCCAAGTAAAAGACTGCAGAAAATTAAATGAGAAGAGTGTTACTGGTATTTGAAGTATTGTTCTGGTAAATTGGTGTTTTGTTTTATTAGTTTGTCTTAGTTGTTTCCTTTCTTAAAATTGTTGTTAAATCCATCGTGAAAGATCGAAACATTTAAAAATAACATGATTTTTAAAAATCTTTATCTCCATATCTACAGTATGTGTATTTTTATTGCCTTTTATTTATAAAACATTACTATCACATTATCCTGCTGCTTTCTTGCAATAATTTAGTTGGTTTTTTTTGCTAATTACTGTCAAACAGGATGATGAAAATCAGAATTTAAAATCTCGGCTTAAAGATGCTGAAGAAGAAAACACCAAACTGCAACGAACAATCAGTATGCAACATTCTCAGACTGAAAAGTACAAAATGTTGTCACAAGAAGCAAACAAAAAAAGTGAAGGGTTACAACAAGAGGTCATTGCACTAGAAAAGGTATTGCAGATATTAGTCTCATTTATCTCACGAAAGGGGAAAAAATGCATCAAATCACCCTCTGTACCCTAGTTTGATAGATTCATATCCAATGATCCCATTAGCATTTCAATCTCTGATAATAGTTTTAGAAATTGTATTTTTAAATGGTCTAATAACTTTTTTAAAGGAAGAAATAATATATTTTGCTAATTGCTTTTCTTTTGCTTCTACAATCATATATTTCTGTATTTTAAAATTAAATTCTTGTATAAAAGACCCGCAAGAGACAAACCAACCTTTTCAGAAACTGCTGTCAAATTCACAAAGGAATCTTGAAAAATACAGGGAAATTTTATTTTTCTAGTTTTAATTATAATTGTTAAAAGTTACTTCTGGTAATAAGAGTTTTATTGTAAATTGTGGAACCTGGTGAACATTTTGAAAAAAAAAACACCTGCAGCTTATATTAGATCTTCTGCAGGTAGAGGAAAGGATGTGTCTTTGTTCTTGAAAATGGACTGTTTGGAAACCAGGCGCTCCAATTTGGATGAATCAAAATTAACCTGGCTCCTGCTGTAGGCCACATATGCAAAATTGTATACGTGCCTAGTTGTAGCAGATGGCCTGCATACACAGCTTTGTTTGTTTGGAACTTAATCTAAGAGCAGCATGTGTTTTTCTTTAATTACTCAGAGCTAGAGAGGTTGCCTTCAGAATCATGTAATACATATAGTATTGTGTAGTACATGTAGTATAACCAGGAGAATGTTTCACTTAAAAAATTGGGGAAAACAGAACACAACTCAGCCTAACAAAGTCTCATTATACTTCCTTTAAATCATAATCATACTATGCATTTGTTTCAGCATGCTTTCATCTTAATGTTATGTAAGTCTAGCGTTTTAAAACTAAAATGTTCTAAGTTTGTGTGTTCTTTTTGTGCAGATACTTGGAGGTTTTAAGTTGCCTTAAATAAGTACCCTGATTGTTGGTTCTGTCAGGAAAAATATTCCATAGTACTCCTCATACTACTCATCGGCTCACAGTGAATAGGGCTAAAAAACTTACAGAGTCATTCAGTCCATTCTCTTAAACCAAGACAGGATAGATTATATCCAAACCATCATGGACATAAGTTTGTTTAATCTGTACTTAAAGCCTTCTGTGATGGCAATTTCCATAATTTCCGTAGACAGTCTATGCTGGTTCTTGTACACAGTCACAATTAGTAAGTTTATCCCAGTATTTAGGAGACGTCTGTTGTGATGAGAAGTTTATTCACTTCTGCTGTACAGCTACCATATCCAAAATATGGTCGTTTTCCTCACTTGTCTTTGCTCTGGATTTACCATCCTCAGTTGCTTCAATTATTGCTAACAGGTCGTGTTTTCTAGAATTTCTCAAAGTTACTGATCAGACATGATCCTGACAAATAGTGGTAGTTCTTTAAAATACTGAGAAGGCGAAAAAGGCAGGTATATGTAATGAATGGTTCTCTGCTAATTCAGAAATTATTTTACATATTTTTTCTGATATAAAAAATTGTCTAACTGCCAAAACCATGCATTTAAAAGTCATTTTGCAGTAACTGCTTAAATCTCCTATGAAATTAGCAATCTGAAAACGGTTTTATTCTTTAGGTATGAAGTATTATTCAACACTATATAATTAATGTAGTTGTAGCTTAATTCTAGACATGTTTAAAAACAATTTCCTGTGAACATGGGCCTGAATTTGTACTGCTGTACTGCTAAACTCTCAAGACTCATACTTTCAGGCTAGAGAAAGTTTTCTGTATAGTTGAGATAGCACGAATGTAACCTCTGATTTTGGGGCTTTTATTGATTTTGTTGTGATTTCTATTGCAACATAAATAATAGAAGACTTAAGTTGTGATACATGCTTTCTCAAGCTTCCTTAGATTATCAATGATTTATGCAATTTAATTAATCCCCCAGCTACTTTTTTGGTATGTGCCTAGGCAAAGATTCTCACCTAGTTTTCACTATTTACCTGAAATATGTTAATTAGTTTGTTATTTTTACATTTCATTCTTTTGGTGTTTGGTCTCTGTGAACATTTCTGCGGGAACACCCACCTCAGGCAGCAGCTGAATTCTGATGCTCCCTGAAACTTCCATCCTCTTTTTTCCAGCATTCCTCTTTTTTTTTCCATCTAGTTGATTTAATAAATGATACCACCTCTCCTCTTTTTTCACCACCTATCCACAAGAACATTCCTTCCTCTGTGTTCTCTCTCACTTGTTAATTCAATCTAGCTATAATGTTGGATAAAGGTCAGGGAAACACCAAAGTTGTGCTCTTACTCCTTTTAAGGCTTTGTGCAGGGATTTTATAATTTGCCTTTGATGTTAAGCAAACATTCTCTCTCAAATGTTTTTGGGGGTGGACAGGTGTTGCTGAGCTTTCTAAAGATAGAAGTGCCGTGTGTGCTTGCTACTGGGAGGGAAGAAAGCCTGCTGGGTTACTCATAGACGAGCTCTCTGGTATCACACCCCCTACTGATATTCAAGTGCCTCTGCCACTTCAGAACAGTGGAGAAAATCCAGAGATTGAAATGGGATGCAGTTTACAACATAGTAGTTTTTTCCCCTCTTAGAGAAACATTATGTAAGAAAATTAATCCAGCTTTTATTTAAAGTGTTGAAGAACTGGCAGAAACCTTGCCTACTTACAAAATACTTATTTCAGGCATTTTTAAGATGAAAAACTTGGAGTCAAATATATTTAACAATATAACCTCACTGGATGACTTGCAAAAAATCCTTGATAAGGTATTATGTATGACAGTAAATGTCAAGAAGCCCTGAAAGAATTGTTAGAATTCTTTCATTAAATGATATGATTAGCTGATACATAACTTGCATTGCATGCAGACTGTTTTTTTGGTCATTAAATTCTTGAAAGGGTATATTCCAAAGCTTTTCATATTAATGCAGAATAAAACACATAGCACAAAAGGTTTAGTTGACCCTATTCACAGCTCCATCATCTTGATGGAAGACAAAGAGGCTTGCATGCTGTGCGCTTGTTTTCTTTGGAAACACGGGGGTCAGTTTCCAGCAAACGAATTTGCGTTCCCACGTACATGCATGTGTTCCAGGGAGGGGCTCTGCTGCCCTACTAGCCAGGCTTTTACCCATCTTTTTTTAATCAATCAGGTGGACAGGTTAGAAACAAAATAAAAATGTTGACGCAACATCTGTTTTTGTCTTGGAGGAGGCACATTCACCAATAGAATTTTGGAGGATTAGTGAGATGCATCTTACTTTCCTGTTTTCTTCATCCATTTTGGAGAAGATTCAAAGCTTCCCAGAAATACCTGTTCCAGTTATAACATCTGTGCTGCATACACTTGTCAATTAATGTGTATTTCTTGGATAAGTGATGGGGAAATTAGAAGTAACCACCACAAGAGCTGGTGTGGAATTGAGAAAATAGAACAATTACTACAGTATGAGGGTAAAAGGTTAACAAGAAGCCCCCTCTCTACCCTGATTTGGTTAAAAGAATCTTTCTGTGCCCATGACTAAAAATTTGATAGTCTTTTTAAAAAAAAGTCTTATTTCTTTTTCACAAATGACAAGATGTGCTCTTTCTGCCAGAATTGTTAATTTCTTCTACTTTGCCTTTTATCTATATTCCCTGATCTTTAATCTCATTATTCTGTTCCTCAACTTGGTCTCTTTTTCTCATTTCCCCACTTACTGCACTATGAAATACTATCATCAGAGACAAGAGGGAACGGTTTTGATTGTTGACATAAACACTTGAACTATTTTCTGCTAGATGAAATAGTTGCTACCCTCAGCCATCTTCAGTAGGCTGTTTTAGCTTTTTGTTGGCAATTGCATGTAGTAATCTCTGGGAAAAGAAGTAAAAGGAACAGGTGGGAAGCAGCAGCTGGAAATGCTAGCCACCGTTCCAAATCTGCCACAGAGTGGACGTAACAACATGTTTTTTTCTGACTGAGCATGCAAGGTTTTTCAGTCAATCCCATGGTCTTACATGATCAGCTCCACAATTATTCCAAGAGAAGTTTAAAACAAAGATGAGAAAGATCCCTTTGCTCGGTTTCAAAGCCAAAGGGGGTGTTTTAATGGTGGAATTAATGGTCTTCGACACAGATTCTATCTGCAGGCCAAAGAAGTCCACAGACTCTTAAGTTTTCAAGGGTAAGCCTTGCTGTAAATGTGTTGTCTATATGGGATTCATTAAAATACCATTATTCATAATGTTTGTTTTTATCCTTTGCTTCTTAAATAGGAATTAGAGAATCTAAAGCGTGTACAAAAGCAGGCTGCGAGCAGTCAGAGTGCAACAGAGGTTCGCTTAAACAGGGCCCTGGAAGAAGCAGAAAGGTATAAAGTGGAGCTGAATAAACTGAAGCAAAGTAACAAGGTACAGTGGCTTCGGAAAACAAGTTCCAATCTGTAATCCCTCTCTAATGCTAGAATGAGACAAAAAGCTTGATCAGCTTTGGAAGTATTGTGTCTCTTACAGACAGTTCCAAAATTAACTTACAGCAAGTCACCAAAGGGCTTGATAAGTTATCTCGGACGACACTACTGCAACCTATGCAGGAGGAAGAAATGTTCAGAATAAAGTTATACCCTTTCTGATTTTCCCTATTTGTGTGAAAATAAGATGTGTTTAGAAAAAGGGAGAAGTACACATACACACCTAATCCATACACAGGCAAACCATGACTGTTATCTTTGAGATTTTCTTTTCTTTTTTTAAATTTTGATGTGGGAATAGTTTGATTAATCCCGTTTCTTTTCAGAAATGTCATGTGTGGCTACTGTTTGACATTTTGTTATGTAATACCAAGTTTCATTAGTTAAAGCATCACTTTCATAAATAATGCATTTCTCCTTTTCTTCCCATGGTAGGATGTAGCTAACCAAGAACTCAAAACAATCGAAGAATTAAAAACAGAAAACAAGAAACTGCAGAAACAGAAAGGAGAGCTAATGACAGGTTTTAAAAAGCAGTTAAAGTTAATTGATATTTTAAAGAGACAAAAGGTAAGGACCAGAGTACTGTTATATTTCAGTTAACAACCTCTAGCTAAATGTGCCTTTTGTCAAGTAAGGTAATCACGTAAACCAGAGCCCCAGGACTGGGAAGCTTCAATGCAAGGGAGCAGCAGCCTCACTTTTATTAGTGCGTATTGCTAACATTTTGCTTTATAGCAAAGGCTGATCTTCTTTAGAATTGACCCCATTCCTAACTTGGAACATACCCTGTCATGGTGAAGGATTACTACTGACAAGCTTTAGGACCGAGAGTATCTATTTGTTCAAGAACAAATACTGTTCAGGTAATAACAGCAACTCCCTTTGGTTCTGTGTCAGTAGAATCCATTTTAGCATGTGAGATTTTTTTTTTAGTTTTTTCCCTGCCGCATGTTACTTGTGGTATCAGCAGCTGCGACAGCGTGCCCTCTCAGGAGCGAGACGTTGCATTTCAGACCTACATTCTTCCTGGGTTCTCAAAGTGTGTCCTTCTCTATTAACATTGTTTCTTTTTATTTATATTCTGAGGTGTTCTATACATGTACAATTCTGCCCAGGTGCAGATCTCCTAGCGTGTCAGACGAAAAAAGGAAGGAAAAAAAAAAGAGAGAGAGAGTACTTATCCTAGCTGTGAATTTACTAGATTGGAGGAGGGGAGTTCATCTCCATCCTTTTGTAATTCCTGGAATCTCATGCGTACTTTGAATCACACCGAATGTAGTAACATCTGCGTGGCTGCATGCGTGTTCCCATCCACGCTGCACTTGCAGCTACCCTTATTTTGAAAGTCGTTTGATTCTACATTCATTTCATATCTCCCTCCATTCCTCTCCCTCAGGGCATACAAGGGAGGGCAGGGGCTACTGCCTTTTAGTTTCTTCAGCAGCTGAAGCTGAAACTGAATAGAGGATAGGTAGTAGAATACTTGCTGACAACTCAGGCTGAACAGTTAGTGATACAGCTGTCATAGAAAGGTGGTGTAGCGAAAAGTGGATTAATACTTCAGATAGAATATAGCTAAAAATGTACTGAACTATCGTATTTGATAAAGGATAAAGCTATACTGATGTCCCAAAAAGGAGGGGAAAGGTTTTACTTGGAAAGAGTTACTACCTCGGACACTGCAGAGTGGGTAAATACCTTACATTTCTCAAAATGTAGTTTCAGCATAGTCCAGTCAAATGAACTTTGATGGTACAACTTGAAAGAATCCATGAGTTTACATGAAAGGAAGTTAAAGTGAGAGGAGTGTATACTAAGAGATGCTGCCCAAATCAAACATTTTTCCACTTACTGACGCATTTAGATCTTATACTTCCATCACACCTTTCACTTACCAAATACTTGGGATGGCGTGCTATCATTTACATCAGTTTCCCTTCTGAGGCTGCACGAGACATACGCAGAGCTACGGGCTTTACAGTTGTCTAGATACGATCTTAACATCATAGAGTGGTTCACCTCTAATTGCTTACTCCGCTGAATCTAATGTGATTCATTTCGGGATGGAGTTAATGCGCTGCTTTTTGCGCTCTCAGACCAAAGCTGTAAGAGAGCTAAAGCAAGCAGTGTATGGTGACTCGCTGAGCAGACGTGCCTTAGAAGGGCCAGCCTTTGAGATAAGAAAATAGAACGTTTGATTTACCCTGTGAGCGCTGCAGCGATCACCAGACATTTTGTGAACGCTCTTGAAGCTGTTGAGCCCCCATAGAGAAATAGTTCTGTATGAATTGGCAACTTCATGTAACAAAGTACACATACTTATCCTAAGAATTGGGAATTGCCATATGGAAGTACACCCTTGAACCTGGAATACCTCTCCAACACAGGACAAAGGAGGATAGGTAATTGGAATAAGAGGAACGGGGGCTGCTCGTGCGTTTCTAGTGGAAGAGAATTTTTCTGGCAGTAACAGGATGCCGAGGAGATCTTGGGGATTCATCCAACAGAAATAGTGCTACCTTAGCCTTTGGCTGGCCCTTCTAGCTCTTCAGGTTTATTTTGAGAATGAAAAAAATACAGCATTCACTCAAAATATACTCTATATATGAGGTAGCTAATTGTCCTCTGGAACATGAATTCACTGAAATGAGTGTCAAAGAGCAGTATTTCTGTTTGTGAACCAGAAACATAGTCTCAGATAAACTTCACAAAACTTCATTAATTGTATTTTTTAAAAATTATGAATACTGTATCAGAACTGTAGATAGTAGAGGAAGCCACTTACCTTTTCTTGTAAAAAAGGTTACTTACTCACAGAAGCAGGGTGCTGTTAGTTGTCCTTTCAGAACAGACTATGACTGGAAGAACCTGAAAGAGAATGGCGCTAACTCTGCCTCTCGTAACTTCTGGCAGAAGGCAGAGGGGAAGGGCAGCCAAAGCTCACATGCGCTCAATATACGTAATCACCTGAAGAACTTCAATTCTGCTTCACACAGGCCTTTTGTTGAATGAATGAGGAAAACCTGATTTGGGCCATTTGTGTAGTATTTGTGTGGCAGCTTCAGATGCACGTAGCAGGTACAGCTAGCCTGAAGGTGAGGATATGCCACCACATGAAGAATGACAGAGAAGAAAAATCCCCCAAAGGTATTAAATACCAGTAACAGGATGAGTTGCAGCTGGCAGCAAGTAGTTGCTGGTGTTCCAGTTGGTCTCTTCAGACCATTCTCTGCTTGCCTTGAGAGAAAGAATTTACTAGAAAAATCTTAGTTTTAAAAGGGATTAAGGGAAGTTACTCGGAGCTTTACAGACCTGAGGGTGTTACACTGCCTGTGGGAACTGCAGTACACTTTGTTGTTGTTTTGAACTGACCATATGCCTATATATAAAAAAAACCCACAACAGACTCCTTGTAGGCATGAATTGTTTCCTGTTCTTCAAAACATAACCATTTTATTAAAATTGCAGTAAAAACTATGTACCTGGGACACTTCTTTCCACTTGGAATGATGATAGGTAAAGAGATGATACTCCGGTGCGGGGATGGGGACGTGTGGCACAGCTATGACCTCTGCTGTGACATCAGCTGAACCCAGGGAGCTTTCAGGGCATTCTGGCTGCTGCGCCTTTTTGGTTGGTAGTTCCGTGCAGACGCTGACCATTTAGTACTTGTTTTGTCATCCAACCTTGATGACATTTTTCCAAGCAATTGCATTATTTGAACAGAAAATACCCTTATTGTAAGTTAAAAAGTTGTTTGTTCCTTTCAATGTTCCATTTAAAGTAATGTGCTATATCCTATGTAGGGGTAATACAAATTCAGACTACTGTGTGATTTTTAAACGTATACATATGTACATGTGTATGGGGGGGGGAGGGTGTCTGTGTGTATGTGCCGTAATGGACCATAGATGTATGATATGACACATGGCAACACAGCTACCAGTGGTCAGCTCCAGGTATTTCTCGTTAAGGTGTAGTACAGTTACTCTTTGTTTTATGCTGATTGTTAATTTTTAATGGTGTTATATTATATATAGTAGAGCTGAAGTTACAATGTTTAGCATAAAATTTATCACATTATCCCTACACTGTAAATTTTTGCAGAAAAATATGAATAGCAGCTTCAGCTTAAACAGGTGAACATCCATCAAAACCATAGTACGAAAAAATTGGATAGATCTGAAGCCCCTTCCAGCTATCCCAGTTATACAGGATTTTGTATTGGTCATTCAGGCTATTTTACCTTCTGTTCCTAATTTTTTTTCTTTCTTTCCTTCTTTCTTTGGTTTTTTTTTGGTTTTTTTTTTTTTTAGATGCACATTGAAGCTGCTAAGATGCTTTCTTTTACTGAAGAGGAATTCATGAAAGCTCTTGAGTGGGGAAATTATTGATTCCATAAAAAAACAACTTCCCTTTGAAATACAAGTCAGATGGCACGTTATTTTGGTACTGTATATGAATGCTTGTTAATAAGAATACTTAAATACTCTATATCCCAGTGAGTTGGTTTTGTTGATTTTGCTTATGTTTAAATCGTTCAACTTTTATAAGCCCGATAGCTTGTGTTGCAATATCATATGAAATACAAATTTCTACTGAAGTTTCAGGCCAAACTGTCCATTCTGTAATAAGCAGAGAAGCACAGACGGTGCAAGGAATATTCCAACAAGTGGACTTTATTATCAGTTTCCTCTGTTTTAGCATTTAAACCATACCTTATCTAACGTAATATTCAGCCCAAAGAAGTCAGGGTTTAGTCTCAGAAAATTCCTTGTGCAACAGAAATAAATTAACTAGTGATCCAGTTGAGAGGAAAATGTCATGTCCTTTTTAAAAGACGTGGCTGAAAAGTGGCCTTGTCTGTTGTCTGTAACAGGTCTCCCCTCAGAGCTAGTTGGTCTGGCTCTAATTTAAGCACCAACAGCTCTTCTACAGAAATGATGATAACTTGTTTTAGCTATTACACCTTACACCCTTGGCCGGCAAAAACATACCCGAGACTTGCCCCTCGCTATCCGGAGAGACTCCACAATCCGATACAGCTGTATTGTTTAAAATTGCTACTTTAGTCAAGGTGGAAATATTAAGTCTTTCCCTGGCCATCAGCTGCTGCTTTGGGATACAGTCAGGAGTGATGGCTCCATATTCACAGGTGCTCTACAAGCATTACATCCTTAAAGATTTTATTATGTCATCATTATAATCAAGAACTAGATAAAAGTTCGAGTGTAGATGAGCTGAGCATATCACGTGTACATTAATGAACAGGAGCAATAAAAGCCTGTGCTGCTTGCATGAACCTGTCAAACCTCAGCTATTTCAATGGATTCCTCCCTCAGAGTAATTGAATAGGAACATGGCACACAAGTAGTACATTTATGCACTGAAAGGTACAAACAGTGATTCTGACCTCAAAATGGAAAAACGTTGCTGTTTAGATCCTACTAGCAAAGTAACATGAACTAACAGTGAAACACGTAACTCAGACCTACCCCTCTGAGATGAGACAAACTACATGTAGATTAGTATTTTAATAGCGTAATGCCAATGCAGATAAATCTTTAAATTACAACCAGAAATAGCACATTAAGAGAATCCTATAGTCCATACTGAAATACACATGTGAATTTACACTAGCTTAGGTTTCTGCAGAGTTGCTGGAGAAAACATTTTTAACATTGCTACATCACTAACCAAGAATAATTGAGAAATCCATAGCAGTTTATTGATGGAAAAATGCAAAAATGCAAGTACGACATACACTTGAATAAAACTAGCTGCTCATCACTTTAGAACTCCAGTCTTAAAATGGAGACTTTTTATGATATTAAAAAGGAGTTCCTCACTGTTACCAGCAAATGGAAATTTTCATTAGCAATCAGATGACACCTAGCGGCAAACCAGGAGATGAGATGGGGGAAATTTCAGCTCTCTTCTGAAAATGCATTACCTCTTCTCTTCTGATAAGCCGATCTGAATTCCTCCCCAAGCATCTTAATGTCATCTTCGTCTTTGAGTATTCCCTGCAATAAGCGGAAAGAAACACACGTCAGAAGGTAAAAGGAAGTAGTGGGATGATTATGGGTCTCTGAAATTTTCGATGAAGTGAACGTAACAGCTTGTATCCATGGTACCAGTGTTACCTTTAACACAAACAGCCCTGAAAACCACCACAAAACTTCAACAGATGAGTTTCGAATTGGTGTGCTTGGTGATAACCTAGAACCGCCTCTCTTGTTCTTCACGCAAACGATGATGAGATCCCCATAAAGATTCCAACATGAGCACTACACAAAAGACATATCCGCATTTTCTTTCTAATAAAAGTGATGGTCGTCAGCACAGCACTGGTGCAGGTTTAGTAAAATCAAGCCAACTGCACTGAAAAGAGGCACTGGCTGGGGTGGGGCTCTATCTCCACCCTTAGTTGTGTTGAAGTTGACCCATACAAAGAAATTATTTTGGAAATCACTTGATACTGAACAACTTAATCAGAAACTATGCTTTGGGGAAGGGAAGCAGGGGAACCAGAAAGCTACATCTCTAACTAAATCTAAATTGATTTTAGGGCTAAAAATGTGTATGACCCACAGAACATACCTTGCAGCATTTAGAAAAAAAAAATTACAAATTGCATTTACACTGGAGACTTTAGAAAAATTAGGTAGCACTTTTCTATTTAACCATTTTGAGTGAAGTAACGTGATGTATGACCACACGATTCAGACACAGCGTTGAAGCAAAGAGAAGAACAAAGTAGAACATCAATACCAGGGAACAGGTATGAGCCGTGGACGCTCTGAAATAGCCAAGACTTCCTACAACAGTAAATTCAAACCAGAAAACTGTATCAAAATACTGCCTATTTGAGTTATCCTTTAATTAAACCTACATTACAAAGTAACTCACTCCAAATTTTACAAATTCATGCACCAAATTAGCATATTACTATTTGAATAAAAATTATACTCTGCTATATTTACAATGTTTTCCAGTATTGCAGAAAAGAATTTCTTCAAATAGTTGGATAATTCCCTCTCTACTGTAAATGCACTGTTACATCCCTAAAGCAGCGCTCTGTTCATTTGCGTACCATTAGGTGATCTTTCCGATTATGAAGTATAATACAAAATAAATTGTAGTTTATTCCTATTACAATAATTGCTTCCATCTTTCTAACTTTTAAAAACACAAGGATGAACAGAGTGAGCTTTGAAATGCTTCTGCAAGCGCTGCAGTTTATTGCACTGCAACAGAGACGAGGCCTCGTTTCCATGGTAACAGAGGACTTAGAAGACAGCCAATGCTGCAAGAATTGCTCCCAAAACCCCAACTGAGAAATTTGGTGGAAATTGGGTTTAAGACATGGCGGACCCCCTTCTGGCTAGAAGAGCCCTGCTTGAGAACTTACATTCCATATTCCAAAACCTGGACGTGCAAAGCGCCGTGGAAGCTTTCAGTTCTGTACAAGGCATCAATATTGCAGTAGAGCCCAAAGCCCCTCATACAGGAAGAATATTTTTGTAAATCGCTTCCCAACTCAAGAAGAGAAAAAAGAAAAAAGGAAAAGGTGAGCACAGGAGAGCTGACACAATAAGGAGACCCACTGACTCCAGGAACTTGAACTGTTCTGCAACTTCACCTTAAACTGTCCAAGAGAACACTGGTTTACAGGACCAACATTAGAGCATTTAAAATACAATTCGCTTACTCGAGGAAGATAACCCAGTAATTTAGACGCATGCTCTTTCAGGAGTTTCTGTCTCTCTTCTTCAACAATTGCACGCATGTTTTCTTGTCTTCTCTCCTCTAACTGTCTTTCTTCAAGTTCACGCTCCTACAATAAACAAGCAAGTTTTCGTAACTGTTCAGTTTCAGCTCTGTGAACATTTGTTTCCACCAATATCCACCACAGCACAAAGAGAAAATTTCTTTAGTGGAGTAAAATTTGAACTTCCACTTATTAACTCCTGGTCAGAGGAAATTAATTTGAAAAGGATGAAAAAGTGTATGTAAAAAACCACAAAGCACTGTTTAAACAATACATGTTTGGTAACCAGAAAAAAATCTCAGACAAAAGAGAAGACTGAATGGCAAGACGTGGGGCTAGTCTGCTACATAAGGGTTTGGTCTCATACTAGAAGCCCTTTTAAAGGTAATTAAGTGTTAAGTTCTGGTTCCTCCTTCGCTCTCAGACAAGTTCGTCTGTTCCTGCCCTACTGCTCTAATCCAGGAAAAGGAGAAATAGGCATGTATTCTCAAGCTGATGACTAGAAATTGCAATTCACATTACACATGTGACTTTTACTCTATAAAACAGGTCCGAAAACTGCAGTATAGGATTCCATGTATAGAATATATTAGTTTATTCCATATTGGAAAATATATATATATTGGAATATATAGTATATTCCAAGTATAGAATCCCTATACTTTTCAGTTTACGCCTTTTCTTCCTTAGATGATAATTCGAGAGACTTAATCTAAAATCAAGGCTGGGACTTCCCCTTCTCACGCATCACCGTCAGTGCTGCTGATCAGGGACACTGAACGGGACTGTTGTGTCGCTGATCCCGGGGCTCTTGAAGAGAGATTTGCAGAGCATGTCAGGTATACAGGGGTCTAGGGATGTTGCTGACTCCAACCTCTTGAGCTACACAAAAAGTTAGCTCTAAAAAGACTTTTTTCTTGTCAGCAAGCCAAAACAAAGGCCTGCTTCCCCCCCTGCACGTTTCTCTGCAACTCCCCTGTCACCCTTCCCTAGTAACAATAGCCTTGTCTCTTGGGATAGCAGAAGTATTCTCATATTGAAACGTTTTGGCTAAACCAAACGCAAAAGTGAAAACTCTTACTTTATCTGCAATAAACTGTTTGTGACGGTCTTCAATAAGTTTTTCCACAGCCCTTCTGTGTTCAAGCTGTTTCATTCTTCGTTTCTGAGCGTTCATCTGTTCAATGCGATCATCCTCTGCAAACTTGGCCAACATCTGTTGTCTGAAGGCTTCTTCCTCCTCTTGCACAGCTTGTCGCGCTACCTTCTTTAAAGCAAATTGCTCTTCATATGTTTGCCTTAAGTCTAGGCGTTGCCTTATTCTCTTTTCAATTTCTGCCTGTAAAGGAAATTTAATAAAATGCTGTATTACTGAACATACTTTGGAAAATTTTGATCATCATCAGCCAATCTACTCGATTTATCTTAGAATAAATTTACTGTAGCTGTTACCTTCTAGCATAAATAACTGGAGCAAACACTCCATACCTGACAGTGCTCTCTAGTATTAACCAGTTTGGCAAATGTCTCAAGATTCTCAGAATTAAGTCCAAAACAAAAGGAGGTTATTTTCTTCCACTAGCATGAAGTGAATCAACAACAGTCGTCCTGAACAACTCTAAAAATAACAGTATTACGTATCTCAGCCTGTGTTACATTTTGTTTGTCACCCATAGCAAGATAAGACAGAGTGTGGACAGGCCCATAGGAAAAAGCAAATGGACATGCAAAAAGCAAGCAGTTAATTAACCTACTTAGCTTAAACCTGAACTTGAAAGTTACTGGCATTCTCCTTCACAAGATAAACAAATATATAAAGGGGAC
Organism: Calonectris borealis; assembly: GCF_964195595.1. NCBI lineage: Eukaryota > Metazoa > Chordata > Aves > Procellariiformes > Procellariidae > Calonectris > Calonectris borealis. Next base: position 15,561,340 of record NC_134322.1, read on the forward strand.
AATAAGGGTATTCAAAACCTTCAGTTGTCTTCCTAGTTGAAATAAAAACATAAATACATTAGGGACAGCAAAGGAAAATCAAAGAACAGAATCTTCCCTCCAAGAACTAAGTAATATACAAACTGCTTGTCTGATTAACAATATTTAGGAAATAGTATTGGAAATAGACACTTTGTGCCTATTGAATTGTGAACAATTCAAATTCATTTAATACACCTAAAACCATGCCAGAATTAAGCTTTTTGCTTTGAGACGGCTCACAGACCAAAATGGGCCCAAGGAGTAACATCAAAAACATCCAAAAATCATAAATAATACCACAGACTTAGCAAATCCAAAAGGTGAAAAAAGCCCCCCCCAAGCCAGTCCATGAACAACCCTGCCAGCATTGATAGAGGAGAAGCTGTAGAAATGGGAGTTACTTGGCCTCTGAAGAGCATCCTCGGATGCAGAAGGAATTGCATGTGGGATGTACTCTTGCTAATCGTCTTTAAGCATCACAACTCCAGTGACCATTCCCAAAGACTGAAGGAGCGCGGCTCCATCACACAGAGATCACAAGTGAAGGGACGGAGGAAGACTATGTAAAATACTGCCCCGTGCATTCACTTTATGACTTACTTTCTAGATCAGCAATTGAAAATGGTTTCATTTTCTCTTTAAATTTTCATATCTGGTCTGTTTGAATTAGATTCGTTTACCCATAGCTACAAGTGCTCCATAAATTATATGTTTTCCTGCATATACACTACTATTTTTGTTTTATAAAAGCTTCATCCAGACCAGCTCCGCTAGCCTGAATGTTCTGCAGGAATTATGGCAAAGTTGCAATACTCCCCTCCACTTGCATTTTCCCTTTACAGTTTATGCGCAGGTACGCATAATATACATACGATGTATGAAAAAAATGGTATCTGACAGGTACCAAAATACCCATGTATGTATCTGCAGGAGAAGCCCAGGGACAGTGAAGTGTCCCCCCCAGTACATAGGTACTACTTCAACTGCCTGCCCGCGCTTACCATCTCCTTCTTCCTTTCCGTCTCCGCTTGTTCTTCCAGGTACAGCTCTTGGCGGATTTGTTCCAGTTCTTCACGCTTCTGTTGTTCTCTTTCCAGATTTTGGGCAATCTGTTACAAGAAGGAAGGATTTCTAAATGCAAGACAAGAATGTACAATAATGTCTTCTACAGTTTCAATTTTTGATACCATGCTTTGAAGTCTTTGTTTTTTCTCCTCAGTGTCTCGAACTTTAGCCATCCAATCTTCTTCTCTTTGTCGCTGAATGTTGGCAAACTCCATAATTTTCCTATTTTCTTCTTCCATCTCTTCCTGTTTCCTTCTCCTCCAGATAGCTTGTTCTTTTTTAAATTCTTCAATGTATGTCTGAGTTGCTCTCATTTTATCTAACTTCAGTTGTTTTTCCCTGTAGAAGATGGAAAAAAATGTTTAGTTATTTAACATACTGCAGAGTAACAGTAAATAGATCATATGCTCATCATTAACAATATATTCCAGAGACTAAGATTTAAATTACTCTCCTTACCCATTCAGCTGGAAACTAGATGCCTAAATTGAAAATACCTAGTAGTGAATTGCCCCAAAAAGGGGATCTCACGTCTAACACCTTTCTTCAGGAGGACAGACTGTACACATAGGTACTCGCTACTACTCCATTTTATACACGCTCCATCAAAACAGGAGATGAAGGAAGCCCAATAGCACCAGAATCTCCTCAACTTTTTATTTATTTATTTATGCTAAACTCCCCCCCCTCCCCCCCCTCGCCCTCAGAAACCTCCTTTCCTCTCCCTGTCCATTAGGCAGGCGTACAACACCTCTCACGAAGAGGCAGGGACAGGGGGCGAGGCAGAATCTGTGAAATGAAGTCATTTCCAGCGTGATGGGCCCAATGGAAGCACTCCTTGAAATAAGCTGGATTTCATATTTGGGGAACAAGGACACGAGACTGACTGGAATGACAAGAACATTCTGATGTTTAAATAGCAAAATCCACACAAGTCAGTCTCTTGTTAGTAAAATGTGACCAAGGAAAACTAAATTGGGCCTTAATCTACGAAATAAATGTATACAAATTTTCTATACAAGTTTTCTATACAGAATGATATCAGTTGCTTTGTTTTAAATTAATAAATAATAAAAATTCAAAGTAACTAACATTTGGTCTTCCTCATAGATCTTTCTTACAATTTCATCAATCATGAGTTTCTCTCTTAGAAATTCTTCGTAAGCATCCTGCTTCTTCCTCTCTTGTTCCTCAAGCTGTTTCTCCAATTCTTGCTGATACATTATTTTCTCCTTGTTTCGCTTCAGTTCTGCAGAACTTTCTTCTTTTATTACCCTTTCGTACTCTTCCTTCATCTTTTGGGCTATTTCAGCCTCACGTTTCTATAGGGGGAAAAAGCAATGCAAGATTCCTTTTTACTTCCACATACAACTTGTAGTGAAAAAATACAGAGTATAAAAAGGAATTATACTGCATTACAAAAACGGAAAGTTTTCCACCTCAATCTATAAAAATAGTGCCTTAACATGCTTAATAGCTTAATTCAGTAAGTAGAACCCTTGAAGAGAACCCTCAATATCTAAACAACTCGAGGAGAACTAACAATACTTAAAGGAAGCTACGTATTGAACGAAGACACAGTAGAGCACTCGGCATGAGTGAAACTAGCTCACATCGGCGTAATGACTGGAATGTGGTTTAACTACGTAGAACACCCTCAATAAACGTGTTGTCTTTACAGCAATTTGCATAAACTGAATTTTGTTAAAACATTAACTTAATCAGAATCATCTGCCTGATCACCAACATTATTCTATACATGAATAAAAGTTCACCATTCATTCTTTATTCAGATATATGTTTAATAACAGTAACATTTTCAACAATCTGCTTCTGAAGTAAGGATTCACCACAATAAGCACTTACTGTACAAAGTGTATCATAGTTTTAACTTGGATAAATATTACAAAACCAGTAAAATAAAAACTATATCCATTCATACAGCTTAATTCACTACTACTTTGATTACAACGGCAAAGTAAGCCTTTTTCTTATGGCTGGTTATTACCGGCTAATTAGTCCTTCGTAACACAAAACATATTTTCCATAAACACTGAATATCTAAACCTAACAATATTTTAGACAAAAAGGCCAGCTTCAAAGGAAAAATTTTCAGCACAATCCATACAAAGAGTTACAGCACTCAGGTGCCAGGAGACGCTGTGAAGCTACTTACCATTTTCTCATACTGTATAGCTTCTTTTTCAGCGATCTGTGCAGCTCGCTCTTTATTCATATAAGCAGATTTTAACTTTTTTTCTAACTCTCGAAGTTCAAGACTGCAGGGGGGAAAAAAAAAAGAAATTTATACTATTACAAGGACGGCAGTAACTATGGGAAAAACTTGAAATTTCCATTAATATTTAAACACAATTTTTAAAAATTATTTTTAAAGGGAAAAGCCCAATTTTAGATGAAAAATACTGCTCTAGTAAAAGAACAGAAAAAGAAAACAAAACCTGTCTCAAACCAAGGACTATCTGTATTTGTACATATACTATCAATAGTTTTGCACTCTTCACATCTAACTATATAAACGTATATATACATATATAAATATGTACACTTAGAAGTACACTCAAAATGAAAATTTTGTGGATCAGAGAGAGTTTTTTTGACAGAGCTTGCTTAAAAGTAATTTTTTATCATATCTTGATCTTAAATAAGTTTTCCTTCCAGGTCAGATTCATTTCCGCTTCTGCTACAACTTTCACAGAGTCTGTCTTGCCTCCACTTAACCTCTGTCACCTCACGCTGTTCAGCCGTCCCACCTCCCTTCCCCTCCCTCTCTTGCATTCGCCTCCCACGCTCTTTTCTGATGCCCTTCACGGACATCTGGAGTAGCCTCTCTGATCACAGCCTTCTCCTAAGCACTTCTCAATCTACCTTTTCCTAAGCTTTTTCCAGTTATGATCTTCTCCGCTGCACAAATTCAAAAAGTTAAAGCCTATTCTAAAAAATAAATTATGTATCTGATTTTAGCATGCTAAAACTTCCTCTCTCTATTGCTTGAAAACATCTCATGCTATAATCTTACTGCATCTAAGGTTCAGTCCAAAATGTAACTGAGAAAAATAAAAAACAAGCAGGAGGTACACAACTGACTGAATACTCCTACAAATACACTTTTCAGAGTTGGGATTGACTTACAATAACAGCTAGTTAAATAAAGCAGTGAGATTTTTGAAGCGTTACCTGTTCTCTCTTACTTGTTGCCTCATCTTTTCATCTTTAAGTTTTTCGTGGTTCAATCTCGCCAGCTCAGCCGCCAGCCTTTCTTCTTGCTCCAGCTGCAGCGCTCTCAGTTTTTTGTTCTCTTCTGCCTAATCAGAACACACAACTTCCACAACAGCTCTCCTCCCCGCATCTGCACGCGCTTTTGGAAGCAGGCCAATTGCAAAGCTTTGTACTCAGTACATGTGTTTTAAAGGAGAAAGCTTTCGACGGGCAAAGCCAGGCAGGGCTCTCGGGCAGGACGGCGTGGCCGCCTCCCCCGTGCCTTCGCCCAGCCTGATGACAGTCGGACACGCGGGTCTGCGTTCGCACGTACACGTAGACGCCCGCGGGGCTCCGGGCCAGGCCCGGGCTCGGTCCCACCGCCCCGCGGCTCTTACCCGCAGCACGGCCTCCTCCAGCCGTCGCTCCCGCTCCAGCGCGGCCCGCAGCCTGGCGGCCCGCCTCCTCCCGCCGCGCTCTTCCGCCTCCGCCGCGGCCGCCGCCAGTCCCGCGCCCCGCTGCACGGACGCCTGCGGGCGACAAGAGAGAGGCAGTGCCGCAGGGCAGCCACAGCCGCGGCCGCCGGGGGCCCGCTCCCGCCCCGCCCGCGCCCGCTCACCATCCCGCCCCGGAGCCGCCGCGCCGCGCTGTCATGGCAACGCGCAGGGCAGTCTGGCGGAAGGGAAGAGAACTGTTTTAACTTCCGGGGGAAGCCCGCAGCGCTGATTGGCCGAGAGGGCGACGCAACCCTAACACGTGACGCGGACAGGGCGGGCCGAGAGCAGCGCGCCGTCGCCGAGCAACCGGGAGTGAGGCGCGCGCGGGGGTGGCGGGCCGCAGCGGGGCGGGCCGAGGCCGTACCCGCGGCACAAACCCCGGCCCCCGCGCCTTCAGCTTCTCCCGTTAGCTTCCGTTGTTCCCAAGAGCGGCTCGGGGCGCCCCGGGAGGCCAGCGGGAGAAGGCCGGGAGGGGCAGAGGGACGGCTGGGGAGAAGAATCAAGCCTCGCGCAACCGTAGCTCTCCCCTGGGCTGCACCCCGAGAATCGCCTCCCGCTTCGGCAGGGGGGGCAGGGGCCACAGGAGGATGTTCTGCCCTTTTGCAGGAAGCAGCAGGGGCGGCGCAGGCCGCGAACCCGGGTGAGCCGGGGCAGGGCAAGCGCGCTGCCCCGCCTCCTCACGAGACTGAGACTCCTCGTACATTGGCAAGAGCTACACCGAGAATGGATTTTTTTCTGTCTCTTTTGAACTCCAGTAGAAAGGAGTAGTAGATGCTGCGCGTTTTCGTGCATTCACATGCGTTACAGAAGTGGGTAAATACAATTTTCCAGAACAGAACAGCCCGAGGAGCAGCCTGTGTAGGTTACTGGCACATACAGTCATCCTCCCTTGCTCTGGACAAGCAGGAATCAGTGAAAGTTGAGCACAGGGAGTTGGAAGAAACATAATTACCAAAATATCTTTAAAAAAAAAAAAAAATCTATTCAGGAGCATCTCTTGAATTATTACTTTAAGTTAATGCGCTTATCTATAATCACAAAACCTAGGTGGCAGCATTTAATTAAAAATTTCTCCTTCATAGCTATTATGATGGATCCCAAACAAGTATGGGGGATACAGTCACAGGGGAGAAATCAACAGCCAGAACATTAGCCATGAACATCACCAAAACACATAATTCTACACGATTCTGGTAAGGTTGCTTGGTATATAGTATGCCTCATGTAAACCTGTGTCCTGGTTTAAGCCCAGCTGGCAACTAAGCCCCACACAGTTGCTCGCTCACTTCCCTCACAGTGGGATGGGGGGGAGAATCAGAAGAGTAAAAGCGAGAAAACTCGTGGGTTGAGATAAAGACAGTTTAATAGGGAAAGCAAAAGCCGCGCACGCAAGCAAAGCAAAACAAGGAATTCATTCACTGCTTCCCATCGGCAGGCGGGTGTTCAGCCATCTCCAGGGAAGCAGGGCTCCATCACGCGTAACGGTTACTTGGGAAGACAAACGCCATCACTCCGAACGTCCCCCCCTCCTCCTTCTTCCCCTGGCTTTACATGCTGAGCATGACGTCATATGGTATGGAACATCCCTTTGGTCAGCTGGGGTCAGCTGTCCCAGCCCTGTCCCCTCCCAGCTTCTTGTGCACCCCCAGCCCACTCGCTGGTGGGGTGGGGTGAGAGGCAGAAAAGGCCTTGACTCTGTGTAAGCCCTGCTCAGCAGGAACTAAACCATCCCTGTGTTATCAACACTGTTTCCAGCACAATCCAAAACACAGCCCCATACCAGCTACTGTGAAGAAAATTAATTCTACCCCAGCCAGAACCAGCACAACCCGATAGGCAAAAGGAAAACCCAGCCCTTAATTTTTCCAGAGAGACAGACCTTACAGAGAGCACAACTGTTCACTCCGGAGAGTTTCTCCGGACTGGCTTTGCTCCAGGAAGGAAATGAACATTGTGGCATCCAATTCCCCAAACTCCACCCACCCACTTCTACCACTTTTCTCACCTTTATTTTCCTTTCTACATAGTTATGTGAAAGTAAAGACATTTAAGCTTATTTAAAGCAGTATTTAAAATTCATTAATGTCACCTACTTTATAAAATTAATTAAAATGAATAAAGCTTAAGAGAACACCTCTCAGAATTAGGTAAAAAGAAGTCTGCATGTTTCTATTGATTCTGTGCTAGATATGCCTATATCTATATATTTATGGGATGAGAACACTATTTTAAATCAGTTCCCTATCTTTTACAAAATCTCCCAAATTAGTGGAATTCTTTCTGAAGCTTTGGTTATTCTTTGCCCTTTTCATGAGGAAAATGTTTTCCCATAATGCTTGAGGGAGGAAAAAAAAAAGCAAACTATAGGGGACCACATCTTTAGCTGAATTAATACAAGCAGAGAGAGATGAGACAGAAAAAGATCATAAACTTTCCCTACTTCTTCTTTCCAAGTGGTGTTACCAGTACAGCTCTCTTTAAAAAAACAAACAAACAAATCAGTTTCTTCAACAGTAGGCAAGGAAACAAATAAATGTCAAAAAACCTATCCCCCAATGATTCCAGGGTGTTGACTTAGAAGGAAGCTTTTAACTACACAGGCACAGCACTGACTTTCAGAGCTCAAGGTTTGGAGGTGGCAGGGGATGGGAGGATAAAGGTGCAAAAGATACTTTTGCTGTCCTTTCTCCTCAGTAAACAGCTATATGCCTCACTGGAAATAAATGGAATTTTCTTTCTTACCAAACAAAACAACAAAATCAGGTCCCCTCACCTCACTTCTGGAAATAGCAGCAAATAACCTTCACATGTAAAATTTCATCTTTGCTCGCATGATGTCTTTAATTTGGAACAGCAACACTCTAAAATGAGAAGATAAGTATACGTTGATTCAGTCTCCAGGACAGCAAGGCATTCAGATAGAAAAGTGGGAGTAAAAATGCTTGAAAAAACACACATCTAACAGAGACCAACAAGTCAGTTCACAAAGTTTTAAAAGTAAGATGTGGTTTGTATGTGCATGTAAACAGTATTTGTGAGCAGCCTATCTTTCCAGAAGGGACAGAACACAGCACTAATATCCAGTAAGATCCCAAAGGGAAAATATTTCCAGTCCTTGGTGCCTCATTGTTCTTTCATTTCCCATACATTTCAGATTTGCTGCAGTGTGTTTAAAATGCAAAGAAGAAAAAAACACAACCAGAGAATTCTTTTATCCTCGATAACTTACGGCAGTTTGTGCTCAGAAGCTCTTTAATGCCCTGATAGTTTTCCCCAACATAAATTAAGCCACAGGGACAGTTCGGTAAACATACTGTGTGTGCAGATTTCCAAAGGTAGGTAAGTAACCTTTCAGCAAGTACAGCCACCCCATGTAGAGAACAGGGAGGAGAAAATACTCCAGACACTCCACAGAAACACCCAATATACCCTGGCCCTGTTCCTTTTGTTAAATTGAATACTTAAAGATGGAAAACAATCATTTCCCCCAATTCAAATACAACTGCTGGTCTCGTCTCTTCTTGAGAGGTCCCCAAGAGCTGCAGGCTCCTGTCCTAAAGCTTGGTCGTCTTAGGTTTTTTTCTCCCTTACATCCAGCCCGAACTTCCCCTTTTTCAGTTTGCGACCGTTGGCCTCTCAGACTCCCACTGTGCTGCTCGGCAAAGAGCCCGGCTTAGTCTTCTTGGTGCCCTCCCCATAGCCACCGGGGGCTGCTGTTCAGTCCCCCCGGGGCATCGACTGCACCTCCCTGTTTGGATCACCCGCAAACTTGCTGGGGGTGCAGGCACATGCGTAGCACACCTGCGCCTGGGCAAGCGTTTCTGTACCGTGCCCTCCTAGCACATCCTGTTCTCCTCACCAAGGTCATCTTGGTTGGACGATCCACCTCCACCTGCGGGGGAAGCATCTGCTTTTGCTACGCCTCCCAGCTGCGCGGTCAGAGCAAGTCGCTGCTCCATGTAGGGGCCTCCCTCATACGTTCTTATTTGGGAGGAAATCCAGCACTGTGCTGAAAACAGACCTACCTTTTTCTCATGTCAAAAAGCAGGTCTCCTTGATGGCACCAACTAATTTCTCAGTTAAAGACCTAAGAATTTAACACTTGCAGAACAGAGTTCAGTCCAGGCAGAGTTGCTAAGCTCATCTGAAGGAACAGAATAAAAATGTACTGTTTTTGCAACCAGCTGGTCGGACTCATTAAAAGTCAAGTGTGTTTCTGTTTAAGTTTTCTTTCCATAATATAATTTATGAGGTTTTTAGAATAACAGATAATGAAATATCTACTTTGCTATAGTTTGGAAAGGAATGAGTCCCAGCTGCATAATTGCTATCAAACTCTTGTTTCATACAGCATTTCTTCTTGCAGCAGCCTGGTTACAGCTTACTGGCCAGTGACTGGCTTCTCATTCCTTTTTCCTAACAGCATTAAACACTCCCAGGGCCTGAAAAGCTTCCGGTAACCAGCAGCCCACCGTACAAATGTAGAGTTAAACTCAGCAGTCCTTTCTCAGGGTTAACATAGCATATTAATAAACGATTAGGTTCTCAGTCTCAATATCACCACCTACTGATCAACTCATGACAGCAGAAATGAAGACTGCTGAGGAATGAAAATTTTGCTCATGATAAAAATGATGAAATGGAGCATTGAAGGGAAAAAGAAAGTTCCCTTTATTTTAGCAGTTTAAATTGAAGGTGATGCAGGAGCACACAGCAGAAAAGATCACTAAATGAAAATGGTGAAGCCGTTTTGCCAGTTTACCTCTTTTCTAGGGCGTTTTACCAGGTGATCATAACATGAGACAATGACAAATGCATTCCAGCAAGATAAGGTATGTGGGTCATGCTGACTTTGCAACATTATAAACCACTATTGGGGATAACACAGCTTCTCTGTGAGGTAATTTACCTTCTTGGGATGAAAAGATAAATGTGAATTAACAAGGAAGGGTCTGAAACATCTGAGCTGTGCTATTGATCTACTAAAGACCTAGATAAGTCACAGAGAAACTAATGCTTGCTTTGCTTGAGATTAGTGATGGATGAGATAGCAGATTTAGCAGCTAAGGGGCTATCACTGTCAAGAAAATCTTAGCACTAATTTTTTTTTTTTAATTATCCTGCAGTAGTAGGGAAAATATGTCCCATGGCAGCAGTAGGCAGAAGTGATCTTTTACTTATGACATTATGGACTGTAAACAAAAATATTACAAGGAACAAAAATATTCAGTGCTTCAAATGTGTTCCACAAAAATACAGCTGTTCCTGATGAGAAAAATGTGGTTTTAATAAATATTTAGCTGTAGTATTGAGTTTTCAAAGAATAAAGAGAATAAATGGAGTGTCTCAGGCCAGAAAGAATGTTTGTCCAATGGACATGAACAGAAATTTGTTTTTTAGGGAAGCCAGGTTCTTTGTTTTGTTTTTGGGCTTCCATCTCTGCTCAGTCCTACTGGTCAAGAGTAAAAGCTGTGAGCTTTTTTTTGCATCTAAAGGCTATTAGAATGAATTTACATCCACAGCATCGTATAGCATGTATTTCTAGGTAAACTTGGAGTTCTTAACATTTCCTGTTAATATTTATTACTGATTTATTCAAGTTTATAAAGCACCCACCTACTCTTCTGAGGAGACACACTGTTTTTAACAACTGAATACATAAATTCCAAAGACCACAGATGAATTTTACTCCACTCCAATGTTTCTTACAGAGGGTATTTTTGCTGGTTGGACATGAAATAATTGTTATTCTAGTTAAAAGGGCCGGATAACACCAAAACAGACTCCTTAGGTAGTCTGTAAAGAGGATCTTTAAAAATAGGAATTGTAGCGTAGTGCAACTACACTAGATTCTGCTTCCGTGCAGGCAGAAGGATTAGACAGTCCCTTCCAGGCTTATGTGTTGACAAAATCATTTTTCATCTACAACTTCTTACCTCCACACAATCCTTGTCATTTCTTTGTTTCCACATTAGCAATGCCAGAAAACATAAGTGCTTCTTGAAACACGCAGGCCAAACTCATTTGACGCTGTAAAACAAAAGTAGGGAATTAGGACACTCATCACTCATTTTAAAGTCTCTCTCCAGCCAGCATTCAGCCTCTCAGGATTTGTTCAGGGTCGGGATGGGAAGACTGCCTTAGGGTCTCTGACTGTTTCTTTCATATTTTCTTTAGGTGCTTCTGTTTCTCTGCACTTTCTGTCCCATTCCTATTACTCCAACCAATACCAAGTTCATGGCTTTCTGCATCTCTCCCATCGATCAACATTATTTACATTGTTTAGTAGTTTGTAAGTGTCCTATATATTCTATAGTTTCTTATTATTTCCCTACTTTAATCTATATTGCAGTTCAATTGTTTCTGGTAAACTGAAAAAAGGCAGCAATTACACCATCAACGTCAGCCAGGTTTTGTACAACATCCAACATCCATTCAGTGAGCTGGGAAATGAGCTTTTATAGCACACAGCAAAGTCTGAGCTTTCTTGCCAACTGGCTGCCTGGCTAGTAGATCTGTTTGGGTTATGGAACAGGGCATTTCTCCTGTGCATTTGGCACAACTTTGATAGCATTCAGTGATTAAAAAACAATTAGAGAGCCATGTCCACCATGCTCTTTTTAATCCAACTAGCAAACACTGGGGAGAATACAAGTTGCAATTACCAGGCTTTCTGCTTCACCTGTAATCTTTTATGCAAATGTTCTAGGCAGAGCAAATATAGTTCTTCTATGTAAAGAATGTTGTAAAACCATTGCTATAGCGACACTTCTGGTTTGTGCAGCAAGAGCTTTATCCACTTACCTATCATAATCAAACCCCTGTTCCCCGTGAAAAAGAATAGAGATCATAAGTTCACGCAAAAGGACTGAGTTCTTTAAGAAAATGAACAGTGATGATTTTTAGTTGAGAATATAATGTTTATGGGTATGAAAATTCTGTTTGTAAAAGCTTTTCAAAAAAGTTATATCTAGTTTAATCAGATTTTTACAAGTGAGCTCTGATATATCAAAAAGTGCCCCTCAAGATAACAAGCTCCATTTGTAGCTTTTAATTTGGAAGCAGAAAGACTAAATACCAGACTTACATTTTTTCCTACTCTATCCTATCCTTGTCTTCCCTGCGCAGGGTTTAGAGGAGGCATTTGAGTAACCAGCCTGCAACAAGCTCATCTGCCAAAGTGCCCAACTGAACGGGGCAAAGGGAGTGTCTCAGAGGGAAACCAGTCATTACCCCCAACCCAGCGATCATCATCACCTCAGCTGATTTTGGCCATCATTCAAGCACTTGACCAGGTCACAGTTTCTTTTTCAGTAATTTGTATGCAATGCCATCAGAACGTACACCTCTGGAAGGAAGATTCATAATTTCCAAAGCTGAATGAGGTATTGAGAAACAACTGTTAAGTACTAAGCTTTACTCTTTTTCTCCCTATAGCAGCACCCATAAAAAAGCATACACCAAGTACAAGGGTGAGATGGCATATGCTTCCTGGACTGCCTACTCCCTTGGAAGCACCAAGTCCAGGTGTTAGTATATATTCTAACTTGACAGCAAAAGAGAGCACCAAGAAACATGCTTAGAAGAAAGCAGACCTCTTTAATTCCTGCAAGATACCACCGAACACAATTAATTCCAAAGAGTTCAGTTTAACATTTGTGAATAATTAAAAAACTAAGGAGCTCCAAAGGGGAGCTTAGCAAACAGTGGAAAACTAAGAAGAAAGATGCCATTTGCAAACAACAGAGTATTTAACAAGCTAATCTGTAACCATAACCTTAAGCCAACCAACGGAAAGGGCAACTGAAGGGCAATAAGAGAAAAACATCAGTCTCAGAAAGGGCTGAGAGCAATGTGAAAGTAATTCTGCTGCCTGCGTCCATCTCTTACACTGGCACTTCATCCTGCCTGTCAGCCTCGGCAGAGCCCTGTGACGAGCCCCGGGCTGGCAAAGGCTCCGCTTCCCCGCCTCGCATGGGGATGTGTCTGGAGGAGTCCTGAGGCATTTTTACTAAAATCCCTGATGTTTAATTCAAGGGCCTTTAGAGAGGAGAAAAGCACACAGTTGTTAACGATACATTTCACTGCTGATAAAACAGCAATTTTGTGCTCCAAAAAAAATTCACCAGTGAAGTGGTGAATTGCCTCCGTATTGCTATGGACCTGTACTGCCCCCGTATTGCTACCTGCGAGGCGTTCCCAGTCTCTCACCTCTCAGCATGATTCGTTTGCTGGCACCCTGCACGCCAGGTCTGTCGAGAGGGCACACTGACGTGGGGCACCGCATAGCTGGGGGATCACAGCACTGCCAGTGGCTGCGGAGAGGGCTCGAGAGACCTGCTTGGGTGGCTGCAGCTCAGTGCCACGCTCCCTGCCTCGCACCATCCTGCTCGGCACACCGTGGATCTGCCGCCCAAAAGTGGGGCTCACCCAGCCCCAAAAGCTGTGTTTACTCTGCCACCCCACAGCGGGACTCTCACTAGTCCCCTCCCTCAATCAAAGGCTTTCACCCTGAGCGGCGCCCAGACGGTAACTCATCTGGGCAGGAACCTTCAGCAACTTTTCCCCAAAGCAGCGCGTGCTCTTGCTCACGCCTGCCGCTCAGCACTTGCTCTAGCAGCAGCAAGGGGAACCAAAGATGCACAGCGTTTCCCCTAAGCAGATGACAAGCAGGCAGTTCACTCATCTGACCTCCCTCAAATTGTCATAATCATATTCCCATATACTCTCTTCTTAACTCTGACCTCCTCAGCACCCTTCAGAAACCTGAAGGTGCCCGCCCTGCAGGCTGTCAGCGTGGGGCCCATGCCATGCTGCAGGCAGCTGCCCGCTCAGGGGCAGGACCTGCGCAATCTCCCCCAAATGGCTTTGCTGTGCATCCGTGCCTGGGTCTGCTTCAAAAAGCGCTTATGTAAGCCAAGCTCATTCTTAGTACTGGGACGATCGCAGAGTTGGTACAGAGGCACCAGCTGATTTTGGTCTCAGAGCTACTGCAGGAAAGCAGGGCCCTTCTACGTGTCTCCGAAGAGAAGGAGATCTAATGACACCATAACTACTATTTTGCTTGGAAGGAGATGAGGGAGCAAGTCCTCTCATTTTCCTGAGAAAATTTCAGGTCATCATATAGAACTGTAAAAAGTAAAAAAGACAAGATTATAAAAGGACTTCCACCAGGAAGCAACATTCACTTCCCATTTGATATCTTCAGACAAGTTGCTTACTTGAAATCAGAAAACAATGTACACACGTACTGTAACAAGTAACGATAGAGTTTGGTTGTGTGTTTATGCTTTGCACAATAAGCAAACGTAGTTTTGAAATAAACAGTTGCACTGAAATTATATTTCTACAATTTAGAAATCAAACAATCTAATTTGCTACAGCTGGACACCACCTGCAGAGTACTGTTTAAGTACTCTGAACATGACGCACTTCTCTTTTAAATATTGATAATGCCATTTTTCATTTATGTGACATGAAGTCCCACAGGGAATAATTATGTTAATAAACCTTAATGATTCTTGCAAATAAATGATCAAACAAAATTGCTACTGTTGATTTATATTAATGGATGCCTTTAGGAGGAGATTTGTCAGGATGTGCTGCTTCTTGAATCCCAATTCATCTTAGTTAGCAGAAGAATGTACATAGTTTGTAAAACAGATTAAGTGTTTAAAATATAATGCGTTCATGGAGTTTCTGTAGTTCATAACATTCAAGCATTATTATCTTGCCTTATGGCAAATCTGCATTAAATGGCTGCTTTGTATACAACTTTCTTCAGTCCTTTTTTTCCCCTCCTTTTGTTCCTTGTTGCTAAAAAAGGCCTCCTTTTGAAGATGTTTATCTTAACCTTTCTGTTACTCATGTAAGAATTGGCAATCATTTTGCTGTCCTAATAGATGAACACCACTGTCGAACAGCTTTGCTTTCGCTGCAATGAGTCTAGAAACATTTTTGGTGCTTTAAAATAAGGGCACATCACCTGAAGCTGGTGACCTACAGAATTTTATAGGATATCTTAAGATAAGCAGTTTCTACTTTTCTTCTACTGCTGGATATGCTGGAAATTCCGACTCTCCATCCATCTATACTTTTGAAATTTTAACCAAGTTCATTTGGAAAACATTTTACATGGGCTTGCGTTTTAGATAATACATATGTTTGAAAGCAATATCAATGTGCTTCTTTAACTCCTGATTATAGGGCAGGACATATTTTAAAAGTGTCACAAGAGAGAAAGCTAAGAAAATAACAGGAGAAGGAACTTCAAGTTTATGAATTTAAACTTTAGTGGAGCTAGAAGAGGAGAATAAGCACATGCTCAGTCTATTCAGCAAAACACATACGTAAAAGTGCAAGGTGGTGGTGGGTCAGGGTTAGAACCAGGCAGGCAGGGGAAGCAGAAATGTACTTTCTCTGCCTCTGCAATACTCAGTGCCCAGTGGTGAGAATCGTATGAGTAGGCTTACTTCTTTGCTTGAACAACTTTGTTAAACTGATCAACTCCAGCAGGATAACAGCAGAACAAAGGCACAGGACGTTTTTGCCTTTGAGGCAAATAATACGGTTAAGTAATCAGTAATTTGCTGAAACTTCCACCCACCCAGAGATTTTTCAGGATTTTTTTTCCCTTTTTACCTCCTCCTGCTTGTCCAAAAGTTCAGTTTCAAAGAAGAGCTAAATAGCCTACTATGCAAATATTTTCTTTCTCTCATAATGTAACCAGCTCCCATGAAACATGACATTGCATCCACAAAAGGTTGGTATTTCAAAGAGTTGACATGGATGGACTTTACTACTGACTGGATAATACAATCATGAAATCCAGCTAAAACATGGCACTAATTCACTCCATGCACAAGGAAACCAATAACTGCAGCGCAGGGATGAAGGTCTCTAATAATGCTCTAGAATGAACTGGTGGTTTGAATTATTTCTTCAAAGAGGAACATTCCTCAAAAGCCTGTCAGGTAAGGCTTTTCCTTTGCAAACTGGGGCTAATCTTGCAGACCTTGAAAGCAATGGAAGTTCCAAACACTGAAGTGCTGCGGTATTCAGATTAATTTTCTTACAGTCTGTAGGACTGATAATCCTCAGATTTGTCAATTCCACTTTAAACACTGCTACCAAAGTCTTTTTTCTGCGATTCAGAGCACTGATGGGGGAGTTTGCCAGTCCTGCATTTCTGTTAAACAATGAGAAACTTACAGTCTTTTTCATTCATCCCTCGCATATGGGTTAATAGCTCTCCAAGCAAGTAGCAGGGGAACATTTTCAAATATGTAATTACCTTTTGTATGTGACAACAGCGAAGAGACTTTGAGCAATTAGTAGGATTGGACACAGACTGAGGATTAGGTGTGCCTGAATTCTGGCTTTGTGTGTAATTTGCTGCATAGCATTCCGAAAACTATTTTATCTTACTGCCTTTTTGCATGCCTGCAAAATGTACTCTGAATGAGTACATCACTACCTATTAAAGGCTATCACTGCACTATCAGGACTCAACACTTCCCTAGACGCATGATCGCCATTCTCATCACTCCCTCTGCTCATTGCAAGTTGTAAAGCAGTACTGGTCTCATGCTCTGACTGATACAAGCTTTCTAGGAACAGGTGATGGCCCATTTTCCCAGGAGGTCCCTAGGGCAATTTGGGCTCTCAGGGACAGTCAGAGCAGAGGGAAACACCACGTCCAGCTACGAAGTGCTGTACTGCTAGTCAGGAGCCTTATTCCTATCTCCGGCTCTCTGCGCCTCAGTTTTTCTAACAACAAAATGGGAGTCAGCCATGTACACTTCAGTGTACAGAACATACAGCACTTGCATACGTGTATATATAACTTTGTACACAACTGAAAGCCCAGTATTGGCCTCTAACACTGAGGTAGTGCTAATGTGACATGGTGAGGAGTGACCAGGAACTGCGAGTAAAAAGCCTTGATTGTGACTTGAAGTCAAAGGGGTTTTGCGACTGGCTTAAAGAGGGTCGTGACCTCACTCCCTGTTTTATGCATGTCACTTATTGCTTAAAAAAAAAAAATTACCCCCCCAATATTACTTTTTGCTTTAGCTTATAAATAACCATTTCCTGTCCCCACATCTATTCAGACATGTACTACAGAGATAAAACTGTAGGTTAAGGAGCTCATTTTAGTATTTTCTTGTCTCCGTTACCTGTTCAGCATTTTCTTACCATCCCACAGGTGCTTGCTTTCCGAAGTGCTCTTTCGGGCACCCCTAGTTCCTGGCCTCAATTTTTCTCTTGTTGTGAAGCATTTTTCAGGCCTTGCCTCACTTAATGTGAGGACTATTACTCCTCTTCCTCTCTGTGGGGTGACTTCTATGTCGGTGGTTTTGGAATGACATCTCTCAGCAGGCTTCGCCAGGATCCAAGAGCTCTGTTGGGACCTGACTTCTGCAGACAGAATAAGCAAAAAGTGTGAATAACACGGTGTCTGTGTTAAATGAGACTTTCTCATTGCCCCTCCAACATAGAGACTCCTCTCTGCTTGGTTTTGTTTGGCCATGGGTGCTTGATCTGAGATAATTTTTTGGATGATTGCTTATAGCCTCAAGAAAGCGTTCGATGTCTAGCAGAGTAAATTGCCTGAACCAATCTCTTTCTTGTGTGTTGCCATTTCTACTATAGATTTTTTTTTTCTCCACATTGGAATGGTGGTAAAATCTTCTCTCTACCAGTCGCACAGGGAAAGCAGTCACTCCTAAACTGTCTCATCTCTTCCTTCCAGGTTGTTTTAAAACGTGGTGGTCAGCTGAACCCCTCTGCTCCCTGACTGACCTCACATGATTTCTAGGTGCTTGTTATTTATTTGAAATGCAGTCACTTCTTATTCTCACACCATCTGGCCAGACATGTCTGCTTTTACATACTGTAGAAGTTCTAATCTAAGATACTTGATCCTTAACAGTTAGGATCATGCAGTTTAGTTAAAATTTATATATAATTTATTTACATTTAGATAATGAAATACTCACTTACACTTTGTTTTTATGCACGTAAACCAAGATTCCAAATGGATGTCACTATCAATTTGCTAGGAATTCATACACATTCCTTAATGCTTATACAGTGGACTCATTCTATGTTAATACTCGCCCATTTTTATCCTGTGTCTCCTAAATAATTCATGTTTATTGTTTACTACTTACAAGTACCACTGCATTTTGACACCAGACTCTTCACTGGCAGCTGTATAAAACAAAATTACTGTTATCTAGACTGCAAGATTCACTTTCTAAATATTTTCCTCTTTTAAAAACCGACTTGAAAGGAACGATTCATTCATACCTACCTGTTATGTAATATGCCAGTTTCTTGAAGGACTATAAATTTTTATTTTATATCTAGTTGCAGGCGGGTGGGGTGGAAAGAGGCATGTCAATGAATGTCAATATTTGAAAAACTGATTCTCTTTGCGTTCCAGGCAGCTTGTCAGCAAATACCCACCTTGCTTGGCTCCCAAGCTGGATTAGCAAGTCATGGGAAAGCATCCTGTTACTCTACACACAGCCTGGGATG
This sequence comes from Calonectris borealis, assembly GCF_964195595.1. Lineage (NCBI taxonomy): Eukaryota > Metazoa > Chordata > Aves > Procellariiformes > Procellariidae > Calonectris > Calonectris borealis. The sequence goes on from NC_134322.1 coordinate 15,579,684, forward strand.
AGAATTGAGTCCAACCAGTCCAGACCTAAGGTGTAGAAGGAAGTCCCCCTGCAGTCGTCCTTCTCTGGACACCTTGAGCTTGAGGACACAAGCTTGAGTCCCTGTAGCAGGTTGTCCCCATCTGAAAGCAAGAAAAACAAACAACAATATTCCAAATGTGCTTTCAAAGAGGGATGTGGAAGTTGAGACTATAAAATGAGATACATCTTAAATAATATATAATCCTAAATACCCAGTAGTCTTACATGTAGAAGACCCACCTTCCATGCCCTCAACTGCATCAGATAGAGAATTTGTCTTGTTTTCCTCAAGAAGCAGTGAAAAAAAATTGAGATGTTTTTTGTCCCAAAATGTATGAAGCCTTCCCTAAATATTAATTTTCTGGCCAGTCCTAGTCAGTGCTAAATGACTGTTAAGGTTATATATAGACTCTACTAAGCTGTATTTTATCTCAGATTTGAACAGTTTAATTTAAACTGATCTGAGTAAAACCAGAAAAAACCCTAGACATTTGTTGACATTTATTTTCTAAAAAATATTGCTAAAAATTTATTATTCAGCAATAAAATAGGCAGAGCTTACAAGCAAATGATATAATAATAATAATGCTAAACATAAGCTTACTCATGTCATACTGTAAAGGCAAAGCCCTTGTAATAAACTCATAATGAGGTATGGTAGAAACATTAAAAAAAGACAAGAATAACAATACCAGTACACAATAGATACCGAACCACATTTTTGTCATCTCTACCTACATCCCAAAGATGTTTACTGTGAATTCTTCTTATGCTGTGTAGATTTCATTTAAATAAAGTTTTGATCCATTCTAGTTGGTAAGCTTCTAAGTGTAAGTAGATGCAGTAATTAAGATGCTTAAACATAAAGCCATGAAATAACATGACATTCATGACATGCATTGAAGCTTTTCTGTAGGTCTCTTTCAGGTATTATTTTTATTGTTGATACCCTGGAAACAGTGACATTTTTTAAATAGGTCAAGTAAGTTTTAACCTTAATAAATTAAAGAATTAACATATTTATAGCATGCCATAATGTTGTTCAGGTGGAGGAGCTGACTCTCATACCCTCTTCAGGACTGACAGAGGAAAGAGGGGGTATCCCCAGGCTCTCCAGCGCTGCAGGAAGGTTTAGTACCATTCTCACAGGAGTCCTGTGGAGAAGCCACATTTTTGCTGCGCTTTGCCCAGGGAGTGAAAGCCACACTGTACAAACACTGATTTATCAAGGGACAGAAAGGGAAAATGAGCTTTTCCACCTGTTTGCTTCAGACCGTATCCAGCCCTGGGAGAGGGTCTCGGCCCAGGGAGGGCTACTTCCACTGCTACAAACCAGAACTTGAAATAGTGCATTCACAGCAAAACAACATTTCTAGATACCATGCTCGCGACTACGACTGTGCATGATGACCTGGACCCAGACTTCGTAACAACCTGCTTTTCTAACAATAACATACCACGCCTTTACAGGCACTTGGCATTCACAGGTCTGAAAGCAGAAGGCTGCACTGATTATAGCTGTCTGAATTCAGTAATGCTTAGGTCTGCCTGAAGATGACCAAAGTGAGTATTTTCCTACATGATTTATTTTTAAAAGATGACTTTTGAAGTACAGTGTTAGAAGACACTAAAATACACTATAGGCCTTGGCTTATTTTACGAGTTTGCTATACTCTGCTCTTCCTTTAACTTCAAAATATCAGAAGTGCCTTGTTTCCCTGGACAAGTTTCTGTATGACTCACCATTTCTGTAACTTCAGCCTCACATTCATGAATCCACCAAGGCTACTGAATATTTATCAGATTTTGGAGTTTTTTTTTTCTTTTCTAAAAGATTTGCATTTAAATAAATAACAACAAAAGAAAAAGCTGAAAAGAGTCTTCCAGAACTCCCTTTCCCCCACATTACCTCTTTTAACTTTTGTACCATCGTTGCCGTCATTGTCTACCAAATCTTCCCAAGCAGACAGAGAATATATTACTGCTGCAAAACCCAAGATGCAGTTTAGGAACAATAAATGCATGCGATTACATGAGTTTACAACATGCATATTGTTATGATACTTGTAGCTTTTTATTACTATTATTAAAAAGTCTACAATATTTGCTTAGTTCTTCATTAAAACTAATGTTGAATTTGCTGTTTATTACTTTTGTGTTATTTTATTGGATTTCTTTTCCTGGAAGGTGCTCTACCAGAAAATGTGAATTTATCTTCCTTTAATTCATTTAAAATTAGCTTCTCTCAGCATAATCTTTTTCTATTCTCTCCCTGGGCCATAGCCACTCTTTACACAAGAGAGTCTTCTGGCAGCATTACCTCCCTGTTTTGGTACAAATGCCACCAATGAGGACCTGCCACCCTCTTTGGTGCCAACAGAACTGAGATGTTTCTCTTGGACTGGCTCCAACAAGGGTGAAAATCAGAGCTTTTGCATGTTAGTTCCTGCAAGCAACAAAAAAGAAGCACCAAGATCTCATCTGCTGACTCTTCGCATAGGCTTTCCTTTTCCCACAGGCACCCCTGCTACACCTCAAACATCCACAGAGTGGAGAATAAGCTCAAGACCAGAGAAATGGAGACTTTTGCTGCTAATGGAAATGGCCGCTCAGGACACAAATAGTGTTGGGGAAAAGCTCTGAGTCAGTTTTCCCTTCATTCCCACTCACTAATGCAGAGAAAAGGAAGATGTAAATACACTGAAGGAAAAAAAAGATTTTTTTTTTTTTTTAAAGGAGCAGCAACCTTGGGCGCTTGAAGCTGCTTCTGAGGGTCTGCAAGAGAATAGAGCCAGCCTCTGCTAAATGTTTACTAACCTCAGAAACAACTGAGCTCTTTGTCCTCTCCCTAGCACTTCCAGAACTCCATGAAGAAGCAAACAGGAGCAACCCAAGCTCTTCCCCATGTCGCGCCTGAGGAAACCTGCACCAGGAAAAGGGCAGCACCAGATGATGAACCAGAGGCATTTGGGTGTGTGATACCTCATACTAAGTCACACTTGTAAACAATGGTTTCAAGGGCAGGTTTTCCATTTGTAAGGGATTTTTTGGCCTTGCTATTACCATGATGTGTTTATGACTAGAGCAATGACTAGGGCTCTGGGATTAGCACAGCAATGACGTACAATGCCACAGCTAGTGGGACAGGACGTCTGTTAAGAACAAGAAATGCCCTCCTTTGCTGGAGGTTTGCTGGTCATTATGCTGGTCCCACTAACATAGCTGCAGCTGCTAAACTGCATTGCAAGAATATTAAATGCTTTTTTAGCACTGGTCTTCCATGCTAGCAATTGCTGTACAGAAAGGCATTACAAAACCTCCACAGAGAAAGGCTGTCTCTACTCAATTCCCAAGCCAGCACCAGGAAAAAGTTCAGCAACTTCCAGACCATCAACACTGCATCCGTTCTGGAGGCAAGTGCTAATGCTAAGAGTTTTCCCTTTATACATTTACTAGAACTAATCCGTACCTTTCTAAACTCAGAGCAATTTCCTGTCCTGAGGCAAAAGTGTCTTCTCATTCTAAATCCGCTTTAACGATCATGCCTACCCCATTCCACTGAGACTGTTCAGAGGGAAGAGACTCTAATCTATTTAGCTTCACAGAGGGTTTCTCTCTGACACATGCTCTCCTAATAGACCATTTATCAGGATGAAGGGTGCTCCCCAGAGAGTGCAGACAGGAGGACAGGCCTAGCCTGAGTGACAGTCTGTCCAGCAGAGATTGACTTTAATGAAGCACAGAATAAACAGGAAGATTAAGAGAGTGCAAAAATCAGTGACAAGTTTTGAGTTCACCTGGGCAGCTTACTGTGCAGCACAGATCTGCCATTGAGTTATAAATGTTATATATCTGTTTGGTTGCTAAGGATCACCTATAACACACAGAAATCCTGCACACATTATAAGAGAAAGCTTTCCCCTTGATTCTCACCCTTGAGAGAGGGTACCTGCTTGAAACCCAGAAACACTCACAAGTTGTAGGTGGACGGGACTCTGGCGGTTGTCTGGTCTGACCCCCTGCTCAGAGCTGGGCCAGTTTGCAGCATGTTGCTCTGGGTTTCAGGGCTCTGGGATTTTCTAAGTAATTCTTTTTCAGATGACAACCTTTTGTAGATATTCATCACGGAGTTTCTTTCTCTGCCACGGAAGTCTGGCGATAGTGTGAATATATTCTATGGGATCCATCTTAGCAAAGTTCAGACTGTAGCATCTGCATTTGAGTCTGAGGTCCTGTTACTGCCCATGGATAGAAGCAGGTATGCCTGCCAATTATAAACGTCTGCCTCAGGGTGACATCATGTCAGCGTCTCTCTCCACTGGCTGTTAATGGAAAAAGATCAACTCAGACACAGATAAGTTTGGACAATGACTTTCACCCACAAACATCAGGCACGTAGCCCTGAGGTGTAGCCAAGTCTCATTCTTCATTCTGACAAGTGTGCCTTTTACTTCAGACATCTCTCCAACATCTTCATACTCATTTCTTTTGCTGGACTCTGATTGAAATTGATAAATGGAGGCTGAGACTGAGGCTATGAATGGAGAGAAGTTTTTCATCCAGTGATAATGAGCTACAAATGTGGAAAGGAACCTTACTACTACAACACCTCACAGCTAGAAAAGCCTGATTACACTGTACGCATCTACTACCAGCAAGTAAGACTCATGTTAAATCTTCTTGTCTCTGGATGATCTACTGAATTCAAATAATACCATTTTGGTAAAGCAAAGAAACCAATCATTATTCTTTCTGCAGATGCTAGTACTGATGAGAACAGAGAATACTGGCAGGATACTTTATTCCCAGAAAAATGAATGGGAGTTTTAGCTCTAGTCTCTAGAGCAGCAGAATTAAGTCAGTGCTAACTACTTTCAAATAGTTTTGTTCATGCAGGTCAGACAAACTCTTTACCAAAACAAAGAGTAGAAGTTTCCAAACAGGACAACAACTACAACACACACTCTTGCTACAAAATCTCAGGAGCACCTGTAGTTTTTGATATAAAGTGGCTACATAAAATCAGCTTTATAGATGCTGTTCTAGAGCTCACACTGTCTAGTTTATTTCTGCTTTGTCTGCACTAGTATTCACATATGACATCCACCCCAACAGACAACGGCTACTCCACTGTATAGACTTTTGTGGTTTTTTTAACTTTAAAGCAGCATATATAAGGTCTTTCTGTGAGTACAAGAATTGAAGTTATATATGAAACAAGCAATACAAAAACCGTAATCTTAGAGGTTTTAGGATCCCAATCTGCCCATATTGCAATTATAGACTGTCAACAGATGATGGCACCAAAATTCAATCTGTAAGCAAACACTACTAGATAACTGACAGATTGCTTGGACAAATTAAAACAAATGAAATTTAGCTAATTTAAACTGTATAAAATAGACATAAACTAAGTAAAGGCTGGAATGCACCTTTTAAAATAAACCATCACCTTTCCCCTGCTCCCTCTTCCCCCATGTCTCAGACTTCAAACCTTAACCAGTAAACAAAGACTTTGCCTTTCAAAGTATGCACAGCAAATGAGACACTGAGTCAGAGTCTTACTTCTGAGGGATACTGTGGATAGGTATTCATGTTACTGGAGTCGTCATGCCTTCAGCCTTTGCTAACCTTGTGCTATGTACAGCAGTAAGCATTCTCTTAAAAGCACAGGCTAACTACAGGATCAGATGCACAAGCAAGAATGTGAAGCTTAAGAATCAGCAGTAGGCAAGTTGTACTTCTAAATCCATAAATAATTTGGCTGTTAGAAGTCACAAATGTACTACCCCTCCAGAGATATTTTCATGAATTTCTTTTTTCAATCTTTGTCAATTGCTCTGGTTTAAACATCATCAGCTTTGGCTAGCACTTGAAAAACCATCTGGTATATAAATATTCATCAGTTAATTTATGAGAAATATAGTCTCCTTTCACTGCTTCTCAGGTAAACATCGTGAACGGATTTAAAATAGCAGGAGCAGTATATATGATTTAAATTTGGTAACCTGATTAGTAATAGTATTTCTAATGCAGGCTACACCTTAAAGCAGAAAAGAGGAAGGTGTTAAATAATTCAACAGAAAGTACAACAAATGAACACTTAGGTGGTTAACAATTTACTGTTCTTTAGTCCTTGCAGAGGTTTAATGGAAGCTATGTTGCTTAATCTATGAAAAGTGTTTTCTATTTGCCATATGTTAGCAGAACCATCATTAAAACTGTGATTTACTACTGGAATGAGCCTCAAAAATATTATGCCCCAACATCATGTCCTGGAAGCAATGGTCAGGTCAGCATTTTGTTCATAGTATTATGCTCTGATATGCCTCGAGCAAGACAAAAATGTCCTTTAATTCTGAAAGGCCAAAACCCCAATAACTATACTTGTTAGAAGTGTAATTAGTAGGTTGAATTCTACAGTCCAGAATAATGCTAGTGGCTAAACAATTTTTTGAAGGGTAGAACGCATTAATATTTCACAAAAGGTTTTTAAAACTAAAAAATACTCCAAAGCCTAACTATGGAATATAGAGAGTAAAACATTTTTGAAACCTAACGCATTCATATCATGCTATTGCCAAAATGGCTGCATTGAAATTTGAAAACTTAAAACTGCAACTTCGCTGTTCAGAGACCACTGTGAAAGCAATTTCTATAAGCTGTCCCTTTATTCCTTCTAGCTTACTCATTTATTGATAGGACTGTAATTTTTTGACAGACAGTAATGAAGGTATTAGTAGCTGTTTTACCCTGCTTTGTACATTTTATATACCTTTCCTCATTAAAGAATATTTTGACACATTATAACAAGACAACATTATTCTTTATCCTTGATGCACAGGTAACATCTTTATACTAGTATGTGTCTGTTAAAAAAGAGCAAAGATTTTTATTATTAGAAACTGTACACTCTCTTTGCTTTTAAGGTATGACAGGAAAAGGGTTTATATGAGACGTCAAAGTCTTCCTATGCAAGTGAACAGGAAGCAAATATGATTGAGTTTTACACCATTGAAAATAAAAACAAGATTCAAAACATACCTTCATTCTTCGTACAAAGTATGTTGTAGGAATTTTTTTTTTTTTTTGGTAACACTGAAGTTATCTGTACTGTTCCAAAATAAATCTTTCATTCTATCTGATTGATGCTTCTCCCTGTGTATTTTGAGTATTATTGCCTTGGTCACTTGCTTGGGAAAGGCCTTGTACATGAAAACACTGGAATGGAAATTAAGAAAATACTTTGTTTCTAGCTCTACTAAAAGTACTATATACGCTCTGCTTAATCTGATTTTCATTGAGGGCTTAGTTGCTTATTCTCCGTATTTCTGTCTTTGATTCATTAAAATCTTTCCTTTCTCCAACCTCCCACTGCAAACTTTTTACAGGATTTTTTGTTAACAAACCATATTTATACCATATAGATCAAAACCATAAATCTGGGTTGGGCTTCTGCATGAAGCTGTACTAGAAGTGAAAAACGACAATATGGGTTGGAGTTAAAAGGCCAAAGTTGCACAGTTAAAATAGCAGCATGTTATTTCTAGTTCCTTAAGTAGCTAAAATCAAGTCAGGGCAGACTAGAATTGATTTTGTTCAAATGAAGTATTTTACATCTTTTCTTTGCATTACTGTTTTTCCTCACAAGACCACTAGACCAATTACTAAACTACCAAAGTCTAACCCTGATCCTTCTCAACAGATACAAGGACCATGCTTCATCTAAGCACTTAAGAATCACTTTATCCCAAAAAGCCACCCTTGACTGATGAGCAAACAGCCTGCCAGCCTCATATACAAGCTGTAAAAGCAAACATGATGCCCAGAGTCATCACGCCAGCAGGCCTTTCTTCTAGCTAAGTGGGCAACACTGCTGGTATGGGAAGAGTATTTGCAGAGAGGTAGATAACACTGACTCATCTAGATTAAGTTATTCTTTTGCTCCCTGCTCACTGAGGAAGGGAATTAAATAAGATACATAGAAGCCTGACTTCCTACTAGAATTTAATTTGACTAGCATTGCAGCATGCATCTTCTGCAGATTAGACTGTTAATGACTACGTCTCAGCTAATCTCGTACTTTTAATTCGTGTGCTAGATCTATTCTGTGATGATCACTGTTGGGACCACAGTACAGTGGAGATTCACCAACAAGACTTCAAATGGGCCGAGTGAGGTGTCGCAAGGAACAGTTGTGGTAGTAGAAAACTTGGTATGGATTAACAGCTCTGCCTCCAGACTGTTCAGCCACCCTCCCTCAGCTTTACCAACCACTTTACCCAAGCTATTTTTGAGTTAACTCAAGTGCAAATACAAGGCTGGCATCCTAATTGCCTGCACTGTAGATGAACCAAGGCAGACAAGACTGGTTCAATAGGAATCTCAATCAGACATCAGGTTAAAACAACCATTAACACATCATTTTGCAGAACAAAGGCCCTGGAAATGCATAATCCCTGAAGCAATACAATACCCACATGATATCTGGTTAACCCCTCCCAGGAAAAAAATTAGCAAAGTCATGATTCCAGCTCATATAAGTCAGAAGAGATGGACTGGAGGGGCAGGGAGGCAGCCTGTGACTGGTACTAAAACACCAGAAGTAAAAATGGAATGAGTTCCTCCACTCCTGGAACATCGCTCAATGATGAGGAGCTTCAAAAGGCTACACCTCACTGGCCACATAACAAAAATTTTCTTTTGTTTTCAAGAAAGGCATGAGGATTATAGTACTCTATTTATCTTTGGCCAGCTTTATATTCAAAACCAAAATCCCACACTCTGTTCTTCTGGGACAAATGTGTGTGTGTGTGTGTGTCTATCTGTGCATTTTCGTAATTTATATAAAAGTTAATCCAGTGGTGTGATGAGAAATGCACATTACATTTAAATGAGCAGAGGGAATAACAAAGAAAACAGATGAATCCCATTACAGGTGTCTGTGAGGAAGAGAATACGGATGTGAAGCTCCAGTTTGAGAATTTTAACAGCTGTCAACATTAAAATACCCCAGTGGGAATTAGAAGAGTAAAGCCTTTAACAAATCTTGCAGGTTACTGATATTTGGCCTGTGCATCCACAGAGGACTAAAATTAATGGAGCAAGGTTTAAACTCAGCCAATGTGTTTAGGATAATTTTGTGTTCTGGTGAATGTCGTCTTCATCATGCAGAATGAATTTCTGTCTTTTACTAAGACAAATCTAGTAAATGTAGTATTTTTAACCTTCTGAATGTTCAGAGCAATGTACGCAAACTAGAGGACTAAAAGTACCATCTCACTCTTAAATGTAGCACAAGCAAGATTTAAATTGTAAGCTATTTGAAGAAGCTATATAAACTGGCAGCTTGCTCTTCACTTGCTTTTAGTTGCAGCACTAGAAGGGTGAGCTAGGTTCAATAATAGAGCAAACAACAAAGTTCAATCAGCTTAATTTCTGCTAATTACAAAAAAATTGAGACCCTCCTTAAGAAACAGATATTTGCCTTGTTTATAGAAATTCTCCCCACTACTATGAAAGCAGCAGTCTTTTTGCTACGATTATTAGAACCAAAACTGTGATATCTGCAGTAGGATGGGCTCGAAGTCACTCCTACTGGAGGGGTGCGAGAGGGAGTCTGGCAGGCGCACTCTGCTCTGGCTACAAAGCACTCAAGCACAAGGAAGCCTAGAATAACAGTTAACTATCTCTTACCTCAGTAATCCTTCCAAATCCAGTCTTCTACCTTCGAAAGAGACACACAACTTTGGTTCAATCAAGTTACAAAATTAAGCAAAACATTCTTCATAGAAAGCTTACAAAACACCAGCCATATATACATAATCTGTCATAGCCTGTTCCAATATTATAGGGTTATCATAAGAATAGCGTAGTATATAGTTGCCTTTTGATTGGCCTAAGGGCTTAGTTATTATATATGTGTGTTCACATAACTAGTCTTTACTCAAAGCTTAGGGTGAGCAGGGACTTTCTTACGCTCCCCAACAAGAAGGGCAAGGTTGACATAAAGAACGATAAAGTGTATACCTAGGCATCACTACCTATATAAAGATACCAAAATTAATAGAAACCCCATAGGCACAGCAGCCTACCACAGCCTTGTCTATTGTCTGCATTAATTTTTACTCTTCAACAGATCATAATCCCAGGAAAATAAAAATGAGCAGTTCTACTGCCATCTACAGTATCCGATGTCCTCCCAATACCACCCTTCCAACTGCTATTGCACAAAGAGAAAGTAAAATACTGCAAAAATAACAAAACAGAGGATATGAAAAATAAAAGAAGCAGAAGAAATCTGTAAGAGAGAAGTAGCTTATTTTGCACGTTCTCTACAAACAGCAGTAATGCACAAAACCAGTGATGGGCAGAAATGCTTGTCCAGCGGTCTGTAAATGACACAGTTACATGGATTACCTGTGTCAAGTTAGAAGACATTGAGGCTTATGGATGAGCCCATAATCAACAAAATAACCCTCCTCTATTTTCAACCTACTTGTGCAAAACAAATAGAACATGAGAATTCAGTATAATTCTAAAAATTGCTATGAGATATTTAGCATAGCCCAGACCTTCTCTTCGTGGGGAAGATTAATGATATTTGAAAATCAGGAATCCACAAATTATGTAAAGTGGCAGTTCAGCCTATTTTAATGCAAGACCCTTTAGGTCTGAACACATTATGTAGCATTTCTTCTAGAAGCTCTTCAGAAAAGTCAAATTTATTTTATCTTGCCACAAATAAAGAACAAGTTGCTGACAGGGGTACAATGCTTCTTTCAAAGGATTGCAGTATAAATGGACTCACTATAATTTGTTTTGTTAAATCAGATACTAGCTCTTGACCTGCATAAAAGATTATTTTGAGAGAGAAACATGTTGTCTTACCTTCACACAAGAGCTCTTTAAAGTCCCAGAATTTTGGGGAAGTAACTATGTGGCTTTCTGCAATATGCAGCACTATGCTCAACATTTAAAAAGAAAATAAACATTACAGAATCCAAACTACACTGGGATTTGGCTTTCAAGATTCAGAGATGCTTGGATTTTAGTGCTTGTTTAACTTACTTTAGTATTTGAATCTTTATTTAGACATGATTCCCAAAACTTCTACAAACAATGGACAGATCAGAGTGGGAGTTTCCATCTGCTCTGGTAACAAAGAATTAGTTCGAAAATTTTCTTTCTAGTCACCTGGTAAAAAAGGATTTTGATATTCTGCTCTTCTCCCATACATTGATCTATCTAGGTAACTTTAAATCAGTAAAGCAAATAATTACAGGTTCCTAGAAGACATAATGCTTATTTACAGTTTTGCAAACCATTAGAATACTAACTTCAAAACAAAATGAGCTTGTTTTATGCTTACTTGTCCTTAAAAGAAAAATTATAGAAATAAAAATCAGGATAAAAAAATCATTTAAAAAAAGAAAATGTTACTGTGTTTGTGAGAGAGGGAAAGAGCAGCTTTAGCTTTCCATGCCAAAGGTGGGAAACTATTCCACTTGTGAAGTCAAGCCTGTTAATTGTTATTTTAAAGGTTATTCATACCAACTGCAAATGCAAGGCCATTTTCAATCATTTGCAGTACATGGGATGTCCAAAACACACATCCAGAAACAGGCTAAGAAACTGAGTATTTACATCATAGAATTGAAGGGTAATTTAACACACACACAAAAAATCTCATTTAAATCCAGAAATATCAGTATTGTAAAACTGTATTTAAAATTCAGTATGTTTAAAACATAATAGAACTTTGATAAAATAACGTGTCCTTCCAATTGTCAATCATCTAAGTGAGCAAGAAAGATTGGGTCCATGTGACACTTTTCCTAGAGGTTGCCTCCTTTCGCAATGAAATCTAAACTAAGGTAAGAAACAGTTTTTTAGCTAACTATAACACAACACAATAGCATTTGGCTGAGCCTGCAGACAATCCAAAACCATACCCTCCAGGGATTATTAACCCTTTGCTAGTAAATTTAACCTTCAAATTAATTTATTGCAGACTGAGGAAAGCAGAAAAGAAAGCAGCTGGATTGAAGATCTAAGGTGAATAGAGCACTGCTCTGGTTTCTTAAATGAGCCAAACCTGTGTAGTGGCTGGAGCACAGGGAGCACACTACTCATCTCAAAGCTGCCTGAAGGTTATGCGAAAACTGGCTGTATCTTGCAGCACTAACTCATCAACTGCCATGGGGAAATCTGCTTAAGTACACACTGCAGGGTATGGTTTGCAGTATGTTGCTGCTTAGAATGCTGCTAGAGAAATGAGGCAGTTATGAGCATACTTGAAAGAGAAAGGACCTGACTGTAATTAGGGAATAAGCGTGCATTAGAGGCTTTTAAAATTTAATTTGGATACCAAATTACATCTCAGTTCTCTTTCCTTAACAAACAACAACAAAAAAGCTTCTGACCTAAAATAATCTTCTTTAAAACTGAGTACAGCAGCTATTACTCATCCTTTATATTGTACTGTCACCCTGAAAACACCACCCAATGAGGTCTTATTGTACTTGTCCTACAAATATATGACACAATCCCCTCCCCAAAGAGTTTGCAGTTTATATGTTATAAAGTCTAATTATAGTGTGAGCGTAAACCAGAAACCCTCTTACAAGAGGCAAAATTCTGAAAAATCAAGATAATTACAACCCTAGCTCATCCTGATCTGTGAGTCTATTTTTAGAACAGTATAGCCTGATGTGCTCTGAGCTTTTTTTTATTTGCATTAAGTCCTCTGTGATTCCTCCTCTGAAATGTGTGCATATGCTGAGTCCATGTGAGATGCTACCACTGGTGCTTGTCATAAGAATTAAATCCCTCTCAAGCTTGTTTACAGCTCAGCACTTGTCATACTGCTCCCCTGAGCTTCATGGCTGGTTGGGTTTTTTTCCTTTCTCTTTGGCTCTGTGAAAGATTTAATTTCTTTTTTGTTTATGTGTGTACTTACACTTGCAGGTGCAGAAAAGAAAAAAATTGCTGTACCCAGATGTTTTGAAGCTGCAGTAGCATACATACAGCTGAAATTAAGGAGAAGAACTGTAGCAGATAAAACCAACTTTCTCATACAGTATTCTACAGCATATTTAATAAACCTATCATGTTTCATTGACAAGAAGACTCTTGAATTCAATTTTAGGAAGACCAGAATATTTTACACTTCCTGTCTCTGCTCTTTTGCAAAGAGTTTTTTTAAAGTCTGAAAGTGGTCCAATTACTCCTATTTTCAATTTTGCTAATATCTTCTTGTAGTGGTTACAGACTCAATCGTCAATACAGCTACTGCATACCAAGCTGGCTTAGCTCTTTACTGAATTAGTTGAACCTCAGAGAGTTTTATCCAGATTTTCACCCATACTTTGAAAAATATATTGAATTGTTAAAAAAAAGTTACCCTCTTGCTTCTGTAGTAATAGGAGAAATCATTGCCTGTAGAGACTCTAGTTCTAATATCTCAAATCACATCTAGTTAAGTATGTCTCCATTTCACAACTGCAGCTGGTTAACCTTGCAATTCATTTACCCCACCACATACTCTAACAGTCCATAAAAGGGTGCAAAGATTAATGAGCGATGGTTTCATAGGCAACTACTGTAGCTATCCATCTACAAACACAGTAACAGCTTTCTGCTTCACCTTAACAGCATGTGCAGACAGAGCCTTTCCGCAATCAGTAGAAGGGCTGCTAATTTCTTTGTTCAAGCTCAGCACATGCATTGAGAACCTTTCCTTAGATATGCATGTTCCTAGTCAATTAAGTTTATTCACATAACTATGTGCAGAAAAAATAGTTCTTTTGTTAACTTTCTTTGATGAACTTTTACCTTTTAACTTTTCTAGTCATGCACAATCTGTAACACAGAACTTGCTGATGATGGGAACGGTAAAAATACAAGCATCTGATGCAGAACCCACTGGAATTTTAAAGGACACTCTTGTGAAACCTAAACAGATGAATCTGCTTTTCTTTTAGCTGTTTTCAGCTTCAGTAACTTCCTTTAGAGCTTCCACTGGGCATTGTGTGGAAAAGCCTGATCAGTGGCTCTGTGACATGACCTCTACAATCACAGTGTTCTGCTTGCTGTCGCAGTGGCGAAGATGAACTTTTTTTTTATATCTATATCTTCGTTGGTTTTTCTCTGGATTTCTAGTTATCACCAAAATAAATCAAAAAAAAAAAAAAAAATTCTGTCTCCAGTGAGATTCTTTATGTTCCTGATCTTAGAACTGATCTGGCATAGCATTCAAAAGTTTAAGGTATTAGAGAAGCACCATGAAATTGATGAATATTAGAACTATAAATACATAGAACTATTTCTTCTTTAAAAACACTTTGATTTTATATCTCAGCATTACTAACTTCACTATGCACACTGTCAAACTGATGGCAGAGTAGTAAAGATATGTTTGTGTAAAAAAACGCAGGAGAGAATCCATTTCCTCTGCTAGGAGAAAGAACATGAGGATAATTAAACTGAAACTGTTTTTACAGCACCCCAAAATGCGACGTGTTGCACAAATAAAAACCAATCAGTACTGACTGAATACAGTCTCCGGCAAGCATAAAGGTTTCCTACTCTGTGCATGTTCTTTTCAGCAGATTAAATATAAGACAAGAGACCCTAGTGGATAACACAGGTGAGGTGCAGAAAGCACTTTTCAGCTCCCCCAAACCAGATATGGCAGTGAAATATATTTAACTTGACGGACAGGGATTATTACCTGAGTTTGGACTGAGTGAACTTTGTCAATTATTGACTTTTATCTAATTAGCATACATTATACTCAAGGATACCAGTTTACAGTCAGGTCAAATATCTTTGTGCTGTGAAGTGACTGATAACAGACAGTTTGGTCAGACGCTGCACAGAATCTCATGTTTCTGGATAGAGACCTCTACTCTCACTAACTAAAAGACTAAAAGCAGAAGCATTTTGCCTGTACATGTTCTATATTCCACTCACAGTAAAGTTCCCATTTGCTGCTGCTTCTTATTGATCTTTTATTGCACTGAGGCATCTTGACAATCCAATGACACTCTTCATTTGCTGCTTTGTATTTTCTCTGGAGATTCTGTTCAGCAGAATTCCTACCAGCTTTAGCATCACCTATAAGGAAGAGAATATGGCTGTTATTGCAGGGAGTCAGAAGTTCAGGGTGGATACATTTTACACACTCTAATTAGGGATAAACAAGAGACTGACCTTTAAAACATTTCTTCATAGTTCCCTTGCCCTGCTCCCCCCAATTTATTTTATGCAAGGTCACATACAAAATGATATAAAAGAGATGTGATCAAGAAACTTTCATAAAAGTGGATTGTAAGCTCTCTCAAACAATACATTTTATTTTGATGGAAAGAACCAATGTATTTGTAAGGACTGTGTAAACATATCAAATAAAGAATACATTAACATAAACCACATATGATGTGAGAAGATAACAGATATATTTTTCTTATTGCCAAAATACAAATGGCAATAAGAGGCAACGGCATGTTAAAAGCTTCCAAGATACCACTGCTAAACAGCAGTTCCCTAGCGCAGTTAAATCACTCTGGGAAAGCTCACAGTCAGGAAAAGAGGTCCACTTCCATGCAGAATTCTTTTTTTTTTTTTTGTTTCATTTCAACAATGAATAAACTTTCCTATATATAATAGTGTCTATGGATCAACTGTATTAGGAAGGGCCAGCTTTAGCCTGGTGGAAGTGCACAAGCCTAGCAAAAGTTTGAGAGGCACAGCTGTCCTGGACAGGAACAATGCTTCCAGAGCCCTCAGGGAGCCCTGCTTCCTTCGTGCAAACTGACTGAATGCATATCTCGCCTACTTTTATGGTGAGTGGAGATGAAATCCCATTTCTCTCCATTGAGTAGCTCACCTACTCAGAAGCGTGCTTGGATTAGCAAGATGCTCTAATTCAAGTATAATGGCAATTTTACAACAATCTGTTTAGACAACTTTGTGCTCAAGAGAGCATAAGGATTGTTGCTGAACTCTACCCTCTTTTTAACATCATAAAAAATAACACCCCTTTTGTTCTTTATTACTCTGTTCATCTACATCAGGGAAAATAAAACCAAGTTCTGTTTTCATTATAGTTGCACATAAACAAGCGTGCGTGTGTGTGTACAAGAAAAAATAATGGTAATGCAGTAACAGTCCAATGTAGTTAAGACTTCACATGGCTTCCTATACTGCCACCACTTTACCCCCTATCAAGTTCAGTTTTTCTAAAGGTTTCCTTTCAGGCTGAATTCTTCCTAATTACTCACAGTACTGGGATTCATTTTGAGTCCCTCCATTCTGTCCCAGGTTTACTTAGTAATAAGATTTCATATATAAACAATTAAAAATTAAAGTGTGAGTGCTGAATGTCTTCCTGGGTAGCAGACTAGTTTTCTACTTTCTAAAATCCTACACAATAACATTTGGATTTTCAGAATTTATACTGAAAATTAATCTTCTGTAATTGCAATAGGGTGCCCCTATTGTAACATGCTTGCTTGGATGAACCAAATATGTTGAATTTGCATAGATATAAAAACATATATCATGTGCGTGCAAATTATAAAAGTTGTATTATAACCTTTAAGCCTTTACACTGAAGGATGTATAGGTCATACTCAAAAAAGGTTTCTACCTTCAGTGGCAGCAGTTAATTGAAATATACACAACTAATAACATCTCTGGAGATGCAGCCATAATAAGCAGACAGTTTCCGAAGGAACTGATCCAATAGCTTCATTACTTGCAGCTGTTTGGTATACTGAAAGCTCACTGCATTTATTCCTCTTATGGAAATGCTTTCCCCCCAACAAAGTAGGAATTTTTCTACAATTCCTTACAGACCACTCCAAAAGCTGTATTTCTTAGGCTGTGGTTTCCCATTCAGCAACAACTGAATGGCCTAAACTGGCCATGCTGTTCTCTGCTGCTGCTTGTAGCTGCTGCCAGTGGTGTTTTTTCAGCCTGATCAGCTCCGTGATTTAGCTCAGCATGTATCCCCAAAAATTCGTTGAAGTGAGACTTAGCAGCTACAGAGGAAAAGGGCTGCTTCAATCACTGAACGTTCTTACAGAATCAGAGCCTCATAAGCCTCGGTTTAGCAAATTTATGAGATTAAACTTGGACTCCTCTTGTAAAACTCAGCTACCTTCATCTAAAAAAATTGTAATGACTAAGTAAAATAAATGATTTATAGAGCAAAATTCACTTAACTCTATTTGTGGTGGTGTAGTATGATAGACCAAAGGGTGTTGGTGATGCAGGTTTACAAGGGAAGATAATAATCTTTTTTCCCCCTCCATTATATCTGTGGCTATAATAGAAAGATGAACTTTCAGCCCCCTTTTTGGGGCTGTGAAACTGAAGCAAAAAACAGCAGCAAAATACAAGCTGGGAATAATTATTTTGCATTCTGTTATGTTTATTAATTCACCAATTTGAGAGAAAAGGCAGATTAAACAAGTGAAGAGCAGAAGACTCTCTAGTGGAGAAACTAGGAGGGTTTTAAAACCCTGCAGGATGGACAAAGAAATCACTATGAAAGTTAGGGGTCAGCTAGAAGAATGATGCCAAAACTCTAACTGCAATATGTTTTAGTTTTATGCTGTACTCGTTATTTTTAATATTCATTAGAGGTTTGAATTTTAGCTTCCAGGCTCATCTTCCAAACATCTTTCATGATAACGTTGCTTCTGATAAAGACCATACAAATGTAATATCCGATTTGATATTGGCACTACACCCTCACTAGTATTTTAAATATGCTAAGGGAAACAATTGCAAAGGGAAGGGAGGAAGCTTTCTCTTTCACTCCACTGAATAAAACTGAGAAGAGTAGTTCTGGATAGAGTGGATTATTATACATTCCCATCCACAAGTAACTTGCATTACTTTTGCTAGGAAAAACTTTGGTATGTTTACTGTATTTTAAATACAGGTTGTACTTTCATTTCTTTTTACATCAAGACTGCCTTCTGAAGAACCCAGAGGACAATGGATTTCTTTTATCAAATAGAAGTAAGTTTTAGGGTATTAAGAAGTATGCTCTGCTTTAATAAGTTTGTCTTACTAATTTAAATTGAATCAATATTAAGATCCAAGCAGGTCTATAAACAATAGAAGTTCTGTGCATTGAAGTTTCTCTTAAAACAAACTTGAAACTTTGTAGGTTACCCTCAAAAAAGTCTAAGTCATTATCAGCCTTAAAACAGAGGATGATACAGCCTGCTTTGATACTTTTCTGCTATGTTACTTACTACCCTGCTATCTCAGACAAAGGTCACTGAAAAGTAACAAGCTATAGTTTAAAGGATGTTTATTTTAAACAGTATTGTTAAGAGACTCTTCAGAAGAACTGACAGAACTTCATTTATCAAAGATTAATAAAATACCACTATTAAACACTAATGCCACGTTGAGAGATTCTTTTTGGTTCCATCAAGGAAGATCATACACGCACGTGTCTACTCTAGGATAACTGGTCTTTCTATGGTCTCAGAGAGCATCCAGTATATGTTATCTGGGAAAGAAAATAGAGTGGAAAGTCACGCAAACTGAAGAAAAGCTTCCCTAGCATTAACGTGTTGCCTTAGGCTCCTTTTGGGAGTTCTGATCTGATACAGATATCTACAGCTCTTTGCTATCTTTCAGAGCCATTAAAGTTGGATGTGCCCAACTGCTCTGGTTCCTCAAGCTGCAATTTTAGGAATCAGTAAAAAAGCTTCACTTTATCAGATAAAGCAGGTTAACCAACCCATCCTGCATGTTGCACACTACTATTCATCATTAAAATTCTGAACTTACTTTTGCTTCTTCTCTGTAGAAATGTCTTTTGCTTTCCATCACCAGCCAACAACTTAAAAGTTGATAATACACCAATCAAGAGAAGGAGACATTCCAAGATACAAAGCATTGTGACAGGGAAAAAGAAGCCATTTAAATGATATTTAACAAATACACTGCATTTCACTAAATATCCTGGAAAAATTATATCATGTGCCATCAACTTGCTAGCTCAAAGAGAAAGTGAAGTCTTTCCAAGAAGATTAAGTGGAAAGACACAAATCTCAGCTGAATTCAGCTGAAAACCTGAGAAACTGGTAGACAAAATTCAATCCTCATTTCAGGCAGCAAACACCCAGGTAATTCAAATATATGCAACTTGAAAACTATTGAGTATTCATGTTCCACTTCTTCTACAGCCTTAAAAGAGAGGAAAGTAAGGACTTCAATTTGACGCTAGAATATAATGACAGGATCAGAATGAAAGTCACAACAGGCTGTAAGAAGCAGACCCGCAGGTTTCTTTCCTTTAGTCAAAAGAATTAATTATTAATTATACTATTTATGAGCAAAACATATGAAGGTTACATTTTCAAGGCTACTACATTATCAGTATGAGACAACTTTCTTTATAAAGATACCAATATATGCTACCCCATTCACCAAAATTTTTGGAGAAAACAGCTCTTTTGAATTAAATGCCTAACTTTGAGAATTTAGTGAACTAATATATGAAACACAGTTTATTTACATTAAATTCCTAAGATAAGGGATTTGTTTAGCAATGTTACTTAAAAAATGTTTAAAGAATGGAGAATTGGTGGCTGACAAGCTAACACTTTTTGATCATGGAATTAATCTTATTTTAAAATTGTCTGATACAGTCCATACATGTAATTTGAGCATTTAATTTTCTTAAATATGAAGCTAAATTTACCCAAATTTAAATGCAGATATACATATAACATCACAGTTATCCTTGTGGTTGTCACCAAAACCTCAGCCTCTCTGAAGTAACGTTTTTACATCAACACATTAGCTTTATAGCACCTTGCAGGCATAACAACTACCTTAATCTCCCTTAAAATGAAGTGTTTCACAGCTAAACATTTTCCTTTTTTTTTTTTTAAAAAAAAATCTGGTGCAATACAGGAAACATCAACTTAATGTGGTTACTTTGAGTCAATGAAATGACTGAATACAAAATTTTAATTAAGTGTCTTAGAGCTAGAACAGTAATCCAAAACTCAAAGGAACATAGCAAAGAACTTTCTGCATAGTGTCTGTAAACTAATACGAAATACCAGTCAACATACTTTCCCTTTTAGCATTGAATTAATGAGGAAAAATTACAGAGTCAAAATTATGTGTAAAAACGTAATGGTCAAAGGACATAACATGCCGGACTTCATCTAAGAACTAAGAGCCGTCCTTTTGAGCTACATTAAAACTGGAGTAAAGGTTTTACTAAAAGCAAAAATCATTCAAGTAACCATAAAACATACTTACCAATATTTTTTTTTATTAGAGGCATATTAAGCATACATCAAAAAAATACAGGATGCAACTAGACAAAATAAGCTCACAAGCCTCAAAAAACAAATACTAATGAAAACAAAGACAGAACAATCAGGTATAAAATTTGCCCTACACAAAAATTTCTAGAGTCTCTAACAAAAGTCTACTGTGACAGCCTATGGCCACAGTCTTTGGTGGAATATTAGTATATCCTACACCATAAAAAAATAACTGCTTTCTACATGCTAGCATAAATAACAATGCTTAATGCCTGCAGAAAAGCTTTGAGATCTTTTATTTAAGGTTTTGCAGAATACCAAGCGTTACTCAAGATTCTTTACCCTGACCTTCAGTTTCTAATGCCTTCTGGCAGTAAAGCACCACAGAACATGAATTAACACCTATTGCCCAGGGTTGTTCTTTCTCTCTCTCCCTCCATTTCCAGGAAAAGAAAAGTGGACATGGTTTTGTTATAAAAATTTTCTTGTTTTAAATACATCACCCCATACTTAGAACTCAGTATGTGCTATGATTTGATCTGATTTTTTTTTCCTGGGTTTACTCATCCATTCTGTTAAAGAAAAACTGAACTGAGGTAAACCAAAGTTTCTTTCCCAAACTGCACAAGGCAAACTGGGACGGCTGCACTTGAGGAAGCTCCAAGTGACTGAACACTCACTGACCATAAGCTAATAATAACAACAGTTTTCCATTAAACGCAAATAATGAAGATAGCATACGTGTGGCATGTGATTTCCTTAATAATAAAAGTTATATAAACAACCTGAAATGATTATTCAAGCAAATATAGTAAATCTTTTGAGACGAGGGGAAATGAATTAACTTTAAGTTACTGGTTTTTGGTAAGGCAATGAAAACTTGAGGTAAGATGTCTTCCTAAGTACAAAAAGAGAGGTGGCACAGAATAAGAACTACTGACAGCTGGATGGGAAAAAAAAAAACTTTTAAATTACTCAGAAACAAACAAAAAAACTGAATTATGTGCAGTTATGATCAAATAACTCAAAATGCATTCAATGTAACTTGATCTTCTGGAGTGACTTCAGCCAAAAGTACTGATTTAACTTATATCTAGGAAAACTCCCAACTAACATAGAGATTAATCTTCATAATTATGCAGTCTCCTACAGTGTTTAGTCAGCAAATTAATTACTTCATATAGGAAAAACTGTAATGAATTTTAGTTTTTCTCCTTCACAAAAATATCATGTCCCTGTTTTCATGATACACCTTACTTGCCTATTTAAAGCTATCTGATGGTCTTGCTAGAACAATCTAGTTCTCTCACCTCTTCCTTTGGAAAGGCGACTAGATATTTGGGTGTTTTATACCTAACATGAACTTTTGTATAAGCATTCTCTACATGGTTTGAAACAAACAATGCTTTACATATTAAGTATCTGAGATATATATATACATCAGCCAAATATGCAGATTTTTCAATCTGAGTTTTATTTTCCAAGTTTTCTCAATAGTATGTGGCCAAATTGTTCCAAATTCTTATTATTAAAATGGTAAATGTTTTAAAAATTTAATTGCATAATAAAGAGACAAATGTGAGGAATTTACAAGCAAGTATACAACTGGTTCCAGTTGAACTTAATCTTTTCCAACACAACATATCAGAGCGTTATTCAAAATATAACATTTGCATGGAAGATCATCAATCAGATTAAAAATACTATAGAGGTTTCTCTGGGTTTAAATGCAGATGCATTAAGGAACTCCTTCAGTAACATAACACATCAAGTTCCATAGCTGATTAAGTCCTTTAAACTGTCCTCATTGTGATGCTGTATTTTATAATCTTTCATATGTACATGCCTGAAGACATCAGACTGGTTCATCATACCTCGAGTTAACGATTTCACTAAAATCTTTAAAGAACAAAAGAATACTGCAACTTATTGCTCTCAGCTTTTTCATGTGTCTTCTTATTTGAAGTTCTTAAAAGCGGCAGATCTTGAAGAGCTATGACTATGTAAACTGTTCCACTTTTCTTTTTAAAAGTCTTCTAAACCTGAATGGATGAAAATTAAGACGCAATTCAAAATTTAAGTCATATAACTCTAAAGAGTTTGAAGCAATTTTTGAGATGTTGAGATTGATGTGGTTTCTTTAGAGGCTCCAACAATAAGCTGGATGGTCTCTAAATTTTAATACTGCTGATTAGATTCATTTAGCAGCTGAGCCCAGTTAACCTAGGAGGACAAAGTAAACTTCAGTTGCATGACAATGGCCCAGAAAAATATCTCTATGTAATCTGGAAAAGTTAGCACATCTTACCACAATACACAGCTACAAAAATTATGTTTATGCATAGGCACTTGCTCATTTAATTCTCAAAAAAAACAAAACCAAAAACAAACCTCAAAAAACCCCAACCAAACAAAAAAACCCACATAAGTCTCAAATTCACAATTTAAAAATGAAATAGTTTTTGGGAACTGTCACTAAATCTTTTAAAAAAATGTGGGAAGACTATGCCCAAAGTTTCAACCTGAGCATAAAATTATGCACAAAGACAAAATTTTGTTGCAAATATTTACTCAAAAAGTAATAATTTACAGCAGTGCTTAAACAGCTGTTCAAAACATTTAACATTCATTAGAAACAAAACTGTAAGTCAAAAGCACATTCTGAATGTTTCAAATGGAGCAACAAAGCCATAAGAGCAAGCTACCATTAATCATATGCATTCCTACATCTAGCTGCTAACTAGAAGACAAAAAAAAAACAAACAAAAAAAACAAACCAAAACCAGCAGCCATCTTTCTGTACACAAATTAGACTACAAAACGTCCTGAAATTGAACTGTACAAATCTACTTTATATGCCCTTGTGTCCTTTTTGTAACAGTTAGCCAGTAGCAGCTGCAAAATGGCAGAATGCATGCCAGTTGGTGATTCCAGTTTGGGGTTTTCCTTCTTTTTGCTTAAAACAGTTTTTATATTAAACCGTACTTTGGTGTGACTTACAGACCATTCCTATGGGTCTACTGCTAAGAATAATTAAAACAATGGTAAAAGCCTAACAGCTACAGTACTTTCAGCAGTATGTTCTATTTTATACAATTATGTTTGATATTTCTGCACAGCCTGCACACTGAAAACCCCACAAATATATATTTTTATTGTAATAGTTCCACTTTCACTGAAAGTTTATTAAGGTAAGCTTACAGCCTGGCAGGATTACACCTGTACAGAGGTGCATAGATTCATATAATTCTGTTTACATGCTTTTACAGACAGGAATGTGACACCAAGTCCAAAGGGTTATGTTTACCCAAATTATCAGCAGACCAATAACCATCATTACAAGTGTGCTCCATTTCAGCATCAGAAGTGAATTCATACTGAATTCCACTGTTTAATGATATTCACACTGAAGGATTTAAAAAAATATTTTCTTGGCAAACAAATCACCTTATCCCAGGCTAGTTAACTATAAAAATTAGAATTTATTCCTCCTTTCAAATGTCAATCTAATAAGATATATCACATCCAAGAGGCAGGAAGATATATTTGAACATGTTACCTTTTGTAAATTTAGTTAATTCAGTTGTACATACACATACATGCTACCTTCATATGCAAAACTTCCCTTTAGTGTCTCTTTCTCTCCTCCCTCTCCCCAACCCCTTTTTTATTTTTAATAATCGGCATCAATGAGCACACTCATCAGGAATGGTCCACGGTGTTCCTACCATTGTTTATAACAAACAATAAAATTAACATAATTTCAGCTTGCTTCATTTTCATCTGTCTTGTTTACAGTTGTTTCCATTCTGTTGGGACTGCTTTCTTTAGAAGTCTCATCTGTTTGTTCAGAGAGTTGTCCAGCTTTCTTTGATGAAGGTGCAACATTACCTTTTTGAAGAATTTCAGTAGCTTCATGCTCTAGTACCTCTGATGGAGTCAAAGGCTCCAAATGAATACTGCCTTGTTCACTAATGTCTGAACTAACGGATTCAGGTTCATCTCTTTTTCTTAAGAACTGCTCAAAACTAACATCTTCACCCAATGTTAGTTTTAAGTCCCTTGCGTTCATTGCTGAAAGTGTAGTTTCATCCAAGCTATGTACTTTAGTCTGCTCATTCAAGGTAACATTATCTGAACTTTGGCAAGTTTTCAACTCACTTTCATCATGAATACATTTTTGTTTCTCATCTACTAATTGTTTGTTATTATCTGAATCACAACACGCTCCTTTCTCATGCAAAGAATTCTTTGAGCTGTTGTCAGGGAGTTCCAAATTAGGAACATTTTCTGTATTTGACAATGATGAGTTTTCTTCATTCTTTTCAACTGATGCAACATTTTTAGTTTGATTTCTATTGCATTCTTTTGTTTCATCTGAAGAGTCATGCTCCTGTTTGCTGAAAAAAACAAAACAAGTTATTTTTATAACAAAGGAAATAAAGCAACACATGGCTGTACTCTGCACAGTGACACTCAGAAAGTAGTATTGTAGATTTCCTATTCGGTATTTCTCACAAATTCTCATAGCAAGATGGGATGAATTCGATTAACAGCTGCATTTTTCTTACCTATTTACAAACGCAGCTTTGTACTTAGCAGTCAATTAGTACTCTTCAGTTCTTGCATTTCATCTCCAGAAAGGAAGGTTAAGTTGTTCCCTTTGTGTGACATATGGAATTTTTCAAAATACAATGTTAAGTTCCTCTACCTGCACAGCCTCTTTGACACAGATGCAGATACAACTACTTGGAAACTTTTGTTGATGATGTACAAGAAAAAGAAGCCAGTTCGTACCTTTATACGTCAAATTGACTCTGCAATGCTAATGAGAGTAAAGCGAGGAAAAAAGCTAACAGTTGGAAATCTAAATTAACTTAAATCTAAAATTTAGTTGAGCAACTACAAATTTGGATTCACCGAAAAAGTGAATCTGTGAAGTAGCATTTTCAGTCACTTTTCAGAGTAAAACGGTATGTTTATAAAAATGAAATATAGATCAGTACTGAATTATGCAAATATAAATGAGGATCTTACTGTATAATAAAATCTAAAATACAGCATATGAACTTTGTAGACAAACAGACTATTTAAACTTTGTATTATTTCAGTAAACCCATATGCATGCAATGCTTTAGGGTGACCGGGGCGGGGGGGGGGGAAATCAGAATACTCCAAAGACAGACTGAACTGTATACTTCAAATATCACCCGTACCCACAAAAATACAAAACATAGTCTGGTCATATGCTATATGCAATTTGCTCATATGTTCATATTCCAACAGTCAAAATCCTAAATACTTCATTTGTTATAGGAACACCAGCTTCTCCCATCCTTTCAATGACAGAGTTCAATTTTTGCTGTAAAGATATAAATTTGGTAAAAATTTAATATAATTTCTAACCCATTCAAAATTTTTCAGAATGAGAAGTAGCTCAAATTACCTAAAATGATGGTGACAGACAAAATAAGCAGGGGGGGAAGATGGAAGAACAACAGTTGGTCTGATTTCAGATATAAATTCTATATAGGAAGTGAAATTAGGAGCAAATAAGTCTCCCAAATTAACTTTTAAAATTTAAAACTTAAATTGAAAATAGTCTCTGAACAGTGACATGCAGACAAAAGATGTGAGAGAGATAATGTCACCAAGTATCTCATTAATCAAAATGCATTTGTACTTATTTCTTCAAATAGTTTTAAAAATGGTTTGAAGTAATTTTTGATTAAAACCACTTTATCATTATCTAAGCAACAGACAGTTCCAAGACTCTTAAAAGTAATAACCGATTTCCTGCTACTATGTTTTTATGATACATTTTCAAGCTGAAAGTCTAGACATGTTGTTCTACTGATCCAGGAACATAAACAATTCATGTGATTTGCCTATATGCTAAATGATATTGTGTTCTACAGAAAATGGTTATTCTGGAAGAGGTGCTACATACTACAAACTTTCAGAAGTATGTTTTCAAGTTTTACTGTCACTTAAATAAACTAATCCTAGAATATTCCATTTCCTAATTCGAATTTAAGTCAGAGGAATATTTTGAGTAGGGATAAGAGACTGCTGAAATATCCTTCAGTGGTAGTCACGGAGGTAGTCATAAGAATTTTTTAATCCTGTTACACCAATTTTTCATTCATAATAAGGAATTAACTTAAGAGACAGGCCAACCTCTTTACCAAATTACAAGCTATATTTGCTACTTGTGTCAAAAACAAAGTTTTTTTTCATTTTTTAGACTATCTAAACCAGTAAATGACATTCTCGAATATACAAACAAATTTTCTATCCAAGTTCTTCTCCTCTCTCTCAAACTTATAGAAAAAAGGGGAAAAAGGGTAATACTTGAGGGAAAAATCAAGACTAAGTTCCAGCACAAAAGCCAACACTCAGAACCACCTGTCAGCTGTGGCTGACATAACTGCTCTTGCCATAATTGTTCCTAATTACCTCATCTATTCCAGAGAAACACTTAAGCTATACAGAGCTGTATAAATGCTAGTAAATATTTAGAATTGTTTTCATACGAAAATCCAGTCAACTCTTTATGAAACCGTGTACATACATGACCTTTAGCTATTACTTTTCAACAAGCAGCTTCCGCGTGAGCTGTAGTGGCAGAGTTAACAAGCACAGTATTATGCTCTATATGCATAAGTTCTGAACACAGATATTAAAAAAAAAGAAAAAGAAAAAAAAAGGGTTTAAATAAAGGGATAACTAATGCCTCATTAGCACACACAGAGCAGTGTTTTCACACTGGAAGTCCCAGATGGATTACATATATGTACACACACACACGATTCACACCAAGAAACTCTTCAAAAGGACATATCAGCCCTTAACATATAAAAGGAATCCGTCACAATCTCCCTCACCTTCTAGTAACCAAAACCCGAGCTTCATCCAAACCCAGCCTCTCATTCTCACTCATTTTTGGCAAAACACAGGAAGGGAGGGAGAGGAAGTGAGGGGAAAAAAAAAAAAAACCACCATTCATTTCTCACGCAGCAACATGCCATCTCTCATCAGCATACCTTCCTGTGAGTCATTTATACCAATAAAACAGAGTATAAAAATAAAATTGAACAAGTTTTTGCACAACAATCACCATCACAAAAATAATTATCCACAAAGACAGTAATCTTTTAGATTGCTAAGCACAACAGTAAGTTCATTTAGATAGAACAGTTGTCCAATGAAATAATTTACCTCTGCCGAGAACTGCAGATGAATAAACAAAACCTAGCAATTGTGACGCACTAAAATCCCGCAATAAAAAGAAAAATCGTATAGGATTTCAAGAAATTGTTAGTAAGTCAGTAGCTGAAGAACAGCCTTCCGTTTAATATTAGGAATGAAATGTACTCTTACTACTCTATGTGCAAACAATACTGGTTACAGTGTAAGAAAACTAAAAATTCAAAAAGACCAGAAAATGTGAGAATTATAACTGTATTATATAGAAAGGAGGATTTCATTGAACAGTTCGAATGTAAAATCTGACTTCTGTTTAATGAAAACAATGAACCCATTTTCTAAAGCTAGACTAGACTATCAAATATGGGCTATACTAACAAACTAGCTGCCATATTGTCTATATGAATTCAGGTTTTAGAATAAGACTACTTCAAAGGAGTAGCATAAAACATAATTTTGAATCCAAGAGATGAGTCTACCAGGTGCAAACATACACCCATCCCAAGCTACAGAAGCCTAGAAATTAAAGGGATTTTTTTTCTTTTTCTCATTGTATAGAAAATTAAGATTTGAGTGCCAAGTGAGGCTGAGGGAAGCTAGGCTCTGAGTATTGGTTCGTTTTAAAATCCTACTACCTCAAATTTTTTTGCTGCTCTTTGCTACACATATTCACTTAACTTCAGAGTATTTTATTATTTTATATTGGTATTTTATATTAAGATTTTAAAAATCATTCAGGGAAAAATTCTACAGCAAGAAAGAAAAAATCATACAACTTCAGAACAGAACTATAAACAAGTGACATTTACACATCTGCATACAGAGTAATTGCAAAGTATGTGCAAACACACCTTCAGTCTGTGGAAAAGTATTTCCAGGTAACAAAACCCATATTACAGCTGCATTTACATTAACCGTTTGGTGTGAAACACCACCATGGTTTTGAGGCACATTCCTTGATTGTTCCCACAGACTTGTTTGGTTTACAGAGCAGTCCTGGAGTATGCAAACTAGATTTCTTTTTGAGGAAAATGAACTGGAAGCTCTGATCCACAAGTGCTCCAACTCCTAACAGAGCTGGATCCTCAAGAGTCCAAACCAACCACAGATGTTTCACACAGCTCTGAATATGTGCACAGTATGGGCATTCTGTCCAGGGACTACAAGTCTGGTCTAAAATAACACCTCCGAACCACAGTGCAGTGAAGATGCAGGATTCTCAGAATCAACTGCTTTCATCTACTGATCTGCTCCTGCAGCACTAATTACTTGCTAATATCAACATAATTATCTTGGCTTAATAACAGAGAAAAGTGTTTGAGGACTGAGAATCTCTGGTGCTAGAGCTACAATACTCCAGATGTCTGTCTTAAAGCCCAGTTTAAGTGAAAGTAAAATTTCAAATATGACTAGAACAAAGAGAGATAAAGCAGAAGCTTTTCTAAGAAGAAAAGTAACCTACAGAGAGACTCTGAAAGCAGCTTGCTTTTTTTTTTAAAGGCACTATAAATGCATATACAACAAATAACTACAATTATGTTTTGACTAAGCTTTTAAAGGTTAAATTTGCACCAACAATTGTGAAAGATCACTAACTGTAATAAGACATTTCAGGCTGTGGGATCTGGAGTAATAATTTAGATTAATTATATGAAGTATAAGTCTGCCCACAATACGTGCCAAAAGAAATGCTAAGATTTCAGTTCTTTCCCCAGACTGATATAAAAAATTCCACAATTTTGCATATTTTTTTTAAGTGTAGAGCTATAATTGTTAGTTACCCAACAATTTCACATATCTGCTCTGCTAAGAATTTGGTTGAGTATGCTTTCCACAAATGACACAGATTTTTAAAAACCTAAATGAATATCCAAGAATTAACATTTTATACTGTATTTTAAAATTGTTTCCCAATTGCCCCAGTGATACTGTTAACTCATAAGCAATATTATTAAAAAAATGCTTCTTTTAACAATTTGTACAATTTATTTAATGTCTTATGAATCTTGACTGATTTGCAGTTTAAGCATTACTAAGAAAGTGTTTTGACACTTGGAACCTAAATTCTGCATGTCTTTTTGAGTAAGTACATGACAACCACCATACAAAATTTTCTATCATAGAAAATACATTATGAAAATACTAATTAAATACTTTTGCCCAATTACCTGCGAAATATCACAGCATCTGTTATTTTATGTACCTGATTTCAAGATGCAGCTGATCATTGTATTTACCTTTCAAAAGTTGGTGTTTCTGTTTTTCCTTCAGATATACTAGGTCTTGAAATTTTCTGTAATAATTAATGATATTTCTTTTATTTTACGTTCATGAGCAACTGATTACAATATAAAGTTGTAGAAATAATTTCACACTGACATTCCAATAGATCTGCTATGTAGCAGAGATTGAGCATGGATCTTAGTACAGATGTTTGCAAATAGTCTTTCAAGTTAAAAAAAAAAAGACAAACAAACAGAAAACCACCAAAAAACCCAGAAACAAAGCAAAACTTTAAAGCAACTTTTGTAGCCTTTTTTGTATACATAATTTTAATTATGCCTTATTGAATAGGATGCAAACTAAGTCTGAACAGCTTTTTATTTGGAGGGGGAAAAAAAATCTGAACTAAACTTGTGTTTTGCTAGGAAAAAAAAAGCCAAAAAAAGCAAAGGAAAAGCAAGAAAGACAAAGTTGAGGTGAGTATATTTTCTAAGCATTACACAGTGTTTTAGCCCTACAGATGCTATTACATTAAGTCTAAGGAAGATTCTTAACAAAGTGCCTGTCACAGAAGAAACTTTTGAGTCTTTTAAAATCTACCCAATGAAATAACTTTTTAACTCTAAACATGAACAAAGGCAATTTTTCCCCCCCATTTTTAGAACAGCAGAAAAGCAAGTGACTGAAAACTGCCCTTTGGAAACAGCCACACCAGCCTTCTAAAAGCATCTCCTATACTACAGGGCATCTTGCCCATATAATCTTATCCTCAGTTAGGAAATTGTAAGTGCCTAAGTGACAAAATTAAGAAATTAAACTTTTTTCCATCTGAACACAACTGTAAGTTAATTTTGGTTTTAAAATAGAAAAGGTCACTGTACATAGAGAAAGACGAACATTTTAAATGATTATTTGTATCGCAACCTCTTAAATATTTAAAATTATGTAAACAACGTTACATACTTTTAGCATAGTATTTTTTTCTCCACAGAGGTGGTATATTTTGTTTCAATGAGGCCAAATTATGCAGCAAGTATTTTAAAATTGTATGATAATGATAAGCTTATTCTACCTTCTAAAATATCCTTTGTTATACTTCTAACATACTTTGTTATATTTCTGTCATACAAAACCCATACACATATGACCCATGCTAAGAAACACTTTCCAATTTAAAATTACTGCACTCTACTTCCTGCTACAGAACCTCCTTCCCTATCCACCATCCTCCACTGCCCTGGCTGACCACACTCCCCGCTGGGAACTATCAGAAAAGGAAGATTTCCTGACTTATCTGAGTTTTACATGCTACGTTTTTACTGATTCATCAATTTATATTTTTGGTGCTTCAGCACCCTAGGGGCCTGTCCTTTGACCTCCTGCTGTGTATTTCAACAAACAGCCAAAATGTCAAGCATCTGGCTGCTGTGAAATAATGGCCATTCCACGGCACCTCGGAAAAAACAACCAGAGTTTCCACATGGCCCAGACCACACTGAACGGCAGCTCGCTGTTCTGAAAGGTCTTGGTTCAGATATCCTGTAAGCTCAGACAGCTAACACCAAAGTAGTCTATTCTGTCTGTATTCTCCATCTTATCAAACTGTAAGGGCTAGGGTGTGTGAATTCATGTTTTTTTGTTTGTTTTGTTTGGGTTTGGGGGAGGGGGATGTTACATTTTTTGTTTTGTTTTTAAATGAAAGCCAATATTATGGAACACAATTTTGTGGAGCAAAAAATGCAAATTCCACATCTTCTGTAATGCTGAAACACAACATGGGATAAAAAAAAAAAAAAGAAAAACTAAGAGAAAACACACCTGAAGTGATGAAAAGAAAAGGTGTTAGTGTGTATGCTTGAGAATCTTGCCTAATGCTGCTGAATGAAGTGTCTTCTCACATTTCTACAAAATCATTGCTTCTGTTAAAGAAACTCACCAACCCCTTTGTGTTTTGGAAAGTAGGCAAGCAGTGTTACAAGAAAAATCTTTACTAGGTCTGAAGACTTCTCTCACTCTCTTACTGGCTGGGATTTCTGTAACAGATTGCCCTTTTTGAAGGGCAACAGAAAGACAACTTCTTACAGAAGAAAATTCTGTAAAATCAGAATCCAAAGATGATAGTTTTGAAAAAAGTTAAGCAAATGTACTGTGAGATCATTTAGCTTCCTGCTAGGCAGAAAGCAGGAGAAAATTTGTACACATGCCTAGAAAAAAAAATAATTCAGGCCTGAAGAGGCATTTCCAAAGATTTTCTGAACACCATGACCCAATATTATATGTACAGTTAAAAAAGAATTGTCTTGGATCTTCAAACTAGTTATGAAGTTCAGAGATATTGTTAGACTGCGTGGAGAAAAGAAAAGACATTACCTCCAACTTAGCTTCCCTCTCTCTAATGGAGATTTCGGTCTTTAACCTAGTGGATAATGAATTAAAATTCAATGTTTTAAAATACTGTACAGTTAAAATAGAGATAAGGATGAAGGTACTTACTGTAAGAAAGCAACTTGGTAATCTGAAATCAATTTTTAAAGTTGGTACTTATTTTGAGCTTAAACGTACTTCAGAGTTCCAGAACAGCATTTCAGAATTTTAAAATGTTTTATTGGGTATACAGAAATTATAAGATAAACTTTTTTCATGTAACCTGTTCCAGTTATCTCACCTCAGGAAACCCAGGAAGCAACAGTCTTAAGACAGTTAGCAATACTTCTATTCTAGCGCTTACTGCAATTCTACATGAGGAATAATCTCCTCACCCTAAAGACCTTAAAAGGCCTTTTAAAACCATGACTGAAGTATTTAACATCTGAAATGATAAATTTGCTGAAATGCACTTTTTAGAAGTGCATAAAGCTACATTATAACCCAACAAAAACATTCTGCAAAACAAGCTCAGTTTTCTTTTAATTGTCTACCATAGCCCAGAACACAACTGTAGTTTACTTTAGGGCAACTGTAAAACATTGCAGCTGACCTCCAACTACTATTTGGAGGAGATACTTCACTCAAAATACGTTCACAGCACAGTCCATATATTAGAGGAGCTATAAATTATTTAAATTTATTGACTTTTAAAATCACATTAATTAAACAGCTTATCACAACATCACTAAAATTGATTTTCTGTGTTTATAAAAGAAAAAGCTATCGCAGAGATAGCAAGAAGTCCGTCTCCTACAAAACCTTAAGTCATCAGTTCTAATATAAAAATCTAACGTTTCAAAGGTTTCCTATAAAAAAAGAAAAACTGAAGAAAACCTTCAAAACTGCTTATGCCTGTATCATCTTTGTTTATGTTGCATTAAAGGCAAATCTAATCTGCTGAAGTATGGTGCTGCCTCTGTTATGTTTAATTAATGTTATTAATCATAAATTAAATTATTCACGACCTCAGTGAGTCTTAATGGCTGTCTACAAGGTAACAAATACTTGACAGGAGAAACAGCTTTATCAACTTAAATTTTATGAAAAATGTATACTAATATTAGATTGATATCTACCACATGTATTTTCCTAATTTAATCCAAGAAAGCAATGCTGAACCCAGACCTTTTAAAGAATTTTAGTACATACTTTCAGCACACCATAAACACCTTCTAACACTAATATCCTAGCCGGTAACCAACAACTTGGACTGTAGTGTAAACAACCACTTCCAACTATTTTAATTATTACATCTTAATTTGCAATAAAAGATGGCAAAAATAACTACAAAAAATGATTGTTTTACAATAACATTGCTATGATAGCACTGTAAGAATGCTCATCTAATTAACAGTAAGAATGATCTAACACCAAATATTTAGCTTAGCTTCACTGCTTTAATGATTTCTATATAAGAACTTACACAAATATGTTGGAAATAGTAATTTGTCTAAAAACAGTCACTCTTGAAAGAGGAGAACAATTTAGACACAAATAAATCAGATATTCTATATCCAAGGACAAAACATAGTGTTGTTCTTGTCTGAATAAATGTAAGTTTTACCACCAAAATAAATGGGTATGAATTGCATCCAATACCTGTAGATTGTTTTAAAAACATTATAAATGTTATTTTACATCATCAAATTCTGCCAGTTTTCTATGGTCGTGTTTTATAGCTTATAAAACAGATTCAAACTGGCTAGTTTATGCTGTTTTGGAAGTGAACAGGGTTTATAATATTTTGTGATAACCACATCTTTGTTAATATGGTTTACCTTGGATTCCTGACACATATTCTCAACCTTAATTCTGTTTAAGAATAGGTTTTAGAAAGTAATTCCTTCTAATTTGTAATTAGCAGAAGTTTCATAAATGGATACTAAACCATAGAAGACTATCACCTTGTGATATTCCCAACACTTTTATGAGAGAAGAAATCTTAAATCCCATAGTTCTCAAACAGCAACAAAGGCAACGTACTTTCTTACATCTGTGGAGCTACAGTGCTTCTGGGAAGAACATTATGAAAATAAAACCAAGATCATGACCATCTCCAGTAAGTACAGCCTGCTGGGTCCACAATTTTGAAACCTCTCTAGAACTCTCCAAAGATTCTTTATTCTACATAAAAATAAACTTCTAGTTAAGAACAATGAAAAAATGCCTCTTCATTGTCAATCCCTTAAAAAAAAGGCCCCCAAAATGTAGCAGCTGAGCACAAAATTTCAGATTGATTGAGATACTCAATAGAATGGATTGGCCACAAACCCAAAGAGACTCAGATTAAAAGCCAGAGAAGTAAGAACATTAATTTAGACACCTTAAAGTCTAAATTCAGGTTGATCTGAAACTTTATTTGATACATGAGGAGTCACCTAGGACTAATGGAAGAGATTTGGAGTCAATGAAACAAGTAGACACTAAAATGCACAGTCTAAGCATGGATGGGAGTACACTCATTTCTGAAATTCATACCGTCTCATTGCTTCTCCTCCTCTCACATAGTAAAATTATGTATATTTGCACACACACAAAAAGGTCAAATCATGAGCAACTGTCTTCCCAGCAATCTGTCATGTTTTCTTACAACCAAAGAATTACTCCCACAGCTTCTTTGCATAAGCAGTACTGAAACTCAGCTGGAATCTTTTGCCAAACATCCCTTTTTTGTCCACTCCTAACCAAAAGCAACCTTTTCTAGGATGACTGTAGCGTCAAGAATTTCTAGAAAACAACTTTATGTTATTTAAGTGGCTCAAGGTACCTTCCAGCCACTCAACTGAACCATACCCAGCATTATAAATATAAATCTATTTTACAACCAAAAGAATGAAGAGGTCTTTTTTTTGTTGTTTTGTTTTTGGTTTTTGGTTTGTTTGGTTTTTGTGGTGTGTGGTTTTGTTTTGTTTTGTGTGTGGTGTGGTTTGTTTGGTGTTTTGGGTTTGTTTTGTTTTGTTTTTTAAGAACACCAGCTTTTAGCAGAAATTCCCCATTTTGAAAAATATAACTCTAAGTAGAGCTGATGATTCATAAAGCACAATTGTCCCCCAAATATGAGCATTGTATGAGCATTTACTGGGAAGGTACAAGTGAATGCATAACTAGAGAAAAGAAAAAGCTGCTTTTAAGCTATGGTTAAAAGCTACTGTTAACGACTGAAAGGAAAGGAAAAATGGTGACACTCATGTTACTTGACACTCTCCAGTTTCTCACCTGTAAAATGGGGTTAGCAGTAAAGACAGCTACATAATAACTATTATTATTATGAGTAGTAAAGTGTTATTATACACAAAGCTGCAGTTGCAAACATTTAACAGAAACAAACATTTACTTTTTTGTCAGAAAGACTTTCAAAACAGAGGTAATTCAGAATTTGCTAATCAAGTAAGGTTGCCCTGCAACTACATGTCTTTTAAGAGCCCATAATGCAGTGACACTCAACGTCCTAAAAATAACAAAAAAGAGACAGGTTAAGGTACATACAAATGAAATCTTAATTCTTCGACCATAAGCTAAACTGGTTATACTATGCATATTCATGCTCTGTCCTTGCAGATGTGGTGCAATATGTTGCATTACTTGGTGGTAGTTGTTGGGACCGTCAGGGATAGTTAATATCGACTCAGGCAGGTTTACTTGCATGGTTTAGTACTGGTTTTATGTTACGAGTTTTCCACAAGTAACTCTTCTGAGATCCTCACACAAATGGAAACTGGATGCCATGATGCCAATTGTTTCTACATGAACTATTTACACAAAGCTGGCAAATCCGAATGTGGCTTACAGGTGTGTTAACTGCAAGTCTGAAACTTAAAAAAATTTCTGTAGCAAGGCTGTAAAAGAACGAAATGATAATATTCCAAATGAGCATTCAAAAGAGGTATAATTCACATAACTTCAAATCGAAGTGTCACTAGTGTAATTTCTGGGAAATTCTTAGAGAACATTTCTGAAAGCCACGAAAATCTGCAATCATATTCCAGTTTTGTTGTTGCTGGAAACCTGAACGAAAGTGAAATATCACAGATTCAACTTCCTCTGAAATGCAACAGCACGTTCACAATGAAAACACAAACCCACTATGCTTTTTTGAATGCTGCTGTGTTAAAACAGAAATAAGTCCTGCAAGAAAAACCTGTAGTAGGTAACTGATGCTTGAAGTTGAACAGCAGCATTCAAGATGGAACATTAGCTTCTGTCAGAAGAAAAAAAAGTGGCAAAAAGAACGAGACTTTAGAGTACTGAGTAAGCGTGCAGATGCTCAATCAGAAAATATGCATAAGAGACAATGGATGACAGGATCCTTGCTACTATTAGCAATACCACAGGGGTTGCAGAAGCTCACTATCACCAAAACTGTTACTGTTTGAATACTAAAAGTGAAGAGGACAAAAATACCAGTAAAAATGGATTAATCTCAGCAAATTTGATTATGCAGAAAAAGAAAGTGCTGCAAATCAAGAACAACTTGCATTCATCAGAAATAATCTCTTATAACTAGAAGGTTATAACAGTGACTGATCTCAGAGTAAGAGTAGCTCTATCTATTAGGTTGCTCGGAAGCTAGTAAATCAGAGATTCAACAAAGACACATATCCACTGTAAGCAGGAGGTTGAGTTTGGAGGAACACTAGTTGTTCATCATGACAAAAGGAAAACTCATCATACATCCAGACAACCTGTTGATGGATAAACTTGCCATAGATAATCTAGAACTAAAGATGAAGTCAGAAGCAGTGAAATCAAAAGCAGCAGATGTCTCAGCAGCTTCAGTAGAGCATCCTTGAAGATGAGAGATGATATCAAAAGAACGAGGTGTGAATGAACTGTGGCTGCTCCACCCTCAGAATCGAGGCTTAATAAATGTATCTGCTTCCACCACATGCTTTCCTCCTACAGTATTTAGGAGAAAAAGAAGCTTAGCTACCAGAGCAAAGCAGCTAATAAATTCCTTTGGCCAAGATTCAGTTTATGCAGTTACATGCGACAGAAGTCATTCAAAGCATATTTTGCCACTATATACTCTAAAGTCACTGGCAGACAAAAATGCAACTTGCTTCAATATTAAATAGATCAGGACTTGTATGTTTTAGTGAACACCCAGAGAGAATGACAAAGCCCTTTAGTTTCAGAAGCTAGAATCAAGTTCAGAACAAAATGGGCTTTGATGTCAACACATGTATGTCATCATTTATACACTACTCTAGCTTGGGATGGTATCAATAGACTTGAGCAGCAAAGAAACACTGCAAATGAGCAGCAAAGAAACACTGCATCACATAAGTGAAACTCCTGGTAAGCCTCTCTTCAAAGGAGTATAGCCCCCAAAAAGCTGCAAGCCAATGCTGCAAAGCAGAGAACGTTATCACAGAAGGGCCTTTGCCAGACTACAAAATTGGGAGTAAAGACCAGACCTGCTGCCTAAAAGATGCAAGAAGAGAATACCACAGCTTCAACGTATGAAGAAAAAGGAAAAGGTCTGGTCAGATCCTTGTTCGCTTACATACCAAAATAATCCCAAGCTGGACTGGGTTCAATTTTCTGGTCCACAATGATGTATCAGTGAGCCAAGGCAGTATAGGATACCTGCTCACTTTCAACTCCCCTGCAACAAAAATGTCTGCTGTCAGTTCATTTAAAAATATGTTAATTGTTGCGCAAAGCAGAGAGTTGAGCATTAGAAGAGTACTGGCATACTTATTAAGCCTTATTCCCTCAGCACAAGGTGGATCACTAAACAAACAAGGCAACTTTACGTAGAGCAACAATTTAAAAAGCAATTCCTGCTGGAACATCTCCAGCTAGGTTATCTGTATTACTAATGGCAGGATTCTGGTCCAAAGACAGTCTCATCAACACTACACAGAGCTCACAGAACATGTCTGGTCATTAGCATTAAAGATGAGTTTTACAACGCATACAGACAGTCTGATATATAATAAAAGACAGCAAAAGATACCATCTGAGAGATGCAAGAGAAGATCCAAAAGCGTTCAAGATTGTAACTATGAGTCATTGTTTCCGACGATGAAGTGATTCTGAAGAGCCCCATAAACAAGTCATACCTCATTGAATTATAGATCAAAGAATGGGAAGAAACATTCATAGATCATTGAGAAACTACACAGCAAAAGTTATGAATATTGTCTGCAAGTTCCTCTTCTTCCAAAGCAAACCACAGAGTACCATGAAGAACCATCCCGCAAAAAGATGAACATTTTTGTGTGTACTCTGTACTGCAAATAACGAATTAAAAAATTTGCTACACAGGTATATTCATGCTCTTAGGATTAACAATTCTTGTCCAAAGTATAAGAGAATTAGTATACAGAATAGGACAAGATTTACTGAAATTAACAAAGTCTTGAGCATGACAGTTTCAAAAAGCGCCATCACAGATTATATCACCCCATGTAGTACCAGTAACTAATCTTATGCCAACATCAGAGTTCTCAAAAATAATGGCTATCTGCATCTGTCGTAATATAACAGCTTGCAGAAACAAACCTGCACATATTCTTGACTCTACCTCCAATCTTTTCAGTGCTCACCCATCTGTTTCCGAGTAATACATACTTTGTATATCCAACATTCTTAAATATTTTCATATGACACCTCTGTAATATATTCAAGACAGCAAGATCCTTGTGCAGTACTAACAACAGCCTGCCACAACTGTACCTCTTTCCCCACCGTTCAATACATCTATAACCTTTCCTTACACCTAATGCCAGTTCCAAGTAGAAAAGCTAAGATTATATCACAGCTCAACACTTTATTTTTCCATTGTTGGAGTTTCACTGAAATCTAAACTGTTAAAGGACGCAAGCTACCCTCGATTAATTAAGGGAATATAGCTCACCCTCCTAGATGACTCTTTCCAGTGTTTTGTCCAATTTCAATATTCTGTGCTCCAAAATCAGAAATTTCATTTTTCAAATGGCTTTTTGAAATGCTTTCCCAAATTAACTTCCTTCCCCTGTTCATTCCTGCCAGAGTATTTTCAATTCTTTTTAATAATGTCTATTAGTCATCCCATCAGACCACCAGTTTTATTCAACTGCATCACATGCTAAACAGTTACTAGCAGAGGTTTGAAGTTTATAGCATATATTTTGCTCTACTATTACTCATAGCCAAAAATAAGTATTTCCATGTTTGGATCAGATGACAGATTATTCCAGTATCCCCTCTTACTGGCCACTTTATAGAAACTAAGAAAGAAAATACTTAATAGTTATGAATAACCTATTGGGGATATTTCTAACACCTAGTGAAGGCTGATGTATGCTTAGAGGCCTAAGAACTTCACGCTCTGTTGGAAGAGTTCTCATCATGCATGAGAATATGTAATCCCTTTTAGAATCCTCCTATAGGCTAGATGGACTCAATGACACCTTGTTGTTAAATCAGGATTAAACTATTTTCTTCCATCTTTTAAAATATCTTTCTTTGCAGTCTAATGGACATTTTTGTTCCTGCGTTCCAAAACGGTTTACAGAGAACTCAAATGTTTGATTCAACTGACACAACTCCGAACCTTCAATTAAGGCATAAGTAGGCTCACAACCTACATTGTAAAGCCTCAGGTATTGTTCCAGAATAATTGGGAACAGCTTGGCAGGTCTGATTCTTCTAAAAAAACTCCAAGCAAACCCTGCAACACAATCTCCACAATACTGCAGGTTCTTTTTCAAATCCTTAAAAAACCTGAAAGCCAAAATCCTCATATTCATTTTTCTTTGAAAGTCAGAATTAAAAAGTTAATACAGAACAGTACATCTTTGTCATATAAATAACATAATTTTGAAAATAATTTGTAAAGATTTATAAAAGATTAAGACTGAATTTGTCCTACTTCAATAAAGGTAACTTTTTAAAAAATTCATATTAATATTACGTAAAGAACATAAAACGCTCATTTAATAAAGCTAGTATTAAAAGCAAGTTGAAGTAACAGTCTCACTATGTCTAGACTTAGAAGTCAGGATTGAGAAGTTCTAATACTGCAAGAATTATTTATGTGTCTCTGGCAAAACTGAACAAAAACTTGGTTTTGATTTTGGCTGCAGTAGGTAATCATTTTACCTCCCCATTCATGTAATTGTGGACATGGCAAGAGCAAAAAGCACTAGTAAAGTAAGGGTCTATGTTCATCCATACATTTCAAATTCTATGAAATTCAAGAGACCCAAGTTCAAAGTGCAAATTTTGGCCATCTGTCACTAAACTAATAGAAATAAACATTGAGCAGTAAAACAAAACTTACTCAGATACTTGTTCAGCAGTTGGGATATCTACAGAAACTGAAAATAAAAATAAAGGATTTAATTAAAAATATTTTAAAATGTGGAAATACAGAAGTACTCACTTTCAAATCCAAGTACACAGAAATAATGACAATGCAACTGAAAAAAGGACTGCAATAACACAGACACATCCACATGTAAGTATTTATATATGTATACTCTGTAAAAAAGACACTACATGTACTCACCTTTCTCTATAATAACTTGACACGTATGAGTATGGCTTTCACTTAGATGGGTGGCCATGCTATCTAAGCCAGAAACATCAGTCAGGAAATCACAGTTAAGACATACTACAGTCACACCTCTAGAGAAGAGAAAGTAAGAAGGAAGTATAAATACAACATGCTTGTGAAAACAGTTTTCTTAACTTACAGCAACTGGACAGACTATAAAAAAATAAATAACATTTCCTGCAACTTTAGATGAGATGACTCACAAAAACATGTTCTTACTTTTTATACTGCAACTAGCACCTGGAAATCCCAGTCAATGACCAGGACATCTCCATGCTGGATGTAGTACAAAGAACACCACTTTAGACAGAATTTATCTATAAAGCATGAGTTTCTCAGTTTTGATTTGGGTTTTTTTGTTTCCCTCCCTGCCTCCATTTTGCACATTATGAATAATTGGAAAATAAAGAAATAGAAATATTTTTAAAATATTTTAAAAACTCAGGGTTAAGAAAGAAGATGATAATAATAAATAATAAAATAAATGTGGACAACTAACAAATATTTGTCACTGAACAGAACACTGCTAGTGGAAGAGCTAATGTTTTTACTTCCCTGCTCTTTCTAAATTGTGGAAGCCTAGAAATTCAAGAGGCTCCAATCTCATTTAACTAATAAGTTCACTATCAGAAAGTAAAAACATAATGATCTGGAACTGAAAAAAGCTGAATTACCGTAGCTCTTCTGAATGCTTCTTATAGATCCAAAATCTTTTACTTGGACGAGCACTGTGAAAACTAAATATAAGAAAACATTACCACTTAGACTGGTTTTCTTGAGTACATTACTCCACATATCCCCAACACTGTACATGGTACTGCAATTTGCTTATGACAAGGCATGAAAATAGAAGGCTCAATTACTGACCTGCATTAGTCTAAAACATTAAATTGCTGAAAGCTCACAGGCTTGTGAATCTCAGCTCTAGTTTAAAACACTGGCTCTCTTGCAAATAACGAGTTTGGGAGGGGCAAGGCTTAAATTCATCGGCACAGTCCTGCAAGAACGTAGTTACATTGCTTCCATCAGCAGTTTAGCTCTTGAAGTACCATGGCTGTAGCTATATAGTGCTCCACAAAAGAAGTGAAGCTTTGCTGAACTCACATTTCCTAAAGAGATGGCTTTAAATGAGATAAAACACATTTTCAGACAACATGTAAGTTCTCTCATATGCAGGTTAAGTATGTGCCAACACTGTACTCCCAATATGAAACAAAAAGCGAGCAGCTGAGTACAGGAGCTGCTACTGCAGAAACACCCTCCCTCTAACAGCCTTCCTCCTCACCATCCCTTGTTCCTTACACTTGACAAAAAAGATGATGATAGGTGCTGCAAGGGGTCGAAGCAGGGGGAGCATTAGTGCATCAACGAGACAAAGGACAAAAGACTGGCTATTTTACTGCATGGTTGAATTTGACAATGCCCAGAACATGGGCAACAGTAGGAACAGTTTACCTTAGATCCCCCTCTCCCCTTCTGGAGTAAACTTTCTCTTGTACAATCAGAATTAATTTTTATTATTTTTTTAAGCATGTAACCAATAGGTTATATGCATAAAAGCATGTAAACTATTTCAGCCTAGGACTTACGTGAGCATTGAAATTAGTATGAACAGGTCAACATATAAAATACATACAAAAACTTTTAAAGACTTGGGTCACAAATTCAAGAATTCTAGCATTCAGAAATGCCAAGGCATTTTATACATACGTGTATTTGAAAAAGACAACTGCGTTCTGTATTTTTCCACAATACATTTGGCTTGTTCAGGACACAGGATTAACAAGTAGGTTTTCAAAATTTTGTTTTACCGTCACTGCTACCTGATTTGTGTCTAATTATTGCATAGTATAACTCTATTGCTCTGAAAACTAACGCATTTGTTTTCTTAACAGGCTTTTTTACAGCCGTCATCACTAATACCCTACACTGCCCCACAATCAGTGGCAAACCTCCTGCAAAATGAGATGGTATTTTTACAGATGATGAGAAGTAGCGTAAGAAAAAGTATCCACTTGAGTATGCTACTTGAGACATCCTTTACATGGTATTCTGAGCACAGATTTCATTAACAATAGCTGTGGCTGTATGCATTCAGCACTTGTAAAATCAGATGAGGTATTCAATCTGAAACCCAGAGAACACGCAACAGTTAGTCATTGTTAAGCCTGGCTGAAATGATTACAGAAGATCCCATAGAAACTCTGAAGCAAAGATAGAATACTGCCTGAACCGCTGGATTTTTAAGGCAAAACAAGAACATGGGGTTTAGGTCCTCATTACAAAGTAAAAATCCAACCTTACTCATTTCCCTGCCAGTCCTATGACCCAGTTCAAAATTCAGCTAACAGAAATACTTAACACACCTTATATGAATTTAGGAAGTATTTGATAACCCAATAAAATTTTGAAGAGTTCTTACCTCATCATGTGATTCACATAAGCTTTGCTACAGCTAGTGTTGTATCTGCATAAGCTACAGTGGACATAAGCAGGAAAATGGCTTGCAAAATCTTTTATTTCTGAGTAACACTCAATGC
Organism: Calonectris borealis; assembly: GCF_964195595.1. Lineage (NCBI taxonomy): Eukaryota > Metazoa > Chordata > Aves > Procellariiformes > Procellariidae > Calonectris > Calonectris borealis. The sequence goes on from NC_134322.1 coordinate 15,622,969, forward strand.
ATTTGTGAGCTCCCAAACGATACCTAACAGTAATACAAAAAAGTTAATAGTTAATATCAACACTTTAAGACAAGATAACTATTTCGAGCTTTTTGCTATAAGTCAGTAGCAAGCTTGCCTACATTAGGGAAAAGAGGAGGAACTTAAAAATGTATCAGTTAAATACTTATTATAGGTTATGTTAGCATACATGAAGAAAACTTTGGGTTTTTTTGAATTACACTGTCATTATGACCTTAATAAAAAAGTGAAAGTTAATGTAACCATCTATTATTGGCCACTCCTGGAAACAAAATACTGCAGTAGATGAGAACCTCCAACTTCAGCTGCTGCTGTTTCTTTATGTACTTGAGAAGGACTTCAAAGAAATGCTTCATCCACGACGATACACAGAAAAAGCCTTTGGTTCTCCTGTCACCCCTGATATTCCCCACAAGTTCTGAAATATGTACAAAGCAAGAATGTAATCCTATTCTTCCCCTATTTTGCCAGCCATTTTTGAATGTCTCAGAGCGCTACACACTGTGAGTGTTAGCACCTTATTGGAAGAGAGACATCTACAACCTTTGACAAAGAAAATTGCTAACTCATCTTAGCCAATGAAATTATATTATAGTCCATAAAACACCCATTAAATTATTAATATAAGAACAGCAAAACCCAGTAAATTGTAAATATAAAGACAGCATTCTTCCAACAGTTTACTTTTACTTTCTTGATTTTTTTTTTGGTAGCTCCCCAAATCAAGGTATCCTCTAGACAGACAATACTTAACCTTTTAAATAACAGGTTCAAATAAAACCCTTAAAAAACTGGAGGAGGAAAATACTTTTCCCTCCATAAGAAAACTTGCAAAGAACACCCAGGCAGATGTATTCCCCTCTATAGGTCACTTTTAAACATAAATCTGCCTAATGAGTCAGTATTTCAAGAGTCTGTGGCTCTGTGCAGAGAAAAATTCTAAATTTAGAACAGAAAAGTTTCCAGAACATCTGTTCTCCCATCATAAAATAGTCTACCACCAACAAAATTGGCAAATGAAAATTCAGAATTATAATCACAGTACCAGTCTGTGGAAAGCTTATGTGACTGCTTTTTCTGCAAAACTGAAGTGTCAAATCTTCTGTATTGCAGTATTAGACGTTATCAAAAGGTAATTAAGTGATCAGTTATTTATATTCAAAGTATACCTTAAAGATATTTCTAATGCTAATATTTTACCTTAGATTATGCAATGCTGTATTTGTAACTTCTTTTTTTTTTTTGCTGTTGGTCCATGCATTTTGCTTCTTCGATGTAGTTGGTTTTGACTTCGCTTTTGACTTACTTGTATTAGATTTGTTATGATTTTTAGTGGTTGTATTTTTAGCTTTAGGTGATAACTGAAATGTGGAAGTGCTTGTACTAACAGAAGATGTAGCTGATGATCCTGATTGAAGAGATCCAACAGATGCTCGAATAGTCACCTACAAGTATGAAATTAAAAATTTTTCCATTTAGATTTAAACTAAGTCCCCATTTTTATTTGTCTCAAAGTTTAAGCCACTTTAGGACAAAAATCATAGCATAAGAAACACTCCTCAATAAAGACTGCTTTGAAAAATATGAAATACTGTTGCCTAGAGTAAACCTAATCTCAATATTCTATTGGATGCTTAAAAAGCTCGTTTTGGTGGAAATAGTTAGCCATGACAAAACACACTGCCCTCTTTTCAGACCTGCAACTGGCTACATCCTGCTTTCTTAAAACAAAAAATGTAGCTGTGGAAAAGAAACAGAAAGGTCAGGCCAATTAGCCCTATTAAGACAGCTCTCAAACAATCCCATCGATGCCTGGATTTAATAAAAGGCCTGTGTCTTGTTGCCTCATGATCAGCCAATCTACTTCCTTCAGATATTTTTGCTCCTTATCCTAGACCCTCAAGGACTAATTCTGGTTTCTGACCTCTCATCTGGTATTACAGCACTTCCTTGTCTTGCCCTTAAATTTGGTTCTCCAGTTTTCACTTGCAGCATGACTCCTAATTATACTCCTTGCCCATACTCATAGTTTAGAAGTACCTCATTTTCTAAACCTGGTTCCAAGCTCTTCAGTCTCATCATCTACATCCTGTCAAGGTCCACTAACACCAAAATTTTAATATAATCTAAGCTTTTATTAGATCATGAAGACCCTGAAATCTTTAGAAAATTGAGGTATTGTCACAGAATAGAGAATCAGTGCTTTACATTCTGTCAAGCAACACAATCAACATCAACTTCAGTCATTTTCCCTTCCTGAGAAGAGCTGATCAAAATGTTAATTTTCTTCTTCCTTTCAACTGAAAGGACATATATCTTCACACTTCATTAAAAAACTGTAGGAGAAGTCCTGAAATCTACAGGTAAATCCTAGTCTAAGTGGTTCCTTCTCGAGAAATGGAAGAATGATTTAAAGACAGCCTAAGTGTTCTGAGGGGACCCAAGTTTACTTCATAAAACACTTAGAAAATTGTGGGATTTTTTTTTTCCCCTTCAAATGCTGGAGCTAAAAAAAACCTGGTGAACTCAGTTATAAGCACATATTGTCTACGGAGAAGTAAGTCTTGCACTCTATATGATCTTCCACCACCACCTTTCACAGGTTGAAAATCTTCTACAAGAAATGATGCAGACCCCTCAGACCAACATCCAAACTATCTCCTTTTCTCCTAGCACAAGAAAGGATAAATGGGAGGGGACAAATTAACCAACAGCTCAAGAAAGCAGCAGCACTGACTGGACTACTGGCATACACATGTATGGAAGAATGGGACAGAGAGCAACACCACAGATCACCAGGAAAAAACCATAAACTGTGCCTGCCAATTCTTGCAACAGGAGTATTTTTTAGCGTTTCAGTGTTAGAGGTGGCAAAAAAAAAAAAATCTTTGTGTTAGAAAAGAAAGGAGAAAAGCACTTCTTTCTATTCCACCCTTTTCTCTACCAATCCATTTTTTTCCTTTGTCCCCTCTAATTTTCCTGTATGAACACTTACCTTTGTTCCAGGAGGCAATCCTTCTAACTGTTTGGGTTTCCTAAATGTTCGGTGATGCTGAGTCTTGTGATCCATTTTTTCTTTGCATGTCAAAAACTGCAGTCTGCACTTAGTGCAACGGTATATTCCTTTTTTCTTTTAAAAATGGAAGACAAACTATAGTAAATATGAAGGTCATGATAAACAAAACTCCAACCCTAGCTTGTCTCAAGCAATGGTCATCCAGTTTCTATAACATCAACCAGACAAACTCCTAATATTGTACAAAGCCAAGATACTGCGTAGGAATTAAAGAGAGAATATTTAAATACTTGAAAATGCAAGGCAGTATCATTACTAAGAGGAGGAGGAATCAGGTTACCAGTTATAAGACAACACAGTACTTCATAATCTTTTTCTCTACTTGAACTAGTGAAAGGTTTGCTAGTGACACTCAAGAAAAGCAGAACACATCACTACAACTTAATGAAGAAACCAAACAGCCAAGATATTCTTTCAAGGATAGTCAGAGATTTTTTTAAACAGGGAGCTGCAGTCACACAAACACGACAAATTCTAACGATTCCCTTAAAGACTTTTCAAAAGATGCAGTCATAATTCTTCTACCGTATTTTATTAACTATTCTTATCCAGTAACAACCATACAAATCAGTTACGCTTTTTTCCCAGAGGAAGATTCATGACATATATTTAGCTTTTTTTTTAGCATTAAGGATTGAAAATACCTACTTACCTGATGCCTCATGTAATGGTGCATATACGGTGCTCCAATTTTTATTACTTTGAGGCAAAATGGGCATAACAAATGTTTTGTATTTTCATGAACTGTTCTAAAATGTGTTTCTACATCTGAAAAAGCTGAGGATCTGTAGTTGCATACCTAAAACAAAAAGTTTGACTTTCTCGTTAAAAGTTTATTAATAGTAAAGACAGGGGGGTGGTGTAATCTAAATACAAAACAATCACTCTGAGATACCTGGCAAACATACGGCATTTCACCTGGCTTATGATTGTCCTTCATATGTTGCAAAAGAACTTGCTCTGTTTCAAAGGATAATTCACAGATTTTACAAATCGCTAGAAAAAGTGAAAAACAAGAAAAAAGTAAAAATTTGTTTGGGGTCATAAGTAGATAAATTATAATATGTATGTATATGTGAACTGTATAAATCTATAAAGGTAAAGCAATCTAACGATTATTCTAATCTTCAGAAGAAACTCCCTGTACAATTTCAGGAAGCCAGGAGCGCTAGGCCCTTAAACAACATGAATTCTTGCAGTCAAGCTTTCAATTAAAACAAAACAAAAGAAAAAGCTTTTTAAAATATTTTTTTTCTACACACATTGCTCTAACATAAATTGAATAAGTGCTCAGCTCCTATATTAAATCTCGAGATTATTGCTTTTAAAGTACAAAGCTTTATTCTGAAGTTACAGATCAGCAAAGTAAAAGTCAGAAGATATCTAAAAATTTTAGGTCACACAAAGATTGTGTGATACAATCCAACTTACTAGATGACTCGTAAGGCGTGTGTGTACTTTCAATGTGGCACTGCAGCTGAAATGGGGTGGGAAACTGACGGTAACAGTGCTGGCAGGTGGTGTGGCTTTCCCAACTTTCACTGCTCTGCTTCTCAAGCTCCAAGTGATGTTTCATGTGGTTCATAAACCTTTAAATGATAGTGAACAGGTGCAAAAAACTACATTTTAACATTCACTATACATGACATATCACATGCAAGATGTACAGGATTCTTTAGAAACTTTACTCTGTAAGGCCTTCTCAATTTCAAACAAATCTAAGGAAGTGTTCGTTAAAATAAATAAAAAAGCAACAAAGTTAAGCAAGCTGAAATCATCTTTCAAAGCTTAAAAAGAAATCTTGACTACTGTAAGGAACATACAACATAACTGAAACATGTTCTTAGACTAAGCAATCTGCTGCATTTTTCATGTTTGCTTAGACAAAATTCTTGCCTTGAAATAAAGAGAAATTAGCAAAGGCAACAACAAAACATGTCAGCTGTTCACACTTCACCACCACCAGCCTCAAAGCCACATTCTGAAGCAAGTATAACTTTAGCACTGCTGAAAACTATTAAGTAGCAAGAACATATCTGCAATTAGGACATTATAGGTTTTTCTGAAACCACCTCCATTCAAAACTGGCAAGGTTCCAGGAGCTTTCTTTGTATAAAGCATTTAGGACTGAAGTTGAATTATGAAGGGCAGTTATCAAAGAACGCCACTGTGTAGCTGACAATCAAAAGAGTAACTTGGTGGTATGTTACTGCTTCAAGTTACCACCTTCTCCTCATTAATATGTCCACCTATCTGTAGTAGGAACCTATTCTGGCTGAGAAGTCTAGGCATCCATGACAACATTGGCAGGTCACAGTTACTTGTGGAGCAGCACAAGGACAGGTTAGTTACACAACCCGCTATTGTTAAACTTCAAAAACTGTTCTAGTTTGAATGTGCTTCATTTCAGTACAGCCAGAGGAACTGTTAGATGTAGGTCACACTCACAAAAGGAATGTAGCTCTCAAAGTGGTGACCTTGGAATTGGAAAAAACAAATGAGTAAGGAGAAGAGTCCCTTAAACTCAAGCTTCTAATATTATGCAGTTGCTTAAAAAAAAAAAAAAAAAGAGAGAGAGAGGAAAAAAAGCTAACTGAGGATATCCATGTACCTAAGCAGAAGAAAGGAATTGACACTAGTACCGCATATAAACTTAACAGAACATTATTTTCAATGGTGTGTTTAACCACAGATCTTTTAAAGGAAGCAGGGGATTACCCTGATGAATCACTTCGTGCTTTTCTGAATTAAGGTCCAGAAAACTTCCCCTACCAGTAGAGAGGGACTATGTATTTATTTTGTCCACTATAAATGGTTAAAGGTGTAAAATATACCTTGGAATAAAAATTCTGAAGTTATAGAACTATGGAATACAGCTACAAAGTTACAGCAAAAATTAATTCGGCTGGAAGTCGACTCTGGAGAAATTCAAAGAAAAAATTAAGTGCTCATTTTTAATGACTTCCTGTGGAAAACATAGGCACCATAGCACCAATAACTTACAATATAATGCTGAGTAGAAAATAGTGCCTGAAAAATATTTTTCAAAATGAACACAGTATCTTAATAAAGTATTCTTTCTGTGGACTACTTTTCATGATACTGCAAGAAAAGCTTATTTGGAAAGTATTATGCATACAAAAACAGAAGAAAAACCTCTCGGTCCGTATCAAACATTGTTTATTGCTCTTAAAAAGATAAACTGCAAGGGAAGAAATGCCATAATTAACAGGAACTATAAAATCAGAGAGTAAACTTTTTTAACAACATACAACATTTTCAAGCTGCTTAAGACAAATTATTGGCACGTCTACTTTGGATTTACACATACTTAATGATTAATAGCAAATTTAATGTTTGTAATTACATGAAACTTTTGTTTTGTTCAATTATATGGGTCTAATGTCAGCATAAACCTGTTCATTTTAAGTTGCAGACTGTGCCCTTCGAACGAATGGTCCATTTTTCAGTTTTACATTCTGCTACTTCAGCTTCCCTTGAAGAATGCATGTAAAAAACTTCTATGACCTTAACTTCCAAAGGAACAATGACACAAACTCGTCTACCTATTAAAACAGCTTACTGAAGTTTTTTGCAGCATTTGGAAGTAAAATTATTCCATCAAAATAACAGATGTTACATAAGTAAAGCATTAACTATTAGTCATTGTGCATCCCTAAAGGGAATTAACACTCACATCTACTGATATCACCATCAATCCAGATGGCAAATTGTAAAATACTTTCTGTTGCCCTTTCTAACCCGAGAGTCCTACAACTGGTCTCGTTAAAATTATACGCCATTTAAATTTGTACTCTAATCTGTAAAAAGTTTAAGTTATGGCCATACATGCATAGTAAAAATTAATTCAATTTCTGTTCAGTCACCCAATATTATCAGTTTTCAATAAGAAAAAAATTTCTATTCCAGAGAGACAAATTTTTAATGCATGAGACTAAGTGCTATGGGCTGTAAGCGACTAACAAGCAATTAAGGAAGCGAGTTCAAATACCTTATGTTATTTTTAAGAACTTTCAGACAACTGAAGCACTTAAATGTCGTGTGAGTCTTCTGCTCCTGTTGTACCTGCTGGGTGTCACCTTCATGCTTCCCATAATAAAAGTCGTTAACTAACATAATCAATTTTCCTTTCTCAGATTCAGCAGTCTTGCTTGTTGTGCTCAAACATTCTGTTTTGGTCATTCCCAGGAAAAAGTTATTTACCATATCTGGGCAACAATACTGGATGGAAAGGGAGGAGAAGAGACAGACAGAGACAAAGGTATCAGTCTCTCTTACCAAACTGCATCGATGACAACAGCATTTTAAAAACTGAAGCCACTCACTAACTAGAGTTAGATGCAAAGCTCACTTCTTTGACACACCAACTTTATTCATATTCACATATGGATTTTGAACGTAACTGATCTTTCGGTAGTGTTTAGGTAATAAAACACTATATATTACAAAAGCTGAAAAGGGATTATTCTCATAGGTTCATATAAGATAAATTTAAGCTAAAAATCAGAATACCAGTGTTGCCTTACTCATTAGGAAAATGTCTACTTCATTTAAATTTAGTAACAAGAAAGAGAAAAGCAGCTTTTATGCAAGTATTTTGCTGATAAGCATAAGTTTACTGAGAACTTAATGGAAAGTTTTATCTTTTATTTCTTTGGGGAGGACATATGTTGAAACCTGCAAAAGTTCTTTCCAGCATTACTGGAAAATTCAGAAATTCTAAGTCACACAACACACACTGTTCAAGCTTCTTTATGTCAAAGTGTACATAATGAATGCTTAACCCAAAAGCTATAATATGAAACTTAACGCTTAAAAAGTATGAAGTACTGCAGACAGAAGATGCTATGAAGTTTCCAACAGTGAACAAAATTAGCATGTTTCAGAGGACAGATCTTCCTCCTGCTGAATAATGGTTCTTATTGTGCAGGACTACTTTCTATAAGCCTACTAGTAAGGAAACTTCATTTCCTACTGTGGAAGTGTAACTCAGTATATTTATCCAATATAGTTTAACGACAAATTTAATTAAATACTAGGTAAACCCATTCTTCAATGGTTGTTTCATTCGGTTCATGTACTCAGTGCAAAAGCTATTCTCTACAGATAATGATTAGAGAAAGAGAAAAGCCTTGATTTTTTCCCACTGTTATGTATGTTTCTTAATTGTGTTTTGAAGCTGAAAAGGACAGTAGCTACCATTTAGGCTATCTTAAGCCCAGTAAATCAGAATGATCTGTGTTAACAGTAACTCAGAACCTCACAGACTTCTATTACACAGTAGTTCATACTCCTTTTTGCATGGGTTATTAACATTGCAGAGAGTGCAAAGCCATTTCTCTGCCTCCTGAAATGGAATACATATGCCTGAGAATTGCAGGAATCTTTGCTAAATAATAATAAATACTTTCCAGGAAACAATGTTTCCAGAAACAATAACAAGCAGTTTCATAAGCAGACTAAGTGATGCTTAGTTTCTGAAAGTTTTGTTTCTCACAGCATTTAAGTGCATGAACTACAAATTAAGTTTTTCCCCTCAGCTTAACAACTTTTTTAGCTACCAGATGATGTATCAAGATAAAAAGGTAAGTTTACACTGTCATCTTTGTCTCAGTAGCCATCTAACACAGATGTGGGTCAACTGGCTGCCTACTATCATGGGCACTTACCTTCATCAAATTCACCTGAATCTGGCCAATGGTTCAAAAAGTCACAGCTGTGGCAGAGAGAAATCATACAAGAAACAGCAAATATGCCTCAATTCATTGGAAAAATAAGGCAAAAAGTGGTAAGATTTAGAGCTCCCCTACTCCATTCTTCCTCTCCATGACTGCAAGTCATTGAGCATTCAGGGTCTGGCCGATCATAGCCAGAAGCCAGACTATCTTCATATCAAAACATTGCACTCTTTCATGATCAAACAGAAACCCACATTAAGTTTGTTATAATGTTTACCAGCCCCAAAATATTTTACCTTCATATGATTTTTTAGAGGATCCATAAGATTGAAATGAATATTGCACTTCGGACAGGCTCGTGGAAAAGGTCCTCCATTTTTAATGGTGCTTGATGTAGCATTTGTACCTGTAAAATTTAAAATACGTTAAGATTCAGAATTCACAAGCAGAATACTCTATTTATTATTATTATTCTAGCAAAATATGCCATTTCAAATGAACACTATTACAATTGATGTAGCTGTAGTAACCACAAGCATCTTTTAACTACCCTTCCTTTTTTCCAAACTGAGTTTGAATTTGTTCTGTTTGATATAGACCTATAAACAACTTTTGCAAAATCTTAGCAACAAATAAAGATCAAATTGGAGGGGGTGAGGGTAGCATGATAGAGACAAAGCATTAATTCTGTGCACCACCACCCCCCAGTTCCCCGGATAGGACAGATTTTTGATGTTTTTGTTTTAAGAACTTTAATTTTCAAATGAACATGTAAAACCTGTTTTATGCCATGACCTGATCATCATCAAAATAGGGTTCAGATAACTGGTTTTGGAAAGGAATTTCACCATCTGGTTCTCAATGATGAGAATATTTCTCTCTGGACAGTTGTTGGAACCTAGGCCTATTCAGATGCATCATTCCTGTTGAGCAAAGGTGTCTTTGGAGAACCTGGAGAATAAATCCTCTAAATAATTACTCCCAGTAATGAAAGGAAATAGTATTTCTCTTATCAACATAAAATGATTAATACCTTTCGAGCAAAAACAAAAAACCTTTGCATTAGCTTAAACTTTAATGAATAAACCCAGGCTTCCAGTTTTCTCCAAACTGCCAAAAAACACAGGAGCAAGAGCTACTTTTCCAGATGAAGTTCTCTTGCATTCTCAAGTCATTCACAGATCTGGAGGACTCCATGCTGAGTAAGTAGTTTAGAAGAAGAGGTTAAACACAGGAAGAATTTTAAGTAACATCTCAACTGTAGAGTCAACTGTACCCTGCCAGGGCTATGAAAAAGTGTAATAAAAATAAACACACAAATACATCCACCTTATAACAAGGGAATGAGTAAGTGTATGAGTTAAGAGTTGCCCATGCAACAGCGTTACACATTTTTTCACAAAAATAGTCTTGCATAGTCCATGGGGTAGACATGGATCAAACAGTATTTTTCCTTGAAGATAACAGTATTGCTAAGAATCATAATTAAGCAGAAAGTCCTTCACATGAGTGGATGGCCATGCAAGAGATGTACCGCAAAACAGTGCTGCAAGTCTTCGCTATTACGGTTTGTAAAACATTTTGACACGTCACAGCAAAGTGCAAGCCGAGTTGGAAGAAAACAGGTTCTGCAGCAAGATCTAGTGTTCTGCGGTGCTTCAGTGCTGGATTCTGAGACAGATTAGAAATCACTATGCTAGCATGGGACAGCTTAGAGACAAACTCATAAAAATAAGATTCTCAGTAAATATGATCTACTCCTTTGTTACTGCATTTAGTAAGATCCTCCAGGTTATCTTTTGTATATTACAGGCTGCAGCACAATATCTGTTTTACCCAACACAGGGTGGAGGAAAATTTTTTGCTGCAATATTCCATGTTATAGCCACTTCCTTCTGGTTGCTGGGGAAGAGTGTGATAGCAAACCAGCTGCAAACAAGACATGCAAAAAACCCAAATATGAAATGATTCCAAACAACAGAATCCACTGTAGGTAGCTCCTCATTTTAACATTATAGGAGAGAGTATGTGGTTTGAAATATCTCGAAGTCAAGAATAAATCCTCGCCTATTAAAATCAACTGGAAAGCACCTTTTGGCTCAGGAGGAAAATGCACCTAATTATTAATATGCTGAAACAGCCAGACCACCTCTCTTCTTGTAGGGAGGGAAAGGTCTTTCAAAGAACATCCTCTCTTTGAAACTTAGATCCCCCTCCTCCTTTCCCACTACTATTTTAAACTGTATCAAAAACACTGCTGCAAAAGAAAGGGGGGAACTGCAAAACACACTTTGCAGTAGTTAGTCAAAGTACAGAATCACAGAATAATTTAGGTTGGACCTGTGGAGGTGTTTTTGTCCAACCTCCCCCTCAAAGCAAATCCAACCTTATCAGGATGCTCAGACCCGTGTCCAGTCAACTTCTGAGTATCTCCAAGGATGGAGATTCCACAACCTGAGTCCTTACTGCCTTGCCTGACATTCCTACACTGATTTTTTTTTTCTTCCTTTTATCTAATCAGAATTAGTTGATAAATTCAGCAGTCACAGAATTCTTTTGATCTTGATTGTCCGGTTGGTTGTTTTTTAAAGTTTCAACTCTATTCAATTCTTTGACATAGAAAACCTGAACTAAGAGTATGAGGTTAGGGGCATTTATTTTGATCATCTGTCTTCACAGGTATATAAATCCTTGCATAGAAAGGTTTTTCTTATTTTAAGGCATAAGAACAGAGTTTACTTATTTACATTGCCTTAATAGCATTAATAATACCAATCAACTTAAACATTACAAGAGTGCTAGCTTTTTCCATGAAACAGATGCATGGATTGACAGCTAGACCATTTGATCTACCCTACCTTTTGAAGATACATTTTGTGATGGTGTTACTGTTGGAGAGTTAACTGTAGGTGAAACAGCTGAATTGCTTCCAGCACCAACCTCATTAGGCTTGGCCTTTTTTGGAGTTACACTGTTGCCTTCAGAAGTAGCAGGACGCTTAGATACAAAAACACTCTCATTCAGACCTACAGTGGTTTAAATTAAAGAACCTCAGTTTTTTTCCATAGTATATTATGAACACATTACTGATGCCTATACTTTAACGGATGGACAAGTCTACATAAAGCAGTTAAGATTTCCCTAAAATAATAAGCCATACAGAAGTTAAGAAAACAATATCCAACTCAGACTGAATATTCTAAGGCCAGTGGAGAAGGAAAGGGTAAATGCAAAGAGATACAGCCCCATCCCTGAAATCCAGTAAATCATACTATGACCACCTGAATTTATTTGGCCTACTTTTCACATCTTGACCCACACTAATCTGAGACAAGGTGAGTTCACAGTAATAAAGTTAAGCTAAGCAGCTAGTTTCTGCAGTGCCCACTATTTGGAACAACCTCTGCCCTTCTGATTAAAAACATCTCTCCTTTTTTCTAATCCTATGTTAATGCTGGTTTAATTTGTTATTTAACTCTGTAAAACATTTGAGACTTCAGTTTGTATGCAAAACAAAAACAGCGTTGTAACTTCTAATGACCAATCACAGCACACCTATTTGCTCTCTTCTGAAAGAACAGTTGATTCCCTTATTTTTTGCAGTATTTCTTCTAAAAAAAGAAAATCACTAAAAAATAACTCAGAAATTCAGAGGTTCAGTGCCTGATTAACATGCCCATCGATACTTGGCTCCATCTTGTCCTGAAACCCACGTCTCTGTCACTGTAAGATTACCCTTGATGATGTAATCTCAACGCAGACAGCAGTCCTCAAGCAGACCTGAAAGAGCACAGCTACATACCAAGAAGTCTGAAGTTTCAGCACAGGCCTTGTAAATCTCTCACAATCATAGACTGCAAATAGCCTTAAGACTATGATAAAATATGAGAGGGACCGGACTTTAGTTCCGGACACAATCATCTGAATTAAGGACATTCTTGTATATTCCCCTCCCAACGGTCTAGCTGCTCCAATGATTTCTTTGGGTATAATAAGAAACTGAATTAGTATCTTTAAAAGTCTTCTCAACAAGCAGAGGTAACTTGCGTCACAAAAAATTATTCAAACTATTTCTGAGAAGAAACAAAACAACACCCTCCCACCCCCAAGTTGTGTTTACTCAGTGGTAACCATTTATACCCAGCAAACAGTCTGGATTGTCTTCCCATTCAATCCACAGAGACAAAGAATCTCAGCAGGGAATGCTGATATTTGAGCATCTTGGAGAATTTACCACACTATGCCTCATATACATGAAAACATAATTCACTTGTTATATACCTATTTAATCATCCTAACATTCTCCTTTGTAGCACACCTTTCCTTCTTTCTGACATAAATTAACATATTAAGCTCAAATGTCTCTTTCTATGCATTGTTTGCCTAAGGTAATTAACACATTCACAAAATAAACAGGTTATTCATTAGATACTACTACTTCCTAGGGTTTTTCAATTTACTTATACTTGCACTGTTTGGTATATGAGCTGGTTACATTGACATATGTGTCTTGATCAACAAAGGCTTCCATACAGCCGGTATGATTTTCGTATTCTTTTCTATCACTGAGGTTATTCGAGCATCAGGCCATCAACCAACAGCAGGAACTGCTGCTATGTATTTAATTAAGTGTAGTTGTGTAATAAGGGCCAGGGAAAAGACAGAAGGTCTGACTGATTTTACAAGAATCTTCCGTAAAGTATTTTATTTTACTGTAGAAAACCTGATTTGGAAAAAAGGACTACTTTTACATGTTAACAAAATTGGTAATAATTTCAATTAAAAAAGCTTGACACGTCTGTGACAAAAACTTTGAACACTATTTTACATATTTATAAAGGTGAGCATTCTTAACTCAGTTTATACAACTCTGATCTAATAAATTCCCTCTTTCAGAAGAATTAAAATAATACTAGGAGAATATACATAGGTTTGCATTTGAATTCTGTTGTTTGTTCATTTAAAAAAAAAATTAAAGCCTATTTTGAAAAATAAACAAACCAATTCCAAGTATTATTTAATATCTAGCTAGTATAAATCAGAGTGTCCAATCCTCTACCCAGCAGATCACATAGCCAAAACTGTCAGGGACTCCAAGTACTCAAGAGAGCAGAGAAAAGCAGCAGCCAAACAATTCTTGTTTGTTTTTCAGGCTGCTCAGGAGTCTATCACCTTCACTTCATGCTATTAGTGAGTACTTCTGTAAATATTTTGTAGCTATTACAAAACAGTTGGCTATACTCATATACACAGTATTATTGTGTACAATATCTAAAATGATTGCAAGAAGGAGCAAAGTATACTGGATGCAGTATCACCTTGCTGACAGCTTTCTAAACACTCATTACACCACCACTGTAAAATCCTTAACACTTATGTGCATCTGTGCTTGCTGGGCCTGATTTTATGAATGATGGCAAAAGACATTAGAAATGGTAACCTAGAATAAAAGCATCAAACTAACAGAATAGGGACATGAAAGCCAAATTATTTCAGGCCTCTGGTGCATTGTCCCTCACCAACTTAATCTCCCATTAATCTAGTTCTATGAACGCATGTATACAGTCCAGTCAACTCCTAAATACCACAGAACAGTTCTTCTATTGGTTATGGCATTTTCTGGTTCCTCCAAGTGGGTGAAGTTTGTGGGAGAATGATCCCAAAATATTCTCAGAAAGCAAACTACAGTTTTACATACATCCCCAGCGCCCATCCAACCTGCAGATAAGAGTTATCAATGCTGTTTAACTTACACCACCACCTATTTAGCAACCTAACAAAATGGTTGGTTAGTGTCCGTTAGCAGCTTGTCATTTTCCTACTTAGACCTCAGAAATAAACATTTATGCTATATTGAGCTAAAAAATGTCTTTAACAATCCACGTACAGAAGTTAAACTGTCCTGCGGAATATCACAGGCAAGTTCCCAAAAGGATTCTGCTTTTAAATACCATATTCCAGAATGTCTTGTGCCCACAGTGCTGCATATGAATTTGAGGAAGCATCGCACCAACACAAGCAAGTAGGCATCGGCGCATACGAACAACATGAACGTAAGCGCATTACGTGACCTCACCATGCAAGCCAAACCACAAAATACGCAGACACTTCCTTGTTGTGAAGTGAAATGTAATCTTAAATTTGCCTTCTGTGTGATAAAGATACTTGTGTTTCAACCCACCATCATAAACCTTTTAATTTCTAAATCCTATTGCCATCTTACAGAACTAAACATAGACTAAGTATGCTATATTTAAGACACTTTGAATTACAATCCTTGATGCTTTCAAATACTTAATTTTTCTGGATAAGAGATTACTACAAATAATGTTTAAATATGCAAGCAGGTCTCCTAAATTTACAAAAAAAACCCCACAAACAAAACAAACCCACAAACAATTAAACTTTAATACCTGTTCCTTGGAGAACAAGGGCTGGAATACTGAACCATTTGCAAGAAATAAAACCTTTGCTTACTTTACAAAAAGCTGTTTAACCCAGTAAGACGGGAATGATCACAGAATAGTTGGACACGTACAATGAAATACACTACCAACCCTTCATTGATAAGTATCTGGAGTGAATGCCTAAACTAGAGATGCGAAATCATCACATCAAGCAGAATAAACTAGCAATCACTCTGTTCTACCTAACTTGTTAGTATGATCGGTTAGGCCATTCATCGTACATGACCTGTTACCTCATGGAAGAATCAGAATTGATTGTCATCTGTAACTTACAGACTGAATGACAGGATTCTGGTCAGTTACTACAAAAGTGCAATCCTTCACAAAAGAGAAGGGAAGTCCCAAGTTACAGCCTGTTTAAGACTGAATACACTGTATGCTTCAAATCTACTTCATCTACTGTGACAGAAAAAAAGGCACTTTTTTGTTTGTTTTTAAGTAGGTTAAATAGTTTCTGCTGAAACACAATTTAGCTAGTTGAAAAAAAATACTTTAGTTGTCAGACTACATATTCTTTCTCTTCTCCTCCTTTTCAGATAGGATCCTTTTGATCCCATCTACTCCAAGTCCTATATATAGCAGTCAGGAAACCAAGATCATCATCACAGGGAATCTACTGGTACTGTTCACAGCCCCTCTCTTGCTAACAGCCATTCCTATTCATGCTCGTCAAAGAGTGCTGGATATACTGAAAACGAGCCTTTATCAGTCAAAAAAATTACAGTGGATCTGGCAATATCTTTTTCCATCTAAGTGAGCATTATAAGAAGACATCAGTTGATATTACAGTCAGTCTAATGTGCTGAAAAGCAAAGCCTTACAACACAAGGCTCCAAAGTTTATTTCATTAAACATTATACAGTGTTATGTACAGGGGAAGAAAAAAGTAGCTATACTATGTTCTAGAAAGCCTATTTAAAGTTATAACCCAAAGATCTGCACTACAATTAAATTACATTAGACTTTCTTTCTCTTATCAACTACTACAGTTATACCCACCTGTTACATTCACTGCTGGCCCAGTCTGGTACTGTGGAACTCCCGAGTTCTGTCTCACACCAAACAGTATACCAGATGTATTATCTGGTGCAGCTGGTGGAGAATCCATAATATAATCCTAATAAGATATTTTCAAGAGGGAAAAGAAATTTGAGGTTTAACATTTTTTTACTTGCAGGCTTCAAAGGGTTTATTTTAAAAACATATGATTGCTTAAAAGTACTCATAAGTACTCAGCTGTAAATCAAGTTAATTACAATCTCCCCAAAATAGTTTCTTTTGACATTTTGGTAAGTTTGCAACTCTTATCAGTGGTTATTAATTTATTCTTAGCTGTGTATCAGGATTGTAAAAACAACTGTAAGACCTGGGAAAGTCCATTTTATGAAATATTACTACACCTGTTTGAGTTGCTAGTTGTAACTGCTTTTGTTCAAAAATCTGATGATGTCTCAAATTATACTTGAATTGTTTTTCAAAAAATTCTAATACTTTCTTCCTTCAATCCCAACTCAGGCATTTGCCTGTTACTCTTGCACAACAGCTAGCTGCATTTTAAAAGATCAGAAAACAGAACTCAAAAGTAGCACAAACTTGCAGCAAGCAGGAGCTTCTCAAAGCAAGATGATACTAAATGAATCAAACTCTAAGTGGTCAAGCTTTAATGAAAGTAGAAGTGTATCTACAGCATATTGACTGGGAATGGCACTCAAATTCATGATATCACTAAGGGTTTTTTTTCTTTTATGTAGAGTAATTTCATAAGGACTTCTGGAAATAATATAATCAAACCCTCTTTTCAAAGCACAGCTAACCTAAAAGTTGGTTCATGTTTCTCAGCGCCTTGTTACATTAAGTTTTGAGCATCTCCAAGTACAGGTATCCTCTTACCCTTCAGTTTAAAAGATTTGCCCTTTAATACTACATATAACCTAAAAAATGAAATAGTCCACATTTCTTGGCTCCAACACTGAAAACTGTTAAAACTAAACACCTTCATTGATCACTCAATAGGTAAAATTTAGAGGGAAAAGAAACATGAAATTTACTTCTCTTTACAGATATTCAAGGCTGAGGGGTGATACAGGAGAAACACACTTTCCAAGATTCATCAATACTGCTCACATTTTAATAGGCCATTCATCCTAACACAAACAATTTGGAACATGAAATATTTTCAGCAATAGGAGTAAGGAGTTAAGAAAAATCTTATAATAGAGTTAGGTTTAATTTCAACATTAAGGTATGAACAGCAAAATATTGGCACTTGGTCTTTCTACTCTGAAATAATTCAATTGCACTTCATCAGGCTGTACTGTGAAACAAAAAACTTGACAAAAGTAGCTCCATTTTCCTAAAATAAATAAATAAATAAATAAAATCACCCAATACACGTGCACAGACTTTGTCATCAGTGTATCCATGAGACAAAGGCCAAAATACCTTTTGCTGTAAAGATCAATCTCACAAAATGCTTCCCATTCACAATTGTGCTACTTACTTGAAAACATCCCTATGGAAGTTACCACATTTTTAACTACCACCATGTTGACTAAACTTGATGGAAAGATGTTTAAAGAAGTGCACAAGTACACATACAGGTATGATAATTTATTTTAGGACTCCTAAGTACCAGAAAAGATTTGAACAAAAAGGAAGATGCTTCTCCCCATCCTACCTTGTTGTACATCTCTTAAATGAAAACCCTGCAGGACCTCAATAATAATGAAGAGCCATTCTTTCTTCTGGTGAGTGACCTAATCCAATCTAACCAAATTAAACATAAATGTTCAAGAGCAGTTGTGGAAATAGTTACTAAATTTCTCTGCTCTATTTGTTATGAGTAACAGCTACATGTGCAGTCACAACAAAGCAGGTGTTGCTGTAGCCACAACAGTTTCAGACTGGCCAGTGAAGTTACAAGCAAAGCAGCTTAGCCTGCAAACCCCGTGTCAAACACAACTAATGCTCAGGTGGTAAGCCTGTGGTAGGCTCTTAGTGTGAAGGACTATGCATACCACCTACATTTGAAATATGATCCATACAATAGCTGCACACAAAATTTGCTTCTCTTACTATGCTGTAGTTTGTTTGGTTTTAAGTGCTGTTAACATTTTAACTTTCTTCAAAATAATAGCCTGGATATTTTGATGGCATAGGTACATCTCCCTAGTACATACTAAACATGTCCGGTGAGTAAGAAAGTAAGAACAGACATCCTGGAAATTCAAAATCTCATAATTTTCAAAATGTCCTTTTCTGTTTACAATTACTCCTTTCATGTGATTTGGCTCTGTCATTTTACATACAGAAAAAACCAGTATCTTCCCATGCTTTAGAAAGCAAAAACGTTTTAAAGAAAAAACCAAAACAGCTTTACCACATCAATGAAAAAAAAAATATCAAAATAACATGTACCGGTGTTCTCACATGCAGAAAGGCAAAATCCAACACCTTTGTAAGTTAAGTTCCTACGGCTCAAGTGAAAAAAAAAATCCACCACCATTCTTAGTTTTCCAAGAGAGTTTTCCAAACACAGTGAAAATACTGTGTTTATATCATGCATCCTAGACTTCCTAATCATGTGGAAACCAACATGATAATTGGTAACCAAATCCATACAGAGGAATTGCAATGCACGGTATTGGACCTTTGCTCTCCCAAAATTAACTAGGAACAACTGGAATCTGACTCACACTCAGACTGACAAAAGTCCCTATTAAGTAGGGGAAAGGTATGGACAGAATTGGCTGGGGCTTATTGGAGAGCATTCTGAGCACTGAATTATAGAAGATCTTCACCACTAAGAACAAATTTTTCTTAAAGAGGATAGTCCTATGCTATCATATACGACAGCAGTAGTCTGACTGAATTAGAATTGCTGTAAACAGTACGACTGAAGCCAAATTCAACTCAGAATTTTTGGAACTGCATTAACGTAGTGCAGTAACAAGAACACAAAAACTAGACTTTTACAGGAAGCCAGTGAATCAAGCCTGTGATTGGAAAGGGGTATTTCAATCATAAAACTGGAATACCAAACATCGACAAAAGGTAAATTACAGATCTACATGTTATGAAATTGAGGAAATGTGTGTTTCAACCCAGTTGGTGATCAAAAGCAATCAGTTCCCACAGAAAAAACTTTGACATCCTGAGATTAAAAAATATTGCACCATATTAAGAATGCAAAGGAACTCTGAAGGATGTTCAGCTAAAGAGGGGTCCTGCCACAGTGTCTAGTCATACCTCACAGCCATCTTCACATCACAATATTTTAATCTCAAAGGTTAAGTTTCAACATCTGGAAGCTGAAGATCCAAACGTCAAACATTTCCCAGAAAAACTTATTTGAAGCCCTTGCCACTTAAGAAGAATCAAGTTGGGAAGAAACAGAAAATGTGTGAATGAAAATGTCACAGAAAGCCCAAGGCAGAAAATCATCAATATAAAACAGTGGCCTGAAGTGAAATAAAGACTAGATAAAGGGGGGGTGTGTGTGTGTGTGAGGATCTAAAAAACCTAAGGAGCTCTTGAATGAAGACAATTCAAACCAAGGACATGAACCAAAATACAGGTAGTATACATATGACACTAAGAAGAGCAAATGACATAATGTGGCAGGAGTGATACTAAAAATCACAGAACTTTGCCCAAGAAGCTGAACTATAGTACCTCACTAAAAAAAAAGCATACCAAACAAGCCTCTTTACCCATAAAAAAAAAAGAACATAATCAAGTGGCAGGAACAATATAAAGACAAATTATTCTAGATAAGGCTAAAATTGGAAATACAATTCCGAATCTAGAAAAGTTAAGTTGAAGAGATGGAAGATTCACTTTTAGCATGTCTTAAGCAAGGAAAAAAATCCAGAAAAATCTTCCTAAAGGTACTCAAGAATTTCTTAACATCCAAAGAATAGAATGTTACATTTAGGATAACTTTAAAAAAATTAAGAGCTCATGAAAGCCATGATCAAAATGTCAACACGGTAAAAAAACCATATAACATATGATAATTTCAACAGTGGAATATCTATGCACTGGATATCCCAGAAAAGGATGCATTACTTTCTAAAGCATGTCAGTCTAACTTGGAATAGACAGAACTGACTAATACATGGTTAGAGTCCATGCTGTGTACCTTCAAAGTCACATTAGAGGCTGCAACTTCTTCAAATAGGTGTTTCTCTACTCTGCCAGGGAAGAACAACAACCTGCAGATTTTGGCAAAGCCAGAATATAAAACTTAACTAAAGTCTCGTCTGTGACGTTCCTGTTGACAGTAAACTCCATGAGTGAGAAAGAACTCTCACAAAAAGAAGTGCTGTGTGCATAGTGTCTTTAAAGAAAATCACTGTCTTGATGAGTTACATCCAGCTTACATATACTTTTTGGAGAAGTTCAGCTTTCCTAGGTCTGTTTACTCTAAGTTTTTCTAATAAAAACAATGTAGAGGCCACTAGCAGCTTTATCTATTAGAACAAAAACATGAGCGTGTACAGGCGAGGGAAGAAAAGAACAGGGCTTTCTTTTGCAGTAAAGATTCTGCAAGATATCCCAGTACTTTGAAGGATTTAATAAAGCATACTATGTCAAAGCAAACATTCATAAAAATAAAATTCGCAGACTTGAAATATGTGTATACCTTATGTGAAGTAGCAGACGTCTCTGTATTAAACCGTCCTGCTTTATAAAGACAGATTTAAATGAACTCCAGAGGCAATCTAGACATCCTACCGATACCTGGACTTCTGATTATTAATTTTTTAGGCCTTCTTAGATACAGTGACAGACTGATTCAGCTAACCCGCTTCAGCAGACATGCCCACAATTTCTCTCTGCAATCTATCAATCAGCTGCTGAAGACTCAAAATTGGAAAGTATGAGTTCTTTCCTAATGAATTTGCTAGAGAGTCACCTACCCAGTCGATAGGGGAATAGGAATGCGATTCCATTGCATTGTTTTTCTTAAAATACAACCCCCCATTGGCAATGATTTAGCCACAAGTCTTAAGAAGAACACCTAATTCTCATGTTTTAATGGCCTTATTAACTATGCTCATTCAGACTGATACCCCTGTCCAGCAAATGCAGAATACATTAGGCTGCATGATTTATATTTATACCAAAACATGACAGCTGGGACAACTGCAGGTGTGTATATTTGCATGGATGATGAAGATGATGCCTACTGTCAGGCTTCACTTTAACCTGACAGTAGTAGCTAATATTATAGGCACATTGTCTAAACAGTTCCAGCTTAAATTATTTTCAATAAAGGTATCACATCATAGTTTACCTCATACAAATATGAAATTTTAATCTTCATTCTTTCTCTCTCACAAATGTCCAACAACTAAGGCAATAAAAAAGGCATCTAACTTGGCTCCCTAAAGTTATCATCTGAGGTTCTGTGGCAATCCAGGAAGATCTAGGATACATGATCTATGTGCATAATTGGGCTTTTTAAACAAAACAAGTATATTGCCGAATTGTTTCATCTACTGACCCTACAACTATCGGTTGCTTAAGTCCTCCCTACCATACTACTCTTTCACTACAAATGACACATGAACCAAAACGCAAAAACACCTAGGGAGCTACCACTACAGCATTCTCTTAACAAGCTAAAATGCCAAGAGAGGCACTGTAAAAATCAGGTGGGAAAACCACAAAGTTACTTTAAACACCAAAGGCAAGCTACTTAAAAATGAAATTAATTTATCAATACGGAGGATCCGTCTCTGAGCAGAGAAATCTGCAAAATTTAGAGAATGGTGATTTCCATCATTTCTCCACAGAACCTAAACAGCATAACCTAAAGAGTACTGATTTCTCTTATGCCTAAGATTTTCATTTAATGTAATTCCACTGTTACTAAAGCTATCATCTTTGAGTCTTGCAAATCAGTATTTCAAATATAGATTTTAATTCACCAGTGCAAGATTATGGTCCTAGAATCTTTACAGTTTATGTAATGCTAGTCTATAATCTAGTCCAGGTCTTTAAATTACTAGACTGAGTCAGTATGTTCCTCGTTAATTTATTCAAAAGTAATTGCACCTGAGTATTTTACAGTTTAAGGGAATAAAAATTTACCTGATTGAGTATTACAGGCTGTGCTGTTCCAGTCATCACTGGCCTGGATACAGGTTGAGCCACTACAGGAACCGTGATACTTCTTGATACTGGCTGTGTCGTCACTGGAATGGTTACAGGTCTGCTAACAGGCTGTGATATTCCAGAACTTGACCCAGGCATCTGCTGTGTTGATAAACATCCAGCAACTGGCCTCTGTAGTGTTTGTGAAGTTCCTGAAACATTCACTGGTATAGACAATGGCTGAACTGCTACAGAGCTAGTTGTAGGTCTGGATACAGACTGAAAGACTGATGAAACAGGCATGGCACTGGGGCTGGAGGCAGGTGTCGCATAATGGTGACTGTCAGGCTTGAATGTAGTAACTGTACCTGTTGCAAAGGATTCCAAAGTTATCTTTAGATAATTTTGCAGTCAGATGTTTCATAAGTGTTGTGGATTTTTTGTTTTTAATTACCATATTAGGACAATAAAGTACCTCTACTGGGTGCACCATTCTGTATCCCCCTTCGTGATGAGCTGAGGTTGACTCTGTTCAATATATCTGTCAAAAGTTACATTTATCTTAATTGCAGTTAAATTAATAGCTTAATTGCTTTTCAAATTAAAAGTAGCATTCATATCCACTATTAAGCCAATTAGGATTTGACTTGTAAATTAGAATATTATTTCTAAAATAAATACCTGGCAAAACAAAACATAATTTGTACAAATTAAGATATGTTCTTCTACTCCTCTTCTCTTAGGTTAAGCTAGTTGACCTAAGAAGCTCAGTTTTTATTTTCTTGGAGATACATTAACACACAAATAAGAGCGCAAACAAAAAAAGAACATTTCATAAATATTGAGCTTTGCTGATTATAATGCATTTATTCACTTCTGTTTCTCATATACATAGTAAGTTCCCCAAATACTAGAAC
Organism: Calonectris borealis; assembly: GCF_964195595.1. Classification (NCBI taxonomy): domain Eukaryota; kingdom Metazoa; phylum Chordata; class Aves; order Procellariiformes; family Procellariidae; genus Calonectris; species Calonectris borealis. Next base: position 15,646,253 of record NC_134322.1, read on the forward strand.
CGCTCTACACTAAAGGAAGCATTTTATCTAAACCAGTAACTACACAATTTGCTTCTGCATTACAGGAAAACACAGCACTTACAAACTTTTTTTCAGACTTCATGATCTCCATTTTCCAATGTGAAAGAAAAATCAACAGACCAATGATCAAAGGAGTTGTGTTGGAATTGCATTACGAGAGGACTGATTTTCTTACATATCCTACATGGTAGTCTATGACCAGAGTTCTAGCTCATCAGAAACACATGGCACTTCTTAGATTTGATGTTTACTCCCTAACTAATGCCACTAATATTCCCTGACTTTTTATGTCTTAGTCTGGGGTTTCTGATCATTCCAGAATGCTACAAAAATATTCATCAAATCAAAATATTCTTCTACCGCCAGATTCTCAATTCTGTTAGTGTTGCTGTCAAGTTTCTTGCTCTGACATGTGAAAATATGCATATGAAATTAGATTGATCCTCCAATATCTAACCAACAAGATTTAATGTACCTTCTCAAACCAGGGTCAAGTTACATCAGGATCTCAAACAATAGATCTTAGAGTATCTACACATTGTGTTTAACAACCGTAAGGCTGTTTCCACCAGCAATGCCTCATTAATATACACTACTCAGGTTGATAAATAAATCTAATAGCAGTAGTGCTCAGAAGATCACAGCTTTCAACCTGTCACCTGCATTTAGATCATATTAATAAAAAAGCAGCTGCAACCAACAGATCCAAACAGGTTTGCATTTTTTAAGGTATGATGAAATTTTATCCTGTAATAGTAATACTATTTTTACTTCAACACAACACTAACTATGAGCAAGGATTAACTTAATTCAGGATTTAGCTGAACAAATACTTGGTTTTGTTAATAAATCTATACCTCATATTTGAATTCCAGAGTGAAATGAAAGTAAAGCCTTCATCTACCTACAAAAAAGAAGCTATCCTAAAAGTTATGTCTCACAAAAGCATATTCAGCTTCAGACAGTCTGATGAGCACACAATTCACATCCTAAAATACAAAGGTAGATTTTACTGTCTTTAAAAAGAACATTTCAGAAAGCCAGTGATTTGAAATTATAAACTAGATGTACATGACTCAACTGATTGATCATGGACTTGATGTGCCCTTTCCCCTCCCCCATGAAGGCATCATTTGTCCTGTTTAGGTAAAACAGCACTGAAGTGTAAGAAAGCTAACACACAGAACAACATTTTAAAGTAGCAACAAATCACAGGTTTGTATCATTATGAAAAAGGAAGCAAGAAAAATGAGCAGTAACTGTATGAAAAATGAGCAGTTGCAGGAAATGCAAAGTGTGAATTACTTTTCACCCGAGTCAAACTAATCCTCCAGTACGTCAGAAGAGGCACTTTATTGTACATGACACTGTGCCAGCACGTCAAAGTTCGGTTTTTAACTATTTCCTTCAAGTTTTCCACACCAGTCTGTATAAAAACTGATAATTGCATTGTCAGGAAAAGGTTAAAAAAACCTGCTATGTATTGCAGAAAATACACTTCTCAGAAAAATTAAGAACTACACATGGATCTCCATTTGTCATCAAATTTTTCATCTGATCAGACAGGAATTTTCTCAGGTAAAAACTAAACAACAGTGATAAGCTAAGTTGAGTTCACTGTGTCTTGCCTATCACCAATAACAAACTGAAGCCTGACTACTGCCAGGTAGTACTACTTACAAGCCAGAGAAGAACTGAGGTCATTCTTCCATAGCTGTTTTTGATAGTGAAGTAGAAGATTACAAAGAGAAAAGTTGAGGAAAGGGAAGGAAAAGAGATAAAGTAAAAAGTTATACCATAAATGATTTTACTTGTGTCAGGACCAAGTATGGACAGCACTAGAATAAGATGCATACATTGTAAGTCTCCATCTTTTACCAAAGTTCTGGAAGTTGCTAAATTATATCAAAATTATAGTTTTTACGTGAACTATTTCTATCCTTTATGACTACAAAAAAATCTTGAGACTACAACGACTGCAATGAAACTTGGCGTATTTGTTGTTCCAACATATGCTTAGTGTCTTAATAGTTGTTCCATGCCACAACCTACTGCCAATGACCACAGCAATCCAGAGGTCTCTGGACCTTCCAGAAAACAGTAAGGGTATTTTTCAGTCCTTCTAGAAGTTTGTAACTGCAGAAAACTTCTTAGAGTAATTTTAAAATATTCTTCAAATTTTGAAGAGGATCTAGAATATTTTTTAAATATTCAAAAAGATTAACCCTTAAGAACTATTTTCAGGTGAGAGAACTTTAACATCAGCTTCAGTATTTTTTTAATATTTAAAACATAATTTTCCACTTTTTAAAGCTAGTGTAAGAAGTGTTAGACTTACTATCCCAGTGACTAACAAAGTAAAATAGAGTTCAGATGCAAAATGAAAGTATTGTGAACTAAAATGACTGAACAGCTAATAATAGCTCCAAAGTCCACGCAGCAGAATGTGAGAGAGCGCCTAATTTAACATTGTGTCTTGAGATTCTTCACTGCAAACTATACACCTTCAGAAAATGACTACGGAAATCTTGGATACAAGCATAGCAGAGATGAGGCAGAAACTGAAAGCAGTAAACCTCACCAGGCAAAGTCTTGTTATTCAATAGCTAGAGAAACCTTAGGTCAAACCTCTTAAAAATTGACTACAAGATGGCTGCATACAGAAATCAAAAAGTTTCATTACTAAAATTAATTTAAAAATAAACAAAAATAATGTTCTCCTTTACTTACCTGCCAAAGCCCAAGAACAGGACAAACATGGAATCCTGACACATCTGCTGTCATCACAACCACCTAACCTCACTCCCTGCACTGCCTGCATTAAGGAGAAAACTACAGAACTTGATGAAAAAAACTCTTCATTTTACAGGGGATGAATGAATTTATTAATAAAAATCTCTTACTTAACAGACAGGCTTCTACTATTTTCACATTAATCACTTTTCTTGATGTGCTTTTGTTATAGACACTTAAGACAGTTACCTTGGTTTGTCAGAATGATTTCCACCCATTCAGACTGTCCACCAACACATGAAATGCGGGGTGGAGAAAAAAGAGGGACTGTAACATGAAGACTTAAATTCATGCACGTGACTTTAGTAGGGAGACACTTCCAAGTACCTAACTAAATATCAACTATTTTAAGAGCAATTCCATGCATGGTTTCAGCATTGTATATATTGGTGTTTTAACCATATTGTTAATGCTAAAACCTTCAACCGTCCTTGTTTTGACTTCAGATATTTAAGGTTAGAGGTAGACACAGCTGTGCATAACCCGGGTCTTAGGACAGAATTTCTTAAGAATTCCAATTTTCAGTATGACAGCAAACTACAAAACAGCTTTAAGATGTAGAATTTCTTAAGCCTTACTGTTAAAAATTCTTTATTTTCAAAGTAAGTTTTAAGTTTTACACCTTCAAATATCTGTTTTAAATTATGAAAAATATTATCTTACATGTACTAGTTGGCTTCGAGCTTGAGATTTCCCCCACAAAGATTGGCTCATCATCATCATCATCCTCCTCCACTTCTTTCACTCTCTTTTGCCATGGTTCTAGCTCCTCTTCTTCACATTCCATAAATAATTCTGCCATCCTGAGACTAGACAGTAAAAAACAAAACACACATACCAAAACACTCAGTACTTTCATGAAACAAATGTTTCACTGTTCAGTAAAGATTACTGCACTTGACAATAATTCCCACAGAACGGTCTTCCTTCCCCACTCCTCCCGCCACGTTTGATACAGCTTCAACCTGATCTGATATAGATCTTCAAAGATCCTCAAAGATCGATACCACACCCCCTTTCTGATAATTATTTGAATTCTCATCTTTGCTATTAGAGATAATAAAAGACCAAAGATATCCTCCACATAATTTAAACTATTTTTGTATAATCCACAAGTAACTATCAGAGGAAGTCTCTGACACCAGTGAAAGGTATCTTTTAAAAAATATTCCTATTCCAGGTAAAATGATTCACAAGAAATGTGAAGACCCTACTATGAAGCATGTAATATACCTGGCATAACTGAGTTACTGAAACACTAGTTACAGCTTTATTCTCTTTGCATCTAAAAAAACCCAACCTAAACCAAACAAAACCCCACCCAAAACCACAACCTATCACAGCCCCACAAATTTTGCAAGATTTTGCCAGGGCTTCCCATATAGTCACATTTTCTTTAAAACCCAACAAAACCAAACCAAACCAAACTTCCCCAAAACCCACACAACAAAAAACAAACAAACCACCCACAAAAAAAAAAAAAATCAAACAAAAAACCCCACAACAACAAAAACCCCAAACCATACCCGTAACACATTGCATAGTGTTTTCATTATCAATTAGGACTTGATAAAAATTTTGCATAGATGTCATTAGCCTGACTCCCTTGTGCTTGGAGACTTGCTCTTGCAGTAAGAAAAAAACAGTCATGTATGAAAATAGTAATGAAAACATGTAGCTTTTGGAATTGACCAAATTACAATCGGCATCTCTAATCATAACTGGTTTTATTTGTTTTTTAATTAAACAGTGATGGCCAATTAAGTTTTCCTCTTTCTTTTCACATCCTCTAACATAAGCTTGAAACTATTTCTGAACAATCCAGGAAATAAAAAACTTTTACATTTCTTTACACACACTACCAATAATCTAATTTGTAATAAGACCAGTAATTTCATAAAACCACAGGGTTGTCACTGCAATAACCAGGATCCGGAGGATCCCAGTACAACAGTGTTTGCTTTGTCTAAGACATGGAGCTTGACAAAATTCAATGTCTCCGTTTTTTGGTAAATCAGGAAAGGAAACTAAATACAGTTTTGCATGACGGACCCAAGAGAAACTCCAGCCAATACAGGAATTCCTTTAAATTAATGAGCAATTAAGCACTTGAAATTCAATTCATCATTGGACTGCTTTGACAAAAAGTGAAAAATATCCAAGCAACAATTCCTTTCATGAAGGCCACAATCAACATAAGAATATTTCTAGTCTTATTACCAGGCCACTGCAAACAAAAAACATTACCAATACTTCTCTCATTCTTGTGCTGATGCAACTCTTACCTGACAAAGCAAACTAGTTAAGGAAGCTTGACTTCTCACTATTATACAGTGATAGTTCTCTGACAGTTTAACTCCCTAAACCTAATAGCCAGGGCATCAGACCAGCACTAATGTGTATGATTACGTCATTAAAGACTATCAAACCTTATACACAAGGTGACAAGATCAAGATTACATTCATAATCATAAATTGATATTTCTTAAACTAAATTATTTATCCTGTAAGATGAAGAGGGTGTTCATTCAACACATTTTTCTGTACAATTTCCCATTATTTTCTCCTTTCCAAAAATATTTCAAGAGCAACATATATATTAAACATTGGGTCAAGCTTCTTTTTTGAAAGTATAATTATACAAAACTAAGAATACCCCTCATTATCTATCAACAGTGTTTGAAATGGGAGTCTTCAGCACAGACACAGTGAGAAATTGTCTAATATCTAATAAGAGAAGACAATTTCAGGATAGGAGTAATGAGCTGCTAGATTTGGTGATGGACTGTAGAAATAATTAGTCTGGAATAGCTTAGCACAGGGGAGCAGACAGAATTGTGCCCCTACTTTCATTACAGTGCATGAGAATGCGGCTGCTGGTGTTACATGCTAAGCCTTGGGGATAATATTAAGTAGCAAAGCTATACTCCTTCTTTCCTCCCTCCATCAGCTTAGGGTGCCGAAGTTAAACATGGTGCTAGGAAAGAAGAGAGTAAGACATTAAACTACATTCTTGTCGCGGGAAGAGAGGAAGAGTATGAAGCCGATCTCCACTTGACAAGAGACAACAGGGGCCACGTGCCAGGTCTTGGAAAGAGAATCAAGCCTGACTCTCCTTTGTAGAAAGACGTTCTTTAGAATGCCTTTTCTTTACTAACACAGAAACAAAGTTTATTAGATGTCAAGGCAAAATGAAAGACTATTTTCAAAGACTTTTTTCACGGACCTGACAATATAAAGATGAGGTTTGGGTTTTTTTAATTAAAAAAAATAGTTTTATTTGACCTCAGGGAAAAAAGTAATCAATTATAAAATGTGCTCAGAGAATGCAAATGAGAACACATGTAATTTATATTAAAAACACAAAACAGGCACAAGCAATCTATGTTAGCAGAATTCAACAAGATACAGGCGATAACCTCAGCTACGCTATAATGCAGCTGACTTTTTTTTTTAATACAGTTAAAAGTAATTTGATAACATAGGCATGGACTTACAGAAAGTTACACCAACTGGTGGCACCTCTTATGGACGTTTCATTTTATGAATCAGGATATATATATTAAGGTATTCTCAAAAGGTGACTCAAAACGTATAGCAGCTTTTAAAAGGCAAGTATCAAGATTATTTCAGATCTTTTAATCTATTTTTTTTTTTATTTCAATGCTATGATTTGAAGCCAAGCTTTCTCTAACTTTTTTTCCTGGCAACAAAGCCAGTCTAATGAGTTCCCACCCTCCGCCTGCAACTGCTTCCTCAGTGGTGCTAGTACAACTTTTCATGAGACTATGACGTGAACCAGTGTAGGTTAAAAATAACCTGGCCCACTAACAGTTTTACTGGCATGACTCAGAGGTCAGAAAAATCTGTGGCCTGAGCAATCAAAGTTGCAGTAAGGGGGAATGGATTTGATTACAGGAGGTGTGCAGGAACTGCTCAAATGGTCTGCACTGCCAAAGGAAACATCTACATCCATTTTTAGAGTACAACTAGCTTCCAAGTTTTCAGCTTCTTTAACTACATTAACACAGAAAACGCATTCCAGGAATCCTGCTAGTGGTTGCCCTCAAAGCCAAAACCAACAGTGAATCCTTCCCCCACTCTCCCCAAATATTTCCCAGTGGACATGCAGATGCCAGTATAAGAAAGGTAAACCTATTGACAATAGACTTTATTTTTCTCATTTTTTAATATGTATAAACATATATATACATTCATACACACATCTTCTTAAAGGTAGTCCATGCATCTGAGAGGTCCAAAACTTCAGTGAAATGTTATATATATATATATAAAAAATCAAATAAAGTGTTTAAACCATTGTTCTAGGCTAAAAAGTGTCAAAATTGTGAACAAATTCTTTAAAACATTTAAACAATGTAATTAGACTATATTAAGATATCGCCTTAAAAGGCAACTGCCCAACAAAAATTAAGGCTAGTCATGAAAGTTCATTAGGCAGGCACAGATAATCAAGAACCTGCAAAGACACAAGTCCACAGAACACTATTATAGTTACTAGACAAGCAATGAACTAGAAACCTGATACAAGACAGAAAAAAAAAAATTGAACTCATTGCACAAAAGAGCAAGAAGCTTCTGATGAAATAAGTGTTTTAAAAGCATTAGTTTGGACATCTTTATTTATCATAGCAATTATGTTTAAAGATACCTAATTTTATTTAAAGCCAGTTGTATTTCTAACCTGGTTTTTTTACTGTTAGGATTTAAAAGCACTCACATAAACAAAAATGATACAACCACTAGTAAATGTAACAAGAGTGTAACAGCTGTAGTGAAAACAGCAGAAAGTGATCTGCAGAAGTGCACCTTAAAGATGCACAGAAATCAATACTATAGAAAATCATGGCAAATGCAGCTGCAATAAGATCTAGAGTTACTGAAAAACCATTTATTTAGATGCAATTCACCTGTTCCACCCTTAAGGTCAAGTGAGCTTTCCAATACTCTATACTTCTTTGGATTGGCTTAAAATAACTGAAACAAATCATTAGTATGCAATTGGTAGTGAGCTTAAAGAGTGAGGACATCTACATTAACCAGAAAGTTCTCAGATTAGCCTTGTTTGTCATTCCTCCATAACAGTATTATCAGTGAATTATTCAAACATTATTTTTTCCCTCCAGTTTAACAGCTGCACTTCAAATGAACAGGGAAGTTATATTATTTACAACACAGACCATATGGTGAGCACCCACGTTGTATTTTTCAGACGACTTCCCATACAGGCACATAACTTTGCATCATGTTAGTTGTGAAGAGCGTGCAATCCACAGCTTCATCAGGACTGTGAGCAATTGTATTTTTATTGAGTGCTGCATTTGTTTCAGCAGCGAAGAAACGATGACCAAGCTGAAACTGAACCTGAAAGTTTTAAAAAGCCAAAGTATAAACCAACTTCCCTCAAAACCAAACTACACCAGCCAACACTACTCTCTCTGCCACGAGATAGTATAAGCGCCGCCTAGGCAAGGCCAATATTGCCTTTGCAAATCAGTCAGAAGTTCACACCCCCGAGCTGCGATGGGTGCGAGGCCGCGGGAGGAAGCCCAGTCCCCGAGGGCAGCCGAGCAGCTGCCGCTCCGCCCGCAGCGCCCCTGGCGCCACCGCCTCTGGCGCAGCCCGACCGCCCTGCGTCCCGCCTCCCCAGTGCCGGGTGACCGCAAGGACTCGACTGAGGCCGCAGGTTCGGGTTTGGACGAGGCCCGCATACCACAGCCGCGGCGGGAGGGAAGGAGGCCCGGCGGCAAGCCCGGCATCCGCTGCCAATTGCCGGGGGCTCCGGCCACAGCCGGCTCCTGGACGGCGGAGCCAGGGCGGAGCGAGCTCTGCCCAGGACGCCCCTGCGGGCAGACCTCCCGGTTCCCAGCGCGGCCCCGCGGGCGGCCGGAGGAAGCCCTCACGGCCCGGAGTCCCCACTCCACAGACGCGCGGGGAGGTGCAAGGCCGCGCTCCGACCTAAGATGGCGTCGGCCTCGCAGGCGACAATCCCCCCGCGGCCCGCCCGTCACCGAGCGGCGGCTCCCTCCGCCCGGGGAGGCGGCAGGCCGCCCCGGTGGGGAAGGCCGAGGGGAAGGAGCGGGCTGGCTTACCGTGCTGCGCGTCCGGAGGGGCCGCGGCAGGCCGCCCCGCTCCCTTCCTCCCGGGCTGGCGGGGGGATGGGAGGCAGCCGCGCTGGCGGAGGCGCCTCACATCGCCGAACCGCGGCGCCCCACCTCAGCAGCAGCCGCCGCCGGGGGAGGGCGGGCGGGCGAGGGAGGCGGGGGTGGCCGCCCGGCGCGCTGCCTGACGGGTAGAGCGCGGGTCAGCCCCACAGCGGCGCCTGCTTTCCGGCAGCCGCGGGGCGGGGCCGGGCCGGGGCCGCGCGGGGGCGGTGCCACGCGCCATGTGCCGGGCCTCACACCCCGCGGCCGGCGGTGGGCCGCGGCCTGGCGCGCGCCGCCCGCCTCGCGCCCCCTCAGCTGTTGCCGCCGCCGCCCGCGCCCACCAGCCGTCCGGCCCGCCCGGCACCGCCTGCCCTCCGCCGCCCTGGCGAAGGCTGACAGCGCCAGCCGCGACGCGGCCAGATCCACAGTGGGCCCCGCGGGCGGGGAGAGGACCCGCGAGCAACATTCACCTCAGCGGTGCCCTGTAAGTAGGCCCCACTCGCCGTGCGAGCGAGCGCAGCTGTCAGTTCGGCGTGCAGGGACGGCGGGCGCGGCGCTTGGTAGGCCGTGACAGGCGGTCAGGCCTTTCCCTTGCGGTACAGTCGATCACAAGCACCAGATCACTCCACACAACCGCATGGCCAAACTAAAGCTAGGGAAAGCTCTACCCAAAGTTAATATTAAATACAAACAACTGAGAATATAATGCAGAGTCTGTGCGCCTGTGTTTTCATTGTGGTTTTTCATAGCCATTTACCCAGTGGGTTAAACAACATAATCAAATATATGATCCACTGTTCCAAACCTTTACTGAATAAAACATTCCCGTTACTTTCAGTGGGACATCGCAAAACTGCCAGACAAGGCCTTAACTGGGCAGTGAAGCCACAGTCGCTAGAGAAAACAGTCCTGGAGCACAGTACCGCGAAGAGCTGCATTTTCACTCAGAATTTGCATATGAAAATTTCTGAATCAAAAGGTGACTAAGAAATTCAGTTTTTCTCATACCTTTTTGTCTACAGTGCTCTCTCACCCTGGCCAACATCTGTTTTAATAATGCTCCTGAGTTTAGATTTTCTTTTTTTCTTAAGTTTTGATGTCCATTCTACCCTAACTAAAAAAAAAGAAAGTGTGATTCTTCCTTTAGTAAAATATGAATATATTTCTAGTGAATTTTGAAGATAAATAATGGGAAAGTACTTAACCAAATGTAATCTATATCTCTCAACTTTTCCAGCCCATGCTTCTCACAACTTACTGTTGGTGCCATCAGCCATAGCTGCCTTCAGACATTCTCAATTTATTTCATGTAAATTCTCTCTCAAATATAGATATTTTTAAGAAGAATAATTGAAATGTCCTTCTCCTTGTGAAGCTTAAGCTCTAAAGATTTGACTACTCTGTTAGCTGGGAAAATATTCTGTTCATTTTCACTACTATCTTTAGCCTTGAGATGCTTCCAAAGTACTTTGAAACCTCAGAGAAGTGAAGAAAAAAATTAAACATTAGTAATTAAATAATTGCTGCTTAGTGATTATGCCATTAAATCATTTGCTTATTACAGTTTAGTAATTAAACAATTATTAAACTATCCCATCCTGCCAAAGTAGGAGGAAAAAAGAAAGAGAGGAAGAAATATTCTTGGTATTTGGCAGAAGATGGAGAAAAATAATGGGAACTAGAGAGGGGAACTTATTTTAGGCAGAAGTGACTGGGAAGAGAGAGGTATAGTCCGGTTATTTGAAACATGTATTTTCAACTACTCATTTACCTGCTGAGAAATCATTGCAGGTGTTGTTTCTAAAGCAAGATAAATATCAAAAGAATATTAAGATTACAAGGTAAACGTGGAAAAATTGTGAAATAACAGAATTAAGATCAACTCTGCACATATAATTTATTAAATTTGTGCATTCTGAAGGTGCACAATTGCATACTGTCTGTTCTGCAAGACCCCTGCCTAAGTCCTTGGACAAACTGGTTTGAATATCATGTTTTTGCATCATCCCACAAAGCCATAGGAGCAAAGCAAGTTTACCAAGTGAGAATTAATAAGTGTTCACAACTTTGAAACTCACAAGTGAATGAGGGATAGTAAATAGCTCCTATAATTACAAAAAAATAGTTCTTTCCAAGGCTCCCTTGGTTTATAGATAAGCATTTTGGCTAAGCTTAGTAGATAGTTAATGAGAGTGCCCTAAAACTTTGTGTTGTAACAAATAAATGGTGACTAACTAAAGAAAAAAGTAGAAAGTTTAATGAGATCTGAAAAAGCTCTTTATAAAGAAGAGACTGAAAACTCAGTGTACTGCGATATAGGTGAGCTGTGTCTCCTTGACATTAAGATGTGAGACTTCATAGACTGCATCAACAATGAAGGTGCCCTTCTAATGTTCCTCATCAGCCATGGGAATGACATGGGAGGTGCTGGGGTAGGAGGAAATAAAATCGGGGATTCTTACCCTCCACATTTAGCAATAGTCCTTGGCAGTTATCATTGCAGTGAGCCAGCAGATCAGGCAATTAAAGAACATACTCCTCTGTGGTGTCCTTGCAATAAGAATAGGCAGATGCACCACACAGGAGGATTTTATCTCTTATAGGAGAAGCCAGTATGATGGAAGACATGCAGTACTTTCAAATGCAGTCTAAAAAACTGCAAGTTCTGGAGATGCCAGCCAGAATTAAGTACCATGAAGGAAGGCTGCATTATATGTAAAAGGAGGTACTGATAAGGTAACAAGAGGTTTTAGGAGGACCATGCCTGAAAACTTACAGAGAAAACTTACAGAGAAAACTGCAAACATACGATACACTCTAAAAGAGAAACTTAGCAGAAGCTGATTACAGAGAACAATTGTATTTCATGCAGTTGGGCAGCATGCATGCACTGTTGGCTACAGTAGTAAAACTGAGCTTGAAATCTAACTAGTCTGAATTATTTCATCTTAGATCTACTGGCCTGTGACTTAATTACTAAAGAGACATTCCTTTCCCTTCTGAGAGTTATTGACAGTAATCTCTCATCAGTTTCTGTTTTTTGTCTGAAAAGCATTGTCTGTGCCAGAGGAATCAATTGATTGCAATATGCCTCAATGGTCCAAAATGCTTCTATTGCTTGCTGCAGGTTAAAAAAAGCCTGCAAATAAAAGTGAATTGCATTTGTAACTAAAGACACTTGCTAACATGGACTAACATGGATGCATGGATGTAGGCAACTAGACACATTGATACTGTCAACTCTGGCAGCTGTTAGACCTGCCAGTCCAGTCAAAAAACAGTCTGTTAGCTGTTTGTGTTTTGCTTCTCCACTGCCACTCTTTTTCTTACCCCCCAGCAAAAAAAAATGTAATGATAGATTCATAGATTCATTCTAAGTGTAGATTCTCTATATTGTTACTGTGATCTGCCCCTTCTGCTCTGCAGGTCTTTTACTTCTGTTTCTCAGTTGTAAATTGCCCACTAAACTATTATTTGTAATATCCCCACATCACCCTGTATCAACCACTGATGAATTAACAGACAACAGTCTCATTTTGACAAGGCATACAGAAGTTTATTAAGAAATAGCAGAAACTGATAGCTGTATTGCTCACAACACCAGGGGGTATAACTTATTTCCTGTCTTGAGTCCTCTGACTTTATGCTGGTAGAGGAACGAGTGCAATAAGTGAGAGATTATGAATACAACTATCAACTTTATTCTGCAACCAGCAGTTGTTCATATTGTTCTTATTTTACTTACCATGTTCAGGCATTTTGAGGCAAGAGTGTCAGTCAGCTAGGCATGACGATTTTGCAATTGAGATAGGCAAAGGGGGGGCAAATTGGAAACCAAAGCATGTCTTCTCAAGTAGTAATTAATAACTAGAGACAAGCAAGTTGCAAGACAGCAGTTGCTCTTGATTGCTTCAGCTCAAATGTTAACAAAAAAAATCCTCATACTGATTCATAGAGACTAGAAAAGAATTAGGCAAGCAAATGTCTATGTGTCGTTGATTTCTGTAACCAAAAGGCTCAGTATAATAATTCTCAAGATAGTCATCCATTTTTCTCTTATGGAAAAAAAGCTTGGGGCTAGGGAAAAAAAATCCTCATACTCTTTTATATCATTTAGTAAGTCTTTAAACAATGCAAAAGCTGGATGATTACTTTTCACCCTGGCACCATACTTTTTAACTTGTTGATCCTTTTGATTTTTAACCACAGCCATCCCACCCTTATGTAGCTAAAAGGCAAACATTCCATCAAGGTTTTCAGCAACACAAATAGTTTGGTTGAACTGCTTTATATTTCCAGATCAAGGCCAAAGAGCTAGATAGTGGGAAACCAGCAAATGTAGTTGATACTTTAGAAACCTTGCTATGCAAGAACAGCAAAATGTGTGCTTAAAGCATAAAAACTACCTTACCTCTTACCACGAAATCGTAAGACAAGCTAGTTTTATTAATCTGTAGTTGCAGGCTAATTTGGAAAACCTTTAACCATGCCATTAAAGATTCACAAAATCAGATATACATTACAAATTACGTTATCTTTGGATTAAGAATTTATAAAGAAATTCTTAGAACTATTGGTATTGACATTCGTCTTAGGAAATCCATTTTGCTACTATGATGACCTAACCAGTTTCACTAGATGATTGAAAGAGTCTTCACTTCCCCAACTCTCTCCACAAATAATGGATGCAAATGGGGGGATAGTATCCAGAGAAAAGGAATTCACATTTCTTAACTGAAGCAGTGACAGATATGACCATAAACTATTTGTGCAAGCCTCTTACAAGTTCATAGGTTTATAGATTACATAAACATGGGGATCAATTAAGCTATGACCAGCATGCAGATACCTCTGTCATAGAACTTGGAGGTTGGTGCAATAGTGCCAGCAGTGTTCTAATTGAAGGAAACTGCCATATACAAAAAAAGTGACAGGGAATTTAAATAGGGGTCATGAATTTACCTGCATAGAAATACAAACAGAGTACTAGGAGAACATAAAGTTACCAAACTTTTCAGGAAAACAGAACTTTTACAGATTAAAACTTTACAGTACATTTCATCAGATGTCCCTTTCTGCTCTGCTGATACTAAAATATCTTTTATGTAATTTTCAGGTTGATATTTAAAAATGAATTTTTTCTTCACTATTGATTTAGTAATCAAAATTAATATTTGGTAAGAGTGGTTGAAGAGTAAAGAAGTTTATAGTATGTTTTGAAAAGTCTTGACCAGAATCCTGAAAAACAAATTTTATATGTGGCTTGAGTTTAACATAATGCTGCCTTATAATTTACATCAAAGTTTACTTCGTCAGAGTTACCTAGGAAGACTGTGAAGTCCCCATCACTGAAGATTTTTAGAGTAAGTCAAAACATGTCAGAAGCAGACTTGGTACATTTAGTGCAACGAAGCTAATGGGGGAAACGCTACTAAACAACCGTGACAAATATACCTAATGATGGATGATTTTTTAAAAAACCCAACAGAATGAGGACTCCGTGTTGTGTCTGGTCACTATTTGAATGTAATCTGGAAATCAGAGTGCGATTGTCTAGTTTTGGTTTTGTATGTCAGTAAAAAACCTACAGCAGAGTGAGGGAGTCTTTCTCATTAGCATTGAAGTTATGGGTTTGTTTAATATTATTTGTTATTCTTAGAGGCACTATGCACATACAGCAAGTACCAACCTGTATGACATTGCAATTGGAGCTGCTGCCAAAATTTTATTAGAATGGAGATGTTCAGATGGGAAGCCTGTGACTATGAGTGCACAAACGATACTAAATGAACATCTGCAAAACAAACACTATTCAACACATGTATGGTTTACTCAAGTATACACGTATTCCATAAGGTATGCTTGTAAAATTGATTGCATTAGTCTGCTGTGGTTTGTTGTTACAGTATCATACCTTCAGGAATTTGGCACAAGTATAAACACTAAGGGGTGATCTAATCTGTTTATAACATTATTTTATAATGTTTGTTAGGCGTATATAACATATTTATACTTTCCTTTTTGAGACAATATGAAAAGTCTAACATTCAACCCTGAAGAAAGCATAAGCTTCCAGTCTTTTAAACTTCACAAGTATGCTTCTGTAAATTAAGGAAAAAACCCCAACCCAAACCATAAATTGTCTTTTTAAACACTTCCAACATACCATCGTGCAGAATAATAATAATAATAAAAAAATTAACATCTAGGAGAGTCAGTGTCTCTTCAGTATGCATGTATTTCTCCTGTCAACATTACTCAAACTCATCAGACGAGAAGTTACAAGAAATGTTTGAATTGGATGAGCTCTATCAGATTGAAAATGGCTACAAACAGAGCCATTGCTATTACAAATCTGGTTTGTTTATTTGGATGCAAAAGAAAAATATTTCTTAAAAAAATTTTGTTTCCAGAAGCTTTTCATGGTGACTTTAGGTTAAAATAAAGTTAGTAGATTAACATTAAGAAATAAGCCTTGAAATAAGTTAATTTTCATTTAAGAAATTGATTTTAGAAAAATGATACTATGTACATCCGTTTATCGCAACTATTCATCAAGTTCTCAGATCAGAGACACAGGGCATACACCTTGTCTATTGGATTCATTTTTATAATTCACCTTAGAACAAATTCAATCCTAGATGTCAACTACTGTGTGTACTCCACATAGTAGAGAAAATCCAAGCAAATAACTACTTGGTTTAGCCTTTGCGTCCACTTCTACTCAATTAAGTAATTTGGTAGTGAAGAACATTGTTCCACTGGGTTGATGCCAGACATTGTTACATTACTTGGCAGAAGCCTTAAATAGCATGAAAAGTGACATAATACCAAGTCAACATATGCCCCAGAGACAGTTGTTGAAAAATGACACTACTGGGTAAAGTTTACAGTCATATTTTCTGCTTTTTTTAAAAAAAAGGGAGTGATGTATATTTATTGGAGGAGTTGTCTTATTGACAGCAATTGCCAGAGCATAGTGACAACAACTGCTATACTGCAAGAGTCTTACTGCTAGATTGGTTTCTCTCTCTCACAAACCTGGTCAGAGAAAGAAAGGGTGTTGTACGTTACTTTGCCAAGATATTCTAATTCATTAGAATATTGTGAACAGGTATTCAGTAGCATGTGTCCTTGTTAACAGGAAGTGAAGATTTCTCCTATGATGCTTCCTTTTGTTGTGATTTGTAAAAATTAACTCATTATGCAAAATATTAGCCATTCTTCATATAGGATCCCCCAAGCAAACTACATTGTGTTGGGCAGACAAAAAGAAGATAATTCCTTCCAAAAAAGAAAAGAACAAAAAAAGTGAGTTAAAACTTACAGAAGTACAATGCTCCAATGCGGCCTTTAAACTATTGCAGATAGTACTGGAAGTGATAAATGATGCATCTGCTTTGAAAAACATAAAATACATTGTGTCACAATGAGTTGCTATCAGGAAGATTTTAAAAATACCTGAAGAATAAACATAGAAACATATCAGCTCCTAAGCAATAAGTATTTTCTCATCATTCAAAAGAAAGGAACTAATAATACAGAAATAAATAAAGAAAATCTGTTAAATATAATATTCCTTTAGTAAAATATTATTCAGAATTTCTGCTGAGGTATCAGCAACTCTGGGCAAATCACTGTAAGGAGAAAGTGGCGCACTTTTAGATTGTTAGATTTCTTTATATTCTTTACAAATAATCATGTATTTGCCTGGCAGTTTCTGGTCATAAAACTAGAACTGAAACTGATTTCTTGGCATTATCATCACATCTGTAACATGTGTCCATGAATTCTGAGAAAGTCTGTGCCAATAACTGATTTTTATTTATCAGATTGGCTGCCAAACTCAAAGAAAAGGAAGTATTAGGATAACAAAACAGAAAACAATGGCGATTGCTGTCTTCTCCACTAGCCAATTAGTTTACAGTCTGTAAGGGGAGACCCCTTATTAGTCCTAGAATCAACACTTCTCACAGGTCTGATCTAATCAGAGTTTTGCAGGGTATTTGGGGTGCTCTTCTCTGATTTAGCTGATCCACTTTAAGAATGTGGAATGTCTATCTGAACCTCCCCAGTTCCTGGTTTACGCATCAGGCTTGAGTCATTCTGACTCAGTGAACACTCATGTGGAACAAAATGAGAGGTTTATGCCAAAATCCCTACTAGTCTGAGTGAGCGGATCTCCTCAAACAGGAGAGGGAACTAGGCAGAGGTCTTCTCTGCCTAGTGCATTCTCCTAGATGAATGCACTGGTGCCTGGACTTTTGGATGAAAGGCAGCATCACTTCCACCTTCCTTTTCTTGCTTATGAATCCAGCCAGTCACGTCCTAGGGTTTTGCATTCACACTGCTTTATGAAGTTTAGGAACCATCAAAAGAAAGTGTCGGCCTCTCTAAAACATTATATTTATTTCATGTGAAAACTGTATCATTGCCTTCCCTTAAACTGCATTTTTTGCCAGGTTCTATTGAGAACAGTCTCTAGAAGATTAACATTTTCTCTTCAGTTTTAGAAAGTTCTTCCTCAGCATATGAATGATAACTTTAAAATGGTAGAATTATATATTTTTAAAAACCTTGTTTAAAAAAAAATGTGTTGGGTTTTTTTTGTCATAAGTTTTCTGATCCACTGACTGCTTTTTATAAAGTCTGAGGCTGCCCAACAGCCCTTGTATCTACACAGCTATTTCCTTTTTGCCTCAATATTCAGCAGAGTCGACTTGTTTATCTTTCCTTCAGGCTCCCTCATGCTGGGCATATAGTGTTCTTAGCAGGAATTATTGTACTCCTTGAAGAAAACGTAAGAAACAAAGCTGTGAGCAGCAACTCTAAAACAGAATTAATACTGTCAGAGCTCTCCATCGTCTCCAGATTCTTGAATATTTGGTCCTTGACTAAAATTTAGCCAGTTTGTAGTTCCCTTGCCAAATTACAAAGCAGAATGCACGCTTCCTATCTGGACTACGTGTGTCTGGCAGCCACATAATATGTTTGTACTTCAATCAAAATGCAAAAGTCCATCTGAATACCACAGTGATGCATACTTCATTGGTGTTAATATTGACTTAGCTCTGAAGCAGACAAGGCAATCATTTGCTGTGCAATATCTGAGATGTTCTAAATAGCTTGACTGAAAATCATATTTTTGATGTGGATATGTGGAGGAGGGATCAAAAATTCATATAAAGAATATAATTTTTATTTATTCCTGTACATTTGAATAGTAGTATTAACATGACATTAAATTTGGTAGGAACGTCCATAAGAAATGGATTTTTTAAAAAATGTGATTTCTTAAAGATTAAACTTCCATTTGGCTTCTTAGAGGTATTTAGCCTAGTTTACTAAGGAAAGGAGATTTGTGCAATCACATATGTGCCTCATTAATAGGTTTTGAGCACATAGGCTGATTTGAGACAAATTTGATAAAGGGGTAAATATACCTTTAAAGTAATTAAGAGCTTCAAATTTTTGTAAAAATAACTGCTGGGTAGAGAGTACCCATACTGAGAGTTAGAATGAAGAGACACTCATTCTATCTAGGAGAGAGATCTGAGGAATGCCACAACTGTGGCTGCCATCAGTTTGCAAGCAAGAGCCAGGTTTGATTTGTTGTGATTCTCACAGACCTGGGTTAACAAAGGGAATTATTATTATCCCAGTAACTCCTGAATTCTGAGGGCAAGGATGGCACATGAGCAATTGGAGTCTGAGTTGGCTCCCAAAGCACAGTTAGAGTCCAAGTGACAGTCTGTGTCATTCTATCACCTCTTTAAAATTTATTAGCTGTTTATCACAAACAGAATTATTCTGCTGACTTGTGTATTACTTTTCTGCATCCTACAAGTATTCTTAAAATAATAATAGTCTTACTTAAGTCTTAAACTAGAACTTACGGCTGTTTTTGCATTACACAGCATACGGAAGAGGGAGGGAGGACACCATTTCTGTGCTAACCTCACTTCAAGTTGATTATCTTTGTTCTCTTTCCTTTTTCTCAACACCCCATAGTGCTCCATTTCCTCTCAATATGCACTGTTATGATCCCAGCTTCCAGTGTTGCATAAGTGCATAAAACTAATGAAAATATCCTTTAATTTCTCTCTTCCCATTCTGTGTATGGCCAATGTTACTTTTCATGCCAACTATACTAAAGATAATAGTTCTGTGTTGTAGACCCACATAATGGGCTGGTAGCAATGGAGACCAACATAGCATCAGAGCCTGTAGCAAGGAAGGATTGTAGAGTTAAACCTTAAACAACGGAGAGTTATAGGAAGGTGAAGTTTGATGGATGCTTTTTTGATCTGAGTGATGATTTACAGAGAAATTGGAATTTTCATATGACATTGCGTTAATAGTATTGCATTGGTACCATCTGAAAATTCTTGGGGCCTAGGACCACAGAAATGCCATTCTGGTGTCCCAACAGCTAAAAAATAACGTTTAGTTATATGAACACGCAGTATTAAATCACAAATAACAATGCTATGGCAATAAAATCCATCCTAACAAACAATACAGGTAAGCAGAGGCTGCACAGAATTCTTCAAGGGATCTTGATCATAACATTCTGCAGCCCACAGATTTCTCTAACAAGTTTTTTTTTATGTGCCTGCAGCAGACATTCGCAGGGTGATTTCCTTAATTGTGCTAATATATTAGTACAAATCTATGTAAAAAATATTTTTATCTAGTCCTTAAATATCTAGCAAAACACTGAAGCCCTAAACAATTTGTGGTTTGTATTTAATTCCATTGTCACAAGCAAAAGATGTCAGACTAGTAGTTTTCTCTAGTGTCCCACTTCTAGTATATGGTTTCACCGGGAAGCATTAACAATGAATCAGTCAACTGCTGTGCTTTTATTTAGACAGGTGGAGTACAGGTATTAAACTTCTACAATAAACAGATGCCTATCTGAACTTGACAGAATTTTAAAAAATGGTCTTTTTTTCATGTTTTCTAAACTAATGTGAACACTGTGCATATCCTTTACTACAAGCCAGGATTACTCATCAGATCTGCCAGTCCCCAAAATTACTTTTTTAAAAGGCCATGTACAAGTCAGTAAAAACCAGCTCATCTCTTTGAAGGTTTGAGACAGGCTAATATTTTACTTTTCAGGAAAGATAAGGATGAAATATCAGGAAGCAGTGGTATGTATGGAGCAGTGATACTTAAAGGCAGCCTTCTGTTCAGAATTATTATTCTAGAGAAGACTGTCACATAGTGCTGCGACTTAGGTTACCGGCATTGACAAAAAGTTAATTTTAAATAAAATAATCTTCTGGAAGTTAGCCAAGTGGAATTGACTTACAAATTTAACAACACACCTTGCTTCTATCAATATATGCTGTGTGGACTAAAACTGCAACCTTCAGCTTGACAAAATCTAAGTTAGCTCTAAAATGCCAATAACCTGACAAAAAATGCACCTGTGAAAAATTAGGCATTAATTATAAATAGTCTCTAGTGGCTTAAGCTACAGGACTGCTCTTTTAGTTCAGTAGCAAAGTAGTCACTTGGGAAACTTGTGATACAATTTTAGAGCAGTTTCTCAGATGAGTTTTCTATTTCACCAGCTAATTGAAAACAATTTGCAGAAGCAACCACATTCATTCACATTGTTAACCACTTAATGATCTATAATAGGGGAAAAGATCCTGCTCCCATGGAATCATATAGTCATATAGTTCATTTAGACTATTTTCAATTTGGTATTATTTTGGAGAGGAATAAAATGTAACCACCTGATAAACTTATCCTTTTAAACATCAGAAATATTTAAAGCAATATACTTCCAGAGTCCAAACCAGATATTCTTGTGCCCATTAACAGAACATAGCTTCCTCACCATATATAAATCCAATATTGTGCTAATTGGATTAAAAAAATGTTTAATTTTACTGATTTCTGTATTATATTAAAATAAAATGTATTTAAGTTAAAAAGGTTTCTGCATTGTCTTTTTCCAGATATTTACTGTTTTGATTGCATTTCTACTCAAGAATTTTACTTTAAAAGTGGTAACTGAACATAGATGGCTAACATTATTGTAAAACCTTGAATAGCATTGTAAATCAGAAGACAGGTAAACTAACTGAACAATATTACAGAAAAAGCAGAAACTTGATGCCTTAGATGTCAGAAATGTGTTTTCTATAAATAAATTGAATTACTCAAAAGGATGTGTGTTGGACAAGAATTGCTTCCATGTGGAACCACTGCCAGGATTGGGACCTTTGCCAGCTCCTTGGGATAGGATTAATTCTTTTGGGCATTTTTACAGTTTCCAGAATGGAACTTTGAAAGTCATTATGATGAACTGATCAGCTCTAGGTACGCTTTTGCACTGATCAGTTATCTTTGGGTATAAAGCTGAATATTAATGGAATACACAATATTTACAGAAACAGTAATAGTGTCAGTAATCATTAATATCTGTGGCACTAATCAGGATCTTCATAATTTTGTACTTTTCAGAAGTAGTGGAAAATGTTTTGGAAATGAAGTAGACTACAGCTATGAGAGTGCAATTTATGTGTGCCCGGACCTAGCAAAAAAACAAAGATAATGTAAAAGTACAAGGGAAACTTTTGCATTCCTTTACTTTTTCAGTGTTTTGTTTTGTTTTGTTTTTTCTGGGATGGGTAGGTTAGTAAGGCTCTGAGTGACTGAACACAGCCCTCAGAGCAGAATAGGATTAAATTCTTTTTAAGTTAGCTATTTATAACTATAGAAATCCTAGTTTGCTACAATGCAGTCCTGGTTCTTTTTGTGGGAAAACTGGGAGCAAATGTTTGTGGGAGAATGGGAGGCAAATGTAAAGAGTAACTATTTATTTCTGAGAAAAAAAGAATCTGGGGGTTTGCCCAAGAGTAGAACAGTTCTATTCCAGTTATATAGTTATATAGTTTCAGGGGGGTATTCAAGACTGCAAAAACATACGTTGAAGGAAAAAAAAAATATTTAGATTGATAATAATTTCTATTTTAATAGCTTCTGTCTCAGTAATTAAAAAATCTAAAGTAAAAGATTGTATAGTATTAATAAAAATCTACACTTGACAATAAAAGAGAATATGAATTTTTTTTTTTAAAATCAGATCTTGATCTGATTGAAAACTGTTCTAAGCCTAACCCTCCATGGTTAGGCATCTCCTTAACATAGAGCTTCTGACTGGAATGTTTTCCAGGCAGAGGGACAGACTGTTGGCCTATGTCTGGTTTCCTAATACTGAGTTAAAAAATTACAGTCCTACATATTCACAGATTGAAATTTATATTCCTAGTACCTGCAAGTTTAAGAGCCACATAATAACATAAAATCTATTTGTGCTTTTATTAGAGGAGATTTATTGTAGAAATCTTTGTTTTCCAAATCAGCAACCTCATTTTTCCTCCAAACTTAAATTTTAGAGGATACCAAGAAAACGATATCAGATGCCATAAATTAAAATCCTGTCTGAAGAGAAGTGAGTGAAGCAACTAAATTAAGCAACTAGAAATTAAGGCAGATTCAGAATAGCAATAGTTCTAATGACATCAGTCTTGAGTTATGGTTTTCTTTTATGAAATATTCCATATAGATGTAGGGCAAAGCATCTTCAGAATTTTTTCATAGTGAAAAAACCAATTTATTTAGTACTCTTTCTTGCTAACTACTTTTTTCTTTTCATCAGTCCTGAAGAAATTAATCATCCATATGTAGCATATTGCAACTTAATTGCATTTCCTGATTCCCAGTAGTTAACAATCAATGTTAAGAACACCCTGCATCTGATTTCCATGTTTTTGTGAAAACCAAGATCTTAATTAGACTTCATTCTCACTATTTGAGAAATACTTTAATTCTTTCACCATTTTCAAGGAAACCACCTCTTCAATGCAAACATTATGCTTGGTTTCTGATTATTCTTGTTGTACTTTTTTTATAAGGTTTATTGAGAAAGTGTACGTTATGAGAATTGTAAGGAATGCTCTTTGAAATAAGTTTTCTTTTTGACTAGTGGATGGCTTAGATACTATCCTGGCTGTGTAGCTGTCAGTTAGACACAACCTCAAAACGAGGGTGAAGAACACAGTGAGGAAGAAGGGCCTCAGTTAATGAGGAAGAAAGCTTTAAAAATGCCCTTGATATGCTTTATATCTGCAGCGGTCAAGATACAGAAGAATAAGAGATGGCTGAATGGAAGCTAGAGCTCAGCAGATAGCTGGTCTGTGACAGTGCCTAACGGAGGTGAAAGAAGATAACATGTGAGATGAAAATCAGCTTCTGCAGCAGCAGTCCCAGATAGACTGTTGTGATTTACAGAGCAATCAAGACTGTAGGAACCACTGACCTGATCTTTGTCTCTGATGGAGCTGAGAACAACTGGCAGCAGAAAAGAAGGTGGGTAGTTTATTGTTGATTAGGCAGTGCTCTTGCTTTTACTACACAAGATGAACCATGTACTTCACTTTGCTCCAGCAACTCACAAATAACTTCATTTCATGTTCTTTTTGACCACTGTATAATAAATTCTACTTATTCTTAATGCAGCCTACCTCTATGGTTGCTGCTAATTTATTTCTCTGTCATATGAGTAACTCTGTTGGTTTCACCAGCTCTTCTATAAAGAAAATCTGACTTTGTCATGATCTTCCCCTTCCCAGCTGGTTTAACATTGGTAGAGCTTGATCTGTAAGACAGCCCTAAGTACGTTGCTGGCTTTTCTCCGCATATCTGCCTATGAGCAGTGAATGTTTTGGGCTGCTGTTCTATTTTTATATCTTGCTTATATCAAAATTCCACACTGATTTGCTACATTTTTGAAGTGGCCAACAAAATTTTAATTTCAACCATTGCAAATATACTGCCAACCTAGAATTAGCTCTTTCAGTGGGAAAAGCTTACCTTAGAAGACATAAAGTACTTATCCTTCTTTTTCTTTCCATCCCCTTGTAAACAAAAATCTATGTTTTGCTTACACCATGGGTATCTTTTTTCAAAACCACCAGTGCCAAGTGAATAATCTAGGAGGCTTTCCACCCCTGTGTTCTTGCACTGACTACCAGATATTATAATAATCTTCATTCGGTGTCTTAACACATGAACAAAAGATCTCACTACATGATTCTCAAAGTCTTAAACCATAATGTTTTGTACTATTCCATTTCAAATTAGAGTATTTCTCTATACACCTTCAGCAGAGTCTGACCTTTCTCTAAGAATATTAGAAAAATTGGTTTAAAATGGTGAGCAAAGAACCCAGAATACTCTGAGGGGCATTATAATCTGCAAGAAAAATATCCCATACAATAAAATATTAAATCAAACTTACTTTCTGTTGATGAACACCAACCAAAACCTAAATGGTCTTTTCAATTTTAGGGCGTAATCAAACTGATCATTTTGTACACCAGTATATCTTTGAATAAGATGTGGACTTACTGTGTTAAAAAGAAGATGGAGAAAGACTTTTTTCACTGGTGTTCATGTATAATAATCTAAAAAGACTGTATTGAGATCTCGCGAATAACACTTGCAGACCTATGACTGCTTGAGGAATTCAGTTCCATCTGTATGCTCTACTAAGGTCTCTTTGCTACAGGTACATTATACATTTTATGATACTAAAGAGGATAACAATGCAGCATGCAACAAGGGCACATTGCTAATAATCCCATTCCCATTAAATATTTAGAATTCTGTCATATTTCATAATCGGAACATAGAAGTAACAAATTAGAACAACTCCATGCTGATGAAAATGACTGATTAAGTATTAAAAGCTGTGAGAGGAAGCTATTGCTTGAAAACAAAATCCTCAAAGGGAGAGAAAATATGCAGTTGCAGTAAGTTCTAAATGTTTTTTTCCCCCTTGATTTTTTTTGTTTTCCTATTGCAGTATTAGGACAAGAGCAGAAATTCCTGAATGCTACGCTGTCTGTAATATTGAAAGAAATAATTTGATCTCTGTCATGTTCTCTCATCTATAAAATTGAAATATTACTGCTTATATAGGCTCAGGGCAGTTCTCATCAGAAGTGGTAAACCTTAGTACTTACCCCTTAGTTTGCAGTGATGCCCCTTAGGTTTTGCACCGAGTCAGACCCTGACATAAGTAATAGCAGCTCTAATGCTATTCCAATTGAAGCGATGGATACGACTCTTTGGCTCTGTAGCTGTTACCACATCATGAGATTGGAACTATTCATGACAAATTGTATAGTACTAACAGCGAGAGCTACGGCCCCAGCAGGCTCCAGTAAAGAATGTATTTGAGCTTCCCTCAGCTCTCAAGACAGTTTTTAAAGGTTTAGCCAGAGATCCTAACAAGCAATAGAGAGCTACAAAGCTATGTCCACTGTTTGGCAGCACCTACATGGGAGAAGGGGAGCAGGATCTGAAAGACATGGGAGAATGCCAGTGAAATCTCCACCATTTAAACCACCCTCATTTCTGTTTGCTCTGTGCAGTAAGATCAGAGCAAAGCAGACAGGCTAAGGCTGGGTTTCACAAGTGTTGAATAATACTGGTTATAACTTTGGATGACAAAACATTGCCCATTTTCCTTTTCTGAAGGAAATAGATATAGAAGCACTAGCAATTACAAGTTATAACTACTTTCTAGGTCATCTTTCTACTAACAGATCAGTTATCGGTAATCAAATTTGAACTGTTTTCTTACAAAGTAGTTGCACCAAAACTCGGCCATAACTCATATATGCCTTTGTAGGGGTCTACAAAGTAGATGAAAGTAAAATATCCCCGAATATAGTGTAGTAGTTGGATATTCCAGAAGTTTAGGAATATTCTTGCACCTATATTTTAAATCTTATGTCAGAAAATGCTGAAGTATTTCCAAAGGACAAAAGAATACCATTTTTAGTATCAGCTATCCAATGGATTTTACACTGTATGAACAAGTTGTGGACAGTTGACAAAATTATTCTATACTTTACTTCTTTTGACTTCCGACTTTAGCCTTCTTCAATCTGGAGTACCAGTATTTTCAGATTAGTATTTTGTATCTGAACTTTAGCAATAGAACTAAAACCAGTTAAGATCCTTTATATTAAATCACAAATCATACCCAGTGTTAATTTGATATGGTGCAGCACAGAGATGTCTACAAGTAGTGACTGATTCAATACTATCCATAACACATTCTTCTATCACATGCTTCTTTAGTCTGCATACATAGATGGTGTGGATTTCCTGGAATTTTGATGTACACGTTAAGATTTCTATTTAGAGCATTTTTTTACATGTTTACTTGCTTTGCTTAATTTGAGAAGAACTATTTTTAAATTTAAGATTTGCTGAATTAGGCTTTAAATCTCTTACACTCTCAACCAAAAAAGCTGATAGTCTTAGACACTCATGGCATGTTAAATAGCTGTTGGATGGTGGTCTTCAGGCACAGTCAGACATCCTCTCCTTAGCATTATGTTAATGTCCCACAAGCTTTTTGAGTAGTGTAAGAATTTCAAATACTGACTCTCAGCACTTGATCTATTGGGTGTTCTGGTTATGCCTGTGAATTAGATAGATCAAATATAATGATGGAAGATTTATAAATGCTTGTGTAACATAGCAAAAAGACTTCCTAAGAAACAGGGTAAATCCCTGGGCCAGTGTAGGCAAAACTCCAATAATATGGCCAAGCAACTACTGATTAGTTGTAGCTACTAACCAACTGTATGCTGTTAGTTGTAGGTGCTAAAAACAGAACTCTTGCTAGAAAAATCTAGATGAGAAACAATAATGCAGCACAGAGCCTATTTTCAAAGTAGATGTTTCAAAATATCTGCAAGATATGTTGTATCTTCTTTTATCACCTGCTCAATGCAAGAAAGAAATGGAGTGTTTCATGCTGGGATTTATAATCTCTGTGGACTGTACCATGGTATCAAAGATGAAGTCAGCTACCATCTGCTCCATTTTATGCAAAATAGATGTGCCCCTTGAACTTCTGGCGATTTTCCAGTTCAATCCTCCATGCAGATTTCTAACACTCCTGCTTTACAGGACATCCTATTATTCAACTCAGAGAGTAAATTTTACTATTTATGGTCAACTATTTATTGACCATGTGGACTGTGACACAGTGGTGGGGCGGAAAGGTATCTGCTCTTGTTTTTTTTTAAACCTTAGGAGGATGTTCTGAAACAGTATATATACTTTATATATACTTTTCATTATAATGAAATAAGTTCATTCTTTACCAGGTTTCTGCAAGTGTTACAGGAGTGCTTAATTACTAGGTTAAGTAATTTAACCTCTTTTAACCTTTGATTTTTTTTAAAATACACAAATCCTGTTGCACTGTTGACTTAAAATTAAAGACTAAAGGCTTAAAAAGATGATTAACATACAATTCAAGCAAGACGACTGATGCAAACAAACATTTTAGCAAACTTAACCATATCGTTGCAGTGAACTAATTTTGATTTTATAGAGAACTTTCAGATTTTGAGTTCTTTTTCAAGATATCATTCAACTTCGATAATGTAAAAGCATAATTTGTCTGAATTGTGAATACTTCTTAAAAATCTTAGTTAGGCAGTTATATTTTTCCATTTATCTTCATGCTGGCATTTTATTACCTGAGGCTGAGGTAATACTTTGTAGTTACTGTTAGAAAGAAACTTGTAATGTATATATCTCTTCAAAGATTCCAGATGTGGTGGAATGCTGTGGCTCTCTGTTCAGAATTAAAATTGTGTTTGTTCCATTTCAAGTACATGAAACATGCTATTGACATTTGATTACCTATAAAAAATTCACTTGTGCGTGGTTTTGCATTTATCAAAAATGAGCAATAGATTATTTTTTTTAAACTCACACCCTGATCTGCCTGTAAATTTTCTTTTTTTATTTTAAAATGCTGGAGCAGAACATGAAGTATAACTCCAAAAAGCCGTAAAGTTTTCTAAATTATGTTTTTAAATTTTACTACTTATTATTGGGAAAGATAGGAATCAAGAATAGCAAGCATACAAAGGTGAAATTAATTCACCTTTTGAACTCTCAGTGTGCACATATTTACGATTTGATCCTAGTAGTCCTAAACAGTTTATCAAATCCAGGGACCCATTCGTATTCAGATAAAGTCTGTGATAGCAGGGGTTTCTTATCTTCAAAGAAGGAGAGAATACAGAATCTCAATACAAAGAAAAACCCATACTCCTGATAAGAAATCTGTAAATCTTTCCTTTGAAGACTGACACTATGAAGGATTCCTGCTCAGAGAAACCAGAGCAATATTTTTAAGTAACAATGTCTGGACTTAGATGTCATACCCTACAAAATGCAAATATTTTGATGAGAAAGTATGCTAGAAGGTGGAACTTGGGGAAACTAAAGCAGTTACTGTAGCAGACTCAACTACAACAGTAGTAATGCTGGAAGTGGCAGTCTAAACGGAACTCCCATGGTTACTGGCATTTTCAATTTGTTATCATTTCACTCTCATCACAGAGACCTTTATGTCACAGTGACTACTGATAAAGGAATCCACAGCATTCCTGCAATAGTGACTCCTGGTTTGAAGGACTGAGGGCTTTTCAGAGACATTCCTAGTTTAGCTCCTTATGATGGATTTCGGCTTGATGCCAAGATTTTAATTTTACAGTGCATTAAATAAAAAAACCAACCAAATAGAAAGAGCAAAGTATTAGCTATACTACAGATAATGCCCCTCTTCTCTATGCAATTTTTTTTCAGAATGTTTAATTTTCAGGCTATTATCCTGACTGACAACAGAGGTTCTAAGGCTCAAGTAGGTCCAGGTGTGTATTTACTGTCACTGTCTCTCAAATGCTGTTAGTCTATTGTCCCTTTGTTAAATGTTAAGTCAAGAAGTCTGTAAATGCTGTGGGGCATGGAGCGTGTATAATTTGTCTGCAGGACAAGTAAGAGACTATGTGCTTCCTTTCCTATATATTTGTTAGATCCTGGAACTGAAAGGGATGCAACAGAAAGCGTTTGGGAAGATTCCAAGGAGACTGTATACTTTTCCTCTAATGTTAACCTCCTGCTATCCAAATTGTGCAGTTTCATCCTTTAAATTTTTCCCCAACTTCCTCCCAAGAAATGTTTGAGCCCACAGGACAATTTTGAAAATGTTTATCTTCAAAAGTTACTAACTGAACTTACTTTAAAGGGGAACATGGCTGGCAAACACAACAGAGAAGTTATTTTTCCCCTATAATGATTTAGCCTTTGATGCATAGACAGATGGTCATGATCTCCTCCTCCTCCTCCACCCATGGATTTTTCTAAAATGACACCCAAGTTTTTCTTGGCAGCAGTTATAAAGTCTGGCAAACAGCTCACTTCAGCTCCAATTATATTGACCACATTAATGCAAAAGATCAGCAAATGAAATGTTCCATATTCATTTGGAAGAGATGAATTAAAATTTGCAATGAAATAAGATAAACACAAATTAGAAACAAATGCCAGCTACTTACGTCCACCTTATATCTAAGGATTTACTGTGGCCCATTTTTTTTCTTGAACACATAGGGTGTTAACTCTCTTATAGTACTTCTTAAGGCAGTAGCACTTAATAGAATTAGATTTCTGAGAATGTCTTTGTAGGCAGAATAATACCCATTTGCTTTCAGTGTTTTAAGGAATACTAGAGAATAACACTTTCCCTCCATGCTCCAGGGACACCAACTCTTCAGATGAATGTTATCTCTGGATTTATTATCAAAGCTTTTCACACTTGTCTGTGCTTGTCACAAACTCTCCTGGGCACAGGAAAGGCAACCAGGAATGTAACTAATTCCCTATTCAAGGGCTTCTAGCTGAATATTTTTTCCAAGGCAATACCTACCATCCAAAGTACAAGGCAAAAATGAGGAAATCTTGCTGGGTATTCTTTTTCCACCCAGTTACAGGCTAACTTCTTGCTGGTACTGTGTGCTGTGGCAACTGCATGTTAGCTCCTGTCTGCTAGTAACTGGTGGGCAGGTTAATACTTCTCTACCAGTATATGAGCCATTGCAAATAGCTTTACCTGTGGCAGCTTATTTATGTCCTCTAGGGAAAGGTGTATCTTCAGACAGTTATATTCAAATTATTTATTCACCATCTCTGTAGAAGGGACAGTAGGTAGAATATGTTTAACATCTGCTGAATATATATTTCTGTAAATGTTAAAAAGTCCCATTAAAAAAAATGGTATTTTTTCTACTAAAGTATAAATACCAACAAATTACATCAGTGAAGATGTCTTGTGATGACAGTTTGTTGTTCTACCCAGACCATCTCTAATTCTGAGTCTGATTCATTGCCATGAATAATATGAAATGAATTGTGCTCAAGGTGTTCAGATTTCCAAGCTATCTAAAAGAAATTCCTAATTCTTAGACACTAAGCTGTCAAACCAAAGACATCTGATCATTCTGCTCAGCAGAAAAATTCTGTGCTTGTATAACTATGTTTAGAACAATTGGACCTGGGCAACTGTATACTAATTCCTAATGTTTGTATTTATGCACACTACAGCAAAGTTATGAATCAAATCTCTTATTTCAGGTCTCTGAATATTTTAAGGAAATGTCCAGCATTGAATCATAGACAACAGGATTTGAAATGACATCTTAAACCTAAAGCATGTCCAGTCCTACTTTTTCATCAATTCTTATCTTTGCCATAAATATCACACCCTCCTATGCTGTATGTATTCATTACACAGCTGCAGCTCCTCCTCTAAGCTAGCTAACACAGCTGTAGCTATAGAGTGCAGACCAGCTGGCCAGTCAAAACCCTGCTTCCTATTGTCTGCAAAACATAATGACAATTGCCAATAATGTCTGCTTCTGGGCCCACACCTTGTATGTTTTAAGTAGCTCAACCATTCTTTCCTCAGTCGAAAACTGGCGTGTATCACATTCAACACCGTCGTAGTTCCTTAAGGACTTTTTCTACTGTTTGATTAGCATCCTCAACTAATTTTTTCCTCCTTTTTTTGTAGTAGAAAAGTTTACTTTTAAAACATAGTTCTTTTCACCTGTTTTAGCCATGCTGTGCAAAGGAGTTCTGCTGTGCATTAACTCCTAAAGATTTGACTATTTCAGCAAAAAAGAAAACAAAGCTTTTTTTCCTCTCCACACTTACACATGTATCATTCCAACAATAACATATACATAATGAAATGATATACATATTAGAGCAAATTCAGAACTGGGGAGTTAGAGATAACACCAGTCTTACAGTATGAAACAGGTTTGGCAGTTACTTTACAGCAGTCAGTGGAAGTACGGCCATCAACTTGAGTCAGCTGTCAAGACTCATGAACAGGAATAGTGTCAACAGCAGCTTGTAAAAGAAATGGATAAAAGAGCTTGCTATACTGAAAAGATAAGAAACGGGATAATTTTTCTGGTGGTATAGCGAAGCGGGGGGGTCTTGGGGTATTAATGCCTCATGTAACTTTATACTGATAGCACTGGCTAAATACATACTCAGTTTTTATTAAGGCTTTAACATTTGAAATAGGTAATACACACAATTAGTCCCAATGTCATAGGAATAACATTAAAAATTACTCATCAATTAATTGCTTAAAAATTGTTTGGGTTTTTTTGGTTTGTTTGTTTGGTTTTTTTTTTTTTTTTTTTAGGACTGCTATTGACTGAAAGGAATTTGAAAAGCATATTTAAAAGTTAAAAAAAAAAATCACATTCTGCTCACACTTGAAAGCATAACATCAAAATCTCTAGTTTTCTGCATCTACCTTTTTAAGTGAGCTATTTTGTTTGCAAATTCTTTGTTAACCAAATGCAGTCCTCCAAGCCAGTACAGCTGGGGCCTCTCTGTACAAATATGTTTAACTCCATGATCTATGCAAGTTTTATTGTTAATAATCTAATCACATTTCATGAGTCCAACCAGTCATAGTATAAACCTGATATTCATGACCTCTCTGCTGTACCTGTTGTTCCTTTTTCACAAGTATAAACTCAGTCCCCTAGTCATTTTAAAGTATCAGTCATTTTAAAGTATCAGTCATTTTAAAGTGCAACTGTTGCTAACCTGTGTACTCAGCCATTCTTTCTTCTTTTTATATTGTTCCATTTGAAGGGAAGCCAAACATTTTTGTATGGGTAGCTTTTGAAAAGAGGGGGAGATGTTCCAACACATCTGAATGGCACTTAATCTCTAACATTTAGGGGGAGAAAACAGAGTCTAAGGAAGCTGAATTTTAAACTGTATTTATTTGGAATGTGCAAAGACAAAGCATGTTTTCAACCAGAATACTTGTGATCTTTCTCATTCTTTAAAATTACCCTTTCGTAAACCAGTAATGCCTACAAACGCTGTGCAGCAAGCAGCAGATAGTGCTTATCTTCAGAACATTTGAAAGAGTAAAAATACCCTGTTAATTCCAAGGAGAATCTTCTCAGCAACATCTCTCTCCTGTGAAACTCCTGCAGCTTTATAGCTTGAGTTAACACCACTTGCTTAGTCAAGACCAGAGGGGAAGATGTGGCAGTGGGGAGAGATGCTGGCAGACAGTTCTGCCAGTGGCACAGAGCTAGCTCAGTCACCTCTGCTGCTCACTCTGTGGAACAGAGAGGGAGTGATGTGGTCTCTCATTTAGGGCAATTCCAGGATGGTAACATGTAGTCAGCCCAACTCTTTCAGATTCCTCCTCAAACACACCCAAGTCAGGATAGACATGAAACACTGATGTGATTTGTTTGATTTGTATCTCATTTTCACCATTAAGCTATGAATCTCTAACAGCTTCATACTCTCAGCGGTCATGAGGCCCTGTTGAATCAATTACAGTTATCCAATCTCAAAGTAAAATGCATAAATCATATGATGGCTGCATTAAAGAAGGTGGTCTAATTACAGAATCACAGAATAGCTGATGGTGGAAGACACCTAAATTGTATACAGTCCAACACCCCTGTTCAAGCAGGGTGAGCTAGAGCAGGTTGCCCAGGGCCATGTCTCCAAGAAAGGAGACTCCACAATCACTCTCAACAACCTATTCCAGCGTTCAGTCACCCTCAACAGTGAAGTGTTTTCTTACGTTTAGATGGAATTTAATGTGTTTCAGTTTCTGCCCATTGCCTATTGTCCTGTCACTGAGGACCACTGAGAAGAGTCTGGCCATGCTCTGCCTAAAAAAAGGAAAGATACATTCCTGATCCTTTTGAAATGTAATTGTTTAATAGTACCTGGAAATACAATCTACTTCCAGAATGACATAAACATGGGTAAGAAATTATGGGGTGAACCTTCAGTCATGATTACAGGAAGAATCTTCATGCTGACCATCCTGAGCACAGCTTAGCAGTGCCTATAGTAAATCAACAACTGATGAAGAGTTGCATGAAAGAGAGCAATCAGCCCAGATGGTAACCTTCCTTGTGGCCAGGACAAAGGCACTGCTTAGTGGAAGAACTGCAAGAAATCTTGTTAAAATGGGTAGATTATTCTTTGCTGTAGCAAATTTCTGCTAGGGAAGGAGGCAAGAGGAATTGGAAGAGTATTACAAATTATCTGCTGTTGTAGTTATGCTTTGGCTATAACAGATGCCAGCAACCTGGGGAATGCTCTAATCCTTCCTACTTAGCAGTGACCCAGAGGACTAGGGTCACCCTTACTACCCTACCCTAGGAAGGTTGTAGTCACCTTCCCCCATTAAGATTGGCAGTTATAGGTGGTGACCTGTTGCATCCTGTTTCACTCATTTTATGCTTGCTGTTGCCCTGTTTCTAGTCTTTCCTTACTGGCTGAGGAACACAAAGAATTCAGAAACCTAGAGAATCTGTCCCTTTGAAATTGTTACCGATATTCAGTGAAATGCTATGAAGAACTGTGTGATGCAGCTAAAGTGGCATCTAGTGATCTTACTCTGACTAGTCTTATTGAAAATTTCCCTTTTTATTCCAAGAAGGTTTTATTATGCAACAGAGGTAAATTAAACAGCTGCCAGATTTAAATGGTGCAAAACTTAGACACCTGATGCAACCCATAGTTCTGATACTGAAATGTGAGCCATTAAAAAAAACCTGACCGACTTCGCAATCATAAAGCCACTGCTCAAAACACTTTGAAGAGACCTGCAGTTTTGTATTAACTCTTGCTTGTATCCAAGAAATTACTAGATTTTTCTAACTGTCAGGAAGCCCAGCAATTTTTTTTTAACGTGAAAAGACCTGATTAGAAGTGATATTTTTTATAATTTATTGAAAAAATTGATAGATAATCTTAACTTCATGAAAATAAGGATTGCCAACACTTGCTTAAATCAAACAGAGTTCAGGAAGATACTGTGCAAGCTTCCCCCATGCAGTGCCACCAATTGATTTCAATTCTAGCTTGAAAAACACCTGCTATTTTAGCCTTGGTCTCTTCTTCCATAGTATTTTTTTATGGCTTAGACAAATATACACCACATTTAGAATCAAGTCCTAAAGTCCTCTTTTCTAGAAAGCATAACTTATATTGATTCTTATGAATCACAATTGGGGAGGGCTGCAGAAGAATGCATGAAAAGATTGTAGTTGGTTTTCAGTTCTCAATAATATTCACATACAGACTCTCATGATCTTTCAATGTGATCTGGGTAGTTTGTGATTTCAAATTAACCCTGAAAAAGTAATGATTGTATCACCACTTTTACAAACCCTGCATACTTCAGAGCATGAAGGTCAAAACTAAAGGACTGCCTTATAGTATTATCACCACTTATATAAATTAGAGGCTCCTTGTGTTCTTGTACTGCTTATTTAGGCTATTCTCTAGATGAAAGAGTTTGAATTATACAGTAGGATCTTAATGATACACACAGCCTCAGAGAGCCTTCTGGACTAAAGTAACTAAAACCCGACACAGTTTAGTCATATTTTTATGTCCATGTTAGCTGCTGTGATTTTTTTTTTCCCCAGTAACACTTCAGTAAGTGACTAATTCTATACACAGCCATGCATATGGGAGATACGGCATTCACTTGCCTAATGCAAAGCATATGTACCTCGAATAGGCTACAAATTCAGGTAGACATCTAAACCTTTTAGCATGTAGAAGAGAATACAGTTGCTTTAATGTACAGTAAATGAGAGGCTGAGATTGGGACCACTAGAGAAAGGCTAATTATGTAGCACCATCATTCATCGATCTTGCATTAGGGATAAAGGTATAGTGGCAAAGAAACACCACAGTTGCTCAAGGCATAGTTGCAAATTAGCACCGCTAATGTTTGTAGCATAGTTGAATGCTGACACTATTGCTGCTCATGGCAGAGAGTTGAGGCATGGAAAGAATTCTTTTCTCCTGTTGACTGTAGCAAAGAGGCTCATTTAATTTAGACTTCAAGCTATATGAGATACAGCAAACATTGTTTTGAACAAAATGCTTTTGGCAGACTTAACAATAAACCTTAGTGGCAATATGTTTGACATGCTCTTGCATTTAATATACTATAGAAAAATGGCACCTCAAAATTATGACTCATTCCTAACACTTCACTGATAAATGACTCAGTGAGACTGACTTTGTATGGATGCAAAAATTTTTATTAGTACTTAACTCTTTAAAACATGTTTTAGAAGTTGAAATTGAGCAATGGATGGACAAGGTAAGCTGCCATCCTGTTTAAAAATATCTGAAAGGTTCCACAGAGAGCTTTGTGTTTTATAAAAAACCACATTTGTTCTGTTCTCTCACAACAAAATGGGAATGTAATGGTCAAGACTTAGTTAATGGCCAAGATGGGCCTCAGAGATAAAACACATTTCTTGCAGTAATTGTTTTCTAGTAATTGTCCCATTGCTTATATTTTAATACATTATAAAATAGACCTGTGTGTGTTTATTATAATAGTTGTCTCATATAAAAGTCATATCTCACTATTTATTACAACAGTAACTACCTGGGTGGTATCACATGTGTACTTTTGCACTGGTCAGTGTAGACTCCAAAACTATCTGAGTTCCTGAGGAACTGGGAACAAGCTGCAAGCCCAGAAAGGGCCCATCAGTCCAACTGCAGCTTACCTTCCATCATAAGATGAGTGAAGACTTCAGTTGTTACTTAATTACAAGCTTTCCACATTTCTAACACTACAGGAATTCTTTTCACAGTGTCTCTCCTTAGGAATGCAGTTTAAGCACAATGTCAGGGAACAGCAAGAGCGGGTTGCTCCCTAAGGGAAGTTGAGCTGGCAGCTAAGGGGTGGCCACAGTGCAGACTAGGCAAGGACCTCACCATCAGGACTCAGTCCCACGGCACCGGAGACAGGCAAGTAGAACAGGATGGCGGAGCAACAGGTCGTATCAGTGGTCCAGTGATCATCAGGCAAGACAGGGTCCAAGGTCCATCAGGGAGTGCACTACAGCGCTTCAGGAACAGGGTCAGCAGCAGGCACACCTAAGACGTAGCTCAGGAAGGGACTGAAAGGCCCAATCTGAGCTTAAATGGAGTCCCTGGTCAAAGGTGTGGGGAGGCCTCAGGTGCGGCTGGTCAGAGCAGTTACTGAGAGCTTATTACTGCACTCAGGGCCCTGACACAGAACGTGCAGATTTTACGACATGATTTCTAAGCCAGTGCCTTTTTATCATTAGCAACATAAAGAAAATATACATGTAAAGAAAACAGGAGAAGATTTACATATGCTTTCCATTCCCCAGATTCCTTGTTATTCTGGAACAGCCTTTGGACATATATCACCGTTCTCTAAAATACCCAGGATCATTCTCCTTCTCCTGTAACATTTGGCGAGTCATTTATGAACTTGACTTCCTTTTTGATACATGGTGCCCCAAATGCTCACAAGCTTTTGAACTCCCTTCATAAGTGATAAATTGCCTAATAACTACCTCCAGAATGTGACAGAATCAATTTTCCTGATTTCTGTTGCTTTGTGTCCATGCGTGTTTTTAGGAAGCTCATTTAAGTAGAACTAAACGTATATCAAAGAGACACTATACTCAAGTAAGTACCTGGGACATCTGCTAAAAACAAATTTTGATTTAATAAATAATGTTTTTAACAATTTCTTTATAATATGTCTTTTCAAGTACCTTGTGCTATAGCTAACATATATATGTATAAATATGTATCTAGATATATATGTATATAACTAATGCACAAGTGCAGTTACATTCTCATGCATAAGTGATCTGCCACAAAAATTTGCATTTAATGATGAAGACAAAACAATTCTAAGAACCAAGAGTCTACCCTAATCACAACACACTGGGAGACAGGAAGGTAAAAAAAAAAGGAATATAGAAGTATGAAAAGGTGACAATAGTTGTCTAAATATACACAAAATTAAATGAACTAATAATCTTAAAAATTAATGGTATGAGATATTTTTTATTTAGAAGTAGATATTTGCTGTATGTATAGAGTGGAAACATGGATTATTTTCATGTCCTTTCATGCACAGGAGTGAAACCTTCCATATTGCCTAAAGCTTTAAACATATTCAGGTTGTATCTGACAAAGTGAGCACAGTTCAGAGTTGAGCCCTTCAGCGTGGGTATCAGCTATAGTCAGCAGCCAAGTCCAGTCGTAGAAGGTTTTAACAAAAGAGAATTCTGACAGTCTTTCTGCACACAGTGATGGTTTTCCCAGACAGCAATGACTAAAAGTATAGGGAGTACTGTTTACCTCAAAATCAGCACCTTTTAGAAATACATGTACTCCAGTGGAAACTTCATAACTACAGTCAGAATCAAGAAGGCAATCAGTGCAGGCTCTAGAGGCCATTCATTAAATACTTACTGATGGTGAAACAAATCGGATGTGCATTTCTTGAAGCTTCTGTACTGCACTGCACAGAAAAATGTTGTGATTAATTATTATAGAAACTTACAGAGTTAGTAGTCCTGTATCAAGTGTAGTGTGACCTTCAGTATGGATTATTAGAAAGACACAAAACCCACTGGAAATAATGTTTTTGAGGTAGTCATAGTCTTGCTCAATGTGGGTTGAAATTACAGATTCTTCTGAAACTGGTGCCTCTGCAGGCAATTGACAGACTTGACAGACTGGTAACCTCTTTAAAAAAAAGTGGTCAACAGTGGGAACCACTTCATAAGTTCTTGAAGGGCTAACAGATATAATTAAGAAAATTTAATCCTACAACACAGGAAATATGTCTCTGAATATATTGCTTCAAAATTGGAAAATATTTTTGCTCATTGCCTCATCTCTTTCATTTCTAACTTAATTGGCTATTAAAAATGTATTCAGCCCTGTGAATTGTTCTGTGATGGAATTTGTATACAATATTTATTCTATTATACATATATATATAATATAAATCTATATGATTTATTTATACATATATATCTCTCTATATGATTTATTTTCAGTGAGTGGGATCTTTTATTTTATTAAATTAAACTGTAACATTATGGTGATTCTTAATACAGTATCTCTAAAGAAACAACTCCTTTTAATCTTCACAGGATACATACATAATGCCCATAGGAATAATTCATAAAAATAAATCACATTGACACATTCCATGATATCTTGTGAGGCCCTGCAGGGTGGCAGTGGCAGCAGCCACTTTTATTTACCATGTGTCTATTCCCCCAAAAGCTTTCTGTCCTAGTTTTTATTTGGCTTTACATTATGTTAAACAAATTGTTTTGATTTTTTTTTCTACATTTGAGAGACTATCTGATATTTCATTGCTAACCTTTCTGAAGGCTGACGGTAGGTCAGAGGCATCATCATTCCATCCTCTGTGAGAAAGTTCCATGTACCTATAGCGGTTTTTCATGCGCAATTTCTCTGCCCTCTGGTGTGAGGGCTTAAAAGAAATGTTAAACCAACTGATGTGAGGAATCATGGGATCAGAAGATCATAGGATAATTCACGTTGGAAGGGACCTCAGAAGGTCAACAAATCAAATGATATATGGGGATGACCAGCTATGCTAGGTGGACTAAAGCTAAATCAGACCAAGAAGGTGGCACTGAGCAGGTCACAAGACCAGTATCATGAAAATCATGATACAAAGGTAACAGTCCTGGTATTCTCTTGTGTCATGGCAGATAGAGTTGCTTACGTACCAAAGTATCGCTGTTTATCATTAACCGATAGTCTGAAAAGCAATCCCACAGGAAACTTTTCTTGTCTCAAGAAAGCTCTTATAGGCTTCTTGAAACTGTTTTCTTATCAATCA
Source organism: Calonectris borealis (assembly GCF_964195595.1). Taxonomy (NCBI): domain Eukaryota; kingdom Metazoa; phylum Chordata; class Aves; order Procellariiformes; family Procellariidae; genus Calonectris; species Calonectris borealis. Next base: position 15,685,403 of record NC_134322.1, read on the forward strand.
AAATGAAGCCTCTCCTATGCAAAATAAAAGCTGGAGACCTCTTTTTCAAAGTTAAGCTTTACCTATTCTATGGCCTTCTTCCCAGACTTGCATCTACGCTAAATATTACAGTTCTGGACCTCTTAACCCTCTACCGTCCTGTTTGGGTGTTGTGTATCCTATAATGGAGAGGTGAAAAATATGTTCTGAAAATGTGAAATGCAAATAAGTAATAACTCATAGTAATCATCTGTAATGTTTTATTTTATTTATAAGCTACAAATGCCCAAATAGCTGTAAAATTTACTATGAAGAAGTTTTCCTGCTTGTTTGGAGTTGTCCAAGAAATGTCCTTGTCTCACAGACTAAGGTGTAAAACATTTTTATTTTTAGATATACATACTTCATGCTATTTTACCATTCCAGCTTAACCACTATAAATGCAATATACAAATACACAGCTGCAGCATAAAACCAAAAATACCCAATAAACAACACCTCCTCCCAACAAGCAGGTCTCACTGATACTCTAATAGTTCCTGTTTCCTTATTTGAGTTAAGGAGAATTTAAAGTCTATATCAATACTGAGTTGCAACATATGTTTCACAGTGTTTTTATAAGATCAGGTAAAAGGTGACCATAGAAACTGTTTCCTATTGAAATTAATACATATTTTCAAACATGATCAGAGGAACAGAGAAATTGGGTGAGTGAAATTTTACATAGAAAGTTAAATTTATGGTCTCGGCATACAAAAAAAATTATTTAGAAAATCCTTGCTTTCACAGATAATAGAATCCTAAGATATTTTTTAGGTATTGTACAGCTGTTAGGAAATGCAGGTCATATGTATACATTCTGGTAATACTTCTACAGGCAGTAATTTTAAAATATATTTCTCATAAAGTTTGAAAAGATATTTAAAGAAGTTGTAGGACAGTATCTCTCTAAATCTTTGTGTATGAAATAGAAATAATGAGGGTTTTTTAGGTGAACATTATTAGCTGTTTTAAATAGCTAGTATAACCATAGTGGTAACTTTTATAAATTACCTACGTTTTTTTCTGTGTACATCTATCCTATAATCCAAAATTAGAATACAGTCGTATAGGTATGCAGAATATTACCCACTTCTAGTTTTAAATGTTAAATTACTTAAAATCTTTTTTTACTATGTGTTTCATTTGAAGATCTTATAGTTTAGTTCCTCTTGGCAACCATTTAAGAGAGGTTATTGTTTACTCTCATTTCACATGTGAGGCAACTGAGATAAAGAAAATTAAACTGACCCATACAAAGTTACTCAATTATTGGCAGAGTTGAAAGCCCAGAGAGAAAATCATAGCTCCACTGAAGAGAAACCTAAAACTTTGAGATGGTTCAGGAGGGCAAGATTCTGCTGCAAGTCTTCTATTTGTGCTGCTAAAATATTTTCCTTAACATAAAAAATAAGAACAGGGATTGTAATATTTAAAGCTATGAAGTAGAAGGCAGTATTCAAACTTATTTATGCAACAGTAGCCTTTCAAAAACCTTAAAATGAGTCTGACATGGGAAAAAATTTGCAAACTGTACCATAATTCTTGCCTCCCAGAGATAAAAGTATGTTCTGAACTTCAGCTTAGGCTCAGCAACCCCTCAATTTTCAGTTCTGAGCCAGGACCCTGATGGCAATGCAGCTGCTCAGGTCTCTAATAACCATCACTTCAATCACCATCAACAATGAATGTAAACTTTGGAATTGCCTTGAGCTGTACAACTAATTTGAATTTTTTGTGCAGTTTGAAAAAGAGGGGATTAATACAAAACAATGTCAGAAAGAAAAATTTCTCGACTTTGAAATAGCAGTTTTTCTTACAGAACTTAATGAAAAATTTCCACATGTAATATGAATTATTTTGACAAGCTGTGACGTTTGTGCTAGAAATATTACCAAAGGGACACTAGACGGGCTATACTTTGGTCCTCCTTTGAAGCCTATAGCTTCATATCTATCGACTTCAATCAAAACAATATTATGGTAAGTACCTTTCATAACTGCTTTATTCTGGTTTTTCTTTATGGAAGATAAGTTTATGCGGTTGTACTACCAGTTCATCTGTTTGTCTGTCTTTCCAATAATTTTTAAATGTATTTTCCAATTATAATTCAATTTAACAGGGGGTACTTGACTCAAAGATACTAAATCCCTACAAGTTTCATGAAAATAAGAATCTGGGTAGAAGACCCCGAGTCCTACTAAGGCAAGTGCAGAGAGAGACTAACCTTTAACCATTCTGCTTGGTCTGGCCAACAACCAAGAGGCAACAGTTTGCATATAGTAGCAAACTAACCATGAAACCCTGGGCTAATCACAGTATGTTCCATATTGTAAAACCTTAATTTTACAACTAGAGATAAGTTGATGTAGAGAATGTAAAACAACTGACTAAAAACTCAGATTTTATCAGAAATCAAACTTGGCCCTTAGAGCTTTCAATGGCAATATATTTATCCTGTATTTCATGGAGAACAAATACAAGTCTTTCCCCTCGAGACTTGGATCTCTTTTACTGACTTTCAGAGAGTTGCCCTCATGGAATATGTTTGCCCCATTGACAGTATTAAAAAGTTTCATTACTTGCTGACTCTTTTTTCATGATCTCTACATGTACAACTGCTGAGTAGTTAAAACAGTTCAATACAAACCAAAAAAATTCATAAAGGATAAGCTCGCAATAGCCATTAAGAACAATAATCAAATGCAACTTCTTGCTTGAGAAATTCTTAAATTTCTTATTGGCGGAAGAGGAAGTATGCCAGATACAGGGTGACTCTGCTCATGCCTAGTTCTTACATACGTCCCTGAGCGTCCCGTACTGGCTAATGATTGTTCTGTCTCATTACTCTGGAAACGATGCAATACCAGGAACAGGCACAGGGCCAAACCCTTCTCCACCCTCCAGAATCCCACGGAATAGTCACTACATTGAGAATATATGAGAGAGTGAACTGAAAAGAATAGACACTATACTGGGTTGTTATTTTGGAGATGGGCTACTGGGCTAGGTGGACCTTTGGTCCAAGCAGCATGGCCTTTCTTATGTTCTCTGTTCTTATAAGCTGTTGAAACTTGATTAAAGGTCATATTTCATTCAGAAGCCTCTGTTTGACACATGCCAGCTCTCCAGGACCTCAGCTAGGGTAGGATTATCTGTGATTTATGATGGCTCTGGAAGTTATAACTAGTGCTGTATAAGCACAGCAGAACTGAAAGCATGAATATGCTGTTTAGAAAGTAAACCCCTCCCAAAAAAAGAAAGGTAAAACTAAAACCTAAAAAATTTGCTTTCTTTCAAGTGTACTTTAGCTCTAGATTTGAGACCTCTATGGAACTACCAACTGTTATACTACCATGGTATAACATGCATAATTTTCTACGTTAGTTTCTAGTTTGAGTGCAAACTCATAAAATTCCTGTTGGACACGTTCTTGAATAGGATGCTGTACTATTCTGTAGCATCTGGAAACTATGTAGTTGCAATAAGTGTCTGCATGTGACAACGTTAAAACCATGTGGATGCATAAGATGTCTCATCTACATACGATAAAAGGGGGGAATCGGATGAGATAATGCAAACTAGTTCATCAAAAGCATGGGTACCATTGTTGAAGTCATCTGGCCTTGAATATTTGCGTGTCTGTCATGGAAACACTTTATGGTCAAAATAGCGATATGCTATACACAGTAATCCTATCACATTATTATTTCTGAAATTGTTTTTTTTCCGCTCTGAGACAGATAACCAGGACTTTCTGGATCTTAGATAATCAAGCATCTCCAATAATTGAGCCAAGTCCTCCAGATTTAACTACATTAAGATGCACATAAAGGCACATTATGGGGGCTGAGATGTATTTTGTGGTGCTCAATCCTAAATGATTCATGTAAAAGGAACAATAAATGTAGTCAGTCAATAGTTCTATGAACAGAGCACTTGGAAGACTGTCCCTTATTTCTAACAGAAATATTTATATTAATTAGAATGAAACTATAAATACATATGACAAGGAGACTACCCACAATTGTATTACCAAATGAAAATTAATCTGATGTGCTCTGCAGATAATGTTGTTGGACAAAATAATCATGATAACATATGAGAAGGGAAATACTTGAATATTCACAATTTTCTTCATATGAGAGTCCACCTAAGATGAGGCTGCAGCAGTCTTCAAAATAGAACTTTAAGATTTTTTTTTCTTCCTAAAACCTTAAAAAGACCCCAAACCAATGACAGAAAACAGTACTAACCCCAATGTATTACCACTCTACTGATTTAAGAAATGAAACTTTTTTCAGTGTAATTTGAAGTGTAGTTCTATATGTGCTTGGTATAAAGAGTTCCTACCGTTCTTCAAAGCTGTGATTTTCCTCTGTAAATTTGGTCTTCTCTGTCATCCCTTAGTTCCCCAGAATGCACAATCTGACAGTCCATTAGTTGTGTGAGGGAGAGAACCTGTTCCCTTCAGTGCCAAGGAGGGAATTACTGTTCAGTGGGAATCTCGTGCATGAGAGGCCCATCTGGGACTGGCTGATGAATGGCTGTAGTCAGACTTCAGTTACATTCTTTCAAGCAGTTTTAGAATGGAAAACATTATCTGTGGGTTATATGGCTTTTGCTTACACTAAAGCAATTATTTCCTGGCTCCTGTGAAACTTTGGAGATGGGGAAATGTTCAGAAAGGTCTGTGTAAAACAGATTGCTGGTTCCAGCTCCCAGTGGCAGGCAGAATACCAGAAATTGTTCTGCCGGAAGGGAAACTACCTAAAGTTGCCTTCCCCTGGCTTTGCATCCCAATGAAGAAAAGACTGGTGAGGTCGATCCTTGTCAGTGACCAAAGCAGGTGCATCAACAGTCTCCTTTTTATTGCTTTAATCCCTGTTCCCATTAAACGTGTGTGAATGTGATCTCCTTGTTTTCCTTGGTTGAAATTAGCAAAGAAGTTTATGATTTATTAAGGAAACACATCCATCCACATGAACACAGTGTAGTTGTCTGCAAGTGATTTCCCTAGGAAACCAGGCTAAAAACGGTGACACTCCTGCTTTATCCTCTCTGCAAATTAACTCCATTCTGACTGTCTAGCCAACATCTTTCAGTGTGAGAGACCTTTTTGGTGAAAGATGCTTTCCCCCATTTGCTTTCAGCAGTAATGCTTATCCTAGGGATATTTCAGAACTGCTCACATTGAACTGCATGACGCAATCGATCATCAAAATTTGTAGTGAAGGGCATGTAGTTTACATAGGAAACTTAAAACTTTGTATTAATTTCCTCATTGAAAATAACTCCCTTTTATAATCTCAGTTACGTGATTCTTTGTTGTAATCTGTGTCTCCTGAGTTTGTAAATGAGTTTTCTTAAAATGAAGTACTACAAAGTGGTGCAGCAGCACAGCGCCCGCACTGTTTTTGCCAGCAGCCTCTGTCCCTCCAGCAGCCGAGCCGTGCTGCGCCCGGCAGCCTGCCCGCCGCGGGTACCAGCTCTCTCCGATGCTGCAGCGCCGCGGTGCTACTCACCGCGTGGTACAGCCAAGAATTGGTACGGCCGTGCTGAGCGCTCCTGAGCAGAAAGGTTGAGATACGCCGAAAAGAGGAACTCTTTTCTCTAGGGATATCAATCTGCTTTTGATTTAATGACTGCGTCACTTAGGATGCTTAGGTGTTTATTAAATTGAAGTATTTATATCATACTGATTTGTTTAAAGTCACCTTTGAAGACAGTACAATTTTAGATTTATTTTATTAAGCTGGCGACTACTTATTTCTCTTTAAGTACCAAGGTACTGTAAAAGCAAGAAAACATGTTGCTTTTAGCTTAAACTTGTTAATTGTTTTTAGTTAACTTAGAAAAGGTTGGCTTAAACAAAAGAAGTACCCAAACCACCTCCCGTGTGAATTTAAAGTCACGTTTTGATTGGAACCGTTTGCTTTGCCACTGATGATGTTCAGGTTCATTTCTTGAACTACATGCAGGAAGAGCAGAACTGCCCCAGGGCGCACACGGCCCGCGAGCTGCGCTGCGCTCGTGTGGAGACCTCACCCTCGCGTGTAACTCCTGGCAGAGCGCGGGCAGCCGGGCGGGGAGCCCGAGGGCTCCTGGGCGGGGAGCAGGGCTCGCTCCTCGGGGCGGCAGGGAGTACGGGACGTTAAACGTCTTCCCGCCGTGCAGGGACCAGCCATGTGTGCTGCCGCCCTGCCAGCCCCACAGCGGGAACCCAGCCGCGAGGCCACGGCGGCGGTGCCGGGACAGGACGCGGCGCTGCTCCGTGCCTGAACGCGGTTCCCGCAAGAGCCCCCGGCACGCCCCGGCATAGGACGCGGCTAGGCCGGCCTCCCTCGGCTTTCATAACCGGCGCCGGGGAGGGGTCAGCCGCCCCGCCCCGCCCCGGGAGCCTGAGGCGAGAAGCGGCCCCCGGCCCCTCCCGCCCGCTCGGCGGCGTCCCGCACCACCCACTCCGCCTCCGCTTCCTTCCCCCTCCCGTCACAGCCGGCCGGCGGAAGGACAAATAGTCCTCTCCGCATTGTTTGGACCGCAGAACTTTCAGCCGCCGCAGCGGGGAGCGGGGCCGCCCTCGGCCGACGGGTGGAGGGTGCCGCCCCGCCGCCGGCTCCGCTGAGGCGTAGCGGTGCGCGCGGGGCCGCGGAGCCGGGCCGGGGGAGCGGCCGGGCGGGTACGGCCAACTTCGGTCCCCCGCCTCCCCCTCCCCGCGGCGGCCGGCCCTGGGGAAGCGAGACTCGGAGCGTCCGGGGCGGTGCTGGAGGCGGGCCGCGCTCTGCGCGCCCTGAGGCGCCGCCGCCTTGCTCTGCGGCGCTGGGGCGGCTCCGCCCGAGGCACCCGCCGGCGGGGCGGGGGCGGCGCGGGCGCAAGTTTCCGCGCCTCTCGGCGGCCCCTGCCCCGCCGCCCGCATTGACCTGCCCGGCGGGCGTCGGCCCGCCAGCTCGCCGAGCGGCCTGCCGGGGTCTCTGACCGCGGGCACGGCCGGCGGGAGGCCCCGCTGCGCAGGGCCTGGCCCTGCTGCGGTGAGCGGGGCCGGGAGGGGCCACCTCCCATGGGGCCCTCCCGCCGCGGTTTCGCCTTTTAATCGCTTTTTTTTTTTTAACTTCCTTCCTCCCAGTCAACTTTCTGCTTTTGTAAAAATTCCTCCTGTGAAGATCGTCCCTTACGGCGAGCTAAAGCTTTTACCTGTGTCCCGCTTAGCCAGAAGTACTTGTCGGCGAACATTTTGACAGCAGCAGTAACAAGTGCAGCTGTCAGTGCTCCCACAGAAACAGGTTTTGACTTTACAGCAGTCAACCTGCATGCTCTCTCTGGTCCCTCATAAGTAATACTGTTTGGTGAGAGGTTTCACCATGATAGCCTCCTGCGAATGTTCTAAATATTCCCTGTTGTAGAATATGTTACATAATATATATGTTATATAATTTTAATTACCGCGAGGTAAATATAGCAGGCAGCAATTGAGGCAGCAAATTCAGTTATCTGTAAGATGGGCTGTACTGATAACAGCAAGCACTGTGCAATCATGAGGCTTGGCCATAGGAATAAAGCTATAAGCTCATTTGTAGGATACTTTTCCAAAGTCTGCTTTGGAAGGAAGAGCTGTGGGAAAAACACAGTGCCTCCCCAAAAGTGTCATCCAAAAGTTTCATACATGACAACAAAAATATTTTAATTAATTTTTATTGGCTTGAGTCAGATTCCAGGTGACCCCAGGAACAAGTCAGTGAGAAAATGGACTTGCTTTGTCCACGTTAGTTGCAGGAAGGAAGGTTGTGTTCTTATTGCTGACTCCAAATGAGTATTGCTGTCTGTACTGGGAAATCTACTGGAAGCAGTAGAAGGGATTCAGTGGTTTAGGTGAGGGTCGGAATGTGTTGGAAAAAACAAAAACAAAACAAAACAAAACCCCCAAAACCAAATAACACCACCCTCCCAAAAAAAACCCAATCCTGGAGCAGAAAGGGAGGTTTGCTGACTTCTCTCCAGGGCTATGGATTTGCTGAGCAATAGCATTTATCATGGATAAATTGGTGGCTGTGGATGCAGGCTGAGCACATACATGTTGATTTAAAGGAGCCATTCCAGTGAAAACTCCATCCTGGGTCAAATGCTCTGTCGGGGAATACCCTAGGATCTCGTAGAGTTTGGGGGGTGGTGGTGAATTAATTCAGTGTGTGTAAATTTAAGAAAAATAAACCAAAAGGAGATATGCAAGCTTAATGATTTTATTCACACAGGCATGGTACATTAAATAGTAATATGGAATACATTTTCTCACATCCCTGAATGCACAACAGCTGTCTGCTGTATCAAATATTTTTCCTTTAAGGAGTGTGTGGAAAGCAATTCATGAAGGCTGTGGAAACAGCGTATGAGTGTGGTTATTTTCAGGGGTTTGTGCTCAAGTGATTTGGTTTTTATATTCCTCTTGATTTTTTTATGTCCTGTATGTAATTCTTCATTTTCATGGTCATGTTGAAGCATGCAGAAGAATGTTGCCATTGCCATCTGGCAACTAGCAATTCCCTGGTTGCTCTGATTGGTAGCTGACCGTATTGATGTTGGTAGATCAGCTGTCAGGGCTGTTACCGTAAAGATTTACAGTTGTATCGTATGCTCTGTCAGAGTCTGGAGTTCACCGATGACTTTCTGTGCATGGGTTTACCTGCCTATTACTTGCACTACTCCACAACAGAGCTAAGACTTTGCTAAGGGAAGGGTATTTATCCACAAGACTAATAAATTCATTTATCTTGATAGAAAATTCACTGATGGTAATATGATTGGGAAGGCATCTTCAGGACTTCAGCCCTGATTGCTGGAGTCCTTGCTCACGAAATCACTAGCAAAATGATTGGTGTTTATGATTGCTCCTATATTTCTGTGCATCTGATCCATCTGATCCGTTGCTCCTTAGGAAGTGAAGAGCTTTTATTTTTAAACAAGTGAAGGAAAAAAGGGTGTAACAGTTGCAGAAGACAGTAGCATTTCAGCCTTCTATGTAATGTACAAGGAAGGTACTGTTGTGTCACAGCAAAGCTGGAAGTTTTTAATTTTTGTAGGATTTGTGTAGTATGTTTGCTGCATTTGCACATTTGTGAGGGAAGAACTGTAACTAGGGGTTGAAGCAGGAATGAAACTGAAAGTATTTTCTTGCAAATGGAAAACTTGTAATTGTCCAAACCAGGTTCCAGATACCTATTTCTTCAAATGTTTTAAAATGTTTATAAAGTCTTACTTCATTATGTTTTCTCATAAAGATCTCTAAATAGTTAAAAGCAGAGAGTTTGTTTGTTTTGGTGTTTTTTGTTTTTTATGTTGACTATGTTGTTTTCTGTTTCATTTTCTGTGTATTATTGTGACAGAATAAGGATATGCAATGCATTTTTTTTTAAACCTATCTTTGCAGTGAACAGGAAGAATTCATAGGGAGTGGCAGAAATGAAAGGATACTAAGTAAGTAGCAGCTTCAGAAAGGGGTTGGAGATTCTGAGAATAGGTGAAAGACAATATTGCATGGACATAGAATATCATGCCTCAATGTTTCGAGTGTACATGTTAATTCTGATCAGTGTTAAATGAAGAGGGGTTAAAAACTGAATAGGTTAAAGATTCCAGATCTGACCAATGTGGCGTGTGATGTATCTGGGAAACATAAGGTTAAATCTTTTTTTTGAATTTGATTGTAATGCAGGACGTGATAGTTACTGATCTCTTTCACAACAGTTTTTTTAGTCAAGCTACCTGCATGAGTTTCTTTTGAAATTTCTGAATTGGCCAACTCATTACAATTTTTGCTCCCCTGAGCAATCTTCTTTAGGTCAGACACGGTATATTTTGGGCCAAAGCATACCTTCCGTGAGGCCTTGGGTACTTGCTAAGTTGTTTGGCATAATTTCTGGAAACTTCATTTATGTTTTGGTCATTTTGCTACAGGTGCCTGGAAATGAAGTTTTTCAAAGAGGACAGTCAACCCATAGAGATTTAATGCAGAAGAATGGCTGCTATGATGTGACTTTTACTGCCAGCATCTGCATGAGAAAGTGACATGTCATTGTGGACCAAATGGAATATCTTAGGTATTTTGTGAATCTTTAAACTCTATGTCATGGATTATGCGGATATATCATCTTCCACTCAAAGTTTCTAGCTGCAAATAAAAGCCTATGTGAAAAAACAAATGTGAACTTTAAAACCTTAGGTCAGAGGGCAAATAAAAAAAGTATTGTATTTGAAATTAAGTTTTAATTTTAATACAATTACACATCAGTACAAATAATTGTTAGCGTTATTTCTTCCACCTTCTTTAGATTTTAGTCAGTTTTCTAATCAATGCTTACCAGTGTTGCAGCTGTACTAACTGGTACTGAGTACCAATACTGGTTAAAAAGTAACACTTCAAGAGAAACAACAATATTTTCACCACATGTGAACAGGGGATCTTCCTTGTAACTTAAATATGTTTAAGGCCATTCCTCATGAAATGTATAATGATCTCTGTCACTGGGTGCTTTCCTTTAAAGTGAAGTATTATTTATACATCAAAGGGAAAAAGTACATATTTATGTCCCTCAGGGACACAGAGAATGGAAGTCATTGTGTTGGTATTTTAATACAAATTGCTTCCTGCATTTCTAAGTGGCAAATATATGAATATTCATAGAATCACAAGGCCAGATGATCATCCAGTACATGGCATATACGGGAGAAAAACGGAGGAGAATGTTTTAATGCTCCAGAATCTCCAGTTTGTCTTTGCCTTGGGGGTGGTAAGTTTGGTATCACCCTCCTCTTCCTCCGGAAGATGTCACAGTCAGGATCTGGGGGTGGGAAGAGTTGAGTTGGAAGGGACGGGCATGGGGCTGGAGAGCCCTCTGTACAGCCTGCTGCCTTCCAAACCTGGGGGACTGCCAGGCAGCAGCCCGGGAGGGACGAACGCTCCTCCACACAGCGTGCCTTTCCTCACTGCGCTTACTGTCTCCCTGGAGCGTTTTAGGTTCTCCAGGATTTTAAGTATCCTTTTTCATTGTCCTTGTGTTTTTTAAGTCTCCTCGCTCCAAAAGAATAATGTGCCCGTAGCTGCAGAGATTATGATCTTTTAACTCTCGCTTTCAGAGGGAGGCGTAGGTAGCCCTCGGTAGCTAGGGTCAGAGAGCAGCAGGCCGAGACCCAGGTGGTGGCAAGTAGGTGCCACCTGGGGGCTCTGCAGGCTTGAGAGACGTGCGTGCCGCTGCGCACCGGGCTGTGCCCCGCGGCCGCGCTCCTCGGCGTTAGGAAGCCGTGCGCTTTGGTTAGGCCGTTATGCTGGTCTATCTGAGTAGCTTACAAACGTGAAATAAACTTCCCGGCAGGACAGGCAGGTAGAGCTGTTTTATGAGGAAGGAGATGGAGCACAAGAGAGTGATGAGTCTGTGGCAGCGGCAGGACCCAAATGAGGGCGCAGGTTCTTGGCACGCTGGTTCCCATTCCTGCACAGAAACCGTTGGGCTGATTCACCTTTAGCATCACCCGTTTCGGAGAACTGCAGAGTTTATTTGAATGTGTGTTCTTGCATTAACATACATATCTTTATGCTTTGACATGTTATGGTTTTATTGTATGTATTTAAGAGGAAGCTGCTGATGAACGTTTAAAGCTTGATGTAATTCGTATGCAATTTTATTTCGTGAAGTAAGATTGTATATAGATATATAAAAAGTATTTAGGCATATTCTAGGGTGAATGTGAATTCAGGGTGGGTGTGATAATACGTTCTGGGTATTTTGGGGCACGTGCATTGCTGTCAGTGCTACATGCCGAGGTTTGTGCTGGCGGTTTGCATGAGTTGGGGAGCGGCGGGGGGGGGTTCCCGTGCTGTGCGTGTTTTTGTGGGTGCCCGTTGCGGTATCCCTAAGCGGGCCGAGGGCCGATGGGTCCCGTTTCTCCTCGCGCCGCCGACACCCGCCCGCCGGCTCCTGCGCGGCGGTGCGGGCGGCCCCGGGCCCAGTCCGGGCCCCGCCGCCATCCCGCCGCCATCCCGCCGCTGCTGGGGCGTCCCGGCGCTGCGCCCGAGGGCGAGGCGGGTGCCGGGGCGGCTCCAAGGGGTGCCCGTGGGGCCGCCGCCAGCGCGGCGGCGCCTCCCGCCCGCCCCCGGCCGGTAGCGGCACGGTGCGGCGCGGCGCGGCAAGGGTTAAGGCCGTGGCGGTGCTCGGCGCGGAGGGATACGGAGCCGGAGCCGTGAACGTGGTGCTGAGGCTCTGTAAGCAAAAAAATGTCTGCCTGAGGGAAACCCACAAGTTCCTTCCAGCGGGGGGGGAGCGCTCGGCTCGTCGCCTCCCACCCAGCCCGCGGCCCGCCCGCCGCCGCCGGCCCGGCCCTGGTCACCGGAGCGTACGGGGGGCAGCAGGTAAGTGCGGGCGGCGAGGGGCCGGGAGAAGTTGGGAGAGAGCGGTGGGGGGAGGGAAGCGGCGGCCGGTCGCTCGCAGGGGCAGAGGCGGCGGCGAGGGGCAGGGGGCCGCGGCCGGGCGCGAGCGGGGCTCCCTGGGGGGCCGCCGCGGGGGCGGCGGGGAGGCCGCGGAGGAGGAGGCGCCGCTGGGGAGCCCGAGGCGCGGCAGCCGGGGCCGGCCGCCCGAGTGGCGGGGCGGCGTGCGGCGTGCCGGGGTCTCCGCCGGCGGCGCCGGGGCGGGCCGCGGACCTCGGACCCCGCGCGGGCTGCGGCGCCCGGCCCTAGGCAGGAGCGAGTCCCCGCGGGCGGCGTTCGGGGCGCGCGTTACCCGCCCGCGCGGCTCCCAGCGCTCATAAAGGATTGCGGCGGCCGCAGCCCGGCCCCGGCGCGCCGGGCGGCTCCGAAACTTGGAGGGGAGCGGGGCTGCGGCAGCGCCCCCGCCTCTCCCCCGCGGCGCCCGCCGGGCACAAGGGAAGGCGCGGACCCCACCGCCCCTCCTTCCCACCATCCCCCCCTCCCGCCGCGCGCGCACGCGCCCCCGCCGCACGCGCATTCCACCCCACAACCCCCCCGCCCCCCCCGCCCGGCGGCGGCGCGCGCGCCCGGCCCCGCGCCGCGTGTGCGCGTGCGGTGCGCGGCTCCCGCCCCGCCGCGGTCCCGAGCGCGGAGCGGCGGTGGCGGCCCGCGGGCGGGGAGAGCTGCCAGCGCCGGGGAAGGCGGTCGGCGATAATGCCGGGGCAGAGATGGCTCTGCTGAGGCACATCCAGCCCCGCTTGTCAGCCCCATTGTTGCAGAGACAGTGAGTCACTTAATCTCTCGCTAATTCTCCGGACTTCGCTGGGCCGCGGCTGTTGATTTGCTTTCGCTTGCCTGGGGGGGACCTAATTCCTGGCGGCGGCGGCGGCCCCGCTGCCCCGCGACTGTGCCGTGCTCGAGGTGGGGGAGAAGTGGAATGAGGGAGAAAGGGGAGCCCGAGGAAACTTGAGGAGAGTTGGTTAGTTTGGGGAAGCTGCTGCTGATTCTGTCAGTCCGCCCGGTGCAGAGGGGCTCCCCTGGGATTCCCCTAGCCCCGCGTCAGCGGTGCGGGTACCAGAGGCCCGTCTTCGCTAGGGGCCGGACTCCCAGTGTCGGGGGTCGGCACCAGCCCCGTGGTGAAGTACTCCCTGTGCCTCCCTCCCTGTGCCCTAGGAGGTGATCGGAGGAGCGGAGGAAGATGAATTCCCAGCAGCAGAGGATGGCCGCTATAGGAACTGACAAGGAACTGAGCGACTTGCTGGACTTCAGTGCGGTAGGATATTCTCCGAGGTCTTCTCACGACTGCTGCGTGGTAAAGCGAGCTGAGGAGTAGGGGCAGCAGCGTGCAGGGCTTGGCTGGGTCCGTCTCCGCCAAGTTGGACACCTGAACTTTGATGTAATGTCTAGACTTCCAGATTTAATACTGTAATACCAGCTGGGTCAATTGGTTTAACTGGTTAAAATCAGGCTGACCCAGTGATGGCATAATCTAATAATTAACGTTTGTTAAGCTGGTGTGTGGCACTAGTGCTTTGGCTTTTTTTTTCCCTTTCTTTTTTTTTTTTTTAAAAAAAACAAACCAAAAGAAAATTTAATGCCCCTAAATACTTACTCGTTGACAGTTCATAAGTAGTTTCGGCTTAGAAAATTCTGTGTGATATTTTTAGCAGATTTCAAAAAGGTGCTTGATTTATAAACATAATAGAAGACTACTGCCTCTCAAAAGCTGTCTTTATCCAGTGACTTTAAACTCACAGTTCAATAGGAAATATATTTTGAGTAGCAAAATTTAAGATATATAATTATTTTAAATTGCTGTAGTAGTAGTAGGTCTCCTTTTAATTTTTTTTTAAGTTGTTTGTGTTCATGTAGAAAAGAGATTTTAGTGGTATTAATAAATTGCAAGGAGTACTTTAGCTTATTGGTTTTATGAGTCTAAACATGCATCTTGCATTCTGTCTATTTTCTAGCAGAAAAATGATTCAAATAATAGTTTCCTATTAACTTTTTTTTAAGTTTACATTAATAATTTAGCATAGAGTTTCAAAGCCAATTTAAATGCATCTTTTTTCTTGTTTTGCAGATGTTTTCCCCACCTGTTAATAGTGGGAAAACCAGACCAACTACGCTAGGAAGCAGCCAGTTCAGTGGATCAGGTAGGATGCATCCGAGATACATAAAGTTCATGTAACTAGGTCTTGATGTTTTACCTTAGACTTCACGTGCTCGAATGATGGTAATCTTTCATTTGTACATATTCTCATAAGACTTTCAGGTTAATTAGAGATGTCCTCCTTTGATCTGACTTAATAACACATTCTGTTAACTTTAATCACGGTTTTCCTCTATATGCCTTGGACTACTTAGTCCCAGTACAGTGAAGTGTTAAGTATCTCTGGTCATGCTGCGGTGCAAGTTGTCTGTTTATCTGTTATGTTACAAATGAATGGCTTCTTTGTTTCTGTTTGTTTGATAAAATCAAACTTACCTGTTCAATTGAAGTGTTTCCTAGCCCGTGTATGAAAGGGGAAACCACTTAAGTAAAATGCCAAATAATGAAATACTCCTGACTTAAGAATATATTTTAAAATGCCATTCTTAAGGAAAATGTAAGGCTAATACAATTTTCTAGTACTGTGTAGTTCTCAAAGTCTTGATGAATAGAATTCTCTCATGTTGAACCTTTATCAGTGCATTTGGAAGACAAGTGACTGTATTTACATGTTGCATGTATTTTGTGGCTTCAGTGTCTTTTCATTGAGATTCACCTAATGGCTGTTTTCGGAGACTTTTAAGCTAAGCCTGTAATAGGAAATGGGTGCAATTGTTTAACAGATACTTTGTATCATTCTTGTAAAGGTTATATTTATTACTACTTGCAAAAGAGAAACTAATTTTCATAATGTGTTCTTTTTTATGTATGCTTCTTTTTTGTGAATACAGTGTGGTGATATTTTTGTTTTTATGAATACAACAAAGTGATGTTTGTGTTTTTAGTTAAGGTTAATGAAAATAAATTTTTAGAATGCCAGTAGAGGAGTGAAGTAGTTGCTTGAAGTTGTGTGGTAACATTGCCTGTTTGCTTCTTACATTGTCAGAGCTGTTACTTTGAGAGTCCAAATGACACCTTGCATTTTAGTGACACTTTAGAATTTTTGTTTTTAAAAGCATCTTACAACTTCTGAATTGTATAATTTTGCAAACTCTTCAGAGACTATCTTCCACATTTAATTTAATGAAAATATGTAGCAAATGTTGTAATTGTAACCTACTTGAAGAAGCATTTTACTTTTTCTTTCCTAAAATATATAAGTGATTTTGTCTTGCTCTTTGAAAGTATGTCAAGTTTAAATTATTGGCAGTAGTAAGACAGCAAATCTGTAAACAATGTATTAATATTTTTTTTTTCTTTTTTTAATACGAATATTCAACAGAGTTGTTTCTCAAAAGCTTGTTTTAAAAGACATTCAGGCAGCTAAAACTTACTGTGGGGAGCACAACCTGAGCATCTTGTCCTCCTTTCCCCTTTTCCTGAACGAGTAGAATACTTTTCTGTTGAATAATAAAGATTTCATTTTTAGTTTAGCTCTTATCTAAGTCTTAGCTAGTGTGGCTTGCCCTGTTTGTAAGTAATGTTTCCTCTTCTTTCCTTGAATGGCTCAGAAGAAGGGAGAATGCCAGAACACTTAGCTTTTTGGGAGAAACAGTGTTATTGACTCCCTGAATTTTTTTACCAATATGGTATATCATCACATAGATACCAATTATGAGCAATACAGTGCCAGCTGTCAAACAAGTTACAACCTCAACTGAATTCCCCTTGGGAAAGATAATGGTATATAGTTGTGGGATTTAATTCAAAAAATTTCTGGTTGTAGAGATTTACTGGTTAGTGGGATTATATGCCCTAATTCTTGCAATGTTATGACCTAAACCTTGACCTAGGGGGATTACTCTGCAGGAGTGAGAGGTGACAAACTTCTATATTAGTTGTGTTTTGAGTCAGTGTTAAGTGTTGTAGAAAGACTACATTAAGATCATTAACGAAGAATAGACATTTAATTTCTAGCACTCTGATTTAATTGTGACCTTGCTTTAATTTCAAGTGTTCTGTAACTTCTGTGACAATGTTTGAAAACTACTACTTTTTTTTTTTTTTAAAGAAAACCATGAAAGGAGGAGGTATTTATTCCTTTGAGCTATGTAGTACCGAAAAGCACAGTATGCACAGATTCTTAAAAAGTGCTTTTTTATTTTGAATATGGAATGATGCTACCTCTTACAAAGACTTTGTGATTTTGGTGGCAACTACAGAACTGAAGCTTGCTTCAGTATCTTTGCCATTCTCGGTTTATTTTTCTGATGTCTTTACAAGCATACTAAAGAAAAATGTTTTCCTTTTCTTAGTTGGAATAAGAATGTGTTTATTGTTTGTTATTATAGAGTCCCCTTTTTCTCATTTAAACTTAAAGTAAACAAACAAATCTGAAAACACCTTCCCTGCCCCCCTCAACCTATCAGTGATTTGAGATGCAGCCTAACGGCCCTCATTAAGTAGGTGAAAATCAATTGCTTCTCTGCGTAGCTCTTAAGACTATATTTCCGGGAAATCTGATTTAGAAGGAAGGAATGCTTATGTTGCATTTTCCTTGCCACCCTCCATGCCCCTAGTTTAAAAGGACAAATTAGTTGCTGTTTAAGGATGGTTAAGTTCTGTTTGTTTTTCAGGTGTGGCTTTGTTAAGTGTTGGAAATACTAGGGTATATGTTAATTCTGATGTAACAAGCTTCATCTAGTATAATTCTGCAGTATTTCTGTTGATTATGCTGTAAAAATATATGTGTAACTGGGCTGCATAAATAAAACAGCTAATATGACTGATATCTATAATTTGTAAGAAAATACTGTCATGGATTAACATAAGAACAT
The DNA here is from genome assembly GCF_964195595.1 of Calonectris borealis. Classification (NCBI taxonomy): domain Eukaryota; kingdom Metazoa; phylum Chordata; class Aves; order Procellariiformes; family Procellariidae; genus Calonectris; species Calonectris borealis. The sequence continues at coordinate 15,702,798 of NC_134322.1, forward strand.
TGTGTTTTGATTAAAAGATAGCTAAAGTCTGGTGTTGGGGCAGGCTTGCTTTCTACAGGTCAATCAGTAATGAATGAAACCTGCAGATGAAATAAGTGAACTAATCTGATATATCGTAGTATCTTATGACAGTAAGTCATGTAAGCTGCTGATAAAGTCAAATAACTTGGTCAGACTACTGGTGGAAATAAACATATTGAAAAAGTAACCTGATATGCAAGTCAATGAGTTAAGTCACGAAATATTCCTTGTCATACCTGGTGTAGTCACCTCTTGTTTAAAACAGAACTTCCCATTCTTTTCTCCTCCAAAATCAACTTGTGAAGATAAAGCAATTTCTGTCTTAGAAATCGCAGAAGGCAAAGGTCAGAGATATGCTCTATCGGGCTTTTGAATCAGACTTTCTTGCAGATTTTATTTAAAATTTTCTTTGTTGATACTATGGTTAATAGTGTTTGTGATTTACAGTGAAATTTTGCTTTGTTTTGCTTTTGTCAAAACCACAAAATGTATGCCAATACAAACCTGGATGGTTACCCGTTTTGCCCAATGCCCTTTATTTATTACAGTAACTCATTAAAATCCAGTCACAATATTCACGTGTCTACCATAGGCAATAATAGTGCAGTTTTCCTATGGTTCCCAGTAAGTTTGATCTCAATATCATTTTTTCCTGTGATTGAAATTTTTTTATCTCAGGTGTGGTACCCTAAAATAAAAACCTTTTTTTTTTTCTTTTGCAAAGAACTTCTTGGATGTTAAAGAAGAATATATCTGAGACAGTATTTTCCTATGTGGCCTACCATTGTCAATTTTTGTAGCCTCTTCGTTGTACCAATAGCATTATTTCTGCATGTGGCTGTGCGTGTGCATATGCGAGGTATCGGTCAAAAAGCTGAAGTAAGATAATGTGGATGTCTAACAGAAAACAAAATGTTAAGAGTTTAAAGTAAGAGGTACAGTTTAAGAGCTAAGTCATCCAAATATGACACTTCTCTTGCCTGTGAGATTCTTCTGAAGTTCATGAAAAATGAGTACACATTTGTGTGTGGAAGGCATTGGCCACAAATCTTGTGTGTACCCAGACATTCCTCATACTAGACCTACATGCAAAAAACTTCTGAATGGATCTGTTCAGATATCAGTTTGTATCAGTTTGGTCCCCTTTTATGCAGATTCAAGAGGCTGCCCTTTCCACTTCTGTCTGCGAATGTACTGAGTTTGTAAGGAATGGATTGGGATAGGCCACTAATTAGTAGCTTGATGCAGAGACCGTTTAAGTTGATAGCCTGCCATTAACCTGAGTGTCCCTAAATTAGGGCCATGTGTCTTGAGACTGGACACAATGGAAATTCTTTAGCAGGTCTATTAAGTTACCAAACAGTGTTTCCAAAATTAGCAAAACCTGACTTGATTACTGTTTGTCAGTCCTGTAAACTCTTATTTCCTTTTTAGTTTTGCATCAGCAGCTCCTTGTAAAACAAACAAACGAACAAAAAAACCCCCAACAAAAAAACTTGTGAGAGTTACCTGGATGGGCAATGTTTTAAATGCTGTATTCATTAATCTACAGCAAGTGTTGAAGAGAGAGGCACTCTTAACTCTGACAGCCAAATCACAGCCTTGGAGAAAACTGCAGAAAGATGAGACTTTATGTATGCAAATTAGTGCTCCTAACCTTTCAAAATACATTATTTTTTCTTCTTTTTATCAGAACCATGATTCTAAGAAGAATCAATTATCTGATATCATTCTATGTGTGTTTCTGGTGCAGTCTCCCGTTGAGGTATAGGAAATTCCTAGTGCCTGCTCTTAATCCCTGAATTTAGGAGTTGATGAGAGGTCTCATGTAGTCACATAGTCTTGTCCCTACAATGTGTTAGGTCATGACAAACTCTTTTAAATAATAAAAAAAGTGGAAGGCCTATGTTTCAGGAATTATATTTCTGGTTTTGTCATCCAAAATATGTTATGACCCTGTGTGTTTTTGTTTGCTGTTCGAAAGAAGATAAGCTTATTGTGTGTTAAATGCCAGAAATCTAGGGTGGCCTGTTAAAATAAACATTAGGTCATGCAGCTACATGGCTTTTT